>NC_140996.1:3027026-4316548 GCF_052327205.1 Somniosus microcephalus | reverse complement strand
AACTGATTTCGATATGAGAGTTGAGTGTATGGTGTTTGTTTCCATGGGGGTGTGGTGGTTCTGTGAGTGTGTGAACACTCTTCCTGTAGTTGGACAGTTATGTCGTGTGCTCCAGCGAGAGTACTGGGGTAGATGTTCCATTTGGTGTTCATGCGATGGGAGCAGGTATCGGAAATTTGGGGAGTGGAGGCCAGCACAGTGATTCATTTTAATGGATGGGAAGTCATATAGATTGTGAACGTTAAATTTCGCAATGCAGAAAGCTCAAATGCTAACTTGTGGAGCAGAGTTTTACAAAGTGTCTGAAGCTGGACCATGCCCATTCGTGGTTACAGTTAAGGAAGTGGTTAATATTTGCCATCGTGCTGGTTCAGTGATAAACCAGTATTGAAGTGAGTTATTTTATTACCTTCACTACGGGAGTAATGGGAGAGTTCTCGGTGCGCGATACAGGTAAAGACAAGACAAGGTAAATCACAAATTGGCGATAAGGTGATCCCAAGCCTGGAATGCTTGAAGATTACAGATTACATCAGGAATGGAAGACTGAAGGAAGTGAGGAGTTCTACAGTTTTGGAGAGTGAGCTTGGGGAGGAGACTGTGGGCTGAATCTTGATTTCAACACTGGGCCGTAGGGAGGAGGAAGAGGAGATACGTTTGGAGCAGAGAGAGAACAATAGAAAGCTCAGAGAAGCTTAGACGATCTGAGCATTGATGAATTAGCAAGAAATGTTATAATGGAGAGAGTTTTGAGGTCAGAGATGGTTTGCCTATTGGACAAGAAGCTTTTTCCTGGACCTTGTTCAGGAAGGCAAGAAATCAAGAGCCTCCCAGGAATGAATGAAAGAAAGACAGACTTGTATTTCTATAGCGCCTTTCACGACCGCCGGATGTCTCAAAGCGCTTTACAGCCAATGAAGTACTTTTTGAAGTGGAGTTGTAATGTGGGAAATGCGGCAGCCAATTTGCGCACAAACAGCAGTGTGATAATGACCAGATAATCTGTTTTAGGAATGTTGGTTGAGGGATAAATATTGGCCCCAGGACACCGGGGAGAACTCCCCCCTGCTCTTCTTCGAAGTAGTGCCATGGGATCTTCCACGTCCGCTTGAGAGAGCAGACGGGGCCTCGGCTTAACGTCTCATCCGAAAGGCAGCACTCCCTCACCACTGCACTGGAGTGTCAGCCTAGCTTTACGTGCTCAAGTCCTTGGAGTCCCTCACAACCGTTTGACTCAGAGGTGAGTGTGTTACCAACTGAGCCACAGCTGACGCTACATGGAAGCAAGATTCCAGTTTTGGACGGACTTGGGCTTTATGGAGATGCAAGAGTGGTTGAAGAAAGAAGCGTTGGGCACAAACAAGATGGAACCGAATCTCCTGAAGGCAGTTTTACTAATGGGGGAGATGAGAGGTCCATTTGTAGGGGAGCAGTCATCCAATCAAAGGGTTTATTCCTTTCAGTTAGGGTTGTCCAATATGCCACATGTGGCTAAGTGTATTTCTGATAAGTAAAACAGTGGGTAACAGACACTGTCCTTGGTCATTTGATCTCTCTTTGCATACCTGCACGGTGCATGCATGTGAACTTTAACCTTTTTGTGCGTTTGTTTGTAAAATGGAAAGCTGTGTGTGTGGTTGTGGTTGGCTGTGTGTGTGTGGTTGGCTGTGTGTGTGTGGTTGGGTGTGTTTGTGTGTGGTTGGGTGTGTGTGTGTGTGTGGTTGGCTGTGTGTGTGTGGTTGGCTGTGTGTGTGTGGTTGGGTGGGTGTGTGTGTGTGTGTGTGTGTGTGTGGTTGGGTGTGTGTGTGTGTGTGGTTGGGTGTGTGTGTGTGTGTGGTTGGGTGTGTGTGTGTGTGTGTGGTTGGGTGTGTTTGTGTGTGTGGTTGTGTGTGTGTGTGTGGTTGGGTGTGTGTGTGTGTGTGTGGTTGGGTGTGTGTGTGTGTGGTTGGGTGTGTGTGTGTGGGGTTGGGTGTGTGTGTGTGTGTGGTTGGGTGTGTGTGTGTGTGTGGTTGGGTGTGTGTGTGTATGTGGTTGGGTGTGTGGTTGTGTGTGTGTGTGGTTTGGTGTGTGGTTTGGTGTGTGGTTTGGTGTGTGGTTGGGTGTGTGGTTGTGTGTGTGTGGTTGGGTGTGTGGTTGTGTGTGTGTGGTTGGGTGTGTGGTTGGGTGTGTGTGTGTGTGTGGTTGGTTGGGTGTGTGTGTGTGTGGTTGGTTGGGTGTGTGTGTGTGTGGTTGGGTGTGTGGTTGGGTGTGTGTGTGTGGTTGGGTGTGTGTGTGTGGGGTTGGGTGTGTGTGTGTGTGTGGTTGGGTGTGTGTGTGTGTGGGGTTGGGTGTGTGTTTGGGTGTGTGTGTGTGGTTGGGTGTGTGTGTGTGTGGGGTTGGGTGTGTGTTTGGGTGTGTGTGTGTGGTTGGGTGTGTGTGTGTGTGGTTGGGTGTGTGTTTGGGTGTGTGTGTGTGGTTGGGTGTGTGTGTGTGTGGTTGGGTGTGTGTGGTTGGGTGTGTGTGTGTGGGTGTGTGTGTGGGTGTGTGTTTGGGTGTGTGGTTGGGTGTGTGGTTGTGTGTGTGTGGTTGGGTGTGTGGTTGGGTGTGTGTGTGTGTGTGTGTGTGTGGTTGGTTGGGTGTGTGTGTGTGTGGTTGGGTGTGTGGTTGGGTGTGTGTGTGTGTGGTTGGGTGTGTGTGTGTGGGGTTGGGTGTGTGTGTGTGTGTGGTTGGGTGTGTGTGTGTGTGGGGTTGGGTGTGTGTTTGGGTGTGTGTGTGTGGTTGGGTGTGTGTGTGTGTGGGGTTGGGTGTGTGTTTGGGTGTGTGTGTGTGGTTGGGTGTGTGTGTGTGGGGTTGGGTGTGTGTTTGGGTGTGTGTGTGTGGTTGGGTGTGTGTGTGTGTGTGGTTGGGTGTGTGTGTGTGGGTGTGTGTTTGGGTGTGTGGTTGGGTGTGTGTTTGGGGTTGGGTGTGTTTGGGTGTGTGTGTGTGTGGTTGGGTGTGGGTGTGTGTGTGGTTGGGTGTGGGTGTGTGTGTGGTTGGGTGTGTGTGTGTGTGTGTGGGTGTGTTTGGGTGTGTGTGTGTGGTTGGGTGGGTGGGTGTGTGGTTGGGTGTGTGTGTGGTTGGGTGTGTGGTTGGGTGTGTGTGGTTGGGTGTGTGTGGTTGGGTGTGTGTGGTTGGGTGTGTGTGGTTGTGTGTGTGTGTGTCTTCACTTCACTTCACTTCCTTGGTTACTGAATGGTGGGAGATGTTTAAGTAAATATGCACGTGTGTAGTACATTTAACTGTGTTGTGTGAGGTGTTTTTTACTACAATCACTGTCTGTGGCGAAACCAGTGTCACCATAGCCCCACCTGGGACCAGTCAGCGATTTATTGGATAGCACTGGGCTTAAGCGATTCCCGTGTTCGACTACAATGGGCACACAAACTAGTGGTAGCGATTGAACAAAGGAGAACTTGTCGTCTTTGGGGCAGGTGACCTTGGACCTTAGACAAAAATGAGAAGTCAAGTTCGGTTGAGTGATGAATTGTGCACTGAATCAATAGTGTAACTCACTGTCTCGCTAAAATGGCCGTCTGCCACTAGTTGAGGTTATATTCTTTTAAAGTGCCGTCTGTTTGCTTGAGTGACACCTTGCCCTGGCCAATATTTATCCTTCAACCAACATCACTTATAGATTAGCTGGTCATTTCTCTCATTGCTGTTTGTGGGAGCTTGCTGTGCGCACATTGGCTGCCGCATTTTCGACATTACAACAGTGACTACACTTCAAAATGACTTCTTTGGCTGTAAAGCACTTTGGGACATCCTGTGGCTGGAATTTTCTGATACATATTGGGATTTAGCATTTATATTCTTTACATGTTAGAGATGAGAGGAAATAGTGAGAATGTAAATGGCAGAACATGTGGGACGAAGGGTGGGGCTAAAGGTGACAGCGGCTGTGCTATACATTAATGCTTTGTTCTTGTTTGGAAAGTCCTTTAACATCAAGCAGTTCTGTGCTGACAACACATATATAGGACATGAGGCCATTCAGCCCCTCGAGCCTGTTACATAGCAACAGGAGGAGGCCATTCAGCCCCTCGAGCCTGTTACATAGCAACAGGAGGAGGCCATTCAGCCCCTCGAGCCTGTTACATAGCAACAGGAGGAGGCCATTCAGCCCCTCGAGCCTGTTACATAGCAACAGGAGGAGGCCATTCAGCCTATCCCACCATTCAATTTGATCATGGTTGATCTGTATCTTAACTGCCTTGGTTCCATAGCCTGTAATGCTCTTGCTTAATAAAAATCTATCAATCTCAGTTTTGAAATTTTAGATTGACTCCCAGCCTTTCTGGGGGGGAGAGTTCCAGATTTCCACCACCCTTTGTGTGAAGAAGTGCTTCCTGACATCACCCCTGAACGGCCTGGCTCTAATTTTAAGTTTCTGCCCCCTTGTTCTGGACTCCCCCCACCAGAGGAAATAGTTTCTCTCTCTCTAACCTATCAACTCCTTTTAAATCATCTTAAACACCTCAATTAGATCACCCCTTCACCTTCGATACAGCAGTCATGTCATTGTTGGCTTCTCGCAATAACTGAGATGTGCGCAGATTGCACTCTTGCCCCTGAGCTCTTCCTGTGTGTCGTCTGCCTATAGCGCTGTGTGTTGCTAAGGTTACTGACTAACTGAATCATGAGGCCTGTGTTTACTGGGTTGTTCTTTGAAGGAGACAGCTGTGCAAAGGTCTGTTCTCCAGTTAGTGTTCCTCTCTATATGACATGTTTGTGGTCTGTGCTGCTGCCTGTCGAGGAGAAGGGGGGTTTTTATTTCATTCTCGGTGTGGGCATCGCTGGTCAAGCCAGCATTTATTACCCATCCCTTGTTGCCCAGAGAAGGTGGTGGGCCATCTTGAATTTGACACACCCGAGTGTCTCGCTCGGCCACTTCAGAGGACAGTTAAGAATCAACCACATGGGTGTGGGACTGGAGTCACCTATAGGTCCAGACTGGGTAAGGACGGCAGGCTTCCTTCCCTAAAGGACGTTGGTGAGCCAGACAATCCGACAGCTTCATGGTCACTTACACTGATTAGTCCAGGCCCTTTAGATAACGAGTCCAGTAATATAACCACTACACTCTCGCCCAGTCTAATCCCACTCCCCTGATCTTTCCCCATATCCTTTAATCGATGTTCCCTCTCGGGTCCGTGGGCACGCTGCCGCGCATCAATCCGGAGGTCCCGCGCAGTCCGCTCACAAGCTGGAAAGGAGACCGCACACGCGCGGCCGCGCAGCAGATTTAAAGGGACTGCACACGGGAAGAAAAACTAGCGGGAACATTGCCTTTTAATATTCCTTCTGTGTTATGTCTCTATAATTCCCTTTTAAAAGAATTTGTGGCTCTGCTTCAATAACAGTTTGTGTCAGAATTCATTCTACATTCGAACCGGCCTCCGTTAAGTGTATTTTTCCTAACTTTATAAATTCCTTTTGTGATCACCTGCTGCAGATTTTCAGCATTTTCTGTTTTTTTTAATTTCTGAAGTAAGAGAATCAAAATGAAAAAGGACAGTATCTTCCAACAGAGAAACAAACTAAAAGCATATCAATAACGTTAGTGAAACGGTGGAACAGGCTGGAGGGGCTGAATGGCCCCCTCCTATTGTGGAACAGACTAGAAGGGCTGAATGGCCTCCTGTTCCTGTGTAAACATGTACTGTTCCCAAAAGGCAGGAATAGGCATATATTAGGTTGAGAGAACAGTGTGTGCACAGCGTACCCATGTGTACCGCACTTCAAATACACATGTTGTATACGGGGTGGACAGCTGTCTCTGAAACCTTCTGTGGCAGATATGAAGCTCTGGGAAGGTCTCTGCCCCTCCCGCGACACCTCTGCAGTGAGCTGCTTGGCTGCCCAGTGCTGACTATTTAACCGCAGCTTCCTCGCTTTCCAAAATTATTCATCAGGCTATCGTTCCCCTGAGGAGAATCGTCCAGTTAATGGATAAAAATGCCTTGAACTACAAGAGGGCTTCACTGTAATGGGCCACGACTCTGGAGTATTGGTATCTAAACCCACGTTTAACAAAGCTCTGGAAATGCACAGCAGTTAGTCGGCGTTTGATTTTGGGTTTTGTGAAGGACTCCTGGCCAAAACATGAACCTCTTTTTAACAGGTGGGGACTGACTTGCTTATTTCCAGATTTTGTGCTATTCTCTCTGTGGCCTCGCCCCTTCCGATCTCTATCATATAATCATCGAAATTTATGGAAGAGAAAGAGGCCATTTGTCCCATCATATCCGTGCCGGCTGAAAAAGAGCTATCCAGCCTTATCTCACTTTCCAACTCTTGGTTCGTAGGTTACAACACTTCAGGTGCACATCCAAGTACTTTTTAAATGTGATGAGGGTTTCTGCCTCTACCACCCTTTCAGGCAGTGAGTTCCAGGCCCCCACCACCCTCTGGGTGAAAAAAGTTCTCCTCAACTCCCCTCTAAACCTTCTACCAATTACTTTAAATCTCTGCCCCCTGGTTATTGACCTCTCTGCTAAGGGAAATAGGTCCTTCCTATCCACTCTATCTAGGCCCCTCATCATTTTATACACCTCAGTTAAGTCTCCCCTCAGCCTCCTCTGTTCCAAAGAAAACAACCCCAGCCTATCCAACCTTTCCTCACAGCTAAAATTCCCCAGCCCAGGCAACATCCTTGTAAATCTCCTCTGTACCCTCTCCAGTGCAATCACATCCTTCCTGTAATGTGGTGACCAGAACTGTACACAGTATTCTAGCTGCGGCCTAACTAGTGTTTTATACAGTTCAAGCATAACCCCCCTGCTCTTATATTCTATGCCTCGGCTAATAAAGGCAAGTATCCCGTATGCCGCCTTAACCACCTTATCTACCTGTCCCGCTACCTTCAGGGATCTGTGGACATGCACTCCAAGGTCCCTCTGTTCCTCTACATGTCTCAGTATCCTACCAGATAATGTATATTCCCTTGTCTTGTTAGCCCTCCCCAAATGTATTACCTCACACTTCTCCAGGTTGAATTCCATTTGCCACTGTTCTGCCCACCTGACCAGTCCATTGATATCTTCCTGCAGTCTACAGCTTTCTTCCTCACTGTCAACCACACAGCCAATTTTTGTATCATCTGCAAACTTCTTAATCATGCCCCCTGCATTGACGTCTAAATCATTGATATATACCACAAAAAGCAAGGGACCCAGTACTGAGCCCTGCGGAACCCCACTGGAAACAGCCTTCCAGTCACAAAAACACTCGTCCACCATTACCCTCTGCTTCCTGTCTCCGAGCCAATTTTGGATCCAACTTGCCACTTTCCTTTGGATCCCATGGGCTTTTACTTTTCTGACCAGTCTGCCATGTGGCACCTTGTCAAAAGCATTGCTCAAATCCATGTGGACTACATCACACGCACTACACTCATCGACCCTCCTCAAAAAATTCAGTCAAGTTAGTTAGACACGACCTTCCCTTAACCTTCCGTGCTGACTGTCCTTGATTAATCCGTGCCTTTCTAAATGACAATTAATACTGTCCCTCAGAATTTTTTCCAATAATTTGCCCACCACCGAGGTTAGGCTGAATGGCCTGTAATTACTCGGTTTATCCCGTACTCCCTTTTTAAACAACAGCCCTGCAACCCTCCGAGATCTCTGCGCGACTCCAATTATGGCCTCTTGCGCATCCACAATTTCCATCGCTCCACCATTGGTGGCCGTGTCTTTTGCTGCCTAGGCCCTAGTCTCTGGAATTTCATCCCTAAACACCTCCACCTCTTTCCTCCTTTAAAACGCTCCTTAAAACCGAACTCTTTGACCAAGCTTTTGGTTACCTGCCCTAATATCTCCTTATGTGGCTCGGTGTCAAATTTCTGTCTGATCACGCTCCTGTGAAGCGCCTTGGACGTTTTACTACGGTAAAGGCGCTATATAAATGCAAGTTGTTGTTCCATCATATTTAAACTTTGCAAGGCTTATTTGACAAGTTGTGGTTGAGTGTGGCATCTTAAAAGCACATGGATGCCTTAGAGAGGAGGCTGAGAGAGGGCAACTGCATTGAAGCTGCAAACTGAGGGAGGCTCACACTTGTTTTTACTGCAGAAAAGATGATGGATTGGGGGTAAAATTGAATATACCTATGTGTATCTCCCCCTCCCCTGCCCTGTGTATCTGGTGGATGCCGGGTTTGAGTTCGGTGCTGTGGTTTGCAGGGGCTGGTGATGTTCAGGTAGTGTTAGGTGCTGTGGTTTGTGGTTTAATTCTACCCTTATGTTTCATTCCACAGATACATCAGGAACCCAAATCAGAAGTGGAATGTCTGAACAATATTAAAGAGTTTCTGAAAGGCTGTGGGACGCTTCGCGTGGAGGTGAGTGTGTGAGCCCTTCACCGAGTGTGTCAGGCTGGTAAAGGAGGAACCTGGCTAATCTCTCGGAGTTTAATGTGAGGCGAGAGCAGAGCTGTGACAGATGGTCAGAACAGGAGTGGGTGGGGCGGGGGGAGCAAGTGGGGTGGGGAAGAGAGCTGGAGTGGGGGCGTGGGGGTGAACCGGCGGTGCGGAGAGCCGGTGTGGAGAATTGGGGGTGAGGCAAGGGGAGAACCGGCAAGGAGGTGGGACACGAGAGCGCTGGAGGGGCGTGGGGCTTTTAAGTCCCTCCATAAAACCTTCCTCGTTAACCAAGCTTTTGGTCACCTGTCCTAATATCTCCATATGTGGCTCCATGTTAGTTTCTGTCTGATTACGCTGCTGTGAAACACCTTGGGATGTTTTCCTACATTAAAGGCGCTATATAAATACAAGTTGTTGTGCAGTGATGGATACGGTGATTGTTTTCTGACCCAGATGGTACAGTACTTGGTTGTGTGATGAAGGAGCTGAGGGGTTCGTATTGTCGTTTTGTAGGGTGAATATTAATCGCAGTGTTCTGAATCCTTTGATGCAACATTTCTGATTTCACAGACATTTTTAAGGAAACAGATTGCCTTGAAAAACAAGTTTTGCTCATTTACTGTGATGTGCTGCTTGGGATTTGAATGGACAGCATACTCGGAAACAACAACAACTTGCATCTATATAGTGCCTTTAACGCTGTAAAATATCCCAAGGCGCTTCATGCAGAGGTAATTGGGCTACAGATGGCAACAACCCAAAGAAGGACATTTCAGGAGCGGCTTCCAAAAACTTGGTCAAAGAGGAGGTCCTAAAAGGGGGAGAAGCAGCGAGCTGTGTTGTGGGACTGAGGCAGCTGAAACCTATTTGAATCGTGCATTTTGAAGGTGCGAAGTTGATGAACAAGTTATATTCTATTTAATAAATTTAATAGTTGGGTTGGCACTTCGGTTTTGTTAACATTTAATCTTTCAGTTGGGCTGTGTTAGCTACTGTTAATGGCTAATCATTTGCTATATATTTTGATAAAATTGTTGAGCTGAATCCGTGGTGTAGGAATTAGTCAATTTGTTGGAACTGTGAGAGGGGAAAAGAACTGCTGACAACTGGGGAAAGACCTCCTGCGGATTGTGCAGGTCATTGGAATAAACGGGTCGTTTTCCGAGTGGCAGGCAGTGACTAGTGGGGTACCGCAAGGATCGGTCCTAGGACCCCAGCTGTTCACAATATATATTAATGATCTGGACGAGGGAATTGGATGTAATATCTCCAAATTTGCAGACGACACAAAGCTGGGTGGGGGGGTATGCTGTGAGGAGGATGTCATGAAACTCCAGTACGATTTGGACAGGTTAGGTGATTGGGCAGAAACATGGCAAATGCACTATAATGTGGATAAATGTGAGGTTATCCACTTTGGTGGCAAAAACAGGAAGGCAGATTATTATTTGAATGGCAATAGATTGGGAGAAGGGGAAGTGCAAAGAGACCTGGGTGGTGTTGTGCACCAGTCGCTGAAGGTAAGCATGCAGGTGCAGCAGGCGGTTAAGAAGGCAAATGGTATGTTGGCCTTCGTAGCAAGAGGGTTCGAGTACAGGAACAAGGATGTCTTGCTACAGTTGTACAGGGCCTTGGTGAGACCGCACCTTGAGTATTGTGTGCAGTTTTGGTCGCCTTACCTGAGGAAGGACGTTCTTGCCATGGAAGGAGTGCAGCGAAGATTCACCAGGCTGATACCTGGGATGGCAGGAATGACGTATGAGGAGAGATTGTGTCGATTGGGCTTATACTCACTGGAGTTTAGAAGATTGAGAGGGGATCTCATCGAAACTTATAAAATTCTGTCAGGCCTGGACAGACTAGATACAGGAAGGATGTTCCTGATGGTCGGGGAGTCCAGAACCAGGGGTCATAGTCTAAGGATAAGGGGTAGGACATTTAGGACTGAAATGAGGAGGAATTTCTTCACCCAGAGAGTGGTGAACCTGTGGAATTCTCTGCCACAGAGGGCGGTGGAGGCCAGTTCATTAAATATATTCAAAAAAGAGTTGGATATATTTCTTAAGGCTAAAGGGATCAAGGGATATGGGGAGAAGGCAGGGGCAGGGTACTGAATTTGGATGAAACATAGAAACATAGAAGATAGGAGCAGGAGTAGGCCATTCGGCCCCTCGAGCCTGCTCCGCCATTCAATGAGATCATGGCTGATCATCCAAATTCAGTACCCTGCCCCGCCTTCTCCCCATATCCCTTGATCCCTTTAGCCTTAAGAAATATATCCAACTCTTTCTTGAATATATTTAATGAACTGGCCTCCACCGCCCTCTGTGGCAGAGAATTCCACAGGTTCACCACTCTCTGGGTGAAGAAATTCCTCCTCATTTCAGTCCTAAATGGCTTACCCCTTATCCTTAGACTATGACTCCTGGTTCTGGACTCCCCGGCCATCAGAAACATCCTTCCTGCATCTAGTCTGTACAGGCCTGACAGAATTTTATAGGTTTCGATGAGATCCCCTCTCAATCTTCTAAACTCCAGTGAGTATAAGCCCAATCGACACAATCTCTCCTCATACGTCATTCCTGCCATCCCAGGTATCAGCCTGGTGAATCTTCGCTGCACTCCCTCCGTGGCAAGAACGTCCTTCCTCAGGTAAGGTGACCAAAACTGCACACAATACTCAAGGTGCGGTCTCACCAAGGCCCTGTACAACTGTAGCAAGACATCCTTGTTCCTGTACTCGAACCCTCTTGCTACGAAGGCCAACATACCATTTGCCTTCTTAACCGCCTGCTGCACCTGCATGCTTACCTTCAGCGACTGATGCACAAGGACACCCAGGTCTCTTTGCACTTCCCCTTCTCCCAATCTATTGCCATTCAAATAATAATCTGCCTTCCTGTTTTTGCCACCAAAGTGGATAACCTCACATTTATCCACATTATAGTGCATTTGCCATGTTTCTGCCCAATCACCCAACCTGTCCAAATCTGTTGTTCTGTGGATGTGTAATGTGCTGTAGAAATGCAGGTCCTTTTCTTACGGTCCTCCAACAAATGAAAACTGAATCTTTGTTGTAGTCTGTGCCTAACCAGGCCAAGAGGGCTCTGAGCCGCCTATACAGAAGCTGGTCGGTGCCAGTGTTTATGCCCCACACGAGCCTCCTCCCACCCCTCTTCATCTCACCCCATCAGCATATCCTTCTATTCCTTTCTCCCTCGTGTGTTTATCCAGCTTCCCATTAAATGTATCTCTGCTATTCGCCTCAACCACTCCCTGTGGCAGCGAGTTCCACATTCTCACCACTCTCTGGGTAAAGAAGTTTCTCCTGAATTCTCTATTGGATTTATTAGTGACTATCTTATATTTATGGCCCCTAGTTCTGGTCTCCCCCACAAGTGGAAACATCTTCTCTATGTCTACCCTCTCGAACCCCTTCATAATTTTAATGATCTCTATAAAGTCACCTCTTGGCCTTCTCTTCTATAGGGAAAAGAGCCCCCGCCAGTTCAGTCCCTCCTGATGGTTAGTAGCTTGAACTCTCTGTCTGATCTATCTTTGGATTCTACTCGACATGTTCAACAGCCGACAATCTACCGGAGTGAGGGACATTTCATTGAATATTCTGACAGTAATCAGTTATAAACTTGCTAGGAAAAATTACTTAACCCCATCCAACTTCTTTCAAATCTGCCATCATCACCCCCCTTTCTCAAAAAACTCACTCTTGACCCCTCTGTCCGTGCAAGCTACCGCCCTATCTCCAACCTCCCTTTCCTCTCCAAAACCCTTAAACGTGTTGTCGTCTCCCAGATCCGTGCCCATCTTTCCCAGAACTCCATGTTTGAATCTCTCCAATCAGGTTTCCGTCCCTGCCACAGTCCTGAAATGACCCTTATCAAAGTCACAAATGACATCCTATGTGACTGTGACCGTGGTAAACTATCCCTCCCCATCCTTCTTGACTTGTCTGCAGCCTTTGACACGGTTGACCACACCATCCTTCTCCAATGCCTCTCCTCCATTGTCCAGCTGGGTGGGATTGCCCTCACCTAGTACCACTCTTATCTATCTAATCGTAGCCAGAGAATCCCCTGCAATGGCTAGACGGTTAGACGGAAAACTGTGTGCATCGTGTTTACAACTGGCCCGATACGCTCAGCGAGCCCGCCAGGCTCTCGCCATTGTGCAAACTCATGAAACCAACCCCCTTGTTTAACGGCCTATTTAGGCTCGTCTGTTGCATGTTTTTAATGACCTTTCTCTCTGGAGGGAACGGACATGTTTATCGCGGCTGCCGGTTTTATTTGTTAATATTTTAATCTTGTGTGAGCTGGTGAGAGCAGCATCTCTCTCCAGAGGGCCAGAGTTAGAACTCATGTGTGGATCACTGAAAACCGGTCTGCTCACCACCGGGTGGGTTTCTGAAGAACGCTACCCATGTTTTAGCCGCTTGCTCCTGGTTGGAGCTGGCAGCTTCCGTGCTGGGGATATTTCGAATAAATGTGGACTGCTTCCTCCTCGCTGGTTGCCATTGTGGTTTTAGTGGAGTGTGGTTTAATATCAAGCTGGCTTAGACAGTGATGTTGTGAAGCAGTCTCGTCACAGCTTTAACTAGAGCGCCAATTAGTTCCCTATCATGTGGACTTGTAGCTATCTTATTCAGTGGTTTTCATATCTCTTCATTACATAACCAATTGTCTTTGTCCAGCGTATGTTTGTTTCTGGACATCTTGTTGATTGTTAGAGGGCCAGGCGAATGCAAGAGCTCCACTCCTTGTCCCAGAACCCCAGCCCAGGCTCCCAACCTTGGGCTCCTTCCACACCAGCCCAGGACCCCCCTCACTGTCCCTCCCTGCTCACAAACACGAGCTCCTTCCACACCAGCCCAGGACCCCCCTCACTGCTCCTCCCTGCTCACAAACACCGGGCTCCTTCCACACCAGGACAGGACCTCCCTCACTGCTCCTCCCTACTCACAAACACGGGCTCCTTCCACACCAGCCCAGGACCCCCCTCCCTACTCACCCGCTCCCAACTGTGGGCTCCTTCCACACCAGCCCAGGACCTCCCTCACTACTCCTCCCTGCTCACAAACACGGGCTCCTTCCACACCAGGACAGGACCTCCCTCACTACTCCTCCCTGCTCACAAACACGGGCTCCTTCCACACCAGCCCAGGACCCCCCTCCCTACTCACCTGCTCCCAACTGTGGGCTCCTTCCACACCAGCCCAGGACCCCCCTCACTACTCCTCCCTGCTCACAAACACGGGCTCCTTCCACACCAGCCCAGGACCCCCCTCCCTACTCACCTGCTCCCAACTGTGGGCTCCTTCCACACCAGCCCAGGACCCCCCTCACTACTCCTCCCTGCTCACAAACACGGGCTCCTTCCACACCAGCCCAGGACCCCCCTCACTACTCCTCCCTGCTCACAAACACGGGCTCCTTCCACACCAGCCCAGGACCCCCCTCACTACTCCTCCCTGCTCACAAACACCGGGCTCCTTCCACACCAGGACAGGACCTCCCTCCCTACTCACCCGCTCCCAACTGTGGGCTCCTTCCACACCAGCCCAGGACCCCCCTCACTGTCCCTCCCTGCTCACAAACACGGGCTCCTTCCACACCAGGACAGGACCTCCCTCACTGCTCCTCCCTACTCACAAACACGGGCTCCTTCCACACCAGCCCAGGACCCCCCTCCCTACTCACCCGCTCCCAACTGTGGGCTCCTTCCACACCAGCCCAGGACCCTCCTCACTGCTCCTCCCTGCTCACAAACACGGGCTCCTTCCACACCAGCCCAGGACCCCCCTCACTGTCCCTCCCTGCTCACAAACACGAGCTCCTTCCACACCAGGACAGGACCCCCATCACTGCTCCTCCCTGCTCACAAACACGAGCTCCTTCCACACCAGCCCAGGACCCCCCTCACTGTCCCTCCCTGCTCACAAACACGAGCTCCTTCCACACCAGGACAGGACCCCCCCTCACTGTCCCTCCCTGCTCACAAACACGAGCTCCTTCCACACCAGCCCAGGACCCCCCTCACTGTCCCTCCCTGCTCACAAACACGAGCTCCTTCCACACCAGGACAGGACCCCCCCTCACTGTCCCTCCCTGCTCACAAACACGAGCTCCTTCCACACCAGCCCAGGACCCCCCCTCACTGTCCCTCCCTGCTCACAAACACGAGCTCCTTCCACACCAGGACAGGACCCCCATCACTGCTCCTCCCTGCTCACAAACACGAGCTCCTTCCACACCAGCCCAGGGCCCCCCACACTGTCCCTCCCTACTCACCCGCTCCCAACCTTGGGCTCCTTCCACACCAGCCCAGGACCTCCAGCACTGCCCCTCCCTAAGCTCCTGCTCACATGACCTGCACACACCCACTCACGCGCTCCCTCTTTCCCACACATACACACTTTCTCTGTCTCCTTTCTCTTTCTCGCGCGCGCACTCTCCTTTCCCCTGAAGGAGCGATGATCCAAGCCCTCAATTTCTCCACGAAGTCCAGCTCCTGCCCAGCGTCTTTTCATCCACTCCCAGCGCAAAATCCCGCTGTGGGCAGTTTGAGAATTTGAATACAGTTTTAAAAACCTGGCAATAAAAATCTGGTCTCAGTAAAAGTGACCATGAAGTTGTTGGATTGTCGTCAAAACCCAATCACTCATGTCCTTTCGGGAAGGAAACCTGCCGTCCTTACCCGGTCTGGGCCTAGATGTGACTCACCTTCCCTCTGAAGTGGTTTAGCAAGCCACTCAGTTTGTATCAAACCGCTATCGGGGCAACTAGGAATGGGCAATAAATGCCAGCCTTGCCAACGAAGCCATCATCCCGAGAATGAATGATTACATACACACAGGAGCCTGGAACGATCAGTATTGAAATGGGACAGCAAACCAGGCTTTGTTGAGCCTGTAATCTCTCAAACTCTGTACAACAGGAGTAACAAGTTGCAGTGTGCTACAAGGCAATACTACATCACCATTTCACATAATTATTGTTTCAGTGCACATTCTGAAGTTATTAAAGGGCTGTTTTGATTAGACGTTTAACTTGTAACACAAACGGAACAAATTAAGTAAATTAACTGTATTTCACCTGTCAGCCGAGGCTCAGTGGGCAGCACTCGCTTCTGAGTCAGAAGGTCATGCGTTCAAGTCCCACTCCAGAGTCTGGGGCACAAAATCCAGGCCGACACTCCCAGTGCGATGCACTGTCGGAGGTGCCGTCTTTCAGATGAAACGTTAAACTGAGGCCCCCGTCTGCCCTCTGGGATGGATGAAAATATCGAATGGCTTTACTATCGGTGTAAAATTCTGAATCCCATTTGCCCTTTTAAAAATCTTGCCCAAAGCCCAGGAATTCCCTCCCGAAATCATTCCTCCTCTCCACACCCCGCTGCTCCTTTAAGACCACAAAAGCGTGCCCTGTGCGCGCCCCGGTGGAGGGCGGGGCTCGGTGGAGGGTGCGTGGCTCCGTGGCGAGCGTGCCAGGCACGTAGGTGCCATCAATTATTAGCAGAGCAAGACATGGGAGGGAATTTGTTTTGTTAAATGTGCTCAGTGATCAGCTGATTGACTGTTGTTGGCCTGTGGTGAATGTGAACAAAGATCCTTTCTTCTGTTAGTATTTGTTTATGAAAGATTGTCATATTTAAATATCCTAATGTAAATCTTCATTGCGATAAAGGCCATGAAAAGCTGCGTAAAGCACTATTTCGATCTCCAAATGGCATCCAGTGTTCCTGCCTTTTGGTGGCCCCAGTCAAATTGAAATTGTTAAACTGCGAACTTTAGCGGTATTTTTATCCAACATGGCAGCACCACAGGAATATAGGAACAGGAGGAGGCCATTCAGCCCATCGAGCCTGCTCCATCATTCAGTTAAATCATGGCTGATCTGCACCTCAACTCCATCTACCCGCCGTGGTTCCATATCCCTCGATACCCTTACCCAACAAAAAATCCATCCATCTCAGACTTGAAAGCTCCAATTGACCCCCAGCCTCAACAGCTTTTTGGGGGGGGGGGGGGAGTTCCAGATTTCCACCACCCTTTGTGTGAAGAAGTGCTTCCTGACATCACCCCTGAACGGCCTGGCTCTAATTTTAAGGTTCTGCCCCCTTTGTTCTGGACTCCCCCCACCAGAGGAAATAGTTTCTCTCTCTACCCTATCGACTCCTTTAAACATTTTAACCCAAGATGTGGCTCAGCTGGAAAAGGTACAAAGAAGATTTGCTAAGATGAAAAGGGGGCTGAAACACATGGATATAGACTCCAATCGGGGACTCCTGGTGGAGTGAAGACTGAGGGAGGGATCTGATTGAGATGTTGAGATTAATCCTGCTCCGAGATTAATCAGTCAGGGTATATCCCCAGGACATCCCACAGTGCTTCACAGCCAATGAATTATTTTGAAGTGTTGTGTCGGCAAACACAGCAGCCTGTATGTGCACAGCACGATCCCACAAACGGCAAGATAATTGACCAGTTAATCTGTTTCTGTTAATGTTGAGCAGGACACTGGGGAGAACCTCCCTGCTCTTCCAATCTTGCCCATTGGTTTAACGTCTCATCCAAAATCTGAGAAGATGTAGATTGAAAGGGGAAACGAGGAACCTTTACTGAACAGGTGGTTGCCAAGGGAGATTGTCGGATAAGTGACTAGGATACTTCCAAGCAATGTTCCCTCTAATTTTTTTTCCCGTACGCAGTCCCTTTAACTGGCTGCGCAGTTTCTTCCTTGTAAAAGCCAGTGAGCGGCCTGCGCGGGACCTCCAGACCGCCACGCAGCTTAGCGGGAAGGTTACTTCCAAGATAAATGCACTTGAAGGCACTGCCTGAAAGGGTGGAGGAATCAGATTTGATAGTAACTTTCAAAAGGAGATTGGATAAATATTTGAAGGAAAAATTTGCAGGGCCCTGGGGAAAGAGCAGGGGGGAGTGGGACTAATTGGAGAGCTTGTTCAGAGCCGGCACAGGCACGATGGGCCGAATGGTCTCCTGTACTGTAAGATTCTATGATTCTAATATTGAACAATACAATGAAGAGAAACACACTATCGGATAAAATGACTGGTCCTTCAGGAAGGCAGATTTGATGGGCCGAAGGTCTCTCCCAGCCTGGGATTTATGCTTCTTTCTAAAATTAACAGTCAGAACCCAAAGCAAACCTCGGAAAATGAGGTCAGCATCAGGCACCTTGTGATCATGTGCGTCTTACCAAAGAGAGAGCTGCGAAGGATTTCAACACAGCCATTGCTGAAATTAATTGAGCGTGATCTTGGGCTCCTTTTCCATCTTCTTCACTGACCCCAGAAGCTGCTGCTGCCCAGGTGGAGGAGGTGAAGGTGCCCGCCGCCCTGCTGGTCTGTACTCTGCTTGGTTCCATTCTTTTGCAAGAGGAGCTGAGGTTTCTTTATCGGATATTTCATGATTTTGGTTTCAGTGTTTACCTATTTAATTCTACTCCGAGTTAATCCCTCAGTGTGGGGCACTAGATCATGTGTGGTCTTCAGGTGAATTGGGGTCAGAGCGTAGGGGGTAATTGGGCCAGGGAGATGGACATAATTCAGGCCCCCTTTTAAAGTTGGACTTTCTGTGCTTATTTTTACATACATAGATTTTATATTTTTTTGTAATTAAATAGCAAAACCTGAAGGCAATTTGGGAAGTCGTGGCGTCGAGGCATTGCAGCGCCAATTACTGGTGGGATGGTGTAGTTAAAGTGTGACAGGTTTACATATGTTTCCACTATCATTTTGGACATAGTAATTTATAATGAAAAGAGTTGACACTAAAGAGTTACACGAATGTGACAACGGAGTGTGGACAGACTTGTTTATAGATGTACCTCTTTAGCTGTTTTGTTGAGGACTTCGAAAAACATAGTTTTTGTAAAGTTTTTTTTTGTTAGTGGGAGAAGAGCCTTCCCTCATTTTCAACATGAAAACTTTACGGACAAACTGTTTTGATGTGATTTGCATCATTGTGTTTACCAACTCAACAAAGTATTTTTAATGGAAACCAGTACTCTTCAATAATTAAACATTGTATAAACACTGGCCTTATGCCCGAAACCTAGGGGAGTTCTCAAAGTATGTCATGTATAACACCAAGGCCTGTAACTCACCTAAAAAATGACCCAACAGTAGATTTAAAAATTCTTCATATTTCCACACACATTACTTTTGAAAATACATATACGTCTATAAGCCACACAAATGTATTGATCAGTAATGCAATACAACCTAAATTGTTCCATTCACAACACTGCTTTCAGGCTCCATAGTCCATATTGCACCTGGTTGTAAGGTTTTAATTCCGTTTCGCATTTCTTTCTAATTTTGGCAGGATGTGTTAATTCATGTGCCGTAAGTTCTGTGGCTTGGCAACTTGTGTAGGTGAGTCAGCCAAGGCGCTTCTCTCAGATTTTATCTCCACGACAAATCAATGTTGCTTGAAGTCTGGAAGCAGATTCCCAGTCCTGTCCCTCGCTCAGAGGATCGAACCTGCTGTGGAACATCTCTCCGACAAAGATTAAAACAGTGGGGAAACTAGACAGTCGATGTTAGTGAGACTTCCAAGAACAAATGGCATTAAACATCTGTCCAATTACACCCAGCTCCTTGACTCGGTGCACTACTTGTACTTCAGTGGTTTAACGATTGCAATCTGATTATTTTGAGGGCACTGTTAAAAGGAAGTTATGCTAAACCTTGACAAATCACTGGTTAGGTCCCAGCTGGATTATTGTGCCCAATTCTGGGCACCACACTTAGGAAGGATGTCCAGGCCAAAGAGGAGTTTGATTAGACTGGTACCAGGGATGAAAGACTTCAGTGATGTGGAGAGACTAGAGAAACTGGGATTGTTCTCCTTGGAGCAGAGAAGGTTAAGTGCCGATTTAATAGAGGTGTTCAAAATCATGAAGGGCTTTGATCGAGTAAATCAGGAGAATCTGTTTCCATTGGCAGGAGGGTCAGTAACCAGAGGACACAGATTGAAGATAATTGGCAGAAGATCGCCGGGGAGATGAGCATTGTTGTGATCTGGAACGCGCTGCTTGAAAGAGCGGTGGAAGCAGATTCAGTAGTAACTTTCAAAAGGGAATTGGAGAAATACTTGAAAAGGAAACATTTTCAGGGCTATGAGGAAAGAGCAGGGGGGAGTGGGACTAATTGGAGAGCTCTTTCAAAGAGTCGGCACAGGCACGATGGGCCGAATGGCCTCCTAATGTGTGTAAGATTCTACGTTACCGTTCACTTTCTTTCCCAACATTACTGCCTTGTGTTTATGGTGAAAAAGAACAATTTCCATAATCAGACTGAGTGTTCTGGAATCCGAAACTTGTGGCCATGAATGTACCACGTATGGGTTAAAGTCCCAGTTTAACAACAAGCTTCTAACTGTGCTAAATAGCTCACTGGAACTTGTGCGAGAGGCCCTGAAAGGTAGAAAATGCCACGCTATCAGTCCAGTGTCTACAGGCTAAAAGTACTCGCTGTATTTGCAGGCAAATATACAGAAGGCAAATAATCCAGTGAGATACTGAATCAAAACAAATACTTAACAGCATTGGAATTAGCATCAGGCCGCAAGGGGAAAAAATACCTTTTTATAGAAAGTGTTTCATCCGGAGCCCGATAACTGACTTGACTCTTGGGTAACAGTCAGGTAGAATTTCCAGATGCAAAGCTGTACATTGACGATGCAAAGTTAATTTGGATTACCAGTTAGAATTAAAGATTGTGAGTAAATTCCCTCCTATTTAACTGAGGATGTTTGAAGTGAGCTCTGTCAATTATCCAATAATGCATGGTAAGAATTATTGCATAGAATTTATAGCACAGAAACGGGCCATTCGGCCCAACTGCGCCGTGCTGGTGTTTCTGCTCCACACCAGCCTCCTCCCACCCCTCTTCATCTCACCCTATCAACATATCCTTCTATTCCGTTCTCCCTCGAATGTTTATCCAGCTTCCCTTTAAATGCATCTATGGTATTCGCCTTAACCACTCGGTGTGGTAGCAAGTTCCACATTCTCTGGGTAAAGTGTCAACCGCAGCTCAGTGGGTAGTACTCGCACCTCGAAGTCAGAAGGTCACACCTTCAAGTCCCACTCCAGAGACTTGAGCACATAATCCAAGCTGACACTCCAGTGCAGTACTGAGGGAGTGCTGCACTGTCGGAGATGTTGTCTTTTAGATGAGACGTTAAACCGAGGCCCCGTCTGCTCTCTCGGGTGGGTGTCAAAAGATCCCATGGCACTATTTGAAGAGGAGCAGGGGAGTTCTCCCCGGTGTCCTGGGGCCAATATTTATCCCTCAAACAGCATAACTGAAACAGATTATCTGGTCAGTATCACATTGCTGTTTGTGGGATCTTGCTGTGTGCAAATTGGCTGCTGTGTTTCCTACATTACAACAGTGACTACACTTCAAACTTACTTCATTGGCTGTAAAACGCTTTGGGATGTCTTGAGGCTGAGAAAGGTGCTATATAAATGCAAGTCTTTCATTCTTTACATCAATCTAGTGAGCAAGTGATGACGTGGGTCTGGAATTCAAGTATCTGTTAATGTTTTGACTGTGTACAGTTCAGTGTGTAGCTAAAACAAGACGTCTCCGTTCTGACTCATTTCTAGATCAATCAACCTGGCCTGGTTTCCCAGACAGCCCATCTCCCATGTTCCATTTTAAAATCTTCTATTTTTTAAGGCTATCGACAGAAATGGCACTGTTGTCACGGGGATGTCATTTGAAAGGTTGCATGTTCCTGGTCTTGGAGCCTTGTTTGCCGGAATTGGAATTCAGGAAATTATACGCGGCGGATGATTGCCCCTCCATCAGAATTAATGGATGGAAAATTTGCCCTTGTTAAGAGGCAATTTGTTTTCCATTGTGTCACGGTTTCACGTTCCGCTAAGTCCGGTTAATCAAATACTAAAACACTCCTTTTTGGAGTGTTCCATGTATTTTCTCGGCAAAATACTTGCCAAGAATCCCCATGGTTCTTCTCCCACTCTGCACCGTAACAACGTCGGAATTTCATCGTAGTTACGCCGGCCGAGCGTGAGGAAATTCCCGCCAATTGTTTTTGAAGATTGATTGTGTTTCGAGACATTGGGTGAATCCCACGCGCTGAAGGAGTTCAGGGGTCACGGGGATGGTTTGGCCTTTTATCACAAGCTCACTCTGGGATTTATGGTTCTATTTTTCCCCTCTGTTGAATAAATTGACAAAAATGTGAGAAAGAAAGACTTGCATTTATATAGCGCCTTTCATGACCAAAGCGCTTCGCAGCCAATGAAGTACCTTTTTGAAGTGTAGTCACTGTTGTAAGAAACACAACAGCCAATTTGTGCACAGCAAGCTCCCAAAAACCGCAATGAGATAATGACCAGGTAATCTGTGTGTGATGTTGGTTAAGGGATAAATATTGGCCAGGACACGGGGAGAACGCCCCTGCTCCTTTTCAAAATAGTGCCATGGGATCTTGGCAGAAACTGTCCTGAGATTTCTGTCTTGCATTAAACTGCTGTTAGTTGGCGTGATCTCTCCTCATGAGAAGGTGATAGACGTGTAAAATCAGCAACTACTCAAAATTCCAACTTCATGGAGGACACCTCCTGCCCATCCTTCACACTGACATCATGGAGTATATGGAGGGGATTGAGCCTGCACTGGTGCACTGACATCAGGGAGTACCTGGAGGGGATTGAGCCTGCACTGGTGCACTGACATCAGGGAGTATCTGGAGGGGATTGAGCCTGCACTGGTGCACTGACATCAGGGAGTATATGGAGGGGATTGAGCCTGCACTGGTGCACTGACATCATGGAGTATCTGGAGGGGATTGAGCCTGCACTGGTGCACTGACATCAGGGAGTACCTGGAGGGGATTGAGCCTGCACTGGTGCACTGACATCAGGGAGTATCTGGAGGGGATTGAGCCTGCACTGGTGCACTGACATCAGGGAGTATATGGAGGGGATTGAGCCTGCACTGGTGCACTGACATCATGGAGTATCTGGAGGGGATTGAGCCTGCACCGGTGCACTGACATCAGGGAGTACCTGGAGGGGATTGAGCCTGCACTGGTGCACTGACATCATGGAGTATCTGGAGGGGATTGAGCCTGCACTGGTGCACTGTTGGGTTTTATGGTAAGGACTGCAACTTTTTTTAAACCGAAATATTCTTGTTGCAATCTAATGTGGTTGGTGAGACTAACCGCAATGGATGATTAATAACTGAAGTTCCATTTCAAAGCTGCGCACAGTTTCTTCCTCCCAGGTGTGTTATAAAATAGAGCAGTTTGATCCATTTCATGATCTACCACATTTTAAAATTGTCATGTTTTATGGAATTAAACTTCTAAACAGCTGAAATTGTGGAGCTTGTTGAGACTGTTATTCCTGTGAGCATCCAGATTAAATGCTCGCAGTGAAAGCCTTGCAGTTACAGCTCTCTCTTGATCTTGTGGATTTGATCCAGAGCCGAGGCACATGTCCTGAGTCCACATCTAGGTTATTTCTTTTGGCTGGTTTCCGAGTTAGTGAAATAAGCAGCAATTTATCTTGCTGGAAAAGACAGGAATTCGTGTTTTATTGAAAAACTGGAGATGGGTGTGTGCGTGCTCGCTTTGTTGCCTGCTGTCAGGAATGAAAACAAGTCTTCACAGATTTAGCATTCAAAAATACGTTGGAACTTTTCTGTTTAAATTTTGGAAGGCTTGTCAGGTATAAACATCCTGGACTTGTAATCTTGGCTTTTATTCCTCAAGCTCCTCCATCTCTGGAAGCTCTTGGTGAAGACTGAATTAATGTGTGAACAATACGAAGTGATGGAATTATCTTCTTTTGCTTCCTGCAGACTTTTGATGCCAACGACCTTTATCAAGGACAGAACTTCAACAAGATTCTTAGTTCCCTGGTCGCTTTGAATAAAGTAACTGCAGGTAAGAGGACTACTTCGGGAGGGGTTGGTCTCCTGGTGAATCAGGCTCACGGTTAGAAGCAGCTCTCTGCAACACTTGATTCACCGCTAACTATATATCGAATTAGCGACCTTTGAACCTCCATTGGGCAATTTATAATAGGTGGTGTGGAACTGATTGGGTAATTTTTTAAGCGTGCGATCCCGATGGAGCCATGTACACTGGAGGCGTACACCAGATTCCTGGAGTGTCAGCTTGGATTATGAGCTCAAGTCTCTGGCGTGGGGCTTGAGTCAAACGGGTACTTTCGAGGAGGATGTTTCAGAAGTGGGATCTTGCATTGTAGAGGTAGAGAACAGTGGTGTTTAGTCTGCATCTGGCCACGCTATCTTCACCTAGGAGTGCTGAATGTTGCTGGCTAGAATGCAAAGGGGTGGAAGTTGTGCTCTAGTTGTATAAAGCTCTGGTTAGACCCCATCTGGAGAAACTGGGTTCAGTTCTGGGCCCCGCACCTCAGGACTGATCTACTGACCTTGGAGACGGCACAACACAGATTGAGCAGAATCAAACCGGGGCTTAAAGGGTTAAATTAGGAGGACTGGTTTCATTGACTAGACTTGCATTCCCTGCAGTGTAGACGATTAAGGAGCGATCTAATTGAAGTGTTTAAGATGATTAAAGGAGTTGATGGGGTCGAGAGAGAGAAACTATTTCCTCTGGTGGGGGGAGCCCAGAACAAGGGGGCAGAAGACCCCCCAGCCTCAACAGCTTTTTTGGGGGAGAGAGTTCCAGATTTCCACCACCCTTTGTGTGAAGAAGTGCTTCCTGACATCACCCCTGAACGGCCTGGCTCTAATTTTAAGATTATGCCCCCTTGTTCTGGACTCCCCCCCCCCCCCCCCCCCCCCCCCCCCACAGAGGAAATCATTTCTCGCTCTCTACCCCAATGTATTATGTAAAACAGCTGACTATCTTGGGTAAAATGTGCTGGTTTATAAGAACACTGAAGAGCTTGGGGCCTTCCTGGTCTTTAGGCCCTTGTTCAATTTGGGTGGGAATGGTTGTGTTGTGGTTCTGGTCCTGGACAAGCACCCCAGGGGTCGTGAGTTCAAGCGGGGGTTGTTGTGATTTGGTCATTTGTGGCCAAATTACCCTGAAATCTGATTGTTGTAAAAATCCAATTGGTTCACTAATGTCCTTCAGGGAAGGGAACCTGCCGTCCTTGCCTCGTCTGGGCCGACACGTGACTCCAGTCCCACACCAACATGGTTGACTCTTGATACCCACAGATGGAAAATAAAATTCCACCTTTCCTGTGTCGCCCATATCTTTGGAACAAAATTTTAAGAAGCTCTGGGAAGTGGACTCATCAACTAAACCATCGGGGCAGTTCAATGAAGTTGCATTGAGCTCTGGAGCCTGTCACAAGGTCCAACACTGCCTTAGAAATTGCCCACTTTCTTGCTGCGTATCAAGGCTTTACATGGTTGTACATATCAGCTTAAATTAACGTACGAGAGGGTTGCATGGGTGAAACTGCAGTCATGTTGTGCTGGGTTATTTATAGTGCCGTGTAATTTAAGAGCAGGGAATGGTGCTGTCCAGTGTCCAGTAACACTCAGTATTGTGCTGGAGTTTGCCACCTGCTCCACTGATGCTTGTGCAGTGGGGACGAGTGCCTCTGGCCATGTGCACATGGGGGTCTGGCCCATGGAGGAGACTGCCAGCCTATTTAGCGTTTAATGCAAGGGTCTTGGCAAGAAGCAGCTGCAGTGCTCGAGGTGAGCTGGGTTGTGGTCCCTGAGTGAGAGTGTGAGATGTGCAGGGTCATCGAGCAGCAGTAAGACCACCGGGGCTTGCTGGAGTGTCTGTGCCAGATGGAAGTGGGAGGTGAGGGAGGAAGGAGAGAGAGAGACACGTAGGGTAGAGGAAGCCATCCATTATTCCAGGGCACACAGTGTCAGATGGTGGTCACTGGGCACGGAGCCGCAGCCAGTCTGAAAGCAAAGGGCCAGTGTCGGAGTGTGTCCCGAGTGACATTCGCCTCGAGATTGATTGAGAGGTTGTGACGCACAGTTAAAAGAGGCACTCCAGCACAGGAGGAGGCCATTCGGCCCATTGTACCTGTGCCAACTCTTTGAAAGAGCTCTCCAATTAGTCCCATTTCCACCCCGCTCTTCCCCTTAGCCCTGCAATTTTTTCTCTTACTAGGTATTTATCCAATTCCCTTTTGAAAGTTACTATTGAATCTGCTTCATCAGAACTCGCTGCGTTAATAATTTCTCATCTCCCCCCCCGCCCTGCCCCCGGCTTTCCCTACCAAAATGTATCACTTCACACTACTCTGCATTAAATTTCATCGGCCATGTGTCTGCCCATTTACCAGTCTGTCCGTCCTCCTGAAGTCTGTTACTATCCTCCTCATTGTTTACTACATTTCCGAGTTTCATGCCATCCGTAAACGTTGAAATGATGCCCTGTATACCCAAGTCCAGGTCATTAATATATATTAAAAAGAGCAGTGGTCCCAACACCGACTCCTGGGGAACTGACCACTGTATACTTCCCTCCAGTCTGAAAAACAACCATTTACCACAACTCTCTGCTGTATCCCAACTCTCTGTCATTTTCTGTGAGTGTTGTTAATTTTACCCAGTTGATTGCCAGAGGCATTGTTCGTGGATAAAAAGAACCCTTTGTCCCTATCGTGAACATTTTCCTATCGGAGTTGTCTGTGTCTCTGTATCTTTGTTTTATAGGATGTGGGCGTCACTGGCAAGGCCAGCATTTATTGCCCATCCCTCGTTGCCCTCGAGAAGGTGGTGGTGGGCCGCCGCCTTAAACCGCTGCAGTCCGTGTGGTGAAGGTGCTCCCACAGTGCTGTTAGGGAGGGAGTTCCAGGATTTTGATCCAGCGACGATGAAGGATCGGCGATATACTTCTAAGTTAGGATGGTGTGTGACTTGGAGGTGGCGGTGTTCCCATGCGCCTGCTGCCCTTGTCCTTCTAGGTGGTAGAGGTCGCAGGTTTGGGAGGTGCTGCCGAAGAAGCCATGGCGAGTTGCTGCAGTGCATCTTGTAGATGGTACACACTGCAGCCACGGTGCGCCGGTGGCGGAGGGAGTGAATGTTTAAGGTGGGGGATGGGGTGCCAATCAAGCGGGCTGCTTTGTCCTGGATGGTGTCGAGCTTCTTGAGTGTTGTTGGAGCTGCACTCATCCAGGCAAGTGGAGAGTATTCCATCACACTCCTTACTTTGTGTGTCTGTGTCTGTCTCTGCCTCCCGCCTCTCTCGCTCTGCCTCCCGCCTCTCTCGCTCTGCCTCCCGCCTCTCTCGCTCTGCCACCCGCCGCGCGCGTGCGCTGTTCATCATCAGTTACATAATAGAACAATTAAATTGGTCAGAAACTCTGACTCAAACTCTCTGACTCAGAAACTGCCACTTCCCCGGCATCCAAATTCTGCCAGTCTTGCTGGAAATGCTAAGTGCCACACTGCAATAAGTAGCCTGGCCTAGTGATAAATCAATCCATTTTTACAGTCTGCTCTTGGATAGGAACCAGGCAGAGGCCATTCAGCCCCTCGAGCCTGTTCCGACATTCAGTTAAATCATGGCTGATCTGTACCTCGACTCCATTTACTCGCCTTTGATCCGTAGCCCTCGATACCATTAACCAACAAAAATCAATCACTCTTCAGTCTTGGATTGTTGTAAAAACACAAGTGGTTCACCAATGTCCTTTAGGGAAGGAAACCTGCCATCCTTGCTAATGCACGGCCCATTCATGTTTTCGCGCATGCGGGTTTCTTGCATTGAAAAGCCAGTGAGCGGCCTGCGCGGGACCTCCAGCATCGCAGCTTCCCGGGAACGTTGGTCCTACACGTAACTCCAGTTCCACACCAATGTGGTTGAATTTTAAATGCTCTCTGCTGTAAAACAATAGGTGCCCAGGACGAGGCCCATGACCAGCACCTCGGGAACTCTGGATCGGCAACTCGTGTTGCATTGTGATCGATCTCAGCGATGAGAACAAAATAAAAGTAGAAATTGGGCATGTTGCCAGTGTATTGACTGATGAGTGTGCATTGCAGATGAGTAATGAATTGCTGAAGCACTGTGCAAAGTCAGTTCATGTCGCGGGATGCGCCGGGGCCCTGCCTCTGTATTGATCTATGATCCTCTCCGTGTGCCTGTGCAGCAGAGTCAGCGCTTCTCATTACTGTGCGTATAATAAAGATTGATTATCATTGCACTGACTGGTCCCAAGACTGAATGTGATTAAAAGTCAGGATATGGTACAAGTAGCGAATTGCTTCCTTGCTAAGATAAATTGGATCAATGTTCCTAATTCCAATAATTGGGTTAATCGCTATTGAACAACCAGTATTGAAATGTTCCCACCTTGTTCAGCCCATTGCAAAGATATTCTCACCAGTAACCCGGGCAATATCCACAGGGGGAATAGGTGGGAGTGCCGATCATTGGCAGGCTGATTAACCACTCAAATCACACACTTGGACCCACTGACGAGTTGTCTCACCCTGTCCAGAGCAGTCGAACCAGAGGACACGGCCCGCGATTGAAGGGGGGTAAATTCAAAACTAATCCGCAGAAACTGTTTCAGTCAGCGAGTGGTCAATCTATGGAACAGGCTCCCTGGGGAAACAGTGGAAGCAGTTAGTATTGACTCATTCAAATGCAAATTGGAGAGATTTCTGTCAGAAAATAATATCTTGGGATCCAGTATCTGAGTAATTGGAGACATGACGTGTGGTGAGTGTAGCGAGCTCGGGAGGAACAGGTGACTGTGGACCTCTGGTTCCCAAAGCTCTCCACCACTGGGGGTTTTCCTCACCGCATGTCTGGGTCTGTTGTAGACTCATTGATGGAGATTGGTCAACAACTCCATTATCGTTGTATCATGGGACTGCCAGGGTGGTAGAAGGTGAACTAGATGGACCGTGGTCTCTTTCTGTCCAGCAATTCCTGTGTTCTGGTGAGCCACGGTTGGGCCGGGGAACGAGGTTTAGCAAGAAAACTCGTGGCGAGTCTCGGTCTGTGGTACTGCTGATTCATGGGGCACCCAATAAAATCAATCAGTTACAAGGCGGGATCACCACAAACTTGCTACGCTGACCTCTGATCTGCACTCTCGCCAAGAGGGCTCCACACTGGGAACCGAATTTTGTAATTTTGGGGCTGATTCTAATTAAGTGAAGAGAAAATGGGCAATACAATGACAGGAATTGTAACTACTGTATTACAGGTGTCCCATTTTAATTATAATATTTAATGTTACTGCAAGTCACCTGCAGATAATTTCTGCTGTAATAAGTGCATAATATTTATTTGGTGGGTAATAATATTTGGCTGTCAAAAGGTTAACAATTAGTAAATTTATCAAGAAAAACTGTTAATATGATGTCTCTCTTTTGGGTAAGATGTTAAACTGAGGCTGTAGTGTCTGTGTGTAGATAAAGACACTGAAGACAGGAGTTGGTTCATAGGTATTTACTAAGCAAGTCTGGGGGGGGGTTTCTAAAGGATATACACAATACACAGGCTTATATAGCCCAAGTGGCAATTACCGGCATTACGCACACCTGGGGCTCTTAAAGGCACATACACCATAATTGCTCTTAAAGGCACATACACCACAATTCCTCCCCTTCTAGCTAACTAGTACATCATATTTTAAGTAATTATTAATTACATGTTATATGCAAAATAATATACATTGCTGTATTAATTAATTATAAGTTAGTCTCTCAGGAGGCTTCCTGACTCCGTCCGGATAACGCCTCGGGGGTGTAGTAGTTTCTTGGGGGTGTAGTAGGTTCTTCTGGCAAGGCTGATTCGGCTTGAAGGCCAGTGTCGGGTTCATCGGGCTCCAGTATCACCGGATCGGAGGTAGATATGGGTATCTCTACTTCATCGTTAGATGTATAGAGTGGTGGTGTAGGTTGTCCCTTTTCGGATGACTTGATGATTTGGTCAGCATTGCGCCTTATTATGCTGTCTCCGATGTCCACGGTATACATCAGTGGTCCTAATCGTGTGCAGATAGTTCCAGGCTGCCATTTCTCGGTACGGTAGTCCCGGGCCAAAACCGGTTGGCCTATCTGGAAGGCCCTAGTTGGCCTTTCATTCATGCCCTGAAACTGCCAGTTCTCCACGTCCCTTCGGATGTTGGGCTTGACCAAATCCAGCTGGCATCTTAGGTTTCTATTGTCGAACATCATGGTGGGAGTTTGGTTAGTAACCATATGCGTTGCATTCCTATATGCAAATAAGAAGTTATCCACCTTGTGCTGAAGTTTTATGTCTTCATTACCCATGGCCTTGATGGCCTTCTTGAAGGTCTGGACAAACCTTTCAGCCAATCCATTGGTGGCGGGATGGTATGGGGCGGACGTGTAGTGCTTTACTCCATTGTTCTTTAAGAACTTTCTGAATTCTTCGGACACAAATTGCGGTCCATTATCAGAACATATCTGCTCCGGCAGCCCATTCCTGGCAAATATGGTCCTTAATACTGTGATGGTTTTTTCCGTGGTGGTGGAGGACATCTTTATTACCTCCGGCCACTTGGAGTGTGCATCAACTGCGATTAAGAACATTGAGTCCATAAATGGACCAGCAAAGTCGATGTGCACCCTTTGCCAGGGAGATGAGGGCCACTCCCATGGATGTAGAGGGGCCTGTGGCGGAGCATTTTGGACCTTCTGGCATCCTAGGCAGCTCTTGGTCATGTCTTCGATGTATCCATCGATACCTGGCCACCATACAAACGCCCTAGCTAGGTTCTTCATTTTCACTCCACCCAGATGCCCCTCGTGAAGCTCCTTTAGCACTTTATCCTGGAGTTTGGGTGGAATCACCACTCTGGATCCACACATCAAGGTTCCTCGGCACACTGACAGCTGTTCTCTTCTTTGCGAGAATGCTGGCAACAGTGGTTCGCCATGTGCTGGCCATCCCTTCACTGTTAAATCGTAGACCCGTGAGAGAGTAGGGTCATTTCTTGTCTCCCTTTCAATGGCAGAATTTGTCACCGGTAGACATTCCACTATGGTAGAGTGGAATATCTCTACTGGGTCTACTGTAGGTGCCTCTTCTATCATTGGCAACGGTAGGCGTGATAAACCGTCAGCATTCCCATGCTGTTTTGACCCTTTGTATTCAATGTTGTATTGGTGTGCCCCTAGAAAAAGGGACCACCTCTGTAGTCTTTGTGCCGTCATAATGGGGACACCTTTTTTAGGGTTGAATATGGAGATGAGGGGTTGATGGTCAGTCAGCAAGGTAAATTTTTGTCCGTGTAGGTAATGGTTGAATTTCTTCACTCCCCATACCAGGCTGAGTGCTTCCCTGTCTACCTGGGCATAGTTACGCTCAGCTGAGTTCAATGAGCGTGACGCAAAAGCTATTGGCCGTTCCGAGCCATCAGGGAATCTATGGGACAATACCGCTCCTATGCCGTAAGGGGATGCATCGCACGCCAGTCTGATTGGTAGTGATGGGTTGTAATGAGCCAAAATTTTCTCGGATGTGATTAAGTCTTTACATTTATGGAAGGCACGTTTACAGTCTTCGTTCCATTTCCAAATCACTCCTGTCTGTAGAAGATCATTAAGAGGGTGTAGAATAGTTGATAAGTTCGGTAAAAATTTATGATAGTAATTTATTAATCCCAGGAATGACCTTAATTGTGAAACATTTTCAGGTGCTGGGGCTTTTATAACTGCTTCAATTTTTTCAGGTGACTTATGCAACCCTTCCTTATTAATTATGTGGCCACAATATGATATCTGATTTTGGAAAAATTCGCACTTGGGGCGATTTGCTCGTAGGCCCCGTTCTTTCAGCCTAGTGAGCACCTGCTCCAAATTGGCAAGGTGCTCGTTGTCGTTTTCTCCTGTTCTAAGGATGTCGTCTAGGTAGCATTGAGTCCCCGGAATCCCTTGCAGGACTTGCTCCATAGCTCTTTGCCAGATAGCTGGAGCTGATGCTATTCCAAAAACCAGTCGATTGTACTGGTACAGGCCTTTGTGTGTGTTTATTGTGAGATACTTTTTAGAGGTCTCCTCAACCTCCATCTGTAGATATGCCTGTGCCAAGTCAATTTTTGTGAAACGTTTCCCTCCGGATAGTGAGGCGAAAATATCTTCTATCCTCGGAAGAGGATACTGTACCGTGTGAAGGACCGGGTTTACAGTCACCTTGAAGTCCCCACAGATGCGAATTTTTTTCTGTTCCTCAGAGTTATTTTTCAATGTTTTTTTCATGACTGGAACGATGGGTGTTGCCCATTCGCTCCAATCTATTTTGGATAAAACGCCTGCCTTTTCCAAATTCTTCAGCTCTGCCTCGACTGCCGGACGTATTGCGTATGGCACCGGTCTTGCCTTAAAAAATTGCTGTATCTTCCACTTTTATTGAGGTGGTGATGCCTTTCAAGGTTCCTAGTTTCTCTTGAAACACTTCTTTGGCATTGGCCAAGATGTCTTTTAATCGTTCAGGTATGATGTCATCATTGTTTTTTTCCTTACTGGTCACCATCAGTGCCTGAATGGAGTGCCAGTCTAAACGTATCTTCCTTATCCATTCACGTCCCAACAACGGTGGACCACCATCTTGTAGAATGTATAAATACAACTTTTGTATTTCTTTGCCGTTGTATACCACAGGCACCCTTATTTTTCCTTTGGGGTAGACTTTCTGCCCCGTATATGTTTTTAAGATAATGGATGTGTCTTTTAGAGGTATATGCGAAAATAGCCTCTCGTAATCTCGTCGATTTATTACGGTTAGAGCTGATCCTGTATCTAGCTCCATTTTAACTGGGGACCCTGCTATTGTGAGGGTAACCCAAATGGTTTGGTAATCCTCTTTGGCAAGTACATTATGTAATTTGAGACAGCTTAGTCTCTTGTTTCCGGAGTCGCTATCGCTATTCTGGTCTTCGGAGCTATTGTCCGTCATCATTTGTACCTTCCTGTACTTCTTTATTGATTTTTTGTTTTCTGTCAGTGGATTTATTTTGCCCAGATTGGCATACCCGTGCAATGTGTCCAATCTTACCACATTGCCTGCATGCTTTGCCCTTGAACCAGCAGTCCCTCTGGTTATGGGTGGATCTGCCGCAGCGATAACATCTTCCGAACTCCTGTGTCATTTTATGGGTGCCGAAGTCCTGTGTCTCTTGTTGTATCTCTGCAGCTCCTTTTGCTGCTGCTTCGTATAATACAGCCATACTGAAAGCTTTGTCCAATGTTAAATCTTTTTCAGAAAACAGTCTTTTTTGTGTCCCTTCACTTAAGAGACCGCAAACAAATTTGTCTCGAAGATAATCCGATAGTCCTGCTCCGAATTGGCAGTACTTTGATAGCTTTCTTAATTCGGTTCGGTAATCAGCGTTACTTTCATTCTTGTGTTGATTTCTCTTGAAGAACTTGAATCGTTCCGCTATCAGCAGCGGTGTTGGGTTTAAATGCTCCTGCAGGGTATCAACAATTTCTTTAAAAGTCTTGTCCTTTGGTTTGGCTGGAGTGATTAAATTTCGTAACAGCCCGTATGTCTTCGCGCCCATTAAGTTCAGAAGTACTGAAGCTTTTTTTTCATCTGTTATTCCATTTGCAGTGCAATAAACCGCTACTCTTTCCACGTATGTGGTCCAATCTTCTATTTCGCCATCAAAAGCCTCAATATTACCAGATTTAGGCATTTCAGAAAAGATATGGCGCTTCCCGCGCTTTTTTTTTTTTCTCTCTGTAGCAACGATATGGCGCTTCCCGCGCTTTCCCGCCGCTGCTACCGATAACAACACTGTTTTACTGTGGTTTCCTTTTATTCACTGTTGGAGACTCGTTCCCGACAGAGGTCTAAACGCTGACCTGCTTGCCGCGCCGGCCGTCTCTCGAGTGCACCCTCCCAGTCCGTTATTGCTTGCCTCCGATTTCGCTGCCTGTCTCAGCTGTAGAGCCCGCCGCTGGAGCTCCAGCCTGACGCCCAGGAAGGATTAGCGCAGTACCTGTCACCAGCTTGGCCAGTTGGTGAAACCACAGTTTCTCTTACTTCCTTGAGTCTTCTGGACGCTGGAGGAATCGATGTCCTTGAGGTGCTGCCGAATTGCAGGTAAGTCCGTTTCCACTTCGTCGCCACTGTAGTGTCCGTGTGTAGATAAAGACACTGAAGACAGGAGTTGGTTCATAGGTATTTACTAAGCAAGTCTGGGGGGGGTGGTTTCTAAAGGATATACACAATACACAAGCTTATATAGCCCAAGTGGCAATTACCGGCATTACGCACACCTGGGGCTCTTAAAGGCACATACACCATAATTGCTCTTAAAGGCACATACACCACAGAGGCCCTGTTCTCCCGATTCATGTGGTTATAAAGAAAGAACAGAGTTTCCTCCTTAATATTATCGCTCAACCAAATCGTCCAACCAGTTTTGTTGGCCATTCATTTGGTGTTTTATGGGATCTTGCTATGCCCACATTGGTTGCCGTGTTTGCCTACAGAACAGCGAGTTTCTAAAAGGTAAATCACTGGCTGTGAAGTGCTGCAGATGTGAGGCGGTGCTCGATAAATGCGAGTTTGCTTCTTCCTTTGTGTTTATTAATGTTGGCGGTCGGATTGTTCAAAAACTTTGGTCGCCCAGTTCCAGAGACTACTGATCAGCCTAGGGACTGAAGATCTGCCTCTCTGTGGCTTTGTGCCAACCCATGTGGCTGCCATGGCCTCACAGGAGCTGCTGTTGATGACCAGATACAAGCACCAGTCTGTGCATACCCTGTGGCTGGGGATCCAGTATGAGCCAGAGTCCGTTTCAAGCGGAGGGAAATTAGAACGATAAAATAATCAACAATGAAGCAGAACGAGGGGCATTTTTTAAAATCAAAGTGAGCGTGTCCCCATCCAATGGAGTGAGTTTTTTTCTTGTTGAGGTGATGGGTGAGATACTGGCTCATTCTGGAACTATTTCCTCTGGTGTGGGGTGGGATGTCCAGAACAATCTTAAAATTAGAGCCAGGCCGTTCAGGGGTGATGTCAGGAAGCACTTCTTCACACAAAGGGTGGTGGAAATCTGGAACGCTTCCCCCCCCCCCCCCCCTGCCCCCAAAAAGCTGTTGAGGCTGGGGGTCAACTGAAAATGTCAAAACTGAGATTGACAGATTTTTGTTGGTTAAGGGTTACAGAACCAAGGCGGGTAGATAGAGTTAAGATACAGATCAGCCATGATCTAATTGAATGGCGGAACTGGCTCGAGGGGCTGAATGGCCTCCCCCTGTTCCTATGCTCTGGAATATGCTTGACTCAACTCACTCGTGGTTTTTTGTCATTGGGTTAAATAAAGTGTCCGAGAGAGAGGTCTGCCTGGCTGGTTTGGGCTGGAATTGGAAAAATATATGTCAGTGAGCTGCGTATTGGCCTTGACATGTAGGGGTGGGTGGGGGATCGGGAGAGACGGTGAATGAGCTCTCAGCAGGTAGCTCGCAGGCGAACCCGACGTTCCCTCCTCGGGTTCTGACTGGCCTGTTTGGCTTTCAGATGTGGATCCTGTCCCTCAGAATTTCAGATGGCCTGAATTTTGTGTGAATACTTATCCCCATGGCAACTGGAGCCTAAAACAGCTGAATAACTATTTGCAGCAAATCCAGCATCGCACGTTTTGTCTTGCTGACCGAATTGGTGAAATTAAAATGAGTATCTGAGGGCCAGCGACGGCAAGGCTGGGGGAAGGGATATTAGAACAGTGCCATACACTAAATATCATCTCACAGGCTCTTTGCAGTTTGTTCTTAAGGTGTGCAGGCTAACCTAGGTGACTAGCAAATACTGATCAACGACTACAACTTGCATTTATATAGCGCCTTTAACATGTCCCAAGGCGCTTCACAGGAGCGTTATTAAAGAAAATCGTACACCCAGCCACATGAGATATTAGGACGTGACCAAAAGCTTGGTCAAAGAGGGAGGTTTTAAGGAGTGTCTTGAAGGAGGAGAGAGAGGCGGAGCGGTTTAGGGAGGGATTTCCAGAGCTCGGGGCCCAGGCAGCTGAAGGCAAGGCCGCCAATGGTGGAGCGATGAAAATCAGGGATGCGCAAGAGGCCAGAATTGGAGGAGCGCGGCGATCTCGTAGGGCTGGAGGAGGTTACAGCGATAGGGTGGGGTGAGGACATGGAGGGATCTAAACACGAGGATGAGAATTTTGAAATCGAGGCGTTGTCGGACCGGGAGCTAATGTAAGTCAGCGAGCGCAGGGGTGATGGGTGAACGGGACTGGGTGTGAGTTAGGACACGGGGCAGTGAGCACAGGGGGTGATGGGTGAACGGGACTGGGTGTGAGTTAGGACACGGGGCAGTGAGCACAGGGGGTGATGGGTGACCGGGAGTGGGTGTGAGTTAGGACACGGGGCAGTGAGCACAGGGGGTGATGGGTGAACGGGACTGGGTGTGAGTTAGGACACGGGGCAGTGAGCACAGGGGGTGATGGGTGAACGGGACTCGGTGCAAGTTAGGACACGGGGCAGTGAGCACAGGGGGTGATGGGTGAATGGGACTGGGTGTGACTTAGGACACGGGGCAGTGAGCACAGGGCGATGGGTGAACGGGACTTGGTGCGAGTTAGGACACGGGGCAGTGAGCACGGGGTGATGGGTGAACGGGACTGGGTGTGAGTTAGGACACGGGGCAGTGAGCACGGGGTGATGGGTGAACGGGACTTGGTGTGACTTCAGACACGGGGCAGTGAGCACAGGGGGTGATGGGTGAACGGGACTGGGTGTGAGTTAGGACACGGGGCAGTGAGCACGGGGTGAACGGGACTCGGTGTGAGTTAGGACACGGGGCAGTGAGCACGGGGTGATGGGTGAACGGGACTCGGTGTGAGTTAGGACACGGGGCAGTGAGCACGGGGTGATGGGTGAACGGGACTCGGTGTGAGTTAGGACACGGGGCAGTGAGCACGGGGTGATGGGTGTGAGTTAGGACACGGGGCAGTGAGCACGGGGTGATGGGTGAACAGGACTTGGTGCGAGTTAGGACAGGGGGTGAGGGGTGAACGGGACTGGGTGTGAGTTAGGACACGGGGCAGTGAGCACAGGGGGTGATGGGTGAACGGGACTGGGTGCGAGTTAGGATGGGGTGATGGGTGAACGGGACTGGGTGCGAGTTAGGACAGGGGGTGATGGGTGAACGGGACTGGGTGTGAGTTAGGACGGGGTGATGGGTGAACGGGACTCGGTGTGAGTTAGGACAGGGGGTGATGGGTGAACGGGACTGGGTGCGAGTTAGGACGGGGTGATGGGTGAACGGGACTGGGTGTGAGTTAGGACAGGGGGTGATGGGTGAACGGGACTGGGTGCGAGTTAGGACGGGGTGATGGGTGAACGGGACTGGGTGTGAGTTAGGACAGGGGGTGATGGGTGAACGGGACTCAGTGTGAGTTAGGACAGGGGGTGATGGGTGAACGGGACTCGGTGTGAGTTAGGACGGGGTGATGGGTGAACGGGACTGGGTGGGAGTTAGGACAGGGGGTGATGGGTGAACGGGACTCGGTGTGAGTTAGGACGGGGTGATGGGTGAACGGGACTCGGTGGGAGTTAGGACAGGGGGTGATGGGTGAACGGGACTCGGTGCGAGTTAGGACAGGGGGTGATGGGTGAACGGGACTCGGTGTGAGTTAGGACAGGGGGTGATGGGTGAATGGGACTCGGTGGGAGTTAGGACAGGGGGTGATGGGTGAACGGGACTCGGTGTGAGTTAGGACAGGGGGTGATGGGTGAACGGGACTCGGTGTGAGTTAGGACAGGGGGTGATGGGTGAACGGGACTCGGTGCGAGTTAGGACAGGGGGTGATGGGCGATCGGGACTCGGTGCGAGTTAGGACAGGGGGTGATGGGCGAACGGGACTCGGTGCGAGTTAGGACAGGGGGTGATGGGTGAACGGGACTCGGTGCGAGTTAGGACAGGGGGTGATGGGTGAACGGGACTCGGTGCGAGTTAGGACAGGGGGTGATGGGTGAACGGGACTTGGTGCGAGTTAGGACGGGGTGATGGGTGAACGGGACTTGGTGCGAGTTAGGACGGGGTGATGGGTGAACGGGACTCGGTGTGAGTTAGGACAGGGGGTGATGGGTGAACGGGACTCGGTGTGAGTTAGGACGGGGTGATGGGTGAACGGGACTGGGTGCGAGTTAGGACAGGGGGTGATGGGTGAACGGGACTCGGTGCGAGTTAGGACGGGGTGATGGGTGAACGGGACTCGGTGCGAGTTAGGACAGGGGGTGATGGGTGAACGGGACTCGGTGCGAGTTAGGACAGGGGGTGATGGGTGAACGGGACTCGGTGCGAGTTAGGACAGGGGGTGATGGGCGATCGGGACTCGGTGCGAGTTAGGACAGGGGGTGATGGGCGATCGGGACTCGGTGCGAGTTAGGACAGGGGGTGATGGGCGAACGGGACTCGGTGCGAGTTAGGACAGGGGGTGATGGGTGAACGGGACTCGGTGCGAGTTAGGACAGGGGGTGATGGGTGAACGGGACTCGGTGCGAGTTAGGACAGGGGGTGATGGGTGAACGGGACTTGGTGCGAGTTAGGACGGGGTGATGGGTGAACGGGACTTGGTGCGAGTTAGGACGGGGTGATGGGTGAACGGGACTCGGTGTGAGTTAGGACAGGGGGTGATGGGTGAACGGGACTCGGTGTGAGTTAGGACGGGGTGATGGGTGAACGGGACTGGGTGCGAGTTAGGACAGGGGGTGATGGGTGAACGGGACTCGGTGCGAGTTAGGACAGGGGGTGATGGGTGAACGGAACTCGGTGCGAGTTAGGACAGGGGGCGATGGGTGAACGGGACTGGGTGCGAGTTAGGACAGGGGGTGATGGGTGAACGGGACTCGGTGCGAGTTAGGACAGGGGGTGATGGGTGAACGGGACTCGGTGCGAGTTAGGACAGGGGGTGATGGGTGAACGGGACTGGGTGCGAGTTAGGACAGGGGGTGATGGGTGAACGGGACTTGGTGCGAGTTAGGACGGGGTGATGGGTGAACGGGACTTGGTGCGAGTTAGGACGGGGTGATGGGTGAACGGGACTGGGTGTGAGTTAGGACAGGGGGTGATGGGTGAACGGGACTCGGTGTGAGTTAGGACGGGGTGATGGGTGAACGGGACTGGGTGGGAGTTAGGACAGGGGGTGATGGGTGAACGGGACTCGGTGTGAGTTAGGACGGGGTGATGGGTGAACGGGACTGGGTGGGAGTTAGGACAGGGGGTGATGGGTGAACGGGACTCGGTGTGAGTTAGGACGGGGTGATGGGTGAACGGGACTCGGTGGGAGTTAGGACAGGGGGTGATGGGTGAACGGGACTCGGTGCGAGTTAGGACAGGGGGTGATGGGTGAACGGGACTCGGTGTGAGTTAGGACAGGGGGTGATGGGTGAATGGGACTCGGTGGGAGTTAGGACAGGGGGTGATGGGTGAACGGGACTCGGTGCGAGTTAGGACAGGGGGTGATGGGTGAACGGGACTCGGTGGGAGTTAGGACAGGGGGTGATGGGTGAATGGGACTCGGTGTGAGTTAGGACAGGGGGTGATGGGTGAACGGGACTCGGTGTGAGTTAGGACAGGGGGTGATGGGTGAACGGGACTCGGTGCGAGTTAGGACAGGGGGTGATGGGCGATCGGGACTCGGTGCGAGTTAGGACAGGGGGTGATGGGCGAACGGGACTCGGTGCGAGTTAGGACAGGGGGTGATGGGTGAACGGGACTCGGTGCGAGTTAGGACAGGGGGTGATGGGTGAACGGGACTCGGTGCGAGTTAGGACAGGGGGTGATGGGTGAACGGGACTTGGTGCGAGTTAGGACGGGGTGATGGGTGAACGGGACTTGGTGCGAGTTAGGACAGGGGGTGATGGGTGAACGGGACTTGGTGTGAGTTAGGACAGGGGGTGATGGGTGAACGGGACTCGGTGTGAGTTAGGACAGGGGGTGATGGGTGAACGGGACTCGGTGTGAGTTAGGACGGGGTGATGGGTGAACGGGACTGGGTGCGAGTTAGGACAGGGGGTGATGGGTGAACGGGACTCGGTGCGAGTTAGGACAGGGGGTGATGGGTGAACGGGACTCGGTGCGAGTTAGGACAGGGGGTGATGGGTGAACGGGACTCGGTGCGAGTTAGGACAGGGGGTGATGGGTGAACGGGACTCGGTGCGAGTTAGGACAGGGGGTGATGGGCGATCGGGACTCGGTGCGAGTTAGGACAGGGGGTGATGGGCGATCGGGACTCGGTGCGAGTTAGGACAGGGGGTGATGGGCGAACGGGACTCGGTGCGAGTTAGGACAGGGGGTGATGGGTGAACGGGACTCGGTGCGAGTTAGGACAGGGGGTGATGGGTGAACGGGACTCGGTGCGAGTTAGGACAGGGGGTGATGGGTGAACGGGACTTGGTGCGAGTTAGGACGGGGTGATGGGTGAACGGGACTTGGTGCGAGTTAGGACGGGGTGATGGGTGAACGGGACTCGGTGTGAGTTAGGACAGGGGGTGATGGGTGAACGGGACTCGGTGTGAGTTAGGACGGGGTGATGGGTGAACGGGACTGGGTGCGAGTTAGGACAGGGGGTGATGGGTGAACGGGACTCGGTGCGAGTTAGGACAGGGGGTGATGGGTGAACGGAACTCGGTGCGAGTTAGGACAGGGGGCGATGGGTGAACGGGACTGGGTGCGAGTTAGGACAGGGGGTGATGGGTGAACGGGACTCGGTGCGAGTTAGGACAGGGGGTGATGGGTGAACGGGACTCGGTGCGAGTTAGGACAGGGGGTGATGGGTGAACGGGACTGGGTGCGAGTTAGGACAGGGGGTGATGGGTGAACGGGACTCGGTGTGAGTTAGGACACGGGGTGATGGGTGAACGGGACTCGGTGTGAGTTAGGACAGGGGGTGATGGGTGAACGGGACTCGGTGTGAGTTAGGACACGGGGTGATGGGTGAAGGGGACTCGGTGTGAGTTAGGACAGGGGGTGATGGGTGAACGGGACTCGGTGTGAGTTAGGACAGGGGGTGATGGGTGAACGGGACTCGGTGTGAGTTAGGACACGGGCAGCAGAGTTTTGGATGTGCTCAAGTTTACGGAGGGTGGAATGTAGGAGACCGGCCTGGAGAGAATTGGAACAGTCGAGTCTAGGGGTAACAAAGGCATGGTTGAGGGTTTCGGCAGCAGACGGGCGATGTTACAAAGTATTTACAACACCGAAACAGGCCATTCAGCCCAACAGGTCCCTGCTGGTGGTGGTCGGTGGTCTTGGTGATGCGAGAGGATATGGGACCGGAGGAGGCCCAAAAGAGTTGATAGTCAAACACGGCCCTGAATGTAGATCTTACGACATGTGACAACCAGGAGTTACACTGAGAGAGTAGTGACGCAAGGGTCTGCTCTGACCTTAACTGCAGGTATACCCAAAATCCCCACACATAGTGCAGGGGAAATACCAGAAGTAAATGAAGCACAGCTGGCAGCCATGGTGGACTAGGAAATGATTGAAGGGTGTGAGTGCGAGGAGTGAGATTTATCTTCTGAGGGGTTCTGACACTGTGCTAGCTCCCCCCCCCCCCCCCCCCCCCACCCCCAAAGTATCTCATTGTTCAACACCTCAATTTATTCTGTAGTGCGTTCCCATGTTTGGGATTGTCCTACGAAAGCGATGAGTCGTTCAGTATCTCTGTGAATTACTTCAGATAACCCGACCTGACCCACCCCGCTGCAATAATCCCGCAATCGTCAGATAAGCTGGCTCACTTTGCTGTCCCTAACCTCGTGGAAGATCCGAGGCAGGTGGGGTGTTTTTTTAACGTGTTCTGGGGATGTGGGTGACTCTGGCTGGGTTTTATTTATTGCCCGTCCTTATTGTCCTCCGAGGGTTGCAGTGAGCCATCCTGAACTGCTGCAGTCACTGGGCTGATGGTGTTAAGTAGCAAATTGCAGGCCGCTGACAGAATGATGGTAGATGACTCAGTCAGAGCAGAACCTGGTGTTGGTGTTGTTCCCGTGACATTGCTGCTCTCGTCCTTCTCGGTGGTGGAGTTGGCAGGGGAGGGAGGTGCTGTCCACGTAACCTTGGTGAGTTGCTGCAGTGCATCCTGTTAGAATGTATGTGCTGCAGCCATAGTGTGCTGGTGGTGGAGAGGGTAAACACTGAATTCCGTGCCAAGGGCACTGATCAAACAAACTGATGTACAGTAAACTCTCGTTTAAACAGCACTTAATTATCCGGAATTCTTTAATAACCGGCAAAATAGATAGCCGGTAATCTTGGCGAATCCATCCAGCACTCGTTCTTCCGAGTCCGAGTTTCCCGCGGTGGCCGAGTTAGTCAGTGGTTTTAATTTTTTTGTTAAAAATCGCCTACCTCTGTTATCCAGAATTTTTTATCAACCGGCACCATCCTGGTCCCGTAGGTGCTGGATCCGAAAGAGTTTCCTGTATATGGTGGGACTCCATTTCATGTGATCAGCATGAGATAGCATCATTGAAACCGGGCTTCTGTTGAAGGGTCATTCCTCTTGGAGTGTAGAGCTGGGGAAGATGCGAAATGTTCACTGTTTGGGTCACGACTGAAACTGGAAATTGCGGATATTAAAAAAATGATGTACAAGGCATATTCTGATAAACATAAATGATTATCAATTGCTGTCGTGCGGTACAACTAATTAGCTTGTTGTGTTCTGCAGATATTGGTGTTGGAAGTGACTCAGTATGTGCGCGGCACCCATCCCATCATATAAAGCCGATTGAGTCTCTGGCTGGATCACATTTGTCACTTGGAAGAACTTCAAAAAATTTTCCTGGAAAATATCGAAGTTTGGTGAGTGAAAGTTGAACTTTGGGGGGAGGGAGGAAATTCAAACTAAGGAAATGACTGCAGAGAAAAGTAGGGAGAGAGAAATCTCACATTGGTTCTCCGGATGGGTGGGTAACGGCCAGGAGATCGTGCCCATATTGCCAGGGTGTGCTCCCAGTAGGCGAAGCCCTGTGGTGGGAGCCCTGCTTCGTAAAGTGCCCTCCATTGGTGCCACCGTTACCGTTTCCCAGCCGAGATGCACTTCCCACAGGCCCCTACTGACGAGTGCACTTCACTAACGGACTCTGTTAGAAAGGCATGATGCTTCACCATCCTTGGGGGCGGGAAGGTCCTCCTATTTTGTTTGTCTACAATTGCTCACCCTGTATTTTTGGCTGTTTCACTTAATAAGGCCGTTTAACTTTAATCTTCAAGGATGACATTTTGATCTGTCTGAACTGAGAAACTCCCTGCTGGTGCAGCTCCAACTCCTGCTGGGATAATCTCCTGATGTACCCTCACTCCTGGGATCGCCTCGCTTTTCCGCCATTCAGTAGATCATGGCTGATCTGTATCTTAACTCCATATACCCGCCTTGGTTCTGTAACCTTTAATACCGTCACCCAACAAAAATTCATCAATTTCAGTTTTGAAATTTTCAATTGACCCCCAGCCTCAACAGCTTGGGGTGGGGGGGTGGGGAGAGATGAGGAAGAAAAGCTGTTTGATTGGGTGGGGGCGGGAGGTCATGTGATCAAACCTCCAGGAATACATCCAATCAGAGTTGGCAAGTCCTACCCCGACTCCCGCTGGGATAGCCCCCCCAGTGTACCCCGACTCCCGCTGGGCTAACCCCCACCCCCAGTGTGTCCCGACTCCCGCTGGGCTAGCCCCCCCCCCCCAGTGTGTCCCGACTCCCGCTATCCTCACGCTGGATGCAGTGCTCCATTGAAGCGGAGAGCCCAGCTTTGTGACCAGGTTAGCTTGCTCCCTGATGCTGCATGGAGTGGGTGGACACATCACCATTGATTAAAGGCCTTCTCCCAACAGCAGGATGCTGGCCCATGTCTGGAGACTCCAGACCAGCACTGAGGGGACTCCACTCACAGGCACAGTGACCTTGAAATGGCAGCAAGGCGATGACGTGTGTTGGTTCTGGGCATGAAGCAAAAGCCAAGCCCAGGTGCCAGGTACGAGGTCAGGCCTGTGCAGGGTAAAACCAGTGAGTTTATGAGCACATTTAGTTCCTTAAAATAACAAAACAATGAAGTAACCTTTTATGCGTTACTTAAACGTAACTTTAAATGTTGATGTGAGTCTGAAGCAATGTGGTAAAACCACGCTAAGATTATTTGATCAGTAGATTGGTATGTTCCATGGTCCTGATTGGCGATCGGCAGTAATCGGATATTTGAATAAATGGTTTACTCTGCAGATTCCGTCCCAGTTATTGTCGGTCATTAAAGTGTGAGGGGCGGATTTAAGTTGTGACCCATGATAAACACTTTGTTATGTAGATCATAACATAACTTTGTTCCTATTTGCAAATGGAAATATTTGGGTGAAGTTTGGAGCCAAAAAAAGTTGTTGCTTATAAAACAAATCAGTTTTGTTGAGCCTTCAGTGTGTAGTTATAGAGTGATACAGCATAGAAGGGGGCCATTCGGCCCATCATGCCTGTGCCAACTCTTTGAAAGAACTCTCCAATTAGTTCCACCCCCCCCCTGCTCTTTCCCCAGAGCTCTGCAAATTTTCCCTTTACAAGTATTTATCCAATTCTCTTCAAAATATTACTATTGAATCTGCTTCCGCCACCCTTTCAGGCAGTTCCAGATCATAACTCGCTGCGTAAAAAAATATGCTCCTCATCTTCTCCCCCTCTGGTTCTTTTGCCAATCATCTTCACTCTGTGTCCTCTGGTTACCGACCCTCCTGCCACTGGGAACAGTTTCTCCCTATCTACTCTATCAAAGCCCTTCATAATTTTCAACACCTCTATCAAATCTCTGCTTAACCTTCTCTGCTCTGAGACGAACAATCCCAGCTTTTCCACATAACTGAAGTCTCTGATCGCTGGTACCATTCTGGTAAATCTCCTCTGCACCGTCTCTAAGGCCTTAACATCTTTCTAAAGTGTGGTGCCCAGAATTGGACACAATACTCTAGCTGAGGCCTAACCAGTGTTTTATAAAGGTTTAACATAACTTCTCATTGCAAATATGCTGATCAAGGAGCGGATGCTGATTTCATGAAATATTTCTCTTATTTTTAAGGACATGACTGATAACAGCAACCATTACATGGTGGTAAAAGCAAAATTCAATTTCTATCAGACCAATGAGGATGAACTCTGCTTCGCCAAGGGTGACGTTATCCATGTGACCAGAGTTGAGGAAGGTGGCTGGTGGGAGGGGACAATAAACGGCAAAAACGGGTGGTTCCCCAGCAATTACGTGAGAGAAATAAAGTCAAACGGTGAGTTGTCAAGTTGAATGAAAAGCAGGTCTGAAATCTTCAAATGGCCAAAAGACAATAGAATCTGTTTCTTTTAGTGTAGGAGATTCCAACCAAGTTGGGAGAGTGACTTCACAAACTTGCTCTGCAGCGCTACCTGCAGGCCAGAGCTTGCAACTGAATTGTTACAAGCAAATGTTTACATAGGGAGTTTCAATGTTGACATAAAAACATATCTCAAAATGGTGAAAATGGGAAGTGTGTGCACAAACAAGTTTTTTTAATGCAGTCATTGCATGACTAAGTGGTTAATTTCATTAAAAAAACAGAAACTAATAGTGGGTTGCAAAAGGAGCACCCTGAGAAGGTGGTGGTGGGCCGCCTTCTTGAACCACTTGGAATGGTTTAGATGCAACTGGGTGGCATTCCTGGCCCTTTCAAAGGGCAGTTAAGACTCAATCACTTCAGCGTGGGCCTGGAGTCACATAGGCCCAGACCGGGTAAGGACGGCACGTTTCCTTTCCTTAAAGGACATTAGTGAACCAGTTGGGGTTTTACGAGAATCCGACAGCTTCATGGTCACTTTTACTGATGCTAGCTTTTTATTTCCATATTTTTTACTGAGGGAGTGCTGCACTGTCGGAGGGGCAGTACTGAGCGAGTGCTGCACTGTCAGAGGCGCCGTATTTCCGACAAGGCTTTAAATCGAAGCCCCATCTCCCACCTCAGGTGGACGTAAAAGATCCCATGGCACTATTTGAGGAGGAGAGTTATCCACGGTGTCCTGGCCAATATTTATCAGTCAACCAACATCACCAACAGATTATCTGGTCATTATCAGATTGCTGTTTGTGGGACCTTGCTCTGATATGTGAAGACACAAGGTGGGACCCAGTCCATGTGCCTGCCAAGCGACAGTGTAGCTCAGCACCGAAAACAGATGAACTGGGCCTTCATCTCATTTACTTTCTGTGGGACCTTGCTGGGAGTAAATTGGCAGCTGTTTGCTCATATAACGACAATAACTCATTGGATGTACAGCATTCTGGCACACTCCAGGGCACGATAAGGCCTCTATAGATGCAAGCTCGTTCTTCTTTACATGCCAAAGAAGATTAATGATCTCCTGATTGGCCCTGCTTGGTTAGGAATATGTTGTTGGGAGGCGAGAGTGTCTCGTCTCCTCGCCCCCCCGCCCCCCGGCTCTCTTTCCCCCCCCCCCCCCCCGCCGTTACTTCCTACCCCCTCCCCCCCCCCCCCCCCCGGCTCTCTTCTTTCCCCTCCCCCTCCCCCGTTCCTCCCCCCCCCCCCCCCGTTCCTCCGCCCCCCCGTTCCTCCCCCTACCCGTCTTCAGCACTATCTGATTGGCTAGTCTCCATCCTGCCGCTCCATCCATCCATTGTGTGTATTTAACATGTTTACGTTATCTGTTCCTGTGTTTACATTTTTGTTGTCATATAAATATTAATTAATGTTAGTCAAGTTTTATTTTTTGGGGGAAAAAAAGCAATATTTAAGATGAGTTGATGTGCTTGGAGTGTCCAGTTTTCAGATTCCTATTTCTGTTGTGTTGAACTGTTTGTGCTGAATTTCATTAATTAAAAGCTTGGCAACTGATTCATTCTGCAGAGAAACCTGTCTCACCAAAGTCAGCAACTTTAAAAAGTTCGGCAAAAGGATTTGAAACTCCTCCAATTAGCAAAAGTTACTACAATGTGGTGAGTGACACTTCCTGTTTGTGTTAAATTGGATTTGATGAAGGGCTTTCTGCAGCAATATGTTACTTCTGTGACATTTTAACACAGCCCCCAAAGTGATGGGCTATTTTTGAAGCCCCCGTCATGTTTTGCCCCGATGGGCTGGATTGAAATGTGTATTAGTTTCTCTGGGGAAAATGTGGCTGTATGATAGTGGAGTCTGCAAAACAAAGCTCTCTGAAATGACACGGCTCATGAAGTTTATTTAATGGCCTAGTGGTGAGTTTTGATTGGGAAAGCTAGCCAGCAAATGAGTTGGTTAAATAACAGGCAAGAATTTTACTGATGTATTTGGGCAAACTCTAATCAGGAACATTGTTGATGGGAAACATTTTTTAATTTTGGCTATTTGAGGGTGACTTGTGAGGGAAGCAAAGCTTGAGCACACGGCGGCTCTGTAAATACTTTTCATGTGAAGTGTTAAATAAGAACATAAGAACATAAGAAATAGGAGTAGGCCAATCGGCCCCTCGAGCCTGCTCCGCCATTCAATAACATCATGGCTGATCTGATCCTAACCGCCAATCTACTATCACGGAACCATCTCCTGAATCTAACAGAATTAGACACATGAAACAGGAGCAGGATCAGGCTACACGGCCCCTGGGCCCGCTCCGCTACCCACAGGGCCATGACCGATCCGAACCTAGACTCGTGTCCAAATTCCTGCCCGCTCCCCATAACCCTTTATTCCCTTTACTTCTAGGAAACTGTCTATTTCTGTTTTAAATTTATGTAATGATGTAGCTTCTACAGCTTTTCGGGGCAGCATATTCCATGGACCTACCACCCTCTGAGTGAAGTAGTTCCTCCTCACCTCAGTTTTGAAAGAGCAGCCCCTTATTCTAAGACTATGCCCCCTAGTTCTAGTTTCACCCATCATCGGGAACATCTTCCCCGCATCCACCCGATCCAACCCCTTCACAATCTTATATGTTTCAATAAGATCGCCTCTCAAATACATCAACAAATATTGTGAATTTAAAATGGGCTTCAGTCAGATCTCTTGAAAGTTCCTTTGCCAATGGGTGAATTAAATATCTTGAGATGGCTATTAGTTTCAAGGGGATGTGTCTTGCTTTTGTTAGAGCCTCAGTTTTGAAACTAAACTGACCAAGTTTGTTGGGATATTTCCATGGATTTTTGAAATATTGCTAAAATAAAGAAAGACTCACATTTCTACAGCACCTTTACATCCTCAGGGCGTCCCAAAGTGCTTCACAGCCAATGAAGTACTTTTGCAGTGTAGTCACTGTTGCAATGTAGGAAACGCGGCAGCCAATTCGCGCACAGCAAGCTCCCACAAACAGCAATGACCAGATGATTGAGGGATAAATATTGGCCAGGGCACTGGCGATAACTCCCCTGCCCCCCTTCGAAATAGTACCATGGGATCTTTTACGTCCACCTGAGAGCGCAGACGGGCCCTCGGTTTCACGTGTCATCCGAAAGACGTATTGTAAGTTAACTGTGGCGGGAGATGGATCTCCCTTAATTGCTGTTCACACCTTGTCCACTTCAGTGGTAGAAAGGATTTACATTCTGATTACCAGACTGATGGGGCAGAATTTGGTTCTTCAGATGAGCCTGTCTCCAGTTCCAGGAGTGGATGTCTGCTGTTGACACTCGCTGCACCTGAATAGTAAAGTTGGTGAACAGGAAGATTTTGTGGCCAGTGGCAAAGTATTGCTTTGATCTGTGATATTCTTCAATGAAGTCTGTCTTCACTTCAGAGAAATTGAAGAATATGTCGGGACAGCTGACTGACAATATTCAGATTGCTCATTGAGGATAAGGCATGACTTTGATTGCATGCTCCACAGGTCAGGTTACAGTGCAATACGCTGCTTGCATTAACATTTCTGGTTCCTATAGTGATGGTTTTCATGGTCTGTTTGCATTAGCCTGCTCAGCTTACTCCCAAGTGGCCACTCAGCAGCTTGTTATAATTGCTCCTGTGTACAGACACACGGATAATGGAATCAGACGGACAGGAAAAGACCAGCTGGTCCATTGAGCCCGCCCCATCAGGCAGCTGAGCACTGTGATTCCCACCACACCAACCAACAGCCATGTAATCTCCTGGGACATCCTGAGCACACGCTGCCCTGCTGGTCCTCCGTGTGACAGGATTTCAATCTGGGTTTGAGGTGCTGTACCTGACTTGATCTGTCGCACTCTGTTTTCTCAGCTAAATAAATACCTGGATCAGATTCACGTTAGACTAAATTGTGGGAGCATTGAGCGCCACAGACACCACGCTCTCTTCTAGAAACCTGCCTATTTTTAATTTTTGCAGGCTGGGACTGAAATTAAATTGCTCCTGAGTCTCTGTGGAAGGGATTTCTAATTTCTCTTGAAGAGCTCATCAGAGTGTCGATTTGCGTGGCCAGGGGTCACAGATTGATTGAGGTTAGAGCTGGTTGAAAGCCCCTGCACCCTGGCAAGACCCCAAAGTGATGATTGTGTGTGTTATGATTTGGGCCTACTGCCCTTCCTGTCGAGTTTTTGATCACTCTACTAGACAGGTCCCAGTTCCATCTGCCTGCACCGCCTGTATCTCAGCAAGATTACATAGAATGAGAGAGAATTTACACAATTCGAAATATTTCCTTAATGGTGAGACGGGAAGCTGTGCAGGAGCGAAGGGATTTGGGAGTCCATGTTCACAAATCACTAAAGGCTAATGCACAGGAACAAAAAGTAATGAAACAGGCTAATGGAATGTTGGCCTTTACCTCGAGGGGCTGCAATACAAAGGGGAGGAAGCGATACTTCAGTTGTACCGAGCTCTGGTCAGACCCCACCTGGAGTCACTGCGTTCAGTTCTGGGCCCCGCACCTCAGGAAGGACATCGGGGCCTTGGCGGGGGAGCAGTGCAGATTCACCAGAATGATACAGGGGGCTAAAAGGGTTAAATTATGAGGACAGGTTGCATAGACGAGGCTTGTATTCCCTCGAGGTGTTTGAGATGATCAAAGGATTTGATAGGGTCGAGAGAGGGAGAGACTACTTCCTCTGGTGGGGGAGTCCAGAATAGAGAAACAAAACACAAAACCCGAATACTTTTTAAATGGTGCGAAACTATTAAATATTGGTGTTCAGCGTGATTTGGGTGTCCTCGTACACGGAACACAAAAAGTTAACATGCGGGTACAGTAATTAGGAAAGCAAATGGCGTGTTGGCCTTTATTGCAAGGGGGTTGGAGTATAAGAGTGAGGAAGCCTTGCTACAATTGTGCAGGGCTTTGGTGAGACCACACCTGGAGCACTGGGCACAGTTCTGGTTTCCCTACCTAAGGAAGGATATACTTGCCTTAGAGGCGGTGTAACGAAGGTTCACTAGACTGACCCCAGGGATATGAGGGTTGTCTTATGAGGAGAGGTTGAGTAGATGGGCCTATGCTATCTGGAGTTTGGAAGAATGAGAGGTGACCTCATTGAAACATATAAGATTCTGAGGGGGCTTGGCAGGGTAGATGTTGAGGCAGTTTCCCCCGACTGGAGAGTCTAGAACTAGGGAGCATAGTCTCAGAATAAGGGGTCGGCCATTTAGGACTGAGATGAGGCGGAATGTCTTCACTCAGAGGGTGGTGAATCTTTGGAATTCTCTACCCCAGAGGGCTGTGGAGGCTCAGTCGTTGAGTATATTCAAGGCTGAGGTTGGTAGATTTTTGGACTCTAAGGGAATCGAGGGATATGGCGATTGGGCGGGAAAGTGGAGTTGAGGTCGAAGATCAGCCACGATCTTAATGACTGGCGGAGCAGGCTCGAGGGGCCGAATGGCCGACTCCTGCTGCTCCCTCTTAAGTTCTTCAGGGGCATAACCTTAATATTAGAACTAGGCTGTTCAAGGGTGATGTCAGGAAGCACTTCTTCACACAAATGGTAGTGGAAATCTGGGAACTCTCTTTTCCCCGCCCCCCCCCCCCCCCCCCCCCAAAAGGCTGTGAGGCTGGGGGTCAATTGAAAATTTCAAAACTGAGGTTGATAGATTTTTTTGGGTAAGGGTATCAACGGTTATGGAACCAAGGCTGGTAAATGGAGTTCAGGTACAGATCAGCCATGATCTGATTGAATAGGGAACAGGCTCGAGGGACTGAATGGCCTTCTGTTCCTGTGTCCCTATGGGTGTGGCAGCGCAGGATTGATGAATTGACCCCAGCGTTGCTTTTTAATGACGTTGAGCTTCGTGCGATGGGAGCGCGCGTTGAGTGTGGAGGTTCGGAGGCTCGTGTTCACCTCCTGATTTGTCACCCAATAATTAATGGCTGGGATTTGATTTTGTAAAATGCTTTGAGTTGATGTGAGGACATTCGGAACAGTTGTGTTGTAACTGTGTGTGTGCCAGCTAGTGATGATTCACACTCTATGTAGGTCATTCAGTCACACTTTGTTGGAGGCTGTTTTTTGCCTTGGGCCCTGCCTCTGAGATTGTGTTTGCGTGGTGGCTTTGTACCAGACGTGTACCGCGGGATTGAGGGAACCGCCGGGTGCTGAGGTGCACGAGGTTTTGTGGAACTTTTACGGTGCTGTGGATTTCAAGTGCTGTGCCCATTCCGCGGATTAAAGAAGCACACTGTGAACAGAGCTGCTGTGTCTGCAACACCCTGATGTGGAGGGGTTTGAATCGAGGCCAGTGATGTCTCATGGGTTCCTGCATCAGTCTGAACATGCGGCAGACAGAGCGAGACATAACTGCAGCAGTGACGGAGGATGTTACTAGTGGGGTACCGCAGGGATCGGTGCTAGGACTCCAGTTATTCACTATATATATTAATGATCTAGACGAGGGAACTAGATGTAATATCTCCAAGTTTGCAGACAGCAGAAAGCTGGGTGGGTGTGTGTGCTGTGAGGAGGATGCAGAGAAACTCCAGTACGATTTGGAAGTGCATCGAGACCTGGGTGTCCTTGTGCACCAGTCGCTGAAGATAAGCATGCAGGTGCAGCAGGTGGTTAAGAAGGCAAATGGTATGTTGGCCTTCATAGCGAGAGGATTCGAGTACAGGAGCAAGGATGTCTTGCTGCAGTTGTACAGGGCCTTGGTGAGACCGCACCTTGAGTATTGTGTGCAGTTTTGGTCGCCTTATCTGAGGAAGGATGTTCTTGCCATGGAGAGAGTGCAGCGAAGATTCACCAGACTGATACCTGGGATGGCAGGAATGACATACGAGGAGAGATTGGATCGATTGGGCTTATATTCGCTGGAGTTTAGAAGCATGAGAGGGGATCTCATTGAAACTTATAAAATTCTAACAGGACTAGACAGACTAGATGCAGGAAGGATGTTCCCGATGGCGGGGGAGTCCAGAACCAGGGGTCACAGACTAAGGATAAGGGGTAAGCCATTTAGGACAAAGATGAGGAGGAATTTCTTCACCCAGAGAGTGGTGAACCTGTGGAATTCTCTGCCACAGAAGGCAGTTGAGGCCAATTCATTAAATATATTTTAAGAAGAAGTTAGATATATTTCTTAAGGCTAAAGTGATCAAGGGACATGGGGAGAAAGCAGGGACAGGGTACTGAATTTGGATGATCAGCCATGATCTCATTAAATGGCGGAGCGGGCTCGAGGGGCCGAATGGCCTACTCCTGCTCCGATCTATGTATTCTATGTAAAGCGCTTGGGGACATCTTGATGTTGTGAAAGACACTATATAAATGCAAGTCTTTCTTTTCAAATGAACGTGTGACTTCAGTTTGCCAGCAAGGCTTATTCTGTGTGGGAGCTGCTGTGCCGGCAAGTCCGAGCGGTAGCGTGGGTTTGACGGCGCTCCGCAGGAGCCGAGTTCAGTTTCACAGCACAGTCCAACTTGTAGAGCTGCAAGGCATCAGTCAGCCGGCCCAGTCATACATGCGAGAACCAAGGAACCACATGAAAAACCAGCGCCAACCTGCCCCAGCTCAACTGGTGCAGCTTTCACTGATTACATCGCAAGTGAATAATTGCCTCAAGGCACAGCTTGCCATCTCCCCTGAACTTAATTCCCAATAATTTCTCTGATCTACAGCACATGCAGGTGTGGGGTAGTAATAGTGTTGCATGAGCGCAGCCAATCATGGAGGCCGGTGCTCATTTAGGGATAGGTCATTCTGCAAAGCTGGTTGTGTCAGACTTCCCTGTTTTAACAGCAACCTCCTCAGCAAGAGTTTATGAAGAATCATGGGTGAGCTGATTGCTCGTGAGGTTGCTAATGAGCAGCAAAACCGTACAGAGCCAAAGTATTGATTCATTCAAATGCAAATCAGAGTTTATATTTTCAGTGAGCAGTCCATGGAACAGGCTCCCTCGGGAGATGGTGGAAACAGTTCTGATTGATTCAAATGCAAATTCGAGAGATTTTTTCAGAGAATAACATTTTGGGACACAGTATACGAGTAATTTGTGACGTGTGGTGAGCAGCGAGCTCGGGAGGAACAGGTGACTTTGGACCTCTGGTTCCCAAAGCTCTCCACCACTGGGGGTTTTCCTCGCCTCATGTCTGGGTCTGTTGTAGACTCATTGATGGAGATTGATCGCTGTGATTGGTCAACAACTCCATTATCGTTGTATCAGGCGACTACCAGGATGGTAGAAGGTGAACCAGATGGACCGTGGTCTATTCTCGTCTGACACTTCCGATGTTTGGTGTCCAGTTTTTTCGCTGATCTCGGCTGGAAAGGCAGTTGGGAAAGGGAGACTGCTGGAAGTTCTTGTGGAGATAGAAACATAGAAAAATAGGAGCAGGATTCGGCCCTTCGAGCCTGCTCCGCCATTCAATATGATCATGGCTGATCCGCTATCTCAATACCATATTCCCGCTCTCTCCCCATACCCCTTGATGCCTTTTGTGTCTAGAAATCTATCGATCTCCTTCTTAAATATATTCAGTGACTTGGCCTCCACTGCCTTCTGTGGTAGAGAATTCCACAGGTTCGCCACCCTCCGAGTGAAGAAATTTCTCCTCATCTCTGTCCTAAATGTCCAACCCCATATCCTGAGACTGTGACCCCCTCATTCTAGAGCCCCCAGCCGGGGGAAACATCCTCCCTGCATCCAGTCTGTCTAGCCCTGTCAGAATTTTATACGTTTCAATGAGATCCCCGCTCATTCTTCTAAACTCTAGTGAATACAGGCCTAGTCGACCCAATCTCTCCTCATACGACTGTCCTGCCATCCCAGGAATCATTCTGGTGAACCTTCGCTGCACTCCCTCTATGGCAAGTATATCCTTTCTTAGGTAAGGAGACCAAAACTGCACACAGTACTCCAGGTGTGGTCTCACCAAGGCCCTGTATAACTGTAGTAAGACATCCTTGCTCCTGTACTCAAATCCTCTTGCAATGAAGGCCAACATACCATTTGCCTTCCTAACTGCTTGCTGCACCTGCATGTTTGCTTTCAGTGACTGGTGTACAAGGACACCCAGGTCCCTCTGTACATCAACATTTCCCAATGTATCACCATTTAAATAATACTCTGCCTTTCTGTTTTTCCTACCGAAGTGGATAACTTCACATTTATCTACATTACTGTATTTGCCCACTCACTCAACTTGTCTAAATCGCCTTGAAGCCTCTTTGCATCCTCCTCACTACTCACAATCCCACCTAGTTTTGTGTCGTCAGCAAACCTGGAAATATTACATTTGGTTCCCTCATCCAAATCATTGATATATATTGTGAATAGCTGGGGCCCAAGCACTGATCCCTGCGGTACCCCACTAGTCACCGCCTGCCACCCCGAAAAAGACCCATTTATTCCTACACTCTGTTTCCTGTCTGTTAACCAATTTTCAATCCATGCCAGTATATTACCCCCAATCCCATGTGCTTTAATTTTGTACACTAACCTCTTATGTGGGACTTTATCAAAGGCCTTCTGAAAATCCAAATACACCACATCCACTGGTTCTCCCTTATCTATTCTACCAGTTACATTCTCAAAAAAAACTCCTGTAGGTTTGTCAAATACGATTTCCCTTTCCTAAATCCATGTTGACTTTGTCTAATCCTGTTGATATTTTCTAAGTGTCCTGTTATCTCATCCTTTATAATAGACTCTAGCATTTTCCCTACTACTGATAGGCTAACCGGTCTGTTGTTCCCTGTTTTCTCTCTCCCTCCTTTTTTAAATAGTGGGGTTACATTTGCCACCCTCCAATCTGCAGGAACTGTTCCATAATCTATAGAATTTTAGAAGATGACAAACAATGCATCCACTATTTCCATGGCTACCTCTTTTAGTACTCCGGGATGCTGATTATCAGGGGATTTATAGAAACATAGAAGATAGGAGCAGGAGTGGGCCATTCGGCCCCTCGAGCCTGCTCCGCTATTTAATGAGATCATGGCTGATCATCCAAATTCAGTACCCTGTCCCTGCTTTCTCCCCATATCCCTTGATCACTTTAGCTTTAAGAAATATATCTAACTCCTTCTTGAATATATTTAATGAATTGGCCTCCACTGCTTTCTGTGGTAGAGAATTCCACAGATTCACCACTCTCTGGGTGAAGAAATTCCTCCTCATCTCAGTCCTAAATAGCTTACCCCTTATCCTTGGACTTTGACCCCTGGTTCTGGACTCCCCCGCCATCGGGAACATCCTTCCTGCATCTAGTCTGTCTAGTCTTGTTAGAATTTTATAAGTTTCAATGAGATCCCCTCTCATTCTTCTAAACTCCAGCGAATATAAGCCCAGTTGACCCAATCTCTCCTCGTATGTCATTCCTGCCATCCCAGGTAGCAGTGCTGAATCTTCGCTGCACTCCCTCCATGGCAAGATAGGGTGACCAAAACTGCACACAATACTCAAGGTGTGGTCTCACCAAGGCCCTGTACAACTGCAGCAAGACATCCTTGCTCCTGTACTCAAATCCTCTCGCTATGAAGGCCAACATACCATTTGCCTTCTTAACCGCTTGCTGCACCTGCATGCTTACCTTCAGCGACTGGTGCACAAGGACACCCAGGTCTCGTTGCACTTCCCCTTCTCCCAATCTATTGCCGTTCAGATAATCTGCCTTCCTGTTTTTGCCACCAAAGTGGATAACCTTGCATTTATCCACATTATACTGCATCTGCCATGCACCTGCCCAATCACCCAACCTGTCCAAATCATACTGGAGTTTCTCTGCATCCTCCTCACAGCACACATGCCCACCCAGCTTTGTGTCATCTGCAAACTTGGAGATATTACATCTAGTTCCCTCGTCTAGATCATTAATTTATATCGTGAATAGCTGGGGTCCTAGCACCGATCCCTGCGGTACCCCACTCGTCACTGCCTGCCACTCGGAAAAAGACCCGTTTATTGCAACTGTTTGCTTCCTGTCTGCCAACCAGTTCTTTATCCAAGTCAGTACCTTACCCCCAATCCCATGTGCTTTAACTTTGCACGCTAATCTCTTATGCGGGACCTTATCGAAAGATTCTGAAAGTCCAAATACACCACATCCACTGGTTCTCCCTTATCTATTCTACCAGTTACATCCTCAAAAAATTCCAGTAGATCAGCTTTCAGTCCCAGTAATTTCTCCAGCACTTTTTTTTACTAATTTCCTTTAATTCCTCCTTGTCACTAGACCCTTGGTTCCCTAGCATTTCTGGGAAGTTATTTGTGTCCTCTTCTGTGAAGACAGAGCCAAAGTATTTGTTTAATTGCTCTGCCATTTCCTTTTTCCCCATTATAAATTCTCTCGTTTCTGACGAAGGGACCTACATTTGTCTTCACTAATCTTTTTCTTTTTACATACTTGTAGAAGCTTTTACAATCCTCTTTTATGTTCCTTGCAAATTTACTTTCATATTCTATTTTTCCCCTCTTAATCAATCTCTTGGTCCTTTTTTGCTGAACTCTAAACTGCTCCCAATCCTCAGGCTTGCTACTTTTTCTGGCAACTTTATATGACTCCTCTTTGGATCCAATACTATCCTTAATTTCTTTTGTTAGCCATGGTTGGGCCGCTTTTCCTTCTGTGTTTTTGCGGCAGAAAGGAATGTATAACTGTTGCAATTCATGCATTCGTTCCTTAAATGTTAGCTATTGCCTATCCACTGTCATGCCTTTTAATGATGCTCCCCAATCTATCACAGCCAACTCACTCCTCATACCATCGTAGTTTCCTTTGTTTAGATTTAGGAACCTAGTTTCAGATTGGAATTCTTCACTTTCCATCTTAATGAAGAATTCTATCATGTTATGGTCACTCTTCCCTGAAGGACCCCACGCAACAAGATTATTAATTAACCCCTTCTCATTGCACAATACCCAATCTAGGATAGCCTGTTCCCTAGTTGGCTCCTCAACGTACTGCTCTAAAAACCATCTTGTACGATGGGGAGTGGGGGTTAGCGCTGATGCTCTGTATGGTCAAATACCGGTCAATCTTCCGTGCCGTGGCTCATGGATGAATAATGGCAACTGACGGTCGAGAATCAGCAGCCCAGTTTCCGCTCCATGGAAAAGAAAACTGGGTGGATTGCAAAATGGCCCAAGACAGATTTATATCCCATTGCGTTTTACAGCACAAAAAGAGGCCACTCAGCCCACCGTGCCTGTGCTGGATCTCCTCTTAACCTTACTTCTTCCAATGAAGAGATCCAGTTTTCCTTTCAGTCTGTCTTCATAACTAAGCGCCTCACCCCTGGAATCTCTCCTACGCCCTCTCCACGGCTTTGACATCCTAAACTAGACAAACTATTCTAACTCCGGCCTTACCAATGTTTGGCAAAGGTTTAGTATGACCTCATTGTTTTTGTACTGGATGTCCTTACTTTTAAATCCAAGGATCCCACAGGCTAGTGTGCAGCTTTAACTAGTCCTCTCACCTTCAAAGATTTGAGTATCTGTGATCCTAAGTCTTCCTGCCACAGGGACAGGAGGAGGCCATTCAGCCCCTCGAGCCTGCTCCGTCAGTCAATGAGATCATGGCTGATCTGCGACCTAACTCCATATACCCGCTTTTGGTCCACATCCCTTAATACCTTTGGTTGGCAGAAAGCGACCAATCTCCAATTTACTCCTTTTTAAAGCTTTACCACTGAGTGTATATTTCCTCATTCTTCTTCACAAAATGTATCACCTCAAATTTAATCTGACATCCATCTGCCCAAACTACTAAATTGTCTTTGTAATCCTTGTCACTTACAGTCCTCTTCACAGTTGATCATGCTCCTTATTTTTGTATCAACTGCAAATGTTTACATGGCTCCCCAAAGACCCAAGTTCAGATCATTTGTTGCCTCATTAGCAGATCTGCCGATACTGGTCACAGTGAGTCAGTCGGTGCTATTTTATCATAAAGCTCTTTAAGGATGATGCCAGAACTGAGAAGTTATAACTATCGGGCAAGATTGAACAGGCTGGGGCTCTTTTCTGTAGACAAGAGACGGCTGAGGGGTGACCTGATTGAGCCCTTATGAAAGAGTTCAATAGGGTAGACGTAGAGAAGATGTTTTCACTTGTGGGGGAGACCAGAACTAGGGGCCGTCAATATAAGATAGTCACTAATAAATCCAATAGGGAATTCAGGAGAAACTTCTTTACCCAGAGAGTGGTGAGAATGTGGAACTCGCTACCACAGGGAGTGGTTGAGGTGAATAGTAACGATGTATTTAAGGGGAAGCTGGATAAACACATGAGGGAGAAAGGAATAGAAGGTTATGCTGATAGGGTGAGATGAAGAGGGGTGGGAGGAGGCTGGTGTGGAGCAGAAACACCGGCACCGACCAGTTGGGCTGAATAACAACAGAAAATGCTGGAAAAACTCAGCAGGCCAGGCAACATCTGTGGAGAGAAATTAGAGTCGACGTTTCGGGTTGAAACCCTTTTTCAAAACTGGGAAGGAAATGAAATAGATCGAAAGGAGGGCTGGGGAGGGAACAAAAGAAGTGAATAGACATTAAGAGGTATTCAAAACGAGACGAGATGGCGATAGGACTAGTAAAGAGACAAAAGACAGCTCAGATTAGGTGTGAGATGTACTGGCAGAATGAGACAGCTGCCATGTAAAAAAAAAAGAGGAAAGGTGAGGGGGGGTGGGTGGGGGGGGGTGGAGAGAAAACCCAAAACAAAGGGGTGGGGGAAAAAAAATATAAGTAAAAATGTAATAGGGGCCGAGGTTATGATCTGAAATTGTTGAACTCGATATTGAGTCCGGAAGGCTGCAAAGTGCCTAATCGGAAGATGAGGTGCTGTTCCTCGAGTTTACGGTGAGCTTCCGTGGAACAATGCAAGAGGCCAAGGACGGTGAGGTCCGAGTGGGAATGGGGCGGTGAATTAAAATGACAGGTGACCGGAAGCTCGGGGTCACCCTTACGGACTGAACGGAGGTGTTCCGCAAAGAGGTCACCCAATCTGCATTTGGTCTCCCCAATGTAGAGGAGACCGCATCGTGAGCAGCGAATACAGTATACTAGATTGCAAGAAGTACAAGTAAATCGCTGTTTCATCTGGAAGGGGTGTTTGGGGCCCTGGACAGTGGGAAGGGGGGAGGTGTAGGGGCAGGTGTTACATCTCCTGCGCTTGCACGGGAAGGTGCCAGGCAAAGGGGAAGGAGTGTTGGGGGTGATAGAGGAGTGGACTAGGGTGTCTCGGAGGGAGTGGTCCCTACGGAATGCTGAAAGGGGAGGGGAAGATGCATTTGGTGTGGGATCGCTTTGGAGGTAGCGGAAATGGTGGAGGATGATCCGTTGAATGTGGAGGCTGGTGGGGTGAAAGGTGAGGACAAGGGGAACCCTATCGTGGTTCCGGGAGGGAGGGGCAGGGGTGAGGGCAGAAGTGCGTGAGATAGAACGGACACGGTCGAGGGCTGTGTCAACCACGGTAGAGGGGAATCCTCGGTTGAGGAAAAAGGAAGATATGTCGGAAGCACTGATGTGGAAGGTGGCATCGTCGGAGCAGATGCGGCGGAGACGGAGAAACTGGGAGAATGGAATAGAGTCCTTACAGGAGGCGGGTGGGAGGAAGTGTAGTCCAGGTAGCTCTGGGAGTCAGTGGGCTTGTAGTGAATATTGGTCGATAACCTATCCCCAGAGATGGAGACGGAGAAGTCGAGGAAGGGAAGAGTCAGAGATGGACCATGTGAAGGTGAGGGAAGGGTGGAAATTGGAGGCAAAGTGAATGAAATTGTCTAGTTCGGGATGAGAGCAGGAAACGGCACCGATACAGTTATCAATGTATCGGAAAAAGAGGTGAGGGAGGGGACCTGAGTAGGACTGGAACGAAGACTGTTCCACATATCCCACGAAAAGGCAGGCATAGGACCCATGCGGGTACCCATAGCAACACGATAGCAAAATACTGCGGATGTTGGAAATCCGAAATAACAACAGAAAATGCTGGAAAAACTCAGCAGGTCAGGCAACATCCGTGGACAGAAATTTGAGTTGACGTTTCGGGTCAAACCCTTCTTCAAAACTGGAAAGAAAAGATAGATCGGAGGCAGGGCTGCGATCGGACAAAAGAATAAAAGAAACAAAAGAAGTAAAAAAGAGACAGTACAAGGTATTAGAAGCTAGACGAGATGGTAATAGGCTGAGATTGGGTGTAAAGTGTACTGGCAGGGCAAGAAATAGCTGCCAGGTGTGAGAGAGAAACAAAAGGAAAGGGGGGGGGGGTGGGGGGGAAAGGAGTGCAAAAATTACAAGAAAAAATGAACTAGGGGCCGAGGTTATGATCTGAAATTGTTGAACTCGATATTGAGTCCGGAAGGCTGCAGAGTGCTTAATCGGAAGATGAGTCGCTGTTCCTCGAGTTTATGGTGAGCTTCCACGGAACAATACAAGAGGCCAAGGACGGTGAGGTCCGAGTGGGAATGGAGCGTTGAATTAAAATGACAGGCGACCGGAAGCTCAGGGTCACCCTTACGGACTGAACGGAGGTGTTCCGCAAAGTGGTCACCCAATCTGCGTTTGGTCTCCCCAATGTAGAGGAGACAGGGCCCCAAACACCCCTTCCAGGTGAAACAGCGATTTACTTGTACTTCTCGCAATCTAGTATACTGTATTCGCTGCTCACGATGTGGTCTCCTCTACATTGGGGAGACCAAACGCAGATTGGGTGACCACTTTGTGGAACACCTCCGTTCAGTCCGTAAGGGTGACCCTGAGCTTCCGGTCGCCTGTCATTTTAATTCAACGCTCCATTCCCACTCGGACCTCACCGTCCTTGGCCTCTTGTATTTATCCACGGAAGCTCAACGTAAACTCGAGGAACAGCACCTCATCTTCCGATTAGGCAGTCTGCAGCCTTCCAGACTCAATATCGAGTTCAACAATTTCAGATCATAACCTCGGCCCCTATTTCATTTTTTCTTGTAATTTTTCCACTCCTTCCCCCCCCCCCCCCCCCGCCCTTTCCTTTTGTTTCTCTCTCACACCTGGCAGCTATCTCTTGCCCTGCCAGTACACTTCACACCCAATCTCAGCCTATTACCATCTCATCTAGCTTCTAATACCTTTTATTGTCTCTTTTTTACTTCTTTTGTTTCTTTCACTTCTTTTGTCCGATCGCAGCCCCTGCCTCCGATCTATTTTCTTTTCTTTCCAGTTTTGAAGAAGGGTTCGACCTGAAACGTCAACTCAAATTTCTGTCCATGGATGTTGCCTGACCTGCTGAGTTTTTCCAGCATTTTCTGTTATTATTACCCATAGCAACACCTTTGATTTGGAGGAAATGAGTGGCATTAAAAGAGAAGTTGTTCAATGTGAGAACAAGTTCAGCCAGGCGGAGGAGGGTGGTCGTGGTGGATGGGGACTGGTCGGGCCTCTGTTCAAGGAAGAAGTGGAGCGCCCTCAGGCCATCCTGGTGGGGGATGGGGGTGTAGAGGGATTGGGCGTCCATGGTGAAAAGGAAGCGGTTGGGGCCAGGAAACTGGAAACTGTTAAAGTGGCGGAGGGTGTCTGAAGTTGGGCTGAATAGCCTGTTTCTGTGCTGTAAGTATGTGTAACCTGAGTCTGTGGGCTAACATGGGTAATAACTTAATGTACACGTGAGTAATTTTGAGTGGGGCGGGGGGGGGAAGCAAGTGATTGAACTGCTAGGATTAACACACACAATTCATCACCGATAAGTCACTTACTGCAGAGATTACTCTAACTAATGGGGTACATTTACCCACTTTGTCCTCGCAGTGTCGGGGTTAGGATTGTCCGCACGCGTCGTTAATACACCTTGAAGGACCTTCCCGGTGTGATTGCTTCTGGGACCCCTGAGCTGGTCGATGTTGATCTTTCAATGAGGGTGTGCTTATATTAGACATGGTGCTGCTCACCGACTGAGCCCTGCCAAACCTGCCTTGCTTGAATCTTGGCACGAATCTCCTTTCAGCAATTTCAGATTCACAAAATGAAGACATTTTAATCTCTTGGGGTCAGGATTACAATTAGTAACAGTGGACGAAATGAATAAAAACGGTCCGTCAGTTTCTCGAATGAATGCAGCCTTTCTTGGAGCATAATAGTGCAGAGTGTCTGCCCAGGGAAACTTCGGTCCTCGGATTTGAAGAGTCCAGTGTCTATTATTTCATCAGCAAGCGCTTTCTTTCTGAATGACCAGCTCACTTGAAGTGACTGGGCTAGAGGTTTGCAATAGGATTGCAGTCATTGTGAAGCGAAGACTTCGACTGTGATCTATCATGTTGTACAGGAGCTTCCAGTGTTTCGTGTCGAGGCTCGGATGGATGGGTTTATTGCGTTGAAGGAGATTAAGATTCACCCTGCATCTACACGATGTACGGCAGAGTTTCGAGATGTGGGGACGACGCACTTGCCCTGTAAATTTCTGTATAAATACCGGTGACGCACAGATCCACCAGGCATAGCCTTTGTGATGCATGAATAATTGTTCCTTGTTTTCGAGGTGACTGGAGGCTGACCTGTTCAGACTCACTGCCCATCTTTGTAAAGCAGTGATGGAGTTGGAAAATAGAAACCACCTTAGGAGCGATATCTGTTTCTTTATTTTAAAAAAAAGGGGATAACTCCAGACATCTGTTTTTCCTCCTCAGAGCAACTGAACTGAGTTTTAATTTTTTGTTTAAAGCGTTATCGTTTGTCTGAAGATTTAGGGGGAAAAATTCGTGTTCGCCAGCAAAGTTTCCAGTGTCAGCGGCAACTGCAGTTAACGGCCGCAACGCTAACCGAATGAAATTGGTCTGGGGGGCACGGAGATAGGTGGCGCAGTGCTCGCCTTCCATGCAACACCGTCCTGGTGGCGTTGCTGGAGGATCCAGGACCAAGTTGCAGCTTCCCACAGCCTCTCGGAGTGAAGCTGTGGAGCTTGCAAGGAGTTGTGGGCAATGAAGAGGTCTGAGAATTAAAGGGGCCATGCACACTGAAGCAATACCAAATAAAGTGCAGTGAATCAATTCATTTTTTAGCCCTTTTTAAAAAAATATTCAATATTTAAAAAGTTCCAAATGTCAATATTCAGCTGTTCAAGCTGAATTACCTTCCTAACGTCAACAAATGGGAAATCTGCCTCGACATTAACACATGGCTCAGCAAGCCAGGGAAGGGGCACCGAGGGGGGTCTCACGCAGCACTCCAGCTTTGTTCAGGGGGTCATAGAAACATAGAAGATAGGAGCAGGCGTAGGCCATTCGGCCCCTCGTGCCTGTTCCGCAATTTAATGAGATCATGGCTGATCATTCAAATTCAGTACCCTGTCTCTGCCCCCTCCCCATATCCCTTGATCACTTTAGCCTTAAGAAATATATCTAACTCCTTCTTGAATATATTTAATGAATTGGCCTCTACTGCCTTCTGTGGTAGAGAATGCCACAGGTTCACCACTCTCTGGGTGAAGAAATTCCTCCTCATCTCTGTCCTAAATGGCTTACCCCTTATCCTTAGACTGTGACCCCTGGTTCTGGACTCCCCGGCCATCGGGAACATCCTTCCTGCATCGAGTCCTGTTAGAATTTTATAAGTTTCAATGAGATCCCCTCTCATTCTTCTAAACTCCAGGGAATATAAGCCTAATCGACTCAATCTCTCCTCATACGTCATTCCTGCCATCCCAGGTATCAGTCTGGTGAATCTTCGCTGCACTCTCTCCATGGCAAAAACATCCTTCCTCAGATAAGGTGACCAAAACTGCACACAATACTCAAGGTGTGGTCTCACCAAGGTCCTGTACAACTGCAGCAAGACATCCTTGCTCCTGTACTCGAATCCTCTTGCTAATAAGGCCAACATTCCATTTGCCGCCTCTGCTGCCTGGATGTTGAATTCCCAGCCTTGGTCACGCTGGAGCCATGTCTCCGTAATCCCAATTATATCATATCCATTTACATCTATTTGCTTACCTTCAGCGACTGGTGCACAAGGACACCCAGGTCTCGTTGCACTTCCCCTTTTCCCAATCTATTGCCGTTCAGATAATAATCTGCCTTCCTGTTTTTGCCACCAGAGTGGATAACCTCGCATTTATCCACATTGGGCAGATGCATGGCAGATGCAGTATAATCACCCAACCTGTCCAAATCATACTGGAGTTTCTCTGCATCCTCCTCACAGCACACACACCCACCCAGCTTTGTGTCGTCTGCAAACTTGGAGATATTACATCTAGTTCCCTCGTCCAGATCATTAATATATATTGTGAATAACTGGGGTCCTAGCACCGATCCCTGCGGTACACCACAAGTCACTGCCCGCCACTCGGAAAAAGACCCGTTTATTCCAACACTTTGCTTCCTGTCTGTCAACCAGTTCTCTATCCAAGTCAGTACCTTACCCCCAATCCCATGTGCTTTAACTTTACACGCTAATCTCTTATGCGGGACCTTATCGAAAGCCTTCTGAAAGTCCAAATACACCACATCCACTGGTTCTCCCTTATCTATTCTACCAGTTACATCCTCAAAAAATTCCAATTGATTAGTCAAGCATGATTTACCTTTAGTAAATCCATTTTAACTTTCTCCGATCCTATCACTGTTTTCCAAGTGCGCTGCTATTACATCTTTTATAATGGACTCTAGCATTTTCCCCACAACCGATGTCAGGCTTACCGGTCTATAATTCCCTGTTTTCTCTCTACCACCTTTTTTAAATAGTGGGGTTACATTAGCTACCCTCAAATCCATGGGAACTGTTCCAGAGTCTGTAGAATTTTGGAAGATGATCAGCAATGCATCTACTATTTCTAGGGCCACTTCCTTAAGTACCCTAGGATGTAGATTATCAGGCCCTGGGGATTTATCCGCCTTCAATCCCGTCAATTTCCCTAACACCATTTCCCTACAAATACTGATTTCATTCAGTCCCTCCCTCTCATTAAACCCTATGTACCCTGACATCTCTGGGAGGTTATTTGTGTCCTCCTTTGTGAATACAGAACCAAAGTATGTATTTAATTGGTCTGCCATATCTTTGTTCCCCATTATAAATTTCTCTGATTCTGACTTCACCAATCTTTTTCTCTTCACATATCTATAGAAGCTTTTACAGTCAGTTGTTATGTTATGAAAACTTACTCTCATACTCTATTTTCCCCATCTTAATTAATCCCTTTGTCCTCCTTTGCTGAATCCTAAACTGCTCCCAAACCTCAGGTTTGCTGCTTTTTCTGGCCAATTTATATGCCCTCTCCTTGGATCTTATGCTATCCCTAATTTCCCTTGTTAGCCACGGTTGAGTCACCTTTTTTTAATTTTTATGCCAAACTGGGATGACCAAATTCTGTAATTCATCCATGCGATCTTTAAATGTTTGCCATTGCCTATCCACCGTCAACCCTTTAAGTAACGTTCCCCAATCCATCCTAGCCAACTCGTGCCTCATACCATCGTAGTTTCCTTTATTTAAATTCAGGACCCTAGTCTCTGAGTCAAATACTTCACTCTCCATCTTAATGAAGAAGTCTATCATATTATGATCGCTCCTCCCGAAGGGGGCTCGCACAACAAGATTGCTAATTAATCCTTTCTCATTACATAATACCCAGTCTAAGATGGCCTGATCTCTCGTTGGTTCCTCGACATATTGGTCCAGGAAACCATCCCGTATACACTCTAGGAATTCCTCCTCCACAGTATTGTTACTAATTTAGTTAGCCCAATCTATATGTAGATTAAAGTCACCCATGATAACTGCTGTGCCCTTATTGCACGCGTCTATAATTTCCCGTTTAATGCCATCCCCAACCTCAGCATTACTCTTTGGTCTGTATACAACTCCCACTAACGTTTTCTGCGCCTTGGTATTTCTCAGCTCTACCCATACAGATTCCACATCATCAGAGCTAATATCCTTCCTTACTATTGTGTTAATCTCCTCTTTAACCAGCAATGCTGCACCACCTCCTTTTCACCTGTCTTTCTGTACATTGAATACCCCTGGATGTTGAATTCCCAGCCTTGGTCACGCTGGAGCCATGTCCCCGTAATCCCAATTATATCATATCCGTTTACATCTATTTGCGCAGCTAATTCATCCATCTTATTACGAATGCTCCTCGCATTAAGACACAAAGCCTTCAGGCTTGTTTTTTTTAACACTCTTAGACCTTTTAGAATTATTATTTACTATGGTCATGTTTGATTTACACCCTTGATTTCTCTAACTACCACTTTTGCTTTTCTCCTTCCTGTCTTTTGCTTCTATCCTTGCTTTCCTTTCCTCTGTCTCCCTGCACAGGTTCCCAACCCCCTGCCATTTTAGTTTAAACCCTCCCCAACAGCAGTAGCAAACATTCCCCCTCGGACATCAGTCCCGGTCAACACTGCAAGAGTGGCCCTCTACCCTCAGGGGCCAGGAGGCCCTCCACAAAGAACAATGTGGGACCACATCACCAAGGCTGTCACTGCCAGCAGTGTCGCCCCACCACCTGGCTCCAGTGCCTAAAGAAGCTTCATGACCTCTGACCAGTGGTCAAGGTCAGTGAATACATCTTCAAAAGCCGTCTCCTACCGACTGCGCCACTAGCCTCACACACTGATCAATACATGACCCCCAATCACTCACCTACCAACAATCTGCACCAATGATGAGGCACATCTCCCAATCCTAGCCTCACCTCACCCACCCCCCCCCCCCTTGGAGGTGACGGTGCAGTCTTTTCTTGGCAGAGGCATGGTTGAGCCCTTGGCCAGTGGTGGGGCTGAAAGGATACAAGTTGCTGGTACCCTCATACGTTATCCTCCTCCTGGCATGAACCTCTTGCTTTCCTGCCCTCCCGTCAGCCCAACTCCACCCTTGTGCCTTCCTCATTTCACACACCCAAGAAATGCAGCCTGCCCAGCCAGTGGGTCAACAAGAGGCGGCAGCCTGCCCAGCCAGTGAGACCGCAGGCGGATGATTCCATTCCGGATATCCCGGCTACGAGGGCTGTCTGGGATGCATCCTTCCGTCTGATTCCTCCTCTTCGGCTTCTTCCTCTTCCCTCTGCAAGCGGATGCCGTAAATGTAAAATGACAGCATAAAATGCTGGAAATACTCAGTTGGTCAGGCAGCATATCGACCTGAGACGTTAAATCTGTTTTTGTCTCCATGGATGTTGCATGTTCTGTCTTCTCAAAGGTCTTCATTTACCATCTGTGCCTTTGTAACCATCCAGTAGCACTCACTACACATTTAAAAAAAACTTTTTACATCTTTTGCAGCCAGCCACCACTTCAGTAAAATAAAAAAAAAACCAGTTCAACCCTTAAATTTAAACTTACCTGAATGATGTGTGTGCCCCTTTAACAGCTGTAGACATCGCCACTGTCAGCTTGCTTGCACACCAGGTTAACCTGGTGTGCTTGGGACCCAGCGCTAGGGATAAAGTTCGCGTTGGTGACGTTAAGTCGGTGCTGCACAGCGATTGACGTCACTACGCTGCCATTTTTTTCCCCCAGGGCACTGCCAGTTACCGACAGCGCAAAGGGGGATAACAATATAGCGCTGCACCATCGACGGGACCTGCCACCAGCTGGTGAAAGAGCGGAGGCTGCCATTTTATCGCCATTTCATGGCACTAGGGAGTGTCGGTAGAGAGATGAATTTCTAGCCCTCAGTATTTAATGTTTGGTGTCAGCTGTGACTCAGTGGGTCACACTCTCACCTCTGAATCAGAAGGTCGTGGGTTCAAGACCCACTCCAGAGATTTGAGCACAAAAATCTATGCTGACACGCCCAGTGCAGTGCTGAGGGAGCGCCGCACTGTCGGAGGGGCAGTACTGAGGGAGCGCTGCACTGTCGGAGGGGCAGTACTGAGGGAGCGCTGCACTGTCGGAGGGGCAGTACTGAGGGAGCGCCGCACTGTCGGAGGGGCAGTACTGAGGGAGCGCCGCACTGTCGGAGGGGCAGTACTGAGGGAGCGCCGCACTGTCGGAGGGGCAGTACTGAGGGAGCGCCGCACTGTCGGAGGGGCAGTACTGAGGGAACGCCGCACTGTCGGAGGGGCAGTACTGAGGGAGCGCCGCACTGTCGGAGGGGCAGTACTGAGGGAACGCCGCACTGTCGGAGGGGCAGTACTGAGGGAACGCCGCACTGTCGGAGGTGCCATCTTCTGGATGAGACGTTAAACCGAGGCCCCGTCTGCCCTCTCGGGTGGATGTAAAAGATCCAACAGCACTATTCGAAGAAGCGCAGGAATTCTGTGGCCAACATATAACTCTCAACCAACATCGCTAAAAACAGATTATCTGGTCATTATCACATTGCTGTGCACAAGTTGACTGCTGCACTTCCCACATTACAACAGTGACTACACTTCAAAAGTACTTTATTGGCTGTAAAACGCTTTGGAATGCCCTGAGGTCGTGAAAGGCGCTGTAGAAATGCAAGTCTTTTCTCACATTTTGAGTACGGAGTGTAGGTGACGAGTGGGAGTAGAACATGTTCCTCTGTTGCGATTTATTTCAGTGCTTTCTCGAGCTGAGGCAGGATCGAGCTTGTGGAGCTCGTGTGCCAGTAATCGGGGAAGTTTGGGCCTGTGCTCCACAGTGAGTCTTCCTGCCCTCTCCTGTTGCAGTGTTCAGTATTGGTGGCTGTGTAGCCCCCCTCACCCGCCATGGGGAAAGGGCTGCTCTTTCCCCGGAGCAGCTGTAAAGATGCTACGTGCTAGCGGGCTGAGATCCCCCCTCACCCAGCGGGCAACCAGTGAATGACTTCCCTCCCCTGAGGTGATGTGGGGGTCAGGGGTCTGTATGGGTCCCTGTATGGGCAACTCTGGGCTCCGGATAGCTTTATCCCTTTAAATCCATCGCTTTTCACTGCAGGATCCGTATTCCATCGCTTTTCACTGCAGGATCCGTATCAAGACAAACCAGAAACAGTCGTGTTGCACATCTCTCTCCCTCTCTCTCTCTCCCCCTCTCTCTCTCTCTCTCTCCCCCCCCCTCTCTCTCTCTCTTTCCCCCCCCCTCTCATTCTCCCCCCCCCCCTCTCATTCTCCCCCTCCCCTCTCATTCTCCCCCTCCCCTTGCTTAGCCCCTGCCTCCCTCGCATCGCACCCCCTCGCCTCACCCCCGCTTGTTCCGGAGATCCCATTGCTGAGCCTCCCCTGAGGGGAGGCCAGACTGAGATCAACACGGGAGATTCTCAGCTCTCCCGGAATGGGCTCCGATTGTCTGACTCTGCCTCTCTCGCGGTGAAGGGGGCCCCAACTCATTAAATGTGGACCTGTTTAATTGGAGGTGGAGGAGAGATACATTGTAAAGCTCAGTTTGCCATCGTCTAATTGCACCCCCTATTTTAATGGGGAGGGGGGCACCCCATTCTAACAGGGTTCGTGTCGGAGCTGAGTGACCGGATGTGTGAAGAGCTCCCTCTAGTGACAGATACGTTTGCCAGCGAGGCTGAGCTGTGTGAAGCGGAGATGAGGAATGGCCTGGCAGGTCGAGGGGGGGTACTGCATTAATGGGGCGAAGAAGCAGCAAAATCACGGGGATTCGCTCGTGCTTTAGTGAGTTGGTCATTCTGCGGCCAATGCTGCTCTTACCCAGCTGTCCAGAAGGACACTGAACCGATCTGCGGGTCTCGTCCCGCCTGATGCCTCCCTCCTAACCCAAAACGCAGCCGTGTCAGGGCCGCAGCAGCTGACCGACCCCCCGGTGACCCGCACGCCCCCCTCTCCCGGTGACCCACACCCCGCCCCCGGTGACCCACGCCCCCGGTGACCCACACCCCCGGTGACCCACGCCCCCAGTGACCCACACCCCCGGTGACCCACGCCCCGCCCCCGGTGACCCACACCCCCAGTGACCCACGCCCCGCCCCCGGTGACCCACGCCCCCAGTGACCCACACCCCCGGTGACCCACGCCCCGCCCCCGGTGACCCACTCCCCCGGTGACCCACGCCCCGCCCCCGGTGACCCCCGCCCCCGGTGACCCACGCCCCCAGTGACCCACACCCCGCCCCCAGTGACCCACGCCCCGCCCCCGGTGACCCACGCCCCCAGTGACCCACACCCCGCCCCCAGTGACCCACACCCCCGGTGACGCATGCCCCCCCCTCCCGGTGACGCATGCCCCCCCCCTCCCGGTGACGCACGCCCCCCTCCCGGTGACGCACGCCCCCCTCCCGGTGACCCACACCCCCGGTGACCCACACCCCGCCCCCAAGTGACCCACACCCCCGGTGACCCACGCCCCGCCCCCGGTGACCCACGCCCCGCCCCCGATGACCCACACCCCCGGTGACCCACGCCCCGCCCCCGGTGACCCACGCCCCGCCCCCGGTGACCCACGCCCCCAGTGACCCACACCCCCGGTGACCCACGCCCCTCTCCCGGTGACCCACGCCCCCCTCCCAGTGACCCACGCCCCCCTCCCAGTGACCCACGCCCCACCCCCGATGACCCAGTGACCCACACCCCCGGTGACCCACGCCCCGCCCCCGGTGACCCACGCCCCCAGTGACCCACACCCCCGGTGACCCACGCCCCTCTCCCGGTGACCCACGCCCCCCTCCCAGTGACCCACGCCCCAACCCCGGTGACCCACGCCCCCAGTGACCCACACCCCCGGTGACCCACGCCCCGCCCCCGGTGACCCATGCCCCACCCTGGTGATGTCCCCCCGCTCCCAGGACCACAGGCAGGAGAAATTTTTAACATTTTCCCATTTTTGTCTTGTTGATTCTTCCGAAACTTTTTACTCCACAGGTGCTACAGAATATTCTCGAAACAGAGTGCGATTATGCGGAGGAGCTAACAATACTCCTGTCAACCTTCCTGCGACCTCTACAAGCCAGCGACAAGTGAGATGAGTTTCTGTGACTTTGCTTTGTGCTTTTTGCACTAAAGTTGAGCATATTTTCTGTAAGATCTGCACTTCCTGTTGATGCAGTTTCCTTTTCTGTGTCGGACTCGTGTTCTCTACGCACTTTGTAAAGAACGTGAAATATGGGCAGTTTAAAATCTACAGCGGGAGAGAGTTGAACTAAGCTTCACTGGTCAGACCTTTCTGTGATACAACTTGCATTTATATAGCACCTTTAACGTAGTAAACGTCCCAAGGCGCTTCGCAGGAGCGATTATCGAACAAAATTTGACACTGAGCCACATGAGATATTGGGACGTGACCAAAAGCTTAGCTGAAGAAGTAGGTTTTAAGGAGCTTCTTAAAGGCGGAGAAAGAGGCGGAGAGGTTTAGGGAGGGAATTCCAGAGCTTGGGGCCCAGGCAGCTGAAGGCGCGGCCGCCAATGGTGGAGCGATGGAAAACGGGGATGCTCAAGAGGCCAGAATTGGAGGAGCGCGGAGATCTGGGAGGGTTGTAGGGCTGGAGGAGGTTACAAAGATAGGGAGGGACGAGGCCATGGAGGGATTTAAACATGAGGATGAGAATTTTTAAATTGAGGCGTTGCTGGACCGGGAACAAATGTAGGTCAGCGAGCATTGGGGCGATGGGTGAATGGGACTTGGTGCGAGTTAGGATACGGACAGCAGGGTTTTGGATGAGCTCGAGTTTAAGAAGGGTGCAAGGTGGGAGGCTGGCCAGGCGAACATTGGAATAGTTGAGTCTGGAATTAACAAAAGCCTGGATGAGGGTTTCAGCAGCAGATGAGTTGAGGCAGGGGTGGAGACGGAGAATGTTACGGCGGTGGGAGTAGGTGATGGAGAGGGTACAGCTTTTGTGGAGGGACTGAAGACCGTGGCTTTGGTCTTCCCAATGTTTAATCAGAGGAAATTGCGGCTCATCCAGGACTGATGTCGGACAAGCAGTCTGAAGCTGTTGGATTGTCTTAAAAACCTAACTGGTTCACTAATGTCCTTTGGGGAAGGAAAGCTGCCGTCTTTACCCAGTCTGTTCTACACGTGACTCTGGTCCCACACCAACGTCGTGGTGCAGCAAGCCGCCCAGTTGTATCAAACCATGACTCGGGGAAACTAGGGAGGGGCAATAAACGTCGGCCTTGCCAGTGACGCCCACATCCCGAGAATTAATTAAAAAATGTATACCAATGGTTACATGAGTACGTCAGATGGACCAAGTTAATCCTGTGTGTTTTGCTGTTTTCAGGTTGAGTTCTACTGAAATGGGATATTTGATGGGAAACCTGGAGGATATTTGCTCTTTCCAGCAGATCCTCGTTCAGTCTTTAGAAGATTGCACCAGGTGAGTAATTCTGAGGGGGCCAGTGTCCGCCCACTGGAGGAATAGTTTCTATCCGTTGCCTCCAGTGTAACGTTCTCTTATCAAGGCAACCGTGATTTTCTGTTGCACTGAGTTCTTGAGCATTCCCATTGGAGGTCACAGGGAGTGTAAGCTACAGTCGCTGTGTCTCCAACACACATTCTGTCTGAGCACAGCATTCCTGCTGATTTTGAGCAATCCTGGGATCCACCCTTCTCTTTACCAAGCAAGTGATTGACCCTCTCGATCGGCTCAGCTTGTGTGACGGGACTGAGATTTCAGCGGTGCAAAGAAAAGATTCAAAACGTCACAAAGCACTTTACAACCAGTTAAGCCCTTTTGAAGTGTAGTCACTGTTGTAATGTAGCAAACGCAGCAGCCAATTTGCACACAGCAAGCTCCCACAAACTGGACTGAGATAAATCACCAGATAATCTGTTTGTGATGTTGGTTGAGGGGTAAGTATTGGGCAGGACACCGGGGCGAGTCCCCTGCTTTTCATCCAATAGGGGCCGTGGGATCTTTTACATCCACTTCAGAGGGCCGACGTCTCACCTAAAAAGAGGTACCTCCGACAGTGCGGTGCCCCCTCACTACTAACCCTCCAACAGTGCAACGCTCCCTCACTGCTAACCCTCCGACAGTGCAGCACTCCCTCAATACTGCCCCTCCGACAGTGCAGTGCTCCCTCACCACTGACCCTCCGACAGTGCAGCACTCCCTCACCACTGACCCTCCGACAGTGCAGCACTCCCTCAATACTGCCCCTCCGACAGTGCAGTGCTCCCTCAGTACTGCCCCTGCGACAGTGCAGCCCTCCCTCAGTACTGCCCCTCAGACAGTGCAGCCCTCCCTCAGTACTGCCCCTCCGACAGTGCAGTGCTCCCTCAGTACTGCCCCTCCGACATTGCAGTGCTCCCTCAGCGCTGCCCCTCTGACAGAGCAGCGCTCCCTCAGTACTGCCCCTCCGACAGTACATCGCTCCCTCAGTACTGCCCCTCCGACAGTGCATCGCTCCCTCAGTACTGCCCCTCCGACAGTGCATCGCTCCCTCAGTACTGCCCCTCCGACAGTGCATCGCTCCCTCAGTACTGCCCCTCCGACAGTGCGGCTCTCCCTCAGTACTGCCCCTCCGACAGTGCGGCGCTCCCTCAGTACTGCCCCTCCGACAGTGCGGCGCTCCCTCAGTACTGCCCCTCCGACAGTGCAGCGCTCCCTCAGTACTGCCCCTCCGACAGTGCATCGCTCCCTCAGTACTGCCCCTCCGACAGTGCATCGCTCCCTCAGTACTGCCCCTCCGACAGTGCATCGCTCCCTCAGTACTGCCCCTCCGACAGTGCATCGCTCCCTCAGTACTGCCCCTCCGACAGTGCATCGCTCCCTCAGTACTGCCCCTCCGACAGTGCGGCGCTCCCTCAGTACTGCCCCTCCAACAGTGCGGCGCTCCCTCAGTATTGCCCCTCCGACAGTGCGGCGCTCCCTCAGTATTGCCCCTCCGACAGTGCGGCGTTCCATCAGTACTGCCCCTGCGACAGTGCAGTGCTCCCTCAGTATTGCCCCTCTGACAGTGCAGCGTTCCATCAGTACTGCCCCTGCGACAGTGCAGCACTCCCTTAGTACTGCAGTGGGAGTGTCGGCCTGGATTACACTGGAAATCCCGACCTAACAGCACTGTGGGAGTACCTTCACCACAAGGACTACAGCAGTTCACGATGGTTCACCACCACCATCTCAAGGGTAATTAGGGATGGGCATTAAATGATTGCCTTGCCAGCGACGCCCACATGCCGACAATGAATAAAAAACAGTCTGAATCCACACAGTGAAATATTCCTCATATTGAAAATGAAGTAATTTGAAATGGATGTGGATCCTTCGAATTTCAGTTAATTGGCTGGTTATCAAACATTTATCGGAAACAGTTGTAAAACAAGGTGGTCTTACTTCGTGCCTCCGTTGGTTTGTGTGTGCAGGTTACCCGAGTCACAGCAGAAAGTTGGAGGATGCTTTGGGAACCTAATGTCACAGATGCAGAGCCTGTACCTGGCATACTGTGCCAATCATCCGTGGGCCGTCCATGTCCTCACAGAGTACAGGTATGTGACTGACCCCCGAGTCCAGAAGGACAGGAGACATTCCATGGAACACAGGGATCAAAAATTGCAAAGGAGTTGGCAACATTGGGGTAAATTTTCCGATTACACCTGCCCTCAATCTTCAACTCTATCACCGCCCTCATTCTTCAACTCCTCTATCACCGCCCTCAACCTTCAACTCCTCTATCACTGCCCTCAACCTTCAACTCCTCTATCACCGCCCTCAATCTTCAACTCCTCTATCACCGCCCTCAATCTTCAACTCTATCACCGCCCTCATTCTTCAACTCCTCTATCACCGCCCCCAATCTTCAACTCCTCTATCACCGCCCTCAACCTTCAACTCCTCTATCACCGCCTTCAACCTTCAACTCCTCTATCACCGCCCTCAATCTTCAACTCCTCTATCACCGCCCTCATTCTTCAACTCCTCTATCACCGCCCTCAATCTTCAACTCCTCTATCACCGCCCTCAACCTTCAACTCCTCTATCACCGCCCTCAACCTTCAACTCCTCTATCACCGCCCTCAATCTTCAACTCTATCACCGCCCTCATTCTTCAACTCCTCCATCACCGCCCTCAATCTTCAACTCCTCTATCACCGCCCTCAATCTTCAACTCCTCTATCACCGCCCTCAATCTTCAACTCCTCTATCACCGCCCTCAACCTTCAACTCCTCTATCACCGCCCTCAACCTTCAACTCCTCTATCACCGCCCTCAACCTTCAACTCCTCTATCACCGCCCTCAACCTTCAACTCCTCTATCACCGCCCTCAATCTTCAACTCCTCTATCACCGCCCTCAGTCTTCAACTCCTCTATCACCGCCCTCAGTCTTCAACTCCTCTATCACCGCCCTCAATCTTCAACTCCTCCAGCACCGCCCTCAATCTTCAACTCCTCTATCACCGCCCTCAACCTTCAACTCCTCTATCACCGCCCTCAACCTTCAACTCCTCTATCACCGCCCTCAACCTTCAACTCCTCTATCACCGCCCTCAGACTTCAACTCCTCTATCACCGCCCTCAACCTTCAACTCCTCTATCACCCGCCTCAATCTTCAACTCCTCTATCACCGCCCTCAATCTTCAACTCCTCCAGCACCGCCCTCAATCTTCAACTCCTCTATCACCGCCCTCAACCTTCAACTCCTCTATCACCGCCCTCAACCTTCAACTCCTCTATCACCGCCCTCAATCTTCAACTCCTCTATCACCGCCCTCAGTCTTCAACTCCGCTATCACCGCCTTCAATCTTCAACTCCTCTATCACCGCCCTCAATCTTCAACTCCTCTATCACCGCCCTCAATCTTCCTAGTTTGTTAAGATACAGCTCTGAGTCAAAGAACTTTGACGTTCTAGGTAATGGGCCCAATATTTTTTTTTGTTTTCTTCAGTGAGGAGCTGGGGGAGTTTATGGAAATGAAAGGAGCGGCCAGCCCTGGGATCCTCATGCTGACTACCAGCCTCAGCAAACCGTTCATGAGACTGGACAGATACCCAACGCTGCTTAAAGAATTGGAGCGCCACATGGAGGTAAAGGATTTCCATCTGCTAATGATGGATAGCTGTCAAAAATTGAAATCAGTTTATACTTGGACAGTCTTTATACTTCACAAACCCTTAGGATAATTTATATGTACGCATAGGTACGGACTCTCATCTTTGGCAGGTTAAGCTTTGTAATGGTTGTCTGTTTTACGCACAGTCGATAAAGACCAGCTGGTGCAACGAGCCTGAGCATGTTACAACTAATGGAGATCGAAAGTGGAAGAAGAGATAAAATAGAGGATGGGGACAGAAATGTAATTTATGACGATGTTTTCTTTGTTGAACGAGTTCTTTCTGCTTTTGGAGAACATTTTGGGGTAAATGTTATAATTTAGTGGTCCCAGCACAGAACTCAACAAGAACACATCCCTGGAATTCGAGCGCAGAGGCCGGCACTCCCGGACTCCGCCCGGACCCCGCCCGGCACTCCCGGACCCCGCCCGGCACTCCCGGACGGCACTCCCGGACCCCGCCCGGCATGCCCGGACCCCGCCTGGCCCCCGCCTGCCCGGCACGCCCGGTACGCTCGGCCCCCTTCCGGCACGCTCGCCCCCCGCCCGGCCCAAATTACTTGTACTTGCCTCTGGTTGCCTGTCACTTTAATTCTCCGCTCCACTCCCACTCAGACCTCACCGTCCTCAGCCTCTTGCACTGTTCCACGGAAGCTCAGCGTAAGCTCGAGGAACAGCACCTCATCTTTCGATTAGGCACTTTACAGCCCTCTGGATTCAACATCGAGTTCAACAATTTCAGATCATAAGCTCGGCCCCTATCCTATTTATATTTTTTATCCACACCTTTTGTTTGTATCTTTTCTTCTCCCCCACAGGGCAGCTGTCTTTCATTCTGCCAGCGCAATTCACACTTCATCTAGAGCCATCCTTTGTTTCTTAACCTGTCCCATCACCACCTCCTCTCGCCTTGAATATCTCTTTATGTCTCCCAACCTCTCCTGCCTTCTATCCTATCACAGACCTTCCCAAATGTTCTTTCATCCCCTCCCCCTTTCCCAGCCCCTACACTTGCTTAAAAATCTGTTCCATTTCCTGCTTTTTTTCCAGTTCTGACGAAAGGTCATCAACCTGAAGCGTTAATTCTCTCTTCACAGATGCTGCCTGACCTGCTGAGTATCGCCAGCATTTTCTGTTTTTATTTCAGATTTCCAGCATCTGCAGTATTTTGTTTTTGAGCTAATGCTTCATGTTCTGTTAGTGTCAGCAGTATTCAGTGTATTAGAATCTTACAAAGTACAGCACAGACAGAGGCCATTCGGCCCATTCCACTTCGACTGGACCTGTTTACTATAATCACGGTTCCCTGTTCTTTTCTCGTATTCTTTTATATAATCTTCCTTTTCAAATATTTCAAACGTGGATAAATGCGAGGTTATCCACTTTGGTGTCAAAAACAGGAAGGCAGATTATTATCTGAATGGCAATAGATTGGGAGAAGGGGAAGTGCAACGAGACCTGGGTGTCCTTGTGCACCAGTTGCTGAAGGTAAGCATGCAGGTGCAGCAGGCGGTTAAGAAGGCAAATGGTATGTTGGCCTTCGTAGCAAGAGGGTTCGAGTACAGGAGCAAGGATGTCTTGCTGCAGTTGTACCGGGCCTTGGTGAGACCGCACCTTGAGTATTGTGTACAGTTTTGGTCACCTTATCTGAGGAAGGATGTTCTTGCCATGGCGGGAGTTCAGCGAAGATTCACCAGGCTGATACCTGGGATGGCAGGAATGACGTATGAGGAGAGATTGGGTCGATTGGGCTTGTACTCGCTGGAGTTTAGAAGAATGAGAGGGGATCTCATTGAAACTTATAAAATTCTGACAGGACTGGACAGACTAGATGCTGGAAGGATGTTCCCGATGGTCGGGGAGTTCAGAACCAGGGGTCACAGTCTAAGGATAAGGGGTAGGCCATTTAGGACAGAGATGAGGAGGAATTTCTTCACCCAGAGAGTGGTGAAGCTGTGGAATTCTCTACCACAGAGGGCAGTAGAGGCCAATTCATTAAATATATTCAAGAAAGAGTTGGATATATTTCTTAAGGCTAAAGGGATCAAGGGATATGGGGAGAAAGCAGGGACAGGGTACTGAATTTGGATGATCAGCAATGATCGCATTGAATGGCAGAGCAGGTTCGAGGGGCCGAATGGCCTACTCCTGCTCCTACCTTCTATGTTTCTATGTTCTCCAACATCACCAGATCTGTTGGCTTCTAAAAGATACTGCAATCGTATCCCCGCCCTAAATCCATCGCATGCCTGCTGTACAGCGTTGGCAGTCTGCCGAGACCTGGAGATGCCGGATCCAACGTTTCTGGGATGATATAGGTATGCCCGAATGCCATGAGGCCCACCTGCGGCTCCAGGCCAGACTCGAGGACCAAAATAAATTTGAGGGACGGTGTTGGGGGGGGCGGGGATCGGGTGCGGGGTCGTGGGTTAGAAGCTGCCTCCTTTGTCACGGGGCACCCAGATTCTGACAGACTCCCACCCCCCCAGGCTGGCCAGCCACTGCTAATGGTTATGGGATCTTCGGCTGGGGCGGGGGGAGTGCGACCCACCACACCCAATCGTCAAAAGGTCAGCTCGTGGAGGCCCCTCCCCCTGACCCCGTGAACCTTAGTGTGATCAATGCCGGGGTTCCGCAGTGGCTGTGATTCCGACAGAAGTCGCACCTCGCGATGGCTCTGGCTCCTGTATTAGTGGACTTTAATAACCAGTATTCTGCTGTCTGCTTCCAATTCTTCGTCTAGCAACAGGAGGAGGCCATTCATCCATCCCCTCATGCCTGTTCTGCCATTCAATTAGATCCCGCTGATCTGTATCTGACCTCCATCTACCCGCCTTGGTTCCGTAGCCCTTAATGCCCTTACCTAACAAAAATCTGTCAATCTCCGTTTTGAAATTTTCAATTGACCCCCAGCCTCAACAGCTTTTTGCGGGGGGGAGAGTTCCAGATTTCCACTCCCCTGTGTGTGAAGAAGTGCTTCCTGACATCACCCCTGAACGGCCTGGCTCTAATTTTAAGGTTGTGCTCCCTTGTTCTGGACTCCCCCCACCAGAGGAAATAGTTTCTATCTACCCTGTCAACTCCTTTAAACACCTCGATTGGATCAGCCCTTAATCTTCTAAACTCGAGGGAATACAGGCCCAGTCTATGCAACCTGTCCTCGTAATTTAACCCTTTTAGCTCCGGTGTCATTCTGCCAACTAACCCAGGTATCTGTTTCTTCTCGCGTTATGTGCTGACTGGCAGAGTCCCACTTCTTGCCGACCCTTTGTTACTCTGAGCAGGTGCACTAAGTATAATTCATCACAGAGGGTGTGAATGTTGGTCTCAGCAGTGTGAGTGAGAAGGAAGTGTAGGCACGTTTCTGATTTAAAGGCGGTTGCCTGCGAATGCCCCTGCGCAGTATGGATCACTGCTAATTTCAGTTCATGAGGTAAGACTGCGAGGTGAGCAAGCTATTTCCTGCTTCCCTCATGGTTCATTCTGTCTGTGATCAGTCTTTGAATCGCACATTCTGTGCTTGTGGTTTGTATGCCTGATAACGTCAAGCCACAGAGGTGTTTGTTCCAGCTCACTGGAAATGATTGCTCTGAAGATTTCCTTGGATCGCTGAGTGTCAATTTCTGGATGACTGATGTGTCCACTTGTCCTTTGCCTGCAGGAATATCACCCAGACTGGCCTGACATTCAGACATCCATGACCGCCTTCAAAAGTCTCTCGGTAAGATGGAAATATAGACTGCAGCTTCTCATTAGAGCTGGGAGTATGTGTCAAGGCATCTTGAGCCTTTCTGTAGTGAATATATAATCGGTTCAATGACTGTACAGTCTGTACTCTGATATCCAGGCGTCAGAATGTGTCTGCTTCATACCCGCACCGATTGCTGGGTGCCTACGCAAATGTGAGAAGCTGCGATTTATATCACTTTTCTGTGTTTTATTAAATAATTTGAAGTGAATCATGAGATCTAAGATCTAGGATATGAAACACTCAACGCCAGAAATCCCCACTCACTGGATATGTTTGTTCTGAATTATTAAACTTGATGAAGTCTGGAACAATCAGTTCCTTTCTGTAAATATAAACTTTCGGACCTTGTGTAAACAGATACCGAGGTTAATTCTCATCTCTAACACTCTCGGTACAGACCAGCGCTCACTGGCAATCTGTCTGTGCACCCAAATTCCCAATACTCGCTCCCAACATGGGAAGAGCAGGGGTGGGGGGGGCGGGTGGTCACTGTCGGCAGGTCGGGGGGGTCACTGTCGGCAGGTCGGGGGGGTCACTGTCGGCAGGTCGGGGGGGGGTCACTCTCGGCAGGTTGGGGGGGTCACTGTCGGCAGGTCGGGGGGTGGTCACTGTCGGCAGGTCGGGGGGGGGTCACTGTCGGCAGGTCGGGGGGTCACTGTCGGCAGGTCGGGGGGGTCACTGTCAGCAGGTCGGGGGGGGTCACTGTCAGCAGGTCGGGGGGGGTCACTGTCGGCAGGTCGGGGGGGGTCACTGTCGGCAGGTTGGGGGGGGGTCACTGTCGGCAGGTCGGGGGGGTCACTGTCGGCAGGTGGGGGGGGTTACTGTCGGCAGGTCGGGGGGGTCACTGTCGGCAGGTCGGGGGGGTCACTGTCGGCAGGTCGGGGGGGTCACTGTCGGCAGGTCGGGGGGGTCACTGTCGGCAGGTCGGGGGGGTCACTGTCGGCAGGTCGGGGGGGTCACTGTCGGCAGGTCGGGGGGGTCACTGTCGGCAGGTCGGGGGGGTCACTGTCGGCAGGTCGGGGGGGTTACTGTCGGCAGGTCGGGAGGGTCACTGTCGGCAGGTCGGGGGGGGTCACTGTCGGCAGGTTGGGCAGGGTCACTGTCGGCAGGTCGGGGGGGGGTCACTGTCGGCAGGTCGGGGGGGTCACTGTCGGCAGGTCGGGGGGGTCACTGTCGGCAGGTCGGGCGGGGTCACTGTCGGCAGGTCGGGGGGTCACTGTCGGCAGGTCGGGGGGGTCACTGTCGGCAGGTCGGGGGGGTCACTGTCGGCAGGTCGGGGGGGGGTCACTGTCGGCAGGTCGGGGGGGTCACTGTCGGCAGGTCGGGGGGGTCACTGTCGGCAGGTCGGGGGGGTCACTGTCGGCAGGTCGGGGGGGGTCACTGTCGGCAGGTCGGGGGGGGTCACTGTCGGCAGGTCGGGGGGTCACTGTCGGCAGGTCGGGGGGGTCACTGTCGGCAGGTCGGGGGGGGTCACTGTCGGCAGGTCGGGGGGTCACTGTCGGCAGGTCGGGGGGGGTCACTGTCGGCAGGTCGGGGGGTCACTGTCGGCAGGTCGGGGGGGTCACTGTCGGCAGGTCGGGCGGGGTCACTGTCGGCAGGTCGGGGGGGTCACTCGGCAGGTCGGGGGGGTCACTCTCAGCAGGGCGGGGGTCAATGTTGGGAGGTCGCTCTCACTCAGGGATATTGGTAGAGAGGTTTTAAAGGAAACTTTTCCTATTTCTGTAGGCAAGTTTTAAATCGGGCAGAAAATTCCCTTTTACTTGATTTTTTTTATAGTGTGAGTTGGGCACCTGATTGATGTAAGCTTATTTTTTCTTTCTACTAGTCACAGTGTCAGGAAGTCCGGAAGAAGAAGGAGCTGGAACTGCAGATCCTGACGGAACCAGTCCACGGTTGGGAGGGTGAAGATATCCGATCTCTGGGGAACGTTATCTACATGTCCCAGGTCATGGTGCAGTGTGGCAATGAGGTAACTTTCCCTCCCTGTACTGCTCGATCCTTGCAGCCGCACTGATCTTTGCAACTTTCCGTCTCTACGTTATTGGGGTCAGCTGTACAGTACGAGCCACCTGCAGTCAGTGACTGGAAAATGAGCCGTGAATTGGCCCGGGGGGGGGGAGGGGGGGAAAGAGAGGCCCCGCCCTCCCGGGGGAGGAGAGAGAGAGAGGCCCCGCCCTCCCGGGGGGGAGCGAGAGAGAGGCCCCGCCCTCCCAGGGGGGAGAGAGGCCCCGCCCTCCTGGGGGGAGAGAGAGGGGCCCCGCCCTCCCAGGGGGGTGGAGAGGGAATGAGGCCCTGCCCTCCCAGGGGGGAGAGAGGCCCCGCCCTCCCGGGGGGGGGGGGGAGAGAGAGAGGCCCCGCCCTCCCCAGGGGGGGGAGAGAGAGGCCCCGCCCTCCCCAGGGGGGGAGAGAGAGGCCCCGCCCTCCCAGGGGGGGGAGAGAGAGAGGCCCCGCCCTCCCAGGGGGGTGGAGAGGGAATGAGGCCCCGCCCTCCCGGGGGGGGAGAGAGAGAGGCCCCGCCCCCCCAGGGGGGGGGAGAGAGAGAGGCCCCGCCCTCCCGGGGGGGGGAGAGAGAGAGGCCCCGCCCTCCCGGGGGGGTGGAGAGGGAATGAGGCCCTGCCCTCCCGGGGTCTGTTTTCCACTTTCACGGCTGAATTCGGTGCTGGGTTCCAAAGCCCTGGTTCTGTGGGAGTTGAAAGGGGAGATGTTCCTTTCTCACTCCATTGCCCGACTGAGACAGGAACATTCACCAACATTTGGAAAGCACAGTGCACGTTAGGAATTTTCGGCCAGAGTGGGGGTGGTTTGGGTGTTCCCCGGACTCACGCCCCATACTCCGGTAGGCGCTCGTCTGAAATTCCCGGAACAAACGCGGTTTGCCCAATTTCCCCCAGGGTTTTCGCCTGCGTGAGGGTGATGGATCCGGACGTCCCGTGCGGGAATGCTCCCGCCTGATGTTTCACTCTCACTCACACTCTTTTACTTTGTGGCTGCAGATCATGAGCTGCCTTCAAATAATTGTCTTCGGATGATATATCTTTTCAGGACAAGTGTGAGAGATATTTCCTGCTGTTCCCGCACGTCCTGCTCATGCTGTCGGCCAGTCCCAGGATGAGTGCGTTCATTTATCAGGTGAGGGAGAAACTCCTTCATTTCTCAAGCATCGTAATATTGGAAATTACAGTGACATCACCTTTCAAACCTTTAACAGCGTGTATGAAATTCTTCTCCGCTGTGTGAATGGAGCTGATATCCCAGATCAGTGTTGCTTTTATATTCACTACTCCTGTGTCAATGAAAGTGTCCTCTGTTAGAAGCAATAACCCATCAAGGAGCCACTAACAACCAGTTCAAACAGCATTTCTATCTGAAGAAATGGCTGGATTTATATCTGGCTATAGAGTTTACAACTCTAGTGTTAGTATTGATATCTGATGGTTAATCTTTAAAGAAGTTTAACTTCTTCACCCAGAGAGTGGTGAGAATGTGGAACTCGCTCCCACAGGGAGTGGTTGAGGCGATTAATATCGATACATTTAAGGGGAAGCTGGATAAACACATGAGGAAGAAAGGAATAGAAGGATACGCTGATAGGGTGAGATGAAGAGGGGAGGGAGGAGGCTCGTGTCCGACACGGACCAGTTGAGCCTAATGGCCTGTTCCTGTGCTGTACATTCGATGTAATAAAACCTAGACTCCCACTTACCTTTCTTGTTTTTTTCGATCTGTATTCCCAACTTTAAAGATCTCTATCTGCACTCCTCTTCCTCTAATAGCACTGTTTCACATTGCTCTCTGTTGAGCTGTACTTGCCACTTGTTTACTCTCACTGCTGCCCTCTCTGATTTCCCCTCCAATCTCCACAGTTTGTTGTGCTTCCATGCCTCGGTATCAAACACAAACTTTGATATTATTCTTCGTGCTTAGGTCTATATCATTTATATAAATGGGAAACCAGAGCGGTCTCGGCACAGATCCCCGGGGCAACTGCTGCCAACCAATGTTCCCTCTAATTTTATTTTCCCCTGTGTGACCACGCATGCGCGGTATCTCTTCCAGTGGCAGCGGCTGGAGAGCGGCCTGCGCGGGACCTCGCGATTGATGCGTGGCTGCGCACCTTAGGGGAAACATTGCATTCAGCAATCTGAGAAACATTCATTTACCCCACTCTCTGCTGTTTGCCCTCACCGTCCCTCTAACCGTGCAGCCTGAAGTTTAACATCAGGGGCATTGATATTTGTAACAAGTGTCCAAAGTAACATTTTATCAATTGGCTTCTGAAATCTATTTCTGTCTGATTACGCCTCTGTGCAGCTCCTTTCTACGTTAAAGGAGCTATAAAATTGTAAGTTGTTGATATAGATGTGTTTATTACAGGCTATAGATGCTTATTACGGGTTCTAGATGTGATTATTGCAAGTTAAAGATGTTACTAATATGAACTAGTTGAGACAATGCTGCTGTATATTTGAGATGTATAATGGTGACTTATCAACTTTATCTGGTTATTAGGGAAAGTTGCCATTAACAGGACTGACAATCACCAAGTTAGAGGAAGGTGACGGCGACAAGAACACCTTTGAAATTACCGGTGAGTTGCTTGGTTTTGTTCAGGGTTTCTGTTCCACTCCAGTCCTCCTGACACAAACGTACAAACGCTCGGGGATCTGTGCTGCTCCGTTCTTGCAATCCACTGTGGCTCAACACAGAATTCCCAATGGCTTGGGAGGAGCAGGCTATGTGACTGACTCTCACAGCTCCATCCTGAGGAGATTTTCAAAACACCCTCCAAAAAGGAGATGGATTAATGAGCTCTTCCTTCCCTTTTCCCAATGTTGGGTTTTTGGTGCTTTCCTCATCTTCAAGTTACAAAGAAATGTAATTTTTAAATTGTAAATTTCTCGTATCTTGGCAACAGTTGGTTGGCAAAGCAACAAATTAAATGTTGCCCCGGGATTGGATTCAGTGAAGGCGTGCTCCCGACGTGGAACCTCACTGGTCGGGAATAGGGGTCAGTGGTCGAGCTTGGAGCGGCCAGTTCTCCAGCCCATGCTCTCGGAGATTGACCTCATTGAATTAACCCTTTGATACAGACATACGAAAACAATGCACCAGCTGGCCTGTCAGGCTGGTCTTTGTTTATTCATTCTTTCATTCTCGGCAAGGCCACCATTTATTGCCCATCCCTAGTTGCCCCTCGAGAAGGTGGTGGTGAGCTGCCTTCTTGAACCGCTGCAGTCCGTGTGGTGAAGGTGCTCCCACAGCGCTGTTAGGGAGGGAGTTCCAGGATTTTGACCCAGCGACAATGAAGGAATGGCGATATATGTCCAAGTCAGGATGGTGTGTGAGTTGGCGGGGAACTTGGAGGTGGTGGTGTTCCCATGCACCTTCTGCCCTTGTCCTTCTAGGTGATGGTGCAACTTATACACACAATTATCTAAGCCCCACCAGCCAGTCAGGCGATCCCCTTGGCGAGGCAATGGACTCTTGAGTGTGGGATGGGGCCAAGACTTGATTCCAGCTGTAAATGTAATCGTCTCTTTAAGGCAGCAGCTTTTTTATTGCATTGTAAGAAAATGTGACCAAGTCATGTCTGCGCCGTCGCTCTATCTTGCCTTGTTCTACTCTCTGTGCAGGAAGCATGATCGAACGGATATTGGTGTCTTGTTCAAGCCACCAGGATTTGCAGGAATGGGTGGATCATCTTCAGAAGCAAACTAAAGCGCCCAGTATTGGAATTGCTCTCGTCAGACAACAGTCGGTGCCGTGCCACACAGTAAGAGAAAGGGGCAAGCAACTGAGAAAAGGATCTGGGGATTTTCAGTAACGTTAAATGCTGATTAAATCAATCCGAACTCGTAACCGCCCTGAAACTGCACCTAAGTGTGATACAGCAGCTGTGTGTGGGTGTGCGGGAGAGGATATTCTGAAATTGCTCCACTGCTGGGGAACCTCACCTGGGGGGATCTGACACTGGGAAATTGCAGGAGGGATTTCCCCAGCGACAGCAGGGACTGGGGAAAGTTTCCCCTTTGACTGAAGATGTAGGGAGTTCTGATGGGTGAAATGGGGTAGAAATCAATGCAGATGAAAGTCGAACGGTTCCTATAACGTGCCCGCCAGGTTGGCGCTCCGCCCCATGCCCGCCAGGTGTGTCAGGAAGCCCAGGGCGCACTGTTCGTGTTTGTACAATTACTTTGTCTTGTTTCAGTTCTGCTCGGGGGATCGTGGAATTCTGGCTGAGTCTCTGACAGTAAATCCCTTGATTGCGGATTCCTGACACAAAGCCTTGCTCCAATTGGGGACAATTGGGTTTGAAAGACTGGTGAGGCTGGAATGAAACATGGGAGCTAATCTCCGCACCCTGGGGGGTGGGGGTGGAGTGGAGTGGGGGGTGGGGGGGAGTGGAGTATGGGATCAGAAGATATTTGAAATATGTGAATAAGAGCAGGTGCTTTAATTTGCCACAACTGAAGCACTGGTTCCAATAACTTGCACTTACGTTCTGTCCACAGCTTCCATTGCATCCCATGACACCAATCAACAAGCATTCTGATGGTTATCCAATATCTGTTACTCCTTCCTATCATACTCTTCCTCATCCTTCCCTGCACGGGACATCGCACAGCTCTCTGAGCTGGGGACCTCTGGAACCGCCCAAAATGCCAAAGCCTTGGAGTTTGAGCTGCCTCCGACCAGCAGCTCCACTGAAACCTTCAGCCGCTCTGTGTTATAAGGAGGTTGGACTGCACTTTTGTACCATTCTGATACAAGACTTGTGATAGACTTCACTCTGACCAGCTAGTCTGACTTTCACAATATTCGATTGTTGTAACTAATTTGTGGCAGGAGTTTTGTAAGAATTTTCAGGAATTAGAAAATGCCATTAGATCCAAATGGGGCTGTTCCTTTTGCACCGATCAATCCCAGTTTCTCGCGACGTCCCTCAATCCCGCCTTGCGATGTCCCTCAATCCCAGTTTCTCGCAACGTCCCTCAATCCCAGTTTCTCGCGACGTCCCTCAGTCCCAGTTTCTCGCGACGTCCCTCAGTCCCGCCTGGCGACGTCCCTCAGTCCCGCCTGGCGACGTCCCTCAGTCCCGCCTGGCGACGTCCCTCAGTCCCGCCTGGCGACGTCCCTCAGTCCCGCCTGGCGACGTCCCTCAGTCCCGCCTGGCGACGTCCCTCAGTCCCGCCTGGCGACGTCCCTCAGTCCCGCCTGGCGACGTCCCTCAGTCCCGCCTGGCGACGTCCCTCAGTCCCGCCTGGCGACGTCCCTCAGTCCCGCCTGGCGACGTCCCTCAGTCCCGCCTGGCGACGTCCCTCAGTCCCGCCTGGCGACGTCCCTCAGTCCCGCCTGGCGACGTCCCTCAGTCCCGCCTGGCGACGTCCCTCAGTCCCGCCTGGCGACGTCCCTCAGTCCCGCCTGGCGACGTCCCTCAGTCCCGCCTGGCGACGTCCCTCAGTCCCGCCTGGCGACGTCCCTCAGTCCCGCCTGGCGACGTCCCTCAGTCCCGCCTGGCGACGTCCCTCAGCCCCGCCTGGCGACGTCCCTCAGCCCCGCCTGGCGACGTCCCTCAGCCCCGCCTGGCGACGTCCCTCAGCCCCGCCTGGCGACGTCCCTCAGCCCCGCCTGGCGACGTCCCTCAGCCCCGCCTGGCGACGTCCCTCAGCCCCGCCTGGCGACGTCCCTCAGCCCCGCCTGGCGACGTCCCTCAGCCCCGCCTGGCGACGTCCCTCAGCCCCGCCTGGCGACGTCCCTCAGCCCCGCCTGGCGACGTCCCTCAGCCCCGCCTGGCGACGTCCCTCAGCCCCGCCTGGCGACGTCCCTCAGCCCCGCCTCTCCCTGGGACATCCAGTTGCCCTCGAACCCACGAGCAATGCATCAGGTGATTCTGCTGCAATGACGATATTTTGTCGACTTTTGTGCAGGACCTCAGCAAGAGCCCCAAAACCATGAAGAAGCTGCTTCCAAAACGGAAACCGGAAAGAAAACCTTCCGATGAGGAATTTGCACTGAGGAAAAGTATGTTTGGCGTTCGGTTGTTGTCTGATGCTCTTTGTTGCTTTCCTATTTTCTGACTCGATGACCTCACACTTTATGCACCCACCCATAGCCAATTATAGATGAAGAGTTGTCAAGAGTCTCAGAAGTTTTTAAGTAAGAAATGACACTCAAATAATTAAAGTTGGATTGGGTTGCACTGATTGTAGGCCATGTTACCTGCACAGCATTTATCAACGTGTAGTTTGTTTAACTATTAAATCTCTGTCATTAGTTCGAGAAACAGAACATTTAGTTTTCCAGTCAACTAACAGTGTTGGGCTAGATTTTCTGTCCATTGCCGCCTCCATTCCATGTGCGAGATCTCAGGCAGTCCGTCCAGTGGAACTGTGACAAAAGGGAGTGTGGCTGCAGAGAGGGATAGCTTAGACATTCACGGCCCTCACCCAGTACCCTGGGAAGGGAGTCACTTCACATTGATTGCGGCTCCTCCCTTGCACTGTGTGGTTATCGCTCACAGATTCTGGTCTGATTTACGGTTGCTTTCATGGAGGAAACTACAGGCAAATGTTGTACTTGGGTGAAGCAGGGTTAGAGGCTGGGGGGATAATCAGACCGAGGAGGGCGGGGTGAGAAGAGCGGGAGGGCGGGGTGAGAAGAGCGGGAGGGCAGGGTGGGGACAGGGAGGGCAGGGTGGGGACAGGGAGGGCGGGGGATAGAGGGAGGGCAGGGGGAGGTGGGATGGGTGGAGGAAAGATGGGGAAGGGGAGGCCAACACTCTCTTTCAGTGGGGAGTAGGGGAGCAGCACTTCCCTCCACCAGACCCATACGAGAGGGTGATCCTTCCCTCAGGTCTGGACTTTCCTCAATCTGTGGGGTGGGGGGGGGGTGATGGGGATGCGGTGGCGAGTTGGGGCGAGCAGGCCTTCACTATATTGGTTCTGGGATTCAATCTCAGTGGGGGACGGGGAGAGCCTTCAGATATCAGTGGCGGGATTCACTTTTGGAGAGGGGGGTGTTGGCATTCACCGTCAATGCTGGTCTCTCAGTGGTTTGTTACGATGTAACTGTGATCGACACTAATTTGGGAGCTCCAGGGGCTGATACTCATTACAAAACTGCTGCCAGTGGTTGAGCAAGGAGCGGGTTGAGGAGGGAGCAGTAACTGGCCTGCAGCTTGATATTAATCGTGAAGTGCATTGTACCTCTGGTACACTCAGCAAGCAGATCAAACGCCCAGCCCGGTGAGTGACCCATCTACCTCTAGAACCATCCACCTCTGGAACCTGTCACGTAACGTTAGATCAGCCACACTTTGCTTGATGTGTTGCATAACAAGCTCAATCGGCTCTGATGGACGGGTCACATTGTCCTCATGCCCGATACGAGACTCCCAAAACAAGCGCTCTACTCTGAGCTCCGGCACGGCAAGAGAGCTCCAGGTGGACAGAGGAAACGCTTCAAGGACACCCTCAAAGCCTCCTTGAAAAAGTGTAACATCCCCATCGACACCTGGGAATCCCTGGCCCAAGACCGCACAAAGTGGAGAAGAAGCATCCGGGAAGGCACCGAACCCCTCGAGTCTCTTCGCCGGGAGCAAGCGGAAGCCAAGCGCAGGCAGTGCAAGGAGTGCACGTCAACCCAAGCACCCCACCCACCCGCCCCTTCAACCACCGTCTGCCCCACCTGTGACAGAGACTGTAGGTCCCGCATTGGACTCATCAGTCACCTGCGAACTCATTTTTAATGTGGAAGCAAGTCATCCTCGGTTCCGAGGGAGTGCCTAAGAAGAAGAAGACGTAACAAGAGCCTGACAGGGCCCCCTACAGGCACAACAGCAACAGAATGTTGTGGTCACAGTATTTTTGATAGTAGGATATATATATTTTGCAATCTTAAATTTCTAAGTGAGACAGTGTGAGGGATTAACACTTGCTTCAGACCAGGTGTGAAAGCACCATTGATGTGTCCTTGTTAAAGTGAATATTCTCTGCATAGCACCCACACTGTAGTCCGCCGAGTGTTGAATGTGTAAGGTAAGGGTGTCTACCATTGATGTTCCTTAAATCTTGTAGGAATGAGGGTTTGGACTCGAACAACAGGCCGACTTTGTGGTTTAGCTTTGGTGAGGTGTTGTTGGCTCAAAATTCATCTTTAGGTTTTTAGATTTGATTTAGGTGACGTAGATAATCAGAAGCCCAAAAATCATCAGCATCACCAATCTGAAGTCTGGATCTAAACATAGAAATCCTGAAGTTGCGGTCAGTCATTCACTGCTCCGACACTGGCTGTGTGCCCCCCACCCCGGCAATCGGGGAAACGGACAAAAACGTGGGCCTTTCGCTGTTAAATACCCCATTAAATGTTAAGCCTTGTTGGATTAGGTGTAACTGGGGTTTTAACAGCGTATTGACTGCTAAACAAACGTTATGGCCCTGAAAAACTAATTTTAATTTTTTGTGTCAAATTTCTCCATTTTGATAATTACATTTTTTAAGAAACTTCAAAAGAAATGTGGATATTTCAGCTTCTACCTTATCCCCATGTGAGAGCCCCAATTTTTGTTTTGCTCTCTAACATTTTTAAAAAGTCTGGATAAAAGCAACTTCTCATTTCCTGGTTCCCAGTCTGCGAAATCTGCAATGTGATTGGCTGCTTAGACAGCTTGTTGACGTCAACAGCAGATCGCACTAGGGAATTCCCACTACAGAGTGCTGCAATCAATTGTGCGTCGAAACAGGTAAACTTCTCGCCACAGAGATCACCTTTGTTTCGCCGCTGACCGCAAATTCCGGGCCAATGTTTTGTGACTGTGTGTTTTACGAGGATTTTGTTTTCATTACCCAGGCACAGCAGCTCTAGAAGAAGATACACAGATCTTGAAAGTTATCGAAGCGTACTGCACCAGTGCTAAAACCCGCCAGACTCTGAACTCAAGTAAGTGCAGCTTCACTTCCTTGATCTTCCCCTGCCACATTTAATTAACGTTATGAACAGATTGGATATTGAGCCTGAGCAGACCATTGGTAGAATCTTTGTAAAAGTTAGTGTAAGATTTTGAAGTTCCAGAAAATCACCTTTCTAAGGATTAAGACACGTGGGAACGCAGAGGAGTGGAAATGATCATTTCAGTTAATCTGTTCAGCCCCAGAGTTTAAAACACAATACAAAGCTCACATCCGACACCTCATTTATATTCTCGCCAAACGCCTGTCCAACCCACACTTGGTTATTAATCTTACCAACTTCAATCACCTCCCTGTGCAGTCCATTCCAAGTACTCACCAACCTCAGTGTGCAGTAGTTTTATCTGGTCTGTCCATTCACTGTCTCACAGTGTAGCAGTTCTATCTAATCTGTCCATTCCCCACTCTGAGATACTGATACTGGGCAATGTATTATAGAATCTAATGATGTTATATAGGACTGGTCAATGAATACAAACTCCGGGATGATTTAACGAATCTCTGCTCCTGACACATTGTTGGCCGGCTGTGAGCCGAAGAAACAGCAGACACCCTCGGCAGCGTCCCCTCCGATTGCCATTCTTCACCTCATTGCAGAGGGTCTGGCGTGCTGCTTCAGGCACACATTGATGTCTTGTACACAGATCCTGTTATTGAATTTGGACAAAGTCTTGCATAAATAAAGAATGGTAGCGATCTCAATCGCAGGTTTCTGGTGGTTAACTTCCTGAAAATGTATTTCAGTGTAAAGTTGAAATCTATCTATAAGTGAAGGGTTAATAAGGATCATACCTATAGTGAGCTATTTTAAAATCAGTGCTTTAAGTAACAGCCTGTAGATTATTAACTTATTAATTTGGTGATTATCGAGTTAAATAATAGTGTGTTTAGGAGTTCAATAATATAGGAACAGGAGGAGGTCGTTCAGCCCCTCGAACCTGTTCCGTCATTCCATTTGACCCTGGCTGATCTGAATCTCCGCTCCACCGACCTGCCTTTCCTCCCTATCCCTCGATACCCTTACCCAACAAAAATCGATCAATCTAGAAAGCTCCAATTGACCCCCCAGAATCTACAGCTTTTTTTGGGGGGGGGGGGGGAAGAGTTCCAGATTTCACTACCCTTTGTGTGAAGAAGTGTTTCCTGACATTATCCTTGACAATCAGACCACCTTTATCCTGATAACTGATATTTGATAAAAGTAAAGAAACATTTGAGAATGACACCCTAACCAGTATAACTGGACGAATAAATGTAAATGTCCAATAAATACCCAGACTGTATAATGTTTTGTTATATTTAAATTCTGTTCATTAGCATTACCGTAAGATCGAGACCAGGTATGAAACCCTTGGTCTGTTCCTTGTACATTTTGTTTTGATGTCCAAAATCCACGTAAGTAATTTTATCACATTCCAGGCAGATAGATTAATGTGGAGCAGAAATGACTGTTGTGTGCAGTTGTCGCATGAACGGTTAAAGCATTTGTTCCAAATTCCCTCCTCCACTAAAAACAAAGTGCTGGAAACACTCAGCAGGTCAGGCAGCATCTGAGCGAGCAGCAGAGCCAGTGTTTCAGGTCAGTGACCTGTCACTACTTCACCAGAGGTAGTACCCAGTTTAAAGTATCATTAAGCATTTATTTGACAGCATCAACAGTAATTCCTACCCTTGTACCTCCAGTATATGTTGCAGGTTTCTAGTGCTGTGCAGACCTGCTAGTCCAATGTTTCTAACCTAACCTTGCCTTGCTGTGCAGTCCGCGCACGCCACAGTCTATATCCAGTCTGATTTATCCTGTACGTGTCGAGACCTGGAGAATAAGATTTACTTAATTAATTCTGATCTCCAAAGATTCTTTGGTAACTTTTGCTTATTATTACTAAACTGCACAGAGCTATTGGTAGAGAATGAATTCCACTTAAAAAGTGAGAAAGCATTATCAACCTCCCCTGTGTCTACATTGGGAGATTCAGGGGTGATCTGTTAGAGGTGTTCAATATTATGAAGGGCTGGGACAGACTAGATAGAAACAGTCCTAGACCGCCAGTCACTGGAACCGAACGAGGGGAATAGATATGAGATTAAATGTAAGAGGTTTACGACTGAGAGCTGGGGAAACTTTATTTAGACGGAGGGTTGTGAGGCTGTGGAATGTACAACTGGAGTTAGTGATTGAAGCAGAGAGACATACATTTAAGAATAGGTTGGACAGGTGTTTAAAGGAAAGGGGAATAAAGGGATATGGGAACAGGGCGGGTACACTGGATTAGGAGACTGCTCCTGTGGGAATAAACACCAACACGGACTGGATGGGCCGAATGGCCTGGTTCCGTGTTGTAATTTCTGTGTAATGTCATGATTCTGGCTGTGGAGGTCAGCCGCCCTCCTCGCTCTCCGCCCTCCTCGCTCTCCGCCCTCCTCGCTCTCCGCCCTCCTCGCTCTCCGCCCTCCTCGCTCTCCGCCCTCCTCGCGCCCCGCTCGGCCCGCCTCGGGCCCTCACCCGCCTCCCTCCCCCTTTCTCCCCCCACCCCCCCCCCCCCCCCCCCCACTCATACCCCAGCACCCGGCCCCCCGCTCACCTCCCGGCCCCCCTCCCTTGCCCCCCGGCTCCCCCTTTGCCTTCACCCGCACCCTTCCTGTGTTTACTCAGTAAATCTACCCCATACTCATCCTGCCAGCCTGCCCCTGCTTACACTGTGCAAATCAGTGACTCTTTCACCCTTGTTCCCTCCCCTTCCCCACAAAGTCAGCACCAATCACTTTAAGTGAAAATATCTTTTAAAGCCGAGGAAGAAATGAAATCATTAATCCAAAGCGGTTGTGGATGTTTGCTGTTTTGTCCAGGAGCACTGATTACCAGAGAGTTTTAGATCGGCTTTTCTTTCTGCATCAATGAACTCTGCTTTATTAAAACAAACTTTGCATCGACCTGAGCCGTTGTCAGCCCTAATAATGCTCGCTTCCTCTCTGCTTCGCGAACTGCGTCCCACAAACACACACACATCTAATCCCATTTCATCCTTTCCAACGGTTTCAGTACTAAAACCCGGAGCGGCGACTTCAGTCCATGGTCCGACTGCTCAAAATCAACTTTCTTTTATATCCTCGACTTTTCTATAACTTTGTACTAGCTGTGTATGTACATTGATGCTGAAGTCATGAAGTGTCCAAAATTGTGTGGGAAATTACTGGACTTTTAGTAATGATTTTGCTTTGTAAGGGGGTCATTGAGTGATGCCACACTCCCAACAGGACCCTGTCATAGTCGGAGGATGGGTGTCCACATTGTTGTAGTCGTGTCCTCGAGCTGACTTTCCACAAGTGTGGCTTCCTGCTTGGGGGGAGGGGGGCGAGAGATCGATAAATTGACCTATAATCTGCTATTATTTAATGCTCTTTCGATTTATCAAAACTTTTTAGTCATTTCATGATCTCAAACTGTCAACAGCTTCTGAAACTAACCCTGCTGAAGAATTTGGATCGTGAACCTTTGTCACAGGCCTAACAAGTTTTTTCTCTCCTTGTCTTCACTCCACCTTTACTTTCATTTCACCTTTGGATTGGTTACTTCCTTTCTCCATTGTCCTGATCCCTCTCCTGCCCTGGCATGCACCCATCACTTTATACAACCTACCCACCTTAGCATGGCAAGGCACTGACTTGATGCATAACCATGTGTTGAGTGACGATGATTTATCGAGCCTGGACTCCTCGGCGCGTCGCAGTAGCCTCTCCCGCTTGGAGCCTGCTGATCTGTCTGAAGACTCTGACTATGACAGCATATGGCTGGCCCACAGTTACCGAATGGGGTCAGCAACTCGTAAAAGCTGTTGTTCGTATATCTCCCACCAGAACTAAGGAAATCTCCCGTTTGTAAGAATTGCTTGTTGTATTAATTGGTTGTTCGGTGATGTTTGCCTGCTAAACTGTGTCCTTATGTTAATGCGTCATGCAAGGATTTTTTAGCTTGTACCCAAGGCTCTTCCATTCCCCTCTCTCCATTCCTTGGGTGGTGATTCGGGCAGCGCAAGAGTTGTCCTCTAGTTGACTGGTCTGTGCTGACCTCAGCTGGTGGTGCCAATAGAGGGGGCGGAGCTACACTCTGCCTCAGTGTCCTGGGCCAGAGAAGGGAAAATCAGCCAGCATTCCTGCTCCTGATTGGTGCCCAGTGACCCTTCCTATAGGTGAGGACTGGACTGGATGCTATGGTCGAATAGATTGCCTGCACTCACAGTCGAGGTCTACACGTGACTAATGGTCAACCAAGGGGCAGGTGCTGGATGGTGACCGGCACCCGCATTGACCGGTTCCAGTGAGGACTGAGGGCCTTGACTTCGGGGTGGGGGAGGGAAGCAAACTGACCAGAAGGAAGTGAGTATTTGACTTCAGAGGCTCAGTAAAACCAGAATTATAGTGTTCGGCAATTGAGATTTTGACACATGCTAATCTTGCCAAAAATATTGCAAATCCTAAATGGTACTCTTCGCGTTCTCTTACACCCATTCCTCCATCAGTTGCCATTGAATATCTTGCCGCCTTTTGCCCTTGGTGGTAGTTAATGTCTCATCGAAAAATATTTTAACAGTAATTGTGTATTGAGTGGCTAATTCTTACTGTTACTTAAATAACGGGAGATATACGGGCCCATTTTAGGTTGCACTGAATGCATGGCATCGGCAAGTGTTAAAAATTCTATTCCCCCACCCAAGGTTAGACTAAAACCTTCTAGTTGTATAGAAACAGAGACTTGAAAAGGTTATAAACAAACTTTCAATAAATTGTTGTACTACAAAACACTAGGAAAGTTCGGGCTAGAATTTCTGACTTTGTAACTGGGTGCCGGGCTTCACTCGCTGGGGATTAAGGTGCAGAGAGCGACGCGGGATTGTCTGTCTGTCAGAATCCCGCAGGGGCCCCTCGAGCCCAGTGTTCGAGTTCCTGATGTGAGCTTCAGGTGGGCGAGACTCTGCACTGGGAGCCACGAGTTTGTGAAATCTCCCCCTGTACAAAATGTTTGGTGGCTGCTGTGTCAAACAATCTTATGTCTGCTGCAGAAATCCACCGAGAGGCTCAGAGTTCTGCTCAGCGAGAATGGCAGTATTTTAATATTCTGAACATGCCATATACTACACCACAGATTTGTATGCTTCATAGTAAAGGAACACTGATGGCTACAGCTTCTCAAGGTCACACAGAGGTCGATGGGTGGAAATCACTGGGAATGATGGTAACATGCCTCTTAAATATCTCTCCCGCTATTTAAACAGAGGCTGTTTAATTTAAGCAGGTTAAAAACGCGGTAAGAGGGATTAGGTATGAGTGGGTTAAGGCTGTCATACAATAGCATCGCAGGCAGTAATTACTCTCTGGCTTTTAAAACTTCCAAAAGTTCTACCTGCTGCAATTCCAGTGAATCTGGTGTGAAGTGTGGTCACTAATCAAAAGACACGCACCAACCCAGATCAAATTGTGTCTTGTGTGGAGGACTGGGGGGGGGTTAAAACTGAAACGCCCCACTTTTTCACACTTGCAATGTACATCAATGAATGTCCTCTAACATGTCATAATACTCTGACAGTGTTGAAAACTCTTAAGTGACACTGCTCGTAATCCCGCTTTTTAATAAACGTACACAATGCAGCAATGCACTTTCTGAATGAACAGGATGTGTTTGGATTATTCAGGATGTAAGAATATGTCAGGAGGCTAAATCACAACACACGAGGGTTTTACATGCTGTGAGTGATGGGTGTCGGTAGGACTGTTATAGTCCTCTCCCACTGTGCTGAGACTACAACCTTCCCAACTGACCCCTAACCTGTGCCTGCAGATTTTGCGCTTCCTGCGCAGTGCAACATCTGGCTTTCTCGGACCTGCAAAAGCAGCTGTTATTTGGACAGTTGAGGTGAAATTGTTCTTTTAACGAAAACTAGTTAACAGCCTGATGGTGATGTTACCACCTTGGAAATTGCCCACTTCAAACTGCACGTTGCTGTGATTGTTGCAGTGAGCCTTTGTTACAGAGGGAGGAAGAATTCGCTTTTATTGTTTGAAAATGAAATTTTTCTTTTGAAGACAATTTGGAGAAAGAAAATGACCAATCATGCTTAAAGTTTTTTCTGGAAAACATTACTAACATCTCTGCCTGGGAGGGTTTTAACTCATAGAATCTTCTAGCACAGAAGGTGGCCATTCGGCCCATCGTGCCTGACATAAGAAAACTACTAGGCACTTGGTCTAAGCGTTAAACAAAGCTTTAATCAACTGTTTTACAACATGGAGGTCTAGTTGTATCCTTCACTAGTTCCTGTTAAGAAGGTCCTGCGCAAGCTGGGCTCGTGCCCGAGTATTTATACTCTCCCTGGACAGCGCCACCCGTAGGCCGCTCAGTATTATTTCCTAAGTCAGTCTTTCATGAATGACTGATTCATGTCAGTGCCTGTGCCGGCTCTTTGAAAGAACTCTCCAATTAGTCCCACTCCCCCTGCTCTTTCCCCATAGCCCTGAAAATCTTTTTGTTCCTTATGGGTCGTTCACTTGGGTTGGCAACTCTTGTCAATACAGCTAGTTGTAACAAATAAACGAATTCATATAATTGAGTGTTGGTCAGAACATTCTTGACTGTTAGTGCAATAATTGCACAATTTACCAAACCGTACACAGCTCACAAAATTGGCAGCTGACCCCGCCAGTTGTGTGTAAAGCAATTTCCAATTTGCACTGACGCTGATCCTGTATCGTTTTGAATCCAGGGACTCTCGCTCTGCTTCACTCCGGTCTAGGGCCAGGTCTCAACTTTAGATTCAAGTTGCATTTAAACCATTGGGTCAACTTCAATAAACGGGCACTGAGAGTAGAGTAGCAAAATCGTGGGGAGGAATCCTTCAATATCTCGATGCGTGCTCCCGGCCAGTGAGCCTCCTTGCTGGGAGTGCCCATTCATAAATTCCACCCTTAGAACTGTAGCAGTGGTGCAAAGTAGAACCACTTCACATCAACACTACACTGGTCCTGTAAATACATCCCAAGTTATCACAACAACAACTTGCATTTATATAGCGCCTTTAACATAGTAAAACGTCCCAAGGTGCTTCACAAAAACGTAACCAAACAAAAATTGGCACCGAGCCAAAGGACGAGACATTAGGACAGGTGACCAAAAGCTTAGTCAAAGAGGGAGGTTTTAAGGAGCGATTTAAATGAGGAGAGAGGTAGAGATTTAGGCAGGGAATTTTAGAGCTTAGGGCCCAGGCAGCTGAAGGCACGGCCACCAATTGTGGAGTGATGAAAATTGGGGGATGCACAAGAGTCCAGAATTGGAGGAGCGCAGAGATCTCAGAGGGTTTTAGGGCTGGAGGAAGTTAGAGAGATAGGATGGGGCAAGGCCATGGAGGGATTGGAGACAATGTAGGTCAGCGAGCACAGGGGCGATCTGTGAACGGGACTGGGTGCGAGTTAGGACACGGGTCAGCGAGCACAGGGGCGATCTGTGAACGGGACTGGGTGCGAGTTAGGACACGGGTCAGCGAGCACAGGGGCGATCTGTGAACGGGACTGGGTGCGAGTTAGGACACGGGGCAGCGAGCACAGGGGCGATCTGTGAACGGGACTGGGTGTGAGTTAGGACACGGGGCAGCAGAGTTTTGGATGAACTCAAGTTTATGGAGGGTGGAAGAGGGGAGGGCGGCCCGGAGAGCAAATGTTATGCTTTTTTGTTTTTGAAACCCCTTCTCTCCTCAGTGTAAGTATTAAAGTGATTGCCTTATAAATAGTTGTAACTGCAGCTCACGGGAATTTGCTTCTTATCCGGTTTCTAACTGGAGTGGCTTAAAGGTTAAAAATGTGAACTTTCTTTAACCTTTCCAGTGACTCGAATGCTGTAATCTTTACCATTGTTGAAAATTTGCTTCCATTATTTTGTACGCTGCATAAACGGCATTGAGTCTTTTGTGTGTACTTAAAGGCTCTGATCAAAGCAATTTTTAAAGTTAAAAGGTTAGATTTGAATTATGCATTACATTCTATCACTTCAATAACTTTTCTACTATGCTGAGCAAATGGAACAAGACTGAAATAAGATTAACTTCAAGAACAGTGTTTGTGAAAAAAGAAATCGTAAAGCTCCTTATTTTATAAGGAGCGTCTGTTTATTGTTAAATCGGACATCTGTGGTTTGCGAGATTTAATGAAAAATATTCCCAAAATGCCAAAGCCTCATCTTGAATTCTGCCGTTGATCTCTGATTTGTTTAATACACATAAATATGTAACTCTTCCTAAGAACCTATACAGAGGCAGCCAGAGTAACTTCTTATTCGATAACATAATTAAATGGCTTGTTAGAAAATAGTCTCAGTTCTTTCTTTTATGCAGAGTGCTCGATGAAAGGCCACTTATTTATTGCAATGATGATCAATGATATTGTGATGTTTTTGTAAATTGGTACAAAGAAATTGTTCAGATCACTGTTTCACAATGAAAGTATACCATTTTTAGAAGGATAAAATCTGTGTCGCCAGCACTGACTAATTGCTCACTGTTTACTGTGTGTGGTCAGAATTTCAACAGTCATTATGTGTGCACCTCTTTTTCAATGCAATTGTTTTATTTCTGTATCGAGTAGATTCACTAGTTTTGCCCGATAATTCTTGGAGTGTAATTAACCTTGTGCATTGTGGCACATTCTGCAACTTTCAAAGCCTCACCTGGAAGTGGGGAAGGAAGGGCTCACTCACCAACTCCGTATCTGCCTTGGGATTTATTGGAGTCGCGTGTAGGTTAAGGATGGCAGATTCGCTTCCCTGAAGGACTTTAGTGAACCAGTTGGGTTTTTACGACAATCCGGCAGATTTCATGGTCATTTTTCTGATGCCAGCCCAGAAATAACCAGATTTCTTGAATTCAATTCACAACTTGCCCTGGTGGGATCTGAACTCACCCCTTTAGGTTGCTGGTCCAGGAACTAAGCCACTAGGTTAACTCACCCATTTTACAAATTAGCGCTCCAGCACAGAGCATTGATTGATGGGGGCAGATATACAGCTGGATAATCGTGCGCCACGTGCTGACCACTGCCTGATTTACTGACGGGCGCTCCCATTACATGCAGCCCTGTGCCAGGAACCCTAACTCATATTCTATCCCTGAACAACTTTTCTGCAAGTTGATTTTACTAATCTGCTTAATCGAAAACAGTGATTAGAAAGGTCGTAAATTCAATGCAAAATCAAATCATTTTGTTCTATATATTTATGTATAACTCTGAATCCGGATACACCTCTGTTAACAGACGCATTCACTTATAGCAGGACTGTCCAACAATTGCTCACGATGCGGCCTCCTTTACATTGGGGAGACCAAACGCAGATTGGGTGACCGCTTTGCGGAATACCTCCGTTCAGTCCGTAAGGGGGACTCCGAGCTCCCGGTGGCCTGTCACTTTAATTCTCCGCCCCATTCCCACTCAGTCCTCACCGTCCTCGGCCTCTTGCATTGTTCCAATGAAGCTCAGCGTAAGCTCGAGGAACAGCACCTCATCTTCCGATTAGGCACTTTACAGCCTCCTGGACTCAACATCGAGTTCAACAATTTCAGATCATAGCCTCGGCCCCTATCACACATATATATATATATATATATTTTTTTTATCCACACTTTTTGTTTGGCCCCCCCCCTTTTTCTCTCCCCTCCCTTCAGCTGTCCTTCATTCTGCCAGCGCAATTCACACCCCATCTAGAGCCATCCTTTGTTCCTTAACCTGCCCCATTTCCACCTCCCCTTGCCTTGAATATCTCTTAATGTCTCTCAATCTCTCCTGCTCTCTATCCTATCACAGACCTTCCCTTTTGTTCTTTCATCCCCTCCCCCTTTTCCCAGCCCCCAAACCTGCTCCATTTCCTGCTTTTTTCCAGTTCTGACGAAGGGTCAGCGACCTGAAACGTTGGCTCTGCTTCTCTCTCCACCGATGCCCCCCGGCCTGCTGAGGTTTTCCAGCGTTTTCTGTTGTTATTTCCAACATTTTAGTGTTTGGTGTCTAAACGTGTAAAGTTTAAATCCATGCCCTCATTAATTCCCTCATGTCTTGGGCTACTGGCACTAACAGATCCTGCCGTTCGGATTTGGAATTGATCCATGAAGGAGATCCTAATTCTCCACGGTGTCCTGGAGAAGATGCTGTTTGTCTCCACTTCAGCACTATTCTTGGCAGTGATTGACTTTGGTAGACCATCACCAAAAGTCAACAATTAAAAGGACAAGGGTTCAGTTCCCACCCAGATGGCCGGGTGTAAAGTCTGTGTGTGAGCCCTACGCTTGGCCACTTCCTAGTAGGTGTGAGATTACAGTGTAAAACTGGCCCCTAACACATCGTGATGCTGACGGATCCTGGTGTTCTGATTTAGGATTGTCCGCCACTGAGGCAACACCACTAAGAACAGCCCTTTCCCAAACCTCCAGGCCCACAAAATTCAAACTGGACTGTGGTAAACCACTGTTATACCTGTCTGTATGCTAGCGAAAGCTGAAATCTTTGGGTAAAGAGCAGTGGGTTGCCTGGGCATGGCGGGTTTGATTGGTGGGGCTCAAGGGTTGCATGTGGCCACAGGGCTGTAGTTTGGCCACTCCTGATCTATTCGGGTTTAAAGTATAGGAGTACTGTTCTGTATTAATCGTTCATTTGGTGTAATTAAAAATGATTGCTGCTGGAATATCCAATTTCTCTAAGTTGAAGAATTGAACCTTCCTGTTGTGTATAAACGGTGATGATCCTAGGCCATTGACTGGACTCTAGTTATACCAGTAGGATATAATGGCTACGTTTCTGGTTAGCTAGAGCTGAATATTTTCCAGTTATTAGTATTATTAGCTAAAGGGTAAAATAAGAGTGTGAATTGTTACTGCGGGTGAGGAAGACCCTTGATATCACGAGGTGAGATTAAATAACTCGTGTTGTTGCATAGGGCAACTTTCTACCAAACACAACACGCTGTGTCCTGTTGTATACGCAATAGCCTCTGTATGGTGCAATTTTGTGTCAGTGATAGCTGATTGTTGCTAGAAACCAGCTTTAAGGGTAAATGCCTTTAAATAAACAATCCATGTATATCTGAGTGCTGCATATGTACAGTCTGTGTCTCCTTGTGATTTGCACCCAAATGCGTGTCTTATAAATAATTTCACTTCAATTGTAAAATACAGTTTAAAATAAAATATGCCTTTATTAGAGAATTGTTTTTTTTTTGTACATGTAAGTTTGTTAACCTGAAATTTACTGATATTATGGTCTGACAAACGGGCACTGCTGATCATTGGTCTGTCGCCATTCTGGAACATTCTTTCATAGGATATACAGCACAGAAACAGGCCATTCGGCCCAACCAGTCCATGCCGGCGTTTATGCTCCACACGAGCCTCCCCCCGTCTTTCCTCATCTAAATCTGTCAACATAACCCTCTATTCCCTTCTCCCTCAGATGCTCATCTAACTGCCCCTTAAATGTATCGATACTATTCGCTTCAACCACTCCCTGTGGCAGCGAGTTCCACATTCTCACCACTCTCTGGGTAAAGAAGTTTCTCCTGAATTCCCTATTGGATTTATTAGTGACTATCTTATATTGATGGCCTCTAGTTTTGTTCTTCCCCACAAGTGGAAACATTCTCTCTGTATCCACTCTATCAAAACCTTCCATCATTTTAGAGACCTCTATTAGGTCACCCCTCAGCCTTTTTTCAAGAGAAAAGAGACCCAGCCTGTTCATCCTTTCCTGATATGTATACCCTCGCATTTCTGGTATCATCCTTGTAAATCTTCTCTGCACCCTCTCCAGTGCCTCTATATCCTTTTTATAATATGGTGACCAGAATTGCACGCAGTACTCCAAGTGTGGTCTAACCAAGGTTCGATACAGGTTTAGCATAACTTCACCACTTTCACTTCTATCCCTCTAGAAATAAACCCTAGTGCCTGGTTTTTCTTTTTTTATGGCCTTGCTAACCTGTGTCAATACTTTGTGTATTTGCTCCTCTACCCCATTTAGGTTCTTATTTTCCAAGTAATATGTGACCTCCCTATTTTTCTTAACAAAATGTAATACCTCACATTTATCTGTGTTGAATTTAATTTGCCAATTATATGCCCATTCTGCAAGTTTATTAATGGCTGCTTGTAATTTGTTGCAGTCCTCCTCAGTATTGACTATCATCCCCCCCACCAACCCCCCCCCCCCCCCCCCGGATTTGGTGTCGTCCGCAAATTTAGAAATTGTGTTTTTGATTCCAAAGCCTAAATTGTGATCAATAGTGGTCCCTGCACTGATCCTTGTGGAACACCACTTCCCACCTTCTGCCACTCTGAATAGGTATCCTTTACCCCTACTCTCTGCTTTCTGTCTTGAAGCCAGCTAGCTATCCATTCTGCTACTTGTCCCCTGACTCCACATTCTCTGACCTTATTCGTTAGTCTATTATGTGGTACCTTATCGAAGGCCTTTTGAAAATCTAGATAAATGACATCTACTGCATTACCCTTGTCTGCACTCTCTGTTACCTCTTCAAAAAAATCAATTAGGTTGGTTAAGCAAGACTTTCCCTTTTGAAATCCATGCTATTTTATATTTTTGGTTTCTAAATGGTTTTTCCATTTTCTTCTTTAGTAGGGATTCCATTATTTTTCCTACCACCGATGTTAAGCTGACTGGGTTATATTTCCCTGGGCATGTTCTATCTCCCTTCTTAAATATAGGTATTACGTTAGCTATCCACCAGTCCTCTGGCACTACACCTTATTCTAACGAATTATTAAATATGTGTAGTAATGCCTCTGCTATCTCTTCCCTAGATTCTTTTAAAATGCGTGGATGTAATCGTCCAGACCAGGGGTTTTATCCTCTGAGTTTCATTAGTTTAGTTAATATATCTCCTCGTTTTATTTTAAATGCAGTTATCTCATTACTAATCTCATCATCCGATGCCACCACCACCTGTTCTATTCTCATTCACAGAAATCACAGAAACCCCACAGTGCAGATAGAGGCCATTTCGGCCCATCGAGCCTGCACCGACACATATCCCACCCGATCCCCGTAACCCCTACACCAACACATATCCCACCCTATCCCTGTAACCCCACGTATTTAATCCCCCTAACACTAAGGGTCAATTTATCATAGCCAATCATCCTAACCCGCACATCTTTGGACTGTGGGAGGAAACCGGAGCACCCGGAGGAAACCCACGCAAACACGGGGAGAATGTGCAAACTCCACACAGTCACCCGAGGCCGGATTTGAACCCGGGTCCCTGGCGTTGTGAGGCAACAGTGCTAACCACTATGCCACTGTGCTGCAGAGTGATTTAGTGGCTAGCCCTTTAAATCCACTCTCAGTACATGAGCAGTTTTAAACAGCAACTACACTTGCTCTGATTCCTGTACCGACAGTGCAGCAAGTACAGGTGGAAGCGGAGACAATTTTGTGATTGGCTCACTGTGAACGACGTCAATCTGAATGGTCTGTTATTACAAATCCAAGCAATTCCAGAAACTCTTCGGCCCATCATGTCTGTGCTAGCATATTTCTCCACATGAGCCACCAAATCTTTTAATATCTTATCCAACCTTATGCTAAGTTATTCCATCTCTTGTAAGTAGATCACTCTCGTGGGCGAGAGTCCATTCTGGGTGTGAAATCTGGGTATCATTCCCAGTGGAACGAACAGCGTGCCCTGTCAGTTTTAGATACTGCTCTGGGCTGATGGCCCCATGGTGTCACATCAGTTTAAGTTCAACATTTTCAACAAATTACATTAAACAAAGGATAAACTAGCACTAGAGTGATGTAATCCAAGGGTCCCAGACCTGAAAGGTTAACTCTGTTTCTCTCTCCACGGATGCTGCCTGGCCTGCTGAGTGTTTCCAGCATTTTCTGTTGTTGTTCTATATTTATACATCCTTCCGGACAACTCCGCAAGTGGACAAAATAATGAAATTATCACATTTTAACAACAAAGTTAAATAATATACGGATTCTCCTTGAATTTCTTGCCGCTGTGGGAGATGAAACTCTGAGCCAATGTTTGATTCAGGAGCTCCTATCCCAGGAAAGAGTTTCTGGAATTGCTTGGATTTGTAATAACAGACCATTCAGATTGACGTCATTCACAGTGAGCCAATCACAAAATTGTCTCCGCTTCCGCCTGTACTTGCTGCACTGTCGGTACAGGAATCAGAGCAAGTGTAGTTGCTGTTTAAAACTGCTCATGTACTGAGAGTGGATTTAAAGGGCTAGCCACTAAATCACTCTGGCAGATACAGCTCATCATTGTCGCAACATGCCTTCACCCACTCAGTATCTGGGTAATTTGTAGCGACCCCAGGGATTGAACAGAACTCCCTTGTTACTGGGTTTCAGATTATTGGGTATATCTCATATCCTCACCTGATCTCCCTCACATTTAGAAGGCAGTCGAATCAACACTTCACCAGACTCTGGCTTAAGGTCTAAACCGCCAAACACATTTGTTTACCCCTGGAGGTGTGAACTGAAGCAATGAAAACCTCATTTCCAGTAGTTACTGTTATGTTCATTAATAACTAGTCGTTTGCATTATGAACAGCTAGCTTAGAGCTAGACATTTATTCAGTACACGTTCTCTAGGTACAGCATCTGTAGAGATTCAGCATGTGTACTTCTGTGTGCAGGCAGCCATCTTGACTACTGCCTTCTGGGTAGCCTAGTGCATCGTGGGTAGTGTAGTCTTAAACATACAACTAAATATACAGCTCTACGGCTCCATCTAGTGTACCACTCTAGAATGACATGTTATTGATCATTACATCCCCCTTTGAGGTTAACAAAATCAGTATCAATCAACTTTTTAAAAAAACGATAAAGATGATGTCGGTAACACTTTTGTTAGTGCTCTATAAACATAAATATTTTCACAACAGTCAACACATTTTCAAAGCTTTACTTTATACTCAAAGATTAAGTCTATCCGGCTTTTTTACTTCACGTGTGGATCTTCTTAACACAGGTAAGTCTGATGTGTTTTCATGAGATTGTTCTGGCGGTGATTGACAAGTGTCACATTCGCCTATCATGTTCTCAATGTCCTTACTTATGCCAGGCCAATAAACAGTGTCTCTTGCTCTCCTTTTGCATTTTTCAATTCCGAGGTGTCCCTCATGAATCCTTTTGAGCATGTCTTGACGTAGAGCCTGTGGAATGACTATTCTGTTCTGTTTTAGTAATAGTCCACTTGCGACACTCAATTCTGACCTTATGTGAAAGTATTTTGGACAGGAACCTTTTGGCCAATCATGATGAATGTTCTCTTTTACTGTTTGTAACACTGTATCTTTTACTGTTTCTTCTGCTATTTGCTTTGATTTTGTGTCTGACACGGGCAGTGCAGCAGTGACCATACTCACATGAACATCCACGTCTTCTTCAGTAGAGCTCACTTGACTCATTGTGGGTGCTCGGGATAGTGCATCTGCTAACACTATGCATTTGCCTGGTGTGTAGATCAGTTCAAAGTCATATCTTTGCAGCTTCATCATGAGTCGTTGAATCCTTGGAGACATCTCATTCAGATTTTTTTTGATGGCAACCAATGAGCTGTGGTCTGTCTCAACTGTGAAGGTGGGAAGTCCATATATGTAGCCATGAAACTTTTCTAGTCCAACTACCAAGCCTAGACATTCCTTTTCAATCTGGGCGTATCGACACTCAGAATCAGTCATAGACCTGGAGGCATATGCAACAGGCTTCCAATCTTCACCCTCTGCTTGTAGCAAGACCGCGCCTAGGCCATCTTTTGATGCATCCGTTGACACTTTAATTCTCTTTGTTGGGTCAAAGAAAGTGAGTACAGGTGTGGTTGTCAGCACTGTTTTGAGGTTCATCCACTCTTGTTCATGTCTTTCTGTCCATGCGAACTCATTTGTTTTATGTAGCAGGTCTCGCAGACAGGTTGTCTTGGCTGACAAGTTAGGAATGAACTTTCCAATGAAGTTTATCATCCCCATGATGCGTAGCACTCTTTTTTTGTCAGTGGGTCGGGGCATATTGAGTATGGCATTTACTTTTTCCATATCTGGCTCTATTCCTTTACCAGATAGATTATCTCCTAGGAAAGTGACTTCCTGGACGCCAAACTGACACTTGGCTTTGTTGAGCTTTAGTCCATTCCGGCGTATGCTCTGTAGCACTTTAGTCAGTCGCTCATTGTGTTCTTTCAGTGTGGAGTCCCAGATGATGATGTCATCAACATAGACCCCGACTCCTTCCAGACCTTCAATTATGTGTTCCATCGCTCTATGAAAGATTTCAGATGCAGATATTATCCTGAAAGGCATTCTGAGGAAACAATACCTGCCAAATGGTGTGTTGAAGGTACAGTCTTTGGTGCTCTCTTCATCCAGTTTTCGTTGCCAAAATCCTTGTGAGGCATCGAGCTTTGTAAAGTATCTGGCACCTGACATGTCACTGGTGATTTCTTCTCGCTTGGGAATCTGGTAGTGTTCACGTTTTATGTTTGCATTTAAGTCCTTTGGATCCATGCATATTCTTAGATCATTGTTCTTTTTCTTTACACATACCATGGAGTTAACCCAGTCTGTTGGCTCTTCGACTTTCCTGATGACTCCTAGTGTGGTCATTCTGTCCAGTTGATTCTTGAGCCGGTCACGCAGGGGTGCTGGAACTCTTCGTGGAGCATGTACCACTGGCTGAGCATCCTCCTTTAGCTGGATCTTGTATGTGAATGGTAGAACTCCAAATCCTTTGAACACATCCTGGAAATTATTTACTACAGAATCCACTGATTCATCTGGTCTGTTTATGGCACAGTTTATACGGTATACTCTCTTGACCAATTCTAAGTCCTCACAAGCTTTGTCACCCAGTAGTGAATCAAGTCCTTCAGTCATAGAGTCATAGAGTTATACAGCACGGATAGAGGCCCTTAGGCCCATCGTGTCCGCGCCGGCCATCAAGCCCTGTCTAATCTAATCCCATATTCCAGCATTTGGTCCGTAGCCTTGTATGCTGTGGCATTTCAAGTGCTCATCCAAATGCTTCTTAAATGTTGTGAGGGTTCCTGCCTCCACAACCCTTTCAGGCAGTGAGTTCCAGACTCCAACCACCCTCTGGGTGAAAAAGTTCTTTCTCAAATCCCCTCTAAACCTCCCGCCCTTTACCTTGAATCTATGCCCCCTAGTTATTGACCCTTCTAAGGAAAAAAGCTCCTCAACATCCATCCTATCTATGCCCCTCATAATTTTGTACACCTCAATCATGTCCCCCCTCAGCCTCCTCTGCTCCAAGGAAAACAAACCCAATCTGCCCAGTCTCTCTTCATAGCTGAAGTGCTCCAGCCCTGGTAACATCCTGGTGAACCTCCTCTGCACCCTCTCCAACGCGATCACATCCTTCCTGTAGTGTGGCGACCAGAACTGCACACAGTATTCCAGCTGTGGCCTAACCAGTGTTTTATACAGCTCCATCATAACCTCCTTGCTCTTATATTCAATGCCTCGGCTAATGAAGGCAAGTATCCCATATGCCTTTTTTACCACCTTATCCACCTGTTCCGCCGCCTTCCGGGATCTGTGTACTTGCACACCCAGATCCCTCTGACCCTCCGTCTTGCCTAGGGTCTTACCATTCATTGTGTATTCCCTTGCCTTGTTAGTCCCCCCAAAGTGCATCACCTCGCACTTTTCCGGGTTAAATTCCATTTGCCACTGTTCCGCCCATCTGACCAACCCATCTACATCGTCCTGCAGACTGAGGCTACCCTCCTCGCTATTTACCACCCTACCAATTTTTGTATCATCCGCGAACTTACTGATCATACCTTTTACATTCATATCCAAGTCATTAATGTAGACCACAAACAGCAAGGGACCCAGCACCGATCCCTGTGGTACCCCACTGGTCACAGGCTTCCAGTCACAAAAACAACCTTCGACCATCACCCTCTGCCTTCTGCCACTAAGCCAGTTTTGTATCCAATGTGCCAAGGCACCCTGGATTCCATGGGCTCTTACCTTCTTGACCAGTCTCCTGTGCGGGACTTTATCGAAGGCCTTACTGAAATCCATGTATACCACATCCACTGCGTTACCCTCATCCACACACCGAGTCACCCCCTCAAAAAATTCAATCAAATTAGTCAGACATGATCTTCCCTTGACAAAGCCATGTTGACTATCCCTGATTAATCCTTGCCTCTCCAAGTGGAGACAAATTTTGTCCCTCAGAATTTTTTCCAATAATTTTCCTACCACTGATGTTAGGCTCACTGGCCTGTAGTTCCCCGGTTTTTCCCTACTTCCCTTCTTGAATAATGGTACTACATTAGCGGTTCTCCAGTCCTCTGGCACATCCCCTGTGGCCAGAGGGGTCCTGAATATATGTGTTAGAGCCCCCGCAATCTCTTCCTTTGCCTCACACAGCAGCCTGGGATACATTTCATCCGGGCCTGGGGATTTATCCATTTTTAGGCCAGCTAAAACCGCCAATACCTCCTCCCTCTCGATGTTAATACGTTCGAGCATATCACAGTCCCCCCGCCCTATTTCTATGTCTACATCGTCCTTCTCCATAGTGAAAACAGATGCAAAAAATTCATTTAGAACCCCTCCTACATCTTCTGGCTCCACACACAGATTGCCACTTTTGTCCCTAATGGGCCCTATTTTTTCCCTAGTTATCCTCTTACCCTTAATATACTTATAAAACATCTTAGGATTTTCCTTTATTTTGCTCGCCAGTGTTATTTCATGGCCCCTCCTTGATCTCCTAATTTCTTTTTTAAGTATCCCCCTGCACTTTTTCTACTCCTCTAGGGCTTCCTCCGTCTTTAGCCTTTTGTATCTGCCAAAAGCCCTCCTTTTTTTCCTAATCCATTCTCGTATATCCCCTGACATCCAAGGTTCCCTGTGGTTTTTGGAACCACCCTTGACCTTTACGGGAACATGTTGCCATTGTATGATCTCAATCTCCCTTCTGAAAGCCTCCCATTGCTCCGATGCGGATTTTCCTACAAGTAGCTGATCCCAGTCCATTTTGGCCAGATCCTGCCTTATCCTATTAAAATCGTCCTTCCCCCAATTTAGAACCTTTATTTCCGGCCCATCCATGTCCTTTTCCATGACCACCTTAAATCTTACCATATTATGGTCACTGTCACCAAAGTGCTCACCTACTAGCACTTTTTCCACTTGGCCAGCCACATTCCCTAGAATTAGGTCCAGTACCGCCCCCTCTCTTGTAGGACTTTCTACATGCTGGCTCAAAAAGCTCTCCTGGATGCACTTTAAGAATTCTACACCCTCTGAGCCTTTCACACTCTGACTATCCCAGTTAATATTGGGGAAGTTGAAATCCCCCATTATTATTACCCTATTATTTGCACATTTCTCTGAGATTTGCCTACATATCTGTTCCTCTATCTCCCCCTGACTGTTTGGAGGCCTATAGTACACTCCCAGCAAAGTGCTTGCCCCCTTTTTGTTTTTAAGCTCCACCCATATGGCCTCATTAGAGGAACCTGCTAATATATCATCCCTCCTTACTGCAGTAATTGACTCCTTAATTAATATTGCGACACCCCCTCCTCTTATACCTCCCCCTCTGTCTCGCCTGAAGATTCTGTACCCCGGAATATTGAGCTGCCAGTCTTGCCCCTTCCTCAACCATGTCTCCGTGATAGCAACAATATCATACTCCCATGTGTTTATCAACACCTTCAGTTCATCCACCTTATTTGCAAGACTCCTTGCATTAAAATAGATGCCATCCAGCCTTGCCCTTATATGTTTGCCCTGTCTACCAAGCTGACTTGTTTTTTTCTCTATAATTGGCAGCACATCACCCCCTATTTCAGCTCCCCTCTGTATCCCATCCCCCTGCCAAGTTAGTTTAAACCCCCCCCAACAGTTCTAGCAAACCTCCCCGCAAGGATATTTGTCCCGCTCTGGTTCAGGTGCAACCCGTCCGACTTGTACAAGTCCCACCTTTCCCAGAAGCAGGCCCAGTGATCCAGGAAAGTAAAACCCTCCCCCCTACACCAACTCCTTAGCCACGCATTCATCTGCTCTATCCTCCCATTCCTATACTCACTTTAAGTCTGCATACACCTAAGCTATCTATTTTCTGTCCATTATAGTCCTTCAGTAGTACTGACTTTTTCTGTATTTTGGGCTTTTCTTTCATGTTTTTAATGTCACTCATACTGATTAAGTTTGCTTTTGCCCCAGTGTCCAGTTTCAATGTAACTAATGCTCCATTTATCTGCAGTGGGATCATCCATTTGTCCTCTTTTACTGCATTAATTTTATGTTCAGCATTGTCCATATCTGAGGGCTGCACATTTTCTGTATCATTTTTGACATTGTCACATGACACCATTCCTACAAAAAATGTCTCACTTAAATCAGTGTCCTCAATCACATTGACTTGGACTTGTTGCCCTTTCTTTGTTTTTACTTTTGAAAAGCATTGTTTGGCAAAGTGATTCTTTCCATGACATTTTGTGCACATTTTTCCAAACGCTGGGCATTGTCTTAACTGGTGTTTGTAACCACAGCGTTTACAATTAAAATTTCCTTCCTCCGATTGCTTTTCATTTCTGTTCTGCCCATGTTTCTTCCCTTTGTAGGACACCGCACCGACAGCAGCACTTACTACAATCGCATCATTATTGATTTCACTGAAAGTCTTCGCGTGCTTTCGAGCTAGCTCACTGGCTTGGCATATTTTCACAGCATTTTCCAATGTTAGTTCGGCTTCTCTCAACAGACGTTCCCTGACCTTTTTATCATGAATACCAAACACAATTTGGTCACGAATCATGGATGCTTTCAGCTCAGAGAAATTACATGTCTGTGCTTTCAGTTTCAGATCAGTCACAAAGCTATCAAAAGTCTCATTTTGCTGCTGTGTCCTTGAACAGAACACGTATCTTTCACAGGTTTCATTCTTTTTGGGAGAACAATGTGTATCAAATTTCTTTAGCACATCGTCTAATTTGTTTCTGGTCTCCTCTGGATTAAATACAAATGTATTAAGTACCTCTATCGCCTGTGGGCCTGCAACCGTGAGCAGCAACGCTATTTTCCTTGCGTCTGGCTTCGTACCGAACCCGATGGCAGCAATGTAGAGTTCGAATTGTTGTTTGAAGGTCTGCCAATTGGAGTCGACATTTCCCGTGAGATTCAAAAACTCCGGTGGCTTCAAATTCTCCATGTCGCGTTTCACAATTTTGAGCAGATCGTCACCACTCCTGGTACCATTTTATGTTCATTAATAACTAGTCGTTTGCATTATGAACAGCTAGCTTAGAGCTAGACATTTATTCAGTACATGTTCTCTAGGTACAACATCTGTAGAGATTCAGCATGTGTACTTCTGTGTGCAGGCAGCCATCTTGACTACTGCCTTCTGGGTAGCCTAGTGCATTGTGGGTAGTGTAGTCTTAAACACATACAACTAAATATACAGCTCTATGGCTCCATCTAGTGTACCACTCTAGAATGACATGTTATTGATCATTACAGTTACCGGCTTAACTATTCTTCCTTGGACGAGAGAAAAATAACGGCCTGCTCGCAGTGTGAACAGGCCATGGCTGCGGGCTCCTGAATATTAACCTTCACGTTGCTGAGTCAGACAGAGCCTGTGGCCCAGTTTCTCTCTCTGGTTTCAGACATACTCAGCAATTTGGACAGGACGGCGGAGACTTTTCAAAAAATGACCGGACAAACAAAATTTAATTTTTTTTCACTCAAGAAGAGCTGCCAACCAAACCAAACCAAAACGCAACTAAAGCTCACGCACTGCTTGTTTGTGTTGAATTCCTACCCGCCGCATGTATTGGTGGTGTTAATTGGACAGCTGATACTGTAAGGTGGACGTGTGTCCGCCCCGGTTCACACCCAGCCCACCCTGAGGCCGTTTCCCTCCGGTGCAGAGACACCTGCCCATTTTTCCAGTGGCTTCATGCATTTGAGGCAATAATGGTCAGGTGGCATCAAACGCCCCAGTTTCATTTCTGTCTCTTTTGATTTAAGCTTGATCCTCACTGAATTCAGATGAAAGTGAGTTTGTAGGAGTTAAGAACATAAGAATTAGGAGCAGGAGTAGGCCTTACGGCCCCTCGAACCTGCTCTGCCATTCAGTAAGATCTCAAATCCACTTTCCTGCCCCGTCCCCATATCTCTTGATTCCTCTGGAGTCCAAAAATCTATTGATCTCAGCCTTGAATATACTCAACGACTGAGCATCCACAGCACTTTGGGGCAGAGAATTTCAAAGATTCACAACCCTCTGAGTGAAGAAATTCCTCCTCATTTCAGTATTAAAAGGCGGTCCTCTTATCCTGAGACTATGCCCCCTAGTTCTAGACACTCCAGCCAGGGGAAAAAATCTCTCAGCATCTACCGAGTCAATCCTCTCAAATCAAATCAAATCAACTTTTATTGTCATTGTTAGTGCACAAGTGCAGTACACGAAATGTAGGCTTGCAGCTCCCAAGAGTGTACATTTAGATTAAGACATTTAAACATTCAACATACATTTGGCTTGTAATACATTAACATAAACATAACCATAATAAAGTGCATTGGCAGATGTGCAGGCTTGTGTTTCAATGAGATCACCTCTCATTCTTCTAAACTCCAGAGAGTACAGCCCGAATCTACACGATCTTTTCTCATAGGACAACCCTCATCCCAGGAATCAATCTAGTGAACCTTCATTACACCGCTTCTAAGGCAAGTATATCCTTCCTTAGATAAGGAGACCAAAACTGTGCACAGTACTCCAGGTGTGGTCTCACCAGAGCCCTGTACAATTGTAGCAAGACTTCCTTATTCTTGTACTCCAACCCTCCAGCAATAAAGGCCAACATACCATTTGCCTTCCTAATTGCTTGCTGTACCTACATGCTAACTCTCTGTGTTTCCTGTACGAGGACACCTAAATCTCTCTGAACACCAACATTTAATAGTTTCTCACCATTTAAAAAAATTCTGTTTTTCTATTCTTCCTACCAAAGTGGATAACCTCACATTTCCCCACATTATACTCCATCTGTCACCTTATTGCCCACTCACTGAACCGGTCTATATCTCTTTGCAGGCTCTTTGCATCCTCCTCACATCTTACTTTTCCACCTAGCTTTGTATCGTCAGCAAACATGGATACATTTCATTCGGTCCCTTCATCTAAGTCATTAATATAAATTGTAAATAGCTGAGGCCCAAGCACTGATCCTTGTGGCACCCCACTAGTTATAGCCTGCCAATCTGAAAATAACCTGTTTATTCCCACTCTCTTTTCTGTCTGTTAACCAATCCTTTATCCATGCTAATACCTTACCCCCCATCCCCATGTGCCCTTATCTTGCTTAACAACCTTTTATGTGGCACCTTATCAAATGCCTTTTGGAAATCCAAATATAGTACATCCACTGGCTCCCCTTTATCTACCCGGCTAGTTACATCCTCAAAAAACTCATAAATTTGTTAAACAGAATTTCCTTTTCATAAAACCATGTTGACTGCACCTAATCATGTTATGATTTTTTAAGTAACCTTTTACCACTTCCTTAACAATGGATTCCAGCATTTCCCCGACGACTGATGTCAGGCTAACTGACCTGCAGTTCCCTGTTTTCTCTCTTCCCTCCCTTCTTGAATAGCGGGGTTACATTTGCTACCTTCCAATCCGCTGGGACCGTTCCTCAATCTAGGGAATTTTGGAAGATCACAACCAATACATCCACTATCTATGCAGCCACCTCTTTTAGAACCCTAGGCTGTAGGCCGTCAGGTCCAGGGGATTTGTCGGCTTTTAGTCCCATTAGTTTCTCAAGTACTTTTTCTCTACTGATATTAATTACTTTAAGTTCCTCACTCTCATTAGCCCCTTGGTTCCCTACTATTTTTGGTATACATTTTGTGTCTTCTACTGTGAAGCCAAATACAAAATATTTGTTTAAAATCTCAGCCATTTCCTTGTTCCCCATTATAATTTCTCCTGTCTCAGCCTCTAAAAGACCAATGCTTCCTTTTGCTACACTCTTCCTTTTTACATAATATAAGAAATAGGAGCAGGAATAGGCTACTTGGCCCCTCGAGCCTGCTCTGCCATTCAATAAGGTCATGGCTGATCTTGGGCTCAAAGCCACTTCCCTGCCCACTCCCCATAACCCTTCACTCCCTTATCTTGCAAAAATCTGTCTATCTCCACCTTAAATGTATTTAATGACCCAGCCTCCACGGCTCTCTGGGGCAGAGAATTCCACAGATTTATGACCCTCTGAGAGAAGAAATCCCTCCTCATCTCAGTTCTAAAAGGTTGACCCTTTATTCTGAAACTATGCCCCCGAGTTCTAGATTTCCCCACGAGAGGAAACATCCTCTCTCTATCTACCTTGTTGAGCCCCATCAGTATCTTATATGTTTCAATAAGATCACCTTTTATTCTTCTAAATTCCAATGAGTATAGGCCCAACCTGCTCAACCTTTCTTCATAAGTCAACTCCCTTGACGTAAGAAAACTACTAGGCACTTGGTCTAAGCGTTAAACAAAGCTTTAATCAACTGTTTTACAACATGGAGGTCTAGTTGTGTCCTTCACTAGTTCCTGTTAAGAATGTCCTGCGCAAGCTGGGCCCGTGCCCGAGTATTTATAGTCTCCCTGGACGACACCACCTGCAGGCCGCTCAGTTGATTCATGTCACACCTCATCTCTGGAATTAACCTAGTGAATCGTCTCTGAACTGCCTCCAATGCAAGTATATCCTTCCTTAAATAAGGAGACCAAAACTGTACGCAGTACTCCAGGTGTGGTCTCACCAATACCCTGTACAGTTGGAGCAGGACTTCCCTGCTTTTATACTCCAACCCCCTTGCAATAAAGGCCAACATTCCATTTGCCATTTTGATTACTTGCTGTAAAATTTCCCATCCGCACACCTGGCAGAAAGATGAGAACAACTAAAGACGAAACTGTCCTGCAGCAGCTTCAGGTTATTACAGTCAACGGAAAAATGACATGGGGCCAGTCCGCACAAACACACGGACCGACATGCATACACACACACGGATACACATGCATAAACACAGTCGGACCGACACACGCAGACTGACACACAGGCATAAACACACGCGGACCGTCACACACAAACACTCACTGACATGCATACATACACGGACCGATGCACATGGACTGACGTGCACAGGCATAAACACACACAGACTGACACGCGCTCACCCACTGACACACTTATAAACACACACAGACTGACACACGTACAGAGCGACACACACGCACGGCATGGTAGTAATTATATCGAAGCTTCGCCCTAACCCTAACCCTGATCTTTGTGTGCAGTGGCCCTGTTCACAAGTGTCCTGGGACAGTGATTTCAACCTCTGAACTCTCTGTGTTGCAGCATATCGTACAGAATCTGCTCCTCAGGTTTTACTACCAGAAGAAGAAAAAATGATCGTAGAAGAAACCAACAGCAATGGGCAAACTATCATCGAAGAAAGGTAAGAGAACACTGCCAGTGATTCGATGGCCTGTACATTGCAATGTGTGGCTTAATCGTTGGTGCGCATTAACCCAAGCCAACAAGCAGTGGGTAGCTGGTCCCAGCTGGACAAGGAGTGGGATTGTGCGCGGGTAAACTCTGAGCCTTTAGCTGTTTGAACAGCAGCAGAGCCCAGGCCCGCCTCCGGGTCCTAAGCCTTATTTCTGCCAACCTGGATTTAGATGCGTGGGAAACATGCCCCTCTGGGGAGAGCGCGCGTTTCCCAAATCGGGCAGTGAGGCCCCGTGAGTGGGTGCAGACTCCCAGATTCTGAAATCCGCCGATAGTTCTCTGTGTTTCAGACACCTGACATCACCACAGAGATACTTCAATTCTGGGCAGATACACAGCTTTCAGCAGACCTTGGCTGGAGAATTTGCAACATCTGGATTAGTGCAATCCCGTAGATTGTAACACAATTGCACAGCAGTGCCTCAGCTTTTTGCTTTGATGGGATGCATGGCTGCATATGGAGGAGTTTCTGTGACTACCAGGGCTTGGAGCTCAGCTATATACAACATGTAGGGTGTAGAATCAGGCCTGTCCCGTGCTCTCGTTCACGGAGGTCAGAGCTGGAACCTTATAATCAATGCCCTTTAACGGGAACATGGATTTAAACTTTAATGTGCAGATATCTAACATTAATACTAACAGATCCTGTTGCACTGATTTAGGATTTATTCAATGAACTGGAAAAAGTTAGAGATGTAATAGGTTTTTAGCAAATACAGAGGCAGGGAAAGAGGGGAGGAGAGGAAAGAACCAAAGGGAATGTCTGTGATAGGGTGATGAAATGACAAAAGGGATGATGTGCGAGGCAAAAGAGGATGATAATGGGACAAGTAAAGAAACAAAAGATGGGTCTAGAGGAGGTGTAAATGGGGATAGCAGCGTCATTACCAACAGCTGCTGTCCGAAAGAATGGGAGCAGAGGTTATGATCTGAAATTGTTGAACTCTATGTTGAGTCCGGAAGGTTGTAAAGTGTCTAATCGAAAGATGAGGTGCTGTTCCTCGAGCTTCCGCTGAGCTTCATTGGAACAGTGCAAGAGGCTGAGGACGGTGAGGTCAGAGTGGGAGTGGAGCGGAGAATTAAAGTGACAGGCGACCGGAAGCTCGGGGTCACGTTTGCGGATTGAACAGAGATGTTCTGCAAGCGATCACTCAAATCTCTCTTCTATTTCATTAATAACTACCTCGACAAACAAAATGCCATTTCTATCTATTCCGATGTTTCTGTGTTTTCCTCTTCAAACAGGAGCCTTGTGGACACCGTTTATGCATTAAAGGATGAGGTGCGTGAACTAAAGCAGGTAAGTATGTCACCTGTACTGGGAACTCTCGGCTGTTGGGCTGGATTCATAGAGCATTTTTTCCCTCTGTGGACTGAAGCTACGAATTGGGAGGGTCCGGAGGGAGCGCCGCACTGTCAGAGGGGCAGTACTGAGAGAGCGCTGCACTGCCAGAGGGGCAGTACTGAGGGAGCGCCGCACTGTCGGAGGGGCAGTACTGAGGGAGCGCCGCACTGTCGGAGGGGCAGTACTGAGGGAGCGCTGCACTGTCAGAGGGGCAGTACTGAGGGAGCGCTGCACTGTCGGAGGGGCAGTACTGAGGGAGCGCCGCACTGTCGGAGGGGCAGTACTGAGGGAGCGCTGCACTGTCGGAGGGGCAGTACTGAGGGAGTGCCGCACTGTCGGAGGGGTAATACTGAGGGAGCTCTGCACTGTTGGAGGGGCAGTACTGAGGGAGCGCTGCACTGTCGGAGGAGCAGTACTGAGGGAGCGCCGCACTGTCGGAGGGGCAGTACTGAGGGAGCGCTGCACTGTCGGAGGGGCTGTACTGAGGGAGCGCCACACTGTCGGAGGGGCAGTACTGAGGGAGTGCCGCACTGTCGGAGGGGCAGTACTGAGGGAGCGCTGCACTGTCGGAGGGGCTGTACTGAGGGAGCGCCACACTGTCGGAGGGGCAGTACTGAGGGAGCGCCGCACTGTTGAAAGGATAGTACTGAGGGAGTGCTGCACTGTCGGAGGGGCTGTACTGAGGGAGCGCCACACTGTCGGTGGGGCAGTACTGAGGGAGTGCCGCACTGTCGGAGGGGCAGTACTGAGGGAGTGCTGCACTGTCGGAGGAGCAATACTGAGGGAGCACTGCACTGTCGGAGGGGCAGTACTGAGGGAGTGCCGCACTGTCGGAGGGGCAATACTGAGGGAGTGCCGCACTGTTGGAGTGGCAGTACTGAGGGAGCGCTGCGCTGTCGGAGGGGCTGTACTGAGGGAGTGCTGCACTGTCGGAGGGGCAGTACTGAGGGAGCGCCGCACTGTCAGAGGTGCCGTCTTTCCGAAGAGGCGTTAAACCGGGACACCATCTTCCCTCTCAGATGGACGTAAAAGAACCCATGACACCAATGGAAAAAGAGCAGGGCAGTTTTCCCCGGTAATATTTATCCCTCAACCAACATCACTAAAACACATTACCTGGTCATTATCACATTGTTACTTGTGGTTTCTTGCTGTGCGCAAATTGGCTCCTGCGTTTCCTACGTTACATCAGTGACTACACTTTAAAAATACTTCATTGGCTGTAAAGCGCTTTGGGACGTCCTGAGGTCGTGAAATACCCATTTTAGCAATTCTTTGTGTCGGAGGCTAAAGATAAGTTCCTATGATGGCCACCTGGAAATTAACCAGCGGAGACTCCGGTGAAATCGAAAGAAAGACTGGCATATCTACAGCACCTTTCACAACCACCGGACGCTTTACAGTCAATGAAGTACTTTTGACGTTTAGTCACTGTTGTAATGTAGGAAACGCAGCAGCCAATTTGCGCACAGCAAGCTCCCACTAACAGCAATGTGATAATGACTGGATAATCTGTTTTTGGTTATGTTGGTTGAGGGAGAAATATTAGCCAGGGCACCAGGGAGAACTCCCCTGCTCTTCATCGAAATAGTGCCATGGGATATTTTACGTCCACCTGAAAGAGCAGACGGGACCTCGGTTTAACATTTCATCCGAAAGACAGCAGCTCTGACAGTGCTGCACTCCCTCAGCACTGCACTGGAGTGTCAGCCTAGCTTTATGTGCTCAGGTCCCAGGAGTGGGACTTGAACCCACAACCTTCTGACTCAGAGGCGAGTGTGCTGCCCACTGAGCCACAGCTGACACTGTCTGGACCCCTGCCCAGATCCCCAGCCCATAGCTGCATGTTCTGTGCCAGACGATCCCTGGGAGTGTCAAACCCTCACCAGGAAAAGGTCCATATCTGAGAGTGTGCCCTGCAGATGCCTTGATTCAGTTTTCATTCTGAGTTTTGTGTTCCAGGAAAACAAGAAGATGAGGCGCTCGCTGGAGGAGGAGCAGAGAGCTCGCAAGGAGTTAGAGAAACTGGTTAGAAAAGTTCTAAAGAATATGAATGATCTCTCTTGGGATGAAACCAATTTCTAGTGAGCTTGTATCATGTGCTACAGCAGACGGAAGATCAGCAGACGGAAGATCAGTACACCAGCCTGCGAATGATTGCTGCTGATAATTAGCGAACAAGAACTTAATATGTTCCTCTGCCATCGGCCTGTCCACTATTTTAACACAGACTTTGACTGGTGTATTTTAAAGAGGTCGAGCATTCACTGAAATAGCAGACTGGGGATTGCTGTGTAAAAGTGAGTGTCGTGGGCGGTAACCTGCAGCATGTGCTATTGCGCAGTGTGTAAGAGTTGTGCTCCCAGTGCAGAGCTCCCCCAGAGGGAGGCTGTAGAATCCAGCCCAACTGAATCGCTCCCTGCCCGGTTTTCCCGTCCATTAATGTCCTGAAAATCGGGCGTGTGGCCTTCTGCAGTGGAATTGCCAGTCACGCGGAGCCCAGCACCGTGAATGTGAAACTTCCCGCAGTGACTGCCTCCGCAATTGCAACTAATAGGAAACTAATCTTCAGGGAGTTTGGTTCGTCTTTCGATTAATATCAGTGATTTGAGGTCACACCCCGAATAAAAGCAGAGCAGCATTTGAACGGAACACTTGGGATTGCATTTCAGATCTGAAACCATTGAAGGGAATCTGGGCAGTTTCAGTGACTGCATTCTGCTTTTACCAGTCAATCTTTTAAATTAACTCAGTTTGGTAATTGTACAGTGTTTGATTAGGAATTCCTTCTATATCTGGCACTCAGCGAAGGCAATATCTGTAAACCTCTGCATCGGGAATGATATATTATGGGTGTGGTGCTCACTCGGTGCTTTATCGTATAGAGGGGTAGGGTTGCAGAGGCATCTTTTTATTACAGGTCTCGTCACTGAGCTGCGTTACTCCGGATCTGTAACTTAACCCAACTCTTGCTCCACCATGGAAATGTTTTGAGAGTCTCTGCTGGTATGAGGAGCTTCCCTGGATGGAGACCTGGATCTGAGAATCAGGCACAGAGAGCACTCCCAACTTTAAACATTCAGGATCACAAAATGTGGGGCACCGTGACTCAGGCAGACTGACCTTTAACCCGCGATCCACACCCCCATCACACTGGGAGTTTTACTGTGTAGAAACGGCCCTTTATAAGATTGTATTGATGGATCACAGGACATTGAACACAAGTGGCTGTGAACTCGGACTGTATTCCCTTGTGACCATGTGCCGATGTCTGGTACAATGTTTAAAAGTTTTCCATTCGGTACATAGCTTCTGATGATTAAAGTTACCGAGGGCCCACCGAATGAGAAAGGTCATTGGTACCGCTCTCTCACCCACCAATCCTTGTCCATCGCAGAGCCAGTAACTGGTGGGACGGGGTTGAGATTTCTGACCACACACACTGCCCACTATAAAAACACAGTTAAAGTGTTGCATTTAAAACCTAGCCTCTTTAGTTAAAACCATTGCTTTGGGCAAGAAAATAAGTTTGTGGCTAAATTTTCCCATTTTCTGCCCACTGGGAATTTTCCTTTCAATTTGGACAGATCATTGGGAACTGCAGGAGAGAGACTTCACTCAACTGGTGCTCAGGGTGTGTTTTATAAAATTGATATACCTATCAATTCATTCCATGAAAAGCGACGAGTTAAGATAGTAACTATAGGTTTTTATTGGCTAAATAACAGAGCCCACCCTCGTGGGTGATCGGTTCCAACAAGGAAGAATACTAGCCAAGCGGTCACCTTTATACCTGGGCAAGCAGGCGGAGCCATGGGCGGAGTCAGCTGAGGTATGCCTAGGTATAACAGCGTGCGTGACAAGAGGTAACCTTGTGTAGTGATAACAACAGTGTAACAATAGTGAACGGTTGTGAACGATAACAGTGGTTTACCACAAAAATGTACCTTTCAATCTGTACACATATTTTCAGTGATTAAACCGGCAGTTACCAAAGTGAACTCTGACATGGCTTTGCATGGTGCAGGTCCAATCCTGCAATATTCCTTGAAATGGCCAGGACATTAGGTGTTGTTGTAACTGGCACTGGGTAATAATCTACACCAAGGCGTAAAACAAAACTAGAAAAAAGTTTCTTTTAAATTTTGGTTCTGGTTGTTTGTCAGAGTTTTGGCTGCTTAAAAACTCCAGCAAGTTTGGGAAGTTCAGCTTCCATCTGTCACAAGGCACCATTAAAAGTCGGTCTCTCTCGCCACAGATATACATCCAAGTATAATGGGCGATTCCATGAGGTCACGCTCCCTCACACAGGGAGCCTACAGCAGGAAATCACAGGTATATTCCCGTGTGCACAAAATCGGGATGAGGAGACACACAGACAACTTTTGGTTCTGTGCTTCCAGTCTGGAGCGCGGTTTCGTACAGTCGCCCCTGCATGGACTGGCCTTTGAGACAGAGCGCTGGTCTTGAATAATCTTTGTTGTGGATAAATTGGTTCTGAAATCTGCCATCGGCTTCGACAGAGATAAATAGTGCAGCAAAGTGGGGATAAGTTATGGTAAGAATGACTGAAGCCTTGGCTGTGGTGTGGGTTCCCAGGGCTGCTCCGCTAACGCGCTGCCTGTTGTGAGCAGGGTGCGGGTATTGCACTGGCTATTTGATCACTGGATCTAAATCTTAGGAGCAGGGGAGGCAGAAGAAGTTGTCCAGCCTCTGACCTCAGCTTCCAGACCCGCCGATAGCTGAATAGTCTCATTGGTCTGTTCCTCCCTTCTCTCCTGCCTCTAACTATATTTGACCCTGTGTGAGACGCCAGTCTCCATTAGCTAGGGGGTTTGATCTATTACAAGAGGATTTGAGTTTAAGAGTAACGACGTCTTACTGTAATTATATAGGGCCCTGGTGAGACCACACCTGGAGTATTGTGTACAGTTTTGGTCTCCTTACCTAAGGAAGGATATACTTGCCATAGAGGGAGTGCAACGAAGGTTCACCAGACTGGTTCCTGGGATGGGGGATTGTCCTATGAGGAGAGATTGAGTAGACTAGGCCTATATTCTCTAGAGTTTAGAAAAATGAGAGGTGATCTCATTGAAACATACAAAATTCTTACAGGGCTTGACAGGGTAGATGCAGGGAGGATGTTTCCCTGGTTGGGAGTCTAGAACCAGGGGGTCACAGTCTCAGAATAAGGGGTCGGCCATTTAGGACTGAGATGAGGAGAAATTTCTTCACTCAGAGGGTGGTGAATCTTTGGAATTCTCTACCCCAGAGGGCCGTGGAGGTTCAGTCAGTGGGCATATTTAAGACAGAGATCGATAGATTTTTGGATATTAAGGGAATCAAGGGATACGGAGATCGGGCAGGAAAGTGGAGTTGAGGTCGATGATCAGCCATGACCTCATTGAATGGCTTGAGGGGCAAATGGCCGACTCCTGCTCCTATTATATTCTTATGATCTGCTAATGCATCAGATAAAGGATGAAGGACTAACAGCTCATGCTCTTTCTAACTAGGACATTGCTTTTGCTCAAGACTTTAACCACCATTAATGATCCATTCCTATTTAATATAATACAAAAGGTATTGTGGGCTGTGATATTTCCTGGGACTTGTTGAGTGAAGCTCTCATTTCCAGTCCTCTACATTCTTATAGTTCATGGTGATGACGAGCTGGATCTGTTTTTGAATGATGGTTTTGATTAATTGCGATGTCCCTTTTTGAATATTTCTTTTTCCATCAGCTTGCTGTCTGGAATGATCAGGCTGGCAGTCCTGGCTCTCCAGTCCCGTCTCCTTGGGTCACTGAGTTGTGATTATAGGGACTCTGTGAAATATCTCTTGTGATCATTGAGCGGGTTTTATAACGGGCAGACAATCTGAAATGTCTGTTTTATAGAAACCTGCCGCAATGTGTCTCAGCATTTCCCCATTTGCGAGAGGTGTAATGTGAGGATTAAACTTGGTCCGATATTTCGTGATGCAATAAGATTTCTGTGGTCGACTGCTATTTGTAATTCAGGATTTTCCGTGTAAATAGATCTAATAAAATTATTAACTGAAAGCAGAATTCCTTATCCTGACTGAATTGTTTCTGTTTACATCCCATATACTTCCACTCAAGCTAACTGGTGTGTAGGTTTATAAATAGAACTTGTGTACAAGATGTAAATCACAAGCTGGTCATTTGTATACAGTGGTACCTGGTCATTGTGGGGCGTCCTCGCTGATCTCACCTGAAATTGCCTAGTTCGCGGTGTTCCCGGTTTTCCCACCATTGTGTTGGACTCCGCGCATGTTTCTTTGATTCGCGTTCCTAAGGGAATCCCTGAAGTTGCCGCTGGTATTGGATCAGTGGGTGACGACACTGCCCTCACTGACACGCACGAGGTGGCAGCACAGTTTGATGAAATTACAGATTAAGTTACGAGGAGAGATTACACAAATTAGGGTTGTATTCCCTAGAATTGAGAAGGTTAAGGGGTGATCTGATCGAAGTTTTCAGGATATTAAGGGGAACAGATAGGGTAGATAGAGAGAAACTATTTCCGCTGGTTGGGGATTCTAGGACTAGGGGGCAGAGTCTAAAAATTAGAGCCAGACCTTTCGGGAGTGAAATTAGGAAACACTTCTACACACAAAGGGAACTCTCTTCTGCAAATAGCAATTGATGCTAGATCAATTGTTGCTAGATCAATTGTTACTTTTAAATCTGAGATTAATAGATTTTTGTTGACCAAAGGTATTAAAGGATATGGGCCAAAGGCAGGTATGTGGAATTAGGCCGCAGATCAGCCATGATCTCATTGGATGGCGGAACAGGCTCAAGGGACTCAACGGCCTCCTCCTGTTCCTATGATGGGGTCAGTATGGTATTTACTCCTCTGTCTGTATCTAGCGAGCCCCACCCCACAGCTGGAGCAGTGATTCATGTCCAGGGTCAGAGACAGTTCAGAGGTGGAATCATGAGGACGACCTACTGAAATTCTTCATCAGAAAGACTTGCCACAGTTCACATCGCTAGTACCCAGTTCACATCCTAGCTAGGTAAGGTAGTCTAGTGGTTATGGTACTGGACTAGCAACCCAGAGGTTAGGAGTTCAAACCCACCCGACAAGTTGATGTGCGCAGAGTCTTTAATTCTGTCAGTGCATCAGGGGTTAAAACTATCTTCCCGCACAGAAATAATGTCCCAGTTTAACATAATGTATTGTTGCAATGATGGCTCAGTTTGTTGGGCATTTTGCTTGAGGGAGGAGTCAAGCCATTCAATTCAAATACAAACATGCCGTGTGATTTATTCAGCTTTGTGCTGAAGAAGGTGGCCCTCATATCTGAATACCCGCATTCTCATGGTGACAAATATTCCAAGTCTACCCTACAAGTAATTCTAAAACCCAGCCCATCAATGCACTTTCTGGAATCCTTTGTTTCCATCTATTCAATGAATGGTTAAACCTGCTGATGGGATCATTCTTACAGATGCTTTGTGATTGGGTGTTTGTCATTCCTGCTAACAGTACCTGATTACACTAAATCTCAGATGGTAGAATTGCACGCATCCACCACCTTGGAATCTACGGAATAAGGATATTTAACCTTTTGTTTGAAATAAAGAGGAAAATATTGCCTAGTGCAAGTAACTCTTTGGCAAGGAGCTGTCCGTGGGCGGTGGTCTTTGGCTAGATAAATCTCTACATGTCTCGCTATAAAACCGAGGTTCTATAATTTACAGGCACTGGCAGTAAATGGTTTTTCACCATATTTCACTCTACTCTCGAGTCAATTCATCCTGTCTGAATAGCTATTGCGTTAAAAGCAGAAAATGTGGAAATACTCAGCAGATCAGGCAGCATCTATGGGGAGAGAAACGGGGTTAACGTTTCAGGTCGATGACCTGTTGCCAGAACAGGTTGTTACTGGGTTATACTTTTAATCAAAAGATAACTTGCTGACAACAGACTTTAATTCAAAAGCAAAATACTGCAGATGCTGGAAATCTGAAATAAAAACAGAAAATGCTGGAAAAACTCAGCAGGCCAGGCAACATCTCATTTTGACTTGCACCATCTCTTGATCTCTCTTAATGTCTCTTAACCTCTCCTGTCTTCCACCCTATCACAGACCTTCCCTTGTGTTCTTTCCTCCCCTCCCCCCTTTCCCTGCCCTGACACTTGCTTAAAAATCTGTTCCATCTCCAGATTTTTCCAGTTCTGATGAAGGGTCATCGACCTGAAACGTTAACTCTGTTTCTCTCTCTACAGATGCTGCCTGCCCTGCTGAGTATTTCCAGCATTTTCTGTTTTTATAACAGACTTTAACTGATGGCCAGGTTGCGCAGACATTATTATACAGCTCCCCATATGTGGAAGAGTGTTGTTGCTAAATTTGGCCATTGTGAAGTGTGTTTCCGTGGTTCTGGGACACAGTGTGAGGTGATTTGTGTTGATGTGTGTACACTGTTTATAAGATGCTTTGCCTGTGACACACTGCCATGGGTCATCTATCTGGGAGAAAGTGAAGGATGGTGAGTAGATGTTCGATTAATTGGAAACCCGACTGAGACACCAGAGGACCTGATGCCAAGGTATATAAGGTGGTCTTATTAAAGTGACGAGGCAATTTGAACCCTTTGTTCGCACTGATTCTACTTCATTGATTCACAAAGCAAAGGATGTAATTTTACCCGTGTTAGCAGAAAGCTGAAATGTCGCACTTTTCGAATTGCCACACGAGCCTGTTTCAAGATGAATAATGAATAAAGTCACCTATTGTGCGTGGTTAAATATTGCTGCATAAATACAAAGGGATGGCAAAAGACAAAAATGAATGTCTAATGCAATACTTAAAATAGGGAGCGGTTCACACTTGGCTAAAGCTGGGGTCAGGATAGTACAGATACGATTCTTGCAGATTAAGAATGAGTCACCACAAAATAAACCCCCAAAACACATAAATTTAGAAAGCAAGGACTTGTATTTATATAGCGCCTTTCACGACCTCGGAGTATCCCAAAGCGTTTCCTACATTACAACAAAAACAACAACTTGTATTTATATAGAGCCTTTAATGTAGTAAAACGTCACATGGCGTTGCACAGGAGTATTTTAAGACAAAACATTTGACACCGAGCCACATAAAGATAAATTAGGGCAGATGACCAAAAGCTTGGCCAATAAGATAGGGTTTAAGGAGCATCTTAAAGGAGGAAAGAGAGGTAGCGAGGCGGAGAGGTTTAGGGAGGGAATTCCAGAGCTTAGGGCTCAGGCAACAGAAGGCACGTCCACCAATGGTGGAGCGATTATAATCAGGGATCCTCAAGAGGGCAGAATTAGAGGAGCGCAGATATCGGGGGTGGGGGGGGCGGCTGGAGGAGGTTACAGAGATAGGGAGGGGCGAGGCCATGGAGGGATTTGAAAACAAGGATGAGAATTTTGAAATTGAGGCGCTGCTTAACTGGGAGCCAATGTTGGTCAGCGAGCACAGGGGGGCGATGGGCGAACGGGACTTGGTGCGAGTTAGGACACGGGCAGCCGAGTTTTGGATCATCTCAAGTTTACATAGGGTAGAATGTGGGAGGCCAGTCAGGAGTGCGTTGGAATAGTCAAGTCTAGAGGTGAAAAAGGCATGGATGGTTTCAGCAGCAGATGAGCTGAGGCAGGGGCGGAGACGGGCGATGTTATGGAGGTGGAAATAGGCGGTCTTAGTTATGCCGTGGATATGTGGTCGGAAGCTCATTTCTGGGTCAAATCTGACACCAAGGTTGTGAACAGTGTGGTTCAGCCTCAGACAGATGTTAGGGAGAGGGATGGAGTCAGTGGCGGGGCCCGAAGACAATGGCTTCGGTCTTCCCAATATTTAACTGGAGAAAATTTCTGCTTATCCAGAACTGGATGTCGGACAAGCAGTCTGACAATTTAGAGACCGTGGAGGGGTCGAGAGAAGTGGTAGTGAGGTAGAGCTGGGTGTTGTCAGTGTACATGTGGAAACTGACACTGTGTTTTCGGATGATGTCGCCAAGGCGCAACATGTAGATGAGAAATAGGAGGGGCCAAGGATAGATCCTTGGGGGACACCCGAGGTAACGATGCGGGAGCGGGAAGAGAAGCCGTTGCAGGTGATTCTCTGGCTATGATTAGATAGATAAGAATGGAACCAGGCGCGTGCAGTCCCACCCAGCTGGACGACGGAGAGGCATTGGAGGAGGATGGAGTGGTCAACCGTGTCAAAGGCTGCAGACAAGTCAAGAAGGACGAGGAGGGATAGTTTACCTTTGTCACAGTCACAAAGGATGTCATTTGTGACTGATGATAGCCGTTTCAGTACTGTGGCAAGCGCGTACAATGAAGTACTTTTGGAGTGTAGTCACTGTTGTGATGTAGGAAACGCAGCAGCCAACTTGTGCACAGCAAGCGCCCACAAACAGCAATGAGATAATGACCAGATAATCTGTTCTAGTGATGTTGATTGAGGGATAAATATTGGCCCAGGACACCGGGGAGAACTCCCCTGCTCTTCTTTGAAATAGTGGCCGTGGGATCTTTTAAAAGGAAAGAACTTGCATTGATGTAGCGCTTGTCACATCCACACGATGCTCCATTCTGGTTGTGAAGCACTTTGGGGCGTCCTGAGGATGTAGATTCCCTCGTCAGTGCCGAGGGGGTTGTCCTTATCACAAAGTCGGGCACTAGCTGCTGATGATTTTCCCTCTATCCATTTTGCAGTGTGTTTCATAGCCTGGGATTTTGATCACCTTGTCGGGTCCATAGGGGGCGATGTTGGCGGGTTGCAGCCCCACTACTGGCTCCATCCCGCTGCCTAAGATAAATTTACATTGCTAAGGCTTGTTAAGCCCGCCCAGCGCGTTTCCTGGTCCAATTAGAGGAAGCGGGCCTGGTGACGTCATTCATGACGCATCATCAGCTGGTTTCCTTAAAGGGACCATGGCCAACTTACTTTTAACGTTTGTGCTGTCAGTGTTCTACAGCACTGAGGTGCTGCAAACACTGACAATCACTGCACAGAGGTGCAGGGCTGCACCCAGGTTCTCCCTCCATATGCTTATGGAGGGAGTCACAGCACGCAGGGAGGTCCTCTTCCCTTCCCATGGTTGGAAGAGACCTCCCCAGGAGACTAACGCAGCCTGGTTGCACATTGCAGAGGAGGGCACAAGCAAGGATGTGGTCAGGAGGACCAGGCTGCAGTGGCGCAAACCTTTCAATAATCTCATTAGATCAGGAAATGTTAGTACAAAGCCACACTCAACCTCATCCTGCTGTGCCTCTCATCACATCCCCATCACTCTGCCTTCCCTACCCTACTCCTGCACATCCTCACTCACACCAACTTACCTTGTACCTCCACCCATCCCTATCTATCTATATTATCACTTCCCCATCTCACTAGCCATCGCTCACACTCACCCTCATCCTAGTGCAATCATACCAACTAACAACACACAAGGGTAGCCACTTGGGTGTTTTATCCAATGTTCATGTGAAGTTTTTGGCCCGTATTTTCCGATCTCAGGCCTCCCGCGGGCGGAGCCCTGCGATCTGGAATAATCTGCGCCCTTACCTGAGGGCTCCCGGGAGGCGCACAGTTCCGGTGCTGGGCCTCTCCAAACTGCCGGTGCGCAGGGCCCACGCAGCGTCCCTGGGATCACGTGGGCCGTGGGGAGCCAATCACAGAAGGGAATCTCCCTTCATAGATTTGACAGGAAGACCTGTCAAATATATGAATGAGATGTCATAGTCATAGAGTCATAGAGTTTTACAGCACAGAAAGAGGCCCTTCGGCCCATCGTGTCTGCGCCGCCCATCCATCCCTGTCCAGTCTAATCCCATTTTCCAGCATTTGGTCCATAGCCTTGTATGCAATGGCATTTCAAGTGCTCATCCAAATGCTTCTTGAATGTTGTGAGGGTTCCTGCCTCTACCACCCTTTCAGGCATTGAGTTCCACATTCCAACCCCCCTCTGGGTGAAGAAGTTCCTCCTCAAATCCCCTCTAAATCTCCTGCCCCTTACCCTGAATCTATGCCCCCTTGTTATTGATCCCCTACTAAGGGGAAAAGTTCCTTTCTATCTACCCTATCTATGCCCCTCATCATTTTGTACACCTCAATCAGGTCCCCCCTCAGCCTTCTTTGCTCCAAGGAAAACAACCCCAGCCTGTCCAGCCTCTCTTCATAGCTGAGGCGCTCCATCCCAGGTAACATCCTGGTGAATCTTCTCTGCACCCTCTCCAAAGCAATCACATCCTTCCTATAGTGAGGCGACCAGAACTGCACACAGTACTCCAGCTGTGGCCTCACCAGCGTTTTGTACAGCTCCATCATAACCTCCCTGCTCTTATATTCTATGCCTCGGCTAATGAAGGCAAGTATCCCATATGCCATTTTAACCACCTTATCTACCTGTTCCGCTGCCTTCAGGGATCTATGTACATGTACACCAAGGTCCCTCTGACCCTCTGTACTTCCTAGGGTCCTACCACTCATTGTGTATTCCCTTGCCTTATTTGTCCGTCCAAAATGCATCACCTCGCACTTTTCAGGGTTAAATTCCATTTGCCACTTTTCCGCCCATCTGACCAACCCGTTTATATCGTCCTGTAGCCTGAGGCTTTCCTCCTCGCAATTTACCACCCCACCAATTTTTGTGTCATCTGCAAACTTACTGATCATACCTTTTACATTCTCATCCAAATCATTTATGTAGATCACAAACAACAAGGGACCCAGCACCGATCCCTGAGGTACCCCACTGGACACAGGCTTCCAATCACAAAAGCAACCTTCGACCATCACCCTCTGCCTCCTGCCACTCAGCCAGTTTAGGATCCAACGTGCCAAGGCACCCTGGATCCCATGGGCTCTTACCTTCTTGACCAGTCTCCTATGCGGGACTTTGTCAAAAGCTTTACTGAAGTCCATGTAAACCACATCCACAGCATTTCCCTCATCCACCCCCCTAGTCACCCCCTCGAAAAATTCAATCAGATTTGTCAGACATGATTTACCCTTGACAAAGCCATGCTGACTATCCCCGATTAATCCTTGCCTCTCCAAGTGGAGACTAATTTTGTCCCTCAGAATTTTTTCCAATAATTTCCCTACCACAGATGTTAGGCTCACTGGCCTGTAATTCCCTGGTTTATCCCTGCTACCCTTCTTGAATAATGATACTACGTTAGCTGTTCTCCAGTCCTCTGGTACATCCCCTGTGGCCAGAGAGGTTCTGAAAATTTGTGTCAGAGCCCCTGCAATCTCCTCCTTTGCCTCCCACAGCAGCCTGGGATACATCTCGTCCGGGCCTGGGGATTTATCCACTTTTTGGCCTGCTAAAACCGCTAGCACCTCCTCCCTCTCGATGCTAATATGTTCAAGTATGTCACAGTCCCCTTGCCCGATTTCTATGTCTGCATCGTCTTTCTCCATAGTGAACACAGATGCAAAAAATTCATTTAAAACCCCGCCTACCTCATCTGGCTCTACACACAGATTGCCACTTTGGTCCCTAATGGGCCCTACCCTTTCCCTGGTTATCCTCTTGCCCTTAATATACTTATAAAACATCTTAGGATTTTCCTTTATTTTGCTCGCCAGTGTTATTTCATGGCCCCTCCTCGCCCTCCTAGTAAAACTTTAAATAAATTTTTAAAAATTTATTTTTAAAATGACTTGAAATTACAAAAAATTAAATTTTTTGAAAAAAATAATTAAAGTTTTTTACGGGGCTAAAAATAAACTTAGCTTTTTTAAAAGTATTTTTAAATGATAAATCAGTGAAAAAAAAATTTAAAACTTTTTTCTACTCTTATCCTGGTAAAAGCAGGCCTTACGCTGCTTTTACCAGGCGTAAGAATTGTAAGGGTTTTCTGTGGGCGGAGGGTCTCCAAAAAGCGGAACTATCGCCCGCAGAGGCTCTTCTCCAGGGCAGCCGGAGGATCTGTCGAGACCATTCTTGACAGATCGGAAATGCCGGTTTTCAGCGCAGTGCATGCCTGAAACCGGCATTTCCGATGTCCCTACGGGTGGGTGCACAGCGCGTACACACCCATAGGGATCGGAATATCTGGGCCATTGTTAATGTGCTGTCAAACATTGAAACCTTTATTTTCAACACTTTGCGTTCTTGGACAGATCTGTGTGCACCTTTGGAAGTGGCTTAGTGAGTTGCAGTGAATGGTGAGACATAACGGTACCCCCCGCAATGGTGGTGAGTGTGAAAGGAATGGCTTGGGCATTGTAGGGATGCTTTATGGAGTTGGTGTGGTGTGGTGCCAACCTGGCGCATCATGTGGCAGCCAGGGTGTGCAGCGTCAAGTGAAGTAAACCTGGCCATGTTAAAGTTAAAAGCCTGTTAAGGGTCTGTTAAGTACATTATAATGAGTTTGATTGGGTCGCTCGCCGCTGCCTGTCGGGTCTGCTCAGCGCTGACAGACCTGACATTGGGAAAGGCGGGTTGCGGCTGGTTGACAGTGGGGTCCTGAACTGCTGTCAAAAAAATACCACTTTCCCACCCAACCCACCACCGATCGCGCCCGCTGACCCCCCGGAAAATTCCGGCCATAGTCTGGTACTGACGAGGCAAATTCAGCCCATTATTATTTGCTCATAGTTTATAATCTTTGGAAAAGGAAATATGCCATAGTTTTATTTTGTACACTTTTACCTCTAACTGTAAGGACCGGAACTCGGTGGACCCAACTGCAGTAAGGCAAACTGAGACAGAGGTAAGGTTGCAAAATAAAGGTAGACTTTACTTGACATAAACAAAATAACAACAGTACAGAATACAGGCAAGCAGACCAGCACGAGGTATCTCCAGGCAGTGCAACTCAAGACTGAGCAAAGAACATAAAGTGAACACCACTTAAATAGTAGGCATCTAACAATGCACAGGTGAATACAATAATGAATAAAGAAGGACACAATTAAGAGAGTTCATGGAGCCCTCTGGTGGTGAGGTGAGGCAGAGTCTGGGTCATTCCTTACAGGACCCCCCCCCTCGGAACGGCCCCTGACGTTCCCCCAGAAGGTCCATGGTGATGACGAAAAAAATTCCGTACTAAATCGCGATCCAGGATGTCTCGGTCCGGGACCCAAGAGCGTTCCTCCGGACCATATCCCTCCCAGTCCACCAGGAACTGGAGGCCCCCGCGAACCCGGCGAGAGTCCATCAGGCGACGGACCGTGTAAGCAGGCTGGCCGTCGATGATGCGGGGAGCAGGAGGAGGCCTCGTGGCGGGCGCCAGGGAACTGCTGGCCACTGGCCAGAGCCAGGAGACATGGAAGGTAGGATGAATCCGCATGGAGCGGGGTAGCTGGAGACGGTAGGACACCGGGTTGACCTTCCTCAACACCATGAAGGGACCAATGAAACGAGGCGCCAGCTTGCGGGACTCCACTCGCAGCGGGAGATCCTGCGTAGAAAGCCAGACCCTCTGACCAGGACGGAATGAAGGAGCCGGTCTGCGCCGCTTGTTGGCCTGGATCTGCCGTTGTCGAGAAGCTCGTTGCAAGGCCAGCCGCGCTCTCCTCCAGGTCCGCCGACAACGCTGGACAAACTTCTCCGAGGACAGAACCCCCACCTCGAGCTCCTGCTCCTGGAACAGTGGAGGTTGAAAACCGAACTGGCACTCGAACGGCGACAGTCCTGTGGGGGAGCAGCGCAACGTGTTGTGCGCGTACTCAGCCCAGACGATGTGACGACTCCAGGTCGCAGGGTTAGCGGACACGAGACACCTCAGGGTCGTCTCCAGGTCTTGGTTGATCCGTTCTGTTTGACCGTTCGACTGAGGGTGGAAACCCGAGGAAAGACTGACAGTAGCTCCAATGAGCTTGTAGAAGGCTTTCCAAAACCGGGAGGCGAATTGAGGACCACGGTCAGAAACGATGTCAAGGGGCAAACCGAATAACCTGAAAACATGCTGGACCATGAGCTCGGCTGTCTCTTGGGCTGAGGGAAGCTTGGGCAAGGGCAGAAAACGACAGGCTTTGGAGAAGCGATCTACGATGACCAGAATGACAGTGTTGCCTTGAGATGGTGGAAGGCCTGTGATGAAATCCACCGAGAGGTGTGACCAGGGGCGAGTGGGAATGGGGAGAGGATGCAGCAAACCCTGGGGGCGAGATCAAGGGTTCTTGTTTTGTGCACAAATGGCACAAGCTGCCACGAACGCCTTTACGTCCTTCTCCATGGTGGGCCACCAGAACCTTCTACGAAGAAACTCTAGCGCCCTGGATGCGCCTGGATGACCGGTGAGTCGCGACGAATGCCCCCACTGCAGGACTTGTGAGCGAGTCGTGTTGGGGACAAAAAGGCGACCAGGTGGGCCGTTGCCAGGGTCTGCCTCCCTCTGTTGCGCCTTTCTGACCAGCGTCTCGATTCCCCAGCAAACCGGTGCTACAATTCGGGAAGTAGGAAGAATAGGTCCTGGTTGTCTCTCCCGCTCGGGTGGATCAAATTGCCTGGAGAGAGCATCAGGCTTGAAATTCTTGGAACCTGGACGATATGATAGGACAAAGTCAAAACGATTAAAGAACAGTGCCCAGCGAGCTTGACGAGAGTTAAGCCGTTTGGCCTCCTGGATATAGGCCAGATTCTTATGGTCAGTCCAGACAATGAACGGGTGTTTAGACCCCTCCAACCAATGTCTCCACTCCTCCAGTGCCAACTTAACTGCCAGTAATTCCCTGTTCCCAATATCGTAGTTTCGTTCAGCGGGAGTGAGTCGGCGAGAGAAAAAAGCGCAAGGGTGCAGTTTGTTGTCATTAGACCGTTGGGATAAAACGGCGCCCACTCCTATATCCGAGGCATCCACCTCGACAATGAAGGGGAGTGAGGGATCCGGAATAACGAGGACAGGAGCAGACGTGAAGCGCCGCTTGAGATCCTCGAAAGCCTGCGCAGCCTCAGCGGACCAACTGAACCGGGTAGAGGCGATCCTGGTGAGGGCGTTAAGAGGGGCAGCAATGGTGCCGAAGTTTCTGATGAATCTCCGATAGAAGTTAGCAAATCCCAAGAAACGTTGCACCTGTTTGAGAGAGGTGGGTGGTGGCCAATCTCGGACAGCTTGGGTCTTGCCAGGGTCCATTTGGATGTTGCCACTGGAGATGATGAAGCCCAGAAATGAAACTGTGGAAACGTGAAATTCACACTTCTCCGCCTTGACAAACAAGAGGTTGTTAAACAAAAGTTGCAGGACTTGTCTTACATGCTGGACATGATCGTGAAGAGTTTTGGAGAAAATGAGAATGTCATCCAGGTAGACAAAAACAAAGCGATTCAGCATGTCTCGGAGAATGTCGTTGATGAGCGCCTGGAACACAGCAGGAGCGTTGGTCAATCCAAAGGGCATAACCAGGTACTCATAGTGCCCAGTGGGTGTGTTGAATGCCGTCTTCCACTCGTCCCCTTCGCGGACGCGGATGAGGTTGTAGGCGTTGCGGAGGTCCAATTTTGTGAAGACCGTGGCTCCCTGAAGTAGCTCGAAGGCCGTCGACATGAGTGGAAGAGGATAACGGTTCTTAATAGTAATCCGGTTAAGGCCACGATAGTCGATGCAGGGACGGAGCCCTCCATCTTTCTTACTCATGAAGAAAAAACCGGCACCAGCAGGAGAGGTGGACGGACGGATGAAGCCAGCGGCGAGGGCATCACGGATGTACTCCTCCATGGCGGCGGTCTCAGGAGCAGAAAGGGAAAAGATCCTACCCCTAGGTGGGCATGTCCCAGGCAGGAGGTCAACGGCACAATCATATGGCCTATGAGGGGGAAGTGATGTGGCTCGAACCTTACTGAAGACCTCTTTTAGATCCTCATACTCGGGTGGCACTCGGGACAATTCAGAGCGTGATGGGAACTTCTGGGGCTGGGAAGGAGACTTGGCGCGAAGACAGGTAGTATGGCAGGCAGAGCCCCATTCCGTAAGCCGGCCGGTGGCCCAATCTAAGCGAGGATTATGGCAGGCCAACCAAGGGTAACCCAGAATTAATGGAAACTGGGAAGAGTGGATAAGGGAGAATTGGATGGTCTCAAAATGTTGTCCTTCCAAGCCCAAACACAGAGGGGCAGTATGATGGTGAACGGTTCCAGAACCCAGGGGTCTTCCATCCAGAGCAACAACAGTGAGGGGGTGATCAGGATGGGTCAGGGGAATCTTGAGCTGTTTAGCTAACCCCAGATCTATGAAGTTACCATCAGACCCCAAATCCACCATGGCCTTAAGATCATATTGTTGATTGTCCCAGAAAAGGGAGGATGCCAGCAAAACCCTAGAAACAGTGGGGTCGGAAGGGATGGTTATGCTCATCTCAGGTCCCTCCGTCCTGGATGAGCCCTGGCTTTTCCCACCAAATCTGGACAGGAAGAGCGGAAGTGGCCAGCTTTCCCACAACAGAGACAAGATCCCTCTCTCATTCGGCGATCATGTTCGGGCTGCGAGAGGCGGGTTACTCCCACCTGCATGGGCTCCTCTGGATCGGTCAAAGATGTACTCGGGATGGCTCGAAGGTTCTCAGATGGCTTCGAAGCAGGAAAAGCTCTGGTCTCTGGAAACGGAGTGAAAAAGGAATGGCGTTCTCTTTGCCTCTCACGGAGCCGATTATCCACACGAACGGAGATATCAAAAAGAGACTCCAAATCACTCACCGGATCCCTGGAAGCCAGTTCGTCCTTGATCTCATCCGTGAGACCGTGGCGAAAGGTGGCGATGAGCGCCTCCGAATCCCATTGGCTTTCTGCAGCGAGAGTGCGAAACTCAATAGCGTAGTCCGCAACGCTACGAACCCCCTGGCGAAGCCGAAGTAGTCTGTTAGATGCTTCTCTCCCACTGACAGGGTGATCAAAAACCCTTCTCATTTCTTCCGAGAAAAGTTGGTAGTTTAAACATACCGGCGTTTGCTGTTCCCAGACGGCTGTAGCCCAGGTAAGCGCCTTGCCGGTAAGTAGCGAAATGATGTAGGCCACTCGGGAACAGTCACTGGGAAATAATGAACCCTGCAGTTGGAAAACCAGGGAACACTGGATTAGGAAACCTCGACATCCTCCTGGGTTACCGTCGTAGCGCTCGGGTGCAGGTAATCGGGGTTCTCTCAGAGGAGAAGGCGAAACCGTAGGAGCGGGTAACGGTGCAGGAGCGGCTTGGATCACCTGACTCTGTTTCTGGCTCTGATGGAAAGTGATGACGAGGCCCTCCAGCAGATTCTGGTTTCGGGAGACTGCCGTGGCGAGACACTGCAGTCCGTTCAAAATAAGTTGTAGCTGTTCAGAAACTTGTCTTGGCCATTGGTCCTTCTCTGCTGGGTCCATGTTTTGGCTCAGTCTTGCTGTAAGGACCGGAACTCGGTGGACCCAACTGCAGTAAGGCAAACTGAGGCAGAGGTAAGGTTGCAAAATAAAGGTAGACTTTACTTGACATAAACAAAATAACAACAGTACAGAATACAGGCAAGCAGACCAGCACGCGGTATCTCCAGGCAGAGCAACTCAAGACTGAGCAAAGAACATAAAGTGAACACCACTTAAATAGTAGGCATCTAACAATGCACAGGTGAATACAATAATGAATAAAGAAAGACACAATTAAGAGAGTTCATGGAGCCCTCTGGTGGTGAGGCGAGGCAGAGTCTGGATCATTCCTTACACTAACTATACTGTTGGCAGTGAAATAAAGAAAGACTTGCATTTATATAGTGCCTTTCACAACCTCAGGATGTCCCAAAGTGCATTACAGCCAATGATGTATTTTTGCAGTGCAGTCACTGTTGTAATGTAGGAAACGTGGCGGCCAATTTGCACACAGCAAGATCCCACAAACAGGAATGAGATAAATGGCCAGATAATCTTTTTAATGAGACGATAGCAAAATACTGCGGATGCTGGAAATCCGAAATAACAACAGAAAATGCTGGAAAAACTCAGCAGGCCCGGCAACATCCGTGGAGAGAAAATAGAGTCAACGTTTCAGGTCGAAAACCTTCGTCAAGACTGAAAAAGCACAGGAAATGAAACAGATTAAAAGGCCAGTTTGGGGGCCGGAAAATGGGGATGAGAGAACAAAAGAGAAGTGAAGAGACAAGGGAGGAAAAATCCAGTGGGTAGTGCCACCCGTTAGCACCTTAAGAGGGCACTAAGTGGGGCGCAAACCAACTAGCGCCCGGGCGCGGCACTGCCCATGCCTCCCGCAAAATTCAGCGGGTGGTGGCGCTAACCGGTAGCGCTGTGCCACTGGCGATGACGTCATTGATGTGTGCAGCGCCCCGCTCACGCCCCGGCCGCAATCTTCGGGAGTGCCCCCTGATTTACCGCCGGACGCTATGTCCGACAGGGTCAGGGTGGCGCACCTGTGGCCGAGGAGGCGCAAATTAAAGGCGAGGTGCGGGGCGGCCATTTTTGTTGTTGGCCGCCTGCCAGCACCTGCCTGCGCTCCCGTCCCTGGCCTCCGGAACCCCCCCCCCCCACCCCCCCCGCGGAGTGCTGGCTGCGCTCCAAGAGCCCGGCACTTCTCTTGGGTGCCGGGCTCTTTTGCCTGCACTCCCGATCCTCGGGGGCCTAGCTGGGCCCCAGGTCGCGCTGCACAAGGCCCCTCCCCTTTAAGAAGGGGAGGAAGGCCTGCAATACCGCAGCGCGACGTGCTGCAGCGTGTGGCGCTGTGACACGTAGCGCCACGATATTCCCTCGCAGTGCCCCAAGAGGGAGGCAGGGTGCTTCCAGTAGCGCCCCGCTTCCCTCTTGGGGCACAACCACTCAATTTCCGACGCGGGGACGCTAATTTTTCTGGGGCGCCCTCAATCGGGGCACTACTCAATTTTTAGCCCAATCTTTTTAATGATGTTGATTGAGGGATAAATATTGGCCAGGACACCGGGGAGAACTCCCCCGCTCTTCTTCAGTTTAATGTCTCATCTGTTGGGATGATCTATTTATTTGGTTACATCAAGGTTTAGAAACGCTGAGTTTAGCAAATCTTGCTTCATTCCATTTCCAAACTGTCATTCTACTGACGAGGTTTGGCCATAGATCCATTTAAATGATAATTCTTGGTAACCTGTGGAGCAATATTCTTCGAATCTCTGATCAAATTGTCCTGCTTTTGAAATCTCCGAATCAATCAGCTGCAGCCTCCACATTGTTTAAACTTGACATCTATTGTGAGCGCTCAGTACTGGTCTCCCCGGCCTGCCATTAATTTCTAGCCTCCACACTCTACACAACAGTGAGTGATGCGAGCAGATTCAATCCCCCTCTTCTGCTAAACGGCACTGTAATAATTACTGTCTGTGTTTTAGTCTAAAGCTTTGAATAGACGGAGATAAAACTCTTCAATGGGCTGAATACAATCCTCTGGGACTTGGTCCAGTGACATGTTCTTCAGCTTGTAATCAAATTTGAGATGAAATAAAATTGGGTTTCAGTTTTTGCTGCTGGGAAGGCCATTAAAGGCCAATAAGCGTTCCTTTGTGTCGGCCTTGATAATGTATTCAAGCTCTTCCCCAACAGACTCTGTCGTACAGTAGGAATTAGAGAGGCAGAAAGTAACAACGGTAACTTTCTACCATCCATTCCTTGGCTGATGCCCTTTTGTCGGGATATGATGATTATTGACTTGTCGAGCTTCCCCCGGCACCGAGTGGTGAGTTGATTGTTGCTCCATGTCCGAGCTGAGTGTGACAGACTGATATTGGAGCGGCTCCTCATCCCTTCAGGCTCATTGTGATTGAAGGGCTCTGTGGTTTCAGCCAGTCTCCACTCACTGCTCCTGACTGACTGAGTGGGCCCACAGGCGTTTAAGAACATAAGAACATAAGAAATAGGAGCAGGAGTGGGCCAATCGGCCCCTCGAGCCTGCTCCGCCATTCAATAAGATCATGGCTGATCTGATCCTAACCGCCAATCTACTATCACAGAACCATCTCCTGAATCTAACAGAATTAGACACATGAACTAGGAGCAGGATCAGGCTACATGGCCCCTGGGCCCGCTCCGCTACCCACAGGGCCATGACCGATCCGAACCTAGACTCATGTCCAAATTCCTGCCTGCTCCCCGTAACCCTTAATTCCCTTCTAGGAAACTGTCTATTTCTGTTTTAAATTTATGTAATGATGTAGCTTTTACAGCTTTTTGGGGCAGCATATTCCATGGACCTACCACCCTCTGAGTGAAGTAGTTCCTCCTCATCTCAGTTTTGAAAGAGCAGCCCCTTATTCTAAGACTATGCACCCTAGTTCTAGTTTCACCCATCATCGGGAACATCCTCCCCGCATCCACCCGATCCAACCCCTTCACAATCTTATATGTTTCAATAAGATTGCCTCTCATTCTTCTGAACTCCAATGAGTAGAGTCCCAATCTACTCAACCTCTCCTCATATGTCCATCCCCTCATCCCCGGGATTAACCGAGTGAACCTTCTTTGTACTGACTCGAGAGCAAGTATGTCTTTTCTTAAGTATGGACACCAAAACTGTATGCAGTATTCCAGGTGCGGTCTCACCAATACCTTGTACAGCTGAAGCAATACCTCCCTATTTTTATATTCTATCCCCCTAGCAATAAAAGCCAACATTCCATTGGCCTTCTTAATCACTTGCTGCACCTGCATACTAACCTTTTGAGTTTCGTGCACCAGGACCCCCAGATCCCTTTGTACTTCAGTACTTTCCAGTTTCTTGCCATTAAGATAATAACTTGCTCTACGATTTTTCCTGCCAAAGTGCATAACCTCATACTTTCCAGTATTGTATTCCATCTGCCAAATCTCTGCCCACTTACTTAGCCTGTCTATGTCCTCCTCACTCACTACTTTCCCCCCCATCTTAGTATCATCTGCAAACTTTGATATGTTACACTCGGTCCCCTCCTCCAAATCGTTAATATAGATTGTAAAGAGTTGGGGACCCAGCACTGACCCCTGCGGAACACCACTAGTTACTGATTGCCAGTCTGAGAATGAACCATTTATCCCAACTCTCTGCCTTCTGTTAGATAGCCAATCCTCTATCCATGCCAGAATATTACCCCCAATCCCGTGATTTTTTATCTTAAGCAATAATCTTTTGTGTGGCACCTTGTCAAATGCCTTTTGGAAGTCTAAATACACTACGTCCACTGGTTCCCCTTTATCCACCCTATATGTTACTTCCTCAAAGAACTCCAGCAAATTTGTCAAACATGACTTCCCCTTCATAAAACCATGCTGACTTTGTCCTATTAAATTATGATTAGCCAAATGTCTTGTTACTGTCTCCTTAATAATGGACTCCAAAATTTTACCTACCGCAGATGTTAGGCTAACCGGTCTATAGTTTCCAGCCTTCTGCCTACTGCCCTTTTTAAATAAGGGTGTTACATTAGCAGTTTTCCAGTCTGCCGGGACCTTTGCTGAGTCCAGGGAGTTTTGGAAAATTATTACCAATGCATCCACAATCCCTACCGCCACTTCCCTCAAGACCCTAGGATGTAAGCCATCCGGTCCAGGTGATTTATCCGCCTTGAGTCCCATTATTTTACCGAGTACCACTTCCTTAGTGATTTTGATCGTGTTTAGCTCCTCCACCCCTATAGCCCCTGTTTGTCCAGTGTTGGGATATTCTTAGTGTCCTCTACTGTAAAGACTGATACAAAATATTCATTCAGTGTTTTTGCCATCTCCATATTTCCCACCATTAATTTCCCGGTCTCATCCTCTAAGGGACCAACATTTACTTTAGCCACCCTTTTTCTTTTTATATAACTATAAAAACTCTTACTATCTGTTTTTATATTTTTTGCTAATTTACTTTCATAATCTATCTTCCCTTTCTTAATCAATCTTTTTGTTATTTTTTGCTGTCTTTTAAAGTTTTCCCAATCCTCTCTCCTCCCACTAGATTTGGCTACCTTATATGCCCTTGTTTTTAGTCGAATACTATCCTTAATTTCTTTACTTAGCCACGGATGGCTGTCTTTTCTTTTACACCCTTTTCTTCTCAGTGGAATATATATTTTTTGGAAGTTGTAAAATAACTCCTTAAATGTACACCACTGATCATGTATCGTCTTACCCTTTAATCTATTTTCCCAATCCACTCTACTCAATTCCGCTCTCATACCTTCATAGTCTCCTTTATTCAAGCTTAGCACGCTTGTTTGAGATCCAACCTTCTCACCCTCTAATTGAATATGGAATTCAACCATGTTATGGTCACTCATTCCAAGGGGATCCTTTACTAGGACATTTTTAATCAATCCTGTCTCGTTACACAGGACCAGATCTAAGGTTGCTTGCCCCCTGGTCGGTTCAGTTACATACTGCTCAAGAAACCCATCCCTAATACACTCAATGAACTCATCCTCAAGGCAGCCCTGCCCAATTTGATTTGTCCAATTAATATGATAGTTAAAATCCCCCATAATTATAGATGTTCCCTTATTACAAGCCTCAACTATTTCCTGATTGATACTCCGTCCAACAGAGTTGCAACTGTTCGGAGGCCTATAGACTACGCCCACTAGTGTTTTTTTCCCCTTATTATTCCTTATCTCCACCCAAACTGTTTCATTATCCTGATCTTTTGACCCAATATCATTTCTCTGTATTACAGTGATTCCTTCCTTTATTAACATAGCCACCCCACCTCCCCTTCCTTCCTGCCTGTCCTTCCTGATTGTTAAATAACCTGGTATGTTTAATTCCCAGGCATTGTCACCCTGCAGCCATGTTTCTGTAATGGCCACAAGATCATACCCATATGTAGTTATTTGTGCCATTAACTCGTCTATTTTGTTACGAATGCTACGTGCATTCAGATAGAGAACTTTCAAATATGTTTTGTGACACTTAGTTCCTGCTTTTGCCCTTTTTATTACTTTACCTTTTACTCCATACCTTCTGCCCCTTCCTGACACGCTCTGGTTTTTAATTTCCCCACTGCTACCTAAGTCTATGACCTTCTCTGTTGTCATTTTTATTATTTGCTCTCTCGGAACCTCCCCCCCACTAGTTAGTTTAAAGCCCTCTCTACTGCCCTAGTTATATGATCCGCCAGGACTCTAGTCCCAGCACTGGCCAAGTGAAGCCCGTCCCAATGGAACAGCTCCCTCCTGCCCCAGTACTGGTGCCAGTGTCCCAGGAAGCAAAACCCATTTCTCCCACACCAGTCTTTGAGCCACGCATTTAGCTCTCTAATTTTATTTGTGCTAGCCAAATTCGCTCGTGGCTCAGGTAATAATCCAGAGATTATTACCCTTGAGGTTCTGTTTTTTAATTTGAACCCTAGCTGCTCATACTCCTTTAACTGAACCGGCTTCCTAGTCCTATCTACGTCGTTTGTACCAACATGGACCACGACAACTGGATCCACCCCCTCCCACTGCAAGTTTCTTTCCAGCCCAGAGGAGATGTCCTTAACCCTGGCACCGGGTAGGCAACACAGCCTTCGGGACTCTCGCTCTTGGCTGCAGAGAACTCTATCTATCCCCCTAATAATACTATCCCCTACCACTACAACATTTCTATTTACTCCCCCCTCTTGAATGGCCCCCCGTTCCACGGTGCTGTGGCCAGGTTGCTCATCCTCCCTGCAGTCCCTGCTCCTGTCCCCACAGGGAGTAAGAGCCTCGAACCTGTTGGTCAAGAGCAAGGGCTGCGGCTCCTCCAGCTCTACCTCCTGGATCCCCGTACCTGCCTCACTCGTAGTCAGACCATCCTGTCCCTGACCATGGGCTACATCTGAATTACTTAACTTCATAGGTGTGACCACCTCCTGATACACAGAGTCCAGGTACTTCTCCCCCTCCCTGATGTGTCGCAGTGTCTGAAGCTCAGACTCCAGCTCATCAACACGGAGCTGGAGTTCCTGTAGCAGCAGACACTTGTCACAGACGTAATCACCGTGAGCCTCAATGGGGTTCACCGGCTCCCACATCTCGCAACAGTAGCACATCACCTGCTCCATTCTATGTAATTCATTAAAATTTTTATTGTTAGTTATGGACACCCTCTGCCCGATTTTAGATGCTAGTATCCCCTTTAATTAATTGGATTTAAATTAAATCAATCCCTCTAGTTACACCAGTTAAATGGTTTACCAACAGTCACTCTGCACCAGAAAGGCCTTATTAACTACAACCCACAGAGTTAAAGTTTGAAAAGAGCACCTAACACCCCACTTACCCTAACTCACACTTACCCAAACTCACAGCACTCTCTGCTGACCTTTCACAGATGACCCAGGGAATGTACTTTTTTTTGCCTGTCTCAAACTTAATGTTGTTTATCAACTGACACTTGAATTGAAGAGGAGGCTCATCGAGTAAAGCAACTATTGAAAAACGGAGCCTTGGTTTGGAGTTCTGTGGATTTACAGGAGCCAAGACCGACCGCAGTGCGGCCCTATAAAGGTACAACAATTGAGTGCGTGGTGTATGAATCCACGCGGATTCATGGGGGGTGGTTTTCCCAGCCTTGGGGAGGCGGGACTGCCGGGAAAATGGCAGAATCTGGGGGCGGGTACCCATCCCGCCCCCAACCCACCTCCATGCCATCTTCCCAGGAGGCACGTACCCGACCCGCGCTGGGAGCCACCTATTTTTATCCCGTGTATTTTGACCCGATAGGGGAAAGATTCGGTTGGATTGCACCTCCCGTTAGCGCCTTAAGAGGGTGCTAATGGGGCGCAAAGCCACTAGTGCCCGGGCGCGGCAATGCTTGTGCCGCTTGCGAAATTGATCAGACATTTTGCGGCGGTGCTAAACACTACCGCCACGTTCTCCTGCGCCGGCAGATCATGACGTCAGTCGAGCGTGCAACGCCCCAGTAGTGCCCCGGACTGGATATTGAGTGGCGCCCCCTGCCTTACCACCTGCCACTAGCAACGACAGGTAGAGGGGAGCGTTTTGCAGTCGGGAAGGGACTGGGGGAGCGCTATTTAAAGGCGACTGCTTCCTGCCTGTTTTTGTCGGCGAAATTTTTGCACCACGCATTCTGAGAGCGAGAGAGAGATGTCTGTAGAGTTTCAAAGCTGTGTTGAGGAGTTTTGGGTACTGAGCAGCACTTTGCAGGTTCATTTTGATTTGACCTTCCTTGCATCGATTTAGAAGAGACTATGGGGATTGCACTCTGAGCTCTTTCCCTGGGCCGCTCCATTGTTCTCTCCAGCAGATTTGATGTACAGGTCTCTCCAGGCCAAGATTCAAGGCTGCAATGAGCAGGATGTGGATGGAGAGCAAGATCGACCCTCCCCTTTAAGAACTGGCCGGTGCCAGTGTGTCTGTGTTCCATTGCTGACTGACATCACATGAGCTTCGCCAGCGCTCTGAGGTAGCGCCTCGCTCCTCGGCGTTAGCGCCTTAAGACAGGTGTGTAGCACCTGATTTAGCGCTCCAATCACCTCCAGGGGCGATAAAAGCCAAGTTTGCAGTCGGAGGCGATAATTAGCGCCAGGCGCTAAACTTTGCGCACCGCCAATAATCGCGCCCCAAACGGGGCGATACTGAATTTCTCCCCCCCCCATGTATTTTACTCCGTGTATTTTGGCCTTTATATTTTGAACCGTGTATTTTACCCTGTGTATTTTGAACCGTGTATTTTGGCCCATGTATTTTTACCTCGTGTGCTTTGGCCGGTGTACTTTTATTCTGTCTGTTTTGGCCGATGTATTTTACCCCGTGTATTTTTACCCGTTTATGTTGGTCCATGTATTTTACCCCATGTATTATTGCCCCGTGTATTTTTGCCCATGTATTTTTACCCGTGTATTTTGACCCCTGCCTTTTACCCCATGTATTTTGGCCTGTGTATTTTTACCTCGTGTATTTTTAGCCTGTGTATTTCGGCCTGTGTAATTTTACCCATGTATTTTGGCCCCTGAAGTGTGATACGGTACAGTAGAGTACGGTACGGTAGAGTACGGTGTGATACGGTACAGTGTGGTAGAGTACGGTGTGATGCGGTACAGTGTGGTAGAGTACGGTAGAGTATGGTGTGATACGGTACAGTGTGGTAGAGAACGGTGTGATATGGTACAGTGTGGTAGAGTACGGTGTGATATGGTACAGTGTGATACGGTACGGTAGAGTACGGTGTGGTATGGTGTGGTAGAGAACGGCGTGATATGGTATGGTGTGGTACAGTATGGTAGAGTTTTAAGGGGCATCTTACTAGATGCAATGTGCAGAAGTTTGGGGAAGGAATTCCTGATAGTGAGGCTCAGGTGGCTGAAGGCAGGGCAGCCAATGGTGGGGCGATGGAAACATGTTCCAGCTCCGCACTACTGGTGAGCGAGGAATCTGCAATCTCAGAAACTCGGGCCTCGCTGTGACTGATTATAACAAAACAAATTGTCCATTTTCTGAGAGTAGCTGAGAAACCAGAATGCTGTGCATTCAAACAAAGTGATGAAATAATGGCGAGTGCCTGAACTGCGGGAAACTCTCAGTGGCTGTGGGGCCAGTTTGAAGATTTGATGGTGCAGAGATCGCCACCTGCTGTTTAATGCTGGATACTGTCAGTGAGCGCAGGCTCGGCGCTGCCCCTGAGTGGAGAGACACAGTATTTAATGTTCATTTTTCGATTGGAGCCTATGGTTTATATCATAAAGTTTATGAATAGACTGAGGGAACGCCAACGGGGCACAAAGGGCTTATCGAGCAGGTGGGGGGGCTAATAGCGCCTGCTGAGAAATTCAGCGGGGCGATACTGAGGCGCTAGCCGGTAGTGCACCACTGGCGATGACATCATCGGCGAGCGACGCGACCCCTTAGCGTCCAGTGGCCGGAATTCGGCCATGCCCCACGAGGCTGCTGCGGGCGATGTCACCACCAGCCCCGCGGGTCACGAGCCGGGCCGCACACCGCTGGCATGTGCTGATTAAAGGGGCGCTCCGGCTGCGCCCCGCGACGACATTTTTAATTTTGACTGACCTCCAGGTCGGCACCTCTTGGCGGCCCTTGGCGTGGACCGTGGCCGCAATTGCACCGTCCGGCACCGTGCCTCGGAGCTGGGCTGTGGTAAAGGCACCCCGCCGCCCTGGTGGGCCAGTGGAGGCCGTTAAATGGCCTGTAGAGTGAGCAGCAGCCCTCCCCTTTAACGGAAGGGATGGGGCACTGAAACGCGTCAACGCTACGTGGAGTGGCCACATAACGCTCCGGCGATACCACGTTTTCGCCCCAGACACCACCCCGAGAGGACGTGCAGCGCCTGAGACAGCGCTCTGCTGCCTCGATCAGGCGGTAAGCCCAATTTAGCGGCCAGGGCGGTTCTCCCGACCCGGGCACTAAATGTGAAGCGCTAATTCGGTACCGCCCCTGAATGGGGTGTAGCTGAATTTCGGCCCCTGAGTCTATACAATAAAAAGGCAATGGTTTAATCCACAGCGGGATAAAGTGAACAAGAAAACAATGTTCACAGCACGGGAAAACAGTCAGACCCTCGGGTCTGCACCAACTCTTTGCTACAATAGTCCCACTGCCCCGCTCTCCCCCCATAGCCCTGTATCAATCCCAAACTAATCCGACTGCCCCGCTCTCTCCCCATAGCCCTGTATCAATCCCAAAGTAATCCCACTGCCCCGCTCTCTCCCCATAGCCCTGTATCAATCCCAAACTAATCCCACTGCCCCGCTCTCTCCCCATAGCCCTGTATCAATCCCAAACTAATCCCACTGCCCCGCTCTCCCCCCATAGCCATGTATCAATCTCAAACTAATCCCACTGCCCCGCTCTCCCCCCATAGCCCTGTATCAATCCCAAACTAATCCCACTGCCCCGCTCTCTCCCCATAGCCATGTATCAATCTCAAACTAATCCCACTGCCCCGCTCTCCCCCCATAGCCCTGTATCAATCCCAAACTAATCCCACTGTCCCACTCTCTCCCCATAGCACTGTATCAATCCCAAACTAATCCGACTGCCCCGCTCTCTCCCCATAGCCCTGTATCAATCCCAAAGTAATCCCACTGCCCCGCTCTCTCCCCATAGCCCTGTATCAATCCCAAACTAATCCCACTGCCCCGCTCTCTCCCCATAGCCCTGTATCAATCCCAAACTAATCCCACTGCCCCGCTCTCTCCCCATAGCCATGTATCAATCTCAAACTAATCCCACTGCCCCGCTCTCCCCCCATAGCCCTGTATCAATCCCAAACTAACCCCACTGTCCCACTCTCTCCCCATAGCACTGTATCAATCCCAAACTAATCCCACTGCCTCGCTTTCTCCCCATAGCCATGTATCAATCCCAAACTAATCCCACTGCCCCACTCTGCCCTCATAGCCCTGTATCTATCCAAAATAATCCCACTGCATCGCTCTCTCTCCATAGCCCTGTAGCAATCCCAAACTAACCCCACTGCTCCACTCCCTCCCCATAGCCCTGTATGATAAATCCAGAAAGTGGAACAAGGAACTCAAAGAGGCTGGATGTTAGAACTAACACGAGTACTTTATTAACAACTGGGAAACACATTTACAGACAGCCGGCATCAGCATCCTGGCATTCCACCTTGTGCTGACCTATACAGGAAGCGAAACCTCTGACCTTAGCAGCAGCATTGGCTACAGCACCACCTGGTGGATAACCTTAATCATAACATCCCAGATCACTATATCCCTTATCCCTTAAGATTTCAGTTTGAATTTCTTAACAAACAACCATTTGTGAGGGTCGCATAAGGAGTCTCCATTCATCATGTTCCATACTTGACGAATCTAACAGTTCAGTATCAATCTCTCTGGTGGCTTGCGAGTCCTTTGTGAACGTCTAACAGTAAAGTCCCTGCTTGTTTGTGGTGAAGCCACCAGCTGCTCCTCAGCAGTGCTCGGAGTATCTGACTCTGCAACGATGGTTCCCTCTTGACGAATGGGTTCCTGCGGAATTGTCTCTGTCCCTGGTGGTGGCACCACAGATGCACTTGGATAACTGGGGGCAACCCTGTCTTCAGTCATTGCATCTGGAACCTTCATTTTAATTTCCCCATGTCTGGGAAGTATCTGATCTACATGTCTGCGTACTACCCTACCATCTCCCAACATGACCTTGTATGATACTGGACCTGTCATTGAGTCTATGAAGCCAGGAATCCACTTTGGTCCATAACTGAAATTCCTGGTAAGGACCGCATCTCCTTCTCCAAAACTTCGGCTCTTTGTTCTTTTGTCATGGTTCTCTTTTTGTTTGTTTTGTTTGTTTTCCATTTTCCTTTTTAGGTCTGGGTGGACAAGGTCAAGAGTGGAGCGTAGTCTATGACCTAATAACATCTCAGCAGGAGAGAGTCCTGTGGTGGATTGAGGTGTTATTCTGTAGCTGAACAGAACCCGTGACACTTTGGCTGCTAAACTCCCTTCTGCACTTTTTTTCATCATCTCCTTAAATGTTTGTACGGCTCTCTCTGCAAGTACATTCGAGGACAGATGATATGGAGCCGAGGTCACCTGCACTATGCCATTTGTTCTCAAGAACTCTTTTGTCTCTGTACTCACAAAACAAGTGGCATTGTCACTCACCACGATCTCCGGTAGCCCTTGATTACTGAAGCTCCGACGCAGGCAGTCTATAGTAGTAGTGGCGGAAGCAGAATTTACAGGATAAACATCCATCCATTTGGAATGTGCATCAATGATTATGAGGAACATTTTCCCCATGAATGGTCCCACATAATCTAAGTGCAATCTTCTCCATGGTTTATCCGGCCACTCCCAGGGGTGGAGAGGAGCCGCTGCTGGTGCCTTCCAGTGTTCCTGACAAGTGCTGCATGTCTTGACTAGATTTTCTATCTCCTCATCTAGCTTTGGCCACCACAAGTAAGTCCTAGCCAAGGCTTTCATACGCGAGACCCCTGGATGACACTGATGTAGTTGCTCTAGGATAGACTGTCGTGCTGGCCGTGGAATAATCACTCGTGCTCCCCACAACACGCAACCATCCTGCACACTCAGCTCTGTTTTCCTGACACTGTAGGGTGTGAAGTCAGCCCCTTCCGGATGCTGTGGCCATCCCCTCACCACATATTCTCGAACTCTAGACAGTACTGGATCTTTACCTGTCCATGTTCTTACTTGCTCTGCAGTCACAAGTGCCGTGTCAGTGTCCTCCAACATCAACACTCTGTCCTCTGGAGCTGCACGGATAGGTGTGCCTGGCAGTGGAAGACAGCTCAAGGCATCTGCGTTCCCATGGTACTTGCCCGCCTTGTAGACGATGACATACTCATATGCCCTCAACGTCACTACCCACCTCTGGATCCGGGGTGACACCATCTGTGGAACTGCTTTCATTTCATTGAAAAGAGAGAGAAGAGGTTTATGATCGGTGCATATGGTGAACTTCCTGCCATATATGTACTTGTGGAACCTCTGTAACCTAAACATTACTGCTAACCCCTCTTTGTCTAACTGGGAATAGTTTTTTTCCGCTGGTGTTAGAGTTCAGGACATAAACCCTATTGGTCTTTCAGTTCCATCTTCCATGCAGTGTGAAAGAACTGCCCCCACCCCGTAAGGTGAAGCGTCACAAGAGAGAATGATGTCTTTCTCTGCATTGTAGTGAACCAGCACATCCGACGACAGCATTAGTTTCTTGGACTGTTCAAATGAAACCCCCTGCTCCTCTCCCCACTGCCACTGTGTCTCCTTGCGCAGTAGTTTGTGAAGAGGTGCTAACACAGTTGACAAGTTTGGTAAAAATCTGTTATAATAGTTTAGCAGTCCCAGGTAAGCTTTTAACTCAGCCACATTTGTAGGAGCTGGGGCCTCCTGCAGTGCTTGTACCTTCTCCTTGAGTGGATGGAGCCCAGTGGCGTCCACTCTGTGTCCCAGGAACACTGCCTCATTCCCCAGGAAAGTGCACTTACTCCTCTTGAGCCGGAACCCTGCCCTCTCCAATCTCTGTAGTACCTCTCTCAGAGTGCTCAGATGCTCCTGGTCGGTTTTTCCCGTCACCAGAATGTCATCCAGATAGATGGAAACATGTGGAATCCCTTGCAGTACACCTTCAATTGTCCTCTGGAAGATAGCTGGACTAGATAAGACACCAAATGGTAAGCGGTTATATGTAAACAAGCCCTTGTGTGTATTTATGGTGACATACTTCTTTGATTCGTCATCCAGTGTAATCTGCAAGTAGGCATGACTCATATCCAACTTTGTGAATTTCTTTCCTCCAGCCAGGTTTGCAAAGAGATCCTCTGTTTTGGGAATAGGATACTGTTCTAGTTTAGACACCCGATTGACTGTCAATTTATAGTCTCCACAGAGTCTTACCGAATTGTCCGGTTTTAAAGCAGGTCCTATGGGAGCTGCCCATTCCGAACATTTCACTGGCTCCAGTATGTTCTCTCTCAATAGACGGTCAAGCTCAGCCTCTACCTTTGGCTTCATGGCATAAGGCACAGGTCGTTGTTTAAGAAACCTTGGCGGTGCCTCCTTGTCTATATAAATCTTAGCTGGGGGGCCATTAAATGTGCCAAGTTCCTCCTTGAACACATTCTCATGTTCACTCAACACTTCTTGCAAAGTCAACTGTTTGCCCGCATCTATTTGATGTACTGCTCCCCAGTCTAATTTAAGTTCTTTTATCCAGCCCCGACCTAACAGGTTTGGTCCGGTACCTGATACTATAACTACAGGTAGCTGTTCCATTGTGTCCCTGTGTTGCACAGTTACATTGGCTGTACCTAATGTCACTACTCGTTCACCTGTATATGTTTTAAGATGCAGGGAGCAAGGCTTTAACTCTGGAACTTTTGCACGGTTCCACAATTTTGAGTACTCTGCCTTGTTCATTATGGTCACGCTGCACCCTGTATCCACTTCAAAGTTCATCTTAGAATCATTTACTGTCAGTTGCAATGTGATAGGAGCCACTTTTGGAATGTTCTCTAATATGCTATACATTATGAACATGTCCTCTTCTTCCTCAGCTTCCCCGCTGATGTGGTGTGCTCCATGTTTTTTCACTTCTCTCCCTTGGTTTTGCTGTCCTCCCACTTTTGGTTTGGATTCTTCCACAGGTGATTTCGCCCTGCAAGCTCATTTTATGTGTCCTTGTTTCCTACACTTGTAGCACTTTTCCTCCAGAAACCGGCATTCACTCGCCAGGTGATCGCCCTTGCATCTATAACATGCCTTCACATGCTCACATTGCGGTTTCTGACACATGTTCAACTTGTGCACAACAACCTGACCTGCAACTTGCGTAGCATTAGCCCTGTCTGAACCCTGTATTTCTTTTACATCTCAGTTCGCTGTCTCTATGGCTTGAGCAAGTTCCAATGCTTTTTCATAAGTAAGCCCAGTCTCGGATAATAATCTACGCTGCATTTGGTCGTCCATAATTCCACAAACTAGCCTATCTCGCAGCATTTCCTTCAGGTTGTTCCCATAATTGCAATCTTGTGCTAATTTACGCAACACCGCTACATAGTCCATTACGCTCTCTTCCTCTTTCCTGTTCCTTGAATTAAACTTGAACCGCTGTACAATCTCACTAGGCTTAGGGTTGAAATGTTCTTTTAGCAAAGCCACTAATTCAACAAATGATTTGTCTCCAGGCTTTTCAGGACTGAGCAGATTTTTCATCAAACTGTAGGTTTGGCTTCCCACTGAACTAAGCAGAATGGCTTTCCTTTTTCCGGCATCATTTATTTCATTTGCTTCAAAAAAATAACCCAATACTTCACAGTATTCCTCCCAGGTTTGTGCTTGAATATCAAAAATGGAAACCATGGCAGCCATGCTCTCTCCCAGCTTGTAGCTAACTTTAGCTCGTGATTTTGTTGTTTAAACGTCTCGGCAGACTTTTCTTCTTTATGCAGGGTCCTTTAGTTGCCTCGTCGCCAAATGTGATAAATCCAGAAAGTGGAACAAGGAACTCAAAGAGGCTAGATGTTAGAACTAACACGAGTACTTCATTAACAACTGGGAAACACATTTACAGACAGCCGGCATCAGCATCCTGGCAATCCACCTTGTGCTGACCTACACAGGAAGCGAAACTTCTGACCTTAACAGGAAGCAAACCTCTGACCTTAGCAGCAGCATTGGCTACAGCACCACCTGGTGGATAACCTTAATCATAACATCCCAGATTACTATACCCTGTACAATCCAAAATAATCCCACTGCCCCTCTCCCTCGCTATAGCCCTGTATCAATCCCAAAATAATCCCACTGCCCCACTCTCCCTATAGCCCTGTATCAATCCAAAACTAATCCCACTGCATTGCTTTCTCTCCATAGCCCTGTATCAATCCCAAACTAATGCCACTGCCCCGCTCTCTCCCCATAGTCCTGTATCAATCCCAAACTAATCCCACTGCCCCGCTCTGCCCCCATAGCCCTGTATCAATCCCAAACTAATGCCATGCCCCGCTCTCTCCCCATAGCCCTGTATCAATCTCAAACTAATCCCACTGCCCTGCTCTCTCCCCATAGCCCTGTATCAATCCCAAACTAATCCCACTGCCCCGCTCTCTCCCTAAAGCCCTGTATCAATCCGCAAAGTATTCCCACTGCCCCGCTTTCCCCCAATAGCCCTGTATCAATCCCAAACTAATCCCACTGTCCCGGTCTCTCCCCATAGCCCTGTATCAATCCCCAAACTAATCCCACTGCCCCCTCCCTCCCCATAGCCATGTATCAATCCCAAACTATTCCCACTGCACTGCTGTCTCCCCATAGCCCTGTATCAATCCCAAACTAATCCCACTGCCCCGCTCTTTATCCATAGCCCTGTATCAATCTCAAACTAATCCCACTGCCCCGCACTCTCCCCATAGCCCTGTATCAATCTCAAACTAATCCCACTGCCCTGCTCACTCCCCACAGCCATGTATCAATCCCAAACTAATCCCACTGTCCCGCTCTCTCCCCATAGCCCTGTATCAATCTCCAAACTAACCACACTGCCCCACTCTCCCCATAGCCCTGTATCAATCCCAAACTAATCCCACTGCCCCGCTCTCTCCCCATAGCCCTGTATCAATCCCAAACTAATGCCACTGCCCCGCTCTCTCCCCATAGCCCTGTATCAATCTCCAAACTAACCACACTGCCCCACTCTCCCCATAGCCCTGTATCAATCCCAAACTAATCCCACTGCCCCGCTCTCTCCCCATAGCCCTGTATCAATCCCAAACTAATGCCACTGCCCCGCTCTCTCCCCATAGCCCTGTATCAATCTCCAAACTAATCACACTGCCCCACTCTCCCCATAGCCCTGTATCAATCCCAAACAAATCCCACTGCCCCACTCTCCAAATAGCCCTGTATCAATCCCAAACTAATCCCACTGCCCCACTCTCCCAATAGCCCTGTATCAAGCTCAAACTAATCCCACTGCCCCGCTCTCTCCCCATAGCCCTGTATCAATGCAAAACTAATCCCACTGCCCTGCTCTCTCCCCACAGCCCTGTGTCAATCCCAAACGAATCCCACTGCCCCGCTCTCTCCTCAAAGCCCTGTATCAATCCCAAACGAATCCCACTGCCCTGCTCTCTCCCCATAGCCCTGTATCAATCCCAAATTAATCCTACTGCCCTGCACTATCCCCATAGCCCTGTATCAATCCCAAACTAATCCCACTGCCCCGCTCTATCCCCATAACCCTGTATCAATGCCAAACTACTCCCACTGCCCCGCTCTCTCCCCATAGCCGTGTATCAATCTCAAACTAATCCCACTGCCCTGCTCTCTCCCCACAGCCCTGTATCAATCCCAAAAACTAATCTCACAGCCCCGCTCTCTCCCCATATCCCTGTATCAATCCCAAACTAATCTCACTGATCCGCTCTCTCCCCATAGCCCTGTATCAATCTCAAACTGATCCCACTGCGCCACTCTCCCCATAGCCCTGTATCAATCCCAAACTAATCCCACTGCCCCGCTCTCTCCCCATAGCCATGTATCAATCCAAAATAATCCCACTGCCCCTCTCCCTCGCCATAGCCCTGTATCAATCCAAAAATAATCCCACTGTATCGCTCTCTCTCCATAGCCCGGTATCGATCCCCAAACTAATCCCACTGCCCCGCTCTCTCCCCATAGCCTTGTATCAATCCCAAACTAATGCCACTGCCCCGCTCTATCCCCATAGCCCTGTACCAATCCCAAACTAATCCCACTGCCCTGCTCTCTCCCCACAGCCCTGTATCAATCCCCAAACTAATCCCGCTGCCCCACTCTCTCCATAGCCCTGTATCGATCCCAAACTAATCCCACTGCCCCGCTCTCTCCCCATAGCCCTGTATCAATCTCAAACTAATCCCACTGCCCTGCTCTCTCCCAATAGCCCTGTATCAATCCCAAACTAATTCCACTGCCCCACTCTCCCCATAGCCCTGTATCAATCCCAAACTAATCTCACTGCCCCGCTCTCTCCCCATAGCCATGTATCAATCACAAAGTAATCCCACTGCCCCGCTCTCTCTCCATAGCCCTGTATCAATCCCAAACGAATCCCACTGCCCCGCTCTCTCCCCATAGCCATGTATCAATCTCAAACTAATCCCACTGCCCCGCTCTCTCCCCATAGCCATGTATCAATCACAAAGTAATCCCACTGCCCCGCTCTCTCCCCATAGCCCTGTATCAATCCCGAAACTAATCCCACTGCCCCACTCTCCACATAGCCCTGTATCAATCCCAAACTAATCGCACTGCCCCGTTCTCTCCCCATAGCCTTGAATGAATCCCAAACTAATCCCACTGCCCACTCTCTCCCCATAGCACTGTATCAATCTCAAACTAATCCCATTGCACAGCTCTCTCCCCATAGCCATGTATCAATCCCAAACTAATCCCACTGTCCCGCTCTCTCCCCATAGCCCTGTATCAATCCCAAACTAATGCCACTGCCCCGCTCTCTCCCCATAGCCCTGTATCTATCCCAAACTAATTGCACTGCCCTGCTCTCTCCCCATAGCCCTGAATCAATCTCCAAACTAATCCCACTGCCCCGCTCTCTCCCCATAGCCCTGTATCAATCCTAAACTAGTCCCACTGCCCCGCTCTCTCCCCATAGCCCTGTATCAATCCTAAACTAGTTCCACTGCCCCGCTCTTCCCATAGCCCTGTATCAATCCCAAACTAATCCCACTGCCGCACTCTCTCTCCATAGCCCTGTCTCAATCCCAAACTAATTAAGATGGATGTGGTAAACCACTTTATCGTTACACTATAGTTATCACTGTTGTATTGTTATCACCGTTGTATCACGATACGAGGTCGCCTCTTGTCGCGCTGTTATACCTGGGCTGACCACCTCCGACTCCGCCCATGGCTCCACCTACCTGCCCAGGTATAAAGGTAGTCGACTGGCTGGTATTCCTCCTTGTTGGACCCGATCACCCACGAGGGTGGGCTCTGTTATTTAGTCAATAAAAACCTTTAGTTACGTTCTTAACTCGTCGCCTTTTATTGGACGAATTGATAGGTATATCAATTTTATTGACTAAATTTTAAAGATGTCTACTACTGGCCAGCCAGAAGCCCTCCCAGAAGCACAGCCACACCAGCCGGCTTGGCTGCAAGCCCTCAAACCACCGTACCTGGATCTAAACCCACAGACAGCAAACGCAGCCCTCAACTTCAAACACTGGCTGGACTGCTTCGAATCCTACCTGGAAGAATCCGGCGCCCCGCAGAGATCCAAACTAAGACTTCTGAACGCCCAAGCGAGCCCGAGAGTATACGCACTCATACAGGACACGACTACGTACGAGGCCGCTATCAACCTACTGAAACAGCAGTACCGCAGCCCGGTAAATTACATGTACACCAGGCACCTCCTAAGATCCCGCCCGCAACAGCCAGGAGAGTCTGTAGCTGAATTTTTACGGGCGCTAAGAGCACTCGGCAGGAACTGTGACTTTAAAGCGGTGACGGCTGTTGAAAATACGGAAGATAATATCCGCGATGCCTTTGTGAAAGGCCTACGGTCCGACTACTCACGGCAAAGACTGCTTGAAGCTAAAGACCTCGACCTGGACAAAGCTGAAGCCCTCGCTCTCTCCCTGGAGGTGGCCCATCAGGACCAGGAGGCGTTTTCCAGGTACTGCTCGCGACCCTGGGACTCGGGCCCGACCCCTACCGCAATACCCTTCGCAGCGCCGCCCCCGGGACCTACCTCAGCGTCGGCGTCCCGGACCCGACCGGGCCCGCCACCCCCGGTACCGGCTCCGACATCGGGCACCCGCGATCGGGCCGCCGGCTGCTTCTTTTGCGGCCAGGAGAAGCACCCGAGGTCGCGCTGCCCAGCCAGGAACTCTACCTGCACAACCTGCAGGAAGAAAGGCCATTTCTCTAAGGCCTGCAGGAGCGGATCTTCAGAGGCCAGCAGTGCCTCATGCGAACTGTGGGGGCGGCCATCTTCTTTCACGGCAACTGAGGCCAGTATCCCCACACGTGAGTCATGGGGGCGGCCATCTTTGATCAAGGCAACCGACCCCAATAGTGCCTCATGTGAGTTATGGGGGCAGCCATCTTCTCCGCCATTTTGTCCTACCTCGTGGGAGATGCCATTTTACCCACCACGCCCGACTGCCACCGGGCCCCCGGACCCGACGACCGCCTCGCCCGCAGACGACAACGACTCGCTTACCTACACGCTAGCCTCCGTCACTCTGGATCAAGCCCGCCCACACCACCTGTCCAAGTCGATGATGGACATCAAAGTAAACGGCCACGCCACGACCTGCCTGTTCGACAGCGGAAGCACGGAGAGCTTCATCCACCCAGACACGGTGAGCCACTACTCCCTCCCTGTCCTGCCAACGCGCAACCGAATCTCGATGGCATCGAGGTCCCACGCCACGGACATTAGCGGCTACTGTGCTGTGACCTTGTCGGTTAAGGGTACAGAGTATAAAAACTTTAAACTCCTCGTCCTCCCCCAGCTCTGCGCTGCCGTCCTACTAGGGCTGGACTTCCAATCCCACCTCCAAAGTGTAACCCTAGCATACGGTGGACCCCTCCCCCCACTCACAGTCGACAACCAGCGAAGGTTAAACCGCCCACCGCGTAACACCTGCAGCCTATCCACCCTCAAGGTGCCGCCACCTTCCCTGTTCGCTAACCTCACCCCCGACTGCAAACCCGTCGCTACCAAGAGCAGGCGGTACAGCGCTGGGGACAGAGCTTTCATTTGCTCTGAGGTGCAGCGTCTCCTGAAGGAGGGCATCATCGAGGGGAGCAACAGCCCCTGGCGTGCCCAGGTCGTGGTCGTTAAGACCGGCGATAAAAATCGCCTGGTCATCGACTACAGCCAGACCATAAACAGATACACCCAGCTGGACGCATACCCCCTTCCCCGCATATCTGACATGGTCAATCAGATTGCACAATACCGCATATTCTCGACCATCGACCTTAAGTCGGCCTACCACCAACTCCCTATCCACCCCGAGGACCGCCAGTACACCGCCTTCGAGGCGAATGGGCGCCTATACCACTTCCTTAGGGTCCCCTTCGGTGTCACCAACGGGGTCTCGGTCTTCCAAAGGGAGATGGACCGGATGGTTGACCAGAACGGACTGCAGGCCACATTCCCCTACCTAGATAACGTCACCATCTGCGGCCGCGACCGGCAGGACCACGACGTGAATCTGGAGAAATTCCTCCGTACAGCCCAACGGCTGAACCTCACCTACAATAAGGAGAAATGTGTGTTTAACACCTCGCGCCTTGCCATCCTTGGCTGTGTAGTAGAGAACGGACTCATCGGCCCCGACCCCGAAAGAATGCGCCCCCTCATGGAGCTACCCCTCCCCCACTGCCCTAAGGCACTTAAGAGAACCCTGGGGCTCTTCGCCTACTATGCCCAATGGGTGCCCAATTATGCGGACAAAGCCAGACCCCTCATGAAGTCCACATCCTTCCCCCTTACGGAGGAAGCGTGCGCAGCCTTCTCCCTCATTAAGGGAGACATTGCCAAGGCCACTATGCACGCAGTGGATGAGTCCATCCCCTTCCAAGTCGAGAGCGATGCATCCGACTTCGCCCTAGCCGCCACCCTTAACCAGGAGGGGAGACCGGTGGCCTTCTTCTCAAGGACCCTACAGGGCCCTGAGATCCGACACTCGTCGGTCGAGAAGGAGGCCCAGGCGATTGTGGAGGCGGTACGACGCTGGAGGCACTACCTGGCAGGCAAACGATTTACCCTCCTTACCGACCAACGTTCGGTCGCTTTTATGTTTAATAACAAGCTGAGGGGCAAAATCAAGAATGACAAGATCTTGAGGTGGAGAATCGAGCTCTCCACCTACGATTATGATATCTTGTACCGGCCAGGTAAGCTGAACGAACCCCCCGATGCTCTGTCACGAATTACATGCGCCAGCGCGCAAAGCGATAGACTTCAGACCCTCCACAACGACCTCTGCCACCCCGGGGTCACCAGACTTTACCACTTCATTAAGGCCCGCAACCTGCCCTACTCCATCGAGGAGGTCAGGACCATAACCAGGAACTGCCAGACCTGCGCCGAGTGCAAACCGCACTTCTTTAGGCCGGACAGAGCAAGCCTGATCAAGGCCACCCGCCCCTTCGAGCGCCTGAGCATCGACTTTAAGGGGCCCCTCCCGTCCTCTGACCGTAATGTGTACTTCCTCAACATTGTTGATGAGTACTCCCGTTTCCCCTTTGCCTTCCCCTGCCCAGACATGACCAGTACCACGGTCATTAAATGCCTGAACGACCTCTTCGCCTTGTTCGGGTTCCCAAACTATATACATAGTGACCGGGGCTCCTCTTTCATGAGCGAGGAACTCCGTCAGTTCCTACTAGCGAGAGGTATTGCAGCAAGTAGGACCACCAGCTACAACCCCCAAGGGAACGGCCAGGTGGAAAGAGAGAACGCGACGGTATGGAAGGCCGTCCTCTTAGCCTTAAAGTCTAAGGGCCTCCCAACCTCCCGCTGGCAGGAAGTCCTCCCGACAGCGCTGCACTCCATCCGGTCACTACTTTGCACTGCCGTTAACGCCACCCCCCATGAACGAATGTTTGTTTTCCCCAGGAAGTCGACTACGGGAACCACTCTACCAACCTGGCTGACCTCTCCGGGGCCCGTCTTGCTGCGAAAGCACGTGAGGGCCCATAAAACAGACCCCCTGGTCGAAAGGGTGAACCTCCTGCACGCCAACCCCCAGTACGCCTACGTGGCTTACCCAGACGGGCGGGAGGACACTGTCTCCTTACGAGACCTCGCACCCTCGGGCACTCCGGAGACACCACCTTTACCCCCCCCCACCACCCCCCCAATTCCAGCCCAGGTAGACGGCATGCCGGAACCCCACGAGCCTTCGCCGACCACGCAGACACCAGCACTAACACCGGATAATGCAGCACCGCCGCTGCGACGATCGGAGAGGCTTACGAGGCCTCCGGACAGACTGACATACCAGAACTGGTAGTACACTTCACCCCGCCGGACTCAAATCTAAACAAGGGGTGAATGTGGTAAACCACTTTATCGTTACACTATAGTTATCACTGTTGTATTGTTATCACCGTTGTATCACGATACGAGGTCGCCTCTTGTCGCGCTGTTATACCTGGGCTGACCACCTCCGACTCCGCCCATGGCTCCACCTACCTGCCCAGGTATAAAGGTAGTCGACTGGCTGGTATTCCTCCTTGTTGGACCCGATCACCCACGAGGGTGGGCTCTGTTATTTAGTCAATAAAAACCTTTAGTTACGTTCTTAACTCGTCGCCTTTTATTGGACGAATTGATAGGTATATCAATGGAGAATTAAGTAGTTGACTCAGAGACAAGGGTCCTCAATTTAAATAAAGGAAACTACGATGGTCTGAGGAGCGAGTTGGGTAGGATTGAGTGGGGAATGGCGCTCAAAGGGTTGACGGTGGATAGGCAATGGCAAACATTCACAGACCGAATGGATGAGCTACAGAATTTGTTCATCCCAGTTTGGCATAAAAATAAAACAAAAAAGGTGACTCAACCGTGGCTAACAAGGGAAATTAGGGATAGCATAAGATCCAAAGAGAGGACATATAAATTGGCTAGAAAAAGCAATAATCCTGAGGATTGGGAGCAGTTTAGGAGTCAACAAAGGAGGACAAAGGGATTAATTAAGAAAGGGAAAATAGAATATGAGAGTAAGCTGGCAGGGAACATAAAAACTGACTGTAAAAGCTTTTATAGATATGTGAAGAGAAAAAGATTAGTGAAGTCAAGCGTAGGTCCCTTACAGTCAGAATCGGGGGAATTTATAATGGGAAACAAGGAAATGGCAGACCAACTAAATACATACTTTGGTTCTGTCTTCACAAAGGAGGACACAAATAACCTCCCAGAGATGCCGGGGAACATAGGGTCTGATGAAAGAGAGGAACTGAAAGAAATCAGTATTTGTAGGAAAATGGTGTTAGGAAAATTGATGGGACTGAAGGCCGATAAATCCCCAGGGCCTGATGGTCTACATCCCAGGGTACTTAAGGAAGTGGCCCTAGAGATAGTAGATGCATTACTGGTCATCTTCCAGAACTCGATAGACTCTGGAACGGTACCCATGGATTGGAGGGTAGCTAATGTTACCCCAATATTCAAAAAAGGTGGTAGAGAAAAAGCGGGGAATTATAGACCGGTAAGCCTGACATCGGTAGTGGGGAAAATGCTAGAGTCTATTATAAAAGATGTAATAGCAGAGCACGTGGAAAGCAGTGACAGGATCGGACAAAGTCAACATGGATTTACAAAAGGTAAATCATGCTTGACTAATCTACTGGAATTTTTTGAGGATGTAACTGGTAAAATAGATAAGGGAGAACCAGTGGATGTGGTGTATTTGGACTTTCAGAAGGCTTTCGATAAGGTCCCACACAAGAGATTAGCGTGCAAAATTAAGGCACATGGGATTGGGGGCAAGGTATTGACTTGGATAGAGAACTGGTTGGCGGACAGAAAGCAAAGAGTTGGAATAAACGGGTCGTTTTCCGAGTGGCAGGCAGTGACTAGTGGGGTACTGCAAGGATCGGTCCTAGGACCCCAGCTGTTCACAATATATATTAATGATCTGGACGAGGGAATTGGATGTAATGTCTCCAAATTTGCAGACGACACAAAGCTGGGCGGGAGGGTAAGCTGCGAGGAGGATGTCGGGAAACTCCAGTACGATTTGGACAGGTTGGGTGATTGGGCAGAAACATGGCAAATGCACTATAATGTGGATAAATGTGAGGTTATCCACTTTGGTGGCAAAAACAGGAAGGCAGATTATTATTTGAATGGCAATAGATTGGGAGAAGGGGAAGTGCAAAGAGACCTGGGTGTCCTTGTGCACCAGTCGCTGAAGGTAAGCATGCAGGTGCAGCAGGCGGTTAAGAAGGCAAATGGTATGCTGGCCTTCGTAGCAAGAGGGTTCGAGTACAGGAACAAGGATGTCTTGCCACAGTTGTACAGGGCCTTGGTGAGACCGCACCTTGAGTATTGTGTGCAGTTTTGGTCACCTTACCTGAGGAAGGACGTTCTTGCCATGGAGGGAGTGCAGCGAAGATTCACCAGGCTGATACCTGGGATGGCAGGAATGACGTATGAGGAGAGATTGTGTCGATTGGGCTTATACTCACTGGAGTTTAGAAGATTGAGAGGGGATCTCATCGAAACCTATAAAATTCTGTTAGGTCTGGACAGACTAGATGCAGGAAGGATGTTTCTGATGGCTGGGGAGTCCAGAACCAGGGGTCATAGTCTAAGGATAAGGGGTAAGCCATTTAGGACTGAAATGAGGAGGAATTTCTTCACCAAGAGAGTGGTGAACCTGTGGAATTCTCTGCCACAGAGGGCGGTGGAGGCTAGTTCATTAAATATATTCAAGAAAGAGTTGGATATATTTCTTGAGGCTAAAGGGATCAAGGGATATGGGGAAAAGGCAGGGACAGGGAACTGAAGTTGGATGATCAGCCATGATCACATTGAATGGCGGAGCAGGCTCGAAGGGCCGAATGGCCTACTCCTGCTCCTATCTTCTATGTTTCTATGTTTCTATGTAATCCCACTGCCCCGCTCTCTCCCCATAGCCCTGTATCAATCCCAAACTAATCCCACAGCCCCGCTCTCTACCCATAGCCCTGTATCGGTCCCCAAACTAATCCCACTGCCCCGCTCTCTCCCCATAGCCCTGTATCAATCCTAAACTAGTCCCAGTGCACCGCTCTTCCCATAGCCCTGTATCAATCCCAAACTAATCCCACTGCCCCACTCTGTCCCCATAGCCCTGTATCAATCCAAAATAATCCCACTGCCCCTCTCCCTCGCCATAGCCCTGTATCAATCCAAAAATAATCCCACTGCATCGCTCTCTCTCCAAAGCCCTGTATCGATCCCCAAACTAATCCCACTGCCCCACTCTCTCCCCATAGCCCTGTATCAATCCCAAACTAATGCCACTGCCCGGCTCTATTCCCCATAGCCCTGTACCAATCCCAAACTAATCCCACTGCCCTGCTCTCTCCCCATAGCCCTGTATCAATCCCCAAACTAATCCCACTGCCCCACTCTCTCCATAGCCCTGTATCGATCCCAAACTAATCCCACTGCCCCGCTCTCTCCCCATAGCCCTGTATCAATCCCAAACTAATCCCACTGCCCCGTTACCTCCCCATAGCCCTGTATCAATCTCAAACTAATCCCACTGCCCTGCTCTCTCCCATAGCCCTGTATCAATCCCAAACTAATCTCACTGCCCCGCTCTCTCCCCATATCCCTGTATCAATCCCAAACTAATCTCACTGCCCTGCTCTCTCCCCATAGCCCTGTATCAATCTCAAACTAATCCCACTGCCCCATTCTCCCCATAGCCCTGTATCAATCCCAAATTAATCCCACTGCCCCGCTCTCTCCCCATAGCCCTGTATCAATCCCAAACTAATGCCACTGCCCCGCTCTAACCCCATAGCCCTGTATCAATCCCAAACTAATCCCACTGCCCTGCTCTCTCCCCATAGCCCTGTATCAATCCCCAAACTAATCCCACTGCCCCACTCTCTCCATAGCCCTGTATCGATCCCAAACTAATCCCACTGCCCCGCTCTCTCCCCATAGCCCTGTATCAATCTCAAACTAATCCCACTGCCCTGCTCTCTCCCAATAGCCCTGTATCAATCCCAAACTAATCTCACTGCCCCGCTCTCTCCCCATAGCCCTGTATCAATCCCAAACTAATGCCACTGCCCCGCTCTATCCCCATAGCCCTGTATCAATCCCAAACTACTCCCACTACTCCGCTCTCTCCCCATAGCCTTGTATCAATCCCAAACTACTCCCACTGCCCTGCTCTCTCCCATAGCCCTGTATCAATCCCAAAAACTAATCTCACTGCCCCGCTCTCTCCCCATAGCCATGTATCAATCTCAAACTAATCCCACTGCCCCGCTCTCTCCCCATAGCCATGTATCAATCTCAAACTAATCCCACTGCCCCGCTCTCTCCCCATAGCCCTTTATCAATCCCAAACTAATCCCACTGCCCCGCTCTCTCCCCATAGCCATGTATCAATCTCAAACTAATCCCACTGACCCGCTCTCTCCCCATAGCCATGTATCAATCACAAAATAATCCCACTGCCCCGCTCTCTCCCCATAGCCCTGTATCAATCCCAAACTAATCCCACTGTCCGGCTCTCTCCCCATAGCCCTGTATCAATCCCGAAAGTAATCCCACTGCCCAATCTCCATATAGCCATGTATCAATCCCAAACTAATCCCACTGCCCTGTTCTCTCCCCATAGCCCTGTATCAATCTCAAACTAATCCCACTGCCCCGCTCTCTCCCCATAGCCATGTATCAATCCCAAACTAATCCCACTGCCCTCTCTCTCCCCATAGCCCTGTATCAATCTCAAACTAATCCCACTGCCCCGCTCTCTCCCCATAGCCATGTATCAATCCCAAATTAATCCTACTGCCCCGCTCTATCCCCATAGCCCTGTATCAATCCCAAACTACTCCCACTGCTCCGCTCTCTCCCCATAGCCTTGTATCAATCCCAAACTACTCCCACTGCCCTGCTCTCTCCCATAGCCCTGTATCAATCCCAAAAACTAATCTCACTGCCCCGCTCTCTCCCCATAGCCATGTATCAATCTCAAACTAATCCCACTGCCCTGCTCTCTCCCCATAGCCCTGTATCAATCCCAAACTAATCCCACTGCCCCGCTCTCTCCCCATAGCCCTTTATCAATCCCAAACTAATCCCAATGCCCCGCTCTCTCCCCATAGCCATGTATCAATCTCAAACTAATCCCACTGCCCCGCTCTCTCCCCATAGCCATGTATCAATCACAAAATAATCCCACTGCCCCGCTCTCTCCCCATAGCCCTGTATCAATCCCGAAAGTAATCCCACTGCCCAATCTCCATATAGCCTTGTATCAATCCCAAACTAATCCCACTGCCCTGTTCTCTCCCCATAGCCTTGAATGAATCCCAAACTAATCCCACTGCCCTCTCTCTCCCCATAGCCCTGTATCAATCTCAAACTAATCCCACTGCCCCGCTCTCTCCCCATAGCCATGTATCAATCCCAAACTAATCCCACTGTCCCGCTCTCTCCCCATAGCCCTGTATCAATCCCAAACTAATGCCATTGCCCCGCTCTCTCCCCATAGCCCTGTATCAATCCCAAACTAATGCCACTGCCCTGCTCTCTCCCCATAGCCCTGTATCAATTCCCAAACTAATCCCACTGCCCCACACTCCCCATAGCCCTGTATCAATCCCAAACTAATCCCACTGACCCGCTCTCTCCCCATAGCCCTGTATCAATCCCAAACTAATCCCACTGTCTGGCTGTCTCCCCATAGCCCTGTATCAATCCCAAACTAATCCCACTGCCCCACTCTCCCCATAGCCCTGTATCAATCCCAAACTAATCCCACTGCCCCGCTCTCTCCCCATAGCCTTGAATGAATCCCAAACTAATCCCACTGCCCTCTCTCTCCCCATAGCCCTGTATCAATCCCAAACTAATCCCACTGCCCTCTCTCTCCCCATAGCCATGTATCAATCCCAAACTAATCCCACTGTCCCGCTCTCTCCCCATAGCCCTGTATCAAACTGAAACTAATGCCGCTGCCCCGCTCTCTCCCCATAGCCGTTTATCAATCCCCAAACTAATCCCTCTGCCCCGCTCTCCCCATAGCCCTGTATCAATCTCAAACTAATCCCACTGCCCCACTCTCCCCAAAGCACTGTATCAATCCCAAACTAATCCCACTGCTGCACTCTCCCCATAGCTCTGTATCAATCCCAAACTAATCCCACTGCCGCACTTGTTGAGTCTGTGCTTTCAAATGTAGTTATGCTGAATAACTGGACACAGACTACAGAATACTTAAACAGGTCTTTAGTAACTGAGGGTCAGGGCTGAACTGAACTACACTTTGCTCCACAGGGTTTATATACCGGTGTGGTCACCACCGGTACTACAATGTACAGGAGCCATCAGAAAGTAGTCCATCACCTTAAGGTATCCTCTTAAGGTGGTACAGGTTACATACACTGCAATTCCTCCCCTTTTAGCTTAACAGTGTACACCCCAATTTAAACATAACATGGATAACATATATACAACTTTCACACAAAACTGTTCAAAGATTCAGTCTCTGAGGAGGCCTCCTGATCCGGGCCGGATAACGCCTTTCAGGGGTCTCTGGTTCTCGTTGCTGGGGTGACTCATCCATTTGATCTCCTATGGATTGAACATCATTATGTACGTTCGAGTCTGAGGTAGATGCTACAGGCTCAATAACTTCCTCAACTGGTGTCTCTGCCGTAGACATGGGGTCGACCCTTGTTCTCGATTCCACAAGTTGGTCAGCATGACGTCGTATTACGTTCTCACCAACGTCTACTGTGTACATCAAGGGTCCTTGTCGGGCACGAATTGTTCCGGATTGCCATTTATCATTCCTATAGTCCCTGGCCAACACTGGTTGTCCTATTTCGAAACTCCGAGTGGCCTTGTTATTTACGTGCTGGAATTGCTTGTTTTCGACTTCCCTACGCACATTGGGTTTTAACAAATCCAACCGGGACTACAACCTCCTGTTATAGAACATTATGGCAGGGCTTTGATTTGTCACTGCATGCGTGGCGTTTCGATATGCCATCAAGAAATTGTCCACCTTGTGTTGTAGTGGAATATGATCTTCGCTCATGGCCTTTATCGCCTTTTTGAACGTTTGTACAAATCTCTCGGCCAACCCATTGGTAGCCGGATGATATGGGGCAGATGTATAGTGTTTCATCCCATTCTTTTTCATGAATTTCTGGAATTCTTCTGACACGAACTGCGGTCCGTTGTCTGAACATATTTGTTCCGGCAACCCATTCCTTGCAAATATGGTTCTTAGAACTGCGATCGTCTTTTCAGAGGTAGTGGTCGACATCTTAATCACTTCTGGCCATTTAGAATGTGCATCTACCGTTATCAAAAACATGGAATCCACGAATGGACCTGCAAAGTCGATATGCACACGTTGCCATGGGGTTGAAGGCCATTCCCACGGATGCAGCGGTGCAATTGGAGGTGCGTTTTGAACTTTTTGGCACCCTGAGCAGCTTTTAGTCAGATCCTCTATTTGTTTGTCGATACCTGGCCACCACACATAAGCCCTAGCAAGGCTTTTCATCTTGACTCCCCCCAGATGACCTTCATGCAATTCCTTCAGAACTCTCTCCCTTAATTTAGGAGGAATAATCACCCTTGTTCCATACATCAATGTTCCTTGACAGACGGACAGCTGTTCTCGTCTGGCTGAGAATGCAGGTAACAGTGGTTCGCCATGTGCTGGCCATCCCTTCACTGTCAAATCGTAGACCCGAGACAGTGTCGGGTCGTTTCGGGTCTCTCTCTCAATACTCGCATTGGTGACTGGTAAGCATTCGATGATGGTCGAGTGAAATATCTCGACAGGGTCAACTGCCGGTGCCTCTTCCGCTGTAGGTAGTGGCAGGCGCGACAGCCCATCAGCATTACCATGTTGCTTTGTACCTTTGAATTCGATATCATATTGATGTGCCCCTAGGAAAAGGGACCATCTCTGAAGCCTCTGCGCCGTCATAACCGGAACACCCTTCTTAGGGTTAAAAGTGGAAACCAATGGCTGGTGATCTGTCAGCAGCGTAAACTTTTGGCCTTACAGGTAATGGTTAAATTTCTTAACTCCCCACACGAGGCTGAGAGCCTCCCTATCTATCTGAGCATAGTTGCGCTCTGCGGAGGTGAATGATCTGGATGCGAACGCGACTGGCCTTTCCAAGCCATTTGGCAACTTATGTGAGAGCACTGCCCCGATACCATATGGAGAAGCATCACAAGCTAAGCGAATAGGCAGCGTTGGGTTAAAGTGAACCAACACTTCCTTAGAGGTGATCAGTGCCTTGCTTTTTTGAAAAGCCCGCTTACAGTCCTCGCTCCACTTCCATGGTACTCCCATTTGCAAAAGAGTGTTCAGCGGGTGTAACACCGTGGATAAATTTGGAAGAAACTTGTGGTAATAGTTAATCAACCCAAGGAACGACCTCAACTGGGATACATTTTCCGGAGCGGGAGCTTTCACAACAGCTTCGATCTTGTCAGGTGACTTATGAAGCCCCTCCTGGTCAATAACGTGGCCGCAGTACGAGATTTGCTTCTGAAAGAACTCACATTTCTGGCGATTAACTCTGAGTCCATATTCTTTCAATCTGGTGAGCACCTGCTCCAAATTCGTGAGGTGTTCCTTATCATCATCTCCTGTAATCAGAATGTCGTCCAGGTAGCATTGAGTGCCTGGAATTCCCTGCAATACCTGCTCCATGGCCCTTTGCCAAATCGCTGGAGCCGATGCCACTCCAAAAACCAGTCTATTATACCGATATAAGCCCTTATGTGTGTTGATCGTGAGACACTGGCGTGACGCTTCATCAACTTCCATCTGTAGGTACGCCTGCGCCAGGTCTATCTTGGTGAAGTGTTTCCCGCCAGACAGCGAAGCGAAGATATCCTCAATCCGCGGAAGCGGATATTGCACCGTGTGAAGAACCGGATTAACAGTGATCTTGAAATCGCCACAGATGCGAACCTTCCCAGGTTCCCCCGGTTTGTTGCTCAACGAATGCTTCATGACGGGAACAATGGGTGTGGCCCATTCGCTCCAGTCCACCTTTGACAGTACTCCTGAACATTCTAGCCCTTCCAGCTCTGCTTCCACAGCAGGTCGTATCGCATAAGGTACCGGTCTGGCTTTGAAAAATTTTGGGTTTGCATGTTCTTCAACCTTGATGTTTGCCGTAATTCCTTTCAGTGTTCCCAGTCCCCGTTGGAACACCTCCTTAGCATCGTCCAATATTTTGGACAGTCGTTTAGGCTTGACGTCGTCCTCTTTACAGGAATCTACAGTTAGTGCTTGTAAGGAATGCCAGTCCACATTTATTCTCCGGATCCATTCCCGTCCCAGTAGTGGCGGACCTCCCTCAGGTAACACATACAAGTCCATTTCCTGACTTTCTTTACCATTGTAGACCACCTTTACCTTTATCTTTCCGATGGGGTATACTCTTTGCCCCGTGTATGTTTTCAATACAATCTCCGTATCCCTCAGGGGAATGTGTGAGAATAACCTTTTGTAATCTTGCTTATTCATGACCGTCAATGCCGATCCAGTGTCCAATTCCATCTTCACTTGGACTCCTGCTATCCGAAGCATGACCCAGATAGTTTGGTGGTCTGCTGTGTTACCCACATTATGTATTTTTAGACAACCCAGTTCCTTACTGCTGGAGTCTGAATCCGTCTTCTGTTCATCCGCACTGTTCTCTGTCCCGATTGCAGTCCGGCCCCTGACACCGGCTGCGGTCGTGTTCTCCGCCCTTTTCTTCGTTTTCCCTCCCCTTCTCCCACTGACAACTCGGCCGACTTCCCCTCCGTGCCACTCGATCGGGCTTACCCGCCGCTGTCGTAGAAGGGATGATCACTGCCTATTGCTGATGGTGGACTTCGTGGCCAGCAAACCAACCCGGGTTCCCGATGGCCTCCCGTGCGATGCAGTGCTCAGCAGGATGTTGAGGGCGGATGCCCCTTTTCGACGCCCGTTCTGAGGACGAAGCTTCCTTGGATGCAAAACTGCCGCTAGGTACGATCAGACTCGTCGCCACTGTTGAGTCTGTGCTTTCAAATGTAGTTATGCTGAATAACTGGACACAGACTACAGAATACTTAAACAGGTCTTTAGTAACTGAGGGTCAGGGCTGAACTGAACTACACTTTGCTCCACAGGGTTTATATACCGGTGTGGTCACCACCGGTACTACAATGTACAGGAGCCATCAGAAAGTAGTCCATCACCTTAAGGTATCCTCTTAAGGTGGTACAGGTTACATCCACTACAATTCCTCCCCTTTTAGCTTAACAGTGTACACCCCAATTTAAACATAACATGGATAACATATATACAACTTTCACACAAAACTGTTCAAAGATTCAGTCTCTGAGGAGGCCTCCTGATCCGGGCCGGATAACGCCTTTCAGGGGTCTCTGGTTCTCGTTGCTGGGGTGACTCATCCATTTGATCTCCTATGGATTGAACATCATTATGTACGTTCGAGTCTGAGGTAGATGCTACAGGCTCAATAACTTCCTCAACTGGTGTCTCTGCCGTAGACATGGGGTCGACCCTTGTTCTCGATTCCACAAGTTGGTCAGCATGACGTCGTATTACGTTCTCACCAACGTCTACTGTGTACATCAAGGGTCCTTGTCGGGCACGAATTGTTCCGGATTGCCATTTATCATTCCTATAGTCCCTGGCCAACACTGGTTGTCCTATTTCGAAACTCCGAGTGGCCTTGTTATTTACGTGCTGGAATTGCTTGTTTTCGACTTCCCTACGCACATTGGGTTTTAACAAATCCAACCGGGACTACAACCTCCTGTTATAGAACATTATGGCAGGGCTTTGATTTGTCACTGCATGCGTGGCGTTTCGATATGCCATCAAGAAATTGTCCACCTTGTGTTGTAGTGGAATATGATCTTCGCTCATGGCCTTTATCGCCTTTTTGAACGTTTGTACAAATCTCTCGGCCAACCCATTGGTAGCCGGATGATATGGGGCAGATGTATAGTGTTTCATCCCATTCTTTTTCATGAATTTCTGGAATTCTTCTGACACGAACTGCGGTCCGTTGTCTGAACATATTTGTTCCGGCAACCCATTCCTTGCAAATATGGTTCTTAGAACTGCGATCGTCTTTTCAGAGGTAGTGGTCGACATCTTAATCACTTCTGGCCATTTAGAATGTGCATCTACCGTTATCAAAAACATGGAATCCACGAATGGACCTGCAAAGTCGATATGCACACGTTGCCATGGGGTTGAAGGCCATTCCCACGGATGCAGCGGTGCAATTGGAGGTGCGTTTTGAACTTTTTGGCACCCTGAGCAGCTTTTAGTCAGATCCTCTATTTGTTTGTCGATACCTGGCCACCACACATAAGCCCTAGCAAGGCTTTTCATCTTGACTCCCCCCAGATGACCTTCATGCAATTCCTTCAGAACTCTCTCCCTTAATTTAGGAGGAATAATCACCCTTGTTCCATACATCAATGTTCCTTGACAGACGGACAGCTGTTCTCGTCTGGCTGAGAATGCAGGTAACAGTGGTTCGCCATGTGCTGGCCATCCCTTCACTGTCAAATCGTAGACCCGAGACAGTGTCGGGTCGTTTCGGGTCTCTCTCTCAATACTCGCATTGGTGACTGGTAAGCATTCGATGATGGTCGAGTGAAATATCTCGACAGGGTCAACTGCCGGTGCCTCTTCCGCTGTAGGTAGTGGCAGGCGCGACAGCCCATCAGCATTACCATGTTGCTTTGTACCTTTGAATTCGATATCATATTGATGTGCCCCTAGGAAAAGGGACCATCTCTGAAGCCTCTGCGCCGTCATAACCGGAACACCCTTCTTAGGGTTAAAAGTGGAAACCAACGGCTGGTGATCTGTCAGCAGCGTAAACTTTTGGCCTTACAGGTAATGGTTAAATTTCTTAACTCCCCACACGAGGCTGAGAGCCTCCCTATCTATCTGAGCATAGTTGCGCTCTGCGGAGGTGAATGATCTGGATGCGAACGCGACTGGCCTTTCCAAGCCATTTGGCAACTTATGTGAGAGCACTGCCCCGATACCATATGGAGAAGCATCACAAGCTAAGCGAATAGGCAGCGTTGGGTTAAAGTGAACCAACACTTCCTTAGAGGTGATCAGTGCCTTGCTTTTTTGAAAAGCCCGCTTACAGTCCTCGCTCCACTTCCATGGTACTCCCATTTGCAAAAGAGTGTTCAGCGGGTGTAACACCGTGGATAAATTTGGAAGAAACTTGTGGTAATAGTTAATCAACCCAAGGAACGACCTCAACTGGGATACATTTTCCGGAGCGGGAGCTTTCACAACAGCTTCGATCTTGTCAGGTGACTTATGAAGCCCCTCCTGGTCAATAACGTGGCCGCAGTACGAGATTTGCTTCTGAAAGAACTCACATTTCTGGCGATTAACTCTGAGTCCATATTCTTTCAATCTGGTGAGCACCTGCTCCAAATTCGTGAGGTGTTCCTTATCATCATCTCCTGTAATCAGAATGTCGTCCAGGTAGCATTGAGTGCCTGGAATTCCCTGCAATACCTGCTCCATGGCCCTTTGCCAAATCGCTGGAGCCGATGCCACTCCAAAAACCAGTCTATTATACCGATATAAGCCCTTATGTGTGTTGATCGTGAGACACTGGCGTGACGCTTCATCAACTTCCATCTGTAGGTACGCCTGCGCCAGGTCTATCTTGGTGAAGTGTTTCCCGCCAGACAGCGAAGCGAAGATATCCTCAATCCGCGGAAGCGGATATTGCACCGTGTGAAGAACCGGATTAACAGTGATCTTGAAATCGCCACAGATGCGAACCTTCCCAGGTTCCCCCGGTTTGTTGCTCAATGAATGCTTCATGACGGGAACAATGGGTGTGGCCCATTCGCTCCAGTCCACCTTTGACAGTACTCCTGAACATTCTAGCCCTTCCAGCTCTGCTTCCACAGCAGGTCGTATCGCATAAGGTACCGGTCTGGCTTTGAAAAATTTTGGGTTTGCATGTTCTTCAACCTTGATGTTTGCCGTAATTCCTTTCAGTGTTCCCAGTCCCCGTTGGAACACCTCCTTAGCATCGTCCAATATTTTGGACAGTCGTTTAGGCTTGACGTCGTCCTCTTTACAGGAATCTACAGTTAGTGCTTGTAAGGAATGCCAGTCCACATTTATTCTCCGGATCCATTCCCGTCCCAGTAGTGGCGGACCTCCCTCAGGTAACACATACAAGTCCATTTCCTGACTTTCTTTACCATTGTAGACCACCTTTACCTTTATCTTTCCGATGGGGTATACTCTTTGCCCCGTGTATGTTTTCAATACAATCTCCGTATCCCTCAGGGGAATGTGTGAGAATAACCTTTTGTAATCTTGCTTATTCATGACCGTCAATGCCGATCCAGTGTCCAATTCCATCTTCACTTGGACTCCTGCTATCCGAAGCATGACCCAGATAGTTTGGTGGTCTGCTGTGTTACCCACATTATGTATTTTTAGACAACCCAGTTCCTTACTGCTGGAGTCTGAATCCGTCTTCTGTTCATCCGCACTGTTCTCTGTCCCGATTGCAGTCCGGCCCCTGACACCGGCTGCGGTCGTGTTCTCCGCCCTTTTCTTCGTTTTCCCTCCCCTTCTCCCACTGACAACTCGGCCGACTTCCCCTCCGTGCCACTCGATCGGGCTTACCCGCCGCTGTCGTAGAAGGGATGATCACTGCCTGTTGCTGATGGTGGACTTCGTGGCCAGCAAACCAACCCGGGTTCCCGATGGCCTCCCGTGCGATGCAGTGCTCAGCAGGATGTTGAGGGCGGATGCCCCTTTTCGACGCCCGTTCTGAGGACGAAGCTTCCTTGGATGCAAAACTGCCGCTAGGTACGATCAGACTCGTCGCCACTGTTGAGTCTGTGCTTTCAAATGTAGTTATGCTGAATAACTGGACACAGACTACAGAATACATAAACAGGTCTTTAGTAACTGAGGGTCAGGGCTGAACTGAACTACACTTTGCTCCACAGGGTTTATATACCGGTGTGGTCACCACCGGTACTACAATGTACAGGAGCCATCAGAAAGTAGTCCATCACCTTAAGGTATCCTCTTAAGGTGGTACAGGTTACATACACTACAGCACTCTCTCCCCATAGCCCTGTATCAATCCAAAATAATCCCACTGCCCCGCTCTCTCCCCATAGCCCTGTATCAATCCCAAACTAATGCCACTGCCCCGCTCTCTCCCCATAGCCCTGTATCAATCCCAAACTAATCCCACTGCCCTGCTCTCTCCCCATAGCCCTGTATCAATCCCAAAATAATCCCACTGCCTCTCTCCCTCCCCATAGCCCTTTATCAATCCCAAACTAATCCCACTGCCCCACTCTCTCCCCATAGCCCGCTATCAATCCTAACTAATCCTACTGCCCACACTCTCCCCATAGCTCTGTTTCAATCCCCAAACTAATCCCACTGCCCCTCTCCCTCCCCATAGCCCTGAATGAATCCCAAACTAATCCTACTGCCCCACTCTCTCCCCATAGCCCTGTATCAATTCCCAAATTAATCCCGCTGCCCCGCTCTCTCCCCATAGCCCTGTATCAATCTCAAACTAATCCCACTGCCCCGCTCTCTCCCCATAGCCATGTATGAATCCCAAACTAATCCCACTCTCCCGCTCTCTCCCCATAGCCCTGTATCAATTCCAAACTAATCCCACTGCCCCGTTCTCTCCCCATAGCCCTGTATCAATCCCAAACTAATCCCACTGCCCCATTCTGTCCCCATAGCCCTGTATCGATTCCCAAACTAATCCCACTGCCCCGCTCTCTCCCCATAGCCCTGTATCAAACTCAAACTAATCCCACTGCCCCGCTCTCCCCATAGCCCTGTATCAATCCCAAACTAATCCTACTGCCCCGCTCTCTCTCCATACCCCTGTATCAATCCCAAACTAATCCCAGTTCCCTGCTCTCTCCCCATAGCCCTGTATCAATCCCAAACTAATCCCAGTGCCCCACTCTCTCCCCATAGCCCTGCATCAATCTCAAACTAATCCCACTGCCCCGCTCTCTCCCCATAGCCCTGTATCAATCTCAAACTAATCCCACAGCCCTGCACTCCCCATAGCCCTGTATCAATCCCAAACTAATCCCACTGCCCTGCGCTCTCCCCATAGCCCTGTATCAATCCCAAAATAATGCCACTGCCCCGCTCTCTCCCCATAGCCCTGTATCAATCCCAAAATAATGCCACTGCCCCGCTCTCTCCCCATAGCCCTGTATCAATCTCAAACTAATCCCACTGCCCCGCTCTCTCCCCATAGCCCAGTATCAATCTCAAACTAATCCCACTGCCCCGCTCTCTCCCCATAGCCCTCTATCAATCCCAAACTAATCCCACTGCCCTGCTCTCTCCCCAAAGCCCTGTATCAATCCCAAACTAATCCCACTGCCCCGCTCTCTCCCCATAGCCCTGTATCAATCCAAAACTAATCCCACTGCCCCGCTTTCTCCCCATAGCCCTGTATCAATCCCAAAGTTGTCCCACTGCCCCGCTCTCTCCCCATAGCCCTGTATCAATCCCAAACTAATCCCACTGCCCCGCTCTCTCCCCATAGCCCTGTATCAATCCCAAACTAATCCCACTGCCCCGCTCTCTCCCCATAGCCCTGCATCAATCCCAAACTAATCCCACTCCCCCGCTGTCTCCCCATAGCCCTGTATCAATCTCAAACTAATCCCACTGCCCCGCTCTCTCCCCATAGCCCTGTATCAATCCGAAACTAATCCCACTGCCCCACTCTCTCCCCATAGCTCTGTATCAATCCAAAACTAATCCCACTGCCCCGCTCTCTCCCCATAGCCCTGTATCAATCCCGAACTAATCCCACTGCCCCGCTCTCTCCCCATAGCCCTATATCAATCCCAAAGTTGTCCCACTGCCCCTCTCTCTCCCCATAGCCCTGTATCAATCCCAAACTAATCCCACTGCCCCGCTCTCTCCCCATAGCCCTGTATCAATCCCAAACTAATCCCACTGCCCCGCTCTCTCCCCATAGCCCTGTATCAATCCCAAACTAATCCCACTGCCCCGCTCTCTCCCCATAGCCCTGTATCAATCTCAAACTAATCCCACTGCCCTGCTCTCTCCCCATAGCCCTGTATCAATCCCAAACTAATCCCACTGCCCCACTCTCTCCCCAAAGCCCTGTATCAATCCAAAACTAATCCTACTGCCCCGCTCTCTCCCCATAGCCCTGTATCAATCCCAAACTAATCCCACTGCCCCGCTCTCTCCCCATAGCCCTGTATCAATCCCAAACTAATCCCACTGCCCCGCTCTCTCTCCATAGCCCTGTATCAATCCCAAACTAATCCCACTGCCCTGCTCTCTCCCCATAGCCCTGTATCAATCCCAAACTAATCCCACTGCCCCGCTGTCTCCCCATAGCCCTGTATCTATCTCAAACTAATCCCACTGCCCCGCTCTCTCCCCATAGCTCTGTATCAATCCCAAACTAATCCCACTGCCCCGCTATCTCCCCATAGCCCTGTTTCAATCCCAAAGTTGTCCCACTGCCCCGCTCTCTCCCCATAGCCCTGTATCAATCCCAAACTAATCCCACTGCCCCGCTCTCTCCCCATAGCCCTGTATCAATCCAAAACTAATCCCACTGCCCCGCTCTCTCCCCATAGCCCTGTATCAATCCCAATCTAATCCCACTGCACCGCTCTCTCCCCATAGCCCTGTATCAATCCCAAACTAATCCCACTGCCCCGCTCTCTCCCCATAGCCCTGTATCAATCCAAAACTAATCGCACTGCCCCGCTCTCTCCCCATAGCCCTGTATCAATCCCAAACTAATCGCACTGCCCCGCTCTCTCCCCATAGCCCTGTATCAATCCAAAACTAATCCCACTGCCCCGCTCTCTCCCCATAGCCCTGTATCAATCCAAAACTAATCCCACTGCCCCACTCTCTCCCCATAGCTCTGTATATTTCTCTGCTTCATATATTTTTCCAGTTTTCCCTTATAGGATGTGTTGGTCTCTCCTCATCCACTCCCTGTGGTGACGCATTTTCTGCTCCAACAATGGGCAATGAAGCTTCTCCTCACGCTCATGTGATCATTTTAAATTAACACCCCCTCGTCAGTGATTCCCCAGCCAGTGGAAACAGTCTCCCAGTCACTCTATCAACAAGCCTCACTATTTAAAATCTCTATTAAATCTCCTCTCAGCCTCTCAGCTCCAGTGGTAACAGTCCCAGTATCTCAAGCCCCTCCTCAGTACTATAGTAGCCTACCTCTGTCCTCACTCTGGTGAATCTGTACATTCTCCAGGGCTTTTATATTCTTTCTATAACGGTGCATGTTAGATCCGTGGTTCAGTGGATAAATAATCACACGGATGCTGTACATTAACAAATAACAGGTCTTTACTGGAGGAGGGTAATCTCTAGACTGGGGTACAGAGGCATGCGCACAGCTTATATACTGGTGTGGTCACTGCCGGTACTACAGTATACAGGAGCTGTAAAAAGTAGTTCTGACTTAAAGGCACAGACACTACAATTCCTCCCCTTTTAGATTAATAATCCCCCTTTAATATTCAAATAACAATTACCTTTTTACAAGTACATTAAATAACAAAAGTCCATTTATAGATTCAGTCTTTGGGGCGGCTTCCTGACCCTTTCGGGATAGCGCCTTTCCAGAGGTTCTTGTTCTTGGTGCAGAGGCGATTCTGACCCCTTTTCATCAGGTAGTTCATCGGGTTCCACTGCTACTGGGTCTGACGTAGATGCTACCGTTATGTCGGGTTCATCCCCAGGTACTCGAGACATGGGGTTGACGCGTTCCTGTGACGCTAAGATCTGATCGACGTGGCATCTCACAATGTTCTCCCCGACATCCACTGTGTACATTAATGGCCCCTGCCTTGTACATATCGTTCCGGGTTGCCACTTCTCTGTTCGATAGTCACGGGCCAAGACTGGTTGTCCTACATTGAAGCTCCTTGTTGGCTTCTCATTGATGTGCTGGTATTGTTTGTCCTCAACATTTCTTCGCACATTTGGTCTGAGCAAGTCCAGACGAGATCTCAACCTTCGGTTAAAGAACTTCATGGCCGGGGTCTGGTTGGTAACTGCATGTGTCGCGTTTTGGTAGGCTAATAAGAAATTGTCCATCTTATGCTGTAGTGGAATTTCCTCGTCGCACATGGCCTTTATCGCCTTCTTAAAGGTTTGTACGAACCTCTCAGCCAATCCATTGGTGGCTGGATGATACGGGGTGGATGTGTAATGCCTTACCCCATTCCTTTTCATGAACTTTTGGAACTCGTCGGACACAAACTGTGGTCCATTATCAGAGCAGATCTGCTCTGGCAAACCGTTTCTGGCAAATATGGTCCGTAGGACTGCAATCATTTTCTCTGTAGTGGTTGAAGACATCTTTATCACCTCAGGCCACTTTGAATGAGCATCCACTGCTACTAAGAACATTGAGTCCATGAATGGACCAGCGAAATCAATGTGCACCCTTTGCCATGGAGAGGAGGGCCACTCCCATGGGTGTAGAGGGGCATGTGGTGGTGCATTTTGGACCTTCTGGCATCCTAAGCAACTCTTAGTTAGGTCTTCGATTTGTTGATCGATTCCCGGCCACCACACATAAGCCCTAGCAAGGCTTTTCATTTTCACTCCCCCCAGATGACCTTCATGTAGCTCATTTAGCACTCTCTCCCTTAACTTGGGTGGAATCAACACTCTGGATCCACACATCACTGTCCCCTGGCATACTGACAGCTGTTCTCTTCTGGATGAGAATGCTGGCAACAGTGAGTTGCCATGTGTTGGTCATCCCCTCACTGTCAATTCATATACCCGTGACAGTGTCGGATCATTGCGGGTCTCCTTCTCTACATCCGCGTTTGTTACTGGCAATCGTTCAATTATCGACGAATAAAATATCTCGATAGGGTCCACTGCTGGTGCTTCCTCCACAGTAGGCAGTGGCAGGCGCGATAGCCCATCAGCGTTCCCATGCTGTTTCGTGCCTTTATATTCTATTTCATATTGATTCGCCCCTAGAAACAGGGACCATCTTTGTAACCGCTGTGCAGTCATTACTGGCACGCCCTTCTTAGGATTAAAGATGGAGACAAGTGATTGGTGGTCAGTCAGCAAGGTAAACTTCTGCCCATGCAGATAGTGGTTGAATTTTTTTACTCCCCATACTAGGCTGACGGCCTCCCTGTCAATCTGGGCGTAGTTGCGCTCGGCTGAGGTTAGTGACCGAGACACAAAGGCTACTGGCCTCTCCAACCCGTCTGGGAATTTGTGCGACAGCACTGGTCCAATGCCGTAGGATGATGCATCACATGCCAAACGAATTGGTAGTGCTGGGTTGAAATGGGCCAACACCTCTTTTGATGTGATCAATTCTTTACACTTCTGGAAAGCTCGTCTACGTTCGTCATCCCACTTCCATGGTACCCCTGTTTGCAGTAGGGTGTTCAGCGGGTGTAATACCGTAGACAAATTTGGTAAGAACTTGTGGTAATAGTTTACCAGCCCGAGGAACGACCTCAGTGTAGTGTATGTAACTGTTCTACCTTTAAGAGAACTATTGTATGTAACCGTCCACCTTTAAGAGAACTATTTTAGGTGTGGCACTACTTTATCTTGGCTGCTGTATACTGTAATACCGACGGTGACCACACCGGTATATAAGTGCTGTGTCAGGATTTATTGGGCAGATTCGCCCTGACCTTCGAATAGTAAAGTCCTGTTAAAGTTACTCTTGTAGTCTGTGTATTAATTCGCCATAATACCTACAGACTTTACACTCAGTTGTGACACATTTTCCGGTGCTGGAGCCTTGACTACCGCCTCAATCTTGTCAGGGGACTTATGTAACCCCTCTTCATCGATGACGTGGCCACAATACGAGATCTGTTTCTGGAAAAACTCGCACTTGTGGCGATTAGCTCGTAGCCCATACTCCTTTAATCTGGTGAGCACCTTCTCCAAGTTAGCGAGGTGATCACCGTCATTTTCGCCCGTGACCAAGATGTCGTCCAAATAACACTAGGTCCCTGGAATCCCTTGCAGGACCTGATCCATCGCCCTTTGCCAGATAGCCGGAGCCGAGGCTACTCCGAACACCAGCCGGTTGTATTGACAGAGACCTTTATGAGTGTTGATCGTAAGGTAATGTTTCGAAGCTTCTTCTACCTCCATTTGCAAGTACGCCTGGGCTAGATCAATTTTGGTGAAGCGTTTACCACCAGATAGCGAGGCGAAAATATCCTCAATTCGTGGAAGCGGATATTGCACCGTGTGAAGGACTGGGTTCACTGTCACCTTAAAATCCCCACAGATGCGGACCTTCTTTGGTTCCCGAGGCGTATTACTCAACGACCTCTTCATTACAGGAACGATGGGTGTAGCCCACTCGCTCCAGTCCACTTTGGACAGTACTCCTGAACATTCCAACCCTTCCAGCTCTGCTTCAACCGCTGGTCTGATCGCATAAGGCACTGGTCTGGCCTTCAGAAACTTTGGGCTTGCATTTTCCTCTATTTTAGTTGTTGCTGTTATTCCTTTTAGTGTTCCTAGTCCCTCCTGGAACACTTCTTTTGCATCAGTTAGCATTTTTGACAGTCGTCATCCTTTTTGGCCTCAACCTTCAGTGCCTGTATGGAATGCCAATCTAATTGTATCTTCCGGATCCATTCACGTCCTAGCAGTGGTGGTCCTCCATTTGGCAATACATATATATCCATTTTAGGTATTTCCTGGCCTTTATATGTCACTTTCACCCTTATTTTTCCTTTGGGGTAGACTTTTTGCCCCGTATATGTCTTCAAGACAATCTCTGTAGCTTTCAAGGGTATGTGTGAAAATAGCCGCTTGTAGTCTCTTTGATTTATGACTGTTAGAGCTGACTCTATGTCCAATTCCATTTCCACTTGGACTCCTTCTATCTTGAGCGTAACCCAGATAGTCTGGTGATCCTCCATTTCGGTTACATTATGTAGTTTCAGACAACCCAGCTCCTTGCTTCCGGAGTCTGTGTCACTTTTCTGTTCGTCTGAACCACTGTCCATCACCTGGTGCACCTTTTTGTACTTCTCCTGTGGAGATTTCGTACTGTTGGTTTTCTTCCCAGACCTGCAGACTCTTGCTATGTGTCCTGCTTTCCCACACTGTCTGCACACTTGGTCCTTGAACCAACAATCTTTCTGGTCATGTGTTGTTCTGCCGCAGCGATAGCACTTCCCTGTTCCATAGGTCATTTCGTTGGTGCCATATTCTTGCGGTCTCCATTGTATCTCTGCAGCGCCCCCTTGCGGCTGCTTCGTGTGATACTGCCATACTGAAAGCTTTGTCCAGCGTAAGGTCCTTTTCTGATAGAAGCCGTTTCTGGGTTCCTTCACTTTGTAGCCCACACACAAACTTGTCCCTTAACGTGTCTGCTAGTCCCGCTCCAAACTGGCAGTATTTCGATAGCTTGCGCAGTTCCGTTAGGTACTCAGCATTGCTTTCATCTTTGTGTTGGTTCCTTTTATGGAACTTAAATCGTTCTGCTATCAGCAGCGGTGTGGGGTTTAAGTGGTCCTGTAGGATTTCTACTATGCTTTCAAAATTCTTGTTTACCGGCTTCTCTGGGGTTATTAGATTTCGCAGTAACCCATAAGTTTTTGCACCCATGGAATTTTACAGGACCAGTGCTTTATTAACATCTGGCACTTCATTCGCCCTGCAGTACACCTCAATACGTTCCACATATGTCGCCCAATCTTCGACTTCATTGTCGAACGTAGAGATACTGCCACTCTTCGGCATCCTTGGTTGTGCGTGAACTATCACCAATGGCGCCTCCTGCGCTTCCCCTCCTTCTCCGCTGGCACAAAATGGCGTCTCCCGCGCTTTCCTTCCTTCCCGCGCTCGCCCTTCTTCTCCGCTGCGGCTTCTCAAAATGGCGTCTCCCGCGCTCTTCCTTCTTCTCCGCGGCTCAATGGCGTCTCCCGCGCTCTCCCTGCTTCTCCGCGGCTCAATGGCGTCTCCCCTTGCTTCGCCCCGCGGACCCTGATCAGCCCGTGATCCCTGGCTGTGCTCTGCGCGTTCTTCTCTTGATATTTGTCGACGCCGCTCAGTCGAGAACCCGGCTGTTTCTTACCCTCTCTCTCTCCAGTTTGCAGTATTTTTCCTCGGCGCCGCTCGGTGTTCAACCCCCGGCTGCGCCCTGCGCTCTTCACCCTCTTTCTTACCCCGTCGACGCTGCTCGGCTCTCTCTCTGCCGTCGGTCAGCTCCAGCCGCCGCTGCTCGGGAAGGGTCTGCTCTGGACCTGTCGTCGGTGTCTTACTGCTCGTTGTGGCTGGGGAACCAAGCCCGGCTCTCCACAGCCTCCCCAGCGAAGTTGGATCTCTGCCTGACTGCTGGGCGGTTGCTCGTGGTCGACGCCCGCGTTCCTGGCCTCGACTATTTCTTTTTTTTTATGTTGCAGGTAGATTAGAATCGACACTCGTCGTCACTGTTAGATCCGTGGTTCAGTGGATAAATAATCACATGGATGCTGTACATTAACAAATAACAGGTCTTTACTGGAGGAGGGTAATCTCTAGACTGGGGTACAGAGGCATGCGCACAGGGGTAAGAAAGAGGGTGAAGAGCGCAGGGCGCAGCCGGGGGTTGAACACCGAGCGGCGCCGAGGAAAAATACTGCAAACTGGAGAGAGGGTAAGAAACAGCCGGGTTCTAGACCACGGTGTGGTCACTGCCGGTACTACAGTATACAGGAGCTGTAAAAAGTAGTTCTGACTTAAAGGCACATACACTACAGTGCACAAAACTGCACACGGGCTCTAACCGTCGCCTAACCAATGGTTTATGCAAATTCATCATCACGTCTTTACTCTTTTACTTTATGCTCCTATTTATAAAACCCAAATGGCGTTGGCCTTTTTATAGCTTTATCTACCTGCGCTCGCACCTTCAGGGAATTCAGGGAGTCTCTAGGTTTCCCTGTTTATCCACAACCTTCAGCACCTTTCCATTGAGTGTAAACCCCTAGATTGTTGTGATCTGGAACGCGCTGCCTGAAAGGGCGGTGGAAGCAGATTCAATCGTAACTTTCAAAAGGGAATTGGATAAATACTTGAGGAAGAAAAATTTTCAGGGCTCTGGGGGAAGAGCAGGGGAGAGTGGGACTAATTGGAGAGCTCTTTCAAAGAGCCGGCACAGGCACGATGGGCCGAATGGCCTCCTTCTTTGCCCTAGGATTCTATGATTCTTCTGCTAGTTTTCCATTGTAAACTGATGGAGATACTTGTATTGGCAAACAAGACATCCGTGAAACGGTTTGGTGTAACTGCACACTATGGATTGGCTGATGCTCTCTGTGGTCACTTGGAATGGGTCTGCGGTATAAAAGTTCAGGTGTATAGTTACCTTCAGTGTCATCCCGTGGTTGAAGCTGTCTCCAGGTCAGATTGCAACAGACGGCACAAGGCGGGCACCGTCTCCCTGGTGAAAGCTCTCTGCCCCAGAGAGCTGTGGAGGCTGGGTCTTTGAATATATTTAAGGTGGAGATTTTTGAATGAAAAGGGAGTCAAGGGTTATGGGGAGCGGGCAGGGAAATGGAGTTGAGGCCAAGATCAGATCAGCCATGATCTTGTTGAATGGCGGAGCAGGCTCGAGGGGCCGAATGACCGACTCCTGCTCCTATGTCTTATGTTCTTAACTGGAGCCTGTGGAGCGACTTGTGAAACACCCCCAGTTAGTGGTGCCCCGACTGTTGCCACAAAACTAAACAACACAACAACTCGCACTGATATAGCGCCTTTAACATAGAAAAACAATACAAGGTGCTTCACCGGAGCAATTATCAGACAAAATTTGACACCGAGTCGAAGAAGGAGATATTAGGACAGGTGGGAAAGAGGCCGGTTTTAAGGAGCGTCTTAGAGGAGGAGGGAGATGTAGAGAAGTTTAGGGAGGGAATTCCAGAGCTTAGGGCCCAGGCAGCTGAAGGCACAGCCGTCAATGGTGGAGCGATGGAAATCGGGGATGCGCAAAAAGCCAGAATTGGAGGAGCGCAGAGATCGCGGAGGGTTGTAGGGCTGGAGGAGGCTACAGAGATAGGGAAACTAATTGTACACCTTTTTTTTCCAAACATGGCACTTATAGAAGTAACAATATTGTTGGGCAACTGGTTCCTTCAAACCATTCCACTGACCTTCACAAAACTGTAATGAGTGTTGCTGTGGGTGAGTGTCTGATATTTTACAGCCATTTTCTGCTCTGGGTGCCTGTTGCAGTTGCGCCTGTGATGCCACTTGGTGGCGCTGTTTCCCAGACAATGACACATCAGCTCAGCTTCTGCGGAAATTCACGCCTGATTTTAACTTGAGGTCGGCGGAGCTGGGGGCGCGAGGGCAGGTGTGCAGTGACCCCCAGTGACCCCACGTGCCTGGCAGTGACCCTAACATCGCACTGCTACTGCGACAGCGTATCAGGAGATCAGGCTCACACTCACCACAATTTCTTGCCAATATCTTTTGCCGTGTCTGCTGTGTCTTAAATGTCAAAGCTGAGTTAGTGTCAGTCACGGCTCAGTGTGTCGCACTCTCGCCTCCGAGTCAGGAGGTCATGGGTTCAAGTCCCACTCCAGAAACTTGAGCACAAAATCCAGGCTGACACTCCCAGTGCAGTACTGAGGGAGTGCTGCACTGTCGGAGGGGCAGTACTGAGGGAGTGCTGCACTGTCGGAGGGGCAGTACTGAGGGAGCGCTGCACTGTCGGAGGGGCAGTACTGAGGGAGCGCCGCACTGTCGGAGGGGCAGTACTGAGGGAGCGCTGCACTGTCGGAGGGGCAGTGCTGAGGGAGCACAGCACTGTCGGAGGGGCAGTACTGAGGGAGTGCTACACTGTCGGAGGGGCAGTACTGAGGGAGCGCTGCACTGTCGGAGGGGCAGTACTGAGGGAGTGCCGCACTGTCGGAGGTGCCGTCTTTCGGATGAGACGTTAAACCGATGCCCCGTCTGCCCTCTCGGGTGGATGTAAACCATCCCATGGCACTATTGGAAGAAGAGCAGGTCCTGGGTCCAATATTTATCCCTCAACCAACTTCACTAAAACAGTTTAACTGGTCATTGGAGTCTTGACAAAGGGTTTGACTCGAAACATTGACTCTATTTTCTCTCCACGGATGTTGCCTGGCCTGCTGAGTTTTTCCAGCATTTTCTGTTGTTAACTGGTCATTCATCTCCTTGTAGGCAAGGTTCCACAAACAGCAATGAGATCAACAACAATATCCTGTGTTTTAGTTATTGGTTGAGGGATTAATATTGGGCAGGATACTGGGGAGAAATCCCCTGCTCTTCTTTGAATAGTGCCATGGGATTATTTACATCCTCTTGAACAGTATTACCCTCAGCCCTGGCACCACCCTCACTGTAACTCTTGGAGCTGGCAGTGTTTCCCAATTCGATGAATATTATCTTCTAAGTGTAAATGTTGCGATGGGATCTCACGCTATGGGAGCGGGAGTGGGATCAGAGGGTTGGGAGCAGGTTTGTAGCTGCTGGCGTTCCTGATTACTGGAAAACTGGGAGTGATGTGAGTCGCTCCCAGTCCCTGCACCGTGCTCTCCTGTTGAGTGACACTCTAACCGGGAGTGGCTGCTTGTGACATTTACCCTTTATTCTGTGTGCAGATTCTTAATGGAAACACTAATTGTTAAATTTCTCCGGTTAAATGTATTTTAGTTAGTGTAATTTTACAACGGCTATCGCACTGCATTGCCAGAAGGAGGGCATTAATCGATAGCAAGATAATGGCCTCACTTTGACCTTCACTTGTTCATTTTTTCAATGTTTCTTTAAATTACTTTTTCAACAAAAAAAAATCCCTGTATTGTTCATCAGACCGTCAGAATAAAAAAGCTTCTTTTCAAGTCCCAGCGCTGTTATATGGAGCCAATTAAACACCGAGGGTGCAGAATGAGATCTTGCATTGACACAACTCAACATTCCAGTTCAGAGTTCCAATTTTAAACCAGAATAAAACCACGGTCCGTCTTAGATTCAACACATGGAATGTAATCAGGAGAGCACATCGCCGATATAGAACCTCCAATATAGAACCCCCCGATACATTGCTCAGGGTCTTGTTCAGGATTGGATCAAGGGAATGGGGTTGATAGAGAAATGTGCAGTGAATGATGGGGAGATATCCGAGAGATTGCAGCATATTGTGGGATCAGGATGCGGGCTGTGGGGGAGCTGGTTAAACAGACAGTCTCAGTTTTGAAGACATGGATTGTTATGAGGTAGAATTCACTAAATTTGTTAATCTGTGAGCTGGCACCACGAAGTGACCATGAAGCTGCTGGATTGTTGTAGAAACCCAACTGGTTCACTGATGTCCTCCAGGGAAGGAACTTGCCGTCCTCACCCAGTCTGGCCTACATGTGACTCCAGTCCCACACTCTGTGGTTGACTCAATGGTGGATAACAAACCATTAAGTTTCACACAACAACAACAACAACCTGTATTTATATAGCACCTTTAACGTAGTAAGACGCCCCAAGGGGCTTCACAGAAGTGTAGTAAAACAAAAAATGTTTTGACACCGAGCCACAGAAGGAGATATTAGGGCAGATGCCAAAAGCTTTGTCAAACAGGTCGGTTTTAAGGAGCGTCTTAAAGGAGGAGAGAGAGGCGGAGAGGTTTAGGGAGGGAATTCCCGAGCTTAGGGCCCAGGCAACAGAAGGCACGGCCACCAATGGTGGAGCGATTAAAATCAGGGATGCTCAAGAGGGCAGAATTAGAGGAGTGCAGATATCTTGGAGGGTTGTGGGGCTGGAGGAGGTTACAGAGATAGGTTACACACTAATACAAAAGCAAAATACTGCGGATTCTGGAAATAAGAAAATAAGAACATAAGAAATAGGAGCAGGAGTTGGCCATTTGGCCCCTCGAACCTGCTCCGCCATTCAATAAGATCACGGCTGATCTTCTACCTCAACTCCACTTTCCTGCACTATCCCCATATCCCTCGATTCCCCGAGAGTCCAAAAATCTACCAATCTCAGCCTTGAATCTACTCAACGACTGAGCCTCCACAGCCCTCTGGGGCAGAGAATTCCAAAGATTCACCACCCTCTGAGTGAAGACATTTCTCCTCATCTCAGTCCTAAATGGCCGACCCCTTAACCTGAAACTGTGCCCCCTGGTTCTAGACTCTCCAGCCAGGGGGAAACAGCCTCTCAGCATTTACCCTGCCAAGCCCTCTCAGAATCTTATATGTTTCAATGAGATCACCTCTCATTCTTCTAAACTCCAGAGAGTATCGGCCCAACCTGCTCAACCTTTCCTCATAGGACAGCCCTCTCATCCCAGGGATCAATCTAGTGAACCTTTGTTGCACCTCCTCTAAGGCAAGTATATCCTTCCTCAGAAAAGGAGACCAAAACTGTGCCCAGTACTCCAGGTGTGGTCTCACCAAGGCCCTGTTCAATTGGAGCAAGACTTCCTCACTCTTATACTCCAACCCCCTTGCAATAAAGGCCAACATGCCATTGGCCTTCCTAATTGCCTGCTGTACCTGCACGCTAGCCCTGTGTGTTTCTTGTACTAGGACACCATTGTTAATCTGTGAGCTGGCACCACGAAGTCACCATGAAGCTGCTGGATGATTGTAAAAACCCAACTGGTTCACTGATGTCCTCCAGGGAAGGAGCCTGCCGTCATTGAATGGTTTCTCACCATTTAAAAACTATTTGCTTTTCTATCCTTCCTACCAAAGTGAATAACCTCACATTTCCCTACATTATACTCCATCTGCCACCTTATTGCCCACTCACTCAGTCTATCTATATCCCTTTGCAGGCTCTTTGCATCCTCCTCACATCTTACTGTCCCACCTAGCTTTGTATCATCAGCAAACTTGGATACATTGCACTCGGTCCCTTCATCTAAGTCATTAATATAGATTGTAAATAGCTGAGGCCCCAAGCACTGATCCTTGTGGCACCCCACTAGTTACAGCCTGCCAACCAGAAAATGACCCGTTTATCCCTACTCTCTGTTTTGTGCCAGTTAACCAATTCTTTATCCATGCTAATACCTTACCCCCAACCCCATGAGCCCTTATCTTGCTTAACAACCTTTTATGTGGCACCTTATCGAATGCCCTTTGGAAATCCAAATATATTACATCCACTGGTTCCCCTTTATCTACCCTGCTAGTTGCATCCTCAAAAAACTCTAATAAATTTGTCAAACTCGATTTACCTTTCATAAAACTATGTTGACTCTGCCTAACCATATTATGCACCCTGTTACCACTTCCTTAACAATGTATTCCAGCATTTCCCCGACGACTGATGTCAGGCTAACTGGCCTGTAGTTCCCTGTGTTTTCTCTCCCTCCTTTCTTGAATAGCGGTGTTACATTTGCAACCTTCCAATCCGATGGGACCATTCTAGAATCTAGGGAATTTTGGAAGATCAAAACCAATGCATCCACTATCTCTTCAGCCACCTCTTTTAGAACCTTAGGATGTAGGCCGTCAGGTCCAGGGGATTTGTCAGCTTTCAGTCCCATTAGTTTCTCTAGTACTTTTTCTCTACTTATATTAATTACTTAAAGTTCCTCACCCTCATTAGACCCTTGGTTCCCTTCATTTTTGGTGTACGTTTTGTGTCTTCTACTGTGAAGACAGATACAAAATATTTGTTTAAAGCCTCTGCCATTTCCTTGCTCCCCATTATAATTTCTCCTGTCTCAGCCTCTAAGGGACCAACACTTACTTTTGCTATTTTTTTCCTTTTTACATACTTGCTAGTTTACTCTCACATTCTATTTTCTCACTTTTGTATTAATTTTTTGGTCATTCCTAAAGCTCTCCCAATCCTCAGGCTTACTATTATTCTTTGCAACATTATAAGCCTCTTCTTTTAATCTAATACTATGCTTAACTTCTTTAGTTAGCCATGGATGGCTCACTTTTCCTGTGGAGATTTTATTTCTCAATGGAATGTATATTCATTGAGCATTTTAGAATATTTCTTTAAATGATTGACACTGCTTATCTACTGTCATACCTTTTAATCTAATTTCCCAATCTATCTTAGCCAACTTGCCCCTCATACCTACATAATTGATTTTATTTAACCTTAAGGGGTAAAAATTGGGTAGCGCCTTACCTTCGCCGGGGCACTAATTTTAGCGCCCCGAAAAATTTAGCGCCCCCGCAGCCGATTTTCCCAGGTAGTGCCCCGAGAGGCCATATCGCACCGCGGCACTGCAGGCCTTCCTCCCCTTATTAATGGGGGGGGCCCTGGCACAGCACGACCCGGTGCCCAGCTGGGCCACCAGGGATCGGGAGTGCTGGCAAACGAGCCCGGCACTCAAGAGGTGGACTTCACTTGGGTCGGGGACAGCAACGGAGGCAGGTGCTGGCAGGCAGCCGGCAACAAAAATGGCCGCCCGCCACCTCCCCTTTAACTAGTACCGCCCCGGCCACAGGTAGGCCCCCCTGACCCCAGCGGACATAGCATCCGGCGGTAAGTCGGGGGGCGCCACCCAATGTTACAGCCAGGGCATGAGTGGGGACTGGGCATGGCGATGACGTCATCGCCGGCGGTGCAGTGCCGCTGCTAACCTCCCGCTGAATTTCGCGGGAGGCATTAGCGGCACCGCACATAGACGCAAGTTGATTTGCGCCGAGGGTGCTAATGGGAGGTGCAAATCAACTGAATTTAGCCCCCTAAGACTCTAGTGTCGGACTTAAGAATGTCACTTTCAAACTCAATGTGAAATTCTATCATATTCTGATCACTCTTTCCTAGAGGATCCTTTACTATAAGATGAGTGAAGGAAGGTAGTGCAGGAGTCACCTGCGGTCATCTCCCTCCAAAACAGGTTTACCGTTTTGGGTACTGTTGGGGGAGATGACTTATCAGGGGAAGGCACCAGCAGCCAGGTTCAGGGCACCATGACTGGCTCTGCTGCACAGAAGGGCGGGAAAAAGAGGGATAGGGCTATAGTGATAGGGGATTCAATTGTAAGGGGGATAGATAGGAGTTTCTGTGGCCGAGACCGAGACTCCAAGATGGTATGTTGCCTCCCTGGTGCAAGGGTCAAGGATGTCTCGGAGCGGGTGCAGAGCATTCTGAAGGGGGAGGGGGATCAGCCAGTTGTCGTGGTACATGTAGGTACCAACGATGTAGGTAAAAAGAGGGAGGAGGTCCTACAAGCTGAATTTAGGGAGTTAGGAGCTAAATTGAAAAGTAGGACCTCAAAGGTAGTAATCTCTGGATTGCTACCAGTGCCACGAGCTAATAAGTTTAGAGAGAGTAAGATAGATAAGCTAAATACGTGGCTTGAGCAGTGGTGCAAGGGAGAGGGATTTAAATTCTTGAGGCATTGGAACCAGTTCTTGGGGAGGAGTGACCTGTACCAAGGGGACGGTCTACACCTGAACTGTGAGGGAGCCGATGTCCTCGGGGTAATATTTTCTAGGGCGGTTCGGGAGGATTTAAACTAATTTGGCAGGGGGATGGGAACCTAGGTAGTGGAAAAGAGGGAAGTCATATGAAGTCAGAAATAGATGGTAGAAAGGTGAGAAGCAATAAGCAAAGGAGAGAAACACAAAGGGCCAAACTAATTCATAATGAGAGTGTGAAAAAAGCAAGCCTGAAGGCTTTGTATCTTAATGCTAGAAGCATTAGGAACAAGGTGGATGAATTAGTTGTGGAAATAGAGGTAAACAAGTATGATTTGATTGGGATTACAGAAACGTGGCTGCAGGGTGGGCAAGGCTGGGAACTTAACATCCAGGGATATACAATATTTAGGAAGGATCGGCAAAAAGGTAGGGGAGGTGGGGTAGCATTGCTGGTAAAGGAGGGGATTAATGCAATGGAAAGGAAGGATATTAACTCGGATGAAACGGAATCTGTATGGGTAGAAATGAGAAATAGCAAGGGGAGGAAAACGTTAGTGGGTGTGATATATAGGCCTCCAAATAGTAATATGGAGGTGAGGGAAGGCATAAAAAGGGAAATTAGAGAAGCGTGCGATAAGAGCACAGCTGTCATCATGGGTGACTTTAATTTACATATTGATTGGACTACCCAAATTAGTAAAAATTCTGAGGAGGAGGAATTCCTGGAATGTTTTCGGGACGGTTATCTGGACCAATATGTCGAGGAGCCGACTCGAGATCTGGCCATTTTAGACTGGGTATTGTGCAATGAGAAGGGACTTATCAGCAATCTTCTTGTACGAGGCCCCTTGGGTCAGAGCGATCATAACATGATCGAGCTCTCAGTCGAGATGGAGAGTGAGGAAATTGAATCAGAGACTAAGGTCCAGAACTTAAATAAAGGGAATTACGAGGGTATGAGACGGGAATTGGGTAAGATTGATTGGGTGGTGTTTCTGGGGGGATTGACAGTGGATAGACAATGGCAAGCATTCAAAGATAGAATGGAAGAATTCCAGAACATGTTTATACCGGTTTGGCATAAAAATAAACCTAAAAAGGTGACTCAACCGTGGATAACGAGGGAAATTAGGGACAGCATAAAATCAAAAAAAAGGGCATATCAACTGGCAAAAAAAAGCACCAGACTGGAAGATTGGGGGCAGTACAGGATACAGCAAAAGAGGACAAAGGGATTAATCAGGAAGGGGAAAATAGAATACGAAAGTAAACTTGCAGCAAACATAAAGACAGACTGCAAAAGCTTTTATCGGTATATCAGGAGGAAAAGACTGGTAAAATCCCAAGTCGGTCCCTTGCAGTCCGATTCGGGAGAATATATAATGGAGAATAAGGAAATGGCAGACCAATTAAACTCATACTTTGGTTCTGTATTCACAAAGGAGGACACAAATAACCTCCCAGGAATATCGGCAAACATAGGGACTAATGAGAGGGAGGAGCTGACAGAAATTAGTATCTCTAGGGATATGGTGTTGGGTAAGTTGAGGGGACTGAAGGCCGACAAATCCCCGGGGCCTGATAAACTACACCCTAGGGTACTTAAGGAGGTGGCCCTGGAGATAGCAGATGCTCTAAGGATCATCTTCCGGAACTCCATTGACTCGGGAACAGTACCCGTGGATTGGAGGGTAGCTAATGTTACCCCAATATTTAAAAAGGGGGGTAGAGAGAAAGCAGGGAATTATAGACCAGTAAGCCTTACATCGGTTGTGGGCAAAATGCTAGAGTCCATTATTAAGGATAAAATAGCGGAGCACTTGACAAATGGGGAAAGGATCGGACAGAGTCAACATGGATTTACAAAGGGTAAATCGTGTTTGACTAATCTGCTGGAATTTTTTGAGGAAGTAACTGGTAAAATAGATGGGGGAGAGCCAGTGGATGTGGTGTACCTTGACTTCCAGAAAGCCTTCGATAAGGTTCCACACAAAAGATTATCATGCAAAATTAAGGCTCATGGAATTGGGGGCAAAGTATTAACGTGGATAGAGAACTGGCTGGCGGATAGAAAACAGAGAGTTGGAATAAACGGCTCGTTTTCGGAGTGGCAGGCAGTGACCAGCGGGGTGCCGCAAGGATCTGTCCTGGGACCCCAGCTGTTCACAATATATATAAATGATCTGGATCAGGGAATTGGATGCAATATTTCCAAATTCGCTGACGACACTAAACTAGGAGGAGGGGTGGGCTCTGATGAGGATGTCAGGAGGCTACAGTGCGATTTGGACAGGTTGGGGGAATGGGCGGATACGTGGCAGATGCACTATAATGTGGATAAATGCGAGGTTATCCACTTTGGGGGTAAAAACAGGAGGGTAGATTATTATCTAAATGGCAATAGATTGGGAGATGGGGAAGTGCAGAGGGACCTGGGTGTTCTTGTGCACCAGTCACTGAAGGAGAGCATGCAGGTGCAACAGGCGATTAAGAAGGCAAATGGTATGTTGGCCTTCATATCAAGGGGGTTCGAGTATAGGAATAGGGATACCTTACTACAGCTGTACAAGGTGCTGGTGAGACCGCATCTGGAGTATTGTGTACAGTTTTGGTCGCCCCATCTGCGGAAGGATGTTCTTGCCATGGAAAGAGTGCAACGGCGATTCACCAGGCTGATACCTGGAATGGCGGGAATGACCTACGAAGAGAGATTAAATAGTTTGGGCTTGTACTCACTGGAGTTTAGAAGATTGAGAGGGGATCTCATCGAAACATATAAAATTATGGCAGGCCTGGACAGGCTGAATTCAGAGAGAATGTTTCCAATGGCCGGGGAGCACAGAACCAGGGGCCACAGTCTAAAAATAGCGGGCAAATCATTTAAAACAGAGATGAGGAAGAATTTCTTCACTCAAAGAGTGGTGAGCCTGTGGAATTCCCTGCCACAGAGGGCTGTGAAGGCTAATTCAATAAATATTTTCAAGAGAGAATTGGATATATTTCTGAAGGCTAAGGGGATTAAGGGTTACGGAGAAAAGGCGGGGACGGGGTACTGAACTGGTAAGATCAGCTATGATCTCAGACGAAGATCAGCCATGATCTCATTGAATGGCGGAGCAGGCTCGAAGGGCCGAATGGCCTACTCCTGTTCCTATCTCTATGTTTCTATGTTTCTATTACTAATTAACCCTGTCTCATTACACAAAACAAGATCTAAAATAACCTGTTCCCTGGTTGGTTCTATGACGTATTGTTCTAGGAAACTGTCTTGAATACATTCCTTGAACTTGTCCTCTAGACTACCTTTGCCAATTTGGTTTGCCCAGATTAAAATTCCCCGCAATTATTGTGTTACCTTTGTTACAAGCTCCTATTCTTTCTTGATTAATACTCTGTCCAATGGTATAGCTACTGTTTGGGGGCCTATAAATTACTCCCACCACATTTTTCTGCCCCTTGTTATTTCTTATCTCCACCCATACTGATTCTACTTCCTGATCTTCTCACTGCTGTCCTTATGTCATCCTTAATTATCAGGGCTACTCCCCTCCCCTCTCCTGTTCCAGTCTGCCTGTCTTTTCGATAAGTCAAAAACTCTGTAATATTAAGGAAGGCAGGAGAGATTAAATGACAAAAGGGATGATGGTGCGAGGCAAAAGGAGATGGTAATGGGACAAGTAAAGAAATTAAAGATGGGTCTAGAGGAGGTGTAAATGGGAATGGCAGAATCATCAACAGCTGCCATCTGAAAAAATAGGGGCCGAGGTTATGATCTGAAATTGTTGAACTCGATGTTGAGTCTGGAAGGTTGTAAAGTGCCTAATCGGAAGATGCAGCACCATGGAGTATTTTGGAGCACTTGGGAATGGATTGTGTGCTGAAGAGTATTGGTGGTGGAGCCTGAGGAACTACAGCTAAGAGCTGATCCGCCCTAGCTAGCGAGGACAAGGCACAGGAGCGAGAAGTTTGGAGTTTAACCTCCAAGTGTGCCTGCCGGGTCTCACTTAGGGCGGTGATGTCAATGTCGAAACGTCTGAGCTCCCAGAGTATTTGGATTATTGTATTCCGGATCTCCGTGTTGTTAGTAACCACGCTGGAGACGGTAACCAAGCTTTTCAATGTGACCTGACCGACGGATGTGATTTGCCCCCATCAGTGGACCTGATTTTAGGTAAGGAAAAAATGCAGAATTCCTTTTCTCTATGTGGGAAATCAGGGATGCTTCCTGCGTCCCTGATGACCATGTGTGCAGGAAGTGTGTCCAGCTGCAGCTACTGACAGACCGCATTGCGGCACTGGAGCTGCGGATGGATTCATTTTGGAGCATTCGCGATGCTGAGGACATCGTGAATATCACATTTAGCGAGTTGGTCACACCGCAGGTAAAAGGTGTACAGGCAGGAAGGGGATGGGTGACCAGCAGGCAGAGTAAGAGGCGCAGGCAGGTAGTGCAGGAATCCCCTGTGGCCAACCCCCTCTCAAACAGATATACCACTTTGAATACTGTTGGGGGGGATGACTCATCAGGGGAAGGCAGCAGCAGCCAACTTCCTGGCACCATGGGTGGCTCTGCTGCACAGGCTGGGAGGAAAAAGAGTGGAAGAGCTATAGTGATAGGGGACTCAATTGTAAGGGGAATAGATAGGCGTTTTTGCGGCCGCAATCGAGACTCCAGGATGGTGTGTTGCCTCCCTGGTGCAAGGGTCAAGGACGTCTTGGAGTGGCTGCGGAACATTTTGGAGGGGGAGGGCGAACAGCCAGTTGTCGTGGTGCACATAGGCACCAATGATATAGGTAAAAAATGGGATGAGGTCCTAAAAGCAGAATATAGGGAGTTAGGAGGTAAATTAAAAAATAGGACCTCAAAGGTAGTAATCTCAGGATTGCTACCAGTGCCACGTGCTAGTCAGAGTAGAAATAGGAGGATATTTCAAATGAATACGTGGCTAGAGGAATGGTGCAAGGGGGAGGGATTCAAATTCCTTGGACATTGGAACCGGTTCTGGGAGAGGTGGGACCAGTACAAACGGGACAGTTTGCACCTGGGCAGGGCCGGGACCGATGTCGTAGGGGGGAGTGTTTGCTAGTGCTGTTGGGGAGGGTTTAAACTAAAGTGGCAGGGGGTTGGGAACCTGAGCAGGGAGACAGAGGAAAGGGAAACAAGGAAAAAAGCAAAAGACAGGAAGGAGAAAAACAAAATTAGAAGGCAAAGAACTCAATGGTTTAAATCAAACATGGTCACAATAAATAATAATTCATATAGGTCTAAGAGCGTTAAAAAAACAAGCCTGAAGGCTTTGTGTCTTAATGCAAGGAGCATTCGGAACAAGGTGGATGAATTAGCTGCGCAAATAGAGGTAAACGAATATGATTTGATTGGGATTACGGAAACATGGCTCCAGGGTGGCCAAGGCTGGGAACTCAACATCCAGGGGTATTCAATATTTAGGAAGGATAGGCAAAAAAGAAAGGGAGGTGGGGTAGCATTGCTGGTTAAAGAGGGGATTAACACAATTGAAAGGAAGGATATTAACTCTGATGATGCGGAATCTGTATGGGTAGAACTGAGAAATATCAAGGGGCAGAAAATGTTAGTGGGAGTGGTATATAGACCTTCAAACAGTAATACGGAGGTTGGGGATGGCATTAAAAGGGAAATTAGAGAAGCATGCAGTAAGGGCACAGCAGTCATCATGGGTGACTTTAAGTTACATATAGATTGGGCTAACCAAATTAGTAAAAATACTGTGGAGGAGGAATTCCTAGAATGTTTACGGGATGGTTTTCTGGAACAATATGTCGAGGAACCAACCAGAGATCAGGCCATCTTAGACTGGGTATTATGTAATGAGAGAGGATTAATTAGCAATCTTGTTGTACGAGGCCCCTTGGGACAGAGCGATCATAATATGATAGAATTCTTCATTAGGATGGAGAGTGAAGTAGTTGACTCGGAGACTAGGGTCCTGAATTTAAATAAAGGAAACTACGATGGTATGAGGCACGAATTGGGTAGGATTGATTGGGGAATGTCACTCAAAGGGTTGACGGTGGATAGGCAATGGCAAACATTAAAAGACCGCATGGATGAACTACAGAAGTTGTTCATCCCAGCCGTGGCTAACAAGGGAAATTAGGGATAGCATAAGATCCAAGGAGAGGGCATATAAATTGGCCAGAAAAAGCGGTAACCCTGAGGATTGGGAGCAGTTTAGGATTCAACAAAGGAGGACAAAGGGATTAATTAAGAAGGGGAAAATAGAATATGAAAGTAAGCTTGCAGGTAACATAAAAACTGACTGTAAGAGCTTTTATAGATATGCGAAGAGAAAAAGATTAGTGAAATCAAGTGTAGGTCCCTTGCAGTCAGAAGCAGGGGAAGTTACAATGGGGAACAAAGAAATGGCAGACCAATTAAATGCATATTTTGGTTCTGTCTTCACAAAGGAGGACACAAATAACCTCCCAGAGATGTTGGAGAACATAGGGTCTGATGAGAGGGAGGAACTGAAAGAAATCAGTATTTGTAGGGAAATGGTGTTAGGGAAATTGACGGGATTGAAGGCTGATAAATCCCCAGGGCCTGATAATCTACATCCTAGGGTACTTAAGGAGGTGGCCCTAGAAATAGTAGATGCATTGCTGATCATCTTCCAAAATTCGCTGGAATCTGGAACTGTACCCATGGATTGGAGGGTAGCTAATGTTACCCCACTATTCAAAAAGGGTGGTAGAGAGAAAGCGGGGAATTACAGACATCGGTAGTGGGGAAAATGCTAAGAGTCCATTATAAAGGATGTAATAGCTGAGCACTTGGAAAACAGTGACAGGATCGGACAAAGTCAACATGGATTTACAAAAGGTAAATCGTGCTTGACTAATCTACTGGAATTTTTTGAGGATGTAACTGGGAAAATAGATAAGGGAGAACCAGTGGATGTGGTGTATTTGGACTTTCAAAAGGCTTTCGATAAGGTCCCGCATAAGAGATTAGCGTGTAAAGTTAAGGCACATGGGATTGGGGGCAAGGTATTGACTTGGATAGAGAACTGGTTGGCGGACAGAAAGCAGAGAGTAGGAATTAACGGGTCTTTTTCCGAGTGGCAGGCAGTGACTAGTGTGGTACCACAGGGATCGGTCCTTGGACCCCAGCTATTCACAATATACATTAATGATCTAGATAAGGGAACTAGATGTAATATCTCCAAGTTTGCAGATGACACAAAGCTGGGTGGGCGTGTGTGCTGCGAGGAGGATACCGAGAAACTCCAGGATGATTTGGACAGGTTGGGTGATTGGGCAGAAGCGTGGCAGATGCAATATAACGTGGATAAATGCGAGGTTATCCACTTTGGTGTCAAAAACAGAAAGGCAGACTATTATCTGAATGGCAATAGATTGGGAGAAGGGGAAGTGCAACGAGACCTGGGTGTCCTTGTGCACCAGTCGCTGAAGGTAAGCATGCAGGTGCAGCAGGCGGTGAAGAAGGCAAATGGTATGTTGGCCTTCATAGCGAAAGGGTTTGAGTACAGGAGCAAGGATGTCCTGCTGCAGTTGTACAGGGGCTTGGTGAGACCACACCTTGAGTACTGTGTGCATCTGAGGAAGGATGTTCTTGCCATGGAAGGAGTTCAGCGAAGATTCACAAGGCTGATCCCTGGGATGACAGGAATGACGTATGAGGAGAGATTGGGTCGATTGGGCTTATACTCGCTGGAGTTTAGCAGAATGAGAGGGGATTTCATTGAAACTTATAAAATTCTGACAGGTCTGGACAAACTAGATGCAGGTAGAATGTTCCCGATGGTCAGAGAGTCCAGAACCAGGGGTCATAGTCTAAGGATAAGGGGTAAGCCATTTAGGACAGAGATGAGGAAGAATTTCTTCACCCAGAGAGTGGTGAACCTGTGGAATTCTCTACCACAGAAGGCGGTTGAGGCCAAGTCTTTAAATATATTCAAGAAGGAGTTAGATATATTTCTTAGAGCTAAAGGTATCAAGGGATACGGGGAGAAGGCAGGTACGGGGTACTGAGTTTGGATGATCAGCCATGATCTCATCGAATGGCGGAGCAGGCTCGAGGGGCTGAATGGCCGACTCCTGCTCCTATCTTCTATGTTTCTATGTTTCTATGTTTCCCTCAAAATCGTGAGGGATCAGTGTGGTGTATGTGCCTTTAAGAGCCCCTGTGTACTGTAATGCCGGTAATGGCCACTCGGGCTATATAAGCCTGTATAGTGTCTTGTATCTGTTAGTTCACCTCCAGACTTTGTTCAGTAAACACCTGTGAAACCAACTCCTGCATTCCGTGTCTCCATTAACACACGGATACAACAGTGGCGACGAATTGGAAACGGACTTACCTGCAATTCGGCAGCACCTCAAGGAGATCGATTCCTCAGACGAAAGTCGAAGAAAAACAAGAAAGAATAGAGAAAAGGGAAAGGCTGTGGTTTCACCGGCTGGCCGAGCTGGTGGCAGGTACTGCAGTGGTCCTTCCTGGGCGGCGGGCTGGGGCTCCATCGGCTGGCTCTGCAGCGAGGCCGAGCAGCGAAGGCGGAGGCAAACAGAGACAGAGGGGGGGAGCACTCGGGAGACGGCCGGCGCTGCAAAGCAGGTTGGCATTTGGACCAAGCAGAGGGAGGGAAAAGTCCCAGAGAGTCCGGCGGGAACGAGTCTCCACCTATTGAAAAAAAAACCCTATGTAAATAAAAACCGTGGAGAACAGCGTTGTCAGCAGCAGCAGCGGCGGGAAACCGCGGGAAGCGCCATTTTTTTTCTGCAGGGAAGAAAGGAAAGCGTGGGAGGCGCCATTTTTTTTTCAGGATGCCCAAGGCTGGCAATATTAATGCTTTCGATAGCGATATAGAGGATTGGACCACATATGTGGAAAGAGTGGAGGTATATTGCACAGCAAATGAAATAGAAGATGATAAAAAGGCATCAGTACTTCTAAATCTAATGGGCGCAAGGACATACGGGCTGTTATGAAACTTAATCACTCCAGCCAAACCAAAGGACAAGAATTTTAAGGAGATTGTTGATACCCTACAGGAGCACCTAAACCCAACACCGCTGCTGATAGTGGAACGATTCAAATTCTTCAAGAGGAATCAGCACAAGAATGAAAGTAACGCTGATTACCTCACCGAATTAAGGAAGCTGTCAAAGCACTGCCAATTCGGGGCAGAACTGGCAGATTCTCTTCGAGACAAATTTGTCTGCGGTCTCCTAAGTGAAGGAACACAGAAAAGGCTACTTTCTGAGAAAGATTTGACACTGGACAAGGCTTTCAGTATGGCTGTATCATACGAAGCAGCCGCAAGAGGAGCTGCGGAGATACAGCAAAAGCCACAGGACTTCGGCACCCATGAAATGACACAGGGTTTCGAGAGATGTTATCGCTGCGGCAGATCCACCCATGACCAGAGGGACTGCTGGTTCAAGGACAAAGCATGCAGGCAATGCGGAAAGATTGGACACATTGCACGTGTATGCCGATCTGGACACAAAAAATCCACGGACAGGAAAAAAATCAATAAGGAAAAGTACAGAAAGGTAGAAATGATGACGGACAGTAGCTCCGAAGACCAGAAGAGCGATAGCGACTCCGGAAACAAGAGACTAAGCTGTCTCAAATTACATAATGTAATTGCCAAAGAAGATTACCAGACCATTTGGGTTACCCTCACGATAGCGGGGTCCCCAGTTAAAATGGAGCTAGATACAGGATCAGCTCTGACCGTCATAAGTCGACGGGATTACGAGTGGCAATTTCCGCATATACCTTTGAAAGACACATCCATTATCTTGAAAACATATACGGGGCAGAAAGTATACCCCAAAGGGAAAATAAAGGTGCCTGTTGTATACAACGGCAAGGAAATACAGAAGTTGTATTTATACGTTCTGCAAGATGGTGGTCCACCGCTGTTGGGACGTGAGTGGATCAGGAAGATACGTTTAGACTGGCACTCCATTTAGGCACTGACGGTAACCAGTAAGAAAAAAAATGATGATGACATCATACCTGAACGATTTAAAGACATCTTGGCCAACACCAAGGAAGTGTTTCAACAGGAACTAGGAACCTTGAAAGGCATCACCGCCTCAATAAAAGTGGAAGATGCGGCAATTCCCAAGTTTTTAAAGGCAAGGCCGGTGCCATACGCAATTCGTCCAGCAGTCGAGGCAGAGCTGGAGAATTTGGAAAAGGCAGGCGTACTATCCAAGATAGATTGGAGCGAGTGGGCAACACCCATCGTCCCGGTCATGAAGAAAACGTTGAATAATGATAAATCTGAAGAACAGAGAAAAATTTGCATCTGTGGGGACTTCAAGGTGACTGTAAACCCGGTCCTTCACACGGTACAGTATCCTCTTCCGGGGATAGAAGATATTTTTGCCTCACTATCCGGAGGAAAATGTTTCACCAAAATTGACTTGGCTCAGGCATATCTACAGATGGAGGTTGAAGAGGCCTCTAAAAAAATATCTCACGATAAATACACACAAAGGCCTGTACCAGTACAATCGACTGGTTTTCGGAGTAGCATCAGCTCCAGCTATCTGGCAAAGAGCTATGGAGCAAATCCTCCAAGGGATTCCGGGGACTCAATGCTACCTAGACGACATCCTTGTAACAGGAGAAAACGACAACGAGCACCTTGCCAATTTGGAGCAGGTGCTCACTAGGCTGAGAGAACGGGGCCTATGAGCAAATCGCCCCAAGTGCGAATTTTTCCAGAAACAAATATCATATTGTGGCCACATAATTAACGAGGAAGGGTTGCATAAGTCACCTGAAAAAAATTGAAGCGGTCATAAAAGCCCCAGCACCTGAAAATGTCTCACAATTAAGGTCGTTCCTGGGATTGATAAATTACTATCATAAATTTTTACCGAATTTGTCAACTCTTCTGCACCCTCTTAACGAACTGCTACAAACGGGAGTAATTTGGAAATGGAGCGAAGACTGTAAACGTGCCTTCCATAAATGCAAAGGCTTGATCACGTCAATTAAGTTTTGGCTCATTACAACCCATCACTGCCAATCAGACTGGCGTGCGATGCATCCCCTTACAGCGTAGGAGCGGTATTATCGCATAGATTCCCTGATGGCTCGGAGCGGCCGATAGCTTTTGCGTCACGCTCATTGAACTCAGCTGAGCGTAACTATGCCCAGATCGACAGGGAAGCACTCAGCCTGGTGTGGGGGGTGAAGAAATTCAACCATTACCTACACGGACAAAAATTTACCTTGTTGACTGACCATCAACCCCTCGTCTTCATATTCAACCCTAAAAAGGGTGTTCCCATTATGACAGCGCAAAGGCTACAGAGGTGGTCCCTTTTCCTAGGGGCACACCAATATGACATAGAATACAAAGGATCAAAACAGCATGGGAATGCTGACAGTTTATCGCGCCCACCGTTGCCAACGGTAGAACAGGCACCTGTTAAGTCCGTGAATGATTGAGACACGGACCAGCAGGAGTGAAAACAAACAAGTCTTTACTGGTGGAAGTCAATAGTGAAACTAACAAACAGAGGCTCTCTAGCGCCTTTTATACAGGGGTGGTCACTGCCGGTACTGCAGTCTGAGACCAGTTATTCTCTTAAAGGTACATACACAACAATTCCTCCCTTTTTAGATAAACAGTACATAACATTCTTTTAACAACTAAATGATAACGAATTACAATCACAATTACTGTTGCTAGATACATTGGTTAAGTTTAAGCAATTATAAGTTCAGCCTTTGAGGAGGCTTCTTGATTCTGTCTGGATAACGCCTCTTTGGGGTATCAGGTTCTTCTGGCAATGTTGCGTCGGGATCAATGTCTTTGTTTGGTTCATCTGCTTCCAATATTACCGGTTCTGCGGTAGCTGCAATTGGAACGTCAATTTCATTACCAGGTGTATCAGATCGTGGTGTGGAGTTGACGTTTTCCAGTGACTCTAGAATCTGGTCAGCATGGCGTCTTACAATGCTCTCCCCAATGTCCACGGTATACATGAGAGGTCCTTGTCGTGTACAAATCGTTCCTGGCTGCCATTTCTCAGTGCGGTAGTCCCGGGCCAAAACTGGTTGACCTATCTTAAAACTCCTGGTCGGCCTTTCATTCATATTCTGAAACTGCCTGTTCTCCACATCTCTTCGGACGTTTGGCTTAACCAAATCCAAGCGGCATCGTAGTCTTCGATTGAAGAACATCATGGCTGGAGTTTGGTTGGTAACCGCATGTGTCGCATTCCGGTAGGCAAACAAGAAGTTGTCCACCTTGTGTTGTAGGGGTATATCTTCATTACACATTGCCTTGATAGCCTTCTTGAATGTTTGGACAAACCTCTCGGCCAATCCATTAGTGGCTGGATGATATGGGGCAGATGTGTAATGCTTAACACCATTGTTCTTTAAGAACCTCCGGAACTCTTCAGACACAAACTGTAGTCCATTGTCAGAGCAAATCTGTTCAGGCAGCCCATTCCTGGCGAATATGGTTCGCAAAACTGTGATAGTTTTTTCCGTGGTGGTTGAGGACATTTTTATTACCTCTGGCCACTTTGAATGTGCATCCACCGCAATTAAAAACATCGAGTCCATGAAGGGACCAGCAAAATCAATGTGCACCCGTTGCCATGGAGATGAGGGCCACTCCCATGGATGCAGAGGAGCTTGTGGTGGGGCGTTTTGGACCTTCTGGCATCCTGCACAGCTCTTGGTCATCTCTTCGATTTCTCTATCGATTCCCGGCCACCACGCAAACGCTCTGGCTAAGTTCTTCATTTTTACCCCACCCAGATGACCCTCATGAAGCTCATTGAGTACTCTATCCATCAACTTAGGTGGAATTACTACTCTGGATCCACACATCAAGGTTCCTCTGCACACTGACAGCTGTTCTCTTCTTGGCAAGAATGCTGGCAGCAGTGGTTCGCCATGTGCTGGCCATCCCTTCACCGTTAAATCATAGACCCGTGATAGTGTCGGGTCATTCCGTGTTTCCTTTTCTATGTTTGCATTCGTCACAGGGAGACATTCGACTATGGTCGAGTGGAATAACTCCATTGCATCCACTGCAAGGTCTTCTTCTTCCACCGTCGGCAACGGTAGGCGTGACAATCCATCAGCATTTCCATGCTGTTTAGTTCCTTTGTACTCGATGTCATATTGGTGTGCCCCTAGTAAAGGGGACCATCTCTGCAGCTGTTGTGCCGTCATTATCGGTACGCCCTTCTGAGGGTTGAAAATGGAAACAAGAGGTTGATGATCGGTTAGTAGAGTAAATTTTTGACCGTGCAGATAGTGATTGAACTTCTTCACCCCCCACACTAGGCTGAGGGCCTCTCTGTCAATCTGGGCATAGTTACGCTCAGCAGAAGTTAACGAGCGTGACGCAAAAGCTATCGGCCTCTCTAAACCATCAAGGAATTTATGTGACAGTACCGCCCAAATGCCGTAGGGAGACGCATCACACGCCAGCCTGATTGGCAGTGCTGGGTTGTAGTGAGCCAATACTTCCCTTGAAGTGATTAAGTCCTTACTCTTCTGAAAAGCACGCTTACAATCATCGCTCCATTTCCATGCTACCCCCGTTCGTAGCAGGGCGCTCAGTGGGTGCAGAATTGTCGACAAATTCGGCAAAAACTTATGATAGTAATTCACCAACCCGAGGAATGACCTCAGTTGCGACACATTTTCAGGCGCTGGGGCCTTAACAACCGCTTCAATTTTGTCAGGGGACTTATGTAACCCCTCTTCATCAATCACGTGGCCACAATACGATATCTGTTTCTTAAAAAATTCGCACTTGGGGCGGTTGGCTCATAGCCCATGTTCCTGTAGTCTAGTGAGCACCTGTTCTAGGTTGTTAAGGTGTTCACTGTCATCTTCACCTGTCACAAGGATGTCGTCCAAGTAACACTGAGTCCCCGGAATCCCTTGCAGGACTTGTTCCATCGCTCTTTGCCATATCGCCGGAGCCGATGCTACTCCGAATACCAATCGATGATATTGGTAAAGACCTTTGTGAGTGTTTATCGTGAGATACTTCCTAGAGGACTCTTCAACCTCCATCTGCAAATATGCTTGTGCTAGGTCAATTTTTGTAAAATGCTTCCCTCCAGACAGTGAGGCGAAGATGTCTTCTATCCTTGGAAGAGGATATTGTACTGTGTGAAGGACAGGGTTCACCGTCACCTTGAAATCCCCACAGATGCGAATCTTCCTTGGCTCTCCGGACTTATTGCTTAATGTTTTCTTCATGACAGGAACGATGGGTGTCGCCCACTCGCTCCAGTCGACCTTAGACAACACGCCCGCCTTCTCCAGATTCTCCAGCTCTGCCTCGACGGCTGGGCGAATTGCATATGGTACCGGTCTTGCTTTGAAAAACTTGGGAACTGCATTCTCTTCTATTTTTATCGAGGCGGTTACGCCTTTAAGCGTGCCCAGTTCTTGTTGAAATACCTCTTTGGCGTTAGCTAAGATTGTTGACAATCGTCCAGGAGTGACGTCTTCATCTTTTTTACCGTCCACCGTCATTGCATGAATGGAATGCCAATCTAAGTTTATCTTCCTGATCCATTCCCGTCCCAATAACGGTGGTCCACCATTTGGCAGTATGTAGAGATACAATTTCCGTATTTTCGTGCCATTGTATTCGACAGGCACCCTTAATTTTCCTCTGGGGTATACTTTTGGCCCCGTATAGGTCGTCAAGACGATGGATGTCTCTCGTAGCTGCTCGTAGTCTCGTCGATTCATGACGGTTAGCGCTGATCCTGTATCCAATTCCATTTTAACTTGGGACCCTGCTATCGTGAGGGTGACCCAAATGGTTCGGTGATCCTCTTTTGCGATTACATTGTGAAGTTTGAGACAGCTTAGTCTCCTGTTTCCGGATTCACTATCGCTCATCTGGTCTTCGGAACTACTGTCCGTCATCTTTTGTACTTTCTTGTACGGTTCCTTAGTAGCCTTTTTGTTGTCACTGGTCTTCTTCCCAGACCTGCAAACTCGTGCAATGTGCCCAATCTTCCCGCATTGTCTGCATATTTTGTCTTTGGACCAGCAGTCCTTCTGGTCATGGTTAGTTCTGCCGCAGCGATAACATTTTGCAAATCCCCGTGTCATTTCATGGGTGCCGTATTCCTGTGGTTTTTGTTGAATTTCTGCAGCTCCCCTGGCTGCTGCTTCATACGATACTGCCACGCTGAAAGCCTTATCTAGCGTCAGCTCTTTTTCTGATAGTAACTTCTTCTGTGTTCTTTCACTCAGGAGTCCACAGACAAATTTGTCCCGTAGGGTATCTGCCAGTCCTGCTCCGAACTGGCAGTGCTTTGATAGCTTGCGTAGTTCCATAAGATACTCAGCATTGCTCTAATCTTTGTGCTGAGTTCTCCTGTGGAATTTAAATCTTTCTGCTATCAACAGCGGTGCAGGGTTTAAGTGTTCCTGTAGGACAGCAACAATTTCGTTAAAGCTCTTCGCCTTCGGTTTGGCTGGAGTAATCAAGTCCCGCAATAGGTCGTACGTTCTAGCGCCCATTAAGTTTAGCAATATCGATGCCTTTTTCCCCTCCGCTATTTTGTTTGCCTCGAAATATACCTCGACTCTTTCCACATACGTGGTCCAGTCCTCTAATGTATTATCAAAAGCAGTGATACAGCCAGTCTTCGGCATCTTGCAAATCTAAAATGGCGCCTCCCGCGCTTTGCCTTCTTCCCCGATTTAACAAAATGGCGCCTCCCGCGCTTTGCCTTCTTCCCCGCTGTTGTTAGCGCTGCTTTCCACGGTTTCTTGTGCGTTAAATATTGATTCTTTTTCTTTTATTATTTTCCCGTCGTGGAGCGGACCCTCTGGGACACTTCCCTCCCTCTTCTTAGGTCCGAACGATGCCCGGCTTCGAAACACCGGCCGCGCCCTCTGTGCTCCACCCTCTCTCTCTTTCTTTGCTTCCCGACTCGCTGCCCGGCCCCGTTGAAAAGCCACCCGATCGAGCTTCAGCCCGCCGCAGCCCAGGAAGGATCAGAGCACTACCTGCCACCAGCCCGATTAGCTGGGAAACCACAGACCGAGGAACCCAGCCTGGCTCTGGACAGTCTCTCCTGCAAGTTTTCAAACCGACGATTGACGGTCGACGCCCGTTTGTCGAGTTTCTTTGGACTCTATTTTTTTTTTTCTTTCTTCTGGCTCTGACCTTCAACAACGTCGTCTGAGGTGCTGCCGAGTTGCAGGTAAGTTCATTTCTTACTCGTTGCCAGTGTTAAGTCCGTGAATGATTGAGACACGGACCAGCAGGAGTGAAAACAAACAAGTCTTTACTGGTGGAAGTCAATAGTGAAACTAACAAACAGAGGCTCTCTAGCGCCTTTTATACAGGGGTGGTCACTGCCGGTACTGTAGTCTGAGACCAGTTATTCTCTTAAAGGTACATACACAACAGCACCTACAGTGGACCCAGTGGAGATGTTCCACTCAACTATAGTGGAATGTCTACCAGTAACAAATTCTGCCATTGAAAAGGAAACGAGAAGTGACCCGACTCTCTCACGAGTCTACGATTTAACGGTGAAGGGATGGCCAGCACATGGCGAACCACTGTTGCCAGCATTCTCGCAAAGAAGAGAACAGCTGTCAGTGTGCCGAGGAACCTTGATGTGTGGATCCAGAGTGGTGATTCCACCCAAACTCCAGGATAAAGTGCTAAAGGAGCTTCACGAGGGGCATCTGGGTGGAGTGAAAATGAAGAACCTAGCCAGAGCGTTTGTGTGGTGGCCAGGTATCGATGGAGACATCGAAGAAATGACCAAGAGCTGCCTAGGATGCCAGAAGGTCCAAAACGCCCCACCACAGGCCCCTCTACATCCATGGGAGTGGCCCTCATCTCCATGGCAAAGGGTACACATCGACTTTGCTGGTCCATTTATGGACTCATTGTTCTTAATCGCGGTTGATGCACACTCCAAGTGGCTGGAGGTAATAAAGATGTCCTCCACCACCACGGAAAAAACCATCACAGTATTAAGGGCCATATTTGCCAGGAATGGGCTGCCTGAACAGATCTGTTCTGATAATGGACCGCAATTTGTGTCCGAAGAATTCAGGAAGTTCTTAAAAAACAATGGGGTTAAGCACTACACGTCCGCTCCATACCATCCCGCCACCAATGGATTGGCTGAAAGGTTTGTCCAGACCTTCAAGAAGGCCATAAAAGCCATGGGTAATGAAGACATAAAACTTCAGCATAAGGTAGATAACTTCTTGTTTGCATACAGGAATGCAACACATGTGGTTACAAACCAAACTCCCGCCATGATGTTCTTCAATAGAAGCCTAAGATGCCGGCTGGATTTGATCAAGCCAAACATCAGAAGGGACGTGGAGACCGGCAATTTCAAGGCATGAACGAAAGGCCAACTAGAACCTTCCAGATAGGTCAACAAGTTTTGGCCCGGGACTACCATACCGTGAAATGGCAGCCTGGGACTATTTGCACACGACTAGGACTGCTGATGTATACCGTGGACATTGGAGAAAGCATAATAAGGCGCCATGCTGACCAGATCATAGAGTCATCCGAAAAGGGACAACCTACACCACAACTCTATATGCCTAATGATGAAGCAGAGATACCCATAGTATCTACCTCCGATCCGGTGATACTGGAACCAGATGAACCCGACACTGGCATTCAAGCCGAATCGACCTTGCCAAAAGAACCTACTACACCACCAAAAACTACTACACCACCGAGGCGTTATCCGGACCGAGTCAGGAAGCCTCCAGAGAGACTGACTTATAATTGATTAACTGCAGCAAATGTGTAGATTATTGTTCTTGTAATATGTTAATTAATGATTACTTAAAATGTTATGTACTGGTTGTCTAAAAGGGGAGGAATTGTGGTGTATGTGCCTTTAAGAGCCCCTGTGTAACGTAATGCCGGTAATGGCCACTCGGGCTATATAAGCCTGTATAGTGTCTTGTATCTGTTAGTTCACCTCCAGACTTTGTTCAGGAAACACCTGTGAAACCAACTCCTGCATTCCGTGTCTCCATTAACACACGGATACAACAATCAGTTTCTGCCAATTCACCACCAAAAACCCCCAGAATGTATGGGTGAAAGTTGGCCAAATCTGATTTTAACTTGCCTGTTGGAGTGATTCTAGACTCAGTGGTATTATTTCCCACCTCTGAGTCACAAGGTTGTGGGTTTGAGCCCCACTCCAGACAGAGCCGGTGAGTGGAGAGCACCGTTCCCGACTCTGAATACTGGGATAACATCCAGTGGAAAGCTGGAGTCTGAGAGGAGTAGAATGGTGATTCTGTGTGATTCTCCCGTTAGAGAGCTGAACCAGACTCCCTGCCACGCAATGGGAAAACCCAGAACACCAGAATGATACCGGGGCTAAAAGGGTTAAATTCCGAGGACAGGTTGCACAGACTGGGCTTGTATTCCCTCGAGTATAGAAGATTAAGGGGTGATCTAATCGAGGTGTTTAAGATGATTAAAGGAGTTGACAGGGTCGATACAGAGAAACTATTTCCTCTGGTGGGGGGAGTCCAGAACAAGGGGTATGGGGAGAGAGCGGGAATATGGTATTGAGATAGAGGATCAGCCACGATCATATTGAAGGCGGCGCAGGCTCGAAAAGCCGAATGGCCTACTCCTATTTTTCTATGTTTCTATGTAACAAGGGGGCATAACCTTAAAATTAGAGCCAGGCCGTTCAGGGGTGATGTCAGGAAGCACTTCTTCACACAAAGGGTGGTGGAAATCTGGAACTCTCTCCCAAAAAGCTGTTGAGGCTGGGGGTCAATTGAAAATTTTAAAACGGAGATCGATAGATTTTCGTTAGGCAAGGGTATTAAGGGTTACGGAACCAAGGCGGGTAAATGGAGTTAAGCTACAGATCAGCCGTGATCTGATTGAATGGTGGAAATGGCTCGAGGGGCTGAATGGCCTCCCCCTGTTGCTATGTTCTGGAGTGTGCTGGGTGTAAATCAGTGGAAGAAATGGGTTGCTTTAGGTGCTGTTTATAGAAGAGAAGAAGAATTTTCTGTTTGGAGTGAGTTTTCTCATTCTGTACTTTCTGAGCTGGTTGTTTTATGCTGAAGCAGTGGGTCCGAGTAGGATGGAACCAGACTGTGGATAGAATGTTTCAGCTCCAGGGGAAGTGTTGGAGAGCCCTCCTCAGCACAAGGCTATTACTGCCGAGCTCTGTCACTCAAATCTACCTGCTTCATGGGGATGAGGATCACAGCCCGAACATTATGAGGCAGCCAATGGTGGGGCATCATTGACAGGAGTCCTGGGGAAATCCGGCGTCAACACTCAGCTTCCATCTCCCGCCTTCCACCTGGAGGTGGTAACGGGACAAAGTGGAGAAAAGAACAGCTTTATATAAAAAAAGGCACCTGATGCGCTGCCCAAAGTAATTAAAAAAATCTGTTGTTATTACGCAGCACTCTCCATAACTCTAACAAACCTCTTGTGATTCACCAATGGCTGCTCCTTCCCTTGTAAAGCAGAATTCTTTTCAGCAGCTTGTGTTCGGAATTTAACAAGCTGCTCAAACGTCACATGCCCTGCTGCTGCCCTGTAATGGGTTATTTTCACCGGTTTAGTCTTTCTTTACTTGCTGAATAAGAATCTATTCTCTCCGGGTGACAGCGCTATTCACAATTATACGGCACAGAGATTGTTTGGGCTGTGAGGAACAGCGTGCTTAAAAGCCTGCTTTTCTGAAACTATTATTCAAGTGGATGGCCACCTGTCTCTCCTCACCCTGCCGTGTCTCATGGCTCCGCTTGTTATAGGTAAGATCCTCATTAATTCAGCTTCTTGCGGGAGTTTGGCGCTGAGATTCCAGACCACACATCAAGAGGCCGATGGCTGTAACCTAATTTAAAAAGTAATTCTCCAACAGAAAGAGTGAGGTGAAGGTTAGGGCCCCACTGCTGTTTTATCACATTGTAAATTGTTCGTCCAGCCCTTCTGCTAACAGGGCTGTGTTTTTCCCAACTGTAGGGGGTCCAGGGCGGAAGCTGATAGAAGTACATTGCACCTTATGAGCTGAGGCCAGTTGTTACTTTGATGGACATTCTCTATACAATGTCTAAGATGCAATAATAAATGATGCTGTCACTCAAGTCCTTGGATGTGACAGAGCCCAGGGACTGCGATATTCGTAAATACCAGTCTAATGCAGGAATATATGTACCAACAAAACACAAGCAGGGACATTGATGGGGCAAGTAAGGTGTGTTATTATACTCTGCTTTATCACTGTTGCCTCATCTGAGGGCTGTTCCACATGTACCGGAGGTCCTGTGACTGGATATCTAGAATATCTGACCAGAACTGACTGCTGTCTGTATAACATTCCTTCATTGTTCGCATTTCTTCATTTGTCTGTCACACTGTCCAACCTTCTGAGTCAGAAGGTTGTAGGTTCAAGTCCCAGTTCAGAGATTTGATCCCATAATCCAGGCTGATAACTCCCAATGCAGTACTGAGGGAGTGCTGCACTGTCAGAGGGGCAGTACTGAGGGAACACTGCACTGTCGGAGGGGCAGTACTGAGGGAGCACTGCACTGTCAGAGGGGCAGTACTGAGGGAACACTGCACTGTCGAAGGGACAGTACTAAGGGAGCACTGCACTGTCAGAGGGGCAGTACTGAGGGAACACTGCACTGTTGGAGGGGCAGTACTGAGGGAGCACTGCATTGTCGAAGGGGCAGTACTGAGGGAGCACTGCATTGTTGGAGGGGCAGTACTGAGGGAATGCCGCACTGTCGAAGGGGTAGTACTGAGGGAACACTGCACTGTCAGAGGGGCAGTACTGAGGGAGCGCTGCACTGTCGGAGGGACAGTACTGAGGGAGCACTGCACTGTCGGAGGGACAGTACTAAGGGAGCACTGCACTGTCAGAGGGGCAGTACTGAGGGAACACTGCACTGTCGAAGGGGTAGTACTGAGGGAACACTGCACTGTCGAAGGGGTAGTACTGAGGGAACACTGCACTGTTGGAGGGGCAGTACTGAGGGAGCACTGCATTGTCGAAGGGGCAGTACTGAGGGAGCACTGCATTGTCGGAGGGGCAGTACTGAGGGAATGCCGCACTGTCAGAAGTGCCGTCATTTGGATGAGACATTAAACCGTGGCTGGATGTAAAAGATCCCATGGCACTATTTGAAGAAGAGCAGTGTCCTGGCCGATATTAATCTTTCAACCAACAACTAAAATAGATGATCTGCTCATTATTACACTGTTGTTTGTGGGACCTTGCTATGCGCAAATTGGCTGCTTTGTTTCCGACATTACAACAATTCAGAAGTACTTAATTGGTTGTAAAGTGCTTTGGGATGTCCTAAGTTTGTGAATTGTACAATATAATTGCAAACCCTTGCTTTCAGTGCAGTGTAATCCTTTACAAGGTGAAGACTGTGTTTGAATGTTTAATATTGACATTCAACAAACTTAAATTAAGAGAATCGCAACAGTGAAAAATCTGCATTCTGGTGAAAATTTGCAGAAACAAATTTGACATTGAATAGTAACAGACTGAAAGGGAAATTTTAACCGCCCAAAACAGGCAGGCTTGGGTTGGGTGGGATGTTAAAATGTAAAAAATCTGAATCTTGACCCCAACCTACCCACTTCCGGTTTTAACAGTGACGGAATGGGGGCTGGCAATGAACCAGCTCACAGAAGGCAATTTAAATATTATATTGAGGCTGTGTGCCTCATATTTAACCACCATTTAAAATTTAACCCTGGCCGGCAGGGATTTCCCAGGCTTTGGGAAACGCGGCGGCTAAAGGGAGGCGAGGACGGTTGGATCCAGGAGGTAAATGCCTTTCCACTTACCTGCTGGATCCAGTTTACCTACTTCACTCACCCCCCCGCGATCAGACACCCCCCCAACCCTTCCGATCTCCCCCCAACCCTTCCAATCTCCCCCCAACCCTTCCGATCTCCCCCCAACCCTTCCGATCTCCCCCCAACCCTTCCGATCTCCCCCCAACCCTTCCGATCTCCCCCCAACACTTCCGATCTCCCCCCAACACTTCCGATCTCCCCCCAACCCTTCCGATCTCCCCCCAACCCTTCCGATCTCCCCCCGACCCTTCCCATCTCCCCCCGACCCTTCCGATCTCCCCCCGACCCTTCCGATCTCCCCCCAACCCTTCCGATCTCCCCCCAACCCTTCTGATCTCCCCCCAACCCTTCCGATCTCCCCCCAACCCTTCCAATCTCCCCCCGACCCTTCCGATCTCCCCCCAACCCTTCCGATCTCCCCCCAACCCTTCCGATCTCCCCCCAACCCTTCCGATCTCCCCCCAACCCTTCCGATCTCCCCCCAACCCTTCCGATCTCCCCCCAACCCTTCTGATCTCCCCCCAACCCTTCCGATCTCCCCCCGACCCTTCCAATCTCCCCCCAACCCTTCCGATCTCCCCCCAACCCTTCCAATCTCCCCCCAACCCTTCCGATCTCCCCCCAACCCTTCCGATTTCCCCTCCACCCTTCCGATCTCCCCCCGACCCTTCCAATCTCCCCCCGACCCTTCCGATTTCCCCTCCACCCTTCCGATCTCCCCTCAACCGTTCCGGTCTCCTTCCCCACCCGAGGCCTCTGATTTCACCCCCCCCGACCCTGCTCCCCCCCCCCCGGCCTGGTGGCGAAGGCCTCTCAATCTGATTGGCTGCGGCTGGGAAACGGAGATGAAAAAATGCTGATCAGGTCCTGGCGTTAAATTCATCAGCGCCTGAGGGAAACCTGTCCCGGCCTCAAAGCAGCTCCCCCCTCCCCCCAGCTCCCTCCCCGCCTCCGAGTTAATATCCAGCCTATAGTGACTGTCCCAGAGGTCAAACTGAATTAAGAATAAAATACGAGAGGCATCGAACAAAAATTGATCTTCGAGGAAAGTAACAAAAGATCTGGGTGATGTGACGGGCTGACACAATGCCCTTTCACCTTTGAGACCCAGGTTCAAGTCTAGCCCGGACCAGCGAGGTGAAGCCCCTCTCTTAACTTGTCAAGAAGGTTCTATACTTGGTCAGTCCCTCCCGTTCCTAACAGCTGCGTTTCAGGAAATCAGATAAAAGCCCAGCCACAAAGCTTATGCTTAATTGTTGCTTTCAAAGGAATCCTTCACCCTCCTGCACAGAATACCTGGATATCCATTCCTACTCACCCAGCGAGTGGTGAACCTGTGGAATTCTCTACCACAGAAGACCATTGAGGCCAATTCATTAAATATATTCAAGAAGGAGTTGGATATATTTCTTAAGGCTAAGGGGATCGAGGGATATGGGGAGAAGGCAGGGACAGGGTACTGAATTTGGATGATCAGCCATGATCTCATTGAATGGCGGAGCAGGCTTGAGGGGCCGAATGGCCTACTCCTGCTCCTATCTTCTATGTTTCTATGTTCAGGCTCTGGGCCACAGAATCTGACTCCCTCACAGAGTTTGGTATTTTTATTTCTTATAGCGCCTGTTTCTACTTTTTGTTGGATTACTGTATTTATATATTCTGATTCCGGGCTTATTTTAGCAACGTGTAATCTCTTGTTATCGTTCACAGCCAGTCTGTACTAAGGATACTAACTGGAGAGGGCTGGGACTGATATATTAACTGCAAATTTTACCAGGTGGCTAATCTACTTTCACTAAAAATCACATTTCCACCTTGCAGGCAGAAATAAGAGGGATTGTAGGATCACATGAACATAGGATCAAAGAGCACGGGTACAGCTATAGGCAAAGGCCGTGGGGATTGGTACACGATGGGGCAAATTTCCATCCTCACCACCTGCCGATAACCTGCTGGAGTGCCTCGCCCGCCCAATTCTCTGGGGTTTCTGCGGAGGTTATAGTGGGTGAGCAGGGGAGGGAATTCATTTCTCCAGCGCCTTTCGTAACTTCAGGACGTCCCAACGCTCTTTACAGCCATTGAAGTACTTTTTGAAGTGTAGTCACTGTTGTGATGTAGGAACCGCACCAGCCAATTTGTGCACAGCAAGCTCCCACAAAACAGCATTGATATAATGACCGTAATCTGATGTTGTGATGTTGGTTGAGGGATAAATATTGGCTAAGAGACCATGGAGAACTCCCCTGCTCTTCATTGAATTAGTGCCATGGGATCTTTTATGTCCACCCGAGAGAGCAGACGGGGGTCTTAGTTTAATGTCTCATCCGAAATGATGGCACCTCCGACAGTGCAGGTCTCCCTCAGTACTGCCCCTCCGACAGTGCGGCGCTCCCTCAGTACTGCCCCTCTGACAGTGCGGTGTTAAGTATGTGTATTGTATTGAACAATTAACACAAAGACTTAAACGTATAACTCAAACAGGTCTTTACTGGTTGGAGGTAGGGACTATACGTAGGTCTTTACTTCATGCCCACAGGCGGGAACTGAGGGGAGATCAGTACCCACAGTACTATTTATACCCCTATGGCCAGGAGTGGTACTGCGTATCACTATGCCCTACAAGTAGTGCAGTCCTGTCCATAGGTTCAAAGTAGCACACATATTACATACACAACATTCCTCCCTTCCTAGCTTTACAGTCATCTCCCCATTTAACATAACGTAATAACATATATAACTTCAGGTTTACATAACAGAATAACATAGATACATAGATAACTTCATGTAAAAACAGATCACAGATTCAGTCTCTGCGGAAAACAGTTCACAGATTCAATCTCTGTGGTGTAGTCGGTTCACGTTGCTGGAGTGACTCATTCAATAGTCCTTCCATGGATTTAACAGTTTGAACTTCCGAACTGAATTGGCTCCGTTCGGAGGGACCACGTGTGTGATCTGGTAGAGGTAATAATGGTTCAGATGGGTCATCTTCTGTTTCGACTTTTCCTTTTCTGCTTCTTGGAGACTCTCTGGGCTCCACTGTCAGCTGCCAGCTGCATGCGCAGTTCCTCCTTCTCTTCCTCCTTTTTCCGTAGTAGAGCCACCTTCTCCCGATGTTCCGTAGACTTTCGGTGCTCCTCCATGATTTCTGTATGGTGGGAGTCGAAGTTACAAGTTGGGCAGGACAGGACATAGTAATATTCGGTGTCGTCCTGATCTAGGCCAGCGAGAGGGTCTTCTATTTCCTCCATACCCAGCTGGGCGTTAGCCAGCTTTTGTTCCAAGTCCAGACATCTTTCCTGAAGAGACTTCTTCATGCGTACCTCTTCATCCCGCTTTTTCTGGGCTTTCAGCAAGTCGTTTACTAATGACCTCATTTGAGATTTTACTACTTCAACTTCTTTTGGAGATTGATTGATCGGACTATTCAATCCCTCTACCGGAGCAGCTGTTTCAGCGGTCTGTTGTTCTACGTTGACGTGAGTCAGCGTACTTTTGGCATCCAAGGGCTGCTCTGTTGCAGTCATCTCAGTCTGTGTTGCCACCTCAGCTCTTCCAATAACCTTTGAGAGCTCCGAACCCCTTTCGTTTGAATATTGAAGTTCGTGTTCAAGTTTTTCCCATTTCAGAGTCCTGTTCTTCAGCATATGCAGGAGTTGGCTGACCGTTAACTCCTCTGACATCAGACGTTTTGTGTGCTCCTGCTCCATTTTCTCCATCAGCTGCTTCTGTTGTCTTTCCAGATTCTCCAACTCTATATCAAAGAACTCTTTCGTTGCATTCAACTCTTGCTCAAAACGGTGAAGCATTTGTTCTAATTGCTGTTGTAGTTTGAAATGGAGTTGAGTTCGAGCCCGGTGTCCCTCAGAAATGGGCACATCAGTAGACTTGCCAGACTCAGAATCCACAGTTAAACTATGTTGTTGTTGCTCAGTGGAATTCTGTGCTGAAACTTTGTCTTTTGCACCTGAGTTGGGCTTACCATCATCCGTTCCAGAGTCTGGGCCGACTATCTTCACCGAGTTCTCACTCGTTATTGTTTGTAGGAAATGCCAGTCCATATTCATTTTCCTAATCCACTCCCGTCCTAGTAGTGGAGAACCTCCTTCAGATATCACATATAAGTCCATTATTTGACTGCCTTCGCCCTTGTGGACCACTGCAACCTCTATTTTCCCGATGGGGTACACTCTTTGCCCCGTGTATGTTTTCAATATAATCCCCGTATCCTGTAGGGGAATATGTTGGAATAACTTTCCGTAATCTTTCTTATTTATGACCGTCAATGCCGATCCAGTGTCCAATTCCAGTTTTACTTGGACTCCTTCTATCTGAAGAGTGACCCAAATTGTCTGGAGGTCTGCACCCTTACCAGCGTTGAGTACTCTTAAGCTAGCCAGTTCATTACAGCTTAAGCTAGCCAGTTCATTACTGCTAGCGTCTGAATCGGACTCCTGTTCGGTCACCTTGTGTACCTTTGCGTATTTTCCTTGCGGTGACTTCTTGTTGCTGGTCTTCTTCCCTGACCTGCATACTCTAGCTATATGTCCAAGCCTACCACAAGTTCTACATTCTTGGTTTTTAAACCAACACTGGTTCTGATCATGCGTTGTCTTTCCACAACGATAACATTTGCCAGAACTCACACCCAATTTGTGTGCACTGAGCTCCGGTGACCGTAGCTGCATTACTGCCGTGCCTCTTGCTGTGGCTTCGCGTGCTGCTGCCATAGTGACCGCCTTCTCAAGCGTCAGCTCATTCTCCTCGAGCAGTCGCTTTTGTGTATCCTGTTTAAATAAACCACACACAAATTTGTCTCGTAGTGCATCTGTCAGTCCCGTTCCAAACTGGCAATATTTCGCTAATTTACGCAATTCCAGCAAATATTCAGCATTGCTTTCATGCTGTAGCTGCCTTCTGTCGTAAAATTTAAATCATTCCGCTAGCATCAGCGGCGTGGGGTTTAGATGATCTTTCAGGACAGTAACAATCTCATCGAACGTCTTATCCGCCGGTTCATCTGGTGATAACAGGTGTTTCAATTGACCGTATGTCTTCGCACCCATTAAATTTAATAATGTTAGAGCTTTATCTTGGTCACGAATTTTATTGGCCTTACAATAATTTTTTACTCTTTCAACATATATGGCCCAATCTTCGAGGTCACTATCAAAGGTGCTAATATTCCCGTGTTTAGGCATTGTAGATTTGCAATTTCTCAGATTTTATTTTGTTTACTTGTTATCAAAGATGGCGGCTTCCCGTTCTTGCCGTCGTCCTCCGCCCACAAAATGGCGGTTTTCCCGTGCTTGGCGGTCTTCACCCGTCCCCCGACGCCGTCTCCCTTCAGCCCCCGAGTGCGGCCCTTATCTTCGCCGCGATCGCCCGAGTGCGGCCCTTATCAGCGGATGCGATCGCTGGATCGCGAAGTGGCTCCCGACCGAAGCGGCTCTTGCTCGCTCCCTCCCGGGCTCTGGCTTACCCGCTCACGCGTTTCACCGCGGCTCTTATCAGGGATTGCGATCGCCCTTATCTTCTCCAACTTCCCCAGCCCTGTCTTTGCAGCCAACGCTGCACGGCTTACCCCACCACCTAGGTTGAACAAGGAAACTGCAGAAAGACTTCTGTCAGTCGCTGGAAGCTGTCAGGATGGCTGCTGCACTCCAGTGCTCAGTCGCTGATGGAGGCTTCAGAGTCCTAAAGCCTGTCGCTTCTAGTGGGGTGGTGATGTTTGAAACCTCTCTTCAACTGCCGCAGGGTAAGAACCTGACTCGTCGCCAGTGTTAAGTATGTGTATTGTATTGAACAATTAACACAAAGACTTAAACGTATAACTCAAACAGGTCTTTACTGGTTGGAGGTAGGGACTATACGTAGGTCTTTACTTCATGCCCACAGGCGGGAACTGAGGGGAGATCAGTACCCACAGTACTATTTATACCCCTATGGCCAGGAGTGGTACTACGTATCACTACGCCCTACAAGTAGTGCAGTCCTGTCCATAGGTTCAAAGTAGCACACATGTTACATACACAACATGCGACACTCCATCAGTACTGCCCCTCCGACAGTGCGGCGCTCCCTCAGTACTGCCCGTCCGACAGTGCGGCGCTTCCTCAGTACTGCCCCTCCGAAAGTGCGGCGCTCCTTCAATACTGCCCCTCCGACAGTGCGGCGCTCCCTCAGTACTGCCCCTCCGACAGTGCGGCGCTCCCTCAGTACTGCCCCTCCGACAGTGCGGCGCTCCCTCAGTACTGCCCCTCCGACAGTGTGGCGCTCCCTCAGTACTGCCCCTCCGACAGTGCAGCGCTCCTTCAATACTGCCCCTCCGATAGTGCGGCGCTCCCTCAGTACTGCCCCTCCGACAGTGCAGCGCTCCCTCAGTACTGCCCCTCCGACAGTGCGGCGCTCCCTCAGTACTGCCCCTCCGACAGTGCAGCGCTCCCTCAGTACTGCCCCTCCGACAGTGCGGCGCTCCCTCAGTACTGCCCCTCCGACAGTGCGGCGCTCCCTCAGTACTGCCCCTCCGACAGTGTGGCGCTCCCTCAGTACTGCCCCTCCGACAGTGGGGCGCTCCCTCAGTACTGCCCCTCCGACAGTACGGCGTTCCTTCAATACTGCCCCTCCGACAGTGCGGCGCTCCCTCAGTACTGCCCCTCCGACAGTGCAGCGCTCCCTCAGTACTGCCCCTCCGACAGTGCGGCACTCCCTCAGTACTGCCCCTCCGACAGTGCAGCGCTCCCTCAGTACTGCCCCTCCGACAGTGCAGCGCTCCCTCAGTACTGCCCATCCGACAGTGCGGCGCTCCCTCAGTACTGCCCCTCCGACAGTGCGGCGCTCCCTCAGTACTGCCCCTCCGACAGTGCAGCACTCCCTTAGTACTGCCCCTCTGACAGTGCGGCGCTCCCTCAGTACTGCCCCTCCGACAGTGCGATGCTCCCTCAGTACTGCCCCTCCGACAGTGCGACGCTCCCTCAGTACTGCCCCTCCGACAGTGCGGCGCTCCTTCAATACTGCCCCTCCGACAGTGCGGCGCTCCCTCAGTACTGCCCCTCCGACAGTGCGGCGCTCCCTCAGTACTGCCCCTCCGACAGTGCGGCGCTCCCTCAGTACTGCCCCTCCGACAGTGCGGCGCTCCTTCAATACTGCCCCTCCGACAGTGCGGCGCTCCCTCAGTACTGCCCCTCCGACAGTGCAGCGCTCCCTCAGTACTGCCCCTCCGACAGTGCGGCGCTCCCTCAGTACTGCCCCTCCGACAGTGCGGCGCTCCCTCAGTACTGCCCCTCCGACAGTGCGGCGCTCCCTCAGTACTGCCCCTCCGACAGTGCAGCGCTCCCTCAGTACTGCCCCTCCGACAGTGCGGCGCTCCCTCAGTACTGCCCCTCCGAAAGTGCGGCGCTCCCTCAGTACTGCCCCTCCGACAGTGCAGCACTCCCTCAGTACTGCCCCTCTGACAGTGCAGCGCTCCCTCAGTACTGCCCCTCCGACAGTGCAGCACTCTCTCAGTACTGCCCCTCCGACAGTGCGACGCTCCCTCAGTACTGCCCCTCCGACAGTGCAGCACTCCCTCAGTACTGCACTGGGAATGTCAGCCTGGATTATATGCTCAAGTCTCGAGTGGAATTTGAACCCATGCTGTTCTAACTCGGAGGTGAGGGTACGACCCACTGAGCTACGGCTGACACCTCGAGTCCTGTTTGCTGCTATTGAGCCAACAGCAAAATACTGAAATATCTAATCATTGACTGGTTGGGGTTTTTGGGTTCTATTTTTGCCCATTTGCTGGTTTTAGTGAAATTGCAGACAGGGATACGAGGCAGAGCCTCTCACTCCACACTCGGGAGGGCTACATGTCCGTCAGCTGGTATGACAGGAAGCTGGCTCTCTCTCTGGCAGTGGTAAGGGCAGGAGAGGTTTTAATTGCTTTATCTCTAAGGCACAGGCGCAGAAAGTGTAGGAGGTGGGCAACAGGGGTTGCCAACTGATGCTTCCCATCTCGGAGCTCTGATAGTCACCCTCACCCCACCCATTACTGGCTTTCTGTGATAGGGGAAATCACAGAGCTCTCAATATCAATCCAGGGATAAGCCCACACACTATCCCTGCCTGCTGCTGATAGGGACATCCCACCTCTGCTTGTTCACTAGGACCAGGAATTACAATTGGAATGACATTGTTTTTAGTGATGAATTCATTAATAGGCTGAGAGTTGTGCGATCAATCCTTTATAGAAAATGCTTCAAAGTAATGGAGCTGGGCGGTAATATTACCTCCAGGAAGGTCATCCGAGTAACGGCAGCACCTCAGGAGAACTGCTTGAAAGGGAAACTTTTTGCAATCTGGTGAGCTGTTGCAGTGCGAGTTACTCACATCTTAAGCACTGACCCTGAAACAAAGGGAGACAGCAGAAAAAATACAGCCAGCTTGTGTAATGTTTCAGATATACAATCAAACTCGTGAATAACCTATTCAAGCCCCATCAGAACGAACTTGGAGAGTAATTGCAGAGGCTGAACTGGCCACAGTTATAATTGGACATCGTAAATCTGGTGTTGGAAGTGACAGGTGCACAAAAGCGAAGCTGTGTGCTGTAGCAGGACATTCTAAGGCCCCCACTACATCTTTACTTAAATGTGAACAGGCAGTGAAAGGAACCATTTATATTTTACACCGGGACATGTATTACAAAGGCTGCTAAGATTGACTTGCTCCACTGCCTAGTCTTGACCAGGAGATAGGAATATAGAACAATAATGTGCTGTGTCCTTATCAGATTTTACATAGGGACAGATTCTGACCTCACCATTAACCTTCTGCTTTATCTGACTTTAGTGATTAGTGGAAGATACATAAAACTGTACAAATGGCCAGCATCGTGCTTCAATGGTGATCTCAATTATTAGGGGTTGGGTTTTGCTGAGTTTGTGATACAATTGATAGTGTAACAATACCGTGTTTAGGAATTGTTAATTAGTCATCTCATTCACAGGGTGGGTCGGTGATGTGTTAGCAATGAATGAGCTGTAGAATGGTATCACAATGAAACTCAGCCCCTTTCATAGATAACCTGCTGGGGCCTACAGAACAGACCCACTTGTGGGTGGTACAGCACTTGCTGTGTGCAGCCTTCTGAATTAGAGTGAAGCACAGAAAGGGAGAAAGAGTCTGGCCAGATACATTCACCATCAAGTAGTAATGTTTTTCACCCTCCCGATTTACACAACCTGCCCCTTCTCTTATATTCTGTATTAAATCGCCCCGTTCACCCTCAGCCCAGGAAACTGCCACTTACAGAAAGCAGAACAGCATTTCCAAAATATTAGACTTCAGATTCGAGAATCACTTCATTCTGAAGATAAGCTACAGACTCTCATTCGAGCTCTGCAATGGAACAGCTGAAGCCCAGTCCCTCCAAAACACAATGCAAGTTAACGTGGAAAACTTGGGCACTTTAGGCTGCTGAAAGTAGAATTTATTTCCTTCTAGGAAGCTCATTCACTCACTGATGAATGGCCATTCTCTATTTAGTGAGATGTTACACACTGCATGTTACACACTGAGATCAGAACATTTTTAACAAGGCAGATACAATAGAGAGTCTGAGGGTTAAATAATCTCCTGGTATAAACCATGCAAATACTCTCGTATTCTACTATACTAATATGCTCCCTGTGTTACTGTATCAAGTACCCGAATGCACTGATATTCTACGCAGGGTTACAGAATAACATTTATATAGCATCTTTAATGTAGGGAAACATCCCAAAGTACTTTGTAGATGTGTAATCAAAAAAGTAAATGGTCACGGCGCCAACAAAGCTGATGTTGTGGGGGTGACCAAAGGTAGTGGCAGAGAGCTCAGGTTGAATAGGACAGCGAGATCGCAAACACTCTGGTTCAGCCTGAGGCAGAGGCTGGTGAGGGGGATGGAGTCACTGGCGAGAGCACGGAGTTTGTGGTGGGGACCGAAGACAGTGGCTTTGGCCTCCCCAGTGTTTAGCTGGAGGAAATTGGAGCTAATCCAGGACTGGATGTCGGACAACTGAGGCAGTGGAGAGAGGTGGTGGAGAGGTAGAGGCAGTGGAGAGGTAGAAGTGGTGGAGAGAGGTGGTGGAGAGGTAGAAGTGGTGGAGAGAGGTGGTGGAGAGGTAGAGGTGGTGGAGAGAGGTGGTGGAGAGAGGTGGTGGAGAGGTAGAGGTGGTGGAGAGAGGTGGTGGAGAGGTAGAGGTGGTGGAGAGAGGTGGTGGAGAGGTAGAGGTGGCGGAGAGGGGTGGTGGAGAGGTAGAGGTGGTGGAGAGAAGTGGTGGAGAGGTAGAGGTGGTGGAGAGAGGTGGTGGAGAGGTAGAGGTGGCGGAGAGAGGTGGTGGAGAGGTAGAGGTGGTGGAGAGGTAGAGGTGGTGGAGAGGTAGAGGTGGTGGAGAGAGGTGGTGGAGAGGTAGAGGTGGTGGAGAGAGGTGGTGGAGAGGTAGAGGTGGTGGAGAGAGGTGGTGGAGAGGTAGAGGTGGTGGAGAGAGGTGGTGGAGAGGTAGAGGTGGTGGAGAGAGGTGGTGGAGAGGTAGAGGTGGCGGAGAGAGGTGGTGGAGAGGTAGAGGTGGTGGAGAGGTAGAGGTGGTGGAGAGAGGTGGTGGAGAGGTAGAGGTGGTGGAGAGAGGTGGTGGAGAGGTAGAGGTGGTGGAGAGAGGTGGTGGAGAGGTAGAGGTGGCGGAGAGAGGTGGTGGAGAGAGGTGGTGGAGAGGTAGAGGTGGCGGAGAGAGGTGGTGGAGAGAGGTGGTGGAGAGAGGTGGTGGAGAGGGGTGGTGGAGAGGTAGAGGTGGTGGAGAGAGGTGGTGGAGAGGTAGAGGTGGCGGAGAGAGGTGGCGGAGAGGGGTGGTGGAGAGAGGTGGTGGAGAGGGGTGGTGGAGAGGTAGAGGTGGTGGAGAGAGGTGGTGGAGAGGTAGAGGTGGCGGAGAGAGGTGGTGGAGAGAGGTGGCGGAGAGGTAGAAGTGGTGGAGAGAGGTGGTGGAGAGGTAGAGGTGGCGGAGAGGGGTGGTGGAGAGAGGTGGCGGAGAGGTAGAGGTGGTGGAGAGAGGTGGTGGAGAGAGGTGGCGGAGAGGTAGAAGTGGTGGAGAGAGGTGGTGGAGAGGTAGAGGTGGTGGAGAGAGGTGGTGGAGAGGTAGAGGTGGCGGAGAGAGGTGGTGGAGAGAGGTGGTGGAGAGGTAGAGGTGGCGGAGAGAGGTGGTGGAGAGAGGTGGTGGAGAGAGGTGGTGGAGAGGGGTGGTGGAGAGGTAGAGGTGGCGGAGAGAGGTGGCGGAGAGGGGTGGTGGAGAGAGGTGGTGGAGAGGGGTGGTGGAGAGGTAGAGGTGGTGGAGAGAGGTGGTGGAGAGGTAGAGGTGGCGGAGAGAGGTGGCGGAGAGGGGTGGTGGAGAGGTAGAGGTGGCGGAGAGAGGTGGTGGAGAGAGGTGGTGGAGAGGTAGAGGTGGTGGAGAGAGGTGGTGGAGAGGTAGAGGTGGCGGAGAGAGGTGGCGGAGAGGGGTGGTGGAGAGAGGTGGTGGAGAGGGGTGGTGGAGAGGTAGAGGTGGTGGAGAGAGGTGGTGGAGAGGTAGAGGTGGCGGAGAGAGGTGGTGGAGAGAGGTGGCGGAGAGGTAGAAGTGGTGGAGAGAGGTGGTGGAGAGGTAGAGGTGGCGGAGAGAGGTGGTGGAGAGGTAGAGGTGGTGGAGAGAGGTGGTGGAGAGGTAGAGGTGGTGGAGAGGTAGAGGTGGCGGAGAGAGGTGGTGGAGAGAGGTGGCGGAGAGGTAGAGGTGGCGGAGAGAGGTGGTGGAGAGAGGTGGTGGAGAGGTAGAGGTGGTGGAGAGAGGTGGTGGAGAGAGGTGGTGGAGAGGTAGAGGTGGCGGAGAGAGGTGGTGGAGAGAGGTGGCGGAGAGGTAGAGGTGGTGGAGAGAGGTGGTGGAGAGAGGTGGCGGAGAGGTAGAGCTGGGCGTGGTCAGTGTGCGTGTGTAGGAGCTTGCCCCGTGTCTGTGGGTGATATTGCACTAGAGTAGTGAGGCTGTGGAATTCACTTCCAGGGTTAGTGGCTGAGGCACAAACTGTGTCAACAGTCGAGATTAGATTGGAGAGGAGGAAGGAAAAAGGTTGAAGGAATATGGGGTCAAGGCGGGTAAATGTGATTCGAACATGTGGAGGGTAAACTGGGGCTGAATGAGTTTTTTCCGTGCTGTAACTTCTATTTATTTCTATGTATTATCCTTGGATTACTGTACAAAGTATCCTAATGCACTAGTGCTCTCCCCTTGAGGTGGTTCTTTTCCCAGAGAATAGTGGGCCTCTGGGACAGGTGGCCGACTCGTGCGGTGGACGCCGATTCGCTGAATTCCTTCAAGCGAGAGCTGGTCCTGTGTCTGGCTGGGGTGGAGATCACCTCTTACAGAAGGTGGGTACTGCAAGGAATCCAGGGCCAGAGTGAGCTCCTGGACTAGTTTCGATCGCCTAGATGGGTTGGAGAGGAATTTCACAGATTTTTTTCCCCCAAATTGGCCTGGGTTTTTTAATCTTTTGCCTTTCCCAGGAGATCCCGTGGTTTCGGGTGGGGTGGAGAGAGTAGATATTGTGATACACAAGGTATCGCGATAGTATGGGGCAGGCTGGATGGACCAAAGGGTCTTTACCAGTCCGTCATTGTTCAAATGTTACTGTACAAAGTATCCTAATGCACGAGTACTGAAAGCAAAAGAAAGAAAGATTTGCATTTCTATAGCGCCTTTCACGACTTCAGGACGTCCCAAAGCCAATGAAGTACTTTTGAAGTGTAGTCACTGTTGTAATGTGGGAAACGCAGCAGCCAATTTGCGCACAGCAAGCTCCCACAAACAGCAATGTGATAATGACCAGATCATCTGTTTTAGTGATGTTGATTGAGGGATAAATATTGGCCCCAGGACACCGGGGAGAACTCCCCTGCTCTTCTTCGAAATAGTGCCATGGGATCTTTTACGTCCACCTGAGAGAGCAGACGGGGCCTCGGTTTAACATCTTATCCGAAAGACGGCACCTCCGACAGTGCAGCGCTCCCTCAGTACTGCCCCTCCGACAGTGCAACGCTCCCTCAGTACTGCCCCTCCGACAGTGCGGCGCTCCCTCAGTACTGCCCCTCCGACAGTGCGGCGCTCCCTCAGTACTGCCCCTCCAACAGTGCAGCGCTCCCTCAGTACTGCCCCTCCGACAGTGCAACGCTCCCTCAGTACTGCCCCTCCGACAGTGCAGCGCTCCCTCAGTACTGCCCCTCTGACAGTGCGGCGCTACCTCAGTACTGCCCCTCTGACAGTGCGGCGCTCCCTCAGTACTGCCCCTCTGACAGTGCGGCGCTCCCTCAGTACTGCCCCTCCGACAGTGCAACGCTCCCTCAGTACTGCCCCTCCGACAGTGCGGCGCTCCCTCAGTACTGCCCCTCCGACAGTGCGGCGCTTCCTCAGTACTGCCCCTCCAACATTGCAGCGCTCCCTCAGTACTGCCCCTCTGACAGTGCGGCGTTCCCTCAGTACTGCCCCTCCGACAGTGCAGCGCTCCCTCAGTACTGCCCCTCTGACAGTGCGGCGCTCTCTCAGTACTGCCCCTCCAACATTGCAGCGCTCCCTCAGTACTGCCCCTCTGACAGTGCGGCGTTCCCTCAGTACTGCCCCTCCAACATTGCAGCGCTCCCTCAGTACTGCCCCTCCAACATTGCAGCGCTCCCTCAGTACTGCCCCTCCGACAGTGCGGCGCTCCCTCAGTACTGCCCCTCTGACAGTGCGGCGCTCCCTCAGTACTGCCCCTCCAACATTGCAGCGCTCCCTCAGTACTGCCCCTCTGACAGTGCAGCGCTCCCTCAGTACTGCCCCTCCAACATTGCAGCGCTCCCTCAGTACTGCCCCTCTGACAGTGCAGCACTTCCTCAGCACTGCACTGGGAGTGCCAGCCTGGATTTTTGTGCTCAAGTTTCTGGAGTGGGACTTGAACACACAACCTTCTGACTCAGAGGCGCTGTAGTAATTGCAGTAGAGATGGAGAGGAGGGAAATTGGCAGAATGTGACGTGCGGTGTCTCACAGGAATCTGTGTTGGGGCCCCAACCTTTCACTGTATTTATTAACGACTTAGATGTTGAAATGGGCGGACACGTGGCAGATGAAATTTAACGCAGAAAAGTGTGAAGTGATACATTTTTGTAGAAAGAATGAAGAGAGGACATATAAACTAAAGGGTATAATCCTGAAGGGGGTGTATGAACAGAGAGACCTGGGGGTATGTGTGCACAAATCGTTGAAGGTGGCAGGGCAGGTTGAGAAAGCAGTTAAAAAGGCTTACAGGATCCTGGGCTTCATAAATAGAGGTATAGAGTACAAAAGTGTTGAAATTATGATGAACCTTTATAAAACACTGGAGTATTGTGTCCAATTCTGGGCACCACACTTTAGGAAGGAGGTGAAGGCCTTAGAGAAGGTGCAGAGAAGGTTTACGAGAATGATTCCAGGACTGAGGGACAGTTACGTGGATAGACTGGAGAAGCTGGAGTTGTTCTCCTTGGAGCAGAGAAGATTGAGCAGAGGTTTGATAGAGGTGTTCAAAATCATGAGGGGTTTGGTCAGAGTAGATAGAGGGAAACTGTTCCCATTGGCAGAAGGGTCGAGAACCCAAAGACTCAAGGTGATTGGCAGAAGAACCAAAGGCGACGTAAGAAAAAACTGATTTACGCAGCGAGTGGTGAGGATCTGGAATGCACTGCCTGAAAGGGTGGTGGAGGCAGACTCAATCACCGCTTTCAAAAGGGAGTTGGATAAGTATCTGAAGGAAAGAAATTTGCAGGGCTACAGGGAAAGGGCGGGGGAGTGGGACTAGCTGAAGTGCTCTTGCAGAGAGCCGGCACGGGCTTGACGGGCTGAATGGCCTTATTCCGTGCTGTAACCATTCTATGATTCTATGATGGGATTGAAAGCCACATTATCTGAGTTTGCCGATGACACAAAGTTAGGCAGCATTGTAGGCAGTGTAGATGGAAGCATAAAATTACAAAGAGATATTAATAGATTAAGCGAATGGGCAAAACTGTGGCAAATGGATTTCAATGTAGGTAAATGTGAGGTCATCCACTTTGGACCTAAAAAGGATAGAACAGGGTACTTTCTAAATGGTGAAAGGCTAAAAACAGTGGAGGTCCAAAGAGACTTGGGGGTCCAGGTACATAAATCATTAAAATGTCAGACACAGAAAATAATCAAAAAGGCTAATGGGATGCTGTCCTTTATATCTCGAGGACTAGAGTACAAGGGGGTAGAAGTTACGCTGCAGCTGTACAAAACCCTGGTTAGACCACACCTGGAGCACTGGGAGCAGTTCTGGGCACCACACCTTAGGAAGGATATATTGGCCTTGGAGGGAGTGCAGCGTAGGTTTACCAGAATGATACCCGGACTTCAAGGGTTAAGTTACGAGGAGAGATTACACAAACTAGGGTTGTATTCCCTAGAATTTAGAAGGTTAAGGGGTGATCTGATCGAGGTTTTCAGGATATTAAGGGGAACAGATAGGGTCGATAGAGAAACTATTTCCGCTGGTTGGGGATTCTAGGACTAGGGGGCAGGTCTAAAAATTAGAGCCTGACCTTTCAGGAGTGAAATTAGGAAACACTTCTACACACAAACGGTGGTAGAAGTTTGGAACTCTCTTCCGCAAACGGCAATTGATGCTAGATCAATTGTGAATTTTAAATTGGAGATTAATAACTTTTTGTTAACCAAAGGTATTAAGGGATATGAGCCAAAGGCGCCCTCTCCTCACCCCCTCCCTGGGTGGTGGGCCAGTTGAAAATCATCCCCCCCCCCTGTTAAATGGGGTGCGGAGCCTGGGAGATTTGAATAAACAAATGAAAGTGATTCTGGACAGAGAGAATTTGTTCTTCTCACACAGATTTTAAAACAAAATGTTTGTGTTGCATTGTTAAAGAAACACATTGGTGCTGATCTCACCAAGCAGGTGGAATTTTGTGATATCGGAAAAACTATAAAATTGGCCCCATTCTTTTTTCCATCCAGTGACAGGTACTTATTTCACTCAGAGTGAATTAGTAATTTTGGACCAATCCTTCCCTTGTTATTACTGCAGTGTCGATACAGAAAGGTGAATTAGCCACGAGCAGCACTGAGAGGAAGGCAAGAAGACACTGAATCAATAATGCTTCTCGTATCCATCTGATAATTGGGACTATTGTGTTGGAGTGCTCGTACTTTCCTGAATGACTTATCAATATATTGACTATCAGTTACTCATTCCTAATTACGGTATCCCTGGATTTAACTAAGCTCATTAAGATCTACAGCTCACTCACTTTCAACTTACAGTGGGATTTCTCATGACAAACATTTTTAACATTTCCTCTTCCAAAATGTTTTGTAACTGAACAGTTTTCTTGATGGCCTTTGTTTCAATGTCTGTTTTTAATTAATTTCCGGGATGTGGCCGTTGCTGGCAAGGCTGGCATACATTGCCCATCCTTCGTTGTCTTGGGAAGGTGGTGGTGAGCCGCCTTCTTGAACCGCTGCAGTCCGTGATACTTCTTTGTAGCGGTTTGTTACAACAGAGGGGCTCGCTCGGCCATTTCACAGGGCAGTTAAGAATCAACCACATTGCTGTGGGTCTGGAGTCACGGACCGGGTAAGGACGGCAGATTTCCTTCCCTAAAGGACATTAGTGAACCAGATGGGTTCTTACGACAATCCAATAGTTTCATGGTTACCATCACTGAGACTAGCTTTTTGTTCCAGATTTATTTAATTAACTGAATTTAAATTCCCAGCTGCCGTGGTGGGATTTGAACTCACGTCTCCGGGTTATTAAATAAAAACAGAAAATACTGGAAATACTCGGCAGGTCAGGCAGCATCTGTGGAGCGAGAAACAGAGTTAACGTTTCAGCTCGATGACCTTTCATCAGAACTGGAATAAGTTGGAGATGGAACAGGTTCTTAAGCAGGTGCGGGGGCAGGGAAAGGGGGGAGGGGAGGAAAGAACAAGAGGGAAGGTCTGTGATAGGCTGGAAGACAGGAGAGATTAAGAGACAAAAGGGATAATGGGGCGAGGCGAAAGGAGATGGGAATGGGACAAGTTAAGAAACAAAAGATGGCTCTAGATGAGGTGTAAATGGCAGAATCATCGACAGCTGCCACGTGAGAGAGAGAAAAAAAAATGGATAAAAGCTAAGGGCCGAGGTTATGGTCTGAAATTGTTGAACTCGATGTTGAGTCCAGGAGGCTGTAAAGTGCCTAATCGGAAGATGAGGTGCTGTTCCTCGAGCTTACGCTGAGCTTCATTGAAACAGTGTAAGAGGCCAAGGACGGTGAGGTCCGAGTGGGAATGGAGCGGTGAATTAAAGTGACAGGCGACCGGAAGCTCGGTGTCACCCTTACGGATTGAACGGAGGTGTTCCGCAAAGCGGTCGCCCAATCTGCGTTTGGTCTCCCCAATGTAGAGGAGACCGCACCGTGAGCAGCGAATACAGTATACTAGATTGCAAGAAGTACAAGTGAATCACTGTTTCACCTGGAAGGGGAGTTTGGGGCCCTGGACAGTGGGAAGAGGGGAGGTATAAGGACAGATGTTGCATCTCCTGCGCTTGCACGGGAAGGTGCCGGGTGAAGGTGAAGGGGTGTTGGGGGTGATAGAAGAGTGGACTAGGGTGTCGCGGAGGGAGCGGTCCCTTCGGAATGCTGAAAGGGGAGGTGAGGGGAAGATGTGTTTGGTGGTGGGATCACGCTAGAGGTGGCGGAAATGGTGGAGGATGATCCGTGGAATGTGGTGGCTGGTGGGGTGAAAGGTGAGGACAAGGGGAACCCTAGTGTGGTTCCGGGAGGGAGGGGCAGGGGTGAGGGCAGAAGTGCGGGAAATGGAACGGACACGGTCAAGGGCCGTGTCAACCACAGTAGAGGGGAATCCTCAGTTGAGGAAAAAGGAAGACATGTCGGAAGCATTGGTGTGGAACGTGGCATCGTCGGAGCAGATGCGGCGGAGACAGAAAAACTGGGAGAATGGAATAGAGTCCTTACAGGAAGCGGGGTGGGTGTCAGTGGGCTTATAGTGAATGTTTGTCAATAGCCTATCCCCAGAGATGGAGACAGAGAAGTTGAGGAAGGGAAGGGAAGAGTCAGAGATGGACCATGTGAAGGTGCCCCTACACTTGCTTAAAAACCTGTTCCATCTCCAGCTTTTTCCAGTTCTGGCGAAAGGTCATCAACCTGAAATGTTAACTCTGTTTCTCTCTCCACAGGTGCTGCCTGACCTGCTGCGAGTCTGCAGCATTTTCTGTTTTTATTTCAGATTTCCAGCATCCGCAGTATTTTGCTTTTCTCTGGATTACTAGCCAAGCAACATAACTGCGATGTTACCGTACCTCAGAGGGTGGTTAAGAGTCGTCCGTGTTGGTGTGGGACTGGAGTCACCTATAGGCCCAGACCGGGTGAGGACATAGATACATAGATACATAGAAGATAGGAGCAGGAGTAGGCCATTCGGCCCTTCGTGCCTGCTCCGCCATTCGATGAGATCATGGCTGATCCTTTAATTCAGTATCCCGTCCCCGCCTTCTCTCCGTAACCCTTAACCCCTTTTGCCCGTAGAAATATATCTAATTCCCTCTTAAATATATTTAATGAGCTGGCGTACACTGCCCTCTGTGGCAATGAGTTCCACAGGTTCACCACTCTCTGAGTGAAGAAATTCCCCCTCATCTCTGTCCTAAATGGTTTAGCCCTTATCCTTAAATTATGTCCTCTAGTTCTGTTCTCACCCGCCAAGGGAAACATTCCTTCTGCATCCAGTCTGTCTAGACCTGTCAGAATTTTATACACTTCTATGAGGTCCCCTCTCAATCTTCTAAACTCCAGTGTGTACATCCCTAAACTACATAGTCTCTCCTCATAGGTCATTCCCGCCATTCCTGGTATCAGCCTGGTGAATCGCCGCTGCACCCCCTCCATGGCAAGAACATCCTTCCTCAGATGAGGCGACCAAAACTGTACACAGTACTCGAGGTGTGGTCTCACCAGTGCCCTGTACAGCTGCAGCAAGGTATCCCTGTTCCTGTATTCTAACCCTTTTGCTATGAAGGCCAGCATACCGTTTGCCTTCTTGACCGCCTGTTGCACCTGCATGCTCGCCTTCAGTGACTGGTGTACAAGAACACCCAGGTCTCTCTGTACTTCCCCCTCTCCCAATCTATTGCCATTTAAATAATAATTTGCCCTCCCGTTCCTGCACCCAAGGTGGATAACTTCGCACTTGTCCACATTATAGTGCATCTGCCATTTATCCGCCCAATCGCCCAGTCTGTCCAAATCGCTCTGGAGCTTCCTGGTCTCTTCCTCTGAGCCCACCCCCCCTCCTAGTTTAGTGTCGTCTGCAAATTTGGAAATGCTGCATCCGACTCCCTGATCCAGGTCATTAATGTAAATTGTGAACAGCTGGGGGCCCAGGACAGATCCCTGTGGTACCCCACTTGTTACTGCCTGCCATTCAGAAAATGAGCCGTTTATTCCAACTCTCTGTTTTCTATCTGACAGCCAGTTCCCTATCCACGCCAAAACTTTCCCCTTTATCCCATGAGCCTCAATTTTCCATGCTAATCTTTTATGTGGGACCTTATCGAAGGCCTTTTGGAAGTCCAGGTACACCACATCTACTGGCTCTCCCCCATCTATTCTACCAGTTACTCCCTCAAAAAATTCCAATAGATTAGTCAAGCACGATTTACCCTTTGTAAATCCATGTTGACTCTGTCCTATCCTGTCCCCATTTGCTAAGTGCTCCGCTATTTCATCCTTAATGATGGACTCCAGCATTTTGCCCACAACTGATGTAAGGCTTACAGGTCTGTAATTACCTGCTTTTTCCCTACCCCCCTTTTTGAATAGTGGGGTAACGTTAGCTACCCTCCAATCCATCGGCACTGTTCCCGAGTCTAATGAATTCTGAAAAATCATCCTTAGTGCATCCGCTATCTCTAGGGCCACCTCCTTCAGTACCCTAGGATGCATGTTATCAGGCCCTGGGGATTTGTCCACCTTCAATCCCTTTAGCTTCCTTAACACCATATCCTTAGAGATATTGATTTGCGTCAGTTCCTCCTTTGCCAATGTCCCTATTTTTTCCGATATCCCAGGGAGGTTTTTTGTGTCTTCCTTCGTAAAGACTGACCCAAAGTATGCATTTAGTTGATCTGCCATTTCCTTATTTCCCATTATATATTCCCCCGTATCTGACTGCAATGGACCAACTTTGGTTTTCACCAGTCTTTTCCTTTTGATATATTTATAAAAGCTTTTGGAGTTAGTTTTTATATTTTCCGCCAGCTTGTTTTCGTAAGCTATTTTGCCCCTCTTGATCATGCCCTTTGCCCTCCTTTGCTCTATCTTAAACTGTTCCCAATCTTCCGCTCTGGCGCTTTTTTTGGCTATTTTATACGCCCTATCTTTGGATTTTATGCTGTCTCTAATTTCCCCTGTTATCCACGGTTGAGTCACCTTTTTAGATTTCCTTTTATGCCAGATTGGTATAAACAATTTTTGCAATTTTGTCATTCTATCTTTAAATGTTTGCCATTGTTTATCTACCTCCAGTCCTCCCAGGAACGTTGTCCAATCAGACCTACTCAGTTCCCGTCTCATGGCATCATAATTCCCCTTGTTTAAATTCAGGACCTTAGTCTCTGAGTCAATTTCTTCGCTCTCCATTTCGAGTGAGAAATCGATCATGTTATGATCGCTCTGACCCAAGGGTCCCCGTACAACAAGATTACTGATTAGTCCCTTCTCATTGCACAGTACCCAGTCCAATATAGCCTGTTCCCGAGTTGGTTCCTCGACATATTGATCCAGATAACCATCCCTTAAACACTCAAGGAATTCCTCCTCCTCATTATTTTTACTGATTAGGCTAGTCCAATCTATATGTAAGTTAAAGTCACCTATGATGACAGCTGTGCTCTTATTGCACGCTTCTCTAATTTCCCTCGTGATGCCCTCCCTAACCTCTATTTTACTATTTGGAGGCCTATATACCACTCCTATTAATGTTTTTCGCCCCTCGCTATTTCTTAGCTCCACCCATATAGATTCTGTATTAACTGAGTTAATATCCTTCCTTTCAATTGCATTTATCCCCTCTTTTACTAGCAATGCTACCCCTCCTCCCTTTCTTTTTTGTCGATCCTTCCTAAATACTGAATACCCCTGTATGTTAAGCTCCCAGCCCTGCTCACCCTGCAACCATGTTTCCGTAATCCCAATTAGATCATAATTATTAACCTCTATTTCCACAGCTAATTCATCTACCTTGTTCCTGATGCTTCTCGCATTAAGGTATAAAACCCTCAGGCTTTTTTTATGCTCACATTTTTTATGAATTAGTTTGGCCCTTTGTTTTTTGTTCCTCACCCTTTTACCATTTATTTCTGTCTGCCTTTCACTTTCCTCTATTTCACTACATAGGTTTCTAGCCCCCTGCCATACTAGTTTAAATGCTCCCGAACTGCTTTATCAAAAATTACCCCGAGAACATCAGTTCCATCTCTGCACAGGTGTAGACCGTCCCTTTTGTATAGGTCACACCTACCACAAAACTGGTTCCAATGCCTCAAAAATTTAAAACCCTCCCTCTTACACCACTGCTCAAGCCACGTATTTAGCCTAACTATCCTGTTCTCTGTACTCTTACTAGCACGTGGCACTGGTAGTAATCCAGAGATTACTACCTTCGAGGTCCTACTTTTTAGCTTGGCTCCTAACTCCCTAAATTCTACTTGTAGGACCTCTTCCCTTTTTTTAGCTACGTCGTTGGTACCAACATGTATCACGACAACTGGCTGTTCCCCCTCCCCCTCCAGAATGTTCTGCACCCGCGCCGAGACATCCTTGACCCTTGCACCAGGGAGGCAACATACCATCCTGGAGTCTCGGTCGCGACCACAGAAACCCCTATCTATTCCCCTTACAATCGAATCCCCTATTACTATAGCCCTGCCACTCTTTTTCCCTCCCTAACGGACGTCAGTGAACCAGTTGGGTTTTTACGACAATCCGACAGATTCACGGTCACTATTACTACGACCAGATTTTTATTTCCAGATTTTTTCCCACTTTTTAAATTTTTAACTGATTTCAAATTTTGCAACTGCCCTGTTGGGATTTGAAATTATGTTCTATGGATTGTCAGTCCAGCAACAGCCACCACACCAGTGGTTCTCAAACTGGAGGATCTGCGAGAAGGTTTCAGGGGGTCCACCAAAAATGTGTAGAAAAAAAGATTGACGTGATGATAGACCAATCAGAATCGGAGTCAGGACAGGTGGCGGCCGAGATGCCTTGCCAATCAAGGGGTGCCATCCAACGAGAGTGAACCAGAGCCGTGGCCTCTGCATTCACACAGGTTTTGGGTGAAGTGCGGAGAGAGAGAGAGAGAGGCCGTGACTTCAAGCTTCATCTCTTGTTTCCCCAGTGACATGATTCTCTGCCTCACTTCAGTTGGAAAAATTCTCCATGTGTTCATGTTTTTTTCGCGCTTTAGATTTCTTCTTAGTTCCACCCCGTGCATGTGATTCCCCCCCCCTCACCCCCCCTCACGCCCCCTCACCCCCACCGCTCTTCGATTTTCTTTCTTTATTTTTTTACTTGCGTTATGTCTTGATAATCTCAGGGGGCTTCGATTGCACTGCCAGTGGTTGTGGCATTTGTGATCGCAATGTTTTTTCTGCAGAACCAGATCCAGAATCTGGAGGAACCTTGTGGGAAAACTGGGCAAATCAGAACATTGTTACAGTTTGTGGGATAAAACCCAGAGCTTTGTAGTAATACAGACTGGAACCTGGTGATTTAATTTTATATCTATCTGTTAAATATTAAAAATTCATTTCCTAATCCCAATACTGAGGGAGCGCCGCACTGTCGAGGGGCAGTACTGAGGGAGCGCAGCACTGTCGGAGGGGCAGTACTGAGGGAGTGCCGCACTGTCAGAGGACAGTACTGAGGGAGCGCAGCACTGTCGGAGGAGCAGTACTGAGGGAGCGCAGCACTGTCGGAGGGACAGTACTGAGGGAGTGCCGCACTGTCAGAGGGGCAGTACTGAGGGAGCGCTGCACTATCAGAGGGGCAGTACTGAGGGAGCGCTGCACTGTCGGAGGGGCAGTACTGAGGGAGCACAGCACTGTCGGAGGGACAGTACTGAGGGAGTGCCGCACTGTCAGAGGGGCAGTACTGAGGGAGCGCTGCACTATCAGAGGGGCAGTACTGAGGGAGCGCTGCACTGTCGGAGGGGCAGTACTGAGGGAGCGCTGCACTGTCGGAGGGGCAGTACTGAGGGAGCTCTGCACTGTCGGAGGGGCAGTACTGAGGGAGCGCCGCACTGTCGGAGGGGCAGTACTGAGGGAGCGCAGCACTGTCGGAGGAGCAGTACTGAGGGAGCGCTGCACTGTCGGAGGGACAGTACTGAGGGAGCTCCGCACTGTTGGAGGGGCAGTATTGAGGGAGTGCTGCACTGTTGGAGGGGCAGTACTGAGGGAGTGCTGCACTGTCGGAGGGGCAGTACTGAGGGAGAGCCGCACTGTCGGAGGGTCAGTACTGAGGGAGCGCCGCACTGTCGGAGGGGCAGTACTGAGGGAGTGCTGCACTGTCAGAGGGGCAGTACTGAGGGAGCGCCGCACTGTCAGAGGGGCAGTACTGAGGGAGCGCCGCACTGTCGGAGGGGCAGTACTGAGGGAGCGCTGCACTGTCAGAGGGGCAGTACTGAGGGAGCGCCGCACTGTTAGACGGGCAGTACTGAGGGAGCGCCGCACTGTTAGACGGGCAGTACTGAGGGAGCGCCGCACTGTCGGAGGGGCAGTACTGAGGGAGCGCTGCACTGTCAGAGGGGCAGTACTGAGGGAGCGCCGCACTGTCAGAGGGGCAGTACTGAGGGAGCGCCGCACTGTTAGACGGGCAGTACTGAGGGAGCGCAGCACTGTCGGAGGGGCAGTACTGAGGGAGCGCTGCACTGTCAGAGGGGCAGTACTGAGGGAGCGCCGCACTGTCAGAGGGGCAGTACTGAGGGAGTGCTGCACTCTCAGAGGGGCAGTACTGAGGGAGCGCTGCACTGTCGGAGGTGCCGTCTTTTGGATGAGACATTAAACCGAGTCCCTGTCTGCCTTCTCAGGTTGACGTAAAAAATCACAAGGCACTATTCGAAGAAGAGCAGGGGAGTTCTCCCCGGTTTCAACCAACACCACTGAAACAGAATGTGGTGTCATTTATCTCATTGCTGTTTGTGGGATCTTGCTGTGTGGAAATTGGCTGCTGCATTTCCTACATTACAACAGTGACTACACTTCAAAACTACCTCATTGGCTGTAAAGCACTTTGGGACATCCTGAGGTAGTGAAAGGGGCTTGAGAAGTGCAAGCTCTTTCTCTCTTTCTCACTCTCTTTCTTTCTATCTTTCATTCTCTGTCTCTTTCACTCTCTCTTTCACTCCTATTGGCTGTAGCAGGCTGCTGGCACCGATCAGCACAGAGGCATCAATTCCCAACTCAAAGCAACACTGCACGTGTTGTTCACCTGAAATCTGTGCTGCTCCTTGAATTATAATCAGCGTTTTCTCTGGAATACATAGACTTGTAGATATACCTGTTTGGCCTCAGGTTCCTGTACCTGTGCTGTGATGTACAAAAGCTGTGTACTTGTGTGTTTCTGTCTTCTCTCGTACTGGGCCTGACAGACCTGTAATTAGAATAACAGCTGCAGTGTGTCGCTAACGTCTGTCACCGTTAGTTAGCGACCTTCTCGGTGAATGGTCTGTGTGCAACCTGAACGTCCTCTGATTAAAACTCTGAAAAATTGACACCACTTACCTATCTTTATGCTGATTTATTAGTTTGAGATTAATTAGGCCAGACACATGTGGGTTTATGAATTAAAAGGTCATTTTGGTATACTAGCATTATATAAAGATACAAGTGTATCTTTAATATATAAAATATTCCCTGTTTGAGAGTGTGATGGATGCTGGGAGCACTCTGCTGTTTTTATTACTAGTCTATATTAATATAAATCACCTGGATATTGGAATACAGAGTAGAATTTCTAAATTTGCCGATGACATCATACTTGGAGGTCTGGCCAACAGTGAGGATGATACTAATCGACTGCAGCAGGACATAGAAAGGCTAGCAGAATGGGCAGACAAGTGGCAGATGTAATTTAATACAGAGAAGTGTGAGGTGATGCATTTTGGCAGAAGGAACAGGGAGAGGCAATATACACTTAATGGCACAGTTTTAAAGAGTGTGCAGGGACAGAGGGACCTGGGAGTTAATGTGCATCGGTCCCTGAAGGTGGCAGGACATATTGAGAGAGTGGTTAGCAAAGCATATGGGATCTTGGGCTTCATAAATAGAGGTATTGAGTACAAAAGTAAAGAAGTTATGCTGAACCTTTATAAAGTGCTGGTTAGGCCACAACTGGAGTATTGTGTCCAGTTCTGGTCACCACACTTTAGGAAGGATGTGAAGGCCCTTGAGAGGGTGCAGAGGAGATTTACCAGAATGGTTCCGGGGATGGGGGATCTTAGCTACAAGGACAGGTTGGAGAAACGAGATTTGTTTTCATTCGAGCAAAGGAGGTTGAGGGGTGATTTGATAGAGGTGTACAAGATTATGACGGGTTTGGATAGGCTAGACGGGGAAAGGCTGTTCCCACTAGTTGATGGTACAAGGACTAGGGGACACAGATTTAAGGTTTTGAGCAAGAGATACGGGGGATGGGAGGAAAAACTTTTTTATGCAGCGAGTGGTGAGGACCTGGAACTCGCTGCCGATGGAAGTGGTGGAAGCGGAGACACTTAGGGGGCTAAATTTGGTTGATTTGCACCTCCTGTTAGCGCCCTATAACGGGGCGTAAATCAACTAGTGCCTGGGCGCAGCGCCGCGAACGCCTCCCGCGGAATTTAGCGAGAGGTTAGTGGCGGTGCTATCCGTTAGCGCCGTGCGGTGCTCGCAGCGCCCCGCTCGCGCCCTGGTTGTAAGATTGGGTGGCGCCCCCCGACTTACCGCTGGACGCTATTACCGCTGGGGTCAGGGGGGCCCACCTGCGGCCGGGGTGGCGCTAGTTAAAGGGGAGGTGGCGGGCGGCCATTTTTGTTGCTAGCCACCTGCCAGCACCTGCCCCCGTTGCTGTCCCCGGCCCCCCTGAAGCCCCCCCGCGGGGTGCCAGCTGCTCTCCGTGAGCCCGGCTTCTCTCCTCTTGAGTGCCGGGCTCGTTTGCCGGCACTCCCGATCCCTGGTGGCTCAGCTGGGCCCTGGGACTGCTGCGCCAGGCCCCTCCCCTTTAAGGGGAGGAAGGCCTGCAGTACCGCGGTGCGACGTGCCGTAGCGCATGGCATTGCGCCACGTAGCGCCGCGATATTGGCTCGCAGCGCCCCAAGAGGGACGCCGGGCACTTCCAGTAGCGCCCCTCCTCCCTCTCATAATAATAATAATCATAATAATCAACTTTATTGTCATTGTTAGTGCACAAGTGCAGTACAACGAAATGTAGGCTTGCGGCTCCCGAGAGTGTACATTTAGATTAAGACATTTAAACATTCAACATTCATTTGGCTTGTAATACATTAACATAAACATAATAAAGTGCATTGGCAGATGTGCAGACTTTAGAGTTTATTTGTGGAGTTCAGTAGGATGACAGCCCTGGGAAAGAAGCTGTTCCTAAATCTAGTCGTTCGGGTGCAAATGCATCTGTAGTGTCTCCCAGATGGCAGGAGGGTGAACAGACTGTGGCTGGGGTGGGTAGGGTCTTTGATGATGGCCCGTGACCTCCGTAAACAGCGTTTCTGGTATATTTGCTCTATGGTCGGTAGCTCGGGCGCTACCTGGGAAAATTGGCCACGGGGTTGCTAACTTTTTTGCTAATTTTAGCGCTCCGGCGAAGGTAGTCCCCAAAGCTACTCAATTTCTACCCCACTCTAAAGGACAGAAACCCTTTCCCAACTTATGCTGTCTCTTTATTGCTTTCTCTGCTCTGGAAGCTGGCAGCCTTCCCTGCTTCTCATGAGCCGTGTTGTACATTTTGTATTATCCTAGTTTTCAGGGTCTCTCCCTCAGTGTTTCTGACAATAAGCGGCAGTTTCCTGAACCTTACACACAGGGCACTGTCTGTCCCTGAGGTGAGCACTGATTACACAGACTATTATTCGATTCCTTCGGGACGCTGTCAAAAGCCGAAAATGCCAGCATGCCAATTCCGATTAAAATCAGAATGGAATTATGTGAGGCAGCAAATGTGGAAATACAGAAGCAAGTTTGGAGTAAGCTGCCCTGGGGCCAGCCTGGCCCAGTCCTGCCGCCAGTGCACGCTGCAGCCAGCAGATGGCAGCGGCGGGCCATGTTGCTGCCCTGGCTGCTCGACAATGGGAGGCTGGTGGAGCAGGACAGGGGGCTTTGTCCCAACTGGGTGCGTTCATGGGCAGCTCCGGCTTATTCGCGCGGAACCATTTACTAGGTTCGGTAAAGTTTGATTTTTATTTAAAGTTTATAATCTGAACACATCAATACGGTTTAATAAATCTTTCTGCTGTGCATTTCCACTGACAGATAGATTTAACTCGGGTAAAGATGTGAACTAAACACTAAATCACAGAATGAGACAGCACAGAAGGAGGCCATTCGGCCCATCGTGCCTGTGCCGGCGCTTTGGTAGATTTATCCAATTAGCCCCACTCTCCTGCTCTTCCCCCACAGCCCTGCCAAACTCTCAAAAGTCTTTATCCATTTTCAATCAGTTACCGATTTTTAAATGTCAGAAACACATGAATTGTTACTTATATCGTATTAAATAGACTCCAGTGACGGGAACACGCGAGCTGTACGGGAGAGGGCGACATGAGCCGAGCTTTGCTGTGTAATGTTGCGGATGTGACACTTATTATACAGGTCAGTGTAAAACAATGGCTCGACCAACATTCGCTGATCATATTCCGGATCTGGGGCCACTGCTGCCGAACTAAGGCGGCCAAGGGAAGGATTTTGTGCAAAAACTGTGTTTAATAATGTTTATTCAAAATACAGAGAAGCGTGTAATAGTCCCCCTCCCCCATGCTACAGAAATCATTACTCTGGCGCTCAGGTCATTCCAGGTGTAATTTGCTTGTTAGTTTACAGAAGTGTGCGGATAAAGTGTGAATTTTAAATTTTCAGCCGTGATTTCTTTTCCCATCACAGAGAAAGAGGTTCCTTTATGGTGTTTTGATCATTTTACTGAAATGGGGTGGAAAAAGTCAGCGATTGGTTTGCCAGTGTGACAGGTGATTATGTAGATTGAGGATGCTGTCACTGGGCTCCGAGTTCTGTCTGTGCTCCGGGCCGAAGGTTACACAACAGGACACAAGGGCGATGGGATGTCACCTCGCCACCTGCAAGAAGGCAGGAAAGCGAAAGAATGAAATATTTGTCATTGCTCCGGGGTTACTGTGGGGCTGACTCAATCTCAGAGTGTTTAGCGTATGCGAGAGTCCACATGAACTAATTCCACTTACCAATAAAATGATTCAGCCGTTCATAATTTGTTGATGGCGAAAAAAGTAACTGTACTTCTGTAAGGGATGGAATGGGAAAATCTGAAAGCAGAATCTGCCCCCTCTGTTTCCTCAAACCTTAGACATGGGCACACAGGGAATAGTTCTTTGAGCCTGTGTTTTGATGAAAATCTCCGAGTTATTTTTTGTTTAGTCTTTTTTTTAATGAAGCACTTTAGAGGTGTTCAAAATTATGAGGGTTTTGGATGGAGTAAATAAGGAGAAAGTGTTTCCAGTGTCAGGAGGGTCGGTAACCAGAGGACACAGGTTGAACGAACCAGAGGGGGAGAGGAGGAGGTTTTTTTTACACAGCGAGTGGTTGTGATCTGGAATGCACTGCCTGAAGCAGATTCAATTGAAGGGAGAAATGATCAGGGCTGTGGGGAAAGAGCGGGGGGAGTGGGACTAATTGGAGAGCTCTTTCACAGAGCCGGCACAGGCACGATGGGCCGAATGGCCTCCTCCTGTGCTGTGAGATTCTCTGATTCTGTGAAGTAAGACTCTGTACCTCGGCCATGCTGCCCCCCTCAGGTCTCCAGGTGAAAGTCATTGAGCTCTGGGGGGACCTGGCAGCAGTGGACACAGCTTTCCTTTGAAATAGTGGGAAATGCAAACAACTTCTCCCTCCTTACTCCTAAGGTAAGTGGCTGACCATCTCCCGGTCTGACAGCATGCCATGCTCGCCCACAAGAAGGTAACCTCACTGTGACCCTTCCTATGGGCTCTTGTTACAGAGCTGTGTGATATAGACTTGTATGTGGCTCAATTACTAGATTCATTAGTGCAGATGTATTATTTACAGGGGTCTCTGTGCATGGCAGATTCCATTTCCTATTGTGAAAGGTTCCATACTTTCTGTGGATATAAATATGGAGCTCTGGTGGGTGACACACAGGGAAAGCTTCCCTTTCTCTGGGTTAATTGATACCTGGATTGGTTGACAGAATGATACCGGGGCTAAAAGGGTTAAATTCCGAGGACAGTTTGCACAGACTGGGCTTGTATTCCCTCGAGTTTAGAAGATTAAGGGGTGATCGTATCGAGGTGTTTATGATTCAAGGAGTTGATCGGGTGGAGAGAGAGAAACTATTTCCTCTGGTGGGGGGAGTCCAGAACAAGGGGGCATCACCTTAAAATTAGAGCCAGGCCGTTCAGGGGTGATGTCAGGAAGCACTTCTTCACACAAAGGGTGGTGGAAATCTGGAACTCTCTCCTCCAAAAAGCTGTTGAGGCTGGGGGTCAATTGGAAATCTCGAGTGAGGTCGATAGATTTTTGTTGGGTAAGGGATACGGAAACAAGGCTGGGAGCTGGAGTTAAGATACAGATCAACTATGATCTCAGTGAATGGCGGAACAGGCTTGAGGGGCTGAATGGCCTCCTCCTGTCCCTGTGTTCCTAAGTTAGTGGCACTGTTCATGGGCAGAAGTAACATGTTGTACAGTTGTCACAGTCTCCTTGGTACCTTCAGAGGTAGACATGGAGCAGAGGCAAAATGTTTTGCCAAAAACAGTGAGGGGCAGGACGGACTGGACATTTGGGAAATTGGGAGAGTGTCTCCATGGAGTTTCCCGAGCGCTGTACTATCGATGCCCCCCCTTTATCTTTGAAAATCTGCGTCATTACAGGGGAGCTAGTCTACCCCTGGGGAGGGTGGGCGCCGCGGGGACTGGAGTGCATCATCAACACGGAAAACCAAATTTTAATTTGATTTGTTAAGCTTTAGTTGAACTTTTGTTTATTTACAGTCGAATTGGTTTTTTTTGGGTCCAAATAAAAGAGTACCCCTGGGGAGGGGGTGCAGGGTCGTAGGGCCAGGACATCTTGTAGCTCTGAGCAAACAGATGGAGGACACGTGTGGTAGAAGCCAGGGAATGGTGCACACTCTGGGCAAAGATCACAACTGAAATCCCTCTCTCTCTGTTTTTAATCCACTTGTAATGCAGTCATGTCAAGTTCCTGTGTGTGCTGTTTTATCAGCGTTATTAACCAGAACAAATGGGTCAACGGCCTTGTTAAGATAGAATGGCAGGTGTATAGTGATCAGAGCGCCAAAAACAGCAGAATCTCAGCGGCTGAGGACAAAAACCACTGAGACAGTTCGATGGGCAAAAGATGTCAAATCAGCTGGTGAAATCCATACGGGTTTATAACATCATTCGATTTTTATTTTGTTTTCAAATTAAAATGCAAACAAGTTGAATCTGATACCCAAGTGATTTTAGGGCAAGCTAAATGCATGCAATTCGCAGCAGAGATGCCTGGCTCACATCCAGCTCGGGTTCAATACTAAACCAGTGAGTCAGTGACAAACTAACACAAGAAGCATGGAACCTGATATTAATTGTGCCCCTAATTCTATGGTGTTCTGTAGCAATGGTACAGCAAACCTTGTAGAAAACCATATATATATGTTCTTACATCCTACTCTTTGTACAGCTCCCAACAATAGCCTAATGTAAACTTTCAAATAACCTTAACATTTAGCACAGTCCCGACGAAGGGTTTTGACCTGAAACGTTGACTCTATTTCTCTCTCCTCGGATGTTGCCTGACCTGCTGAGTTATTCCAGCATTTTCTGTTGTTATTTAACATTTAACACCTCCATTCACGTAAGCATTAGATAGGCAATTCACTTGACTCCTGTTAGCTTGCTGTATGTTCGCTTTCTTATTCCTTTATATACCTGGCTCATCTACCTCTAGTGATGTTGCTGGTTACCAATAAAAGCATCAAGGGGAGCAGTAGCAAAGTGGTTATGTTACTGAACTAGTAATCCAGAGACCTGGACTAATAAATCCGGGGAGACGCGAGTTCAAATCCTGCCATGGCAGCTGGGAATTTAAATTCAGATAATTAAATAAATCTGGAATAAAAAGCTAGTGTCAGTAACAGTGACCATGAAACTGTCGGATTGTTGTAAAAACCCATCTGGTTCACTAATGTTCTTTAGGGAAGGAAATCTGCCATCCTTACCCGGTCTGGCCTATATGTGACTCCAGACCCACAGCAATGTGGTTGACTCTTAGCTGCCCGCTGAAATGGCCTAGCCATGGAAACCGCTACAAGAAAACAATAATAAGAATAAAACCATCCGGCTTCAAACTCGGCGCCGGCTTCAAACTCGGCGCCAGCTTCGGACACGACAACGGCACGCCCAGCCCAGTCGACCCTGCAAAGTCCTCCTCACCAACATCTGGGGACTTGTATTCTGCAGCGAGTGTCTCACCTTCTGACTCCCCAAAGCCTTACCTTGGCACAAGTCAGGAGTGTGATGGAATACTCTCCACTTGCCTGGATGAGTGCAGCTCCAACAACACTCAAGAAGCTCGACACCATCCAGGACAAAGCAACCTGCTTGACTGGCACCCCATCCACCACCTTAAACATTCACTCCCTCCACCACCAGCGTTCCGTGGCTGCAGTGTGTACCATCTACAAGATGCACTGCAGCAACTCGCCAAGGCTTCTTCGGCAGCACCTCCCAAACCCGTGACCTCTTCCACCTAGAAGGACAGGGGCAGCAGGTACATGGGAACACCACCACCTGCAAGTTACACACCATCCTGACTTAGAAATATATCGGCCGTTCCTTAATCGTCGCTGGGTCAAAATCCTGGAATTCCCTCCCTAACAGCCTGTGGAAGTACCTTCACCACACGGACTAATGTGGCTCACCACCACCGTCTCAAGGGCAATTGGGAATGGGCAATAAATGCTGGCCTTGCCAGCGATGCCCACATCCCAGGAATGAATAAAAAAAAAGCTAACATCCTCTCCCTAAACCCCTCTGCTCTCCATATCTTCGGATGATGTCGGCAAGGGGTAGCATGTAGATGAGAAAGAGGAGGGGCCGAGGATAGAACCTGGGGGATTCTAGAGGTAATGGTGTGGGGTTGGTAAGAGAAGCCATTGGAGGTGATCCTCTGGCTACAACTGGATAGATAAGAGTGGTACTAGGTGAGTGCAGTCCCACCCAGCTGGACAATGGAGGAGAGGCGTTGGAGGAGGGTGGTATGGTCAACCGTGTCAAAGGCTGCAGATCGGACAAGGAGGGATAGTTTACCACGGTCACAGTCACATAGGATGTCATTTGTGACTTTGATAAGGGCCGTTTCAGTTCTGTGGCAGGGACGGAAACCTGTTTGGGGAGGTTGTTGATGTTGCGGGAAAAATGGTCACGGATTTAGAGGGAACATCGCATTCCAGGACTTTGGAGAGGAAAGTGAGGTTGGAGATGGGATGGGGTCGAGGCTGGGTTTTTTGAGGAGTGGGTGTTGACAGATGTTTTAAAAGGAAGGGGAAATTGTCCCACTGAGGAGAGGGAACCATTTACAATCTCAGCTGGCCTGGGGGCAGGGAGGGAGGTTGGGTGGTCAGTGTATCTGGGCCCTGGCAGAGTCCGGCCCGGGTTAGGGTGGCTGCAGCTGGAATAGCTGTGGGTTTTTGGAGTCTTTTGGTTATGATAAGTTTCTGCTTTCTCTCTGAACATGGGCCTTCTTTAGCTTAAACCTTGGAAGGTAAGCTGCCTCAGAATTTTCAAATAGAGACAGCCTTTGTTATGCTATCTGCTAAATTCACAGTACAGTATAGTGTGCGAGAGAGAGGAACTCCCTACCTTTAGAAATCCATGTAGACAATGGCCTCCTGTGGGTAGAGCCCTGCGATCTGGAATAATCTGCGCCCTTACCTGAGGGCTCCCGGGAGGCGCACAGTTCCAGTGCTGGGCCTCTCCAAACTGCCGGTGCGCAGGGCCCACGTATCCCAGAGGCGCGGGTAGTTCGCAGCGTCCCTGGGATCACGTGGGCCATGGGGAGCCAATCACAGAAGGGAATCTCCCTTCATACATTTGACAGGAAAACTTGAAATAAATTTTAAAAAATCACATTTTTAAAATGACTTGAATGTACAAATAAATTAACTATTTTAAACAAAACTTTAAATTTTTGAAAAAAATAATTAAAGTATTTTATGGGGCTAAAAATAAACTTACCTTTTTTAAAGTATTTTTAAATGATAAATCAGTGGAAATGTTTTTTAAAACTTTTTTCAACTCTTATCCTGGTAAAAGTAGGCCTTACATCTGCTTTTACAGGCACAAAAATTGTAAGGGTTTTCTGCGGGCGGAGGGTCTCCAAAAAGTGGAACTATCCGCCCGCAGAGGCCCTTCTCCAAGGCAGCCCAAGGATCGGTCAAGAGCTTTCTCGACAGATTGGAAATGCCGGTTTCTAGCACATGCGCAGTGCATGCCTGAAACCGGCATTTCCGATGTCCCTAAGGGTGGGTACACAGCGCGTGCCCACCCATAGGGATCGGAATATCCGGCCCAATATACCTTTCCTGATTTAATTAATCTGGACTCACTATTCCACCAACATTAAATGGGGAAAATGAATTTTTATTGATGGCCTGAGATGTTTATCAATAATTCAGCTAACTGACCCTTGGGATCTTCCCATTTCTCACAGCCCCCTAGGAAACTTTGTGTGACAGATTTAACTCCTTATATGATGATCCTAGTTATACAGAACTATTATAAGTTAAAAGAAATCCAGCACGGGCAAAAGCCAATTTGCCATCCCATATATAATGGTTTTATCACCTGTCTGACATGCCTGCCACACTGAATACAATCTCCTGCTCTCCCCTCCCTATCTCTGTAATCTCCTCCAGCCCCACAACCCTCCGAGATATCTGCGCTCCTCTAATTCTGCCCTCTTGAGCATCCCTGATTATAATCACTCAACCATTGGTGGCCGTGCCTTCTGTTGCCTGGGCCCTAAGCTCTGGGATTCCCTCTCTAAACCTCTCCGCCTCACTCTCCTCTTTTAAGACGCTCCTTAAAACCGACCTCTATGACCAAGCTTTTGGTCACCTGACCTAATTTCTCCTTATATGGCTTGGTGTCAAAATTTTTGTCTCCCGTGAAGCACCCTGGGACTTTTTACTACATTAAAGGCACTATATAAACACAAGTTGTTGTTGAAAGATGACCTGATGAGTTATGCCTGGGTATTATTACACAGATCCCCTGTGGCTGCCTAAAATGAGGCAGGACTGCCTGGGCAGATATCTTTGGCAGCAAGACTTCATGCAGATGGTGGCACAGCTCTCCTATAGCCTCTTTGGTGAAGCACGCTCTTCCCACACAGAACTCTTCTCAAGATCTGTGTAGCCTGTAAATTCCTTGAAATAGGGTTGATATATTATAAGGCGCATCCTCCTCAAATGCTGCCTCACTCTCCTTCCCTCCTCCTCGTCCTTTTCTTATGTGTCAGCCGTGGTTCAGTGGGCAGCACTCTCGCCTCTGAGTCAGAGGGAAGTGGGTTCAAGCTCCACTCCAGAGACTTGAGCACAAAAATCCAGGCTGACACTCCCAGTGTGGTGCTGAGGGAGTGCCGCACTGTCGGAGGTGCAGTACTGAGGGAGTGCTGCACTGTCGGAGGGGCAGTACTGAGGGAGTGCTGCACTGTCGGAGGTGCAGTACTGAGGGAGCGCTGCACTGTTGGAAGGTCAGTACTGAGGGAGTGCTGCACTGTCGGAGGGGCAGTACTGAGGGAGCGCTGCACTGTTGGAAGGTCAGTACTGAGGGAGTGCTGCACTGTCGGAGGTGCAGTACTGAGGGAGCGCTGCACTGTTGGAAGGTCAGTACTGAGGGAGCGCTGCACTGTCGGAGGGGCAGTACTGAGGGAGTGCTGCACTGTCGGAGGTGCAGTACTGAGGGAGCGCTGCACTGTTGGAAGGTCAGTACTGAGGGAGTGCTGCACTGTCGGAGGTGCAGTACTGAGGGAGCACTGCACTGTTGGAGGGTCAGTACTGAGGGAGTGCTGCACTGTCGGAGGGGCAGTACTGAGGGAGTGCTGCACTGTCGGAGGTGCTGTCTTTCAGATGAGATGTTAAACTGAGGCCCCGAATGCTCTCTCAGGTGGACGTAAAAGATCTCACTGCACTATTTTGAAGAAGAGCGGGGGAGTCCTCCCTGGTGTCCTGGGGCCAATATTTATCCCTCAATCAGCATCACTAAAACATATTATCTGGTCATTATCACATTGCTGTTTGTGGGAGCTTGCTGTGCGCATTTCCTACATTACAACAGTGACTACATGTCAAAAAAGTATTTCATTGGCTGTAAAGCGCTTTGGGATGCCCGGTGATCGGGAAAGGTGCTGGAGAAATGCCAGACTTTCTCTTTCTTTTCTCCTGTAGTAAAATTACAAACATGGAATGTCCATTGGGAACCTCCGGTTCTCAGCAGGCTCCCGGCTCCAAAACACCTCCACTGGCATTAGCCACACGTCTTTTAACTCTTTACCTACCCTTGGGGCAATGTGTTCTGGGCCCGCCAATGGGGTTCTCCTCACTTTAGCATATTATAAAGAGCTCCTGGCAGCATCAGCAAGTCCCATATCGCCATGGAGACCACAGTGCAGTCATCATGGGGTGGAAACCTGGCAGCAATGGGTCCTTTCTCAGAATGCACTCTAGATTAAATTATTCCCTGTGTTCACTTCAAGACGCTTTCAGGGTCAAGAATTATCTTTCATGGCACATTTTGAGAATGATAGACTGCAACATATATGTTAAGTAATTCTAGTCAGTGCTTGTGGTGTGTTGAGTGCAGGCAATGTTGTTGTTTATGGGGTGTTACTCAGCTAGATTTCCGACTGTGCTTTAAAGTAGCCCTTGTGTATGTTGAGGCCCAGCTAACTCATATGCACGCTGTGACAGTGCTCTTCCAGCTGAGGCTGTAGCAGTGGGAATTGGTGACTCTGCTAAACACTCAGCTGCCCGGGACTGTAAAGGACAAAGACTTATATAAACCACTAACAGTCAGCTACATGTTGTAGAGCCAATGGACTTGTACTCACAGGGGGCAAGGTAGGTGGTACACAACCTCAATGTCCTAGTTAACTTCCAACTTCAAACACCAGAAACGTTCCAACACCCAGGCTGCCTCCTTCCACCTCTACACCACACACTTCCAGTCTGACCCTTCTCCACCACCACAGAGCCTCCTGTCCATATTTCTTATACTTACTGTTTTTCCAAAACGCGCCTTGCTGGCTTCATCCTTCCGAAACTCCCAACTTATTCAAAACTCTGTTGCCCACATTCCATCTTGCATTAAATCCCACTTGCCCCTCACCCCTGTCCTTGCTAACCCCCTGTTACCAAAGGCATCAAATTCAAAATCCTCCTCCTTGTTTATAACTCCGACAGTTCCCTAGCTCGCTAACCTTGATCTGCTCACTATGCTCCCGACACTGGTCTCCTGTTAATCCTTCCCTTCACCATCAGTGGCAAAGCGATGAATCCAATTGGCTTTACCTTTTGGAACTTTGACCCTCAGCCCTTCTGACTTCTCTCTTTGAAATTCCCCTCAATGTTGAGACGAAGGGAAGAGGGGAATGCACAAAAGGCCAGTGTCAGAAGATTATGGGCATGGGAGGGGATACAGAGCCTGGGGCGGTTGCAGAGATAAAGTTGTGTGAAGACATGGGCCGGGGGAAGGTGTGGATGAGGATGGGGATTTTAACACCCCATAAACAGCTACATTGCCTGCACTCAGCACATCACAAACACTCCACGTGATATCAAGAAATGGCTGAGCACACTGGATACAGCACAGGCTATGGGCCCCGACAACATCCCGGCTATCGTGCTGAAGACGTGTGCTCCAGAACTAGCCGCGCCTCTAGCCAAGCTGTTCCAGTACAGCTACAACACTGGCATCTACCCGACAATGTGGATAACTACCCAGGTATGTCCTGTCCACAAAAAGCAGGACAAATCCAACCCGGCCAATCACCGCCCCATCAGTCTACTCTCAATCATCAGCAAAGTGATGGAAGGTGTCATCGACACTGCTATCAAACGGCACTCACCAATAACCTGCTCACTGATGCCCAGTTTGGGTTCTGCCAAGACCACTCAGCCCCCGACCTCATTACAGCCTTGGTCTAAACATGGACAAAGGAGCTGAATTCCAGAGGTGAGGTGAGAGTGACTGCCCTTGACATCAAGGCAGCATTTGACTGAGTGTGGCATGAAGGAGCCCTAGTAAAACTGAAGTCAATGGGAATCAGGGGGAAAACGTTTCACTGGCTGGAGTCACACCTAGCACAAAGGAAGATGGTTGTAGTGGTTGAAGGTCAATCATCACAGCCCCAGAACATCGCTGCAGGAGTTCCTCAGGGCAGTGTCCTAGGCCCAACTGTTAAGTCCGTGAATGATTGAGACACGGACTAGCAGGAGAGAAACAAAGAGTTGTTTACTGGTGAAAGGCATAAACGAATCTAACCAACAGAGGCTCTCTAGCGCCTTTTATACAGGGGTGGTCACTGCCGGTATTGCAGTCTGAGACCAGTTATTCTCTTAAAGGTACATACACAACAATTCCTCCCCTTTTAGATAAACAGTACATAACATTCATTTAACACTAATGATAATGAATTACAATCACAATTACTGTTGCTAGATACATTGGTTAAGTTTAAGCAATTATAAGTTCAGTCTTTGAGGAGGCTTCCTGATTCTGTCTGGATAACGCCTCTTTGGAGTATCAGGTTCTTCTGGCAATGTTGAGTCGGAATCAATGTCGTTGTTTGGTTCATCTGCTTCCAATATTACCGGTTCTGCGGTAGCTGCAATTGGAACGTCGATTTCATTACCAGGTGTATCAGATCGTGGTGTGGAGTTGACGTTTTCCAGTGACTCTAGAATCTGGTCAGCATGGTGTCTTACAATGCTCTCCCCAACGTCCATGGTATACATGAGAGGCCCTTGTCGTGTACAAATCGTTCCTGGCTGCCATTTCTCAGTGCGGCAGTCCCGGGCCAAAACTGGTTGACCTATCTTAAAACTCCTGGTCGGCCTTTCATTCATATTCTGAAACTGCCTGTTCTCCACATCTCTTCGGACGTTTGGCTTAACCAAATCCAAGCGGCATCGTAGTCTTCGATTGAAGAACATCATGGCTGGAGTTTGGTTGGTAACCGCATGTGTCGCATTCCGGTAGGCAAACAAGAAGTTGTCCACCTTGTGTTGTAGGGGTATATCTTCATTACACATTGCCTTGATAGCCTTCTTGAATGTTTGGACAAACCTCTCGGCCAATCCATTAGTGGCTGGATGATATGGGGCAGATGTGTAGTGCTTAACACCATTGTTCTTTAAGAACCTCCGGAACTCTTCAGACACAAACTGTGGTCCATTGTCAGAGCAAATCTGTTCAGGCAGCCCATTCCTGGCGAATATGGTTCGCAAAACTGCGATAGTTTTTTCCGTGGTGGTTGAGGACATTTTTATTACCTCTGGCCACTTTGAATGTGCATCCACTGCAATTAAAAACATCGAGTCCATGAAGAGACCAGCAAAATCAATGTGCACCCTTTGCCATGGAGATGAGGGCCACTCCCATGGATGCAGAGGAGCTTGTGGTGGGGCGTTTTGGACCTTCTGGCATCCTGCACAGCTCTTGGTCATCTCTTCGATTTCTCTATCGATTCCCGGCCACCACACAAACGCTCTGGCTAAGCTCTTCATTTTTACCCCACCCAGATGACCCTCATGAAGCTCATTGAGCACTCTATCCGTCAACTTAGGTGGAATTACTACTCTGGATCCACACATCAAGGTTCCTCTGCACACTGACAGCTGTTCTCTTCTTGGCGAAAATGCTGGCAGCAGTGGTTCGCCATGTGCTGGCCATCCCTTCACCGTTAAATCATAGACCCGTGATAGTGTCGGGTCATTCCGTGTTTCCTTTTCTATGTTTGCATTCGTCACAGGGAGACATTCGACTATGGTCGAGTGGAATAACTCCATTGGATCCACTGCAAGGTCTTCTTCTTCCACCGTCGGCAACGGTAGACGTGACAATCCATCAGCATTTCCATGCTGTTTAGTTCCCCTGTACTCGATGTCATATTGGTGTGCCCCTAGTAAAGGGGACCATCTCTGCAGCCGTTGTGCTGTCATTATCGGTACGCCCTTCTGAGGGTTGAAAATGGAGACGAGGTTGATGATCGGTTAGTAGAGTAAATTTTTGACCGTGCAGATAGTGATTGAACTTCTTCACCCCCCACACTAGGCTGAGGGCCTCTCTGTCAATCTGGGCGTAGTTATGCTCGGCAGAAGTTAACGAGCGTGACGCAAAAGCTATCGGCCTCTCCAAACCATCAAGGAATTTATGTGACAGTACCGCCCCAATGCCGTAGGGAGACGCATCACACGCCAGCCTGATTGGCAGTGCTGGGTTGTAGTGAGCCAATACTTCCTTCGAAGTGATTAAGTCCTTACTCTTCTGAAAAGCACGTTTACAATCATCGCTCCATTTCCATGCTACCCCCGTTCGTAGCAGGGCATTCAGTGGATGCAGAATTGTCGACAAATTCGGCAAAAACTTATGATAGTAATTCACCAACCCAAGGAATGACCTCAGTTGCGACACATTTTCAGGCGCTGGGGCCTTAACAACCGCTTCAATTTTGTCAGGGGACTTATGTAACCCCTCTTCATCAAACACGTGGCCACAATACGATATCTGTTTCTTAAAAAATTCGCACTTGGGGCGGTTGGCTCGCAGCCCATGTTCCCGTAGTCTAGTGAGCACCTGTTCTAGGTTGTTAAGGTGTTCACTGTCATCTTCACCTGTTACAAGGATGTCGTCCAAGTAACACTGAGTCCCCGGAATCCCTTGCAGGACTTGTTCCATCGCTCTTTGCCATATCGCCGGAGCCGATGCTACTCCGAATACCAATCGATGATATTGGTAAAGACCTTTGTGAGTGTTTATCGTGAGGTACTTCCTAGAGGACTCTTCAACCTCCATCTGCAAATATGCTTGTGCTAGGTCAATTTTTGTAAAACGCTTCCCTCCAGACAGTGAGGCGAAGATGTCTTCTATCCTTGGAAGAGGATATTGTACTGTGTGAAGGACAGGGTTCACCGTCACCTTGAAATCCCCACAGATGCGAATCTTCCTTGGCTCTCCGGACTTATTGCTTAATGTTTTTTTCATGACAGGAACGATGGGTGTCGCCCACTCGCTCCAGTCGACCTTAGACAACACGCCCGCCTTCTCCAGATTCTCCAGCTCTGCCTCGACGGCTGGACGAATTGCATATGGTACCGGTCTCGCTTTGAAAAACTTGGGAACTGCATTCTGTTCTATTTTTAACGAGGCGGTTACGCCTTTAAGCGTGCCCAGTTCTTGTTGAAATACCTCTTTGGCGTTAGCTAAGATTGTTGACAATCATCCAGGAGTGACGTCTTCATCTTTTTTACCGTCCACCGTCATTGCATGAATGGAATGCCAATCTAAGTTTATCTTCCTGATCCATTCCCGTCCCAATAACGGTGGTCCACCATTTGGCAGTATGTAGAGATACAATTTCCGTATTTTCTTGCCATTGTATTCGACAGGCACCCTTATTTTTCCTCTGGGGCATACTTTTTGCCCCGTATACGTCGTCAAGACGATGGATGTCTCTCTCAAGGGTATGTGTGAAAATAGCCGCTCATAGTCTCGTCGATTCATGACGGTTAGCGCTGATCCTGTATCCAATTCCATTTTAACTTGGGACCCTGCTATCGTGAGGGTGACCCAAATGGTTCGGTGATCCTCTTTTGCGATTACATTGTGAAGTTTGAGACAGCTTATGCTCCTGTTCTCGGATTCACTATCGCTCATCTGGCCTTCGGAACTACTGTCCGTCATCTTTTGTACTTTCTTGTACGGTTCCTTAGTAGCCTTTTTGTTGTCTCTGGTCTTCTTCCCAGACCTACAAACTCGTGCAATGTGTCCAATCTTCCCGCATTGTCTGCATATTTTGTCTTTGGACCAGCAGTCCTTCTGGTCATGGTTAGTTCTGCCGCAGCGATAACATTTTGCAAATCCCCGTGTCATTTCGTGGGTGCCGTATTCCTGTGGTTTTTGTTGAATTTCTGCAGCTCCCCTGGCTGCTGCTTCATACGATACTGCCACGCTGAAAGCCTTATCTAGCGTCAGCTCTTTTTCTGCGAGTAACTTCTTCTGTGTTCCTTCACTCAGGAGTCCACAGACAAATTTGTCCCGTAGGGTATCTGCCAGTCCTGCTCCGAACTGGCAGTGCTTTGATAGCTTGCGTAGTTCCGTAAGATACTCAGCATTGCTCTCATCTTTGTGCTGAGTTCTCCTGTGGAATTTAAATCTTTCTGCTATCAACAGCGGTGCAGGGTTTAAGTGCTCCTGTAGAACAGCAACAATTTCGTTAAAACTCTTCGCCTTCGGTTTGGCTGGAGTAATCAGATCCCGCAATAGGCCGTACATTCTAGTGCCCATTACGTTTAGCAATATTGATGCCTTTTTTCTCTCCGCTATTTCATTTGCCTCGAAATATACCTCGACTCTTTCCACATACGTGGTCCAGTCCTCTAATGTATTATCAAAAGCAGTGATACAGCCAGTCTTCGGCATCTTGCAAATCTAAAATGGCGCCTCCCGCGCTTTGCCTTCTTCTCCGATTTAACAAAATGGCGCCTCCCGCGCTTTTCCTTCTTCCCCGCTGTTGTTAGCGCTGCTTTCCACGGTTTCCTGCGCGTTAAATATTAATTCGTTTTCTTTTATTATCTTCCCGTCGTGGAGCGGACCCTCTGGAACACTTCCCTCCCTCTTCTGAGGTCCGAACGCTGCCCAGCTTCGAAACACCGGCCGTGCCCTGTATGCTCCACCCTCTCTCTCTCTCTCCTTGCTTCCCGACTCGCTGCCCGGTCCCGTTGCAGCCCAGGAAGGATCAGAGCACTACCTGCCACCAGCCCGATTAGCTGGGAAACCACGGACCGAGGAACCCAGCCTGGCTCTGGACAGTCTCTCCAGCAAGTTTTGAAATCGATGATTGACGGTCGACGCCCGTTTCTCGAGTTTCAATGGCCTATTTTTTTTTTCTTCCGACCTTCAACGTCGTCGGAGCTGCTGCTGAGTTGCAGGTAAGTTCTTTCTACCTCGTTGCCAGTGTTAAGTCCGTGAATGATTGAGACATGGACTAGCAGGAGAGAAACAAAGAGATGTTTACTGGTGAAAGGCATAAACGAATCTAACCAACAGAGGCTCTCTAGCGCCTTTTATACAGGGGTGGTCACTGCCGGTATTGCAGTCTGAGACCAGTTATTCTCTTAAAGGTACATACACAACACCAACCATCTTCAGCTGCTTCATCAATGACCTTCCCTCCAACATAAGGTCAGAAATGGGGGTGTTTGCCGATGACTGCACCGTGTTCAGTGCCATTCACAACTCCTCAGATAATGAAGCAGTCCATGCCCGCATGCAACAAGACCTGGGCGACATTCAGACTTGGGCTGATAAGTGGCAGGTAACATTCGTGCCACACAAGTGCCAGGCAATGACTGTCTCCAACAAGTGAGAATCTAACCACCGCCCCTTGACATTCAACGGCATTACCATCGCCGAATCCCCCACCATCAACATCCTGGGGGTCACCATTGACCAGAGACTTAACTGGACCAGCCACATAAATACTGTGGCAACAAGAGCAGGTCAGAGGCTGGGTATTCTGCGGCGAGTGTCTCACCTCCTGACTCCCCAAAGCCTTTCCACCATCTACAAGGCACAAGTGAAGGGGTTAAAAGTTAGATTAGCGGCTTAACTGACTCGCTGGCTGATGTAATAAAAGAGAAGTCTGGCAGAACAAAGACTGTTGGAAAAAGCATATTACACGATGATTGGGGGAGTAAAAGAATCAAGGAGGCCATACATTGAACAATGGGCCGCCAGGATGTGATTTGCGAAGATGAGGTTAAGCGTACGTAAATTGGATAGAACAATGGTAGATGTGGAAACAGGGCAAATGAGATAAACAAGATGTGTTTTGTGGAGATGTGATTAAGTGTACGTAACTTGGACAATTAATTGGCCAAGTCCCGAAGATGTGAAGGAAACAAGATGTAAGATTGTATACAAGCCAACTGCTCGAATGTTTAAATTAGACTCCTGCCTCAGCTCAGACTGCACGTGCTTGAATAAAGATCACCTGGAACCAGTACACACTCATCTCCATCTGCTTTGGGGCAGAGAGAAATCCCACAACAATTTGGAGTAGCCGGTAGGATTCCCAGGACGCAGCCGAACGACCAACCATAATGGGACCGCAAGTCAGGTGAGTACCTTATATTACCTCCCATAGTTAGGTGCGGAACCCCAGAAGGCTGGACGTGAGAATGTAGGGAATCAGAACAGGAGACTAGCGGGTACTGGAGTGATCTCTGCGCAGTAGAACCGCGAGCTGCCGTAGGTAACCAGAACTGCATTGTAGCAGAAGGGTCCGAGTTACCGTTTGCGCAGGCCAGAGGAATAAAAAAAAAATGACCACAGGAGGGGAAGATTGGGGACCGGAAGGGTCCATAACCAAATTTATAGCAGGAAAAAAATAACAAACTAATCGAGAAAATGAAAAAGAAAGGCTGGAGTCTGAACGACACTGCGGACAGGCAAAGGGAATGGTGGGGCGCCCAGTGTAAGGGTAAGGAAAAGAAGGGAATACTTATAATTATTAGTAGCTACTAAGGACTCAGTAAACATGTACAAAGTGATATAGAAAAGGAAAAGGCTAAGGACAGTGCGGTGCGGGCACCGGGACCAAGGTTTAGAGCGACAGACGATAATGACGACGTTGACTGGGGTGGATTAGAGAAGGAAGCAGCAGATTACGACAGACAGGACGATGACGGGGGTTGGGAGCCCCCACCTAACTATGACACAGAGGGACCATCGGCCCTACCACTACCCGAAACCAGGACGAAGGGCGGAATGGCCATGGCCCCTGTTACAACGTGGGAAATGGGCAGGCTCAGACTACAGTATGATATGTCCCGTTCACTCCAGCCAAGAAACAGATGATGACAAGGGACCTCCCGACCCCTAAAACAAACCATGCAAACACCGACTTTTGGAATAAGTTCGAGGAGATGCTAGATGTACGCTCACTTCACCCAGAAGATATACACGTCCTCGTAAAGTCCAAGGTACCCCGGCAAACCTGGCTAGGGATGCCCAACTTAATCCTTAGTGGAAATTGGAAGGATGCACGGGGATTGAATCAGCTAGGAAGATACAACTGTTTTAAATGATTGGTAAAGGAGAGGTTCCCAGGGGGACTTTCCGCACAGGTTGCTGAATTAATGGCCCCCACTGAAGCCCTGAAATTAGCTAAAGGCCAGACCACGAACATCTATACAGAGAGCAGATACACTTTTGGGGTGGTCGACGATGACATGATGGGCTGGAGCAGACGGGGATATCTACCCTCTGGTGGGGGACATATACAAGACGAGGAGACAGGAAGGGAATTGGTCGAGGCAGCGAAGCTGCCCAGACAGGCATCAGTAATAAAGGTCAAGGTACACCAGAAAGTCCAGGATGATATCCAAAGGGGAAATCAGTGGGCAGACGAGGCAGCAAAGGGGGCTGTGGAGTTGGAGACCCTGGAGCCGGTGGCAGCTTGTACCATCGATCCAGAGGAAGGAAATGGGCAAAAATTACATGAGGAAATGACTGAAAGAGAGAAGGAAGGGTGGAAAAGGAAAGGGGCAGACAAGGATGAGCACAGGATTTGGAAAAAGGATGGACGAGTAGTCGCCCCCTGAATGCATACGGCAAAACCTGCTCAAAATCACCCTGGGAATCAACACTCTGGAAGAAATGCTATGCACTGGGGTATAGAACGGTGCTGGTGGTGGCCAGGGATGGGCAGGGACGGAGCAAAATATTGCCACAGATGTATTACCTGTGCCCAGTACAACACCGGCAAGACTGTAAAGATCAGGTTGTCCCACCAGCCTCGGCATAAGGGGCCTTGGGAGCAGGTCCAGATAGACTTCAGTGGACCACTGCCCCCTAGCCGAGGTAAAACGTACTGCCTAGTGGTGATAGACCAGTTCACATGATGGGTAGAAGCATTCACCACAAGGGATTGCTCTGTACCACCGTCGCAAAAATTTTCCCCGAGGAAATAGTACCCCGATGGGGGGGTGTCACTGCAAATAGACTCAGACCACTTCACTGGCAAAAGAATCAAGCAGACATGCACCCTATTAGGAGTAAAACAGAGGGTTCACAAACCATACCACCCACAGAGCTCAGGAATGGGAGAGAGAATGAATAGAACCGTAAAGGCATCACTCGCAAAGGCCATTGCCGAGCCTGGCAGGGGATAGGCGGACCTATGACCGAGCATCCTAATGAGGCTGAGGGCTATGCCCAATCGCACAACCGGTCTAACCCCGTTTGAACTAATGACTGTGAAGACGTGGGACCAGCCCAGGACAGGATTAAGGAACTATGCAAATAACTGCATAATCTGAGACAGGAAGTAAGGGACCAACAAATAGTCAGGGATACGGAATTGGAGGAAAGGGAGGAAGAACAACATTTACCAGTAGTAGGGGACAGGGTGATGGTAAGAGTCTTACCCACCAGACCAGGATGGGCACCTCGCTGACAGGGACCCTACGAGGTCCTAATAACCAGCGACACTTGCGCATGCGTAAATATGAAAGGAAAATGTTGGTGGAAACACTGGACGCAACTTAAGAAAGTCGAAAGCACAGTAAATAATAAGGACTAAACTGGTGACGACCGGTGTCCACTGTTTATCTCCCTCTACAGGACTCAGATATGGATGACCTTACTGATATGCCAGCCACGGCGACCACAGAAGGAGCCACATCGGCCGACTGAAGGGAGCAACGAGGCCTGTATTACAAGGACTCGAGTGACGTTAGTTGCGATCAGGAACGTGAGGCGTTAACTGTCACGGTGGATTAAACAGTGTATTTAAATTGTAGCTCCGGGTTAACGGGCGTAAGCATATTTGACAAGCCAGGCGGTACAGGGGATAGGGGTAACATGGGGATGGCTGTTAAATGGACAAACATGAGCACGGTATGCTTCGGGAAGAAGAGTGATGATACATTAACATGCGTACAGGGAGGAACTAATCAAGTAATGTGGGAGGGATTTCACTCAGATGTCCGGGGTACCCCAGCAAGAAGATGGGAACTATGCCCAACCTCCAAGTGCACCAACTCTGATGATTGGTGTTGGAAGCTGAACCCCGGGATACTCCCAGCACCACAACCACACCGACCACCCCAGTAACAGGAGCCCCGAAGCCCACCACTTTGACTATGGAGGAACGCTTGAGGTGCCTGCAGCCTAGCTCGGGACCCAAAGGGGATACGTGATCCAGGATTCTGATAGGCACTTATTTGAGAATGTACACCATGAGATAGTTTCGGTTGTCCTCAATATTAGCCAGATGGGGTTACCCAAATGGTGCGAGTGGCGTACAAGGTCGTTTTACCATTGGCTCCTCGACATGACAGTTACTGATGCCCTCCGACCTCTGGGGGACGCCTGCGGTCGAGCCTATCTCACTGCAAGAGAAACCTGGTAAATGACATAGCCATTGCTTACAGTGCAGGGGCATCCACAGTTAATTCCCTGGATATAGTGGAAATCGATAGCAAGGTGAATCATCTAACATCCAAACTAAGGGACCTCATGTTAAAGGCAAATAAATTGGAGGGACAACAGGGACAGACCGGAGAAGACTTGGCTAAAACCCGATTAGAGTTCGTGCAAGTTTTGGAAAACCATGCCCATACAGTTAACCACGTCACCGCCACCCTGCATAATGGAACCAATCAGGCCTCTAGGGAGTGAATGTGCGTGGCCTACGGTGCATGGCTAGTAGGGGAGGTGCGACATAATCTAGCACAGCTCCACAATGGAGAAGTGCCGGATTGGATTACGGATAGTGCACTGCAAGACTGGGCGCCAGAGAGCGGCAATTGCTCTTCGTGCACCCTATGAGGACTTATAAGGGTCTACCCGACAACTACACATTGTGTTACCACTCACCTGAGGCTGATAGGAATGGTATTAGCTTTACCCAGTCTGCAGATAAGGGAATCCAAGCCCCTCTATGAGGTAGAGAATGTCAGGATCATAAGAGATGGCAACTGGCTCAGATACCACCACGCACCCACTTATGGAACCCAGAAAGGTTCCTTCTTGACGGGGATCTCGCTAGAGGGGTGTAGAGAAAGGGGGAGTAACATAGTCTGCCCACACCCCGTGGGGACGGGGCCAGGAGCCATGTGCGGCTGTGAAGGAATGAGCCATATAACCTATTCAGAAAAATACACTATCTTATGAAAGAATTTTGGCCTTATTGAAACATGACAAACTGGGTCTGGAAATTTACAAACCCAACGATGAAATAGCTATGAAAGAATTCTGGCTATTGAGATAAGACAGTTGTTGACCCTGAATAAATAACCTTATTGAAACAGAAGGTGCATGGCTCCGACAGGCTGACCTTTGGGAACAAAAACAATGGTTCACCCTGGATAAGGTGTTCTAATTTAAACTTTGCATAGACGGCACATAAGATAAGGAACATCTGCCCTCGTAAAGATGACAAAATAAGGAACACCTGCCTTTCACACTGTTCTATATGGTGACCCTAGAACACCTGGAGATGAGACAAGATTCTGGCTGATGCAGCAGTAAGAATTGCAGAGGCAGCAGAAAGATCAATAGGGATAATTAACTTGCATCAGCAGAAATTTTCAAGGAAATACTACTGAAAAAGGGTATAAATATTGAAGTTTCAAATGGGATATCAGACTCGCTTTAATCGGGCAAAGCGATTTGCAGCTACAGAGGCAGCTCTGTGGCCTACCACGCTTTGTACCTCGGGGATCAAAGGTATTTGATATTGATGGATATCCTGTATAGAAAACTTTAAGAACTGTAATACTGTAGCAAAGTTAAGATTTAAAAGTAAGATTCCCTGTTAATAATAAGATGGTATTTTTTCTCTTTTTAGAATTGTTAACGTTGCGATTGACTGATTCACCAACTGTAAATTGCATGTCAGTTCTTTAATAAATCCCTATATATTTTTAGAATTGTCTCACATAAGACTTCTGTATCAAAAACTCTCGAACAAAATCTCTGTACACCCTTTGGTGAAGAGTTACAGAATTCTGAGGAAGTTTTCCAGACCCTCATAATATCTGGGACATTACAGTCTAGCTAAACTTATTAAAAGTGCTATCTGGAGGACGATAACATTCTCGGGTTGTTCCTTTCCTTTAGGGAGAGATAGCCCAGACCTTTAGACACAATTAAGAGTCTTTAGGAATAACAACAGAAAATGCTGGAAAAACTCAGCAGGCCAGGCAACATCCATGGAGAGAGAAATAGAGTCAACGTTTCAGGTCAAAACCCTTTACGTCCCCTTTTATACGTCAGCGCCTGCTGGAAAATAAAACCCTCAATTTACAGGCTGCTTATGACCAGGTGTGTTCCCTGGACTTGGCCAAGAAGAATGCAGACACTTATCTCCCACCACGTGCACGGGCGGCGGCTATCACCTTTAATAAGTCTTTCGATAGGTCTCGGGTGGATGGCCCCGCTGATGATGACTCTACTTTAATGGACGACGACCCTACCCTAGAGGCCTTTGCTGATGACGACCCCATCCTAGCAGCATCCTGGCAATCAGGAAGAAAGTGTTTCTTTTGTGGAGGTACGTTCCATTACAGAAAATTTTGCCCGGCTCGTAATGCGACCTGCAATCATTGCAGCAAGAAAGGACACTTTTCCAAGGTATGCCAGTCACGGGCCTCTGCTAACAAGAAAGGCCGCTCCTCTAAAGTATACCGGTCGAGAGCTCCTGTTAGCTTCACAGCTGCTATCTATGGAGATGCTCCTCCTCCAAGAACCACTGCTAAGGCTACAGCTGCCGAAGGAAAAATTACCCTTCCTCCCATCACAGCTGTTTTTCCCCAAAGTTTGTCCCATGCAGCCACGAAGGTTTCAGTAAATGGGCACACTCTAAGCGCGCTAATCGACTCCTGCAGCTCTGACAGCTTCATTAGTAAGCGGGCTGTCAGCAGGTTAAAACTGCGCATTTATCCCTCGGACAGGCAGATTGCAATGGCTCTGACGACTCTGACCACCAATTCTTCTGGCTTCTGTCTTGTCAACCTCATCCTCAATGGCCGCACGTATCCCTCCACCCATCTCGGAGTACTCGAAAACTTATGTAGCGATGTGCTTCTGGGACAGGACTTCCAGAAGCAGCACAAAAGACTCACTTTTGAGTTTGGAGGGTCGAAGCCGGAGCTTACCATTTCTAAGGTGCCGTTTTGTGCGCTCTCGGTGGCCTTACTCGGTGAGCCCTCCCTGTTTGCCAATCTCTCCCCCCGCTGTAAACCCATAGCCACCAAATCGCGGCGCTTTAGCCAAGATGACCGAGCATTTATCGAGGCAGAAATCTCTCGCCTTTTAGCTGACGGTATTATCGAGCCGTGTTCATCTCCCTGGCGGGCTCAAGTCGTCATTGTGAAAAACCCTTTAAAACAACATAAGAAACGTCTGTGTATTGATTATTTGCAGACTATTAATCAATATACTGATCTGGATGCCTACCCGCTACCATGCATAGATGACATGGTCAACAACCTTGCCAAATACAAGGTATTTTCAACCTTCGATTTAAAGAGCGCGTACCATCAGGTACCGCTGAAAGACTCTGACAAAAAGTATACGGCCTTTGATGCCAATGGTCGGCTTTATCAGTTTCATCGCCTTCCATTTGGGGTCACCAATGGGGTGGCCGTCTTCCAACAGGCAATGGATGGCGTAGTCCGGCAAGAGAACTTGACGGATACCTTTCTGTTTTTAGACAATATCACTATTGCCGGCCATGATCAAAAGGAGCATGACGCCAATCTTCAGAGATTTTTTGACGTTCTCCGTCGTCGCCACTTAACGTTAAACGAATCCAAATTGGTGAAATCGGTGCCATCAGTGAACATTCTCGGCTACTGGGTGAGCAACGGTGTTATTAAACCGGACCCAGAGCGACTTCGTCCACTTCAGGAGCTCCCTCCCCCTACAAATCTCGGCTCTCTTCGTCGGGCACTTGGCATGTTTGCTTATTACGCAAAGTGGCTACCTCACTTCTCCAATAAAATACAGCCCCTGCTTCATGCGAAGTCTTTTCCATTGGAAGCAACGGCTATTTCTGCCTTCAACCTCCTCAAACGACAGCTGGAGAAAGCCACGCTTCGCTCCATTGACGAAAACCTTCCTTTTGTGGTCGAATGTGATGCATCGGAGGTGGTGACCTCGGCTACCTTGAATCAAGGTGGTTGACCCGTGGCATTCCTATCCAGAACCTTACAGGGTAGCGAGCTCCATTAGCCCCCCCCCCCATCGAGAAGGATGCTACAGCCATCATCGAGGCTGTACGCCAATGGAGTCATTTTCTTGCTCAGCGTCATTTCACACTCATAACTGACCAGCGCTCCGTGGCCTTCATGTTGGATAACCGGAAACGCACGAAAATCAAAAATAATAAAATTCAACTCTGGAGGATGGAGCTGGCCGCCTTTGGATATACTATCCGTTACTAACCTGGCAAACAGAATGTGGCCCCAGATACCTTCACATGGGCATTTTGCTCTTCAATGTCAACGTCGACTCTGGCGGATCTGCACATGGACTTATGCCATCCTGGCGTTACCCGTATGTTGCACTTTGTGCGCTCCAAAAATCTACCATTCTCAACGGAGGACGTAAAGAAAACATGCTCCTCCTGTAGGATTTGTGCAGAATTGAAACCACAATTCTTCCGCCCATCAGATGACTTACTCATACATGCAATGCGGCCTATGCAGAGGCTCAGCATAGACTTTAAAGGGCCATTGCCTTCGTCGACGCGGAACACCTACCTACTTACGATGGTAGACGACTATTCATGCTTTCCCTTTGCCTTCCCCTGTCCTAATATGCTTACCTCTATGATAATTAAATGCCTCGATCAGGTCTTTTCCCTTTGCGGGACGGCCAATTTTATCCACACGGATCGGGGTCCCTCCTTTATGTCGAGTGAACTTAAAAGTTATCTCTCCCAACGGGGAATTGCCTCGAGTAAGACGACACCATATCACCCGATTGGCAATGGACAGGTTGAACGATACAATGCCATCATCTGGAATGCTGTCTGTCTGGCACTGAGGTCACGCAACCTATCAGACCAGCAGTGGGAAACTGTGCTCCCCAACGTGTTACACTCTATCAGGTCTCTTCTCTCCACTTCCACTAACGTCACACCTCATGAGCGATTCTTCAAGTTCCGGCATCGCTCTACACACGGGACATCTCTACCGTCATGGTTGGTGGCTCCAGGCCCTGTGCTACTCCGGAGGGTCGTCCGGTCTGCCAAGAACAACCCTCTCATTGACGCGGTGGAGTTAACGGAGGTAAACCCCACGTATGCACACATGCGGTACCCCGATGGCTGGGAGTCAGGCTCCCTGCCCAACCGGTCACACGGGCCCGAATGATGAAGGATCCCACGACGATGATGTCAACACTCCGCACCCCTATGAAGATGACGCCCTATCTGGGACATCGAGGGATCTGACGGCAGTGCTACCAGATCAACTCAGGGAGCTGAACGCTCCCCGTAGGATGACCACCCGAAATCAGGACGCCGGACAATCTCTGGCTACGACCCAGGATGAGGCCAGCTCTGCGCCTGTGGGGACCCGCACCCGGAGCCATGATATTCCCAGGCCTCCACAGGATGATCAAGACGACGCGGACTCTACCGACTTACCGGAATGGGCCAATCGACCCAGGGACCAGGACACGGTCCGGGGAGACGTCCTTCCGGTCACAAGCAGGAAGCTAAACGACTACGGCTATTTTTGGTCCGCCTAGTCCGTTAAAGGAAGACTGGACTTCCAAACCTTTTAGGGAGGAAGAATGTCATAAATCGCAACTTCTACAAGAAGTAACTCAGGAAGTACTAATGAACGGCCAGCTGAGGGCGCCGTCCGAGGAGTATAAATACTCAGGCGTGGGCCCAACTTGGCCAGAGACAATCTGGAAACAGGAAGCTAGTGACTACTAACTAGACCTCCATGTTTTGTTACAAGTCGATTAAAGCCTTGCTTTATGTACAGCCAAGTGCGTAGTGAGTCTTTATTACGTCAGGGGCATTGTCCTATGAGGAGAGATTGAGTAGACTAGGCCTATATTCTCTAGAGTTTAGAAGAATGAGAGGTGATCTCATTGAAACATACAACAGGGCTTGACAGGGTAGATGCTGAGAGGTTGTTTCCCCTGGCTGGGGAGTCTAGAACCAGGGGTCACAGTCTCAGAATAAGGGGTCGGCCATTTAGGACTGAGATGAGGAGAAATTTCTTCACTCAGAGGGCGGTGAATCTTTGGAATTCTCTACCCCAGAGGGCTGTGGAGGCTCAGTCGTTGAGTATATTCAAGGCTGAGATCAATAGATTTTTGGATATTAAGTGAATCAAGGGATAGGGGGATAGTGCAGGAAAGTGGAGTTGAGGTAGAAGATCAGCCATGATCTTATTGAATGGCGGAGCAGGTTCGAGGGGCCGAATGGCCTACTCCTGCTCCTATTTCTTATGTTCTTATTAGCCGAGGCATAGAATATAAGAGCAGGGAGGTTATGCTTGGACTGTATAAAGCATTAGTTAGGTCACAGCTAGAATACTGCATACATTTCTGGTCACCACATTGGAGGAAAGATGTGATTGCACTAGAGAGAGTACAGAAGAGATTTACGAGGATTTTGCCAGGACTGGAGAATTTTTGCTATGAGGAAAGATTGGATAGGCTGGGGTTGTTTTCTTTGGAACAGAGGAGGCTGAGGGGAGACCTAATTGAGGTGTATAAAATTATGAGGGGCCTAGATAGAGTGGATAGGAAGGACCTATTTCCCTTTGGAGAGTGGTTAATAATCAGGGGGCACAGATTTAACGTAATTGGTAGAAGGATTAGAGGGGAGTTGAGGAGAACTTTTTTCACCCAGAGAGTGGTGGGGGTCTGGAACTCACTGCCTGAAAGGGTGGTAGAGGCAGAAATCCTCATCGCATTGGATATACTTGGGTAAAAGCGTTGTAACCTACAAGGCTACGGACCAAGAGCTGGAAAGTGGGATTAGGCTGGAGAGCTCTTTTTTGACCGGAATATACACGATGGGCCAAATGGCCTCCTTCTGTGTTGTAAATTTCTATGATTCTGTGAGTAACCCCTAGTGAGAAGCAGCATAGAAATACAAGCATTGTATTTTATTAAAGAAATTATAGCAGAAAATCATAATATTAGGGTGTCCCATATAACCTCGAAATCAACAGATTACTTTTAAGCAGCAGTCTCTGCTGTAAGCAAATGCAGCAGCCAGTATGCACACAAAAAGTTTCTTAAATGGCGAAAAGATGAATGACCAGTTACTCTGTTTCTGATGGGGTTGTTTGGGGAATGTGGGGGGTGGTGGGGTTGGGAGGAGGGTTGGTGGGGGAGGGTGTTGGTGGGGGAGGGGGTTGGTTGGGGGGAGGGGGAGGGGGAGGGGGTTGGTGGGGGAGGGGGTTGTTTGGCGGAGGGGGTTGGTGGGGAGGGGGATGTTTGGGGGAGGGGGTTGGTGGGGGAGGGAGTTGGTTGGGGGAGGGGGTTGGTGGGGGAGGGGGTTGGTGGGGAGGGGTTTGTTTGGCGGAGGGGGTTGGTGGGGAGGGGGATGTTTGGGGGAGGGGGTTGGTGGGGGAGGGGGTTGGTTGGGGAGGGGGTTGGTTGGGGAGGGGGTTGGTTGGGGAGGGGGTTGGTTGGGGAGGGGGTTGGTGGGGAGGGGGTTGGTGGGGGAGGGGGTTGGTGGGGGAGGGGGTTGGTGGGGGAGGGGGTTGGTGGGGGAGGGGGTTGTTTGGGGAGGGGGTTGGTGGGGGAGGCGGTTGGTTGGGGGAGGGGGTTGGTGGGGGAGGGGGTTGGTGGGGAGGGGGTTGTTTGGCGGAGGGGGTTGGTGGGGAGGGGGTTGTTTGGGGGAGGGGGTTGGTGGGGGAGGGGGTTGGTTGGGGGGGGTTGGTTGGGGAGGGGGTTGGTGGGGAGGGGGTTGGTGGGGGGGAGGGGGGAGGGGGTTGGTGGGGGAGGGGGTTGTTTGGGGGAGGGGGTTGGTGGGGAGGGGGTTGTTTGGGGAGGGGGTTGGTGGGGGAGGGGGTTGTTTGGGGAGGGGGTTGGTGGGGGAGGGGGTTGGTGGGGGAGGGGGTTGTTTGGGGAGGGGGTTGGTGGGGTGGAGTTGGTGGGGGAGGGGGTTGGTGGGGGAGGGGGTTGTTTGGGGAGGGGGTTGGTGGGGAGGGGGTTGTTTGGGGAGGGGGTTGGTGGGGGTGGGGGTTGGTGGGGGAGGGGGTTGTTTGGGGAGGGGGTTGGTGGGGGAGGGGGTTGTTTGGGGAGGGGGTTGGTGGGGAGGGGGTTGTTTGGGGAGGGGGTTGGTGGGGGTGGGGGTTGGTGGGGGAGGGGGTTGTTTGGGGAGGGAGTTGGTGGGGGAGGGGGTTGTTTGGGGAGGGGGTTGGTGGGGGAGGGGGTTGGTGGGGAGGGGGTTGGTTGGGGAGGGGGTTGGTGGGGAGGGGGTTGGTTGGGGAGGGGGTTGGTTGGGGAGGGGGTTGGTGGGGAGGGGGTTGGTGGGGGGGAGGGGGGAGGGGGTTGGTGGGGGAGGGGGTTGTTTGGGGGAGGGGGTTAGTTGGGGAGGGGGTTGGTTGGGGAGGGGGTTGGTGGGGAGGGGGTTGGTGGGGGGGAGGGGGGAGGGGGTTGGTGGGGGAGGGGGTTGTTTGGGGGAGGTGGTTGTTTGGGGAGGGGGTTGGTGGGGGAGGGGGTTGGTGGGGGAGGGAGTTGGTTGGGGAGGGGGTTGGTGGGGAGGGGGTTGGTTGGGGAGGGGGTTATTTGGGAGAGGAGGGTTTGGCTGCGGAGGTCAGTGGGTTGGTTGGTGGTGGTGGTGTTGGTGTTGTTTGGCCACAGCACCAGCAGAACATCCTACTCGTGCTGAAATGGCCCTAATTCTCTCTCTCTGTTTCTGAAATGGGCTTATTTCTTAGCTGATCATTAGTGCAACATTTAACCCAAACTGAGTTCAACGGGTGTCACTGGGAAAACCCACCAGTGGCTGGAGCCATACTTAACACAAAGCAAGATGGTTGTGGTTATTGGAGGCCAATTATTTCAGCCCCAGGACACTGCTGCAGGAGCTCCTCAGAGAAGCATCCTTGGCTCAATCAAATTCATCAATGACCTATCCTCTGCCATAAGGTGAAGGGTCAGGCCGTTCACTGATGGTTCCAGTGTTCAGCTCCATTCCCAACTCCTCCAATAATGAATCAGCCCATGCCAGTCCACAGCACAACCTGGATGGCATCCAGACATGGGCTGGCAAATGGCAGGTAACATTTGTGCCACATAGAAGGAAAGAAAGTCTTGCATTTATATAGCGCCTCTCACGAACACCGGATGTCTCAAAGCGCTTTACAGCCAATGAAATACTTTTGAAGTGTAGTCACTGTTGCAATGTAGGAAACACGGCAGCCAATTTGTGCACAACAAGCTCCCACAAACAGCAATGTGATAATGACCAGATAATCTGATTTTGTTATGTTGGTTGAGGGATAACTATTGGCCAGGGGGAGAACTCCCCTGCTCTTCTTTGAAATAGTGCCATGGGATCTTTTACATCCACCTGAGAGAGCACAGAGCCTCGGTTTAACGCCTCTTCCGAATTATGGTCCCTCCGACAGTACTGCCCCTCCGATAGTGCGGTGCTCCCTCAGCACTGCCCCTCTGACAGTGCAGCACTCTCTCAGTACTGCACCTCCTACAGTGCAGCGTTCCCTCAGTACTGCCCCTCCGACAGTGCAGTTCTCCCTCAGTACTGCCCCTCCAACAGTGCAGCACTCCCTCAGTACTGCCCCTCCGACAGTGCGGCGCTCCCTCAGTACTGCCCCTCCGACAGTGCAACGCTCCCTCAGTACTGCCCCTCCGACAGTGCGGCACTCCCTCAGTACCGCCCCTCCGACAGTGTGGCACTCCCTCAGTACTGCCCCTCCGACAGTGCGGCGCTCCCTCAGTACTGCCCCACCGACAGTGCGGCACTCCCTCAGTACCGCCCCTCCGACAGTGCAGCGCTCCCTCAGTACTGCCCCTCCGACTGTGCAGCGCTCCCTCAGTATTGCCCCTCCGACAGTGCGGCACTCCCTCAGTACTGCCCCTCCGACAGTGTGGCACTCCCTCAGTACCGCCCCTCCGACAGTGCAGCGCTCCCTCAGTACTGCCCCTCCGACAGTGTGGCACTCCCTCAGTACCGCTCCTCTGACAGTGCGGCACTCCCTCAGCACTGCATTGGGAGTGTTAGCCTAGCTTTATGTGCACAAGTCCCTGGAGTGGGACATAAATGCCAGGTAATGGTGATCTCCAACAAGAGACAGCCCAGACAACTCCCTTGATCTTCAACGGCACCCCCATCGCCGAGGCCCCCACCATCAACATCTTGGGGGACACCATTGACCAGAAATTTACCTGAACTAGTCACATCAACACCTTGGCTACAAGAACAGGACAGACAGTGTGGTTGACTCTTAATGCCCTGTAGCTAACTAGGGCTGGCAGCGTTGAATTCAGTTTGAAGTGTAGTGGCTGTTGTTATGTCAGCTGAGGAGATGAATAGTTTCTCCTTAGGATCAACATTTTATTGCCAGTGATATTTGTATAAGTGTACGGTAGTGTAGTGCTTCTGTTACTGGACTTATAATCTAGACAACGTGAGTTTGAATACAGTTTTAAAAATCTGCAAATAAAAAGCTGGTCTCAGTATGAGTGACCGTGAAGATGTCGGATCATCATAAAAACCCAACTGGTTCACTGACGTCCTTTAGGGAACGAAGCCTGCTGTCCTCACCCGGTCTGGGCCTATAGGTGACTTCAGTCCCACACCAATGTGGCTGACTCTTAACTGCGCTCTGAAGTGGCCGAGCGAGACAGTCAGTTGTACGAAACTGCTACAGCAGTTTAAGAAGGTGGCCCACCATCACCGTCTCAGGGCAACTAGGGATGGGCAATAAATGCCGGCCTTGCCAGCGACGCCCACATCCCGAGAATGAGTGGGAAAAATCGGCGCTGCCTAGTGTTTGTAAACAATGTTGGAGAAGCCAAATGTCCGAGCAGTGCCAGGGGTGGGAGTGATGCTGTTGTACGACCATTTTATCAAATTCCTCAGCCAGCTGTTGTCTGCCAAAATAACTGGGTCACCGGTTCTTAAACCTGTGCAGAGTGGAGTGGGAGTGGATTAGGATTAGGGTTCGCATTCCGTCCAATCACATCACTGCTGGCAATAACTACCCATACACACCCAAGCTGCGAGTGAGTTGTACACTACTGGAATGTAACGGCTTGAAGTGTAAAAATAATAAATGACCGTTTTCATTAAACGTAATGGCCCAGGATTTGCAGTCGGGATCAGGGCGAACTGGCATTCCACCTTTGAAATTGACCACAACTTCGGGATTTGGCGCAAACGCCTGTGGATATCCTGAAGTTGCGGTCAGTCAATCACAGGCTCCGAAACAGGCTGCGCTCTGCCCCCCCCCCCGCCCCACCCCACAGAGACGGCAATCTGTGTAATCTGACAAAAACATCGGCTCTTCCGCAGTGCGTACGCTGTTAAATTCCCCACTAAAAGTCAAACCCAAAGGGATTCGGTGTAACTGGGGTTTTGACAGCGATATTATTGCTAAACAAATGTTAAGGGCCTGGAAAAGGAGGACCAAGAAGGAAAGAGAAAAAAGAATGAGAGTAAATTAGCAAGAGAAATAAAAACAGATTGTAAATGTTTCTATAGATATGTAAATAGGAAGAGATTAGTGAAAGTAAAGGTGGGCCCCTTAGAGGCAGAGACAGGAGAAATTATAATGGACAATAAGGAAATGGCAGAGACATTAAACAAATATTTTGTATGTGTCTTCATGGTAGAAGAGATAAAAACATTCCGGAAATAATGGGGAACCAAGGGCCTAGAGAGAACGAGGAACTTAAAGAAATCAGTAAAAATAAAGACATAGCACTGGTGAAATTAATGGGACTAAGTGGCAACAAATCCTCTGGACCTGACAACCTGCATCCTAGGATTTTAAAAGAGGTAACTGTAGAGATAGTGGATGCATTGGTATTTATCTTCCAGAATTCCCTAGATTCTCTAGAACAGTCCCCAAGGATTGGAAGGTAGCAAACATAACCCCGCTATTTAAGAAAGGAGGAAGAGAAAAAACAGGGAACTATAGGCCAGTTAGCCTGACATCAGTAGTAGGCAAAATGCTAGAATCTATCACTAGGGACATAGTAACAGAACACTTAGAAAATTGTAATATGATTAGGCAGAATCAACATTGTTTTATGAAAGGGAAATCGTGTTTTACAAATCTGTTAGAGTTTTTTGAAGATGTAACCAATAGGATGGGTAAGGGGAAACCAGCGGATGTAACGTATTTGGATTTTCAGAAGGCATTCGATAAGGTGTCACACAAGAGGTTATTACAAAAAATTAGGACTCATGGGATTGGGGGTAATATATTAGCATGGATTGAGGATTGGTTAATGGACAGAAAACAGAAAGTAGGAATAAACTGGACTTTTTCGGGTTGGTAGGCTGTAAATAGTGGGATACCGCAAGGATTAGTGCTTGGGCCTCAGCTATTCACAATCTACATCAATGACTTGGATGAGGGGACAAAATATATCCAAGTTTGCTGATGATACAAAGTTAGGTGGGAAAGTAAGTTGTGAGGAAGACGCAAAGAGGCTGCAGAGAGATATAGAAGGTTGACTGAGTGGGCAAGAACATGGCAAGTGGAATACAATGTGAGGAAGTGTGAAGTTATCCACTTTGGTAGGAAAAACAAAAAAACAGAATATTTTTGAATGGTGAGAGACTGGGAAATGTTTGCATTCAGAGGGACCTGGGTGTCCTTGTACATGAATCACTGAAAGTTAACATGCAGGTACAGCAAGCAATTAGGAAAGCAAATGGTATGTTAGCTTTTGTTACAAAGGGATTAGAGTAGAAGAGTAAAGAAATCTTACTACAATTATACAGGGCATTGGTGAGGCCACACCTGGAGTACTGTGTACAGTTCTAGTCTCCTTACCCAAGGAAGGATATACTTGCCTTAGAGGGAGTGCAACGAAGGTTCACCAGACTGATTCCTGGGATGGGGGGATTGTCCTATGAGGAGAGATTGAGTAGACTAGGCCTATATTCTCTAGAGTTTAGAAGAATGAGAGGTGATCTCATTGAAACATATAAAATTCTTACAGGGCTTGACAGGGTAGACGCAGGGAGGTTGTTTCCCCTGCCTGGGGAGTCTAGAACCAGGGGTCACAGTCTCAGAATAAGGGGTCGGCCATTTAGGACTGAGATGAGGAGAAATTTCTTCACTGAGGGTGGTGAATCTTTGGAATTCTCTACCCCCGAGGCTGTGGAGGCTCAGTCATTGAGTATATTCAAGACAGAGATCAATAGATTTTTGGGAACTAAGGGAATCAAGGGATGGGGATAATGCAGGAAGGTGGAGTTGAGGTAGAAGATCAGCCATGATCTTGTTGAATGGTGGAGCAGGCTCGAAGGGCCAAATGGCCGACTCCTGCTCCTATTTCTTATGATCTTATGTAAACTGATTTAAATTTTGTGCAGTGTGAAATTTGTCCATTTTAATAAAAATTAAATATTTTAAAAAACTTCTCAAAATAATTAATTAAAAAAAAAAAAAGGTTTGTCCATCTTTATTTCAGGTTTGCCTTTTCCCCATGTGAGAGCCCCAGTCTTAGATTTTCTCTCTCAAACTATTTTAAAAAGGTAGGGCTAGAAGTTCGGTGCATTTGCGCCTCTCGTTAGCGCCCCCATGACGTCACCACCGTGCGCAGCGCCCCGTTTCCACCCTGCTTGCAATATTGGCACTGGGTGGTGACAGCGACCAATTCAGGGGTCTCGCGGGGCGGGAATTAAAGGGGAGGTGGCGTGCGGGGGCAAAGAAATCGGCCCGTTGCATCTTCGATTGCTGCTGGCGCGGCACCCCGCTCCCCGGTGGTCCAGGTGGGGCCCCGCAGAGTTCTGTGCTTGGGCCCTCCCCTTTAATGAGGGAAGGAGCCATTCCATGCGGTAGCGCTACGTGGCCCAGTGCGTAGCACTGCAGAACGCACCGCCCCGATAGTCGGGGTTAGCGCTCTCAGAAGGAGGTGGAGCTTGAATTAACGCTCCAATTCCCTCTTGGGGCGCTAAAACTGAAATTCTCGGTCGCCGGCGCTAATTATTGCCGGGCGCTAAAGTTAGCGTCCAGGCGATGTTAGCGCCCCAAAATGGTCGATACCAAATCTTTCCTCTTAGAGTTTTAGGAGCTTACTTACTTCCTTGTTCGCTATCTGTGAGAATTCTGCCTTTTGATTGGCTGCTTAGACAGCTTGTTGACATCACAGCAGCTCGCACTGGGGGATCCCCATTAACTTCCGTTGATTTGAATTGAAGGTCGGAAAACCCGAAGTTTTCGACACAAGGATCGTGAGATCCCTGTGGGAAGCGTAATTCGGGGCCAGCAGTGAACGCCTTTGCTACTGACTGCAAATTCCGGGCCAAAGTGTCACATTTAATAACAACAACTTGTATTTATATAGCACCTTTAATGTAGTAAAATGTCCCAAGGCGCTTCACAGGTGTATAAGACAAAATTTGACACCGAGCCACATGAGGAGAAATTGGGGCAGATGACCAAAAGCTTGGTCAAAGAGGTAGGTTTTAAGGAGCGTTTTAAAGGAGGAAAGAGAGGCGGAGAGGCGGAGAGGTTTAGGGAGGGAATTCCAGAGCTTAGGGTCCAGACAGCTGAAGGCACAGCCACCAATGATTGAGTGATTATAATCAGGGTGCTCAAGAGGGCAGAATTAGGGGAATGCAGATATCTCGGAGGGTTGTGGGGCTGGAGGAGGTTACAGAGATAGGGAGGGGCGAGGCCATGGAGGGATTTGAAAACAAGGATGAGAATTTTGAAATCGAGGCATTGCTTAACCGGGAGCCAATGTAGGTCAGCGAGCACAGGGGTGATGGGTGAACGGGACTTGGTGCGAGTTAGGATACGGGCAGCCGAGTTTTGGATGACCTCAAGTTTATGTAAGGTAGAATGTGGGAGGCCAGCCAGGAGGGCATTGGAATAGTCAAGTCTAGAGGTAACAAAGGCATAGATGAAGGTTTCAGCAGCGGATGAGCTGAGGTGGGGCGGAGACGGGCGATGTTATGGAGGTGGAAATAGGCGGTCTTAGTTATGCTGCGGATATGTGGTCGGAAGCTCATTTCAGCATTAAATATGACACCCAGGTTGTGAACAGTGTGGTTCAGCCTCAGACAGATGTTAGGGAGAGGGATGGAGTCAGTGGCTCGGGAACGGAGTTTGTGGCGGGGACCAAAAACAATGGCTTCGGTCTTCCCAATATTTAATTGGAGAAAATTTCTGCTCATCCAGAACTGGATGTCGGACAAGCAGTCTGACAATTTAGAGACTGTGGAGGGGTCGAGAGAAGTGGTGGTGAGGTAGAGCTGGGTGTCGTCAGCGTACATGTGGAAACTGACGCTGTGTTTTCGGATGATGTCACCAAGGGGCAACATGTAGATGAGAAATAGGAGGGGCCAAGGATAGATCCTTGGGGACACCAGAGGTAACGATGCGGGAGCGGGAAGAGAAGCCGTTGCAGGTGATTCTCTGGCTACGATTAGATAGATAATGGAACCAGGCGAGTGCAGTCCCACCCAGCTGGATGATGGTAGAGAGGTGTTGGAAAAGGATGGAGTGGTCACCGTGTCAAAGGCTGCAGACAAGTTGAGAAGGACGAGGAGGGATAGTTTACCTTTGTCACAGTCACAAAGGGTGTTATTTGTGGAATTGATGAGAGCCGTTTCGGGACTGTGGCAATGGTGGAAACCTGATTGGAGAGATTCAAACATGGAATTGCGGGAAAGATGGGCATGGATTTGGGAGGCGACAACACGTTCAAGGACATTGAAGAGGAAAGGGAGGTTGGAGATGAGGGTGGTAGTTTGCAAGGACGGAGGGGTCAGGGGTTGGTTTTTTGAGGAGAGGGGTGATGATGGCAGATTTGAGGGAGAGGGGGACAGTACCTGAGGAGAGAGAACCGTTAACAATGTCAGCTAACATGGGAGCCAGAAAAGGAAGTTGCGTGGTCAGCAGTTTGGTGGGAATAGGGTCGAGGGAGCAGGAGGTGGGTCTCACGGACAAGATGAGCACAGAGAGGCCATGAGGGGATATCGGAGAGAAACTGGAGAAAGATGTGAGTTCAGGGCTAGGGCAGGGGGGAACCTTAGAGGAAGTTTGGCCCGGTGGGCTAGGGGAAGGAAGAGAAGTAATCTCCGGATTACTCCCGGTGCCACGAGCTAGTGAGTATTGAAATAGGAGGATAGAGCAGGTGAATGCGTGGCTGGAGAGATGGTGTGGGGGGGGGGGGGCTTCAGATTCCTGGGGCATTGGGGCCAGTTCTGGGGGAGGTGGGACCTGCACAGGCCGGACGGGTTGCACCTCAACAGAGCCGGGACCAATGTCCTCGCATGGGTCGGTTTGCTAGTGCTGTTCGGGAGGGTTTAAACTAATTTGGCAGGGGGATGGGCACCAGTATGTAGCATTAGAAAGGGGAAACAAGGTGCACAAAGGATTGGGAGAGGCAGAGAGCACTAATGTTAGAAATAGTAAGGTATTATGTGGGGTCAGACGAAGAGAGAATACAAAAAGTTCTAAGACAGGTTTACAGTGCATGTGTGTAAACGCACGGAGTATGGTAAATAAGGTTGGTGAGCTGCAGGCGCAAATAGTTACATGTGAATATGATGTCATGGTGATTACGGAGACCTGGCTCAAGAAAGGGCAGGATTGGGTATTAACTTTTCCTAGATAGGTGTTCAGGAAAGATAGGGAAGGAAAGAAAGGAGGTGGGGTGGCAGTATTGGTTAAGGAGAATATTACAGTGCTGGAGAGAGAGGATGTCCTGGAGGGGTCAAGGACAGAATCTATATGGCTAGAGTTAAGAAACAATAGAGGTGCCATTACACTACTAGGTGTATTCTATAGACCACCAACTAGTGGGAAGGATATAGAGGAGCAGATTTACAGGGAAATTACAGAGAGTTACAAGAACTATAGAGTAATGATAATGGGGGACTTCAACTATCCTAATATAGACTGGGATAGTAATAATGTAAAGGGCAGAGAGGGGGAAGAATTTCTGAAGTGTGTTCAGGAGCACTTTTTTGAACAGTATGTTTCCGGCCCAACAAGGAAGGAGGCATTGCTGGATCTGGTTCTGGGGAATGAGGTGGGTCAAGTGGAGCAAGTGTCAGTAGGGTAACATTTAGGGAACAGTGATCATAGTATCATATGGTTTAGATTAGTTATGGAAAAGGACAGGGAGCAATCTAGAGTAAAAATACTTAATTGGAGGAAGGCCAATTTCAGTGGGTTGAAAATGGATCTGGCCCGGGTAAATTGGAATCAAATACAAAAGCAAAATACTGCAGATGCTGGAACTCTGAAATAAAAACAGAAAATGCTGGAAATACTCAGCAGGTCAGGCAGCATATGTGGAGAGAGAAACAGTTCAGGTTGGGTTAGGGTTAGGGTTAGGGTTAGAGTTAACGTTTCAGGTGGATGACCCTTCATCAGAACTGGAAAAGGTTGGAGATGGAACAAGTTTTTAAGCAAGTGTAGGGGCAGGGAAAGGAGGGAGGGGATCAAAGATTGGAATCAAAGATTGGCAGGCAAAACTTTAATTGAACAATGGGCTGCCTTTAAAGAAGAGATGGTTCGGGTACAGTCGAAGTACATTCCCATGATGGGTAAAGGTAGGTCAACCAAAGTCAGAGCTCCCTGGATGACAAAAGAGATAGAGAGTAAGATGAAGCAGAAAAAGGGGGCGTATGACAGATGCCAGGTTGAGAATACAAGTGAGAACCAGGCTGAATATAGAAAGTTCAGAGGGGAAGTGAAAAAGGAAATAAGAGGGGCAAAGAGAGAGTATGAAACTAGTCTCTAACATAAAAGGGAATCCAAATAATAAACGGGTAGTAAGAGGAGGGGTGGGGCCGATTAGGGACAAAAATGGAGACCTACGCATGGAGGCAGAGGGCATGGCTGAGGTACTAAATGAGTACTTTGCATCTGTCTTCACCAAGGAAGAGGATTCTGCCAAAGTCATAGTGAAAGAGGAGGTAGTTGAGATACTTGATAGGATAAAAATTGATAAAGAGGAGGTACTAGAAAGGCTGGCTGTACTTAAATTAGATAAGTCACCAGGACCGGATGGGATGCATCCTAGGATGCTGAGGGAAGTAAAGGTGGAAATTGCGGAGGTACTCGCCATAATCTTCCTTAGATACGGGGGTGGTGCCAGAGGACTGGAGAATTGTAAATGTTACACCCTTGTTCAAAAAAGGGTGTAAAGATAAACCCAGCAACTACAGGCCAGTCAGTTTAACCTCAGTAGTGGGGAAGCTTTTAGAAACGATAATCCGGGACAAAATTAACAGTCACTTGGACAAGTGTGGATTAATTAAGGAAAGCCAGCATGGATTTATTAAAGGCAAATGGTGTTTAACTAAATTGATTGAGTTTTTGACGAGGTAACAGAGAGGGTTGATGAGGGCAATGCGGTTGACGTAGCGCACACGGATTTCTAAAAGATGTTTGATAAAGTGCCACATAATAGACTTGCCAGCATAGTTGAAGCCCATGGAATAAAAGGACAGTGGCAGCATGGATACGAGGTTGGCTGAGTGACAGGAAACAGAGAGTGGTGGTGAACGGTTGTTTTTCGGACTGGAGGAAGGTATACAGTGGTGTTCCCCAGGGGTCGGTACTAGAACCATTGCTTTTCATGATACATAATGGCCAAGAAATTCGGGTCTCCACGGGTGAGTACGCACGGGGTACTCACCCGTAGGCCCAATGGAAGTGCCGGTTTCCTGCATGCACTGCGTATGCGCGGGAAACCGGCACTTCCGTTCCTCTGAAAGAAGGGGTTCAGAGTTCGAACGCGTGCGCGGGAGAGGCAGCGCGTGCGCATCGAACTTCCGTTTTTTTTGCAGGTTTTCCCGGGAAGGCAAGTCTCCAGAAGTTAGACATGTAAAAAGCAGTCGCAAGGCCTGCTTTTTACAAGGTAAGTGGTGAATTAATTAAAATTAAAACATTTTTCCACAGGTTTATTATTTTTAAATACTTTAAAGCAAGGTAACTTTATTTTTAGCCCCGTTAGAAAATAAAATTATTTTTTTCAAAAATTTAAATTATTGTTTAAAATAGTTATTTCATGTAATTTATAGTTTATTTAAAAAATGTGATGTTTTTAAAACATTTATTTGAAGATTTAGTGATGTTTTGGGGCCGTAGTATTTATAAGTTTTGACAGCCCTTCCTGTCAAACTTATGAATGGGCATTTCCCTGCTCCGATTGGCTCTCCATGGCCCACGTGATCCCAGGGGATGCATCGAACTAACTGCGCCCCTGGGATACACAAGCAATGCGCGCCAGCAGTTGGAGCAGGCCCAGGACTGGAATTCCACAGGGGCCCACAGCACAACGGCCGGCGCGCAAGGTAAGTGCAGGTCGGGGGCTTACACCCGCGGGAAGCCCCCGACCCGAATTTCTGGGCCATTAATGACTTGGACTTGGGTGTAGACGGCACAATTTCAAAATTTGCAGATGAGACAAAACTTGGAAGTATAGTGAACATAGGCAGGCTGGTGAAATGGGTAGACACGTGGCAGATGAAATTTAACACAGAAAAGTGCAAAGTGACACAGTTTGGTAGGAAGAGTGAGGAGTGGCAATATAAACAAAAGGGTACAATTCTAAAGGGGGTGCATGAACAGGGAGACCTGGGGGTATATGTGCACAAATCGTTGAAGGTGGCAGGGCAGGTTGAGAAAGCAGTTAAAAAGGCTTACAGGATCCTGGACTTCATAAATAGAGGCAGAGAGTACAGAAGCAAGGAAGTTATGATGAACCTTTATAAAACACTGGAATATTGTGTCCAATTCTGGGCACCGCACTTTAGGAAGGATGTGAAGGCCTTAGAGAGGGTGCAGAAAAGATTTACAAGAATGGTTCCAGGAATGAGGGACTTCAGTTACGTGAATAGACTGGAGAAGCTGGGGTTGTTCTCCTCAGAGGCTTTCAAAAGGGAGTTAGATCAGTACTTTAAGGGAAAAAATTTACAGGGCTATGGGGAAAGGGCAGGGGAGTGGGACTAGCTGAAATGCTCTTGCAGAGAGCCGGCATAGGCTCGATGGGCTGAATGGCCTCCTTCTGTGCTGTAACCATTCCATGAGCTCCTCACACTTGTTTTTTTTTAATCATTGATGGGATGTGGGCGTCGCTGGCTAGGCCTGCATTTAGTGCCCATCCCTAATTGCCCTTGAGAAGATGGTGGTGAGCCGCCTTCTTGAACCGCTGCAGTCCATATGGTGTAGGTACACTCACAATGCTGTTAGGAAGGGAGTTCCAGGATTTTGGCCCAGCGACAGTGAAGGAACGGCGATACAGGTCCAAGTCAGGATGGTGTGTGGCTTGGAGGGGAACTTGTAGGTGGTGATGTTCCCATGCATCTGCTGCCTTTGTCCTTCTAAGTGGTAGAGGTCGCGGGTTTGGAAAGTGCTGTTGAAGGAGCTTTGGCGAGTTGCTGCAGTGCATCTTGTAGATGGTACACACGGCAGCCACAGTGCGCCGGTGGTGGAGGGAGTGAATGTTGAAGGTGGTGGATGGAGTGCCAATCAAGCGGGCTGCTTTATCCTGAATGGTGTCGAGCTTTTTGAGTGTTGTTGGAGCTGCACTCATCCAGGCAAGTGGAGAGTATTCCATCACACTCCTGACTTGTGCCTTGTAGATGGTGGAAAGGCTTTGGGGAGTCAGGAGGTGAGACACTCACTGCAGATTTCCCAGCCTCTGGCCTGCTCTTGTAGCCACAGTATTTATATGGCTGGTCCAGTTCAGTTTCTGGTCAATGGTAACCCCCAGGATGTTGATAATGGGGGATTCAGCGATGGTAATGCCATTGAATGTCAAGGGGAGATGGTTAGAGTCTCGTTTGTTGGAGATGGTCATTGCCTGGCACTTGTGTGGTGCGAATGTTACTTGCCACTTGTCAGCCCAAGTCTGAATGTTGTCCAGGTCTTGCTGCATATGGACACGGACTGCGTCAGTATCTGACGAGTCTCGAATGGTGCTGAACAGTGTGCAATCATCAGCGAACATCCCCACTTCTGACCTTATGTCTTGTTGGTCGGAGGTGAGGGTGGAGAAGACAGGGGAGAGGGGTTTAAGAAGACGGCTAGCAGTAGAGAATAGAAGCCAAGGTTTATCTTTGCATTGCAGAATGATTCTGGAATAGTGAGCAATTTTGGCGGGGCTCGATAATGCTTTATGTGGTCCAGCCAGATCTGGCGGTGAATGGCTAAACCAGTTGTCCGCCATATCCATTCAAGTCTGCATCCTTTGGACGTAAGAGAGCGAAGATGAGAGCCATAGCAGGGGGAATGGCCAGGGTGAGAGGGGGCAATTGTTTTAATAGGGACTAGGGCATCAAAGGTGGTGGTGAGGGTGTGGTTGGGTAGATCGGTAGATGCAGAAATGGCATGGCGAATGAAGGCTGGACAGGTGGGATTCTGTAAGTGCAGTTGTAGGAGAGTTGGGGAGACATTTTTCCAGGGGCGGACACAGAAGGAAGTAGGGGGGGAGGGGGAATGTGCGTGGAGAGCGATATGAGGAAGTGGTCAGAGATGACCTTATCTGTGATTGACACGATGGGAATAGCGAGGCCACGAGAGATGGCAGGGTCGAGGAGGTGGCTGTGAATATGGGTTGGAGAGTTTACATGGAGAGAGAGATTAAGGGAGGGTAGGAGGCGAGTGAACTCAGAGGAGAGAGAGCATGATGAATTGAGATGGAGGTTGAAATCACCGAGGATGAGAAGTGGCTCGGTGCAGAGGTTGAGGGAGGAAAGTGTTAGACATCCTGGAGAGATGTATATTGGACATCTTGGGGAGTTAAAAGTTTAACAGTCGAACCTCTTTGTAAAACAGGATGATATTGAAGTGTGGTGAGGAGAAGGCAGTGCTTGGTTTCTGAGATGTAAAATGCCTGTGTAAGGGAATGAGTGTTAGTAATGATGTCACCCACGGGTAATTTAGCTTTAGGGTAATAAAACGGGTAGCGAGTCCTTTTGCTAAAGATAACAGTCAGTAAAGGACGTTTAGTTTAAGGGAAGTGGTTCTGAGGTAAACAATTGCAAACTATTTACAGAGAGAATCTGTTTTCAGAGGATTTGTGAAATAGAGATGTCATTTTGACATTTTCCTTTGATGTAGTCAAAATATGGTGTATAAAGAAACACGGTTTTCAACAGTTTGTCAGAGTGTACTTGAAAGATACAGAAACCAAATATCCACTCTCGGTGTACAGTTAAAGGCCGATCACTTTAATGTGTATCAATAAAGTCTGTTCCATATACTCCACTATGAATTCTCGTGCTTACTCAAAATGTGTTGTTGTGAACCAGAGGGGAAAGGAGGTTGTTAACAGAAAGCAGTGAAGATGCCTCAGTAATAAAATATTTACGATACTTGGGTGGGCGGTAGAGAACAAGAATTTTAAATGAGAGGTGAGAGGGGTGGAATAAGGTGAAATGCTCAAAGGAGTTGAAAGTGCCGGAGGAGTAGGGGGACAGACCAAAGTGTGATTTGGTGATGAGAGCCACACTGCCACCACGGCGGTCTGGGCGGGGCAAGTGGTGGAAGGTATAGCCAGGCGGGGAGGCTTCATTTAAGGGTAAGGTGTCATCACCCCTCAGTCAAGTTTCCGTCAGGGCCATGATATCGATGCAGTCATTCACGATAAGCTCATGGATGGGAAGGGCAAGTGAACGGACATTCTAGAGGGAGATGCGGAGAGTGTCGATGATGGCTGGCCCACTGCCAGTGTCCACAGGGTCAGCGCTGGGGGAGGGGGGGTGGTGGTGAGTTGGACAGGGAGGAGATTGACAAGATTAGCCCCCAACGGGTGCGCTGGGCGGGGAAGGTCGGCGAGAGAGTAGAATGGGACGGTTGGGGTTGCTGCTCGTGAGGAGGCAGCGACGAGTGCCTGAATGACCAAAATCAGTTACGTGCATATCAGCAGTGTGGAGCCAGAGCTTTGAGCAGAGGCATTATGCTACATCTGGGGAGCAGAGTTTTCAATTAGGAGGTAAATCACTCTGGAAGAGATCAAGTACTTCACCATTTCCCAGAGGGGACAAGCAGGCTACTGTCATCAAATCCAAGTAATCAGGGTGATGTCAACAGAACATTTCAAACCATCTGCTGCTAAATTGCCGTTTATGTCTCCAATCTCAATATTTACAGAGCACTGATCAGCTCCAGGGACCAGCGTGGCTGTCTGCCCGGGGATTGTGGGGGTATCACGGTAGGTGTGTTTTATCAGGCTAATTAATAATAAGCACCTGTTTCATTGCTGAGTTGCTGGCACAGGCAGTGGGCTCGGGCTCGCTATAACTGTGCTGAGCAGATCGCAGCTGCTTTGAATTTGTTGATGTTACAGCTGATGCCCAAACAGGAATGAGCTTGTTGATCTGTCCATGAATTGCCAGGTCGGACTGGCAGTGAGTGGGGTGGCAGAGCACGGGGAACGGTGGCAATGCTGATAGAATGGAACCTGGACAAGTTTTAATTTAACCATCTTCCTTATAAATTCTCTTTAAAAAATAATTAACTCTCTGTGAGGTTCCACTGCACACTCACACATTCTGAAAATAGTCGCTTCTGAAATTTCACAAGGAAAGGAACTCCATGAAAGAGGCTGTAGACCAAGAATACTTGCGACTTCAAAATAATAAAAACATCGGTTGTGGATTAGAATAACCTATTGTCATGCTTGAAGTCATTAATCTGACCTCAACATTAGCAGGATGTTGGTCTGCTTCCTACCAGAGAGTCAGACACTCACTCTACTCGATACAAGAGACTCCTGCCTATTGGCAGTTCAGACTATGAAAGGTTCACTTGGCATTCAGACCCGGTGTGTGCAAAAGGAATAAAAATCATTTGAGATAGGTACCCGGGCTAAAACCAGCCACTCTTTTAAAAAGGAAAAGAAATGTAATTTGAACTGAGAAAAGGGGCACGGATTTGGGGACAGGAGTATTGTTCGGTGGGGAGACTGAGTCAGGGCCAAGATACCAATGAGATTGTTTTGCGGAATGTTTAAAAACCGAAGAATGCTCTGGTTTTTTTTAAAGCACAGATTGAATGTTACAGAGTAAATGGGCTCGATTTTAACAGCCCTGAGGAGGCAGGTTTGGAGGTGGGTCTGTTGGGAAAATCGGAAAAAATGGCTTCAGAAACCCAACCCGCCTCCATCCCGCCCCCACCCGATTTCCGTGGGTGTCTGTTTAGCCGCTCCCAAACTGACCCATCTGGGACCAGTGAACAGCCTGTTAACTAACTGGCTAATCCTTTTTTCATCGAGGTTTCCCATTTTCTAGCTCCTGTTTCCTGACTTGTCAGAAACAGGCCAGGTTCAAGGAGACAAGTTTATTTTTTATTCGTTTATGGGATGTGGGGGTCGCTGGCAAGGCCAGCATTTATTGCCCATCCCTAGTTACCCTTGAGAAGGTGGTGGTGAGCTGCCTTCTTGAACCGCTGCAGTCCGTGTGGTGAAGGTACTCCCACAAGTGCTGTTAGGGAGGGAGTTCCAGGATTTTGACCCAGCGACGATGAAGGATCGGCGATATACTTCCAAGTCAGGATGGTGTGTGACTTGGAGGGGAACTTGGTGGTGGTGGTGTTCCCACACGCCGGCTGCCCTTGTCCTTCTAGGTGGAAGAGGTCGCGGGTTTGGGAGGTGCTGCTGAAGAAGCCTTGGCGAGTTGCTACAGTGCATCTTGTAGATGGTACACACTGCAGCCACGGAACGCCGGTGGTGGAGGGAGTGAATGTTTAAGGTGGTGGATGGGGTGCCAATCAAATGGGCTGCTTTGTCCTGGATGGTGTTGAGCTTCTTAAGTGTTGGAGTTGCACTCACCCAGGCAAGTGGAGAGTATTCCATCACATTCCTTACTTGTGCCTTGTAGATGGTGGAAAGGCTTTGGGGAGCCAGGAGGTGAGTCACTCGCTGCAGAAAACCTAGCCTCTGGCCTGCTCTTGTTGCCACAGTGGCTGGTCCAGTTAAGTTTCTGGTCAATGGTGACCCCCAGGATGCTGATCTTGGGGGATTCAGCGATGGTAATGCCATTGAATGTCAAGGGGAGGTGGTTAGACTGCCGGAGGACATGATTTGTATGCATTGGTGGAGCGCTTTAAAAGCGCCCCTGAAACATGGCTGACATTCAAATGCAACAACTTTGCTGTTCAGGTATGGGATAAGATTTTTCACATCTACTGACCTTCTGACTGTTCAAGCTGACACCCATCTGCAGTGTGGCATGAATGGAATAATTTCAGGCCACTTCGACTGTACGCTTGCAAGATTGTTGCCTCAAATAAAATCTGTAGCAAGGGGATGGGAACTCATAATCGGGGGAGCAGCAGCCACGTGGCTCAGCGCAGATCTTCCTGGGAAGAGGAGTTGGAGGAGGATGAGGGGCGCCTTGCATGCCCTGTTGTGACCAGTGCAGCATCCCTCCAGTTCCCTGCTGCCCGTCAACCAGGGTATGCTCTCTGCCATGCCACATTAGTATAAGCTTACTCTTCAACCATATGGCTCTGTAATTGCAGGCGACACTTGTCCAACATCATGGCCCAGAAATTCGGGTCGGGGGCTTCCCGCGGGTGCAAGCCCCCGACCTACACTTACATATCGCGCTGACATTTGAAGACTGGGCCTGCGTGGATTTCCGGTCTGTGGCCCTGTTCAGGTCCCAGCGCGCTGTGCGTGCGTGATCCAGCGGCGTACTTAGTGCGATGAGCCGGCTGGGATCACGTGAGCACTGGGCAACCAATGGGAGTTTACAAAAGTCCATTCATGAGTTAGACATAAGACCTGTCAAACTCATGAAAAGTCCGGGCGCCCAAAACACTACTAAAACTTTAAATAAAAGTTAAAAAAGCATTCCAATAATTAAATTAACTATTAATAACTTTAAAAAACTATTTTAAACAATTATTCAAATTTCTGCCAAATTTTTTTTTTCAAGAAATCAGGTCCAAAAATACACTTACCTTACTGTAAATTCTTAAAAAATAATAAACCTGTGGAAAAAAATTTCTAACTTTAATTATTAGACCACTTACCTTATAAAACTAAGTCCTTACATTTGTAAAAAGTGGAGGCCTTCACGCACGGACAAACCTGTCAAAAAAACCGAAGTTCAACGTGTCCGCGCTGCCTCCAACATCGCAAGGGAACCGCCTCTTCACCTCTTGGGTTAGAGGAGAGGAAATGCCGGTTTTCTGCGCATGCGCTGTGCATGCTGAAATCCGGCACTTCCAACGGGCCCACGCGTGAGTACCCCGTCCGTACTCACGCGTTGGGACTGGAATTACTGGGCCATGCTATACCCTGCTATTTCCCATCACTTTTACCATCAGCATTACAAAAGCAAGTCGCCCTGAGCCCTCAATGTGCTTTTGCCATTTCCCAGAACACATAGGCCACACAATCACCATATCGAATGCCTTTTGGAAATCCAAATACACCACATCTACTGGTTCCCCTTTAGCCACCCTGCTCATTACATCCTCAAAGAACTCTAGCAAATTTGTCAAACATGATTTCCCTTTCATACAATCAAGCAAAGTCAACATGGTTTTATTATGATTTTCTAAATGTCCTGCTACTACTTCCTTAATAATGGATTCCAGCATTTTCCCAATGACAGATGTTAGGCTAACTGGCCTATAGTTTCCTTCTTTCTGTCACCCTCCTTTCTTGAATATGGACATTACATTTGCGGTTTTCCAATCCACTGGGACATTTTCAGAGTCCAGGGAATTTTGGAGGATTAAAACCAATGCATCCACTATCTCTGCAGCCACTTCTTTTAAGACCCTAGGATGCAGGCCATCAGGTCCAGGGGACTGGTCAGCCTTTAGTCATTAGTTTCCCGAATACTTTTTCTCCAGTGACAGTGATTGTTTTAAGTTCCTCCCTCCCTTTTGCCCCTTGATTTTTCACTATTATTGGGATGCTTTTAGTGTCTTCTACCGGGAAGACAGATACAAAATATTTGTTCAAAGTCTCTTCCATTTCCTTGTTTCCCATCATTAATTCCCCAGTCTCATCCTCTAAGGGACCAACATTTACTTTAGCTACTCTCTTCCTTTTTATATACTTGTAGAAGCTCTTACTGCCTGTTTTTATATTTCTTGCTAGTTTACTCTCATAATCTATTTTCTTCCTCTTTATTATTTTTAGTCATCCTTTGCAAGTTTCTAAAAAATTCCCAATCCTCTGGCCTACCACTAATCTTCGCAACATTGTATGCCTTTTCTTTCAATTTGATACCCTCCTTAACTTCCTTAGTTAGCCACGGATGGTTCATCCTTCTCATGGAATCTTTCTTTCTCACTGGAATATATCTTTGTTGAGAGTTATGAAATATCTCCTTAAAAGTCTGCCACTGCTTATCTACTGTCTTACCTTTTAATCTATTTTCCCAGTCCATTTTAGCCAGCTCTGTCTTCATACCCTTGTAATTGCCTTTATTTAAGTTTAAGACACTAGTTTCAGACCCAAGTTTCTCACCCTCAAACTGAATAGAGTCATAGGGCTGGATTTTCATTCAGCAGTCGGGAAGGAGGCGGGACTACAACTTTTGGGTTTTAGTCCTGCCTCCATCGACGTCCGGCCAATCCACGCGATTTTCCCTTGATTGACCTTGTTGAGCCCGCCCAGTGGGCTCAGCAGGCCAATTAAGGGCCACCCGGCAACAGGTGACGTCACAGACTGAAATTTCATCTGTCAAGAGTTTTTGACAGATGAAATATCAGTGTTTCACAGCTGTTTGAAGCTGTCAAACACTGACAGTCTGACTTCTAACCTGAGTCCTTCTACGCAGACTCAGTTAGAACTGTCACCGGCACTGAAAGCTGCAGGCTGTCACTTTTGACAGATCCTCAGCCATTCAGCTTTCAGTGCCGGCTGAGTGATGGACTCCCGACGCCTAGAGGAAGAAAGGCTGTTAAGGTAAGTACAGGTAATTTAAACTTCTTTACACACTTTAGACACACCAAACACACTTACCTTTGCACTCATGCACCCATCACTCACCTGAACACCGACATCGCGACCCTTCCAAGTCCTTCAACCCGACGGCCCGCCTGCTCTAACCTGGCATGGTTTGGAGCCGTCGGGAATCCCACACGACACCCCTCAAAATAGGGATTAGGCTAAAAACTGCCTGTTAACTACCTGTTAACAGGCAGTTCATTGGCACTAATCCCTTCCCACCTCGGGTCGGCGGGTCCCAGTGCGGGGCGGGTACCCGCCTCCTTTGAAACTTATGTGGAGGCGGGTTTTGGGCGGGATGGTGTCGGGACCCCCGAATTCGGGATTTTAGCCCCCCGCATGCCTAAAAGCCCGCTTCACGGCACACTGAAAGTCTAGGCCATAGAGTTATACAGCACAGAAAGAGGCCCTTCGACCCATCGTGTCCGCACCGGCCATCAAGCCCTGTGAAATTCCTGCATTTTATGATCACTCTTCCCAGAGGATCCTTTACTATGAGATCATTAATTAATCTTGTCTCATTACACATTACTAGATCTAAATTAGCCTGTTCCCTGGTTGGTTCCACAATGTATTGTTCAAGAAACTGTCCTGAATACACTCTATGAACTCGTCCTCAAGGCTACCTTTGCCAATTTGATTTGTCCAATCTATATGAAGATTAAAATTGCCTACGATTATTGCAGTACCTTTCTTACAAGCCCCCATTATTTCATGATTTATACTCTGTCTCACAATATAGCTATGGTTAGGGAGCCTGTAGACCACTCCCACCAGTGACTTCTTTCCCCTATTATTTCTTATCTCCACCCAAACTGATTCAACATCCTGATCTTCTGAGCAAAGATCATTTCCTCACTACTGTACTGATCTCATCCTTTATTAACAGAGCTACACCACCTCCTTTTCCTTTCTGCCTATCCTTCCGAAATGTCAAATACCCCTGAATATTCAGTTCCCAGCCTTGGTCACCTTGCAACCACGTCTCTGTAATGGCTATCAGATCATACCCATTTACTTCTATTTGTGCCATCAATTGTTCTATCTTGTTATGAATGCTGTGTGCATTCAGATAAAGAGCCTTTAATTTTGTCTTTTTACCATTTTTCCCTACTATTTGCTGGTGCACTCTTATGTTTGTATGCTCTGTCCCTTCCTGTCACACTCTGGGTATCATTACCCCTATCGCTACCCTGCACTATTGCCTTGCCCTTTCTCTTTAACTTTCTAAGTTTCCCCTCAGTGCTTGGGCCCCAGCTATTCACAATATATATTAATGATTTGGATGAGGGAACCAAATGTAATATTTCCAAGTTTGCTGATGACAAGAAACTAGGTGGGATTATGAGTTGTGAGGAGTATGCAACAGGCTTCAAGGTGATTTAGACAAGTTGAGTGAGTGGGCAAATACATGGCAGATGCAGTATAACTTGGATAAATGTGAAGTTATCCACTTTGGTAGGAAAAACAGAAAGGTAGAGTATTATTTAAATGGTGATAGGTTGGGAAATGCTGATGTACAAAGGGACCTGGGTGTCCTTGTGCACCAGTCACTGTGTAAGGGGTTTTTCTTGAGAGATTTCCCTGAGGTTTCTCTCTCTAGAGGCCTCTCTCTCTTGCACAGTAAAACCTTGAGTGGTTCGACCCACTCACCCCTTAGATTCTATACTCTGGACTTTGGGGCAGGAACTACAATGTAGAGAAAACTCTTGTAGACCAAGTTTGATGAAACAAAATGAAATTTTATTGCATAAGGAAAAATATCAAATCAAATGCAAGCAGATAAGAGAGTACATGGGAGGGAAAAACACAAACAAATCATAACGACACCATACTAACTAAGGCAAATACAGGCATCTTATACTCTACAAAGATCATCATGAAATAAGGAAACACACGGAACATCGAGGGACAACAACTCATGTTAATTGTACCCTTAAATCCACCCCCTTATTAAACCTATCTAGATCTGATTGTGAAGGGCCAGAAACATGCTCACCAATCCAACTAGGAAGTGCAAGGTTTTGAACCAGTCTGCGTTTGATCCTTTCAGGCGCTCCGTCTCCACGTGGATCGTGGAGCCCCAGCGAGCTGCGCTACACCTCTCTCCTGAGGTGGGGGTCGGGGGCGGCTGGACACCGGCTGGCCTGGATGTCGGCGGGGTCGAGGATCGTCGGCTCGACCCTGGTCAGAGGAGCCTTGGGCTGGTCTTCAGTTTAATTTTCATCTCTTCCCGAGCCGGAGTGGCTGGAAGGTTTCCTCTCTTGGGGTTTTATTTTTTTGTTTCTTCTCCCAAGTTGGGTCGATGGCCTCTCGTTTCGGCAATGGCCCAGGGATGGTCGATGATCTCCCGATGTTTGTCCCCGGGGTGGGACGCCGGCTCAAGCGGCCTTCTTGATGTTGGCTTAATTCCTCTTCCTCCTCTGATGGTGGAGAGGAGTTTGCTGATCTTCTCCCGAAGCGACTCCTCTTCACCCACTGCCACTCGGTCGTGTGTCTCTGAGTGTGACTCGAGCGCTCAGCTCTTTGTTCCACTGCAACTCCGGTGTGTCTCCTTCAGCGTGAGCCTGTACAACTCCGACTCCTCCAGTTATACCTTTCCTTCAGGAGTCTCCACTTCCCGCCCAAAATCAGGTTAGTCTTTGTTTAACTTTTGGCGGGCTGGGAGCACAGCGGGGTAGTTATTATATTTTTTAATGTTTTAGATGGCTGGTAAAGGCCCATCTCTGGTCTGGAATGACCTTCATTGTTTTTAATGTCCTGCTGATCTCGTTATCTAGTCCTTGGTGCTGTTTTCATGAATATGAAATTGTCCCCTTTTGTTTGGGTCAACATTTAGATGGCCTCTGTCTCCAGGCCGATCTTGACTGGATCTGCATCTAATCCATATGTAGATGTGTGGGTCTGGTTTCGTTCTCTCAGAAACGGCTTCCAGAACTTACTGTGGGTTGAATCCACAAAGCTGTCTGAGGATTCGCAGGAACCATTTTAAAGTGTCCCAATAAGCCGGTCACATGGTATGGTGGCCATTTTGTATGCCCCTAATTCTGGGCTTCTTTTAAAACAGTCTTTAAAATCATGGCCCCTTCTGCCATTTGACCCTTATTAATACAAAGTTCAATTTTGCGAATCCTACAACTGAAAGCAAACATGCAGGTGTAGCAAGCAGTTAGGAAGGCAAATGGTATGTTGGCCTTCATTGCAAGAGGATTTGAGTACAGGAGCAAAGATGTCTTACTACAGTTGTACAGGGCCTTGGTTGGACCACACTTGGAGTACTGTGTGCAGTTTTGGTCTCCTTACCTAAGAAAGGATATACTTGCCATAGAGGGAGTGCAGCGAAGGTTCACCAGACTGATTCCTGGGATGGCAGGACTGTTGTGTGAGGAGAGATTGGGTCGACTAGGCCTGTATTCACTAGGGTTTAGAAAGATGAGAGGGGATCTCATTGAAACGTATAAAATTCTGACAGGGCTAGGCAGACTGGATGCAGGGAGGATGTTTCCCCTGGCTGGGGGGGTCTAGAACGAGGGGTCACAGTCTCAGGATACGGGGTAGGACATTTAGGACTGAGATGAGGAAAAATTTCTTCACTCAGAGGGTGGTGAACTTGAGGGATTCTCTACCACAGAAGGCTGTGGAGGACAAGTCACTGAATATATTTATGAAGGAGATAGATTTCTAGACACAAAAGGCATCGAGGGGTATGGGGAGAGAGCGGGAATATGGTATTGAGATAGAGGATCAGCCATGAACATATTGAATGGAGGAGCAGGCTCGAAGGGCTGAATGGCCTACTCCTGCTCCTATTTTTCTATGTTTCTATGCTTCTCACCTGATCCCTCCCCCCCACTATTTAGTTTAAAGCCCTATCTACAGCCCTAGTTATTTGATTCACCAGGACACTGATCGCAGCATGGTTCAAGTAAAGCCCATCCCAACAGAACAGCTCCCTCTTTCCCCAGTACTGGTGCCAGTGCCCCATGAATCAAAACCCATTTCTCTCACACAAATCCTTGAGCCACGCATTCAACTCTCTGATCTTATTTACCCTATGCCAATTTGCTCGTGGCTCAGGTAGAAATCCAGAGATTATTACCTTAGTGGTTCTACTTTTTAATTTAGCCCCTAGCTGTTCATACTCCCTCAGCAGAACCTCTTTCTTAGTCCTACCTATGTCATTGGTACCTACGTGGACCACGACAACTTGATCCTTCCCTTCCCATTCCAAGTTTCTCTCCAGCCCAGAGGAGATGTCCTTTACCCTGGCACCGGGCAGGCAACACAGCCTTCGGCACTCATGCTCTCGGCTGCAGAGAACAGTATCTATCCCCCTAACTATACTGCCTCCTACCACTACTACATTCCTTTTTACTCTCCCAAATTGAATGGCCCCCTGTACCATGGTGTTGTGGTCAGTTTGCTCATCCTCCCTGCGGTCCCTGCTCTCGTCCACACAGGCTGCAAGAACCTCATACCTGTTGGACAAGTGCAAGGGCTACATAAGAAGTAGGAGCAGGAGTAGGCCATACGGCCCCTCGGGCCTGCTCCGCCATTCAATAGGATCATGGCTGATCTGAACCCAGACTCTCGTCCACTTCACTGCCTGCTCCCCATAACCCTTAATTCCCTTATCAGCTAGGAAACTGTCTATCTCCGTTTTAAATTTATTTAATGTCGCAGCTTCCACAGCTCTCTGAGGTAGCAAATTCCATAGATTTACTACCCTCTGAGTGAAGAAGTTTCTCCTCATCTCAGTTTTGAAACGGCAGCCCCTTATTCTAAGATTATGCCCCCTAGTTCTAGTCTCACCCATCAGTGGAAACATCCTCCCCGCATCCACCCGATCAAGCCCCCTCACAATCTTATATGTTTCGATAAGATCGCCTCTCATTCTTCTGAATTCCAACGAGTACAGGCCCAACCTACTCAACCTTTCCTCATAAGTCAACCCCCTTATCTCTGGAATCAACCGAGTGAACCTTCTCTGAACTGCCTCGAGAGCAAGTATATCTTTTCTTAAATATGGAAACCAAAATTGTACGCAGTGTAATGATCAGTAACATGTCATTCCAGAATGGTACACTAGGTGGAGCTGTATGTTTAGGTGTGGGCTACCCACAAGGCAGTAGTCAAGATGGATGCCTGTACACTAGCCTACATGGCTGAATAAATGACTAGCTCAAGCTAGCTGTTCATAATGAAAACGTCTATTTATTTATGAACATAACATGGTACCAGGATTGGTAATATCTGCTGAATATTGTGAAATGCGACATGGAGAATTTGAAGCCACGGAGGGTTTGAAACTCACGGGGAATGTTGACTGCAATTGGCGGACATTCAAACAACAATTCGAACTCTACATTGCTGCCATCGGGTTTGGTACAAAGCCAGACGTAAGGAAAATAGCATTACTGCTCACGGTTGCAGGCCTGCAGATGATAGAGGTATTTAATATATTTGTATTTGATCAAGAGGAGGACAGATAAAAAATGGATGATGTGCCAAAGAAGTTTGATACACATTGTTCTCCCAAAAAGAACGAGACCTATGAGAGGTACGTGTTCCGTTCACGGACACAGCAGCAAAATGAGACATTTGATAGCTTTGTGACCAATCTGAAACTGAAAGCACAGACATGTAATTTCTCTGAACTGAAATCATCCATGATTCGTGACCAGATTATGTTTGGTATTCATGATAAAAAGGTTAGAGAATGTTTGTTGAGAGAAACCGAACTAACATTGGAGAAAGCTATGAAAATATGTCATGCCAGTGAGGTAGCTCAACAGCACGCAAAGACTTTCAGTGAAATTAATCATAATGCGACTGTAGTAAGTGATAGTGCTGCTGTCGGTGCTGTGTCCTACAAGGGGAAGAAACAAGGGCAGAACAAAAATGCAAAGCAATCGGAGGATGGAATTTTTAATTGTAAACGCTGTGGTTACCAGCACCAGTCAAGACAATGCCCAGCGTTTGGGAAAATGTGCAAAAATGTAATGGAAAGAATCACTTTGCCAAACAATGCTTTTCAAAAGTAAAAACAAAGAAAGGGCAACAAGTCAATGTGATTGAGGACACTGATTTAAGTGAGACATTTTTTGTACGAATGGTGTCATGTGACAATATAGAAAAGGATACAGAAAATGTGCAGCCCTCAGGAATGGACAATGCTGAACATAAAGTTAATGCAGTAAAAGAGGACAAATGGATAATGCCACTGCAGGTAAATGGAGCATTAGTTACAATGAAACTAGACACTGGGGCAAAAGCAAACTTAATCAGTATGAGTGACATTAAAAATATGAAAGAAAAGCCCAAAATGCAGAAAAAGTCAGTACTACTGAAGGACTATAATGGACAGAAAATAGATAGCTTAGGTGTATGCAGACTTAAAGTGACAGTCAAAGGCAAAGTGCATCATCTCATGTTTTCTGTTGTGGCTGAAGGACTTGATTCACTACTAGGTGACAAAGTTTGTGAGGACTTAGAACTGGTCAAGAGAGTCTACCGTATAAACTGTGCCATAAGCAGACCAGATGACTCGGTGGATTCTGTAGTGAGTAATTTCCAGGATGTGTTCAAAGGATTTGGAGTTCTACCATTCACTTACAAGACCCAGCTAAAGGAGGATGCTCAGCCAGTGGTACATGCTCCATGAAGAGTTCCAGCACCCCTGCGTGACTGGCTCAAGAAAGAACTGGACAGAATGACCACACTAGGAGTCATCAGGAAAGTCGAAGAGCCAACAGACTGGGTTAACTCCATGGTATGTGTAAAGAAAAAGAACAATGATCTAAGAGTATGCATGGATCCAAAGGACTTAAATGCAAACATAAAACGTGAACACTACTAGATTCCCAAGCGAGAAGAAATCACGCAGATCATGACGTCATTTAATAGTGCAACGCCCTTTGTGCGCCCCAAACCGGAACTTCACTCGCGCCGGCCCATTGTGCGCCGGGCGTCCCGAGCGACTGTGAAGTGGAACGGTACACAGGCCAGCCGGGCCGGGGGGAGCGCTAATTAAAGGGCACTTACCCAGCAGTATAAAGGCCAGCCATTTTGCAGCATTCACTCTTGTGCAACGGTTTTTTGGACAGAGACCAAGGAGGAGAGTTTACTGGTTTGGACCAACACTTGGACAGGTATTTTTGGCTCAGGCCAGAGCTTACCAATTATCTTTGCCTTCATTCAGAGCTCAGTGTTTGCCAGCATATAATGGGGGCTGCATTGGGTGGCAACGCTGAATTTCAGCCTTATGCCAGAAGGGCTTACAGACGCCGTGAGAGAGTGGCAGCCCTGGCTAGACGCAGAGGGGGCAACAGGCGTCGCCAACTGAGGCCTTACCCACGCAGGGTATACCGCCAGCAGACCTCCTATCTGACCATGTCTGCCGCGATGTGTGTTAGGAGGCTGCGATTCCGAAGGGAGGTGGTTGCAGACATCTGCTGGCTGCTTCAGAGAGATCTGCAGCCACAGCTGATGCGCAGGACGTCTCTGTTGGTGGCAGTGAAGGTGACGGTGGCTCTCAACTTCTATGCCTCCGGCTCCTTCCAATCCGCTACTGGGGACATCGCTAACATCTCCCAGTTCGCCATGCATTGCTGCATCCGCCAGGTGACCGAAGCCCTTTTCAGAAGGAGACATCAATTCATCTCCTTCCCCATGACCCTGGACAAGCAGCAGCAGCGTGCAGTGGGGTTTGCAAGAATAGCGGGCTTCCCCATGGTGCAGGGCGCCATTGACTGCACGCATGTGGCTTTGCGGGCACCTCTTGAGCATGCCGAGGAGTACCGCAACCGGAAGGGCTACCATTCCCTCAATGTACAGCTGGTGTGTGACCACAGGCAGCGCATCCTAGCTGTCAATGCCCGCTTTCCAGGCAGCAGCCACGATGCCTTTATCCTGCGACAGACAACTGTGGCTGACATGTTCCAGGCACAGCCTCCCCCAAGAGGATGGCTTATCGGGGACAAAGGCTATCCTTTGTGTACCTGGCTCATGACCCCACTCCGCGCGCCCACGACCCCTGCTGAAGAGGCATACAACGAGAGCCATCAAGCGACGAGGAACCTCATAGAACAAACAATCGGCGTGCTCAAGCAACGGTTCCGCTGTCTCGACCGCTCCGGGGGAGCCCTCCAGTATTCGCAGGATCGAGTCTCCCAACTCGTCGTCGTTTGCTGCATGCTGCACAACCTGGCTATCCGCAGGACTCAGGCACTGCCACCTCACGTTGGACCACCACCTCAGGAGGAGGAGCAGGAGGAGCATGAGGACGACGAGGACGAGGAGTACCAGCCCAGGAGGGATGCACAAGGTCCAAGGGCCGCCCGTCGTCGGCTTATTGAACGTCACTTCTAGGCCCCCTGTCAGGGAATGGCTTGTGCCAATGATAGAACATGATTGCAGCCGCTCCGCAAGCCCTCAGCCGGTTAAGGCAACAAACACTTCAAAGATCAAACATGGACAATGTGAATAAATAAAATGCTTTATTGTACAAACTCTGGGCCCTTCCCACATGAAAACCAAAAACAGATGAAACCCCCAAAAAACACTCAAACACATTACTCGCTCCCACAACCTGGGGAGGATTTACAAAATAGGGCAACTAAAATGGCCGTCATTCTCGGCCTTCGTCCAAAACAAACATCACATCATCGGCCTTCAAAAAACAAACATCCAATTCTCGGCCTCAAGAAACAAACACAAATGGCCACAGATTCGACTATTTGGCCCACTAGGGCGATGCCTTGGCCATCTTTGGGTGGCCCCTGCCCGCCCTGCTGCTCCGCCTCAAAGTAAGGCCATTGGCTGCTGCAAGGCTGGGGGCAGGCTCCTGAGGGGCACATGTCGTGACGGCAGATGCCCTTGGGGGTCGGCCTAGTCGAGGTCTGGCCGTCGAGCGGCCGGCTGTTGATTGCTGCAGCTGTGGCTGGCCAGCATCAGTCGCTGCAGCAGCTCCTGGCAGCTCCACTGGGGGAGTGGCAGTGGCGGCTGGAGGAATGGCGGCAAGCTGGCGGATGGCAGGCGCTCGCTGGTCGCCTGAGACACTGGCACTCGCCCGGGCCAGCACTGCAGCATGCGCACCAATCTGCCGAGGGACAGACCGGTGTGCTGCTGCAGCGCGCCGGGTGCCCTGGCAATGCCTGGCTGACACAGCGAGTGTGGCAGCAGTGAGTGCCCGTGTGGACCTGTTCACTGACCGCAGCAGAGCAGCCAGTGACTGGACGGCACCACTAATCACCTGGCCAGTCGCTGACAGATCTGCCCGGTATTCCACCCGACTGGTGGCTTCTAAGGGCCCGAACTCGGCCACACTCCGAGAGAATGTGATCGAGCTCTCAGTCGAGATGGAGAGTGAGGAAATTGAATCAGAGACTAAGGTCCAGAACTTAAATAAAGGGAATTACGAGGGTATGAGACGGGAATTGGGTAAGATTGATTGGGTGGTGTTTCTGGGGGGATTGACAGTGGATAGACAATGGCAAGCATTCAAAGATAGAATGGAAGAATTCCAGAACATGTTTATACCGGTTTGGCATAAAAATAAACCTAAAAAGGTGACTCAACCGTGGATAACGAGGGAAATTAGGGACAGCATAAAATCAAAAAAAAGGGCATATCAACTGGCAAAAAAAAGCACCAGACCGGAAGATTGGGGGCAGTACAGGATACAGCAGAAGAGGACAAAGGGATTAATCAGGAAGGGGAAAATAGAATACGAAAGTAAACTTGCAGCAAAAATAAAGACAGACTGCAAAAGCTTTTATCGGTATATCAGGAGGAAAAGACTGGTAAAATCCCAAGTCGGTCCCCTGCAGTCCGATTCGGGAGAATATATAATGGAGAATAAGGAAATGGCAGACCAATTAAACTCATACTTTGGTTCTGTATTCACAAAGGAGGACACAAATAACCTCCCAGGAATATCGGCAAACATAGGGACTAATGAGAGGGAGGAGCTGACAGAAATTAGTATCTCTAGGGATATGGTGTTGGGTAAGTTGAGGGGACTGAAGGCCGACAAATCCCCGGGGCCTGATAAACTACATCCTAGGGTACTTAAGGAGGTGGCCCTGGAGATAGCAGATGCTCTAAGGATCATCTTCCGGAACTCCATTGATTCGGGAACAGTACCCGTGGATTGGAGGGTAGCTAATGTTACCCCAATATTTAAAAAGGGGGGTAGAGAGAAAGCAGGGAATTATAGACCAGTAAGCCTTACATCGGTTGTGGGCAAAATGCTAGAGTCCATTATTAAGGATAAAATAGCGGAGCACTTGACAAATGGGGAAAGGATCGGACAGAGTCAACATGGATTTACAAAGGGTAAATCGTGTTTGACTAATCTGCTGGAATTTTTTGAGGAAGTAACTGGTAAAATAGATGGGGGAGAGCCAGTGGATGTGGTGTACCTTGACTTCCAGAAAGCCTTCGATAAGGTTCCACACAAAAGATTGTCATGCAAAATTAAGGCTCATGGGATTGGGGGCAAAGTATTAACGTGGATAGAGAACTGGCTGGCGGATAGAAAACAGAGAGTTGGAATAAACGGCTCGTTTTCAGAGTGGCAGGCAGTGACCAGCGGGGTGCCGCAAGGATCTGTCCTGGGACCCCAGCTGTTCACAATATATATAAATGATCTGGATCAGGGAATTGGATGCAATATTTCCAAATTCGCTGACGACACTAAACTAGGAGGAGGGGTGGGCTCTGATGAGGATGTCAGGAGGCTACAGTGCGATTTGGACAGGTTGGGGGAATGGGCGGATACGTGGCAGATGCACTATAATGTGGATAAATGCGAGGTTATCCACTTTGGGGGTAAAAACAGGAGGGTGGATTATTATCTAAATGGCAATAGATTGGGAGATGGGGAAGTGCAGAGGGACCTGGGTGTTCTTGTGCACCAGTCACTGAAGGAGAGCATGCAGGTGCAACAGGCGATTAAGAAGGCAAATGGTATGTTGGCCTTCATATCAAGGGGGTTCGAGTATAGGAATAGGGATACCTTACTACAGCTGTACAAGGTGCTGGTGAGACCGCATCTGGAGTATTGTGTACAGTTTTGGTCGCCCCATCTGCGGAAGGATGTTCTTGCCATGGAAAGAGTGCAACGGCGATTCACCAGGCTGATACCTGGAATGGCGGGAATGACCTACGAAGAGAGATTAAATAGTTTGGGCTTGTACTCACTGGAGTTTAGAAGATTGAGAGGGGATCTCATCGAAACATATAAAATTATGGCAGGCCTGGACAGGCTGAATTCAGAGAGAATGTTTCCAATGGCCAGGGAGCACAGAACCAGGGGCCACAGTCTAAAAATAGCGGGCAAATCATTTAAAACAGAGATGAGGAAGAATTTCTTCACTCAAAGAGTGGTGAGCCTGTGGAATTCCCTGCCACAGAGGGCTGTGAAGGCTAATACAATAAATATTTTCAAGAGAGAATTGGATATATTTCTGAAGGCTAAGGGGATTAAGGGTTACGGAGAAAAGGCGGGGACGGGGTACTGAACTGGTAAGATCAGCTATGATCTCAGACGAGGATCAGCCATGATCTCATTGAATGGCGGAGCAGGCTCGAAGGGCCGAATGGCCTACTCCTGTTCCTATCTCTATGTTACTAGAGGGAATCGATGGACTCAGGCAACCGTGCCACTGCCGCCATGAGCTCCGTGTGCCGGCGCTCCGAGTCCGCAGACAAGTCTTCGAGGCGTTCCATCTCCTCGGCGAAGAGCATCTCCTGACTGGAGGCCGGACTCTCCCTCTGGGGAGAAGGCCGCCGAGCTGGCCGACTCTTCCTGCGTTGCTGGAGGCCGCTGGGCCCAGCAATTGGACTCCCCTCCGACGCATCCCCCCTCTGGGGAGAAGGCCGCCGAGCTTCCACCCCCCTCCCGCCTTTCTGCAGCACGCAGGTCCCAGGAGCTCCCCTCCCCTTCGACACTTCCGCCACGCTGCCCTCCAGGGAAGACGTGTCCCCTACATTGGCCTGGGTGGCCGCGGCTGAGGGTTCCCCTGATGGGCCGCCTTCCTCTTGCTCCTCCTCCTGCTCCTCCTCGGAGGGTCTGTCACTGGCAAGTTCAGGGACCTCCTCTTGACCATCTGAAAGCAGGAAGGCACAAGAGTAGCTTTAGAGTGAGGAGAGGGTGTCAGTGCGGGATGCATGAGTGGTGGCATTCAGCGCATTGGTCGGACAGTGGCAAAGGATGTAGATCTGATGCGCAAGTGGGACGAGAGAGTTGCAAAAGGTGATGTCCTTACCATTGCTGCCCAGAACAGGGTCGGCATCTCCACATGCAACGGGCCCAATCACCCAGCCACCCATGAGGCGCTCCACGCGATGTTGCAGGTCGGTGAGTGGCTGGATATGGGGTCGTCCTCCCCCGGTCGCAGTCCGGCTCTTGCGATTATTCGCCAGCTTGGCCTGCAAGAGAAAGGACGGCCTCTAAGTACAGTGTGTCGCCGTGATCTTGTGTGCACTGCCTCCCATGGTGGAATAGCCTGGCCAGTGTGTCGCCATGATCTGGTGTGCAATGCCTCCCATGGTGGAATAGCTTGGCCAGTGTGTTCAGTGCAGAATGTGCAATTGATGCTCATGCCTGTGCCATAGCTGCTGGATGAAGGCTGGCCATTAGAGCTTTCAGGTCCCTTTGCCCATAATGTGAGGTGCACATGCAAGGATGAGGAGGTCACTGGAAAGGGTACTCACCCTGACAATGCGTGTGAGGTCATTTAACTTTTTGCGGCATTGGGCACCGGTCCTGGGGACGTCGCTGTTGGCTGACAGCTTGCGGGCGACATGCCTCCAGGCTCTCCTGTAGACGCGGACCGTCGCCTTCTTGCCATTGTCCGGGTACAAAACATGGCACCTCTTCTCCACAGCAGCAAGCAGCATACTCAGATCACGCTCTGAGAAGCGCTGCGCACGTTCACGGGCCTTCTCCATGTCTTCAGGCACTATTTGGGTCCAGCAGCAGTGTTCAGGCCTAGCTGGAGGGCTCCACTATCCAGGGCGTGGCAGCAGACACAGTCGACCCTTCCCCCTTAAGAGCTGGCCGGCGCCAGGGTGTCTGCTGTCAATCACGAGATGGCCGCACCTGCGCTGCACCCGGCCTCGGCGCTATCGATCACCACCTCCGGCTTAGCGCCCAAAGAGAGGCGTCCAGCAGCAGTTTTAGCGCTCGCCCGAACTAGTAGGGCGAAGCTAATGAATATCGGAGAAGAGACCTAGATTTGGCGGCGGCCGCAAACTTTAGCGGACGCCCCACTTTAGCGCCCCAAAAGTGGCGTCAATGAATTTCTAGGCCAAGGTGCTGTCTCTCTATATTTAAGGTGCTGTCTCTATATTTAAGGTGCTTTCTCTCTATATTTAAGGTGCTGTCTCTCTATATTTAAGGTGCTGTCTCTCTATATTTAAGGTGCTGTCTCTATATTTAAGGTGCTGTCTCTCTATATTTAAGGTGCTGTCTCTATATTTAAGGTGCTGTCTCTATATTTAAGGAGCAGTCTCTCTATATTTAAGGAGCTGTCTCTCTATATTTAAGGAGCAGTCTCTCTATATTTAAGGTGCTGTCTCTCTATATTTAAGGTGCTGTCTCTCTATATTTAAGTAGCTGTCTCTTTATATTTAAGGAGCAGTCTCTATATTTAAGGTGCTGTCTCTCTATATTTAAGGAGCTGTCTCTCTATTTAAGGTGCTGTCTCTCTATATTTAAGGAGCTGTCTCTCTATATTTAAGGAGCGTTCTCTCTATATTTAAGGAGCAGTCTCTATATTTAAGGAGCAGTCTCTCTATATTTAAGGAGCTGTCTCTCTATTTAAGGTGCTGTCTCTCTATATTTAAGGAGCTGTCTCTCTATATTTAAGGAGCTTTCTCTCTATATTTAAGGAGCAGTCTCTATATTTAAGGAGCAGTCTCTCTATATTTAAGGTGCTGTCTCTCTATATTTAAGGTGCTGTCTCTCTATATTTAAGGAGCTGTCTCTGGCCTAGAAATTCAGTGTAGCCACTTTTGGGGCGGTAAAGTCGGGCGGTCGCTAAAGTTAGCGCCCGCCGGAAAGTGCAGGTCACTTCGCCGAAATTCAGTAGATTTGGCCAAGAGTTTGGGCGAGCGCTGAAACTGGCGTTGCACTCCTATCTTTAGGCGCTAAGCCGGCGGTGCGGACTGATAACACCGAGGCCGGGCGCAGCGCAGGTGCGGTCATGTTTTGATTGACAGCAGACACCCTGACGCCGGCCAGCTCTTAAAGGGGGAAGGGTCGACTTGGTCTGCAGCCACGCCCTGGATAGTGGAGCCCTGCAGCTAGGCCTGAACACTGCTGGTGGACCCAAATAGCGCCTGAAGCCATGGAGAAGGCCCGTGAACGAGCGCAGCGCTTCTCCCAGCATGCTTTGAGGGTGCTGGTTAGGGGGTTGGAAAGGTACAAAGAGATCTTGTGCCCGGACAGTGGCAAGAAGGCTCCCAGGAGGCAGTACAGGAGAGCCTGGAGGAAAATCGCCCACAGGGTGTCAGTCAACAGCGATGTCCCCAGGACTGGTGACCAATGCCGCAAGAAGTACAACGACCTCACTCGGATGGTCAGGGTGAGTACCCTTTCCAGTGTCCTCCTCATCCTTGCATGTGCACCTCACATTATGGGCAAAGGGACCTCAAAGGCCTAATGGCCAGCCCTCCTCCCGCAGCTATGGCACTGGCATGATCCTCAATAGCACTTTCTGCACTTAACACACTGGCCAAGCTATTCCACCATGGGAGGCAGTGCACACAACAACAGGCCACCACACTGGCCAAGCTATTCCACCATGGGAGGCAGTGCACACAACAACAGGCCACCACAATGTACTTAGAGGCCGTCCTTTCTCTTGCAGGCCAAGATGGCCCGGAATTTGAAGAGCCAGAATGTCACCGGGGGAGGCCGTGCCCAGTTCCAGGAGCTCAGTGAGCTGGAGGAGAGCGTGGCTCGACTCATGCGTGCCTGGGTGACTGGCCCTGTTGCCATTGGAGATGCCGACCCTGTGCTGCGACACAATGGTAAGGACATGACCGTTTGGACCTCTCTCGTTCCCCTAGCGCATCAGATCTACATCCTTTGCCACTGTCCGACCAATGCGCTGAATGCCACCACTCATGCCTCCCTCGCTGACGCCCTGTCCTCACTCTAAAGCTACTCTTGTGCCTTCCTGCTTTCAGCTGGTGAGGAGGAGGTCCTTGAAGCTGAGAGTGCCAGTCCCTCGGAAGAGGAGGACGACGAGGACCAACAGGAAGGCGGCACATCGGGCGAAGCCTCATCCGCGCCAGGGGATGGCAATGGAGGGGAGACGTCTTGCCTGGAGGAGAGCCAGGGGGAAGTGCTGCAGGGGGGTGTAGCTCCTGGGCCCAGTGGCGTCCAGGCACATGGGAAGGGTCGGGCAGAACGGCGGCCTTCTCCCCAGAGGGGGCAAGTGTTGCGGGGAGGCCAGTTCCTGGGCCCAGTGGCGTCCAGGCACGTGGGAAGGGTCGGGCAGAACGGCGGCCTTCTCCCCAGAGGGGGCAAGTGTTGCAGGGGAGGCCAGTTCCTGGGCCCAGTGGCGTCCAGGCACGTGGGAAGGGTCGGGCAGAACGGCGGCCTTCTCCCAAGAGGGAGAGTCCGGCCTCCAGTCCGGAGACGGTCCTCGCCCAGGAGGTGCGCCTCCTAGATGAAATGTCCGCGGATTCTGAGCGCCGCCACAAGGAGTTCATGGGAGTTGTGGGACAGTTGCCTCAGGCCACTGAGTCCCTGGCTCATAGTGTGGCCGCTTTCGGGGACTCACAGGCCAGGGGTGTCGAACAACTCGCGGCAGCACAGCTCAGGGGTGTCGACCAACTCGCGGCAGCACAGGACAGGGGTGTCCAGCAACTCGCGGCAGCACAGGACAGGGGTGTCCAGCAACTCGCGGCAGCACAGGACAGGGGTGTCCAGCAACTCGCGGCAGCGCAGGACGCGAGTCGCGAGTTCATGAGTGGTGCCGTGCAGACACTCACTGATCTGATACGGGCACAGACCAGGGCAGTTCGGGCACTCACTTCTGCCACACTCGCTGTGTCGCGGAAGCATCGCCAGGGCACCCGCCGCCCTGCTGCAGCACAGCGGTCTGGCCTCCACCAGATTGCTGCGCTTGCTGCACTGCCAGCCCGGCCGAGTGCCAGTGTCTCTGGCGACCAGCGAGCACCTGGCATCAGCCAGCTTGCTCCCATTGTTGCAGCCGCCACTGCAACTCCCCCAGCCAAGGTGCGACGAGCTGCTGCAGAGACTGATGCTGCCCAGCCACAGCTGCAGCAGTCAGCAGCCGGCTCCTCCAGGGCCGGTCCTCGTCTAGGCCGACCCCCAAGGGCATCTGCCGTCACGCATTCTCCCCCTCAGGAGCCTTCCCCCAGCCTTGCAACACCCACAGGCCCCAGGTTGAGGCGGAGCAACAGGTCGGGCAGGGGCCGCACAAGGCTGCACAAGGACTCGCCCTCTCGGCACACCCAGTAGAGTGTGTTGGCAACGGTTTTTTTTATATGGGGGTGTTTGCGTTGTCGGGGGGGCTTATTTTGGTAAGGCCGAGGATGAAGGCCAATTGGATGGGCAAGTTTTGTTATTCCTCCCCAGGTTGTGGGAGTGAGATATTTTTGTGACTGTTTTTTGGGGGTCTTGTCTGTTTTTCTGTTTCATGTGGGAAGGGCCCTGAGTTTGTTAAATAAAGCTTTTTATTTATTCAGCTTGTCCAGGTGTCATGTTTCCAGTGGTTGGTGCGTTAAGCGGCTGAGGGCTTGCGGAGCGGCTGCATTCAGGTGCGTTCATTGCCACAATCCATTCCCTGACAAGGGGCCTAGAAGTGTCGTTCAATAAGCCGCCGGCGGACGGCCCTTGGACCTTGTGGCTCCCTCCTGGGCTGGTACTCCTCCTCCTCCTCCTCCTCCTCCTCATGGTCCTCCTGCGCATCCTCCTGAGGTGGTGGTGCTACGTCAGGTGGCAGTGCCTGAGTCCTGCGGATAGCCAGGTTGTGCAGCATGCAGCAAACGACGACGAACTGGGAGACTCTATCCGGCGAATACTGTAGAGATCCGCCGGAGCGATCCAGGCAGCGGAACCGTTGCTTGAGGACGCCAATCGTTTGCTCTATGATGTTCCTTGTGGCTTGATGGCTTTCGTTGTATGCCTCCTCCGCAGGGGTCCTGGGCGCGCAGAGCGGGGTCATGAGCCATGTACACAAAGGGTAGCCCTTGTCCCCAATAAGCCATCCCCTTGGTGGAGGCTGTGCCTCGAACATGTCAGCCACAGTAGTCTGGCGCAGGATAAATGCATCGTGGCTGCTTCCTGGAAAGCGGGCATTGACAGCTAGGATGCGCTGCCTGTGGTCACACACCAGCTGTACATTGAGGGAATGGTAGCCCTTCCGGTTGCGGTAATTCTCGGCATTGTCGATAGGTGCCCGCATAGCCACATGCGTGCAGTCAATGGCGCCCTGCACCATGGGGAAGTCCGCGATCCTGCCAAATCCGACTGCACGCTGCTCCTGCCTCTCTAGGGTCATGAGGAAGGAGATGAATTGGTGTCTCCTCGCGAAAAGGGCATCGGTGACCTGCTGGATGCAGCGATGCGCGGCGAACTGGGAGATGTTCGCTATGTCCCCAGCAGCGGCTTGGAAGGAGCCGCTTGCATAAAAGTTCAGAGCCACCGTGACCTTCACTTCCACCGACAGAGACGTCCTGCACATCAGCTGTGGACGCAGATCTCTTTGAAGCAGCTGGCAGATCTCTGCAACCACCTCCCTTCTGAAGCGCAGCCTCTTAACACAATGCGCGGCAGTCATGGTGAGATAGGACACCTGCTGCCGGTATTCCCTGAGTGGGTAAGGCCTACGTTGCCGACGCCTGATGGCCCCTCTGTGTCTAGGCATGGCTGGCCCTCTCACACAGCGTCTGCGAGCCCTTCGCACATAATGCTGGAACTGAGGGTTGGAACCCCATGCAGCCCCCATAATAAACTTGCAAACAGTGAAATCACAATGAGGCAAATTTCCAAGCTCTGGCCAGAAGCCAAAAATACCTCTCCTATGTTGTCCCAAATCAGTAAGCTCTGTTCCTTGGTCTCTGTCCAGAAATCCAAAGCACTGAAGTCATTGCAGCAAAATGGCTGGGCTTTATAGGTCAGTGTAAGTGCCCTTTAATTAGCACTCCCCGAGGCCCACAGGGCCTCTGTTGCATTCCACTTCACAGTTCTTAACAGCGCCACGCCCACATTGGCCGGGCGCCACTAAATTTCCGGTTTGGGGCGCACAAACAGCGTTGCACGACGAAATGACGTCATAAGCTGCGCACGCAGCTGAGCGGGCGCAAACACTTTACGCCGGCGCTAAATGTCAACTGAAGTTGGGCGTAGGCGCAAATCGTTCTGCGCCCGGGCGCTAAGTGCCTAGCGCTGCAAATCTACCCCTCTTATGGCGTTAGCGGCTGGCGAACGCAACTGAATTTCTAGGCCTCTATATTTAAGGTGCTGTCTCTCTATATTTAAGGTGCTGTCTCTGTATATTTAAGGTGCTGTCTCTCTATATTTAAGGTGCTCTCTCTCTATATTTAAAGTGCTTTCTCTCTGTATTTAAGGTGCTGTCTCTGTATATTTAAGGTGCTGTCTCTCTATATTTAAGGTGCTGGCTCTCTATACTTAAGGTGCTGTCTCTCTATATTTAAGGAGCTTTCTCTCTATATTTAAGGTGCTGTCTCTCTATATTTAAAGTGCTTTCTCTCTGTATTTAAGCTGCTGTCTCTCTATATTTAAGGTGCTCTCTCTATATATTTAAGGTGCTGTCTCTTTATATTTAATGAGATGTCGCTCTATATTTAAGGAGCTGGCTCTCTATATTAAAAGTCATGTCTCTATATTTAAGGTGCTGTCTCTCTGTACTTAAGGTGCTGCCTCTTTATATTTAATGAGCTGTCGCTCTATATTTAAGGAGCTGGCTCTCTATATTAAAAGTCATGTCTCTATATTTAAGGTGCTGTCTCTATATTTAAGGTGCTGTCTCTCTTTATTTAAGGTGCTGTCTCTCTATATTTAAGGTGCTGTCTCTCTATATTTAAGGTCCCGTCTCTCTATATTTAAGGTGCTGTCTCTATATTTATGTTGCTGTCTCTCTATATTTAAGGTGCTGTCTCTGTGTTTAAGGTGCTGTCTCTATATTTAAGGTGCTGTCTCTCTATATTTAAGGTGCTGTCACTGTGTTTAAGGTGCTGTCTCTATATTTAAGGTGCTGTCTCTCTATATTTAAGGCGCTGTCACTCTATATTTAAGGAGCTGTCTCTCTATATTTAAGGTGCTGTCCCTATATTTAAGGTGCTGTCTCTCTATATTTAAGGTGCTGTCTCTATATTTAAGGTGCTGTCTCTCTATATTTAAGGTCCCGTCTCTCTATATTTAAGGTGCTGTCTCTATATTTATGTTGCTGTCTCTCTATATTTAAGGTGCTGTCTCTGTGTTTAAGGTGCTGTCTCTATATTTAAGGTGCTGTCTCTCTATATTTAAGGTGCTGTCTCTGTGTTTAAGGTGCTGTCTCTATATTTAAGGTGCTGTCTCTCTATATTTAAGGTGCTGTCTCTCTGTATTTAAGGAGCTGTCTCTCTATATTTAAGGTGCTGTCTCTGTGTTTAAGGTGCTGTCTCTATATTTAAGGTGCTGTCTCTCTATATTTAAGGTGCTTTCTGTGGTGTATGTAACCGTCCCACCTTTAAGAGAACTATTTTAAGAGATGTACTACTTTATCTTGGCTGCTGTATACTGTAATACCGGTGGTGACCACACCGGTATATAAGTGCTGTGTAATGTTTTATTGGGCAGTTCAGCCTGACCTTCGACTAATAAAGACCTGTTGAATTTATTCTCGTGGTCTGTGTGCAGTGATTCTTATTAACAATAACTAGAACACACAGACTTAACAGTGGTGACGATGACGATCTTACCCTGCGGCAGAGATATATCCAAGGCAGTTTAACGGGCGTCGAGAAGAGGCATCCGCCCTCATCATCCTGCTGAGAAAAGACTCGGGTCTGAAGAGCAAGGAAGAATCCTGACACGAAGCCTTCCATCAGCAACAGGCAGTGATCATCCCTTCTACCACGGTGGTGAGTAAGCCAATCAGCGACGAGCAGCAAGTCGGCCACGTTGGCTGTGAAGTAGGGGAGGGAAAAATGGAGGATATAAGGGCGGAGAACTCGACCACGGCCGGGGAAAAGAGCCGGACAGAAGTCGGGGCCAGAGGCGCTGAGACTGGGGCAGCGTAAGGCACGGGAGCCGCGGTGAATGCAAACGCAGCCGGTGTAAAAGACCGGGCTGCAAGTGGGCTGGGAGATGCAACAGCGTCGAGAGAGAGCTCGACCGCGACCGGGGAAAAAGGCCGGGCAGCTACCGAGGCCGCGAGGCGCGGGAGAAAATAAAAATAATAAAATAAATTAAAAAAGAACCGCGGAGAACTCAGCCGCAGCCGGGGGAAAGGACCGGACTGCAAGAGGGGCTGGGAGGCACGATTTGAGAACCGCTGGGGAGCGCGAATGCAGCAATACGGCAATCGCCATTACAGCCAGTGGGGGAGAAAGGCAAACGCGGGAAGCCGCCATTTTCGTAGGCGGGGGAAGAAGACAAGCGCGGGAAACCGCCATTTTGGAAAAAAAAAATAAAAGAAAAATGTCTTTTTGTTTCTCAAGAAGATTGCGAGGATGCCTAAGCGTGGTAACATCAACGATTTCGATGCCGATGTTGAAGATTGGGCCACGTATGTAGAACGCATAGAGATTTATTGTAAGGCAAATAAAATATCAGATGAAGATAAAGCACTAACCTTACTAAACTCAATGGGTGCGAAGACATACGGGCTATTGAAGCATCTTCTATCACCAGCTAAACCGGCGGATCAGGCTTTCGCTAATATTGTTGCTGTCCTGAGAAATCATTTGAACCCCACACCGCTGATGTTAGCGGAACGATTTAAATTTTATGCGAGAACGCAACTGAAAGAGGAAAGCAACGCGGAGTATTTAATTGAACTGCGTAAGCTAGCGAAATACTGTCAGTTTGGGGAAAGACTGACAGAGGCACTGAGAGACAAATTCGTGTGTGGATTGTCGAAAGAAGGAACACAAAAGCGGCTGCTTGAAGAGAATGATCTTACACTTGATAAGGCTGTCACTATTGCAGCATCGCACGAAGCCGCAGCGAGAGGCACTGCGGAAATGCAGCTGAAGGCAGCGGTACTCAGCGTAGATCAAATGGCTTTGGGTACAGCGAAATGTTATCGTTGTGGAAAGACAACACACGATCAGAACCAATGCTGGTTTAAAAATCAGGAATGTAGAAAATGTGGCAAGCTTGGTCACATAGCTAAAGTGTGCCGGTCAGGAAAGAAGACCAGCAACAAAAAGTCACCGCAGGAAAAGTGCAGAAATGTACATAAGGTGGCTGAGAAGAGTGCGGATGAACAGAATTCGGATTCAGACTCCAACAGCAAGGAACTGGGTAGTCTGAGAATTCACAATGTGAGTAAGGAAGCTGACCTACAAACTATCTGGGTCACACTTCAGATAGCAGGAGTCCAAGTGAAGATGGAATTGGACACCGGATCGGCGTTGACGGTCATGAACAAGCAAGATTACAAAAGGTTATTCACACATATTCCCCTACGGGATACGGAGATAGTATTGCAGACATACACGGGGCAAAGAGTATACCCCATCGGAAAGATAAAAGTCAAGGTGGTACACAAGGGCAAAGAACACCAAGGAATGGACATATATGTACTGCCTGAGGGAGGTCCACCACTTCTGGGACGGGAGTGGATCAGGAAAATAAATATGGACTGGCACTCCCTAAAAGCAATAACGGTAGATTCCGGAAAAAAAGATGTCAAACCTGAACGATTGTCCAGAATATTAGATGAGGCTAAAGAGGTGTTCCAACAGGGACTGGGAACACTGAGAGGAATTAAGGCAAAAATCAAGATTGCAGAACATGCAAACCCAAAATTTTTCAAAGCCAGACCGGTACCTTATGCGATACGACCTGCTGTGGAAGCTGAGCTGGAAGGGCTAGAACGTTCAGGAGTACTGTCTAAGGTGGACTGGAGTGAGTGGGCCATGCCCATTGTTCCCGTCATGAAGCGTTCATCAAGTAACAAGCCAGGGGAACCGGGGAAGGTCCGCATCTGTGGAGACTTCAAGATCACGGTTAATCCGGTGCTTCACACGGTGCAATATCCGCTTCCGCGGATTGAGGATATCTTTGCTTCATTGTCTGGTGGGAAACACTTCACCAAGATAGACCTGGCGCAAGCGTACTTACAGATGGAAGTTGAGGAAGAGTCGTGCCAGTATCTCACAATCAACACGCACAGAGGCTTGTATCGATATAATAGACTGGTTTTTGGAGTGGCTTCGGCTCCAGCAATTTGGCAGAGGGCCATGGAGCAGGTATTACAGGGAATTCCAAGCACTCAATGTTACTTGGACGATATCCTGATTACAGGAGATGACGATGAGGAACACCTTGCAAATTTGAAACTGGTGCTCACCAGATTGAAGGAATATGGACTTCGAGTTAATCGCCAGAAATGTGAGTTCTTTCAGAAACGGATCTCGTACTGTGGTCATGTCATTGACCAGGAGGGGCTGCACAAGTCACCTGACAAGATCGAAGCTGTTGTGAAGGCTCCCGCTCCGGAAAATGTATCCCAGTTGAGGTCGTTCCTAGGGTTGATTAACTATTACCATAAGTTTCTGCCAAATCTATCCACGGTGCTGCACCCGTTGAACGCTCTTTTGCAGAAAGAAGTACCATGGAAGTGGAGCAAGGACTGTAAGAAGGCCTTTCGCAAAAGCAAGGCATTGATCACCTCAGAGGAAGTGTTGGCTCACTTCAACCCAACGCTACCTATTCGTTTAGCTTGTGATGCTTCTCCTTATGGTATTGGAGCAGTACCCTCACACAAGTTGCCAAATGGCTTGGAAAGGCCAGTCGCATTTGCATCCAGATCATCGACCTCCGCTGAGCGCAACTATGCTCAGATAGATAGGGAGGCTCTCAGCCTTGTGTGGGGAGTAAAGAAGTTTAATCATTACCTGCAGGGCCAGAAGTTTACACTGCTGACAGACCACCAGCCGTTGGTATCCATTTTTAACCCTAAGAAGGGTGTTTCGGTGATGACAGCATAGAGGCTCCAGAGATGGTCCCTTTTCCTAGGGGCACATCAATATCAGATAGAATTCAAAGGTACAAAGCAGCATGGTAATGCTGATGGGCTGTCGCGCCTGCCACTACCTACTGAGGAGGAGGCACCGACGGTTGACCCGGTGGAGTTATTTCACTCGACCATCATCGAATGTTTACCTGTCACCAATGCAAATATTGAAAGGGAGACTAGGAATGACCCAACACTGTCCCGGGTCTACGAATTGACAGTAAAGGGATGGCCAGCCCATGGTGATCCACTGTTACCGGCATTCTCAGCAAGACGAGAACAGCTGTCCATCTGTCAGGGAACATTGATGTATGGAACAAGGGTGATTATCCCTCCTAAGTTAAGAGAGAGAGTTCTAAAAGAACTACATGAAGGTCATCTGGGGGGAGTCAAGATGAAAAGCCTTGCTAGGGCTTATGTGTGGTGGCCGGGTATCGACCAACAGATAGAGGATCTGACGAAAAGCTGCTCAGGGTGCCAAAAAGTCCAAAATGCACCTCCAATTGCACCGCTGCATCCATGGGAATGGCCTTCAACCCCATGGCAACGTGTACATATTGACTTTGCTGGTCCATTCATGGACTCCATGTTTTAATTGCGGTGGACGCACATTCTAAATGGCCAGAAGTGATTAATATGACTACCACTACCTCGGAGAAGACGATCGCGGTGCTAAGAACGATATTTGCAAGAAATGGATTGCCAGAGCAAATATGTTCAGACAACGGACCACAGTTCGTGTCAGAGGGATTCCAGAAATTCCTGAAGAAGAATGGGGTGAAACACTATACCTCTGCCCCATATCATCCAGCTACGAATGGGCTGGCCGAGAGGTTTGTACAGACGTTCAAAAAGGCAATAAAGGCCATGAGCGAAGATCAGATTCCACTGCAACACAAGGTGGACAATTTCCTACTGGCATATCGAAACGCCACCCATGCAACAACAAACCAAAGTCCTGCCATGATGTTCTATAACAGGAGGTTGCGGTCCAGGTTGGACTTGTTAAAACCAAATGTGCGGAGGGAAGTCGAAAACAAACAGTTCCAGCATATCAATAACAAGCCCACTCGGAGTTTTGAAATAGGACAACCGGTGTTAGCCAGGGACTATAAAAACGAGAAATGGCAATCTGGAACAATTTGGGCCAGACAAGGACCCCTGATGTACACGGTAGATGTTGGTGAAAACGTAATGCGACGTCATGCTGACCAACTGGTGGGATCGAGAACAAGGGTCGAGCCCATGGTTACGACAGGGACAACCGTGGAGGAAGTTAGTGAACCTGAAGCATCTACCTCAGAAGTGAATATACCTGATGATGATGTCCTATCCATAGGGGATCAACTAGATGAGTCACTCCAGCAACGAGAACCAGAGACCCCTGAAAGGCGTTATCCGTCTCGGATCAGGCGGCCTCCTCAGAGACTGAATCTGTGAACTGTTTTTACATGAAGTTGTGTATATATGCTATTATGTTATGTTAAATGGGGAATATATACTGTTAAGCTAAAAAGGGAGGATTGTGGTGTATGTAACCGTTCCACCTTTAAGAGAACTATTTTAAGAGATGCACTACTTTATCTTGGCTGCTGTATACTGTAATACCAGTGGTGACCACACCGGTATATAAGTGCTGTGTAATGATTTATTGGGCAGTTCAGCCTGACCTTCGACTAGTAAAGACCTGTTGAATTTATTCTTGTGGTCTGTGTGCAGTGATTCTTATTAACAATAACTAGAACACACAGACTTAACACTTTCTCTCTATATTTAAGGTGCTGTCTCTCTATATTTAAGGTGCTGTCTCTCTATATTTAAGGAGCTGTCTCTCTATATTTAAGGAGCTGTCTCTCTATACTTAAGGTGCTGTCTCTCTATATTTAAGGTGCTGTCTCTCTATATTTAAGGAGCTGTCTCTCTATATTTAACGTGCTGTCTCTCTATACTTAAGGAGCTGTCTCTCTATATTTAAAGAGTTCTCTCTCTATATTTAAGGTGCTGTCTCTCTATATTTAAGGTGCTGTCTCTATATTTAGGGTGCTGTGTCTCTATATTTAAGGTGCTGTCTCTCTATATTTAAGATGCTGTCTCTATATTTAAGGTGCTGTCTCTCTATATTTAATGATTTGTCTCTATATATTTAAGGTGCTGTCTCTTTATATTTAAGGTGCTGTCTCTCTTTATTTAAGGTGCTGTCTCTATATTTAAGGTGCTGTCTCTCTATATTTAAGGTTCTGTCTCTATATTTAAGGTGCTGTCTCTCTATATTTAAGGTGCTGTCTCTCTATATTTAAGGTGCTGTCTCTATATTTAAGGTGCTGTCAGTTCAGTTCAGTTCAGTTCAAATGCTTTATTGGCATGAAAGTTTACAGAGAACCATATTGCCAAAGCTTACATTGCAAAAAGGTACAGTTTTCCAACATTCTGTAGGTGTCAATCGATTTGACATTTGTTGGGTATATACAATATTACTTTTAAACAATATTAATTTTAAACAGTCTTTCTACTTCATTTGGTACGTTCAATATTAATTTTAAACAGTCTTACTTTTAAACAGTCCTCAGGTTGTGACATGTTGTTACATATTTAGCCCCAAGGTATGGTCTGTCTCCTTCTCCTAGGACTAATCTCAATTTTGACAGATCATCCAATTCCTTGAAATCTGGGGTTGTTTGGCTTAGCTTGTTGAATAATATGTTTCTTGATGTGTTGAATTTTTCGCATTTTAGGAGGAAATGCATTTCTGTTTCAACCTCGCCAGCCAGACATTGATCGCATATTCTATTCTCTCTAGGTTGCCAGGATTTCTTGTATCTGCCTTTTTCAATTTCCAGTTGGTGGTCGCTTAGTCTGTACCTGGTGAGGGTCTGTCTCTGTTTTGTGTCTCTGATGGTCGTGAGGTAGTCTGCCAGTTTATATTCTCTTTTTAGGGCCCGGTAACATTCTAATCTGCTTTGGCTTTTGGTTATTTTGTTCCAATGTTTATATTAAAGGTGCAGTCTCTCTATTTAAGGTGCTGTCTCTCTATATTTAAGGAGCTGTCTGTATATTTAAGGCGCAGTCTCTCTATATTTAAGGCGCTGTATCTCTATATTTAAGGAGCTGTCTCTCTATTTAAGGTGCTGTCTCTCTATTTAAGGTGCTGTCTCTCTATATTAATGGTGCTGTCTCTATATTTAAGGTGCTGTCTCTCTATATTTAAGGAGCTGTCTCTCTATATTTAAGGTGCTGTGTCTATATTTAAGGTGCTGTCTCTCTATATTTAAGGTGCTGTCTCTATATTTAAGGAGCTGTCTCTCTATATTTAAGGTGCTGTCTCTATATTTAAGGAGCTGTCTCTCTATATTTAAGGTGCTCTCTCTCTATATTTAAGGTGCTGTCTCTCTGGCCTCGAAATTGGGTTTTGGCTTAGCCAGGGCTTTAGCGCCGGAAGTTAGTGCCGGCGCTAAGTCCCCCTGCACGCGCCAAAAATTCAGTAGCGCCGCGCCCAAATGGCTGCCGGCGCTACTGAAGGGTCTTAGCGCCTGGAAAAGGGCGCTAACTGCCGTTTAGCGCCGCAATTCCGGCGCTGCGGCACCCGATGCGGTGCGGCAGGCTGGGGAAGTGCAGGCCTCCTCCTTCCGTTAAGGAGGAGCTGCCTGCACCCGGCCGCGGCCCGCGCAAATCTGTTTAAAAATGAGCCCGGCACCTCGGACAAGTGCCGGGCTTGCATCTGTTCCGGGGGCGGGGAGGGAGAAGTCCGGGGAGGGAGCTGCGGAAAGGCGGCCGGCGGGAAAGTGGCCGGCCGCCGCGGCGCCTTTAATGCGCCGGCGCAAACACATGTTGGACTCTGTTGCCAGAGTCTTAGTTGCGGCTGCCACGGGCGAGGCGGCCGCAACTGAATTTCGGCGCTGGGGCCCGTTGGCATGGCAACCGGGACGCTGCGCACACCGATGACGTCATCGGTGCCGGCGCAGCGCTACCGGTGCAACGCCGCTTTAGGGCCCCAGGGAATTTTTCAACTGGCCATAACTCTGGCGCTAGTCCCTCTAGCGCCTCAAAAGCGGCGCTAAGGCTAGTGAATTTGTAGGCCAGAGGTGCTGTCTCTATATTTAAGGAGCTGTCTCTCTAGATTTAATGTGCTGTCTCTATATTTAAGGTGTTGTCTCTCTATATTTAAGGTGCTGTCTCTATATTTAAGGTGATGTCTCTCTATATTTAAGGTGCTGTCTCTCTATATTTAAGGTGCTGTCTCTATATTTAAGGTGCTGTCTCTCTATATTTAAGGAGCTGCCTCTCTATATTTAAGGTGCTGTCTCTCCATATTTAAGGTGCTGTCTCTCTATATTAAAGGTGCTGTCTCTATATTTAAGGTGCTGTCTCTCTATATTTAAGGTTCTGGCTCTGTATATTTAAGGTGCTGTCTCTATATTTAAGGTGCTGTCTCTATATTTAAGGTGCTGTCTCTCTATATTTAAGGTGCTGTCTCTATTTAAGGTGCTGTCTCTCTATATTTAAGGTGCTATCTCTATATTTATGGTGCTGTCTCTCTATATTAAAGGTGCTGTCTCTATATTTAAGGTGTTGTCTCTCTACATTTAAGGAGCTGTCTCTATATTTAATGTGTTGTCACTCTGGATAAAAATTCGGTTACTTTGCGCCTCCTGTTAGCACCCTTAGAGGGCGCCAACGTGGCGCAAATCAACTAGCAACCCGCCTGCTTTGAAATTCTGCGCTGGCCCACTACCCTTTAATAAGGGGGCGTTATTTATTTTGGAGCGTGTGTCAAATTTTCCCCCTCTATATTTAAGGTGCTGTCTTGTAAGATTCTCAAAATTAACAGATCCCCCAAAGCTAGAAGAAAACCCTGAGGAAAATGACTTTGGACTCTTTCTAAACACGTTTCAGGATGATAAAATAACAGGGCATGTTTGGACCTGTACAGGGAGAAAAGGCTGCAACAGGAAAGTGATCAACCTCTGTAAAAACAGTTTGGATATAGGAGTAAATCAAATTGCCTGGGGAACTGTGTAACCTCAATTCATCCTAACAATCGATCCACGAAGGAGCAGTCCCCACCCAAAACACAGGACCCATCCAAAACATGCATAATGCAAATCACCTCACCAACCTACATAGAAATCTCAGGCTCAGACAGGATACTCGAAACCTAAATATAACTATGACAATGAACTAGGCGATCAACAACTCACTGACTAAACAGTACAACATCCCAAAACCATTTTTCACATTTTTAAAAATCAAGTTACCTAAACAGCCCGCCCAAATCAAGCAATAGACTGGGACTGAATTGGCATGCAGATTAGGAGAACCCAATTAGTATAATTAAAGACCTGTTTTCTAAAGAAAGTCAACTCTCCAGAAGTTGGAGACAACTCAAGAAGTTCTCAGAAAGCTCGCCCCAGAAGCAACACACAAGAGAAACCGAAGCATTGAAACGGGGCAGCGTTCTACCGTACACCCAAGTTCAACAGCTTCAGTGACCCAGGACATCGTCGGACACCCCGTGGCAACAAGAGCCTTACGAAACTACCAACAAAATATTACCACCAACCAATCCGGTAATATTGAAACACCGCGACCAAAGAAAAAGAACTCAGGAGAAAAACCGAAGATTCGAAAGGTTCCACTCTACAATCTATTCCTGATTTACCCCGGGTAAAATTTTTACTTAAAAGGAACTCTAAACCCTATCTCTACCGAAGAAAAGTGGGTACTCACCCCATAGATCCAAAACGCACCCTACCGCATGAGCGGACTCTCAACGACTGACCAGCAGATAGTCAAAGTCCTCTACCACGTACGGGATACAGCAGACACTGACCAACACATCCAGTGAACCCTGAAACCACGAACCAGCTCAACTGTCAAGGATTCGTTTTGGTGAGCATTATCCCTGGTCCTCTAGAGTCCAACTTAGCTAGGAAGTGGGATTGGGAGGGGTGAGGTATTTTTCTACTGTATTTTCCCTCGTATGTATTGAAGTGTTCCCCATTTTTATTAGAGTAGAAGATTGCTGTGTTATATTTTCTTTCTTGAATAAAGATCAAAGGCCTAGAAATTCACTGGCGCCCCATTTTGGGGTGCCAAGCTCGCCTGGGCGCCGGAGTTACCGCTGTGAATGGAGCTGTTGCATCCACCAGAAATTCAGTTTGAGCACCCCAAGAGGGACGCGGGGCACTGCTCGAGGCGCCCCGCGTCCCTCTTAGGACGCTGAAACTGAATATTGCAACGCAGCGTGCCGCAGTGCCACACGCTGCGGCATGGCGCGCTGCGGTACTGCAGGCCTTCCTCCCCTTCTTAAGGGGGAGGGGCCTGCACCAGCGCAATGACCGATCGCGAGTGCCGGCAAAAGAGCCCGGCACCGAGGAGAAGTGCCAGGCCCTCGGGACACAGCTGGCACTGCCCGGGGGGGGGGATCAGGAGGCCGAAGATGGAGGTGCTGGCAGGCAGCCAATGAAAAAAATGGCTGCCCCGCACCTCCACCTTAATTTGCGCCACTACCGACACAGGTAGGCCCCATGAACCGGGCACAATTTGCGGCCGGCATTACAGAGGTGGGCGCGACCAAATATCACGATCAGGGTGGTAGCACCGATGACATCATCGGTGGCAGCGCAGCGCTACAGGCTAACGCCGCCATTAGCGCCCCGCTAAATATCGCAGGAGGCGTGGCCAGTGGCGCTAAAGCCACTGAGTGCCCTCTTTAGGTGCTAACTGGTGGCGCAGCCCACCGAATTTCTAGGCCAAAGTTTCTTGCACCAAAACCAGTTGTCTGCTGCATTTTTGTCACAACTTCTAAATAAGCCCAAGGTCTAGAATCAAGGGAGTGGGAGCGATTCGAACCACTTAGAAGTCAGAGGGGAAGCTGACCCACACACCACCCCTACATAATGGCGACCGCGGCAGGACCTTGGCAAAAGGGATGTGATACAGTGGACACTGTTTTTGAGGAGAGAACTAAGATGGAAGAGAGGATTTCCTCTTACGTGTTCATGAGAGTAAATATCACCAAGAAATGGGTGCTCAGTCTGTTACGTGCTGAGCGTCCAATAAACGCTGTAGCCAAATGGACTGAAAGCAAGGACCATAAGAGAACGGTGGAGAAAGCAATCTGGTTGGTAAGCTTCCAGCGACAGGTCCAGCTTTTGGATAAAGGTGTTGAGGCACTGGCAGCAGAGCTACAGGAATCAGTTCAACGGTCTCACGCAAGGGCTCTAGCAGGGGAAAGGTTATTGGAAGAACTAAATGCACAAAACCGGGGAAAAATGCAGCTAGTGGAAACACACAGAAACAGACAGGAATACTTTTGGTGTCAGGTCACCGAAGCCAAAAATAATGAACTGGTGTTATGGGAAGAGAACGTCCACCTCGCCAGGCAAGTAAGAGAGCAGGAGGAGAGGTTGAGAGACATCCAGGCAGCTTATAAAATAACAAGCACTAGGGGGTTTGAGGCGGGAGATCACGGCCCCTGTCAGAAACAAATCGACAGTTTGAACCTTGCTGTGTCCAGGGCCAAAGGCATGGTATGCCTAATAATCCCGGGTGTGGCCCGGGTGGACCTGGGAGAGCAAGGGGAAACTGTTCGGACACCACCTGTGGCGCCGGGGAACGACCCGGTTTGGCAGCAGGAGGGACGGACGATTTGTGAGGCCGGCAGGGATTGCACATCACCACCACCTGTGGCGCCAGGTTTTAACTCAGTTTGGCAGCAGGGAGAGGTGGGCAAGCCAATGCAAGAAGGGTCGGAGCTGGGGCTGATGTGCCCGATCCGGCAGCAAAAGTTTGGCCCACCCGGTGGTGGTGGGGTTCAGGGACCGCTTGAAAGCCAATTCGTGCTTCCCCATGGTACCCAACAGCTTAGGGCTATGGTAAGCCGCCTGAGTAAGCTCACTCAAAAAGGGGACCCCTCAGTCCACTTCATGGAAGTGGAACAGGCAGCAGGTATTAACGAGTGCGATGACTCTGAAATGGCAAAGATGCTCCTTTTCTCCCTGGATAGCAAACTCTACCAGTCCCTCTCTGCGGAGAGCAAGAAGGGGCAGGGTGGATACGCTGTTATATGGGAGGAAGTTCTGAAGGCCATGGGCATGAATGTTGGAAGTTCCTTCTCCCGGGTGGAGAGGACAGTACAGCTCATAGGGGTGACCCCACAGGCTTTCGCAGACAGTCTGTGGCCTGTGTACAGGAGTGCCTTTAGTGGGGTTCTCAACCATGCTCACCTGAACCAGGAAGGTAATGATCAGTAACCTGTCATTCTGGAATGGTACACTAGGTGGTGCTGTATGTATATAAGAATGGGCTACCCACGATGCACTGGGCTACCCACAAGGCAGCAGTCAAAATGGATGCCTCTACAGATACTGTACCTAGTCCACATGTGCTCAATAAAGTGTCTAGCAAAAGCTAGCTGTTCTTAATAAAAAACGACTAGTTATTAATGAACATAACATGGTACCAGGATTGGTAAGATCTGCTGAATATTGTGCAATGCGACATGGAGAAATTGAAGCCACCAGTGCATTTGAAACTCACAGGAAATATTGACTACAATTGGCAGACTTTTAAACAACAATTCGAACTCTACATTGCTGCCATCGGGTACGGTATGAAGCCAGACGCAAGGAAAATAGTGTTGCTGCTTACGGTTGCAGGCCCACAGGTGATAGAGGTATTTAATACATTTGTATTTAATCCAGAGGAGAACAGAGAAAAATTAGAAGATGTGCTAAAGAAATTTGATACACATTGTTCTCCCAAAAAGAATGAGACCTATGAAAGGTACGTGTTCTGTTCTCGGACAGAGCGGCAAAATTAGACTTTTGATAGCTTTTTGACTGATCTGAAACTGAAAGCAAAGACATGTAATTTCTCTGAGCTGAAAGCATCCATGATTCGTGACCAAATTATGTTTGGTATTCATGATAAAATGGCTAGGGAACGTCTGTTGAGAGAAACCGAACTAACATTGGAAAATGCTGTGAAAACATGCCAAGCCAGCGAGCTAGCTCGAAAGCACACGAAGACTTTCAGTGAAATCAATAATGATGCAATTGTAATGAGTGATAATGCTGCTGTCGGTGCTGTGTCCAACAAGGGGAAGAAACGTGGCAGAACAGAAATGAAAAGCAATCGGAGGATGAAATTTTTAATTGTAAATGCTGTGGTTACAAACACCAGTTAAGACAATGCCCAGCGTTTGGAAAAATGTGCACAAAGTGCAATGGAAAGAATCACTTTGCCAAACAATGCTTTTCAAAAGTAAAAACAAAGAAAGGGCAGCGAGTTAATGTAATTAAGGACACTGATTTAAGTGAGACATGTTTTGTAGGAATGGTGTCATGTGACAATATCAAAAAGGATACAGAAAATGTGCAGCCCTCAGGAATTAACAATGCTGAACATAAAGTTAATGCAGTAAAAGAGGACAAATGGATGATCCCACTGCAGGTAAATGGAGCATTAGTTACATTGAAACTAGACACTGGGGCAAAAGCAAACTTAATTAGTATGAGTGGCATTAACAATATGAAAGAAAAGCCCAAAATACAGAAAAAGTCAGTACTACTGAAGGACTATAATGGACAGAAAATAGATAGCCTAGGTGTATGCAGACTTAAAGTGACAGTCAAAGACAAAGTGCATCATCTCATGTTTTCTGTTGTGGCTGAAGGACTTGATTCACTACTGGGTGACAAAGCTTGTGAGGACTTAGAACTGGTCAAGAGAGTCTACCGTATAAACTGTGCCATAAGCAGACCAGATGACTTGGTGGATTCTGTAGTGAATAATTTCCAGGATGTGTTCAAAGGATTTGGAGTTCTACCATTCACTTACAAGATCCAGCTAAAGGAGGATGCTCAGCCAGTGGTACATGCTCCACAAAGAGTTCCAGCACCCCTGCGTGACCGGCTCAAGAATGAACTGGACAGAATGACCACACTAGGAGTCATCAGGAAAGCCGAAGAGCCAACAGACTGGGTTAATTCCATGGTATGTGTAAAGAAAAAGAATAATGATCTAAGAATATGCATGGATCTAAAGGACTTAAATGCAAACATAAAACGTGAACACTACCAGATTCCCAAGCGAGAAGAAATCACCAGTGAAATGTCAGGTGCCAGATACTTTACAAAGCTCGATGCCTCACAAGGATTTTGGCAACTAAAACTGGATGAAGAGAGCACCAAATACTGTACCTTCAACACACCATTTGGCAGGTATTGTTTCCTCAGAATGCCTTTTGGGATAATATCTGCATCTGAAATCTTTCATAGAGCGATGGAACACATAATTGAAGGTCTGGAAGGAGTTCGGGTCTATGTTGATGACATCATCATCTGGGGCTCCACACTGAAAGAACACAATGAGAGACTGACTGAAGTGCTACAGAGCATACGCCAGAATGGACTGAAGCTCAACAAAGCCAAGTGTCAGTTTGGCGTCCAGGAAGTCACTTTCCTAGGAGATAACCTATCTGGTAAAGGAATAGAGCCAGATATGGAAAAAGTAAACGCCATACTCAAAATGCCCCGACCCACTGACAAAAAAGGAGTGCTATGCATCATGGGGACGATAAACTTCATTGGAAAGTTCATTCCTAACTTGTCAGCCAAGACAGCCTGTCTGCGAGACCTGCTACGTAAAACAAACGAGTTCGCATGGACAGAAAGACATGAACAAGAGTGGATAAACCTCAATACAGTGCTGACAACCACACCTGTACTCACTTTCTTTGACCCAACAAAAAGAATCAAAGTGCCAACGGATGCATCAAAAGATGGCCGAGGTGCGGTCTTGCTACAAGCAGAGGGTGAAGATTGGAAGCCTGTTGCCTATGCCTCCAGGTCTATGACTGATACTGAGTGTCGATACGCCCAGATTGAAAAGGAATGTCTAGGCTTGGTAGTTGGACTAGAAAAGTTTCATGGCTACATATATGGACTTCCCACCTTCACAGTTGAGACAGACCACAGCCCACTGGTTGCCATCATAAAAAAGAACCTGAATGAGATGTCTCCAAGGATTCAACGACTCATGATGAAGCCGCAAAGATATGACTTTGAACTGATCTACACACCAGGCAAATACATAGTGTTAGCAGATGCACTATCCCGAGCACCCACAATGAGTCATGTGAGCTCTACTGAAGAAGACGTGGATGTTCATGTGAGTATGGTCACTGCTGCGCTGCCCGTGTCAGACACAAAATCAAAGCAAATAGCAGAAGAAACAGTAAAAGATACAGTATTACAAACAGTAATAGAGAACATTCATCATGGTTGGCCAAAAGGTTCCTGTCCAAAATATTTTCACATTAGGTCAGAATTGAGTGTCGCAAGTGGACTATTACTAAAACAGAACAGAATAGTCATTCCACAGGCTCTACGTCAAGACGTGCTCAAAAGTATTCATGAGGGACACCTCGGAATTGAAAAATGCAATAAGGAAAGCAAGAGACACTGTTTATTGGCCTGGCATAAATAAGGACATTGAGAACATGATAGGCAAATGTGAGACATGTCAGAAACACCAAAACAAACAAGCAAAGGAACCAATGATAGTAGCTGACATACCAACAGCACCATGGCAAAAGGTTGGTATGGACCTTTTTCATTGAAATGGTAAAGACTATCTAATAGTGATTGACTACTATTCTAACTATCCTGAGATGGCGCTGCTCTCAAGCACCACAGCAAGCAGTGTCATAATGCATGTGAAATCCATCTTTGCCAGACATGGAATTCCCAGGATTGCCGTTAGCGACAATGGTCCGTGCTTCAACTGCAAGGAGTGGCAACAGTTTGCAGCACATTATGACTTTCAACACATCACATCCAGTCCTTTGTATGCTCAGTCGAATGGTAAGGCAGAGAAAGGTGTTCAAGTTCTCAAGCAGCTACTGAAGAAAGCAACAGAAAGCAAGTCTGATCCTTATCTCACCCTGCTGAGCTACCGAGCCTCACCTTTAGACTCTGGTTCTTCACCTGCTGAACTCCTAATGGGTCGCAAGTTGCGTACCACGGTACCCTGCTGTGCAAAAGAAAAGCAGAGTAAGGAACTGAGACAGAGACTTCAACTGTTAAAGCTGAAACAGAAATCATACTATGACAAGTCATCCATAACTCTGAAACCATTGACAAGGGATGATGTTGTCAGGATTGAGGATCCAGATGCATGGAACAGGAAAGCTACAGTTCTTGAGGAAGTAGGACCAAGGTCATACACTGTTAGAACTGAGGAAGGACAGATTCTTAGGAGGAACCGCCGTTCCCTCCTATAAACACAAGAGACTATCGAAGAGCAAATCGATGACAATGCCGCAACTGAATCTTGTCACTCACCACCAGAACAATCTAACACAAATACACATACAGGCTCTCATGAAAACACATCAGACTTACCTGTGCTGAGAAGATCCACACGTGAAGTAAAAAAGCCTGATAGACTTAATCTTTGAGTACAAAGAAAACGACATTGAAAATGTATTGACTGTTGAAGATGTTTATGTTGTTATTTGATTGATATTGATTCTGATTTTGTTTAACCTCAAAGAAAGGGGGATGTAATGATCAGTAACCTGTCATTCTGGAATGGTACACTAGGTGGTGCTGTATGTATATAAGAGTGGGCTACCCACGATGCACTGGGCTACCCACAAGGCAGCAGTCAAGATGGATGCCTCTACAGATACTGTACCTAGTCCACATGTGCTCAATAAAGTGTCTAGCAAAAGCTAGCTGTTCTTAATAAAAAATGACTAGTTATTAATGACCATAACAAGGATGAGCTGGCCCATTGGCTCCGAAGCCTGGTGTAGGGGGTGGTGTGGTTGGCGCGTGCGCCCAGTCAGTTATGCCCCTGACTGTTTGTTTGTGAGCGGTTCAAATCGCTCCCACGCCCCTGGGTTCTAGACAACGGACTTAGGTACAGGTGGCGATACAGAAAAGACTCGAGTAGACAGGTGGTTTGGATGTAAGAAAACCAGGATTTTATTAAAATAGAAATTAACACAATCTTATGAGAAGTTGCTAGTATAAAATCACAGGCAAATACAAAATAACTATACTTATACAGGGAATGGGGAACACACGGCACATCAAGGGAAAACAAACTATCTTAACAATCCCCTTATCCTTATCCCACCCCCTATACCTAACTAGATTATGCGATGAGGGGCCAGAATTCATGCTCACCAATTCAAAATAAAGCCATCTGTTAACGAGTGCGAGTTTTGAGGTCTGCTCTTTGGTCCTTCTAGGTACCCCGTCGCCACGTGGTCTTCAGGGGCGCAGTGCTGGGTCTGTGACTGCGACACACCTTCTCCCCTCCGCTGCCATCGTCGTCTCGTCGCGATGGGTTCTCCTCTTCTTCTCCCTCGGGCGGTCGTCGGCGGCACCGTTGTGCCTGCAGGGCAGTTGGCAGTTTTAACTGCCTAGCTTTTCCTACCCAAGCTTAAGAATGCCAGTCTATTCGTCATGGCATGGCCACCTGCGTTTTCGCAGTGTTCAACGAGATGCCTGTCTTCCCAAGCACCAGCTTATAACTATGCACTTGGTTTTGTTATCGATACGTTTTTCGCTGCCCTGCTCTGCCCTTATCGAGTTATTATCGTCTTCTTCATCTCCACTCGTCTCGTCTCGCCGGACTACTATACAAGTCCTGGGCTACCTGCTCGATTTCGTCTCGCCCCTTTCTGCGGCCTGGGCATCCTGGATGGCTATGGACTTGGATCTCGTTCCCCTCCCCTGCTGTTGGTATGGTGTAACTAGTTACTGAAAATCTGTTACGGGGAGAGAACCCGCCACGAGGCCAGGGCACGAGTACGAGCGGCAGCCCAAGAGGCCGGAGCCACGAGAGCAGAGCAAGAGCCAGGAGCAAGAGCGGGAAGAGCAGAGAGAGATTGCTACCCGGGGCCTTCAGTTATACTCCTCACGAAAACCCTTATCTGCGCGCCAAATCAGGATAGTTCATTGTCCCAATCTTGGCGGGCTAGTTTAAATAATTGTAGCAATCTAAACTAACTGTATTTCGATGGCCGTTGATCGCACCCACTGGCCTGATGTCTGAGCTGTATTGTTATTAATGCATCTTAATCGGCCTGTCCAGCCTTGATGGCTTCCTTAAGCTGTTTCTGATTATTTATGCAAACAACTTAATGGCCTCAAGTATAGGCCTAACTGGTTTTGGTCTGTCTATGATTTGGCTTAATGCATATTCATAGTTCTGTCTGCTTTCCAAAGTCTTTCTTCACAGAAACTGCGTTTTAGGTTTCGATTTCCCCAAAAGCTGCTTGTGCCACAGAGTCCAAGCTTTTATAATTTTGCAGGCTTTTGGTCACGAGGTGCGGACGCCATCTTTGAGTACCCTTTTTAAAATGTCCATGCAGGGTCCCTTTTATTAATAATAACCTTTGGGGAAATGTGGAAATTTTGCGAATCTTACACTGGTGACAAACAGCTTGCTACGGATCAGAGCCAAGGCTGAGCTTTGGTTTGACCCGAAGGACCCCCGGGTCACCGAGGAGACAGTGGTCAGACAACTGACCCTGGCTTACTGGAACGGTAGAGGGGCAGAAGAGCACCCACCTGAAGGAAAAGTACATGAAGTAAAGCCTAGTCAGAATAAAAAGGAGTGGCACCAGGAAGGAGATAACCCTTCCGATACGAAGCGTAACTGCTTCGGGTGCGGGAAGAATGGGCATTGGAGAAGGGACTGTAGGAATCCGTGGAAGGATAACACAGGAAGGAACTCCCCAGCTCCTGCTCAAAAGAGTGAGACACTGACCTCTCCCCCCACATTTGACTGATTCGTAGCTGCGCTCCGAACTTTATTAAATGCCCCGGGGAAGGTAGCCACCACCACTGGTGCTTTAACCCCATCTGCCCAATACAATGCAGGCCCATGACTAGAACCAGCGCAGCCTGTCTTGAACCCGAAGAAAGCATAGATCGGCCAGCAGGAAGTAAAATTCCTGGGGCTGACTGTGCGCGCTGGGGAAAGGGCCATCAATAAAGCTAAAAGGGAAGCAGTGCAGGAGTGACCGGCCCCCAACACAGTTAACCAGTGCAAACTGTTCAACCCCGAGAAAGGGGAACGGTCAGCAAGGGTGAACCGTCCTGAGGACAGAGATCCTCAGCCAGCAGCTGTGACAGACTCACAGATCGCACCAGTGGGGGCAGTGGCTTGTATTAGTGGAGGGGCTATCCCATCAATTATTTGGGACTTGGACGCACCCCCGGTAGCCGGAGCCCTAAGAGGGCTCCTCGCACACCACAGCCAAAACTACCGTGGTCACCAGCGCATCAGTTTCAATGGTTCAGCCCCGGAAGGGTCGCAACCCATAAAAGAATGCCCAAGGTCAGAGATCGCTCTAGGAATAGGGATCCCCAGCCTGCAGTCTCCAACATTGAGGGGCGCACAGGAGAGGTAGTGGTGGGCAAAGAGAATGAGAGGGGTCCCCAGCCTGCGGCCTCAGGCTGCGAGGAACCCACAGGACAGGACAGGGACTCAGCAGCCACACCGAAGGGGGTAATGTGCTGTAGTACAGGAGAGGCCACTCCCCCGATCATCTGGGATTCAGGGAAAACCCCAGTTGTTTTAAGAAGGACTCTCCGAGTCCTGCAGTACAGGCCATTTAAGGTGCTATCTCTCTATATTTAAGGTGCTGTCTCTATATATTTAAGGTGCTGTCTCTATATTTAAGGTGCTGTCTCTATATTTAAGGTGCTGTCTCTCTATATTTAAGGTGTTGTCTCTCTGTATTTAAGGTGCTGTCTCTCTCTATTTAAGGTGCTGTCTCTCTATATTTAAGGAGCTATCTCTCTATATTTAAGGTGCTGTCTCTCTATATTTAAGGTGTTGTGTCTCTATATTTAAGGAGCTATCTCTCTATATTTAAGGTGCTGTCTCTGTATATTTAAGGTGCTGTCTCTCTATATTTAAGGTGTTGTCTCTCTATATTTAAGGAGCTATCTCCCTATATTTAAGGTGTTGTGTCTCTATCTTTAAGGAGCTATCTCTATATTTAAGGTGCTGTCTCTCTATATTTAAGGTGCTGTCTCTCTATATTTAAGGTGTTGTCTCTCGATATTTAAGGTGTTGTCTCTCTATATTTAAGGAGCTGTCTCTCTATATTTAAGGTGCTGTCTCTCTATATTTAAGGAGCTATCTCTCTATATTTAAGGTGCTGTCTCTCTATAGTTAAGGTGCTGTCTATCTATCTATCTATCTATCTATCTATCTATATAAAAATAAAGGATAGTGGTGTCTGTCTGTCTGTCCGGGCATCACTCAAAAGTTATAGAGCATACCTACACATATGTTATATCAAAAGAAAGGTTATGATTAGGAGGGTGTCCAAGGCGTATTTACATTAAAAAAAACATTCAAAAAACGTACAAAATCCGCTAATTAGCGGTTGACCAATCAGGGGAGTGTCATAGGCGTCTTTACTTTTAAAAACTTTCAAAATAGCGGTTGACCAATCCTGAAGTGAGTGGTGGCCATTACAGACCGGCCGGGCCTGCAGCTAAAAAAAATTCTCTCTCTCTCTCTCCTTCCCCCCCAGTCTCTCTCTCTCTCTCTCTCTCCTTCCCCCCTTCTCTCTCTGAGCCGTCCCCGACCAAAATCGGACACGGGAGTCCGCAGCGAAAGGCGTTCGTCTGCTGCCCGGCCAACCGGGTCCAAAGGCCCGCCGCGTTAACAATGAGAAACCCCGGGCTCGCTTCGGAGCGATGGGCACCCGGCCTCCCTGAGTCGGACTGACTCCGTTCTGCTACCGGAAAGGAGGGAGAGACAGGGGGAGGCAGAGAGAGAGAGGGAGAGGGAGGGCGGCAGAAGAGAGGGAGGGAGGGAGGGAGGGGAGGGAGGGAGAGGAGAGGGGGGAAGGAGAGGAGGGGGGGAGGGAGAGGAGGGGGGAGGGAGAGGAGAGGGGAGAGGGGGAGAGGGGAGAGGAAGAGAGGGGAGAGGGAGGAGGGGGAGAGGGGGGAGAGGGAGAGAGGGGAGAGGAGAGGAGAGGGAGAGGAGAGGGGAGGGAGGGAGAGAGAGGGGAGGGAGGGAGAGAGAGGGGAGGGAGGGAGGAGGGAGGAGAGGATGGAGAGAGAGAGGGGAGGAAGCGAGAGAGGGGAGGGAGGGAGGGAGAGAGAGCGAGGGGAGGGAGGGAGAGAGAGTGAGGGGAGGGAGAGAGAGCAGGGAGGGAGGGGAGGGGAGGGAGAGAGAGAGGGGTGAGAGAGAGAGAGAGGGGAGAGAGAGGGGCGGGAGGGGGAGAGAGAGAGAGAGAGAGAGAGAGGGGAGAGAGAGGGGCGGGAGGGGGAGAGAGAGAGAGAGAGAGAGGGGAGAGAGAGGGGCGGGAGGGGGAGAGAGAGAGAGAGGGGAGAGAGAGGGGAGAGAGAGGGGCGGGAGGGGTAGAGAGAGAGAGAGGGGAGAGAGAGGGGAGAGAGAGGGGCGGGAGGGGAGAGAGAGAGAGAGGGGAGAGAGAGGGGAGGGAGAGGGGCGGGAGAGAGGGGCAAGGAGAGAGAGGGGGGGAGAGACAGAGGGTGAGGGCGGGGGAGAGGGGAGGGAGAGAGAGGGTGAGGGGGGTGGGAGAGAGAGGGTGAGGGGGGAGGGAGAGAGAGGGTGAGGGAGAGGGGAGGGAGAGAGAGAGGGTGAGGGGAGGGGGGAGAGGGGAGAGCGAGAGAGAGAAGGGAGACAGAGGGGCAGGGAGAGAGAGGGGAGACAGAGGGGCAGGGAAAGAGAGGGGAGAGAGAGGGGCAGGGAGAGAGAGGGTAGGGAGAGAGAGGGGGAGGGAGAGAGTGAGGGAGGGAAAGAGTGAAGGGGTGGGCGAGGGAGGGAGAGCTCACCTTCCTTCCTTTGGCCGCCGCGATTCAAACTCTCTGTCTCTCTCTCCTTCCCTCTCTCTGTCCTCTCTCTCCTTCCCTCTCTCTCTCCTTCCATCTCTCTCTCTGTCTCTCTCTACCCAATTCCAATTCCAATTCCAATTAAAATGCTTTATTGGCATGAAAGTTTACAGAGAACCATATTGCCAAAGCTTACATAGCTTACCCCCTCTCTCTCTCTCTCTCCTTCCCCCTGTCTCTCTCTCTCTCTCCTTCCCCCCCCTCTCTCTCTCTCTCTCCTTCCCCTCTCTCTCTCACTCGCTCTCTCCTTCCCCCTTTCTCTCTCTCTCTTTCTCGCACTCTTTCCCTCTCTCTCTCTCTCTCCTTCCCACACAGACAGACAGACAGACAAACTCATTTATATATATAAAAATTATTTGTACTTTTTTCATAACAACAGGCCCTCAAAAAACCCTCGGCACTGCCGGGCACTCCAGCTAATAGCTAATGTGCTGTCTCTCTATATTTAAGGTGCTGTCTCTCTATATTTAAGGTGCTGTCTCTCTATATTTAAGGTGCTGTCTCTCTATATTTAAGGTGCTGTCTCTCTATATTTAAGGGGCTGTCTCTCTATATTTAAGGAGCTGTCTCTCTATATTTAAGGTGATGTCTCTCTATATTTAAGGTGCTGTCTCTCTATATTTAAGGTGCTGTCTCTGTATTTAAGGAGCTGTCCCTCTATATTTAAGGTGCTGTCTCTTTATATTTAAGGGGCTGTCTCTTTATATTTAAGGGGCTGTCCCTTTATATTTAAGGTGCTGTCTCTCTATATTTAATGTGCTGTCTCTATATTTAATGTGCTGTCTCTAAATTTAAAGTGCTGTCTCTCTATATTTAAGGTGCTGTCTATATTTAAGGTGCTGTCTCTATATTTAAGGTGCTGTCTCTCTATATTTAAGGAGCTGTCTCTCTACATATAAGGTGCTGTCTCTCTATATTTAAGGTGTTGTCTCTCTATATTTAAGGTGCTGTCTCTCTATATTTAAGGTGCTGTCTCTCTATATTTAAGGTGCTGTCTCTATATTTAAGGTGTTGTCTCTCTGGCCTAGAAATTCGGTTTGGCGCGCCAGCCGTTAGCGCCTTAGGAGGAGTAGATCTCGAGCGCTAGGCGCTTAGCGCCCGGGCGCAGCGCGATCTGCGCCTCGCCCCAACTTCAGTACACATTTAGCGCCGACGCAAAGTCTTAGCGCGCGCCCTGCTGCGCGCGCAGATCATGATGTCATTTACTAGTGCAACGCCCTTTGTGCGCCCCGAACCGGAACTTCACTCGTGCCGGGCCATTGTGCGCCGGGCGGCTCTAATGACTGTGAAGTGGAACGGTACACAGCCGAGGCGGGCCGCGGGGAGCGCTAATTAAAGGGCACTTACCCTGCACTATAAAGGCCAGCCATTTTGCAGCATTCACTCTTGTGCAACGGTTTTTTGGAGAGAGACCAAGGAGGAGAGCTTACTGGTTTGTACCAACACTAGGACAGGTATTTTTGGCTCAGGCCAGAGCTTAGCAATTATCTTTGCCTTCATTGAGAGCTCATTGTTTGCCAGCATATAATGGGGGCTGCATTGGGTGCCAACGCTGACTTTCAGCCTTATGCCAGATGGGCTTACAGACGCCGTGAGAGAGTGGCAGCCCTGGCTAGACGCAGAGGGGGCAACAGGCGTCGCCAACTGAGGCCTTACCCACCCAGGGTATACCGCCAGCAGTCCTCCTATCTGACCATGTCTGCCGCGATGTGTGTAAGGAGGCTGCGATTCAGAAGGGAGGTGGTTGCAGACATCTGTCAGCTGCTTCAGAGAGATCTGCAGCCACAGCTGATGCGCAGGACGTCTCTGTCGGTGGCAGTGAAGGTGACGGTGGCTCTCAACTTCTATGCCACCGGCTCCTTCCAATCCGCTGCTGGGGACATCGCTAACATCTCCCAGTTCGCCGTGCATTGCTGCATCTGCCAGCTGACCGAAGCCCTTTTCAGAAGGAGACATCAATTCATCTCCTTCCCCATGACCCTGGACAAGCAGCAGCAGCGTGCAGTGGGATTTGGAAGAATAGCGGGCTTCCCCATGGTGCAGGGCGCCATTGACTGCACGCATGTGGCTTTGCGGGCACCTCTGGAGCATGCCGAGGATTACCGCAACCGGAAGGGCTACCATTCCCTCAATGTACAGCTGGTGTGTGACCACAGGCAGCGCATTCTAGCTGTCAATGCCCGCTTTCCAGGCAGCAGCCACGATGCCTTTATCCTGCGACAGACAACTGTGGCTGACATGTTCCAGGCACAGCCTCCCCCAAGAGGATAGCTTATCGGGGACAAAGGCTATCCTTTGTGTACCTGGCTCATGACCCTGCTCCGCGCGCCCACGACCCCTGCTGAAGAGGCATACAACGAGAGCCATCAAGCGACTAGGAACATCATAGAACAAACAATCGGCGTCCTCAAGCAACGGTTCCACTGTCTCGATCGCTCCGGGGGAGCCCTCCAGCATTCGCAGGAGCGAGTCTCCCAATTCGTCGTCGTTTGCTGCATGCTGCACAACCTGGCTATCCGCAGGACTCAGGCACTGCCACCTCACGTTGGACCACCACCTCAGGAGGAGGAGCAGGAGGAGCATGAGGAGGAGGAGGACGAGGAGTACCAGCCCAGGAGGGAGGCACAAGGTCCAAGGGCCGCCCGTCGGCGGCTTATTGAACGTCACTTCTAGGCCCCCTGTCAGGGAATGGCTTGTGCCAATGAAAGAACATGATTGCAGCCGCTCCGCAAGCCCTCAGCCGGTTAAGGCAACAAACACTTCAAAGATCAAACATGGACAATGTTAATAAATAAAATGCTTTATTGTACAAACTCAGGGCCCTTCCCACATGAAAACCAAAAACAGACGAAACCCCCAAAAAACACTCAAACACATTACTCGCTCCCACAACCTGGAGAGGATTAACAAAACAGTGCGACTAAAATGGCCGTCATCCTCGGACTTCGTAAAATACAAACATCACATCCTCGGCCTTCAAAAAACAAAGATCCAATTCTCGGCCTCAAAAAACAAACATCTAATTCTTGGCCTCAAAAAACAAACACAACTGGCCACACATTCGACTTTTTGGCCCGCTAGGGCGATGCCTTGGCCATCTTTGTGTGGCCCCTGCCCGCCCTGCTGCTCCTCCTCAAAGTGAGGCCATTGGCTGCTGCAAGGCTGGGGGCAGGCTCCAGAGGGGCACATGTCGTGACGGCAGATGCCCTTGGGGGTCAGCCTAGTCGAGGTCTGGCCGTCGAGCGGGCGGCTGTTGAATGCTGCAGCTGTGGCTGGCCAGCATCAGTCGCTGCAGCAGCTCCTGGCAGCTCCACTGGTGGAGTGGCAGTGGCGGCTGGAGGAATGGGGGCAAGCTGGCAGATGGCAGGCGCTCGCTGGTCGCCTGAGACACTGGCACTCGCCCGGGCCAGCACTGCAGCATGCGCACCAATCTGCCGAGGGACAGACCGCTGTGCTGCTGCAGCGCGCCGGGTGCCCTGGCGATGCCTGGCTGACACAGCGAGTGTGGCAGCAGTGAGTGCCCGTGTTGACCTGTTCAGTGACCTCATCAGAGCACCCAGTGACTGCACGGCACCACTGATCAGCTGCCCACTCGCTGCCTGAGCTGCCCCGAATGCCGCCCGACTCGCTGCCTGCTCTGCCCCGAATTCCGCCAAACTGATGGCCTGTGAGGCCCCGACGTCAGTGACACTCCGAGAGAGGGACTCGATGGCCTCAGGCAACCGTGCCACTACCCCCATGAGCTCCGTGTGCCGGCGCTCCGAGTCCGCGGACAAGTCCTCGAGGCGTTCCATCTCCTTGGCGAAGACCATCTCCGGACTGGAGGCCGGACTCTCCCTCTGGGGAGAAGGCCGCCGAGCTGGCCGACCCTTCCTGCGTTGCTGGACGCCGCTGGGCCCAGCAATTGGACTCCCCTCCGACCCTTCCCCCCTCTGGGGAGAAGGCCGCCGAGCTGGCACCCCCCTCCCGCGTTTCTGCAGGCCGCAGGTCCCATGAGCTCCCCTCCCCTCCGACACTTCCGCGACGCTCCCCTCCAGGGAAGACGTGTCCCCTACATTGGCATGGGTTGCCACGGCTGAGGGTTCCCTGATGGGCCGCCTTCCTCTTGCTCCTCCTCCTCCTCCTCCTCTGAGGGGCTGTCACTGGCAAGTTCAGGGACCTCCTCCTCACCATCTGAAAGCAGGAAGGCACAAGAGTAGCTTTAGAGTGAGGAGAGGGCGTCAGCGAGGGATGCATGAGTGGTGGCATTCAGCGCATTGGTTGGACAGTGGCAAAGGATGTAGATCTGATGCGCAAGTGGGACGAGAGAGGTCCAAACGTTGATGTCCTTACCATTGGTGCCCAGAACAGGGTCGGCATCTCCACATGCAACGGGGCCAATCACCCGGCCACCCATGATGCGCTCCACGCGATGTTGCAGCTCGCTGAGCGGCTGGATCTGGGGTCGGCCTCCCCCGGTCGCAGTCCGGCTCTTCTTGTTATTGGCCAGCTTGGCCTGCAAGAGAAAGGACGGCCTCTAAGTACAGTGTGTAGCCCTGAACTTGTGTGCACTGCCTCCCATGGTGGAATAGCCTGGCCAGTGTGTTGCCCTGATCTTGTGTGCACTGCCTCCCATGGTGGAATAGCCTGGCCAGTGTGTCGCCCTGATCTTGTGTGCACTGCCTCCCATGGTGGAATAGCCTGGCCAGTTTGTCACCCTGATCTTGTGTGCACTGCCTCCCATGGTGGAATAGCTTGGCCAGTGTGTTAAGTGCAGAATGTGCAATTGATGTTCATGCCTGTTCCATAGCTGCTGGATGAGGGCTGGCCATTAGGGCTTTCAGGTCCCTTTGCCCATAATGTGAGGTGCACATGCAAGGATGAGGAGGTCACTGGAAAGGGTACTCACCCTGACAATCCGCGTGAGGTCATTAAACTTTTTGCGGCATTGGACACCGGTCCTGGGGACCTCGCTGTTGGCTGACACCTTGCTGGCGACATGCCTCCAGGCTCTCCGGTAGGCGAGGACTGGCGCCTTCCTGCCATTGTCCGGGTACAAAATATGGCGCCTCTTCTCCACACCACCAACCAGCACACTCAGATCACGCTCTGAGAAGCGCTGCGCTCGTTCACGGGCCTTCTCCATGGCTTCAGGCGCTATTTGGGTCCAGCAGCAGTGTTCAGGCCTAGCTGGAGGGCTCCAATATCCAGGGCATGGCAGCAGACAAAGTCGACCCTTCCCCCTTAAGAGCTGGCCGGCGCCAGGGTGTCTGCTGTCAATCACGAGATGGCCGCACCTGCGCTGCGCCCGGCCTGGGCGCTCTCGCTCAGCACCTCCGGCTTAGCGCCTAAAGAGAGGCGTCCAGCGCCAGTTTTAGCGCTCGAGCAAACTCTTAGGGCGAAGCTAATGAATATTGGAGAAGTGGCCTCGATTTGGCGGCGGGCGCAAACTTTAGCGGCCGCCCGACGTTAACGCCCCAAAAGTGGCTACAATGAATTTCTAGGCCTCTATATTTAGGGTGCTGTCTCTCTATATTTAAGGTGCTGTCTCTCTATATTTAAGGTGCTGTCTCTCTATATTTAAGATGCTGTCTCTCTCTATTTAAAGTGTTGTCTCTCTATATTTAAGGTGCTGTCTCTTTATTTAAGCTGTTGTCTCTCTATATTTAAGGAGCTGTCTCTATATTTAAGGAGCTGTCTCTCTATATTTAAGGAGCTGTCTCTATATTTAAGGAGCTGTCTCTATATTTAAGGTGCTGTCTCTATATTTAAGGAGCTGTCTCTATATTTAAGGAGCTGTCTCTATATTTAAGGTGCTGGCTCTCTATATTTAAGGAGCTGTCTCTCTATATTTAAGGAGCTGTCTCTCTATATTTAAGGTGCTGTCTCTCTATATTTAAGGTGCTGTCTCTCTATATTTAAGGTGCTGTCTCTCTATATTTAAGGTGCTGTCTCTCTATATTTAAGGTGCTGTCTCTATATTTAAGGAGCTGTCCCTCTATATTTAAGGTACTGTCTCTCTATATTTAAGGAGCTGTCTCTCAAATTCAAATTCAAATCAAATTCAAATTCAAATGCTTTATTGGCATGAAAGTTTACAGAGAACCATATTGCCAAAGCTTACATAGCAAAAAGGTACATTTTCAAACATTCTGTAGGTGTCAATCGATTTGACATTTGTTGGGTACATACAATATTACTTTTAAACAATATTAATTTTAAACAGTCTTTGTACTTCATTTGGTACGTTCAATATTAATTTTAAACAGTCTTAATTTTAAACAGTCCTCAGGTTGTGACATGTTGTTACATATTTGGCCCCAAGGTATGGTCTGTCTCCTTCTCCCAGGACTAATCTCAATTTTGACAGGTCATCCAATTCCTTGAAATCTGGGGTTGTTTGGCTTAGCTTGTTGAATAATATGTTTCTTGATGTGTTGAATTTTTCGCATTTTAGGAGGAAATGCATTTCTGTTTCAACCTCGCCGGCCAGACATTGATCGCATATTCTATTCTCTCTAGGCTGCCAGGATTTCTTGTATCTGCCTTTTTCAATTTCCAGTTGGTGGTCGCTTAGTCTGTACCTGGTGAGGGTCTGTCTCTGTTTTGTGTCTCTGATGGTCGTGAGGTAGTCTGCCAGTTTATATTCTCTTTTTAGGGCCCGGTAACATTCTAATCTGCTTTGGCTTTCGGTTATTTTGTTCCAATGTTCCAGGTAGGTTTCTTTGCATTGTTTAATGATTTGGTTCACTCGGATTGGTGTTTGGATGGCTGTGTTGGTCTGGGGCTGGTCAGGGTCCGGCTGAGTACTTAGTTTCAGTAGCAGCTGACTCAGGGGACTCTTTTCTGGGTTTAGCTCTTGGGTCTGAAAGGCTTTGAAATGAAGGGTGTCTGGGGAGCTAGATTTGAGGTGATTTAGGAAGTTTAGTGCTCGTTTTTGGATGTTTATTATCAGTGGGTATCTGCCTAGTTCGGCTCTGCATGCATTTGTTGGCGTTTTTCTTTGGGTGCGAAGGATGCTTCGGCAGAATTCTGCATGTAGGGCTTCTATTGTGTGTTTTTCCCATTTAGTGTAGCTTTGGTGATTTAGCGGGCCCCATACTTCACTACCGTACAGTGCAATGGGCAGGATTATGCTGTCAAATATTTTGAGCCAGATTTTGATTGGGATTTGGATGTTGTAGAATTTTCTTTTTATTGCATATAGGGCTCTTCGGGCTTTTTCTTTTAGTGCATTCACTGCTATGCTGAAGCTCCCTGATGCTGTAATAGTTAGACCAAGGTAGGTGTAGCTCATAGTGTGTCCTATAGTGGTATCACTGAGGGTAAACTGGTATTTGTTTTCCTGACATCTGGGCCTTTTTTGAAAAATCATGATGTTGGTTCTCTTTAGATTTACTGTTAGAGCCCAATTTTGGCAGTATTTGTCGAGTAGGTCTAGTTGTTGCTGTAATCCCTGTTCTGTGGGAGACAGCAGAACCAGGTCGTCCGCATAGAACAGGGACTTCACTTCTCCATCCAGGAGACGGAGACCTGGTGACTCGCTTTGCTCCAGCATGTCTGCTAATTCATTTATGTATATGTTGAACAGGGTCGGGCTCAAATTGCAGCCCTGCCGGACGCCTCTTCTCTGGGTGAAGAAATCGGTGCGTTTGTCTCCAATTTTGACCCCGCATTTGTTTTTCAGATACATTGATTTAATAAGGTCATAGACTTTGCCCCCTATTCCACACTGAAGAAGTTTATAATAGAGCCCTTCGTGCCATATAGAGTCAAAGGCTTTCTTGAAGTCGATGAAACAGGCGAATATTTTCCCATTTTTTGTTTGGTGTTTATGTTTTTCAATGAGGGTGTGAAGGGTATAGATATGGTCGGCGGTGCGGTGTTTTGGAAGAAAGCCTATTTGGTTTTTTCTGAGGATATTATGTTTGTTAAGAAAATCAAGTAATCTACTATTTAGAATACTGCAGAATAACTTCCCTAGACAACTGTTGACACAGATGCCGCGGTAGTTATTTGGGTCTGATTTGTTTCCACTTTTATATATGGGGGAGATTAGTCCTTGGCACCAGATATCGGGAAAACAGCCTGAGCGTAATATGATGTTGAATAGTTTGAGTATCGCACCCTGCATCTCCATATTGCTGAACTTTAGCATTTCATTTTTGATGTTGTCTGGGCCACAGGCTTTCTTTAGGTGGAGAGATTTTGTTTTTGTGGCCAGTTCTTTCCATGTGATTGGGGAGTCTAGAGGGTTTTGGTTGTCTTTAATTGTTGCTTCTAATGTGTGGAGTTTTTCTGTGACCTGATGTTGACTTGGGTTTGTTTTGTTTTTTGGGATGTCTTTGTAGAGGTTTTCAAAATGTGTTCTCCAGTTGTCGCCATCTTGGATTGGTAATGCTTGCAATTGTGTTGTACTCAGGTTATTCCACATTTCCCAGAATTGTTTTGGATTGGTGGAGTTTTCAATTTCTTCGAGTATTTTGTGGGTATAGTTTTGTGTTTTGTTCCTAATGGTGTGTTTATATCTTTTGAGGGTTTCATTGTATCTAGTACGTAGGTCCGGATTGTTTGGTTGCCGATGCTTTTGGTTTGATATTTTTCTCAGGTCTTTTCTGGCATTTTTGCATTCGTGGTCAAACCATTTCATATTTTTATTTTGTCTTTTGTGATGCTTCCTCTTCTGTTTCACGAGGTCGGCTTTTACAGCTGCCTCATGGAAGATCATATTTATATCCTCTATGGCCGTGTTTACACCATCTCTGGTGATCTCATATAGATTTTCTTTAAATTTTGAAATTTTACTTGTGAGATCAGGTGAATTTAGTGCTGTGATGAATTTATCTCCACTGTCTGGGGCCCATCTGTATGTCTGGTTTATTTTATGTAGCTTACTGTGTTCCTTTTTTGTGTCTGTAGTTTGGGCAGAAAGTTTAAGGTACACATTTATTTGGTTATGGTCTGAGAGGGGGGATTGCTGCCTGACAGTGAATGCGTTGATATCGCAGGGGTCCAGGTCAGTGATTGTATAGTCCACCACACTAGACCCAAGAGTTGAGGAGTATGTGAGTCTCCCTAGGGAGTCCCCTCTGAACCCCTCTGAACCTACCATTAACTATGTACAGGCCTAAGGCTCGGCAGAGTTGCACTACCTCCCTACCGCTTTTATTTATTTCACGATCAAGGTTGTTCCGATTTGCGATGGCTGGTGTGACATCTAAAGGGGTCTGGCCAAACACATGGTTGTTTCCCTGTGGGTCTATGAAGTCAGGTTCACAACCGGTCCTTGCATTTAGGTCCCCACATATTATCACCTTTCCTTGGGCCTGGAAATGGCTGATTTCCATGTGGAGAGTATCAAATAACTCCTCTTCGAAATATGGCGAATCTATTGGAGGTATGTAGATCGCACATAAGTAAACATCTTTTTTTGCTATTCCTATATTTTTATCTAGTTTTAGCCATACGTGTGATTTCCCCTGTTTTACCGGTGAGATGTGTTTGTCCAGTTCTCCCTTATACCACACCAATATTCCCCCGGAGGTTCTGCCCTTGCGTGTTTTAGTGTTCTTTACTGAGGGCACAATGATTTCATGGTACATTGGAGGACAGTGGGTCGGCATGTCCTTTTGGCACCATGTTTCTGTTAACACAATTATATCAATGTCTTTTATAGCTTTTAGGAATTCAGGGTCTGTACTCTTCATCCCAAAAGTTGAGGAGCGGAGGCCCTGGATATTCCAGCAGCTTATGTGGAAAGAACGCATTTATATAGTTCAATAAAACGAAATAAAATGGACCTATTTTGTGGGATGAGTGTGGAAACACTATTTTCTATAATGCTAAGTGATGATTTAGTATAAATTTCATGAGGCATGCACATATATCTATCTAATAATAGTAATAATACTGATAAGATAACAATAATGATAATGATAAATAACAATATTAATAATTTCTCCGGCTTTCTATCAGGCTGTTCAGCATCGTCATGATCTTTCTCAGTTCTTGGTCTACAGTCTGTGGTCTAGAGGGGGGTCTTGGGTCAGGTATAAAAGCACGGTTCTGTTGTCGGTTTTGTAAAGGGGGGTGGGGGACATTGGTGGTCCTGTTTGGGCTCCCAATGGTAGGGGGGGTGGGAGGGCTGCGTCTTTTGGCAGTGTTTATGAGGTTTCTTGCGAAGACCCACATCCGCTGTTTGAGTAGATGTATTTCGTCATAGAGGTCCCTTGTGTTGATGTTTGGATGATGGGCCAGGGAGACGTTGGGGAGGACAGAACATCTCGTGTCGATCTCCCTGTTGGTGTTGTGGATTATATAGGCTGGGGTGTCCTTTCTGGGCAGTAGTGTGGAGATCACGATCCGCGCCTCGGGGAATTCCCTGCTGGCCTTTTCTGCCATCCTGCTCACCGCCCAAGCCGTGCCTTCCTGTAGGGTGCGTAGGTCGTTCGTGCCTGTGTGGATCACAATCCATTTGGGGCTTCCAAGGGATTCTTTGTTCAGGATCTTCATTGCTTGGCCTGTGTTGCTGCACCATTTTTTCAGGACTTGATGGTCTGGGAACAGCCTCTGGGGGTCCAGAAACTTTCCGTTGGAGTCGGTCAGCAGGACCGCCTGAGGGGCTGGTTTATCAGACTGGGTAACAGTAGTCTGGGTAGGACTCGCCTGGTGGCTGGTTGTTGGCTGGGTTTCTGGGATATGTTGTGTGGCAGGAGCGGGGTTTGGGGCTTTCGGTGTGTCCTCGTTTGGGGGGGTATCTGTCGGTTTTTGTGTTCCTGTGTGTGAGGACTGGGTAGCAGTAGTCTGGGCATGACTCGACTGAGGGCTGGTTGGAGCGGGGTTTGTGGCTTTCGGTGTGTCTTCGTGTGGGATGGCATCCGGCGGGTTCTGTGTCCTTGTGTGTGTTGTTTTTGTGTCCTCAGGTTTTTGGACCTTAAGAGGTTTGTGTTGCCTGCTGAGCCTTTCTACGGTCTCCTTCATTTTGTTTAGTTGAGTACGGAGTTCTTTGATCTCATTTCTTTGCTCCTCTATGGTCTTTCTCAGCTTGTGGATGGTGGACTCGTGTTCCGTTTTTAGCTGTTTGAATTCCTCCTTCAAATTCTTGGCCAGTGTTTCTCTGTATTCGTTGAAATCAAGTTCTAGTTTGGCCAGATTCTCTTTCATCATTTTGTTTTCGTTGAGAGGTGTGGGGGGGGTGGAGATGTACAGGGAGGTGTTTTCCTCTGCTGGTCTCTCTTCTTCTTCCTCCACTTGGCTCTCCTCATCCTCTGTTCGACTCTCTTTTGCTTCCTGTCCATTGGTCCTCTTTGTGTCTGCCTTAGTTTTCAACTGGGGGAATTCCTTTTCGAAGGTGTCCAGATTTTCCACATTCCCCTGTATCATGATCTTTCTATTTTTGTTGTAGTAGCTTATGGTTAGCAGGGGGTCATCTTTATCTAGGTTTCCATCTTTACATATTTTCAGTCTGCCTCCACTGCCAATACCTTCACTGGAGACGTATGTGTAGTGTTTTTGTAAAGTCTCCTTCCAGGAGGTGACGTATTCGGTGTAGAATATGAGGTTGTTCTTCAGCTTAGTCCCTTTGTGTGTGGTATAGTCCACGTAGAGGATTTCTGGGTTATTTTTTAGTGTTGTGTACTTGTATTTTTCCTTTGCTTTATTTTTTGTGCATTGCTCAGGATATATCATTTCCCTGCTCATTGTAGTCGTTTGTTTTTTGTCTCAGATAGATAACTTTTTTTTTTCTCTTTTTTGTGTCGTGTTCCACCTTAGCCCACTTTTAGGTCCAAAATTGGGAGTTTTTCAGGGGTTCATCTTTGATATAGCTGCTCTTAAAGGTTTATCTTTCTCTTTTTCTCACAGGCTCTTGGTTCGGGTAGTTTATCGTTTCTCTCGGGTTTCTATTCCTTTTCCTCGCGGGTTTGTTGTTCTTTTTTCAGGTTTTTTTTTTTTTTTCGAGCTAAATTTAAATAAAATTAAACTTTTTCCGAACTAACTTTAACTAAAATGAAACTTAGGTAGAGTTAGGTAAAACTTATTTCTCCGGCTTTTTCTCTCCAGCTGGTGTTTCCTCTCCTCTCTCTCTCTCTCTCACGCTCTCTCGCTCCGTCTCTCTCTCTCTAGGTGCAGTTACCTCTCTTTGCTCCTTTTCGCCTTTCAGCCGTTTCCCTTCGTTCAAATTTCGCGCTCTCAGCTCTCAGCTCCCAACGCTCTCTCCGGGCTTCTGCCCTGGCCCCAGCCCCTCGGCTCGGCTGTGCTGTCCCGGCCCGGTGTTTGTCCGAGTTTCTCCGACCCCGGAGTTTCTCGGGTTTCAGGCCCCGGGCTTGCTCGCTCTCCAGGCCCGACCTGATCCGGCACCCCTACCTCTCCACTCGCCTCTTTGACTGGCTCGGGCCGCTCCTCCCGGTCTGGGTCTACTCCTGTTGCTGCTCGCTCTCCTTCTCTCCGGTGCCTCGCTCGGCCCGGTTCCTCGGGCCTTTCTCCGGCTTCAGGCTCCGTGCTCCGGTTGCTGCTCGGGCTCTGCTCTCTCTCTCTCCCTGTTTTGGAGTTCTCTCTCTCTGTTCCCGGTTTCTCTCTCTCTGTTCCCGGGTTTTCCTGCGCTGTTCTGGCTCCGATCCCCCGGCCGCTGTTTTGCTCACGGGTGCTCGGTCTCTCTCTCTCTCTCACGGGGTCTCTCTCTCGGACAGTGTGTGACTCAGTTTTTCAGTTCAGTTCAAATGCTTTATTGGCATGAAAGTTTACAGACTCTCTCTCTCTCGGACAGTGTGTGGCTCTCTCTCTCGGACAGTGTGTGGCTCTCTCTCTCGGACAGTCTCTCTATATTTAAGGAGCTGTCTCTCTATATTTAAGGTGCTGTCTCTATATTTAAGGTGCTGTCTCTTTATATTTAAGGAGCTGTCTCTCTATATTTAAGGTGCTGTCTCTTTATTTAAGGAGCTGTCTCTCTATATTAAAGGTGCTGTCTCTATATTTAAGGAGCTGTCTCTCTATATTTAAGGTGCTGTCTCTATATTTAAGGTGCTGTCTCTCTATATGTAAGGTGCTGTCTCGATATTTAAGGTGCTGTCTCTATATTTAAGGTGCTGTCTCTCTATATTTAAGGTGCTGTCTCTCTATATTTCAGGTGCTGTCTCTCTATATTTAAGGTGCTGTCTCTATATTTAAGGTGCTGTCTCTCTATATGTAAGGTGCTGTCTCGATATTTAAGGAGCTGTCTCTATATTTAAGGAGCTGTCTCTATATTTAAGGTGCTGTCTCTCTATATTTAAGACGCTGTCTCTCTATATTTAAGGAGCTGTCTCTATATTTAAGGTGGTGTCTCCCTATATTTAAGGTGCTGTCTCTCTATATTTAAGGTGCTGTCTCTATATTTAAGGTGCTGTCTCTATATTTAAGGTGCTGTCTCTCTATATTTAAGGTGCTGTCTCTATATTTAAGGTGCTGTCTCTTTATTTAAGGAGCTGTCTCTCTATATTAAAGGTGCTGTCTCTATATTTAAGGAGCTGTCTCTCTATATTTAAGGTGCTGTCTCTATATTTAAGGTGCTGTCTCTCTATATGTAAGGTGCTGTCTCGATATTTAAGGAGCTGTCTCTATATTTAAGGAGCTGTCTCTATATTTAAGGTGCTGCCTCTCTATATTTAAGACGCTGTCTCTCTATATTTAAGGTACTGTCTCTATATATTTAAGGTGCTGTCTCTCTGTATTTAAGGTGCTGTCTCTCTATATTTAAGGTGCTGTCTCTATATTTAAGGTGCTGTCTCTCTATATTTAAGGTGCTGTCTCTCTATATTTAAGGTGCTGTCTCTCTATATTTAAGGTGCTGTCTCTTTATATTTAAGGTGCTGTCTCTTTTTATTTAAGGTGCTGTCTCTCTATATTTAAGGTGCTGTCTCTATATTTAAGGTGCTGTCTCTATATTGAAGGTGCTGTCTCTAAATTTAAAGTGCTATCTCTCTGTATTTCAGGTGCTGTCTCTTGATATTTACGGTGCTGTCTCTCTATATTTAAGGTGCTGTCTCTATATTTAAGGTGTTGTCTCTCTATATTTAGGGTGCTGTCTCTCTATATTTAAGGTGCTGTCTATCTTTATTTAAGCTGTTGTCTCTCTATATTTAAGGAGCTGTCTCTCTATATTTAACGTGCTGTCTCTATATTTAAGGTGCTGTCTCTATATTTAAGGCGCTGTCTCTATATTTAAGGTGTTGTCTCTCTATATTTAGGCTGCTGTCCCTCTATATTTAAGGTGCTGTCTCTCTATATTTAAGGTGCTTTCTCTCTATATTTAACGTGCTGTCTCTATATTTAAGGTGCTGCCTCTCTATAAGTAAGGTGCTGTCTCGATATTTAAGGTGCTCTCTCTATATTTAAGGAGCTGTCTCTATATTTAAGGTGGTGACTCTCTATATTTAAGGTGCTGTCTCTCTATATTTCAGGTGCTGTCTCTCTATATTTAAGGCGTTGTCTCTATATATAAGGAGATGTCTCTCTATAAGTAAGGTGCTGTCTCGATATTTAAGGTGCTCTCTCTATATTTAAGGAGCTGTCTCTATGTTTAAGGTGGTGTCTCCCTATATTTAAGGTGCTGTCTCTCTATATTTAAGGTGCTGTCTCTATATTTAAGGTGCTGTCTCTATATTTAAGGTGCTGTCTCTCTATATTTAAGGTGCTGTCTCTATATTTAAGGTGCTGTCTCTTTATATTTAAGGTGCTGTCTGTCTATATTTAAGGTGCTGTCTCTATATTTAAGGTGCTGTCTCTTTACTTGAGGAGCTGTCTCTCTATATTAAAGGTGCTGTCTCTATATTTAAGGAGCTGTCTCTCTATATTTAAGGTGCTGTCTCTATATTTAAGGTGCTGTCTCTCTATATGTAAGGTGCTGTCTCGATATTTAAGCTGCTGTCTCTATATTGAAGGTGCTGTCTCTCTATATTGAAGGTGCTGTCTCTCTATATTTCAGGTGCTGTCTCTCTATATTTAAGGTGCTGTCTCTATATTTAAGGTGTTGTCTCTCTATATTTAGGGTGCTGTCTCTCTATATTTAAGGTGCTGTCTATCTTTATTTAAGCTGTTGTCTCTCTATATTTAAGGAGCTGTCTCTCTATATTTAACGTGCTGTCTCTATATTTAAGGTGCTGTCTCTATATTTAAGGTGCTGTCTCTATATTTAAGGTGTTGTCTCTCTATATTTAGGCTGCTGTCCCTCTATATTTAAGGTGCTGTCTCTCTATATTTAAGGTGCTTTCTCTCTATATTTAACGTGCTGTCTCTATATTTAAGGTGCTGCCTCTCTATAAGTAAGGTGCTGTCTCGATATTTAAGGTGCTCTCTCTATATTTAAGGAGCTGTCTCTATATTTAAGGTGGTGACTCTCTATATTTAAGGTGCTGTCTCTCTATATTTCAGGTGCTGTCTCTCTATATTTAAGGCGTTGTCTCTATATATAAGGAGATGTCTCTCTATAAGTAAGGTGCTGTCTCGATATTTAAGGTGCTCTCTCTATATTTAAGGAGCTGTCTCTATGTTTAAGGTGGTGTCTCCCTATATTTAAGGTGCTGTCTCTCTATATTTAAGGTGCTGTCTCTATATTTAAGGTGCTGTCTCTATATTTAAGGTGCTGTCTCTCTATATTTAAGGTGCTGTCTCTATATTTAAGGTGCTGTCTCTTTATATTTAAGGTGCTGTCTGTCTATATTTAAGGTGCTGTCTCTATATTTAAGGTGCTGTCTCTTTACTTGAGGAGCTGTCTCTCTATATTAAAGGTGCTGTCTCTATATTTAAGGAGCTGTCTCTCTATATTTAAGGTGCTGTCTCTATATTTAAGGTGCTGTCTCTCTATATGTAAGGTGCTGTCTCGATATTTAAGCTGCTGTCTCTATATTGAAGGTGCTGTCTCTCTATATTGAAGGTGCTGTCTCTCTATATTTCAGGTGCTGTCTCTCTATATTTAAGGTGCTGTCTCTATATTTAAGGTGCTGTCTCTCTATATGTAAGGTGCTGTCTCGATATTTAAGGAGCTGTCTCTCTATATTTAAGGAGCTGTCTCTCTATATTTAAGGTGCTGTCTCTATATTTAAGCTGCTGTCTCTTTATTTAAGGAGCTGTCTCTCTATATTAAAGGTGCTGTCTCTATATTTAAGGAGCTGTCTCTCTATATTTAAGGTGCTGTCTCTATATTTAAGGTGCTGTCTCTCTATATGTAAGGTGCTGTCTCGATATTTAAGGAGCTGTCTCTATATTTAAGGAGCTGTCTCTATATTTAAGGTGCTGTCTCTCTATATTTAAGACGCTGTCTCTCTATATTTAAGGTGCTGTCTCTATATATTTAAGGTGCTGTCTCTCTGTATTTAAGGTGCTGTCTCTCTATATTTAAGGTGCTGTCTCTATATTTAAGGTGCTGTCTCTCTATATTTAAGGTGTTGTCTCTCTATATTTAAGGTGCTGTCTCTCTATATTTAAGGTGCTGTCTCTTTATATTTAAGGTGCTGTCTCTCTATATTTAAGGTGCTGTCTCTATATTTAAGGTGCTGTCTCTATATTGAAGGTGCTGTCTCTAAATTTAAAGTGCTATCACTCTGTATTTAAGGTGCTGTCTCTCTTTATTTAAGCTGTTGTCTCTCTATATTTAAGGTGCTGTCTCTCTATAAGTTTGGTGCTGTCTCTCTATATTTAAGGCGTTGTCTCTATATATAAGATGCTGTCTCTATATTTAAGGTGCTGTCTCTCTATATTTAAGGTGCTGTCTCTCTATATTTAAGGTGCTGTCTCTCTATATTTAAGGTGCTGTCTCCCTATATTTAAGGTGCTGTCTTTCTATATTTAAGCTGCTGTCTCTCCATATTTAAGGTGCTGTCTCTCTATATATTTAAGCTGTTGTCTCTCTATATTTAAGGTGCTGTCTCTCTATAAGTTTGGTGCTGTCTCTCTATATTTAAGGCGTTGTCTCTATATATAAGATGCTGTCTCTATATTTAAGGTGCTGTCTCTCTATATTTAAGGTGCTGTCTCTCTATATTTAAGGTGCTGTCTCTCTATATTTAAGGTGCTGTCTCCCTATATTTAAGGTGCTGTCTTTCTATATTTAAGCTGCTGTCTCTCCATATTTAAGGTGCTGTCTCTCTATATATTTAAGGTGCTGTCTCTATATTTAAGGTGCTGTCTCTCTATATTTAAGGAGCTGTCTCTCTATATTTAATGTGCTGTCTCTCTATATTTAAGGTGCTGTCTCTCTATATTTAAGGTGCTGTCTCTCTATATTTAAGGAGCTGTCTCTCTATATTTAAGGTGCTGTCTCTCTATATTTAAGGAGCTGTCTCTCTATATTTAAGGTGCTGCCTCTATATTTAAGGTGCTGTCTCTCTATATTTAAGGTGCTGTCTCTCTATATTTAACGTGCTGTCTCTCTATATTTAAGGTGCTGCCTCTCTATATTTAAGGTGCTGTCCCTCTTTATTTAAGGTGCTGTCTCTATACTTAAGGTGCTGTCTCTATATTTAAGGTTCTGTCTCACTATATTGAAGGAGCTCTCTCTCTATATTTAAGGTGCTGTCTCTGTGTATTTTAGGCGCTGTCTCTCTCTATTTAAGGTGCTGTCTCTATATTTAAGGTGCTGTCTCTCTATATTTAAGGTGCTGTCTCTCTATATTTGAGGTGCTGTCTCTCTATATTTAAGGTGCTTTCTCTCTATATTTAAGGTGCTGTCTCTCTATATTTAAGGTGCTGTCTGTCTATATTTAAGGGGCTGTCTCTCTATATTTATGGTGCTGTCCCTGTATATTTAAGGAGCTGTCTCTCTATATTTAAGGTGCTGTCTCTCTATATTTAAAATGCTGTCTGTATATTTAATATGCTGTCTCTGTATTTAAGGTGCTGTCTATATTTAAGTTGCTGTCTCTCTATTTTTAATGTGCTGTCTGTATATTTACGGTGCTGTCTCTATATTTAAGGTGTTGTCTATATTTAAGGTGCTGTCTCTCTTTATTTAAGGTGCTGTCTCTATATTTAAGGTGCTGTCTCTCTATATTTAAGATGCTGTCTCTCTATATTTAAGGTGCTGTCTATATTTAATGAGCTGTCTCTATATTTCAGGTGTTGTCTATATTTAAGGTGCTGTCGCTCTATATTTAAGGTGCTGTCTCTCTGTATTTAAGGAGCTGTCTCTATATTTAAGTTGCTGGCTCTCTATATTTAAGGTGCTGTCTCTCTATATTTAAAGTGCTGTCTGTATATTTAAGATGCTGTCTCTATATTTAAGGTGCTGTCTATATTTAAGGTGCTGCCTCTATATATTTAAGGTGCAGTCTCTCTATTTTTAAGGTGCTGTCTCTCTATATTTAAGGTGCTGTCTCTCTATATTTAAAGTGCTGTCTATATTTAAGGTGCTGTCTCTCTATATTTAAGGTGCTGTCTCTCTATATTTAAGGTGCTGTCTCTATATTTAAGGTGCTGTCTCTCTGTATATAAGGTGCTGTCTCTTTATATTTAAGGAGCTGTCTCTCTATATTTAAGGTTCTGTCTCACTATATTTAAGGTGCTCTCTCTCTATATTTAAGGTGCTGTCTCTGTATATCAGTTCTCAGTTCAGTTCAAATGCTTTATTGGCATGAAAGTTTACAGAGAACCATATTGCCAAAGCTTACATAGTAAAAAGGTACAGTTTTCCAACATTCTGTAGGTGTCAATCGATTTGACATTTGTTGGGTATATACAATATTACTTTTAAACAATATTAATTTTAAACAGTCTTTCTACTTCATTTGGTACGTTCAATATTAATTTTAAACAGTCTTACTTTTAAACAGTCCTCAGGTTGTGACATGTTGTTACATATTTAGCCCCAAGGTATGGTCTGTCTCCTTCTCCTAGGACTAATCTCAATTTTGACAGATCATCCAATTCCTTGAAATCTGGGGTTGTTTGGCTTAGCTTGTTGAATAATATGTTTCTTGATGTGTTGAATTTTTCGCATTTTAGGAGGAAATGCATTTCTGTTTCAACCTCGCCAGCCAGACATTGATTGCATATTCTATTCTCTCTAGGCTGCCAGGATTTCTTGTATCTGCCTTTTTCAATTTCCAGTTGGTGGTCGCTTAGTCTGTACCTGGTGAGGGTCTGTCTCTGTTTTGTGTCTCTGATGATCGTGAGGTAGTCTGCCAGTTTATATTCTCTTTTTAGGGCCCGGTAACATTCTAATCTGCTTTGGCTTTCGGTTATTTTGTTCCAATGTTCCAGGTAGGTTTCTTTGCATTTTTTAATGATTTGGTTCACTCGGATTGGTGTTTGGACGGCTGTGTTGGTCTGGGGCTGGTCAGGGTCCGGCTGAGTACTTAGTTTCAGTAGCAGCTGACTCAGGGGACTCTTTTCTGGGTTTAGCTCTTGGGTCTGAAAGGCTTTGAAATGAAGGGTGTCTGGGGAGCTAGATTTGAGGTGATTTAGGAAGTTTAGTGCTCGTTTTTGGATGTTTATTATCAGTGGGTATCTGCCTAGTTCGGCTCTGCATGCATTTGTTGGCGTTTTTCTTTGGGTGCGAAGGATGCTTCGGCAGAATTCTGCATGTAGGGCTTCTATTGTGTGTTTTTCCCATTTAGTGTAGCTTTGGTGATTTAGCGGGCCCCATACTTCACTACCGTACAGTGCAATGGGCAGGATTATGCTGTCAAAAATTTTGAGCCAGATTTTGATTGGGATTTGGATGTTGTAGAATTTTCTTTTTATTGCATATAGGGCTCTTCGGGCTTTTTCTTTTAGTGCATTCACTGCTATGCTGAAGCTCCCTGATACTGTAATAGTTAGACCAAGGTAGGTGTAGCTCATAGTGTGTCCTATAGTGGTATCACTGAGGGTAAACTGGTATTTGTTTTCCTGACATCTGGGTCTTTTCTGAAAAATCATGATGTTGGTTTTCTTTAGGTTTACTGTTAGAGCCCAATTTTGGCAGTATTTGTCGAGTAGGTCTAGTTGTTGCTGTAATCCCTGTTCTGTGGGAGACAGCAGAACCAGGTCGTCCGCATAGAACAGGGACTTCACTTCTCCATCCAGGAGACGGAGACCTGGTGACTCGCTTTGCTCCAGCATGTCTGCTAATTCATTTATGTATATGTTGAACAGGGTCGGGCTCAAATTGCAGCCCTGCCGGACGCCTCTTCTCTGGGTGAAGAAATCGGTGCGTTTGTCTCCAATTTTGACCCCGCATTTGTTTTTCAGATACATTGATTTAATAAGGTCATAGACTTTGCCCCCTATTCCACACTGAAGAAGTATATTTAAGGTGCTTTCTCTCTCTATTTAAGGTGCTGTCTCTATATTTTACGTGTTGTCTCTCTATATTTAAGGAGCTGTCTCTCTATATTTAAGGTGCTTTCTCACTATATTTAAGGAGCTGTCTCTTTATTTACGGCGCTGTCTCTCTATATCTAAGGTGCTCTCTCTCTTTATTTAAGGAGCTGTCTCCCTATATTTAAGGTGCTGTCTGTCTATATTTAAGGTGCTCTCTCTATATTTACGGTGTTGTCTCTCTACATTTAAGGTATTGTGTCTGTATATTAAAGGTGCTGTCTCTCTATATTTAAGTTGTTGTCTCTCTATATTTAAGGTGCTGTCTCTCTATATTTAAGGTGCTGTCTCTGTATTTAAGGTGCTGTCTCTCTATATTTAAGGTGCTGTCTCTATATATTTAAGGTGCTGTCTCTATATTTCAGGTGCTGTTTCTCTATATTTAAGGGGCTGTCTCTTTATATTTAAGGTGCTGTCTCTCTATATTTAAGGTGCTGTCTCTATATTTAATGTGCTGTCTCTAAATTTTAAGTGCTGTCTCTCTATATTTAAGGTGTTGTCTCTTTATATTTAAGGTGCTGTCTCTCTATATTTAAGGTGCTCTCTCTATATTTAAGGTGCTATCTCTATATTTAAGGTGCTGTCTCTAAATTTAAAGTGCTAGCTCTCTGTATTTATGGTGCTGTCTCTCTACATATAAGGTGTTGTCTCTCTATATTTAAGGTGCTGTCTCTCTATATTTAAGGTGTTGTCTCTGTATATTTAAGGTGCTGTCTCTCTTTATTGAAGGTGCTGTCTCTATATTTAAGGTGCTGTCTCTCTATATTTAAGGTGCGGTCTCTATATTTAAGGAGCTGTCTCTCTATATTTAAAGTGCTGTCCCTCTTTATTTAAGGTGCTGTCTCTATATTTAAGGTGCTGTCTCTATATTTAAGGTTCTGTCTCTATATTTAAGATGCTGTCTCTATATATTTAAGGTGCTGTCTCTCTCTATTTAAGGTGCTGTCTCTATATTTAACGTGTTGTCTCTCTATATTTAAGGTGCTGTCTGTGGTGTATGTGCCTTTAAGAGCAATTATGGTGTATGTGCCTTTAAGAGCCCCAGGTGTGCGTAATGCCGGTAATTGCCACTTGGGCTATATAAGCCTGTGTTTTGTGTATATCCTTTAGAAACCCCCCCCCAGACTTGCTTAGTAAATACCTATGAACCAACTCCTGTCTTCAGTGTCTTTATCTACACACGGACACTACCGTGGTGACGAAGTGGAAACGGACTTACCTGCAATTCGGCAGCACCTCAAGGACATCGATTCCTCCAGCGTCCAGAAGACTCAAGGAAGTAAGAGAAACTGTGGTTTCACCAGCTGGCCGAGCTGGTGACAGGTACTGCGCTAATCCTTCCTGGGCTTCAGGCTGGAGCTCCAGCGGCGGGCTCCACATCTGAGACAGGCAGCGAAATCGGAGGCAAGCAATAACGGACTGGGAGGGTGCACTCGAGAGACGGCCGGCGCGGCAAGCAGATCAGCGTTTAGACCTCCATCGGGAACGAGTCTCCAACAGTGAATAAACGGAAACCACAGTAAAACAGCGTTGTTATCGGTAGCAGCGGCGGGAAAGCGCGGGAAGCGCCATATCGTTGCTACAGAGAGAAAAAAAAAGTGCGGGAAGCGCCATATCTTTTCTGAAATGCCTAAATCTGGTAATATTGAGGCTTTTGATGGCGAAATAGAAGATTGGACCACATACGTGGAAAGAGTAGAGGTTTATTGCACTGCAAATGGAATAACAGATGAAAAAAAAGCTTCAGTACTTCTGAACTTAATGGGCGCGAAGACATACGGGCTGTTACGAAATTGAATCACTCCAGCCAAACCAAAGGATAAGACTTTTAAAGAAATTGTTGATACCCTGCAGGAGCATTTAAACCCAACACCGCTGCTGATAGCGGAACGATTCAAGTTCTTCAAGAGAAATCAACACAAGAATGAAAGTAACGCTGATTACCTAAACGAATTAAGAAAGCTATCAAAGTACTGCCAATTCGGAGCAGGACTATCGGATTATCTTCGAGACAAATTTGTTTGCGGTCTCTTAAGTGAAGGAACACAAAAAAGACTGCTTTCTGAAAAAGATTTAACATTGGACAAAGCTTTCAGTATGGCTGTATCATACGAAGCAGCAGCAAAAGGAGCTGCAGAGATACAACAAGAGACACAGGACTTCGGCACCCATAAAATGACACAGGAGTTCGGAAGATGTTATCGCTGCGGCAGATCCACCCATAACCAGAGGGACTGCTGGTTCAAGGGCAAAGCATGCAGGCAATGTGGTAAGATTGGACACATTGCATGGGTATGCCAATCTGGCCAAAATAAATCCACTGACAGAAAACAAAAAATCAATAAAGAAAAGTACAGGAAGGTACAAATGATGACGGACAATAGCTCCGAAGACCAGAATAGCGATAGCGACTCCGAAAACAAGAGACTAAGCTGTCTCAAATTACATAATGTACTTGCCAAAGAGGATTACCAAACCATTTGGGTTACCCTCACAATAGCAGGGTCCCCAGTTAAAATGGAGCTAGATACAGGATCAGCTCTAACCGTAATAAATCGACGAGATTACGAGAGGCTATTTTCGCATATACCTCTAAAAGACACATCCATTATCTTAAAAACATATACGGGGCAGAAAGTCTACCCCAAAGGAAAAATAAGGGTGCCTGTGGTATACAACGGCAAAGAAATACAAAAGTTGTATTTATACATTCTACAAGATGGTGGTCCACCGTTGTTGGGACGTGAATGGATAAGGAAGATACGTTTAGACTGGCACTCCATTCAGGCACTGATGGTGACCAGTAAGGAAAAAAACAATGATGACATCATACCTGAACGATTAAAAGACATCTTGGCCAACGCCAAAGAAGTGTTTCAAGAGAAACTAGGAACCTTGAAAGGCATCACCGCCTCAATAAAAGTGGAAGATACAGCAATTCCAAAAATTTTTAAGGCAAGACCGGTGCCATACGCAATACGTCTGGCAGTCGAGGCAGAGCTGAAGAATTTGGGAAAGGCAGGCGTATTATCCAAAATAGATTGGAGCGAATGGGCAACACCCATCGTTCCAGTCATGAAAAAAACATTGAAAAATAACTCTGAGGAACAGAAAAAAATTTGCATCTGTGGGGACTTTAAGGTGACTGTAAACCCGGTCCTTCACACGGTACAGTATCCTCTTCCGAGGATAGAAGATATTTTCGCCTCACTATCCGGAGGGAAACGTTTCACAAAAATTGACTTGGCACAGGCATATCTACAGATGGAGGTTGAGGAGACCTCTAAAATGTATCTCACAATAAACACACACAAAGGCCTGTACCAGTACAATCGACTGGTTTTTGGAATAGCATCAGCTCCAGCTACCTGGCAAAGAGCTATGGAGCAAGTCCTGCAAGGGATTCCGGGGACTCAATGCTACCTAGACGACATCCTTATAACAGGAGAAAACGACAACGAGCACCTTGCCAATTTGGAGCAGGTGCTCACTAGGCTGAAAGAACGGGGCCTACGAGCAAATCGCCCCAAGTGCGAATTTTTCCAAAATCAGATATCATATTGTGGCCACATAATTAATAAGGAAGGGTTGCATAAGTCACCTGAAAAAATTGAAGCAGTTATAAAAGCCCCAGCACCTGAAAATGTTTCACAATTAAGGTCATTCCTGGGATTAATAAATTACTATCATAAATTTTTACCGAACTTATCAACTATTCTACACCCTCTTAATGATCTTCTATAGACAGGAGTGATTTGGAAATGGAACGAAGACTGTAAACGTGCCTTCCATAAATGTAAAGACTTAATCACATCCGAGAAAATTTTGGCTCATTACAACTGTAAAGTCTGTGGGTTGTTTAGTTAATTAATACACAGACTACCAGAGTAACTTAAAACAGGACTTTACTATTCGAAGGTCAGGGCGAATCTGCCAAATAAATCCTGACACAGCACTTATATACCTGTGTGGTCACCGTCGGTATTACAGTATACAGAAGCCAACAAAGTAGTGCCACACCTAAAATAGTTCTCTTAAAGGTGAACGGTTACATACAATGGTTTTCTTAAAGGTAGACGGATACATACACTACAATCCTCCCTTTTTAGCTTACAACATACTTAGTCCCCCATTAAACATAACATATATTCAACTTCATGTAAAACAATTCACAGGTATAATCTATGCGGGAAACAGTTTACAGATTCAGTCTCTGCGGGAACAGTTCACAGATTCAGTCTCTGGTCTTGACTCGGTCCGAACAACATCTCTGTGGTGTAGCCGGTTCACATTGCTAGCGTGACTCATCCAATAGTCTTTCCCTTGACTTAACAGCTTGAACTTCCGTCCTGCTGAACCAGCAGTGCTGACTTTTACAAACAGCTGGACTGCCTTGGTAATTTTTCCTACTTGCCAACTGATTTGGCTCCCTTCGTAGGGCCCACGTACATGATCTGGTAGAAGTGATAATGATTTAGATGGTTATCACCTTCTGCTTCGTCTTTTTCTTTTCTGCTTCTTGGAGACTCTCGGGGCTCCCTTATCAGCTGCCAGCTGTAGCGCCACCATCTCCCTATGTTCCTTAGACTTTAAGTGCTTCATCCTGATTTCTGCACTTTGGGAGTTTTCCTCACAAGCTGGGCAGACCAAGTCCTCGTAATATTCCGTATCACTCAACAGGTCATGGTAATATTCGGTGTCGTCCTGAACTAGTCTAGCGGGAGGGCCTGCTACTTCTTCCTTACCCAACTGGACGTTAGCCGACTGTTGTTCCCTCCCTAGACATCTTTCCTGAAGAGACTTCTTCATGCGTTCATATTCATCCCGCTCTTCCTGGGTTCCCTGCAAATCCTTCACTAATGACCTCATTTGTGATTTCAACACTTCCCCTTCCATCGGGGATTGATTGATCGGGCTATTCAATCCTTCTACTGGAGCAGCTGTTTCAACATTCTGTTGTTCACATAGACGTGATTCAGCGTACTTTTGGCATCCCAGTAAAATCTGTGTTGCAACCTCAGCTATTTCCATAACTTTTGAGAGCTCCGAATTCCTTCCCTTTGAAGATTGAAGCTCATGTTCAGATTGTTCCCATTGCAGAGTCTTGTCCCTCAGCATATGAAGGAGTTGGCTGACCGTTAACTCTTCCACGGGAACACTGTGGATCAGAGTCTTCTCTATTTCATCCACCTTTTCCTCCAATGCTTTCACCTTCTTTTCCTCTTGTACTTTGGCTTTCAGCGCTCGGAGAAGTTGCGCCTTGATGCTCTCTAGCTCATGTTCAGGGGCCATTCTTACAGTCTCTGTGTTTCTTACAGTTTCCTTTTCTTCCACTGAAAGGATTCCCAGTTGAATCTGTTCTTCAAGTTGTTGAACCTCGGTCATTGCCGCCTCATATTTGTCTTGGGTTTCCTTCAATATTTTTATGAGTTCTTGGACATCTTGTCTTTCATGTTCTGTCATGTCTTTCACCTCTAATTTCTCATCTATGGATGGAACTTCTACTGATGAGTCTGTCTTGGCCTTGAGCTCATCAAGAATTTCCTGCAGCCTTTGGACTTCTTGGCTCATGTTCAACCTTTAGTTGCTCATATGCTTCTACTGAAACTAGCTTTTCGGAGGTTGCCGAGTTAATCCCCTCCAGGATTGTAGCCTGGGCCTGTTCATACTGTTCCTTCAACTTCTCAAACTCTGCTTGTAAGGAGTCGTAGAGAAGAACGGGAATAAAATCCTGGCTTCCTGAAGATTCCTCTTCATTTGCTCCTTCCTGCAAATATTCTAACTCCTGAACAGCATAAGGGAGATGTGATTGGTAATTGGTCACAATGGCTCTATGGTCGCTCTCTGCTTGAGCTAGCTGCTTCTGTTATCTTTCCAGATTCTCCCATTCGGTGTCATAGAACTTTTTCATTGTTTTCATCTCTTGTTCGAGACGGTAACTCACTTGTTCTACTTGCTGTCGTAATTTGGAATAAAGTTGAGTCCGAGCTCGGTGTTCGTCAGTCATGGATATGTCTGTAAACTGAACAGACTCAGAATTCTCTGTCAAACTATGTTGTCGTTGTTCGGTGGAGTTCTGTTCTGAAACTTTGTTCTTCTCTGGAGCATAAGCCTTTATGCATGCCTTCGTTCTTCCAACCTTAGTCGGCAAGTCCATTTTAGCCTTGTCTTTCATATTTGGGTTGGTCTTATCGTCATCCGTTTCAGAATCTGAGTTGATTGTCTGCACCGAGTCCTCACTCGTTATGGCTTTTAGATAGTGCCATTCCATGTCTATTTTCTTGATCCACTCCCGTCCCAGAAGTGGTGGTCCTCCCTCAGGTAGTACGTATAAGTTCATTCTTGGGTGTTCTTTACCCCCATCTCTCACCTTGACTCTTATCTTTCCCATGGGGTATACTTTATGCCCCGTGTATGTCTGCAATACGAACTTGGTATCTCTTAAGGGTATATGTGAGAATAGCCGGTGGTAATCCCTTCGATTTATGACTGATAGAGCTGATCCAGTGTCCAACTCCATTTTCACTTGGACTCCAGCTATTTTTAGCATGACCCAGATGGTTTGTAGGTCAGCTTCCTTACTCACATTGTGAATTCTCAGACTGCCCAGCTCCTGGCCGTTTGGGTCTGAGTCCGAATTCTGTTCGTCTGAACTCTTCTCAGCCACCTTGTGTACCTTGTTGTACTTTTCCTGTGATGGCTTCCTTTGGTTGTTGGTCTTCTTCCCTGACCGGCATACCTTAGCTATGTGACCCAGTTTGCCACATTTCCTACATTCCTGGTTCTTAAACCAGCATTGGTTCTGGTCGTGTGTTGTCTTCCCACAACGATAGCATTTTGTTGTACTCGAGGTAATTTGATCCACACTGAGTGCCGCTGCCTTTAGCTGCATTTCCGCAGTTCGCTTCGCTGCGGCTTCGTGCGATGCTGCAATAAGGACAGCCCTGTCAAGTGTAAGGTCGTTCTCTTCGAGTAGTCGCTTTTGCGTTCCTTCCTTTGACAACCCGCACACGAACTTGTCTCGCAATGCCTCTGTCAGATTCCCTCCAAACTGGCAGTGTTTCGCTAGTCTACGCAGTTCAACCAAGTATTCTGCATTGCTTTCGTCTTTCCTTTGCGTTCTCGCATAGAATTTGAATCGTTCCGCCAACATCAATGGTGTGGGGTTCAAGTGATCCTTCAGAACAGTCACAATATCATCGAAAGTCTGATCCGCCGGTTTAGCTGGTGCTAGTAGATGCTTCAAGAGCCCGTATGTCTTCGCGCCCATCGAGTTTAGCAAGGTTATAACTTTGTCATCTTCTTCTATTTTATTGGCCTCACAATAGATCTCAATGCGTTCCACATACGTGGCCCAGTCTTCTACCTCGGAATTAAAATCGTTGATGTTACCACGCTTAGGCATCTTCCTCTCTTCCTGATAACACCACGAATTATTTCTTTAAATTTTCTTTTATTTTTTTTTTCCAAGATGGCGGTTCCCGCGAAAATGGCGGTTTCCCGCACTTATCTTCTCTCCCCGCCCACTTCAATGGCGGTTTCCCGCTTCTGTCTTCTTCCCCGCCTAATGGCGGCTTCCCGCGTTTCTTCCCTAGCGGGAGGGGTACACTTTCCCCACGGGCGACGGCCGCTGGCTTTCAGGTTCACAGCCTGCGCGTCGGCTTCAGTGCTTTCCCTTTTCTCGGCAGGGCAACCGGCGCTGGGTACACCCCGTTGACGGCGAACAGTTTCAGCCGCTGGGCTGGCTCTCGCTCAGTTCCCCTTGCTCGGGCTCTGTCTCTCTCCCGCTCGCTCGGCTCTACCGGCGCTGGGTACACCCCGTTGACGGCGAACAGTTTCAGCTGCTGGACTGGCTCTCGCTCAGTCTCCCTTGGTCGGCTCTGCCTCTCCCGCTCACTCGGCTCCCAATCGCGCCTCCCAGCCCTCTCGCAGTCCGGTGCTTCCCTCCCCGGCTGCGGCTGAGTTTATCTCTTCCCGCGCCTACGCTCCCGGCCGCAGCGCTTCGTGGCTTCGGTCGCTGCCCGGCCTTTTTCGCCGGTCGCGGTCTAGCTGTCTCATGACGCCGTTGCGTCCCCCAGCCTGTCTGTACCGCAGCTTCCTTGCTCCACGCTGCCCCAGTCTCAGCGCCTCTGGGCCCGACTTCTGTCCGGCTCCTTTCCCCCTCGACCGTGGTCGAGTGCACCGCCCTTATCCTCCGGTTATTCTTTTTACTTTTCCCTTACTCACAGTCACCGTGGCTGGCTTGCTTCTCGTGCTGATCGGCTCACTCCTCACCGTGGCAGAAGGGACAGTCAGTGCCTGTTGCTGATGGAAGTCTTTGTCTCTGAATTCTTCCTCCTTTCCAGCTCTGCAGGCTCGAGCTTTCTCCCAGCAGAATGACGAGGGCGGTTGCCTCTTCTCGACGCTCGTTAACTGCTTCGGAAGTATTGTTGCCGCAGGGCACGATCGGACTTGTCGCCACTGTAAAGTCTGTGGGTTGTTTAGTTAATTAATACACAGACTACCAGAGTAACTTAAAACAGGACTTTACTATTCGAAGGTCAGGGCGAATCTGCCAAATAAATCCTGACACAGCACTTATATACCGGTGTGGTCACCGTCGGTATTACAGTATACAAAAGCCAACAAAGTAGTGCCACACCTAAAATAGTTCTCTTAAAGGTGAACGGTTACATACAATGGTTTTCTTAAAGGTAGACGGATACATACACTACAACAACCCATCACTACCAATCAGACTGGCGTGCGATGCATCCCCTTACGGCATAGGAGCAGTATTGTCCCATAGATTCCCTGATGGCTCGGAACGGCCGATAGCTTTTGCGTCACGCTCATTGAACTCAGCTGAGCGTAACTATGCTCAGATAGACAGGGAAGCACTCAGCCTGGTATGGGGAGTGAAGAAATTCAACCATTACCTACACGGACAAAAATTTACCTTGCTGACTGACCATCAACCCCTCATCTCCATATTCAACCCTAAAAAAGGTGTCCCCATTATGACGGCACAAAGACTACAGAGGTGGTCCCTTTTTCTAGGGGCACACCAATACAACATTGAATACAAAGGGTCAAAACAGCATGGGAATGCTGACGGTTTATCACGCCTACCGTTGCCAACGATAGAAGAGGCACCTACAGTAGACCCAGTAGAGATATTCCACTCTACCATAGTGGAATGTCTACCGGTGACAAATTCTGCCATTGAAAGGGAGACAAGAAATGACCCTACTCTCTCACGGGTCTACGATTTAACAGTGAAGGGATGGCCAGCACATGGCGAACCACTGTTGCCAGCATTCTCGCAAAGAAGAGAACAGCTGTCAGTGTGCCGAGGAACCTTGATGTGTGGATCCAGAGTGGTGATTCCACCCAAACTCCAGGATAAAGTGCTAAAGGAGCTTCACGAGGGGCATCTGGGTGGAGTGAAAATGAAGAACCTAGCTAGGGCGTTTGTATGGTGGCCAGGTATCGATGGAGACATCGAAGACATGACCAAGAGCTGCCTAGGATGCCAGAAGGTCCAAAATGCTCCGCCACAGGCCCCTCTACATCCATGGGAGTGGCCCTCATCTCCCTGGCAAAGGGTGCACATCGACTTTGCTGGTCCATTTATGGACTCAATGTTCTTAATCGCAGTTGATGCACACTCCAAGTGGCCGGAGGTAATAAAGATGTCCTCCACCACCACGGAAAAAACCATCACAGTATTAAGGACCATATTTGCCAGGAATGGGCTGCCGGAGCAGATATGTTCTGATAATGGACCGCAATTTGTGTCCGAAGAATTCAGAAAGTTCTTAAAGAACAATGGGGTAAGGCACTACACGTCCGCCCCATACCATCCCGCCACCAATGGATTGGCTGAAAGGTTTGTCCAGACCTTCAAGAAGGCCATCAAGGCCATGGGTAATGAAGACATAAAACTTCAGCACAAGGTGGATAACTTCTTATTTGCATATAGGAATGCAACGCATATGGTTACTAACCAAACTCCCGCCATGATGTTCTACAATAGAAACCTAAGATGCCGGCTGGATTTGGTCAAGCCCAACATCCGAAGGGACGTGGAGAACCGGCAGTTTCAGGGCATGAATGAAAGGCCAACTAGGGCCTTCCAGATAGGCCAACCGGTTTTGGCCCGGGACTACCGTACCGAGAAATGGCAGCCTGGAACTATCTGCACACGATTAGGACCACTGATGTATACCGTGGACATCGGAGACAGCATAATAAGGCGCCATGCTGACCAAATCATCAAATCATCTGAAAAGGGACAACCTACACCACCACTCTATACATCTAACGATGAAGTAGAGATACCCATATCTACCTCCGATCCGGTGATACTGGAGCCCGATGAACCCGACACTGGCCTTCAAGCCGAATCAGCCTTGCCAGAAGAACCTACTACACCACCAGAAACTACTACACCCCCGAGGCGTTATCCGGACCGAGTCAGGAAGCCTCCTGAGAGACTAACTTATAATTAATTAATACAGCAATGTATATTATTTTGCATATAACATGTAATTAATAATTACTTAAAATATGATGTACTAGTTAGCTAGAAGGGGAGGAATTGTGGTGTATGTGCCTTTAAGAGCCCCAGGTGTGCGTAATGCCGGTAATTGCCACTTGGGCTATATAAGCCTGTGTATTGTGTATATCCTTTAGAAACCCCCCCCACCCCCCACCCCCACCCCCCACCCCCACCCCTCACCCCCACCCCCACCCCCACCCCCACCCCTCACCCCCACCACCCACCCACCCCCCACCCAGACTTGCTTAGTAAATACCTATGAACCAACTCCTGTCTTCAGTGTCTTTATCTACACACGGACACTACACTGTCTCTCTATATTTAAGGAGCTGTCTCTCTATATTTAAGGTGCTGTCTCTCTATATTTAAGGTGCTGTCTCTCAATATTTAAGGTGCTGTCTCTCTATATTTAAGGTGCTGTCTCTCTATATTTAAGGAGCTGTCGCTCTATATTTAATGTGTTGTCTCTCTATATTTAAAGTGCTGTCTGTATATTTAAGGTGCTGTCTCTATATTTAAGGTGCTGTCTCTCTATATTTAAAGTGCTGTCTGTATATTTAAGGTGCTGTCTATATTTAAGGTGCTGTCTCTCTATATTTAAAGTGCTGTCTGTATATTTAAGGTGCTGTCTCTATATTTAAGGTGCTGTCTCTCTATATTTAAAGTGCTGTCTGTATATTTAAGGTGCTGTCTATATTTAAGGTGCTGTCTCTCTATATTTAAGGTGCTGTCTCTATATTTAAGGTGCTGTCTATATTTAAGGTGCTGTCTCTCTATATTTAAGGTGCTGTCTCTCTATATTTAAGGTGTTGTCTCTCTATATTTAAGCTGCTGTCTCTCTATATTTAAGGTGCTGTCTCTATATTTAAGGTGCTGTCTCTCTATATTAGGAGCTCTCTCTATATTTAAGGTGCTGTCTCTATATTTAAGGCGCTGTCTATATTTAAGGTGCTGTCTCTCTATATTTAAGGTGCTGTCTCTCTATATTTAAGGTGCTGTCTCTCTATATTTAAGGTGCTGTCTCTATATTTAAGGTGCTGTCTCTCTATATTTAAGGTGCTGTCTCTATATTTAAGGTGCTGTCTCTCTATATTAGGAGCTCTCTCTATATTTAAGGTGCTGTCTCTATATTTAAGGCGCTGTCTATATTTAAGGTGCTGTCTCTCTATATTTAAGGTGCTGTCTCTCTATATTTAAGGTGCTGTCTCTCTATATTTAAGGTGCTGTCTCTCTATATTTAAGGTGCTGTCTCTCTATATTTAAGGTGCTGTCTCTCTATATTTAAGGTGCTGTCTCTCTACATTTAAGGTGCTGTCTCTATATTTAAGGTGCTTTCTCTCTATGTCCTAGAAATTGGGTTGGGGCGCCAAAGTGGCGCAAAAGTCGCCTGAGCGCAGCATTTAGCGCAGCGTTCGAGGCTTTAGCGATCGTCAGATATTCAGTTTCATTGCTCCTCGAGGGACACGGGGCGAGGCTCGAGGCGCTCCGCGTCCCTCTTAGGGCGCTGAAACTGAATATCGCAGTGCAACGTGCTGCAGCACCACATGCTGCGGCACGGCACGCTGCGGTACTGCAGGCCTTCCTCCCACTGTTAAGGGGGAGGTGCCTGCAACAGCGCGATCCCCGCTCGCGAGTGCCGGCAAATCAGCCCGGCACCAAGGAGAAGTGCCGGGCTCTCGGGAAACAGCCGGCATTGCCGTGGGGGTTGGTTAGGAGGTCGGGGACGGAGGTGCTGGCAGGTGGCCTCCGAAAAGCGGCCGCCCTGCACCTCCACCTTAACTTCCGCCGCTGCCGGCACAGTAAGGCCCCATGAACCGGGCGCGGGTAGCGAGTGGCGCAACTGCGGTGTTCGCTACTGAATATCGTGAACGGGGCACGAATGGGGCACTGCGCACACCGATGACGCCATTAGTGGCGGCGCAGCGCAAATGCCTAACGCCACCATTCGCGCCCCTACTGAATATCGCGGGAGACGCAGCCAGTGGCGCTACAGCCACTGACTGCCTCTTTAGGCGCTAACAGGTGGCGCTACTCACCCAATTTCTCCCCCTATATGTAAGGTGCTGTCTCTATATTTCAGGTGCTGTCTCTATATTTCAGGTGCTGTCTCTATATTTACGGAGCTGTCTCTATATTTAAGGAGCTGTCTCTCTATATTTAAGGAGCTGTCTCTTTATATTTAAGGTGTTGTCTCTCTATATTTAAGGTGCTGTCTCTCTATATATAAGGTGCTGTCTCTCTCTATTTAAAGTGTTGTCTCTCTATATTTAAGGTGCTGTCTCTCTTTATTTAAGGTGTTGTCTCTATTACGTCCGTGAATGATTGAGACACGGACAGCAGGAGTGGAACAAAATAAGTCTTTACTGGTGGAAGTCAATAGTGAAACTGAAACAACAGAGGCTCACTAGCGCCTTTTATACAGGGGCGGTCACTGCCGGTACTGCAGTCTGAGACCAGTTATTCTCTTAAAGGTACATACACAACAATTCCTCCCCTTTTAGATAAACAGTACATAACATTCATTTCACAACTAAATGATAACTAATTACAATCACAATTACTGTTGCCAGATACATTGGTTAAGTTTAAGCAATTATAAGTTCAGTCTTTGAGGAGGCTTCCTGATTCTGTCTGGATAACGCCTCTTTGGGGTATCAGGTTCTTCTGGCAATGTTGAGTTGGGATCAATGTCGTTGTTTGGTTCATCTGCTTCCAATATTACCGGTTCTGCGGTAGCTGCAATTGGAACGTCGATTTCATTACCAGGTGTATCAGATCGTGGTGTGGAGTTGACGTTTTCCAGTGACTCTAGAATCTGGTCAGCATGGCGTCTTACAATGCTCTCCCCAACATCCATGGTATACATGAGAGGTCCTTGTCGTGTACAAATCGTTCCTGGCTGCCATTTCTCAGTGCGGTAGTCCCGGGCCAAAACTGGTTGACCTATCTTAAAACTCCTAGTCGGCCTTTCATTCATATTCTGAAACTGCCTGTTCTCCACATTGTTAAATCTGTGAGTTATCTAGTTAATTAAGACACAGACTAATTAATAACAATCAAAAACAGGTCTTTACTGGTTGGAGGTAGGGACTATTCTGAATACAAGATTACTGCACAGTGCTTATATACCGGTGTGTTCACCCCCGGTATTACGTCTACAGCAGCCTGAGAAAGTAGTACATCTCTTAAGGTGGAACAGGCTTAAGCTCTCTTAAGGTGGAACAGGTTACATACACAACACTCCTCCCTTCTTAGCTTTATAGTCATCCCCCCCATTTAACATAACGTAATAACATATATACATATATAACTTCATGTTTAACGTAACATATCACAGATTCAGTCTCTGTGGAAAACAGTTCACAGATTCAATCTCTGTGGTGTAGTCGGTTCATGTTACTCATTCAATAGTCCTTTCATGGATTTAACAGCTTGAACTTCCGAACTGATTTGGCTCCGTTCGGAGGGACCACGTGTGTGATCTGGTAGAGGTGATAATGGTTCAGATGGGTCATCTTCTGTTTTTACTTTTCCTTTTCTGCTTCTTGGAGACTCTCTGGGCTCCATTGTCAGCTGCCACAGCTGCCAGCTGCATGCGCAGTTCCTCCTTCTCTTCCTCCTTTTTTTGTAGTAGAGCCACCTTCTCCCGATGTTCCGTAGACTTTCGGTGCTCCTCCATGATTTCTGTATGGTGGGAGTCGAAGTTACAAGTTGGGCAGGACAGGACATAGTAATATTCGGAGTCGTCCGACAGGTCAGCGAGAGGGTCTTCTATTTCCTCCATACCCAGCTGGACGTTAGCCAGTTCTTGTTCCAAATCCAGACATCTTTCCTGAAGAGACTTCTTCATGTGTACCTCTGCCTCCAGCTTTTTCTGGGCTTTCAGCAAGTCGTTTACTAGTGACCTCATTTGTGATTTTAATACTTCAACTTCCTTTGGAGATTGATTGATCGGACTATGCAATCCCTCTACCGGAGCAGCTGTTTCAGCGGTCTGTTGTTCTACATTGACGTGAGTCAGCGTACTTTTGGCATCCAATGGCTGCTCTGTTGCAGTCGTTTCAGTCTGTGTCATCACATCAGCCATCTCAATGACTTTTGAGAGTTCCGAACCCTTTTCCTTTGAAGATCGCAGCTCGTGTTCAAGTTTTTCCCATTTCAGAGTCTTGTCCCTCAGCATATGAAGGAGTTGGCTGACCGTTAACTCTTCTGACACCAGATTATGGCACGCACCTTCAGAACCTGAATCAGCTTTGATTCGTTCGGCCTCCTCGCGCAGATGGTTGGTGTGCTCCTGCTCCATTTTCTCCATCAGTTGCTTCTGTTGCCTTTCCAGATTCTCCCACTCTGTAACAAAGAACTTTTTTATTTCATTCATCTCTTGCTCAAAACGGCGAATCATTTGTTCTAATTGCTGTTGTAGTTTGAAATGGAGTTGAGTTCGAGCCCAGTGTCCCTCAAAAATGTGCATATCAGTAGACTTGACAGACTCAGAATTCTCTGTTAAACTATGTTGTTGTTGCTCAGTGGAATTCTGTGCTGAAACTTTGTCTTTTGCACATGGGTTGGTCTTACCATCATCAGTTCTAGAGTCTGGGCTGATTATCTGCACCGAGTTCTCACTCTTTATGGCTTTTAGCGAATGCCAGTCCATATTTATGTTTCTAAACCACTCCCGGCCTAGTAGTGGTGGACCTCCCTCCGGTAGCACATATAAGTCCATTATTTGACTTCCTTCGCCCTTGTTGGCCACTGCAACCTTTATTGTCCCGATGGGGTACACTCTCTGCCCCGTGTAGGTTGTCAATATAATCTCCGTGTCCTGTAGGGGAATATGTTGGAATAACCTTCTGTAATCTTTCTTATTCATGACCGACAATGCCGATCCAGTGTCCAATTCCATTTTTACTTGGACTCCTTCTATCTGAAGAGTAACCCAAATTGTCTGGAGGTCTGCACCCTTACCAACGTTGAGTACCCTTAAGCTAGCCAGTTCAATACTGCTTAAGCCAGCCAGTTCATTACTGCTAGCGTCTGAATCGGACTCCTGTTCGGCCACCTTGTGTACTTTTGCGTATTTTCCTTGCGGTGACTTCTTGTTGCTGGTCTTCTTCCCTGACCTGCATACTCTAGCTATATGTCCAAGCCTACCACAAGTTCTACATTCTTGGTTTTTAAACCAACACTGGTTCTGATCATGCGTTGTCTTTCCACAACGATAACATTTGCCAGAACTCACACCCAATTTGTGTGCACTGAGCTCCGGTGACCGTAGCTGCATTACTGCCGTGCCTCTCGCTGCGGCTTCGTGTGCTGCTGCCATAGTGACCGCCTTCTCAAGCGTCAGCTCATTCTCCTCGAGCAGTCGCTTTTGTGTATCCTGTTTAAATAAACCACACACAAATTTGTCTCGTAGTGCATCTGTCAGTCCCGTTCCAAACTGGCAATATTTCGCTAATTTACGCAATTCCAGCAAATATTCAGCATTGCTTTCATGCTGTAGCTGCCTTCTGTCGTAAAATTTAAATCGTTCCGCTAGCATCAGCGGCGTGGGGTTTAGATGATCTTTCAGGACAGTAACAATCTCATCGAACGTCTTATCCGCCGGTTCATCTGGTGATAACAGGTGTTTCAATTGCCCGTATGTCTTCGCACCCATTAAATTTAATAATGTTAGTGCTTTATCAGCCTCACGGATTTTATTGGCCTTACAATAATTTTTAACTCGTTCAACATATATGGCCCAATCTTCGATGTCACTATCAAAGTTGCTAATATTCCCGTGTTTAGGCATTGTAGTACTTTATCAGATTTGCAATTTCTCAGATTTTTTTTTTTACTGCTATCCAAGATGGCGGCTTCCCGCTCTTGCCGTCGTCCTCCGCCCACAAAATGGCGGTTTTCCCGCGCTTGGCGGTCTTCACCCGTCCCCCGACGCCGTCTCCCTTCAGCCCCCGAGTGCGGCCCTTATCTTCGCCGCGATCGCCCGAGTGCGGCCCTTATCAGCGGATGCGATCGCTGGATCGCGAAGTGGCTCCCGACCGAAGCGGCTCTCGGCCCTTATCTGGAGATGCGATCGCCCTCGCGGCTCTCGGCCCTTATCTGGAGATGCGATCGCTCTCGCGGCTCTCGGCCCTTATCAGGAGATGCGATCACTCTGTTGAAACGCTTCCCGCTCGAAGCGGCTCTCGCGCCCTATTCCCCCGGCTCCCCCAGCCCCGTTCGTGCGGCCAACGCGGTCGACTGCCTGTCGCGTCGCTGCCCGGCTCAGACAACGGCTTACCCACCACCAAGCTGGAGAAGAAGCTGACGGTCGCCGATGGAGGCTCCGAGGTCAGGATGTCTTCCAGTGGGGTGGAGAGGGTGGAAACCTCTCTGCAACGTCCTGGCTGTGGACGAAGCTGCCGTGGAGTGACTGCCGCAGGGTCCGAATCAGACTCGTCGCCAGTGTTAAATCTGTGAGTTATCTAGTTAATTAAGACACAGACTAATTAATAACAATCAAAAACAGGTCTTTACTGGTTGGAGGTAGGGACTATTCTGAATACAAGATTACTGCACAGTGCTTATATACCGGTGTGTTCACCCCCGGTATTACGTCTACAGCAGCCTGAGAAAGTAGTACATCTCTTAAGGTGGAACAGGCTTAAGCTCTCTTAAGGTGGAACAGGTTACATATACAACACACATCTCTTCGGACGTTTGGCTTAACCAAATCCAAGCGGCATCGTAGTCTTCGATTGAAGAACATCATGGCTGGAGTTTGGTTGGTAACCGCATGTGTCGTATTCCGGTAGGCAAACAAGAAGTTGTCCACCTTGTGTTGTAGGGGTATATCTTCATTACACATTGCCTTGATAGCCTTCTTGAATGTTTGGACAAACCTCTCGGCCAATCCATTATTGGCTGGATGATATGGGGCAGATGTGTAATCCTTAGCACCATTGTTCTTTAAGAACTTCCGGAACTCTTCAGACACAAACTGTGGTCCATTGTCAGAGCAAATCTGTTCAGGCAGCCCATTCCTGGCGAATATGGTTCGTAAAGCTGTGATAGCTTTTCCCGTGGTGGTTGAGGACATTTTTATTACCTCTGGCCTCTTTGAATGTGCATCCACCACAATTAAAAACATCGAGTCCATGAAGGGACCAGCAAAATCAATGTGCACCCTTTGCCATGGAGATGAGGGCCACTCCCATGGATGCAGAGGAGCTTGTGGTGGGGCGTTTTGGACCTTCTGGCATCCTGCACAGCTCTTGGTCATCTCTTCGATTTCTCTATCGATTCCCGGCCACCACACAAATGCTCTGGCTAAGTTCTTCATTTTTACCCCACCCAGATGACCCTCATGAAGCTCATTGAGCACTCTGTCCGTCAACTTAGGTGGAATTACTACTCTGGATCCACACATCAAGGTTCCTCTGCACACTGACAGCTGTTCTCTTCTCGGCGAGAATGCTGGCAGCAGTGGTTCGCCATGTGCTGGCCATCCCTTCACCATTAAATCATAGACCTGTGATAGTGTTGGGTCATTCTGTGTTTCCTTTTCTATGTTTGCATTCGTCACAGGGAGACATTCGACTATGGTCGAGTGGAATAACTCCATTGGATCCACTGCAAGGTCTTCTTCTTCCACCGTCGGCAACGGCAGACGTGCCAATCCATCAGCATTTCCATGCTGTTTAGTTCCTTTGTACTCGATGTCATATTGGTGTGCCCCTAGGAAAAGGGACCATCTCTGCAGCCGTTGTGCTGTCATTATCGGTACGCCCTTCTGAGGGTTGAAATTGGAGACAAGACGTTGATGATCGGTTAGTAGAGTAAATTTTTGACCGTGCAGGTAGTGATTGAACTTCTTCACCCCCCACACTAGGCTGAGGGCCTCTCTGTCAATCTGGGCATAGTTACGCTCGGCAGAAGTTAACGAACGTGACGCAAAACCTATCGGCCTCTCTAAACCATCAAGGAATTTATGTGACAGTACTGCCCCAATGCCGTAGGGAGACGCATCACACGCCAGTCTGATCGGCAGTGCTGGGTTGTAGTGAGCCAATACTTCCCTTGAAGTGATTAAGTCCTTACTCTTCTGAAAAGCACGCTTACAATCATTGCTCCATTTCCATGCTACCCCCCGTTCATAGCAGGGCGTTCAGTGGGTGCAGAATTATCGACAAATTCGGCAAAAACTTATGATAGTAATTCACCAATCCGAGGAATGACCTCAGTTGTGACACATTTTCAGGCACTGGGGCCTTAACAACCGCTTCAATTTTGTCAGGGGACTTATGTAACCCCTCTTAATCAATCACGTGGCCACAATATGATATCTGTTTCTTAAAAAATTCGCACTTGGGGCGGTTGGCTCGCAGCCCATGTTCCCGTAGTCTAGTGAGCACCTGTTCCAGGTTGTTAAGGTGTTCACTGTCATCGTCACCTGTCACAAGGATGTCGTCCAAGTAACACTGAGTCCCCGGAATCCCTTGCAGGACTTGTTCCATCGCTCTTTGCCATATCGCCGGAGCCGATGCTACTCCGAATACCAATCGATGATACTGGTAAAGATCTTTGTGAGTGTTTATCGTGAGATACTTCCTAGAGGACTCTTCAACCTCCATCTGCAAATATGCTTGTGCTAGGTCAATTTTTGTAAAACGCTTCCCTCCAGACAGTGAGGCGAAGATGTCTTCTATCCTTGGAAGAGGATATTGTACTGTGTGAAGGACTGGGTTCACCGTCACCTTGAAATCCCCACAGATGCGAATCTTCCTTGGCTCTCCGGACTTATTGCTTAACGTTTTCTTCATGATAGGAACGATGGGTGTCGCCCACTCGCTCCAGTCGACCTTAGACAACACGCCCGCCTTCTCCAGATTCTCCAGCTCTGCCTCGACGGCTGGGCGAATTGCATATGGTACCGGTCTTGCTTTGAAAAACTTGGGAACTGCATTCTCTTCTATTTTTATCGAGGCGGTTACGCCTTTAAGCGTGCCCAGTTCTTGTTGAAATACCTCTTTGGCGTTAGCTAAGATTGTTGACAATTGTCCAGGAGTGACGTCTTCATCTTTTTTACCTTCCACCGTCATTGCATGAATGGAGTGCCAATCTAAGTTTATCTTCCTGATCCATTCCCGTCCCAATAACGGTGGTCCACCATTTGGCAGTATGTAGAGATACAATTTCCGTATTTTCTTGCCGTTGTATTCGACAGGCACCCTTATTTTTCCTCTGGGGTGTACTTTTTGCCCCGTATACGTCGTCAAGACGATGGATGTCTCTCTCAAGGGTATGTGTGAAAATAGCCGCTCGTAGTCTCGTCGATTCATGACGGTTAGCGCTGATCCTGTATCCAATTCCATTTTAACTTGGGACCCTGCTATCGTGAGGGTGACCCAAATGGTTCAGTGATCCTCTTTTGCAATTACATTGTGAAGTTTGAGACAGCTTAGTCTCCTGTTCCCGGATTCACTATCGCTCACCTGGTCTTCGGAACTACTGTCCGTCATCTTTTGTACTTTCTTGTACGGTTCCTTAGTAGCCTTTTTGTTGTCGCTCGTCTTCTTCCCAGACTTGCAATCTCGTGCAATGTGTCCCATCTTCCCGCATTGCCTGCATATTTTGTCTTTGGACCAGCAGTCCTTCTGGTCATGGTTAGTTCTGCCGCAGCGATAACATTTTGCAAATCCCCGTGCCATTTCGTGGGTGCCGTATTCCTGTGGTTTTTGTTGAATTTCTGCAGCTCCCCTGGCTGCTGCTTCATACGATATTGCCACGCTGAAAGCCTTATCTAGCGTCAGCTCTTTCTCTGAGAGTAACTTCTTCTGTGTTCCTTCACTCAGGAGTCCACAGACAAATTTGTCCCGTAGGGTATCTGCCAGTCCTGCTCCGAACTGGCAGTGCTTTGATAGCTTGCGTAGTTCCGTAAGATACTCAGCATTGCTCTCATCTTTGTGCTGAGTTCTCCTGTGAAATTTAAATCTTTCTGCTATCAACAGCGGTGCAGGGTTTAGGTGTTCCTGTAGGACAGCAACAATTTCGTTAAAACTCTTCGCCTTCGGTTTGGCTGGAGTAATCAGGTCCCACAATAGGCCGTACGTTCTAGCGCCCATTAAGTTTAGCAATATCGATGCCTTTTTCTCCTCCGCTATTTCGTTTGCCTCGAAATATACCTCGACTCTTTCCACATACGTGGTCCAGTCCTCTATTGTATTATCAAAAGCAGTGATACAGCCAGTCTTCGGCATCTTGCAAATCTAAAATGGTGCCTCCCGCGCTTTGCCTTCTTCCCTGATTTAACAAAATGGCGCCTTCCACGCTTTGCCTTCTTCCCCGCTGATTAATATGGCGCCTCCTGCGCTTTGCCTTCTTCCCCGCTGTTGTTAGCGCTGCTTTCCACGGTTTCTTGCGTGTTTAATTTTTTTTTTTCCGTCGTGGAACAACCCTGTGAGACTCTTACCTCCCTCTTCACGGGCCTATACGCAGCCCGGCTTCATAGCACCGGCCGCGCCCTGTGTGCTCCACCCTCTCTCTCTCTTCATTCTGACAACGCTGCTCGGCCCCGTTGCAAACCACCCGCTCGAGTTCGCGACCGCCGCAGCCCAGGAAGGATCAGTGCACTACCTGCCACCAGCCCGATTAGCTGAAGCACCGTCGACAGGAACCAGGCCCTGCATCCGACAGCTTCTCCAGCAATCTTCAACTCTGCAATACAGGGCGGATGCCCACGGTCGACGCCCGTTTCTAATGCCTCTTACTTTCTTTTCTTTCTGGCCTTGACCTCTGCTCCCTTCGCTGTAGGAATGGATCCCAGGAGGTGGTGCAGACTGTAGGTAGGTTCGTATCTGCTCGTCGCCAGTATTACGTCCGTGAATGATTGAGACTCAGACAGCAGAAGTGGAACAAAATAAGTCGTTACTGGTGGAAGTCAATAGTGAAACTGAAACAACAGAGGCTCACTAGCGCCTTTTATACAGGGGTGGTCACTGCCGGTACTGCAGTCTGAGACCAGTTATTCTCTTAAAGGTACATACACAACAGTCTCTATATTTAAGGAGCTGTCTCTCTATATTTAAGGTGCTGTCTCTCTATATTTAAGGTGCTGTCTCTATATTTAAGGAGCTGTCTCTCTATAATTAAGGTGCTGTCTCTATATTTAAGGTGCTGTCTCTCTATATTTAAGGTGCTGTCTCTATGTTTAAGGAGCTGTCTCTCTATATGTAAGGTGCTGTCTCTATATTTAAGGTGCTGTCTCTATATTTAAGGAGCTGTCTCTCTATATTTAAGGAGCTGTCTCTATATTTAAGGTGCTGTCTCTCTATATTTAAGGTGCTTCTCTATATTTAAGGAGCTGTCTCTATATTTAAGGAGCTGTCTCTATATTTAAGGTGCTGTCTCTCTATATTTAAGCTGCTGTCTCTCTATATTTAAGGTGCTTCTCTATATTTAAGGAGCTGTCTCTATATTTAAGGAGCTGTCTCTATATTTAAGGTGTTGTCTCTCTATATTTAAGGTGCTGTCTCTCTATATTTAAGGTGTTGTCTCTCTATATTTAAGGAGCTGTCTCTCTATATTTAAGGTGTTGTCCAATTCCAATTCCAATTCCAATTCCAATTCAAATGCTTTATTGGCATGAAAGTTTACAGAGAACCATATTGCCAAAGCTTACATAGCAAAAAGATACAGTTTTCCAACATTCTGTAGGTGTCAATCGATTTGACATTTGTCATTTGTCTCTCTATATTTAAGGAGCTGTCTCTCTATATTTAAGGAGCTGTCTCTATATTTAAGGTGTTGTCTCTCTATATTTAAGGTGTTGTCTTTCTATATTTAAGGTGCTGTCTCTCTATATTTAAGGTGCTGTCTCTCTATCTTTAAGGTGCTGTCTCTCTATATTTAAGTTGCTGTCTCTCTATATTTAAGGCGCTGTCTCGCTATATTTAAGGTGCTGTCTGTATATTTAAGCTGCTGTCTCTGTATTTAAGGTGCTGTCTATATTTAAGTTGTTGTCTCTCTATTTTTAATATGCTGTCTGTATATTTAAGGTGCTGTCTCTATATTTAAGGTGTTGTCTATATTTAAGGTGCGGTCTCCCTTTATTTAATGTGCTGTCTCTCTTTATTGAAGGTGCTGTCTCTATATTTAAGGTGCTGTCTATATTTAATGAGCTGTCTCTATATTTAAGGTGCTGTCTATATATAAGGTGCTGTCTCTCTATATATAAGGTGCTGTCGCTCTATATTTAAGGTGCTGTCTCTCTATCTTTAAGGTGCTGTCTCTCTATATTTAAGTTGCTGTCTCTCTATATTTAAGGCGCTGTCTCGCTATATTTAAGGTGCTGTCTGTATTTAAGTTGTTGTCTCTCTATTTTTAATATGCTGTCTGTATATTTAAGGTGCTGTCTCTATATTTAAGGTGTTGTCTATATTTAAGGTGCGGTCTCTCTTTATTTAATGTGCTGTCTCTCTTTATTGAAGGTGCTGTCTCTATATTTAAGGTGCTGTCTCTCTATATTTAAGGTGCCGTCTCTCTATATTTAAGGTGCTGTCTATATTTAATGAGCTGTCTCTATATTTAAGGTGCTGTCTATATTTAAGGTGCTGTCTCTCTATATTTAAGGAGCTGTCTCTCTATATTTAAGGTGCTGTCTCTCTATATTTAAGGTGCTGTCTCTATATTTAAGGAGCTGTCTCTATATTTAAGGTGCTGTCTCTCTATATTTAAGGTGCTGTCTGTAAAGTCTGTGGGTTGTATAGCGAAGTAATATACAGACTACAAGAGTAACTTAAACAGGACTTTACTATTCGAAGGTCAGGGCGAATCTGCCCAATAAATTCTGCCACAGCACTTATATACCGGTGTGGTCACCGTCGGCATTACAGTATACAGCAGCCAGGATAAAGTAGTGCCACACCTAAAATAGTTCTCTTAAAGGTGGACGGTTACATACAATAGTTCTCTTAAAGGTAGAACAGTTACATACACTACAATCCTCCCTTTTTAGCTTAAAACATACTTATTCCCCATTAACATAACATCATAACATATCCAACTTCATGTTACAACAGTTCACAGAGGTAGTCTCTGCGGAAACAGTTCACAGATTCAGTCTCTGCGGGAAACAGTTCACAGATTCGGTCTCTGATCTTCTTGACTCGGTCCGGACCACGCCTCTGTGGTGTAGTCGGGTCACCTTGCTAGAGGGACTCATCCCATAGTCCTTCCCTAGACTTAACAGCTTTACTTCCATCACTTCTGAACCAGCATTGCTGACTTTTTAAAACAAGCAAAAAACAGTTGGATTGCCTTGGGAAATTTTCCTACTTTCCAACTGATTTGGCTCCGTTCGGGGGACCACGTGTGTGATCAGGTAGAGGTAATAATGGTTCAGATGGTTATCATCTTCTGCTTCGTCTTTTCCTTTTTTGCTTCTTGGAGACTCTCGGGGCTCCATTGTCAGCTGCCAGCTGTAACGCCACCATCTCCCTATGTTCCTTAGACTTTAAGTGATTCATCCTGATTTCGGCACTTTGGGAGTTCTCGGCACAAGCTGGGCAGACCAGGTCCTCGTAATATTCAGTGTCACTCAACAGATCATGGTAATATTCGGTGTCGTCCTGAGCTAGGCCAGCGAGAGGGTCTTCTATTTCCTCCTTACCCAGCTGGACGTTAGCCGACTTTTGTTCCAAATCCCGACATCTGTCCTGAAGAGACTTCATCATGCGTTCAGATTCATCCCGCTTTTTCTGGGCTTCCTGCAAGTCTTTTACTAATGACCTCATTTGTGATTTCAATACTTCAACTTCATTCGGAGATTGATTGATCGGACTATTCAATCCCTCTACTGAAGTAGCTGTTTCAGTATTCTGTTGTTCTACATTGCCGTGCGTCAGCGTACTTTTGGCATCCAAGGGCTGTTCTGCTGCAGACTTCTCAGTCTGGGTTGCCACCTCAGCTCTTCCAATGACTTTTGAGAGCTCCCTTCCCTTTGAAGATTGAGGCTCGTATTTAAGTTTTTCCCATTTTAGAGTTTTATCCCTCAGCATATGAATGAGTTGGCTGACTGTTAACTCTTCTGCCATCATCCCTTTTCCATTAACTACAGGGCTGTTTATAACCTTGCCCTGGAGGAGTTGGCTGACTGTTAACTCTTCTGTCCTCATCCCTTTTCCATTAGCTGCAGGGCTGTTTAGAACCTTGTCCTGGGGCTCCTTTGCTGCTTCTACTTCGCCATCATCCGCAGCCCCCATCATTCGAATTTCCACAAATGAATCGTCCGGTGATGCTGCACCCAACTTCAGTAGGAGCTCGGAAGTCATGTCGACCAACTCAGCTTTTTCTGCCTGCAACCTGCTAACCAGCGCCTTCAGTTGCGGCACATCTTGTTCCACTGGATTGGAGCACGCCCCTTCAGAAGCCGAATCAGCTTTGATTCGTTTGGCCTCCTCGTGCAGACGGTTTGTGTGCTCCTGCTCCCTTTTCTTCCCCAGCTGCTTCTGTTGTCTTTCCAGATTCTCCCATTCGGTATCATAGAACTTTTTCATTGCTTTCATCTCTTGCTCGAGACGGCAATTCAATTGTTCTAATTGCTGTCGTAATCTGAAATAAGTTTGCGTTCGAGCTCGCTGTTCCTCAGTAATACATATGTCTGTAACTTGAACAGACTCAGAATTCTCTGTCAAGCTATGTTGTTGTTGTTCAGAGGAATTCTGTTCTGAAACTTTGTTCTCCTCTGGAGCATAAGCCTTTATGCCCACATTCGTTCTACCAACCTTAGTCAGCAAGTTCATTTTAGACTTGTCTTTCATGCTTGGGCTGGTCTTATCGTCATCCGTTTCAGAGTCTGAGCTGATTGTCTGCCCCGAGTCCTCACTCGTTATTGCTTTGAGGTAGTGCCATTCCATGTCTATTTTCTTGATCCACTCCCGTCCTAGAAGTGGTGGTCCTCCCTCAGGTAGTACGTATAAGTCCATTCCGGGGTGTTCTTTGCCCCTGTCTCTCACCTTGACTCTTATCTTTCCCATGGGGTATACTTTATGCCCCGTGTATGTCTGCAATACGAACTTGGTATCTCTCAAGGGTATTTGTGAGAATAGCCGGTTGTAATCCCTTCGATTTATGACTGATAGGGCTGATCCAGTGTCCAATTCCATTCTCACTTGGACCCCGGCTATTTTTAGCATGACCCAGATAGTTTGTAGGTCAGATTCCTTACTCACATTATGAATCCTCAGACTACCCAGTGCCTTGCTGTTGGAGTCTGAGTCTGAATTCTGTTCATCTGGACTCTTCCCAGTCACCTCATGTACCTTTCTGTACTTCTTCTGCGGTGACTTATTATTGTTGTTCTTCTTTCCTGACCGGCATACCTTAGCTATGTGGCCAAGCTTGCCACATTTCCTACAGTCCTGGTTTTTAACCCAGCATTGGTTCTGGTCGTGTGTTGTCTTCCCACAACGAGAACATTTCGTTGTACCCGAAGTCATTTGATCCACACTGAGTACCGCTGTCTTCCGCTGCATTTCCGCCGTGCCTCTCGCTGCGGCTTCGTGTGATGCTGCAATAAGGACAGCCTTATCAAGTGCAAGATCGTTCTCTTCGAGTAGTCGTTTTTGCGTTCCTTCCTTTGACAATCCACACACGAACTTGTCTCGCAATGCCTCTGTCAGATTTCCTCTAAACTGGCAGTATTTCGCTAGTCTACGCAGCTCGACCAAGTACTCCGCGTTGCTTTCCTCTTTTCGTTGCGTTCTCCCGTAAAATTTAGATCGTTCCGCTAACATCAGCGGTGCGGGGTTAAAATGATCCTTCAGGACAGCAACAATATTATCGAAAGACTGATCCGCCGGTTTAGCTGGTGATAGGAGATGCTTCAATAACCCGTATGTCCTCGCACCCATTGAGTTTAATAAGGTTAGGGCTTTTTCATAATTTGCTATCTTATTAGCCGTACAATATATCTCGATGCGTTCTACATACGTGGGCCAGTCTTCCACCTCGGCATTGAAACCATTGCTGTTACTATGCTTAGGCATCTTCACACTCTTCCTGAGAAACAACAACAATATTCTTTAACTTTTTTTTTCCAGATGGCGGTTTCCCGCGCTTATCTTCTTTCCCCGCCCCCTTTAAAAATGGCGGTTCCCGCTTCTGTCTTCTTCCCCGCCTACTGGCGGCTTCCCGCGTTTCTTCCCCTGGCAGGAGGGGTAAGCTTCCCTCGGGCGACGGCCGCTGGCTTTTGGGTTTGCAGCCTGCGCGTCGGCTTCAGCGCGTTCCCTTCTCTCGGCAGGGCAGCCGGTGCTGGGTACAACCCGTTGGCGGCGAACAGTTTCAGCCGCTGGGCTGGATCTCGCTCAGCCTTCCTCGCTCGGGCTCTGTCTCTCCCGCTCGCTCGGGCTCCCAATCGCGCCTCCAGCCCTCTCGCAGTCCGGTGCTTCCCTCCCCGGCTGCGGCTACGTTCCCCGCGGTTTATTTATTTTATATCGTCCCGCGCCTTACGATCCGGTCGCAGCGCTTTGTGGCCTCAATCACTGTCTGGCCTTTTTCACCCCAATCGCGCCTCCCAGCTTCTCGCAGTCCGGTGCTTTCCTCCCCGGCTGCAGCTGAGTTCTCCATGGCTTATTTATTTTTATACCTTCCCGCGCCTTACGATCCCGGTCGCAGCGCCTCGTGGTCGCGGTAGTTGTCCGGCCTTTTTCGCCGTCGCGGTCTAGCCGTCTCACGACGCTCCCCAGCCCGCTTGTACCGCGGCTTCTGCTCCACGCTGCCCCAGTCTCAGCGCCTCTGGGCCCGACTTCTGTCCGGCTCCTTTCCCCCTCGACCGTGGTCGAGTGCACCGCCCTTATCCTCCGTTTATTTGTTTCTATTTTCCCTTTACTCACAGTCACCGTGGCCGACCTGCTTCTCGTGTTGATCGGCTCACTCACCACCGTGGCAGAAGGGACAATCCGTGCCTGTTGCTGATGGAAGACTTCGTGTTTGAAATCTTCCTCCTTTCTTGGTCTGCTGACTCGAGTTTTCTCTCAGCAAAACGACGAGGGCGGGTGCCTCTTCTTGGCGCTCGTTTACTTCTTCAGAAGTATTGTTGCCGCAGGGTAAGATCGAACTCGTCGCCACTGTAAAGTCTGTGGGTTGTATAGCGAAGTAATACACAGACTACAAGAGTAACTTAAACAGGACTTTACTATTCGAAGGTCAGGGCGAATCTGCCCAATAAATTCTGCCACAGCACTTATATACCGGTGTGGTCACCGTCGGTATTACAGTATACAGCAGCCAGGATAAAGTAGTGCCACACCTAAAATAGTTCTCTTAAAGGTGGACGGTTACATACAATAGTTCTCTTAAAGGTAGAACAGTTACATAAACTACACTGTCTCTCTATATTTAAGGTGCTGTCTCCCTATATTTAAGGTGCTGTCTCCCTATATTTAAGGAACTGTCTCTCTATATTTAAGGTGCTGTCTCTCTATATTTAAGGTGCTGTCTCTCCATATTTATGGCGTTGTCCCTCTATATTTAAGGTGCTGTCTCTCTATATTTAAGGTGCTGTCTCTCTATATTTCAGGTGCTGTCTCTCTATATTAAAGGTGCTGTCTCTCTATATTTAAGGTGCTGTCTCTCTATATTTAAGGTGCTGTCTCTCTATATTAAAGGTGCTGTCTCTCTATATTTAAGGTGCTGTCTCTCTATATTTAAGGTGTTCTCTCTATATTTAAGGTGTTGTCTCTCTATATTTAAGGTGCTGTCTCTCTATATTAAAGGTGCTGTCTCTCTATATTTAAGGTGCTGTCTCTCTATATTTAAGGTGTTCTCTCTATATTTAAGGTGTTGTCTCTCTATATTTAAGGTGCTGTCTCTCTATATTTAAGGTGCTGTCTCTCTATATTTAAGGAGCTGTCTCTCTATATTTAAGGTGCAGTCTCTCTATATTTAAGGCGCTGCCTCTCTAAATTTAAGGTGCTGTCTCTCTATATTTAAGGTGCTGTCTCACTATATTTAAGGTGCTGTCTCTCTATATTTAAGGTGCTGTCTCTCTATATTTAAGGTGCTGTCTCTCTATATTTAAGGTGCTGTCTCTCTATATTTAAGGTGCTGTCTCTCTATATTTAAGGAGCTATCTCTCTATATTTAAGGAGCAGTCTCTCTATATTTAAGGTGCTGTCTCTCTATATTTAAGGTGTTGTGTCTCTATATTTAAGGTGCTGTCTCTCTATATTTAAAGTGTTGTCTCTCTATATTTAAGGTGCTGTCTCTCTATATTTAAGGTGCTGTCTCTCTATATTTAAGGTGCTGTCTCTCTATATTTAAGGTGCTGTCTCCCTATATTTAAGGTGCTGTCTCTCTATAGTTAAGGTGCTGTCTCGCTATATTTAAAGTGTTCTCTCTATATTTAAGGTGTTGTCTCTCTATATTTAAGGTGCTGTCTCTCTATATTTAAGGTGCTGTCTCGCTATATTTAAGGTGTTCTCTCTATATTTAAGGTGCTGTCTCGCTATATTTAAGGTGTTCTCTCTATATTTAAGGTGCTGCCTCACTATATTTAAGGTGCTGCCTCTCTATATTTAAGGTGCTGTCTCTCTATAGTTAAGGTGCTGTCTCGCTATATTTAAGGTGTTCTCTCTATATTTAAGGTGTTGTCTCTCTATATTTAAGGTGCTGTCTCTCTATATTTAAGGTGCTGTCTCGCTATATTTAAGGTGTTCTCTCTATATTTAAGGTGCTGTCTCTCAATATTTAAGGAGCTGTCTCTCTATATTTAAGGGGCTGTCTCTCTATATTTAAGGTGCTGTCTCTCTATATTTAAGGAGCTGTCTCTCTATATTTAAGGTGCTGTCTCTATAGTTAAGGTGCTGTCTCTCTATATTTAAGGTGCTGTCTCTCTATATTTAAGGTGCTGTCTCTCTATATTTAAGGTGCTGTCTCTCTATATTAAAGGTGCTGTCTCTCTATATTTAAGGTGTTCTCTCCAATTCCAATTCCAATTCGAATTTCCAATTCAAATGCTTTATTGGCATGAAAGTTTACAGAGAACCATATTGCCAAAGCTTACATAGCAAAAAGGTACAGTTTTCCAACATTCTGTAGGTGTCAATCGATTTGACATTTGTTGGGTACATACAATATTACTTTTAAACAATATTAATTTTAAACAGTCTTTGTACTTCATTTGGTACGTTCAATATTAATTTTAAACAGTCTTAATTTTAAACAGTCCTCAGGTTGTGACATGTTGTTACATATTTGGCCCCAAGGTATGGTCTGTCTCCTTCTCCCAGGACTAATCTCAATTTTGACAGGTCATCCAATTCCTTGAAATCTGGGGTTGTTTGGCTTAGCTTGTTGAATAATATGTTTCTTGATGTGTTGAATTTTTCGCATTTTAGGAGGAAATGCATTTCTGTTTCAACCTCGCCGGCCAGACATTGATCGCATATTCTATTCTCTCTAGGCTGCCAGGATTTCTTGTATCTGCCTTTTTCAATTTCCAGTTGGTGGTCGCTTAGTCTGTACCTGGTGAGCGTCTGACTCTGTTTTGTGTCTCTGATGGTCGTGAGGTAGTCTGCCAGTTTATATTATCTTTTTAGGGCCCGGTAACATTCTAATCTGCTTTGGCTTTCGGTTATTTTGTTCCAATGTTCCAGGTAGGTTTCTTTGCATTGTTTAATGATTTGGTTCACTCGGATTGGTGTTTGGACGGCTGTGTTGGTCTGGGGCTGGTCAGGGTCCGGCTGAGTACTTAGTTTCAGTAGCAGCTGACTCAGGGGACTCTTTTCTGGGTTTAGCTCTTGGGTCTGAAAGGCTTTGAAATGAAGGGTGTCTGGGGAGCTAGATTTGAGGTGATTTAGGAAGTTTAGTGCTCGTTTTTGGATGTTTATTATCAGTGGGTATCTGCCTAGTTCGGCTCTGCATGCATTTGTTGGCGTTTTTCTTTGGGTGCGAAGGATGCTTCGGCAGAATTCTGCATGTAGGGCTTCTATTGTGTGTTTTTCCCATTTAGTGTAGCTTTGGTGATTTAGCGGGCCCCATACTTCACTACCGTACAGTGCAATGGGCAGGATTATGCTGTCAAATATTTTTAGCCAGATTTTGATTGGGATTTGGATGTTGTAGAATTTTCTTTTTATTGCATATAGGGCTCTTCGGGCTTTTTCTTTTAGTGCATTCACTGCTATGCTGAAGCTCCCTGATGCTGTAATAGTTAGACCAAGGTAGGTGTAGCTCATAGTGTGTCCTATAGTGGTATCACTGAGGGTAAACTGGTATTTGTTTTCCTGACATCTGGGCCTTTTTTGAAAAATCATGATGTTGGTTTTCTTTAGATTTACTGTTAGAGCCCAATTTTGGCAGTATTTGTCGAGTAGGTCTAGTTGTTGCTGTAATCCCTGTTCTGTGGGAGACAGCAGAACCAGGTCATCCGCATAGAACAGGGATTTCACTTCTCCATCCAGGAGACGGAGACCTGGTGACTCGCTTTGCTCCAGCATGTCTGCTAATTCATTTATGTATATGTTGAACAGGGTCGGGCTCAAATTGCAGCCCTGCCGGACGCCTCTTCTCTGGGTGAAGGAATCGGTGCGTTTGTCTCCAATTTTGAGGTGTATATTTAAGGTGTTGTCTCTCTATATTTAAGGTGCTGTCTCTCTATATTTAAGGTGCTGTCTCGCTATATTTAAGGTGTTCTCTCTATATTTAAGGTGCTGTCTCTCAATATTTAAGGAGCTGTCTCTCTATATTTAAGGTGCAGTCTCTCTATATTTAAGGTGCTGTCTCCCTATATTTAAGGTGCTGTCTCTCTATATTTAAGGTGCTGTCTCTCTATATTTAAGGTGCTGTCTCTCTATATTTAAGGTGCTGTCTCTCTATATTTAAGGTGCTGTCTCTCTATATTTAAGGTGCTGTCTCTCTACATTTAAGGAGCTGACTCTCTATATTTAAGGTGCTGTCTCTCTATATTTAAGGTGCTGTCTCTCTATATTTAAGGTGCTGTCTCCCTATATTTAAGGTGCTGTCTCTCTATATTTAAGGTGCTGTCTCTCTATATTTAAGGTGCTGTCTCTCTATATTTAAGGTGCTGTCTCTCTATATTTAAGGTGCTGTCTCTCTATATTTAAGGTGTTGTCTCTCTATATTTAAGGTGCTGTCTCTCTATATTTAAGGTGCTGTCTCTCTATATTTAAGGTGCTGTCTCTCTATATTTAAGGTGCTGTCTCTTTATATTTAATGTGCTGTCTCTCTATATTTAAGGTGCTGTCTCTCTATATTATAGGTGCTGTCTCTCTATATTTAAGGAGCTGTCTCTCTATATTTAAGGTGCTGTCTCTATATTTAATGTGCTGTCTCTCTATATTTAAGGTGCTGTCTCTCTATATTTAAGGTGCTGTCTCTCTATATTTAAGGTGCTGTCTCTAGATTTAAGGTGCTGTCTCTCTATATTTAAGGTGCTGTCTCTACATTTAAGGTGCTGTCTCTCTATATTTAAGGAGCTGTCTCTCTATATTTATGGTGTTGTCCAATTTCCAATTCCAATTAAAATGCTTTATTGGCATGAAAGTTTACAGAGAACCATATTGCCAAAGCTTACATAGCAAAAAGGTACAGTTTTCCAACATTCTGTAGGTGTCAATCGATTTGACATTTGTTGGGTACATACAATATTACTTTTAAACAATATTAATTTTAAACAGTCTTTGTACTTCATTTGGTACGTTCAATATTAATTTTAAACAGTCTTAATTTTAAACAGTCCTCAGGTTGTGACATGTTGTTACATATTTGGCCCCAAGGTATGGTCTGTCTCCTTCTCCTAGGACTAATCTCAATTTTGACAGATCATCCAATTCCTTGAAATCTGGGGTTGTTTGGCTTAGCTTGTTGAATAATATGTTTCTTGATGTGTTGAATTTTTCGCATTTTAGGAGGAAATGCATTTCTGTTTCAACCTCGCCAGCCAGACATTGATCGCATATTCTATTCTCTCTAGGCTGCCAGGATTTCTTGTATCTGCCTTTTTCAATTTCCAGTTGGTGGTCGCTTAGTCTGTACCTGGTGAGGGTCTGTCTCTGTTTTGTGTCTCTGATGGTCGTGAGGTAGTCTGCCAGTTTATATTCTCTTTTTAGGGCCCGGTAACATTCTAATCTGCTTTGGCTTTCGGTTATTTTGTTCCAATGTTCCAGGTAGGTTTCTTTGCATTTTTTAATGATTTGGTTCACTCGGATTGGTGTTTGGGCGGCTGTGTTGGTCTGGGGCTGGTCAGGGTCCGGCTGAGTACTTAGTTTCCGTAGCAGCTGACTCAGGGGACTCTTTTCTGGGTTTAGCTCTTGGGTCTGAAAGGCTTTGAAATGAAGGGTGTCTGGGGAGCTAGATTTGAGGTGATTTAGGAAGTTTAGTGCTCGTTTTTGGATGTTTATTATCAGTGGGTATCTGCCTAGTTCGGCTCTGCATGCATTTGTTGGCGTTTTCCTTTGGGTGCGAAGGATGCTTCGGCTCTCTATATTTAAGGTGCTGTCTCTCTATATTTAAGGTGCTGTCTCTATATTTAAGGTGCTGTCTCTCTATATTTAAGGTGCTGTCTCTACATTTAAGGTGCTGTCTCTCTATATTTAAGGTGCTGTCTCTGTATTTAAGGAGCTGTCTCTATATTTAAGGAGCTGTCTCTCTATATTTAAGGTGCTGTCTCTCTATATTTAAGGTGCTGTCTCTCTATATTTAAGGTGCTGTCTCTCTATATTTAAGGAGCTGTCTCTCTATATTTAAGGTGCTGTCTCTCTATATTTAAGGTGCTGTCTCTCTATATTTAAGGTGCTGTCTCTCTATATTAAAGGTGCTGGCCTAGAAATTCAGTCGCGCCACTTCTGGGGCGCTAAAGTCGGGCGGGCGCTGCGCCCGCCGGAAAGTGTAGGCCACTTCGCCGAAATTCAGTAGATTTGGCCAAGGAGTTTGGGCGAGCGCTGAAACTGGCGTTGCACTCCTATCTTTAGGCGCTAAGCCGGCGGTGCGGACTGATAACACCAAGGCCGGGCGCATCGCAGGTGCGGTCATGTTTTGATTGACAGCAGACAGCCTGACGCCGGCCAGCTCTTAAAGGGGGAAGGGTCGACTTTGTCTGCTGCCACGCCCTGGATAGTTTTGCCCTGCAGCTAGGCCTGAACACTGCTGGTGGACTCAAATAGCGCCTGAAGCCATGCAGAAGGCCCGTGAACGAGCGCAGCGCTTCTCAGAGCATGCTTTGAGGGTGCTGCTTAAGGCTTTTGAAAAGAGAAGAGAGATCTTGTGCCCGGACAGTGGCAAGAAGGCTCCCAGGAGGCAGTACAGGAGAGCCTGGAGGGAAATCGCCCACAGGGTGTCATCCACCAGCGATGTCCCCAGGAGTGCGGACCAATGCCGCAAGAAGTACAACGACCTCACTCGGATGGTCAGGGTGAGTACCCTTTCCAGTGTCCTCCTCATCCTTGCATGTGCACCTCACATTATGGGCAAAGGGACCTCAAAGGCCTAATGGTCAGCCCTCCTCCCGCAGCTATGGCACTGGCATGATCATCAATAGCACTTTCTGCACTTTACACACTGGCCAAGCTATTCGACCATGGGAGGCAGTGCACACAACAACAGGGCACCACACTAGCCATGCTATTTGACCATGGGAGGCAGTGCACACAACAACAGGGCACCACACTGGCCATGCTAATCGACCATGGGAGGCAGTGCAGACAACAACAGGGCAACACACTGTACTTAGAGGCCGTCCTTTCTCTTGCAGGCCAAGCTGGCCAAGAATATGAAGAGCCGGAATGTCACCGGGGGAGGCCGTGGCCAGTTCCAGGAGCTCAGTGACCTGGAGGAGCGCGTGGCTCGACTCATGCGTGGCCGGGTGGTTGGCCCCGTTGCTATTGGAGATGCCGACCCTGTGCTGGGCCCCAATGGTAAGGACATGACCGTTTGGACCTCTCTCGTTCCCCTTGCACTTCAGATCTACATCCTTTGCCACTGTCCGACCAATGCGCATAATGCCACCACTCATGCCTCCCTCGCTGACGCCCTGTCCTCACTCTAAAGCTACTCTTGTGCCTTCCTGCTTTCAGCTGGTGAGGAGGAGGTCCATGAAGCTGAGAGTGCCAGTCCCTCGGAAGAGGAGGACGACGAGGGCCAAGAGGAAGGCGGCACATCGGGGGAACCCTCATCCGCGCCAGGGGATGGCAATGGAGGGGACACGTCTTGCCTGGAGGAGAGCCAGGGGGAAGTGTTGCAGGGGGGTGCAGCTCCTGGGCCCAGTGGCGTCCAGGCAGGCGGGAAAGGTCGGGCAGCACGGCTGCCTTCTCCCCAGAGGGGGGAAATGTTGCAGGGAAGGGCAGTTGCTGGGCCCAGTGGCGTCCAGGCACGCGGGAAGGGTCGGGCAGCTCGGCGGCCTTCTCCCCAGATGGAGAGTCCGCCCTCCAGTCCGGAGACGGTCCTCGCCCAGGAGGTGCGCCTCCTTGATGAAATGTCCGTGGCCTCTGAGCGGCGCCACAACGAGTTCATGGGGGTTGTGGGACAGTTGCCTCAGGCCATTGAGTCCCTGGCTCATAGTGTGGCCGCTTTCGGGGACTTACAGGCCAGGGGTGTCGAGGAACTCGCGGCAGCACAGGCCAGGGGTGTCGACCAACTCGCGGCAGCACAGGACGCGAGTCGCGAGTTCATGAGTGGTGCCGTGCAGACACTGGCTGATCTGATGCGGGCACAGAACAGGGCAGTTCGGGCACTCACTTATGCCACACTCACTGTGTCACAGAAGCATCGACAGGGCACCCGCCGCCCTGCTGCAGCACAGCGGTCTGGCCTCCACCAGATTGCTGCGCTTGCTGCAGTGCCAGCCCGGCCGAGTGCCAATGTCTCTGGCGACCAGCGAGCGCCTGGCATCAGCCAGCTGGCCCCCATTGCTGCAGCTGCCGCTGCCACTCCCCCAGCCAAGGTGCGACGAGCTGCTGCAGAGACTGATGCTGCCCAGCCACAGCTGCAGCAGTCAGCAGCCGGACCCTCCAGGGCCGGACCTCGTCTAGGCCGACCCCCAAGGGCATCTGCCGTTACGCATTGCGGCCCTCAGGAGCCTTTCCCCAGCCTTCCAACACCCACAGGGCCCAGGTTGAGGCGGAGCAACAGGTCGGGCAGGGGCCGGAGAAGCCTGCACAAGGACTCGCCCTCTCGGCACACCAAGTAGAGGGTGTCGGCAACTGTTTTTTTTATATGGGGGTGTTTGTGTTCTGGAGGCGGGGGGCTTATTTTGGAAAGGCCGAAGATGAAGGCCAATTGGATTGCCAAGTTTTGTTATTCCTCCCCAGGTTGTGGGAGTGAGATAAGTTTTTCACTGTTTTTTGGGGGTCTTGTCTGTTTTTCTGTTTCATGTGGGAAGAGCCCTGAGTTTGTTAAATAAAGCTTTTTATTTATTCAGCTTGTCCAGGTGTCATGTTTCAAGTGGTTGTTGCGTTAACCGGCTGAGGGCTTGCGGAGCGGCTGCATTCAGGTGCGTTCATTGCCACAAGCCATTCCCTGACAGGGGACCTAGAAGTGTCGTTCAATAAGCCGCCAGCGGACGGCCCTTGGACCTTGTGGCTCCCTCCTGGGCTGGTACTCCTTCTCCTCCTCCTCCTCCTCATGGTCCTCCTGCTCGTCCTCCTGAGGTGGTGGCCCAACGTGAGGTGGCAGTGCCTGAGTCCTGCGGATAGCCAGGTTGTGCAGCATGCAGCAAACGACGACGAACTGGGAGACTCTATCCGGCGACTACTGTAGAGATCCGCCGGATCGATCCAGGCAGCGGAACCGTTGCTTCAGGACACCAATCGTTTGCTCTATGATGTTCCTTGTGGCTTGATGGCTTTCGTTGTATGCCTCCTCCGCAGGGGTCCTGGGCGCGTGGAGCGGGGTCATGAGCCATGTACACAAAGGGTAGCCCTTGTCCCCAATAAGCCATCCCCTTGGTGGAGGCTGTGCCTCGAACATGTCAGCCACAGTAGTCTGGCGCAGGATAAATGCATCGTGGCTGCTTCCTGGAAAGCGGGCATTGACAGCTAGGATGCGCTGCCTGTGGTCACACACCAGCTGTACATTGAGGGAATGGTAGCCCTTCCGGTTGCGGTAATCCTCGGCATTGTCGATAGGTGCCCGCATAGCCACATGCGTGCAGTCAATGGCGCCCTGCACCATGGGGAAGTCGGCGATCCTGGCAAATCCAACTGCACGCTGCTCCTGCCTCTCTAGGGTCATGGGGAATGAGATGAATTGGTGTCTCCTTGCGAAAAGGGCATCGGTGACCTGCCGGATGCAGCGATGCACGGCGAACTGGGAGATGTTCGCTATGTCCCCAGCAGCGGCTTGGAAGGAGCCGCTTGCATAAAAGTTCAGAGCCACCGTGACCTTCACTTCCACCGACAGAGACGTCCTGCACATCAGCTGTGGACGCAGATCTCTGTGAAGCAGCTGGCAGATCTCTGCAACCACCTCCCTTCTGAAGCGCAGCCTCTTAACACAATGCGCGGCAGTCATGGTGAGATAGGACACCTGCTGCCGGTATTCCCTGAGTGGGTAAGGCCTACGTTGCCGATGCCTGATGGCCCCTCTGCGTCTAGGCATGGCTGGCCCTCTCACACAGCGTCTGCGAGCCCTTCGCACATAATGCTGGAACTGAGGGTTGGAACCCCATGCAGCCCCCATAATAAACTTGCAAACAGTGAAATCACAAAGAGTCAAATTTCCAAGCTCTGGCCAGAAGCCAAAAATACCTCTCCTATGTTGTCCCAAATCAGTAAGGTCTGTTCCTTGGTCTCTGTCCAGAAATCCAAAGCACTAAAGTCATTGCAGCAAAATGGCTGGCCTTTATAGTTCAGTGTAAGTGCCCTTTAATTAGCGCTCCCCGAGGCCCGCAGGGCCTCTGCTGCGTTCCACTTCACAGTTCTTAACAGCGCCACGCCCACATTGGGCGGGCACCACTGAATTTCCGGTTTGGGGCGCACAAACAGCGTTGCACGACGAAATGACGTCATAAGCTGCGCGCGCAGCTGAGCGGGCGCAAACACTTTGCGCCGGCGCTAAATGTCAACTGAAGTTGGGCATTGGCGCAGACCGGCCTGCGCCCGGGCGCTAAGTGCCTAGCGTTGGAAATCTACCCCTCTTATGGCGTTAACGGCTGGCGAACGCAACTGAATTTCTAGGCCGCTGTCTCTCTATATTTAAGGTGCTGTCTCTCTATATAGAAACATAGAGATAGGAACAGGAGTAGGCCATTCGGCCCTTCGAGCCTGCTCCGCCATTCAATGAGATCATGGCTGATCTTCGTCTGAGATCATAGCTGATCTTACCAGTTCAGTACCCCGTCCCCGCCTTTTCTCCGTAACCCTTAATCCCCTTAGCCTTCAGAAATATATCCAATTCTCTCTTGAAAATATTTATTGAATTAGCCTTCACAGCCCTCTGTGGCAGGGAATTCCACAGGCTCACCACTCTTTGAGTGAAGAAATTCTTCCTCATCTCTGTTTTAAATGATTTGCCCGCTATTTTTAGACTGTGGCCCCTGGTTCTGTGCTCCCCTGCCATTGGAAACATTCTCTCTGAATTCAGCCTGTCCAGGCCTGCCATAATTTTATATGTTTCGATGAGATCCCCTCTCAATCTTCTAAACTCCAGTGAGTACAAGCCCAAACTATTCAATCTCTCCTCGTAGGTCATTCCCGCCATTCCAGGTATCAGCCTGGTGAATCGCCGCTGCACTCTTTCCATGGCAAGAACATCCTTCCGCAGATGGGGCGACCAAAACTGTACACAATACTCCAGATGCGGTCTCACCAGCACCTTGTACAGCTGTAGTAAGGTATCCCTATTCCTATACTCGAACCCCCTTGATATGAAGGCCAACATACCATTTGCCTTCTTAATCGCCTGTTGCACCTGCATGCTCTCCTTCAGTGACTGGTGCACAAGAACACCCAGGTCCCTCTGCACTTCCCCATCTCCCAATCTATTGCCATTTAGATAATAATCCACCCTCCTGTTTTTACCCCCAAAGTGGATAACCTCGCATTTATCCACATTATAGTGCATCTGCCACGTATCCGCCCATTCCCCCAACCTGTCCAAATCGCACTGTAGCCTCCTGACATCCTCATCAGAGCCCACCCCTCCTCCTAGTTTAGTGTCGTCAGCGAATTTGGAAATATTGCATCCAATTCCCTGATCCAGATCATTTATATATATTGTGAACAGCTGGGGTCCCAGGACAGATCCTTGCGGCACCCCGCTGGTCACTGCCTGCCACTCCGAAAACGAGCCGTTTATTCCAACTCTCTGTTTTCTATCCGCCAGCCAGTTCTCTATCCACGTTAATACTTTGCCCCCAATCCCATGAGCCTTAATTTTGCATGATAATCTTTTGTGTGGAACCTTATCGAAGGCTTTCTGGAAGTCAAGGTACACCACATCCACTGGCTCTCCCCCATCTATTTTACCAGTTACTTCCTCAAAAAATTCCAGCAGATTAGTCAAACACGATTTACCCTTTGTAAATCCATGTTGACTCTGTCCGATCCTTTCCCCATTTGTCAAGTGCTCCGCTATTTTATCCTTAATAATGGACTCTAGCATTTTGCCCACAACCGATGTAAGGCTTACTGGTCTATAATTCCCTGCTTTCTCTCTACCCCCCTTTTTAAATATTGGGGTAACATTAGCTACCCTCCAATCCACGGGTACTGTTCCCGAGTCAATGGAGTTCCGGAAGATGATCCTTAGAGCATCTGCTATCTCCAGGGCCACCTCCTTAAGTACCCTAGGATGTAGTTTATCAGGCCCCGGGGATTTGTCGGCCTTCAGTCCCCTCAACTTACCCAACACCATATCCCTAGAGATACTAATTTCTGTCAGCTCCTCCCTCTCATTAGTCCCTATGTTTGCCGATATTCCTGGGAGGTTATTTGTGTCCTCCTTTGTGAATACAGAACCAAAGTATGAGTTTAATTGGTCTGCCATTTCCTTATTCTCCATTATATATTCTCCCGAATCGGACTGCAAGGGACTGACTTGGGATTTTACCAGTCTTTTCCTCCTGATATACCGATAAAAGCTTTTGCAGTCTGTCTTTATGTTTGCTGCAAGTTTACTTTCGTATTCTATTTTCCCCTTCCTGATTAATCCCTTTGTCCTCTTTTGCTGTATCCTGTACTGCCCCCAATCTTCCGGTCTGGTGCTTTTTTTTGCCAGTTGATATGCCCTTTTTTTTGATTTTATGCTGTCCCTAATTTCCCTCGTTATCCACGGTTGAGTCACCTTTTTAGGTTTATTTTTATGCCAAACCGGTATAAACATGTTCTGGAATTCTTCCATTCTATCTTTGAATGCTTGCCATTGTCTGTCCACTGTCAATCCCCCCAGAAACACCACCCAATCAATCTTACCCAATTCCCGTCTCATACCCTCGTAATTCCCTTTATTTAAGTTCTGGACCTTAGTCTCTGATTCAATTTCCTCACTCTCCATCTCGACTGAGAGCTCGATTATATTATGATCGCTCTGACCCAAGGGGCCTCGTACAAGAAGATTGCTGATAAGTCCCTTCTCATTGCACAATACCCAGTCTAAAATGGCCTGATCTCGAGTCGGCTCCTTGACATATTGGTCCAGATAACCGTCCCGAAAACATTCCAGGAATTCCTCCTCCTCAGAATTTTTACTAATTTGGGTAGTCCAATCAATATGTAAATTAAAGTCACCCATGATGACAGCTGTGCTCTTATCGCACGCTTCTCTAATTTCCCTTTTTATGCCTTCCCTCACCTCCATATTACTATTTGGAGGCCTATATATCACACCCACTAACGTTTTCCTCCCCTTGCTATTTCTCATTTCTACCCATACAGATTCCGTTTCATCCGAGTTAATATCCTTCCTTTCCATTGCATTAATCCCCTCCTTTACCAGCAATGCTACCCCACCTCCCCTACCTTTTTGCCGATCCTTCCTAAATATTGTATATCCCTGGATGTTAAGTTCCCAGCCTTGCCCACCCTGCAGCCACGTTTCTGTAATCCCAATCAAATCATACTTGTTTACCTCTATTTCCACAACTAATTCATCCACCTTGTTCCTAATGCTTCTAGCATTAAGATACAAAGCCTTCAGGCTTGCTTTTTTCACACTCTCATTATGAATTAGTTTGGCCCTTTGTGTTTCTCTCCTTTGCTTATTGCTTCTCACCTTTCTACCATCTATTTCTAACTTCATATGACTTCCCTCTTTTCCACTACCTAGGTTCCCATCCCCCTGCCAAATTAGTTTAAATCCTCCCGAACCGCCCTAGAAAATATTACCCCGAGGACATCGGCTCCCTCACAGTTCAGGTGTAGACCGTCCCCTTGGTACAGGTCACTCCTCCCCAAGAACTGGTTCCAATGCCTCAAGAATTTAAATCCCTCTCCCTTGCACCACTGCTCAAGCCACGTATTTAGCTTATCTATCTTACTCTCTCTAAACTTATTAGCTCGTGGCACTGGTAGCAATCCAGAGATTACTACCTTTGAGGTCCTACTTTTCAATTTAGCTCCTAACTCCCTAAATTCAGCTTGTAGGACCTCCTCCCTCTTTTTACCTACATCGTTGGTACCTACATGTACCACGACAACTGGCTGATCCCCCTCCCCCTTCAGAATGCTCTGCACCCGCTCCGAGACATCCTTGACCCTTGCACCAGGGAGGCAACATACCATCTTGGAGTCTCGGTCTCGGCCACAGAAACTCCTATCTATCCCCTATCACTATAGCCCTATCCCTCTTTTTCCCGCCCTTCTGTGCAGCAGAGCCAGTCATGGTGCCCTGAACCTGGCTGCTGGTGCCTTCCCCTGATAAGTCATCTCCCCCAACAGTACCCAAAACGGTAAACCTGTTTTGGAGGGAGATGACCGCAGGTGACTCCTGCACTACCTTCCTGCCTTTACCCTGCCTTTTGGTCACCCATTTACTGTCTGAGCTAGCCTTTACCTGCGGTGTGACCAACTCACTGAATGTGCTATCCACAACATCCTCAGCATCTATATTTAAGGTGCTGTCTCTCCATATTTAAGGTGCTGTCTCTCTATATATAAGGTGCTGTCTCTCTATATTAAATGTGCTGTCTCTCTATATTTAAGGTGCTGTCTCCCTATATTAAAGGTGCTGTCTCTCTATATTTAAGGTGCTGTCTCTCTATATTTAAGGTGCTGTCTCTCTATATTTAAGGTGCTGTCTCACTATATTTAAGATGCTGTCTCTCTGTATTTAAGGTGCTGTCTCTCTGTATTTAAGGTGCTGTCTCTCTATATTTAAGGTGCTGTCTCTCTATATTTAAGGTGCTGTCTCCCTATATTTAAGGAGCTGTCCCTCTATATTTAAGGTGCTGTCTCTCTATATTTAAGGTGCTGTCTCTCTGTATTTAAGGTGCTGTCTCTCTATATTTAAGGTGCTATATCTCTGTATTTAAGGTGCTGTCTCCCTATATTAAAGGTGCTGTCTCTCTATATTAAAGGTGCTGTCTCCCTATATTAAAGGTGCTGTCTCTCCATATTTATGGCGTTGTCTCTCTACATTTAAGGTGCTGTCTCTCTATATTTAAGGTGCTGTCTCCCTATATTTAAGGTGCTGTCTCTCTATATTTAAGGTGCTGTCTCTCTATATTTAAGGTGCTGTCTCTCTATATTTAAGGAGCTGTCTCTCTATATTTAAGGAGCTGTCTCTCTACATTTAAGGTGCTGTCCCTATATTTAAGGTGCTGTCTCTCTATATTTAAGGTGCTGTCTCTCTATATTTAAGGTGCTGTCTCTATATTTAAGGTGCTGTCTCTCTATATTTAAGGTGCTGTCTCTCTATATTTAAGGAGCTGTCTCTCTATATTTAACGAGCTGTCTCTCTACATTTAAGGTGCTGTCCCTATATTTAAGGTGCTGTCTCTCTACATTTAAGGTGCTGTCTCTCTATATTTAAGGAGCTGTCTCTCTATATTTAAGGTGCTGTCTCTCTATATTTAAGGTGCTGTCTCTCTATATTTAAGGTGCTGTCTCTATATTTAAGGAGCTGTCTCTCTATATTTGAGGAGCTGTCTCTCTATATTTAAGGAGCTGTCTCTCTATATTTAAGGAGCTGTCTCTCTATATTTAAGGAGCTGTCTCTCTATATTTAAGGTGCTGTCTCTCTATATTTAAGGTGCTGTCTCTCTATATTTAAGGAGCTGTCTCTCTATATTTAAGGTGCTGTCTCTCTATATTTAATGTGCTGTCTCTCTATATTTAAGGTGCTGTCTCTATATTTAAGGTGCTGTCTCTCTATATTTGAGGAGCTGTCTCTCTATATTTAAGGAGCTGTCTCTCTATATTTAAAGAGCTGTCTCTCTATATTTAAGGTGCTGTCTCTCTATATTTAAGGAGCTGTCTCTCTATATTTAAGGTGCTGTCTCTCTATATTTAAGGAGCTGTCTCTCTATATTTAAGGTGCTGTCTCTCTATATTTAAGGAGCTGTCTCTCTATATTTAAGGTGCTGTCTCTCTATATTTAATGTGCTGTCTCTCTATATTTAAGGTGCTGTCTCTATATTTAAGGTGCTGTCTCTCTATCTTTAAGGAGCTGTCTCTCTATATTTAAGGTGCTGTCTCTCTATATTTAAGGAGCTGTCTCTCTATATTTAAGGTGCTGTCTCTCTATTTAAGGTGCTGTCTCTATATTTAAGGTGCTGTCTCTCTATCTTTAAGGAGCTGTCTCTCTATATTTAAGGTGCTGTCTCTCTATATTTAAGGAGCTGTCTCTCTATATTTATGGTGCTCTCAATTCAATTCAATTCAATTCAATTCAAATGCTTTATTGGCATGAAAGTTTACAGGGAACCATATTGCCAAAGCTTACACAACAAAAAGTACAGTTTTCCAACATTCCGTAGGCGTCAAACAACCTTGACCTTCGTTGGGTACATAGAATATTACTTTAAACAATATTAATTTAAACAGTCTTTGTACATCAATGGGTACATTCAGTATTAATTTTAAACAGTCCTCAGGTTGTGACATGTTGTTACATATTTGGCACCAAGGTATGGTCTGTCTCCTTCTCCCAGGACTAATCTCAATTTTGACAGGTCATCCAATTCCTTGAAATCTGGGGTTGTTTGGCTGAGCTTGTCAAATAATATGTTTCTTGATGTGTTGAATTTTTCGCATTTTAGGAGGAAATGCATCTCTGTCTCAACCTCGCCGGCCAGACATTGATCACATATTCTATTCTCTCTAGGCTGCCAGGATTTCTTGTATCTTCCTTTTTCAATTGCCAGTTGGTGGTCGCTTAGTCTGCACCTGGTGAGGGTCTGTCTCTGTTTTGTGTCTCTGATGGTCGAGAGATTGTCTGCCAGTTTATATTCTCTTTTTAGGGCCCGGTAACATTCTAATCTGCTTTGGCTTTTGGTTATTTTGTTCCAATGTTCCAGGTAGGTTTCTTTGCATTGTTTAATGATTTGGTTCACTCGGATTGGTGTTTGCACGGCAGTGTTGGTCTGGGACTGGTCAGGGTCCGGCTGAGTAGGAGTACTTAGTTTCAGTAGCAGCTGACTCAGGGGACTCTTTTCTGGGTTTAGCTCTTGGATCTGGAAGGCTTTAAAATAAAGGGTGTCTGGGGAGCTAGATTTGAGGTGATTTAGGAAGTTTAGTGCTCGTTTTTGGATGTTTATTATCAGTGGGTATCTGCCTAGTTCGGCTCTGCATGCATTTGTTGGTGTTTTCCTTTGGGTGCGAAGGATGCTTCGGCAAAATTCTGCATGTAGGGCTTCTATTGTGTGTTTTTCCCATTTAGTGTAGCTATGGTGATTGAGCGGGCCCCATACTTCACTACCGTACAGCGCAATGGGCAGGATTATGCTGTCAAATATTTTGAGCCAGATTTTGATTGGGATTTGGATGTTGTAGAATTTTCTTTTTATTGCATATTGGGCTCTTCGGGCTTTTTCTTTTAGTGCATTCACTGCTATGCTGAAGCTCCCTGATGCTGTAATGGTTGGACCAAGGTAAGTGTAGCTCATAGTGTGTCCTATGATGGTATCACTGAGAGTAAACTGGTATTTGTTTTCCTGACACCTGGGCCTTTTTTGAAAAATCATGATGTTGGTTTTCTTTAGATTTACTGTTAGGGCCCAATTTTGGCAGTATTTATCGAGTAGGTCTAGTTGTTGCTGTAATCCCTGTTCTGTGGGAGACAGCAGAACCAGGTCATCCGCATAGAACAGGGATTTCACTTCTCCATCCAGGAGACAGAGACCCGGTGACTCGCTTTGCTCCAGCATGTCTGCTAATTCATTTATGTATATGTTGAACAGGGTCGGGCTCAAATTGCAGCCCTGCCGGACGTCTCTTCTCTGGGTGAGGAAACCGGTGCGTTTGTCTCCAATTTTGACACCGCATTTATTTTTCAGATACATCGATTTAATAAGGTCATAGACTTTGCCCCCTATTCCACACTGAAGAAGTTTATAATAGAGCCCTTCATGCCAGATAGAGTCAAAGGCTTTCTTGAAGTCAATGAAACAAGCGAATATTTTCCCATTTTTTGTTTGGTGTATATGTTTTTCAATGAGAGTGTGAAGGGTATAGATATGGTCGGTGGTGCGGTGTTTTGGAAGAAAGCCTATTTGATTTTTTGTAAGGATATTATGTTTGTTAAGAAAATCCAGTAATCTACTATTTAGAATACTGCAGAATAACTTCCCTAGACAACTGTTGACACAGATGCCGCGGTAGTTATTTGGGTCTGATTTGTTTCCACTTTTATATATGGGATAGATGAGTCCTTGGCACCAGATATCCGGAAAACAGCCTGAACGTAATATGATGTTGAATAACTTGAGTACCGCACTCTGCATCTCCATATTGCTGAACTTGAGCATTTCATTTTTGATGTTGTCTGGACCACAGGCTTTCTTTAGGTGGAGAGATTTTGTTTTTGTGGTCAGTTCTTTCCATGTGATTGGGGAGTCTAGAGGGTTTTGGTTGTCTTTAATTGTTGCTTCTAATGTGTGGAGTTTTTCTGTGACATGATGTTGACTTGGGTTTGTTTCGTTTATTGAGATGTCTTTGTAGAGGTTTTCAAAATGTGTTCTCCAGATGTCGCCATCTTGGACTGGTAATGCTTGCAATTGTGTTGTACTCAGGTTATTCCACATATCCCAGAATTGATTTGGATTAATGGAGTTTTCAATTTCTTCGAGTCTTTTGTGGGTATAATTTTGTGTTTTGTTCCTAATGGTGTGTTTATATCTTTTGCGGGTCTCATTGTATCTAATACGTAGGTCTGGATTGTTTGATTGGCGATGCTTTTGGTTTGATATTTTTCTCAGGTCTTTTCTGGCATTTTTGCATTCGTGGTCAAACCATTTCTCATTTTTATTTTGTCTTTTGTAACGTTTCCTCTTCTGTTTCACAAGGTCGGCTTTTACAGCTGCCTCATGGAAGATCATATTTATATCATCTATGGCCATGTGTACACCATCTCTGGTGATCTCATATAGATTTTCTTTAAATCTTGATATTTTACTTGTGAGATCAGGTGAATTTAGTGCTGTGATGAATTTATCTCCACTGTCTGGGGCCCATCTGTATGTCTGGTTTATTTTATGGAGCTTACTGGGTTCCTTTTTTGTGTCTGTAGTTTGGGCAGAAAGTTTAAGGTACACATTTATTTGGTTATGGTCTGAGAGGGGGGATTGCTGCCTGACAGTGAATGCGTTGATATCGCAGGGGTCCAGGTCAGTGATTGTATAATCCACCACACTAGACCCAAGAGTTGAGGAATATGTGAGTCTCCCTAAGGAGTCCCCTCTGAACCTACCGTTAACTATGTATAGGCCTAAGGCTCGGCAGAGTTGCACTACCTCCCTACCGCTTTTATTTATTTCACAATCAAGGTTGTTCCGATTTGCGATGGCTGGTGTGACATATAAAGGGGTCTGGCCAAACACATGGTTGTTGCCCTGTGGGTCTATGAAGTCAGGTTCACATCCGGTCCTTGCATTTAGGTCCCCACATAGTAGCACCTTTCCTTGGACCTGGAAATGGCTGATTTCCATGTGGAGAGTGTCAAATATCTCCTCTTCAAAATATGGCGATTCTATTGGAGGTATGTAGATCGCACATAAGTAAACATCTTTTTTTGCTATTCCTATATTTTTATCTAATTTTAGCCATACGTGTGATTTTCCCTGTTTTATCGGTGAGATGTGTTTGTCCAGTTCTCCTTTATACCACACCAAGATTCCCCCGGAGGTTCTGCCCTTGCGTGTCTTAGTGTTCTTTACTGAGGGCACAATGATTTCATGGTACATTGGAGGACAGTGGGTGGGCACGTCCTTTTGGTACCATGTTTCTGTTAACACAATTATATCAATGTCTTTTATAGCTTTTAGGAATTCAGGGTCTGTACTCTTCATCCCAAAAGTTGAGGAGCGGAGACCCTGGATATTCCAGCAGCTTATGTGGAAAGAACGCATTTATATAATTCAAAAAACAAAATAAAATGGACCTATTTTGTGGGATGAGTGTGAAAACACTAGTTTCTATAATGCTAAATGACGATTTAGTATAAATTTCATGAGGCATGCACATACTGATATCTAATAATTAATGTGCTGTCTCTCTATATTTAAGGTGCTGTCTCTATCTTTAAGGTGCTGTCCAATTCCAATTCCAATTCCAAATCAAATGCTTTATTGCCATGAAAGTTTACAGAGAACCATATTGCCAAAGCTTACATAGCAAAAAGGTACAGTTTTCCAACATTCTGTAGGTGTCAATCGATTTGACATTTGTTGGGTACATACAATATTACTTTTAAACAATATTAATTTTAAACAGTCTTTGTACTTCATTTGGTACGTTCAATATTAATTTTAAACAGTCTTACTTTTAAACAGTCCTCAGGTTGTGACATGTTGTTACATATTTGGCCCCAAGGTATGGTCTGTCTCCTTCTCCTAGGACTAATCTCAATTTTGACAGGTCATCTCTCTATTTTTAAGGAGCTGTCTCTCTATATTTAAGGTGCTGTCTCTCTATATTTAAGGTGCTGTCTCTCTATATTTAAGGTGCTGTCTCTCTATATTTAAGGTGCTGTCTCTCTATATTTAATGTGCTGTCTCTCTATATTTAAGGTGCTGTCTCTCTATATTTAAGGTGCTGTCTCTCTATATTTAATGTGCTGTCTCTCTATATTTAAGTGTTGTCTCCCTATATTAAAGGTGCTGTCTCTCTATATTTAAGGTGTTGTCTCTCTATATTTAAGGTGCTGTCTCTCTATTTTTAAGGTGCTGTCTCTCTATATTTAAGGAGCTGTCTCTCTATATTTAAGGTGTTGTCTCTATATTTAAGGTGCTGTCTCTCTATATTTATGGTGTTGTCTTTCTATATTAAAGGTGCTGCCTCTCTATATTTAAGGTGTTGTCTCCATATTTAAGGTGCTGTCTCTTTATATTTAAGGTGCTGTCTCTCTATATTTAAGGTGTTGTCTCTATATTTAAGGTGCTGTCTCTCTATATTTATGGTGTTGTCTCTCTATATTAAAGGTGCTGTCTCTCTATATTTAAGGTGTTGTCTCTATTTAAGGTGCTGTCTCTCTATATTTAAGGTGCTGTCTCTCTATATTTAAGGTGCTGTCTCTCTATATTTAAGGTGTTGTCTCTCTATATTTAAGGTGCTGTCTCTATATATAAGGTGCTGTCTCTATATTTAAGGTGTTGTCTCTCTATATTTAAGGTGCTTCTCTCTATATGTAAGGCGCTGTCTCTCTATATTTAAGGTGCTGTCTCTCTATATTTAAGGTGCTGTCTCTATATTTAAGGTGCTGTCGCTCTATATTTAAGCTGCTGTCTCTCTATATTTAAGGTGCTGTCTCTCTATATTTAAGGTGGTGTCTCCCAATGGTTAAGGAGTTGTCTTTCTATATTTAAGGTGCTGTCTCTCTATATTTAAGGTGCTGTCTCTATGTTTAAGGTGCTGTCTCTCTATATTTAAGGTGCTGTCTCTCTGTATTTAAGGTGCAGTCTCCCTATATTTAAGGAGCTGTCTCTCTTTATTTAAGGTGCTGTCTCTGTATATTTAAGGTGTTGTCTCTCTATATTTAAGGTGCTGTCTCTCTATATTTAAGGTGCTGTCTCTCTATATTTAAGGTGCTGTCCAATTCCAATTCCAATTCCAATTCAAATGCTTTATTGGCATGAAAGTTTACAGAGAACCATATTGCCAAAGCTTACATAGCAAAAAGGTACAGTTTTCCAACATTCTGTAGGTGTCAATCGATTTGACATTTGTTGGGTACATACAATATTACTTTTAAACAATATTAATTTTAAACAGTCTTTCTACTTCATTTGGTACGTTCAATATTAATTTTAAACAGTCTTAATTTTAAACAGTCCTCAGGTTGTGACATGTTGTTACATATTTGGCCCCAAGGTATGGTCTGTCTCCTTCTCCCAGGACTAATCTCAATTTTGACAGGTCATCCAATTCCTTGAAATCTGGGGTTGTTTGGCTTAGCTTGTTGAATAATATGTTTCTTGATGTGTTGAATTTTTCGCATTTTAGGAGGAAATGCATTTCTGTTTCAACCTCGCCGGCCAGACATTGATCGCATATTCTATTCTCTCTAGGCTGCCAGGATTTCTTGTATCTGCCTTTTTCAATTTCCAGTTGGTGGTCGCTTAGTCTGTACCTGGTGAGGGTCTGTCTCTGTTTTGTGTCTCTGATGGTCGTGAGGTAGTCTGCCAGTTTATATTCTCTTTTTAGGGCCCGGTAACATTCTAATCTGCTTTGGCTTTCGGTTATTTTGTTCCAATGTTCCAGGTAGGTTTCTTTGCATTTTTTAATGATTTGGTTCACTCGGATTGGTGTTTGGACGGCTGTGTTGGTCTGGGGCTGGTCAGGGTCCGGCTGAGTACTTAGTTTCAGTAGCAGCTGACTCAGGGGACTCTTTTCTGGGTTTAGCTCTTGGGTCTGAAAGGCTTTGAAATGAAGGGTGTCTGGGGAGCTAGATTTGAGGTGATTTAGGAAGTTTAGTGCTCGTTTTTGGATGTTTATTATCAGTGGGTATCTGCCTAGTTCGGCTCTGCATGCATTTGTTGGCGTTTTTCTTTGGGTGCGAAGGATGCTTCGGCAGAATTCTGCATGTAGGGCTTCTATTGTGTGTTTTTCCCATTTAGTGTAGCTTTGGTGATTTAGCGGGCCCCATACTTCACTACCGTACAGTGCAATGGGCAGGATTATGCTGTCAAATATTTTGAGCCAGATTTTGATTGGGATTTGGATGTTGTAGAATTTTCTTTTTATTGCATATAGGGCTCTTCGGGCTTTTTCTTTTAGTGCATTCACTGCTATGCTGAAGCTCCCTGATGCTGTAATAGTTAGACCAAGGTAGGTGTAGCTCATAGTGTGTCCTATAGTGGTATCACTGAGGGTAAACTGGTATTTGTTTTCCTGACATCTGGGCCTTTTTTGAAAAATCATGATGTTGGTTTTCTTTAGATTTACTGTTAGAGCCCAATTTTGGCAGTATTTGTCGAGTAGGTCTAGTTGTTGCTGTAATCCCTGTTCTGTGGGAGACAGCAGAACCAGGTCGTCCGCATAGAACAGGGATTTCACTTCTCCATCCAGGAGACGGAGACCTGGTGACTCGCTTTGCTCCAGCATGTCTGCTAATTCATTTATGTATATGTTGAACAGGGTCGGGCTCAAATTGCAGCCCTGCCGGACGCCTCTTCTCTGGGTGGAGAAATCGGTGCGTTTGTCTCGAATTTTTGTCTCTCTATATTTAAGGTGCTGTCTCTCTATATTTAAGGTCCTGTCTCTCTATATTTAAGGTGTTGTCTCTCTATATTTAAAGTGCTATTTCTCTGTATTTAAGGTGTTGTCTCTCTATATTTAAGGTGTTGTCTCTCTATATTTAAAGGTGCTATATCTCTGTTTTTAAGGTGCTGTCTCCCTATATTAAAGGTGCTGCCTCTCTATATTTAAGGTGCTGTCTCTCTATATTTAAGGTGCTATCTCTCTATGTTTAAGGTGCTGTCTCTATATTTAAGGTGCTGTCTCTCTATATTTAAGGTGCTGTCTCGATATATAAGGTGCTGTCTCTCTATATTTAAGGTGCTGTCTCTATATTCAAGGGGCTGTCTCTCTATATTTAAGGTGCTGTATCTCTATATTTAAGGTGCTGTCTCTCTATATTTAAGGTGCTGTCTCTCTATATTTAAGGAGCTGTCTCTCTATATTTACGGTGCTGTCTCTCTATATTTAAGGAGCTGTCTCTCTATATTTAAGGAGCTGTCTCTCTATATTTAAGGTGCTGTCTCTCTATATTTAAGGAGCTGTCTCTCTATATTTAAGGAGCTGTCTCTCTATATTTAAGGTGCTGTCTCTCTATATTTAAGGTGCTGTCTCTCTATATTTAAGGTGCAGTCAGTTCAGTTCAGTTCAGTTCAAATGCTTTATTGGCATGAAAGTTTACAGAGAACCATATTGCCAAAGCTTACATAGCAAAAAGGTACAGTTTTCCAACATTCTGTAGGTGTCAATCGATTTGACATTTGTTGGGTATATACAATATTACTTTTAAACAATATTAATTTTAAACAGTCTTTCTACTTCATTTGGTACGTTCAATATTAATTTTAAACAGTCTTACTTTTAAACAGTCCTCAGGTTGTGACATGTTGTTACATATTTAGCCCCAAGGTATGGTCTGTCTCCTTCTCCTAGGACTAATCTCAATTTTGACAGATCATCCAATTCCTTGAAATCTGGGGTTGTTTGGCTTAGCTTGTTGAATAATATGTTTCTTGATGTGTTGAATTTTTCGCATTTTAGGAGGAAATGCATTTCTGTTTCAACCTCGCCAGCCAGACATTGATCGCATATTCTATTCTCTCTAGGCTGCCAGGATTTCTTGTATCTGCCTTTTTCAATTTCCAGTTGGTGGTCGCTTAGTCTGTACCTGGTGAGGGTCTGTCTCTGTTTTGTGTCTCTGATGGTCGTGAGGTAGTCTGCCAGTTTATATTCTCTTTTTAGGGCCCGGTAACATTCTAATCTGCTTTGGCTTTCGGTTATTTTGTTCCAATGTTCCAGGTAGGTTTCTTTGCATTTTTTAATGATTTGGTTCACTCGGATTGGTGTTTGGACGGCTGTGTTGGTCTGGGGCTGGTCAGGGTCCGGCTGAGTACTTAGTTTCAGTAGCAGCTGACTCAGGGGACTCTTTTCTGGGTTTAGCTCTTGGGTCTGAAAGGCTTTGAAATGAAGGGTGTCTGGGGAGCTAGATTTGAGGTGATTTAGGAAGTTTAGTGCTCGTTTTTGGATGTTTATTATCAGTGGGTATCTGCCTAGTTCGGCTCTGCATGCATTTGTTGGCGTTTTTCTTTGGGTGCGAAGGATGCTTCGGCAGAATTCTGCATGTAGGGCTTCTATTGTGTGTTTTTCCCATTTAGTGTAGCTTTGGTGATTTAGCGGGCCCCATACTTCACTACCGTACAGTGCAATGGGCAGGATTATGCTGTCAAAAATTTTGAGCCAGATTTTGATTGGGATTTGGATGTTGTAGAATTTTCTTTTTATTGCATATAGGGCTCTTCGGGCTTTTTCTTTTAGTGCATTCACTGCTATGCTGAAGCTCCCTGATACTGTAATAGTTAGACCAAGGTAGGTGTAGCTCATAGTGTGTCCTATAGTGGTATCACTGAGGGTAAACTGGTATTTGTTTTCCTGACATCTGGGTCTTTTCTGAAAAATCATGATGTTGGTTTTCTTTAGGTTTACTGTTAGAGCCCAATTTTGGCAGTATTTGTCGAGTAGGTCTAGTTGTTGCTGTAATCCCTGTTCTGTGGGAGACAGCAGAACCAGGTCGTCCGCATAGAACAGGGACTTCACTTCTCCATCCAGGAGACGGAGACCTGGTGACTCGCTTTGCTCCAGCATGTCTGCTAATTCATTTATGTATATGTTGAACAGGGTCGGGCTCAAATTGCAGCCCTGCCGGACGCCTCTTCTCTGGGTGAAGAAATCGGTGCGTTTGTCTCCAATTTTGACCCCGCATTTGTTTTTCAGATACATTGATTTAATAAGGTCATAGACTTTGCCCCCTATTCCACACTGAAGAAGTTTATAATAGAGCCCTTCGTGCCATATAGAGTCAAAGGCTTTCTTGAAGTCGATGAAACAGGCGAATATTTTCCCATTTTTTGTTTGGTGTTTATGTTTTTCAATGAGGGTGTGAAGGGTATAGATATGGTCGGCGGTGCGGTGTTTTGGAAGAAAGCCTATTTGGTTTTTTCTGAGGATATTATGTTTGTTAAGAAAATCAAGTAATCTACTATTTAGAATACTGCAGAATAACTTCCCTAGACAACTGTTGACACAGATGCCGCGGTAGTTATTTGGGTCTGATTTGTTTCCACTTTTATATATGGGGGAGATTAGTCCTTGGCACCAGATATCGGGAAAACAGCCTGAGCGTAATATGATGTTGAATAGTTTGAGTATCGCACCCTGCATCTCCATATTGCTGAACTTTAGCATTTCATTTTTGATGTTGTCTGGGCCACAGGCTTTCTTTAGGTGGAGAGATTTTGTTTTTGTGGCCAGTTCTTTCCATGTGATTGGGGAGTCTAGAGGGTTTTGGTTGTCTTTAATTGTTGCTTCTAATGTGTGGAGTTTTTCTGTGACCTGATGTTGACTTGGGTTTGTTTTGTTTTTTGGGATGTCTTTGTAGAGGTTTTCAAAATGTGTTCTCCAGATGTCGCCATCTTGGATTGGTAATGCTTGCAATTGTGTTGTACTCAGGTTATTCCACATTTCCCAGAATTGTTTTGGATTGGTGGAGTTTTCAATTTCTTTGAGTATTTTGTGGGTATAGTTTTGTGTTTTGTTCCTAATGGTGTGTTTATATCTTTTGAGGGTTTCATTGTATCTAGTACGTAGGTCCGGATTGTTTGGTTGCCGATGCTTTTGGTTTGATATTTTTCTCAGGTCTTTTCTGGCATTTTTGCATTCGTGGTCAAACCATTTCATATTTTTATTTTGTCTTTTGTGATGCTTCCTCTTCTGTTTCACGAGGTCGGCTTTTACAGCTGCCTCATGGAAGATCATATTTATATCCTCTATGGCCGTGTTTACACCATCTCTGGTGATCTCATATAGATTTTCTTTAAATTTTGAAATTTTACTTGTGAGATCAGGTGAATTTAGTGCTGTGATGAATTTATCTCCACTGTCTGGGGCCCATCTGTATGTCTGGTTTATTTTATGTAGCTTACTGTGTTCCTTTTTTGTGTCTGTAGTTTGGGCAGAAAGTTAAAGGTACACATTTATTTGGTTATGGTCTGAGAGGGGGGATTGCTGCCTGACAGTGAATGCGTTGATATCGCAGGGGTCCAGGTCAGTGATTGTATAGTCCACCACACTAGACCCAAGAGTTGAGGAGTATGTGAGTCTCCCTAGGGAGTCCCCTCTGAACCTACCATTAACTATGTACAGGCCTAAGGCTCGGCAGAGTTGCAGTACCTCTCTACCGCTTTTATTTATTTCACGATCAAGGTTGTTCCGATTTGCGATGGCTGGTGTGACATCTAAAGGGGTCTGGCCAAACACATGGTTGTTTCCCTGTGGGTCTATGAAGTCAGGTTCACAACCGGTCCTTGCATTTAGGTCCCCACATATTATCACCTTTCCTTGGGCCTGGAAATGGCCGATTTCCATGTGGAGAGCATCCAGCAACTCCTCTCTCTATATTTAAGGTGCTGTCTCCCTATATTTAAGGTGCTGTCTCCCTATATTTAAGGAGCTGTCTCTATATTTAAGGTGCTGTCTCTCTATATTTAAGGTGCTCTCTCTATATATTTAAGGAGCTGTCTCTCTATATTTAAGGTGCTGTCTCTCTATATTTAAGGTGCTGTCTCTCTCTATTTAAGGAGCTGTCTCTCTATATTTAAGGTGCTGTCTCTCTATATTTAATGCGCTGTCTCTCTATATTTAAGGTGCTGTCTCTCTATAATTAAGGTGCTGTCTCTCTATATTTAAGGTGCTGTCTCTCTATATTTAAGGCGCTGTCTCTCTATATTTAAGGTGTTGTCTCTCTATATTTAAGGAGCTGTCTCTCTATATTTAAGGTGATGTCTCTCTACATTTAAGGAGCTGTCTCTCTATATTTAAGGCGCTGTCTCTCTATATTTAAGGTGCTGTCTCCCTATATTTAAGGAGCTGTCTCTCTATATTTAAGGTGCTGTCTCTCTATATTTAAGGAGTTGTCTCTCTATATTTAAGGTGCTGTCTCCCTATATTTACGGAGCTGTCTCTCTATATTTAAGGAGCTGTCTCCCTATATTTAAGGAGCTGTCTCTCTATATTTAAGGAGCTGTCTCTCTATATTTAAGGTGCTGTCTCCCTATATTTACGGAGCTGTCTCTCTATATTTTAGGTGCTGTCTCTCTAAATTTAAGGAGCTGTCTCTCCGGCCCAAAAGTTCGGTTGCTTTGCGCCTCCCTTAAGGGCCTTAAGAGGGCGCTAATGGGGTGTAAATCAACTTGCGCCTGGGTGCGGTTTTTGCCAACGCCTCCTGCGAAAATCAGCAGGTGATTAGCGGCACCGGTAACCATTAGTGCACCGCGGCCCTGCGCGGCCAACGATTACATCATCGCCTTGTGCAGTGTCCCGCTCGTGCCCCGGCAGCGATCTTCGGCAGCGACCCCTGACTTGCAGCCGGACGCTATGTTCGATGTGGTCAGCCGGGCCTATCTGCGGCTGGGGCGGCACAAGTTAAAGGGGAGCTGAAGATCGGCCATTTTTGTTGGTGTCCCCCTGCCAGCACCTGCTCCTGTTGCTGTCCCCGGCCTCCTGTGCAGTCCCCCGCGGAGTGCCGGCTGCGCTCCGTGAGCCCGGCACTTCTCTTGAGTGCCGTGCTCTTTTTCCGGCACTCTGATCCCTGCTGGCCCAGCTGGGCCCTGGGTCAGGCTGCGCTGGGCCCCTCTGCTTTAATAAGGGGGGCGCTATTTATTTTGAGTCGCGTCTCAATTTTCCCCCCTCTTTTTTTAAGGTGCTATCTCCCTATATTTAAGGTGTTGTGTCTATATTTAAATTGTTGTCTCTCTTTTTTTACTGTGTTATTTCTTTGTTTAAGTTGTTGTCTTTATATTTTAGGTGCTGTCTCTCTATATTTAAGGTGCTGTCTCTCTATATTAAAGGTGCTGTCTCCCTATATTTAAGGAGCTGTCTCTATATTTAAGGTGATGTCTCTCTATATTTAATGCGCTGTCTCTCTATATTTAAGGTGATGTCTCTCTATATTTAATGCGCTGTCTCTCTATATTTAAGGTGCTGTCTCTCTATATTTAAGGTGATGTCTCTCTATATTTAAGGTGCTGTCTCTCTATATTTAAGGTGATGTCTCTCTATATTTAAGGTGCTGTCTCTCTATATTTAAGGTGATGTCTCTCTATATTTAAGGTGCTGTCTCTCTAAATTTAACGTGCTGTCTCTCTATATTTAAGGTGCTGTCTCCCTATATTTAAGGAGCTGTCTCTCTATATTTAAGGAGCTGTCTCTCTATATTTAAGGTGTTGTCTTTCTATATTTAAGGTGCTGTCTCTCTATAACTAAGGGGTTGTCTCTCTATATTTAAGGTGCTGTCTCCCTATATTTAAGGTGCTGTCTCTCTATATTTAAGGTGCTGTCTCTCTATATTTAAGGTGCTGTCTCCCTATATTTAAGGAGCTGTCTCTATATTTAAGGTGCTGTCTCTCTATATTTAAGGTGCTCTCTCTATATATTTAAGGAGCTGTCTCTCTATATTTAAGGTGCTGTCTCTCTATATTTAAGGTGCTGTCTCTCTATATTTAAGGTGCTGTCTCTCTATATTTAAGGTGCTGTCTCTCTTTTTTTAAGGTGCTGTCTCTCTATATTTAAGGTGCTGTCTCTCTATATTTAAGGTGCTGTCTCTCTATATTTAAGGAGCTGTCTCTATATTTAAGGAGCTGTCTCTCTATATTTAAGGTGCTGTCTCTCTATATTTAAGGTGCTGTCTCTCTATATTTAAGGAGCTGTCTCTCTATATTTAAGGTGCTGTCTCGCTATATTTAAGGTGCTGTCTCTCTATATTTAAGGAGCTGTCTCTCTATATTTAAGGTGCTGTCTCCCTATATTTAAGGAGCTGTCTCTATATTTAAGGTGCTGTCTCCCTATATTTAAGGTGCTGTCTCCCTATATTTAAGGAGCTGTCTCTATATTTAAGGTGCTGTCTCTCTATATTTAAGGTGATGTCTCTCTATATTTAAGGAGCTGTCTCCCTATATTTAAGGTGCTGTCTCCCTATATTTAAGGAGCTGTCTCTATATTTAAGGTGCTCTCTCTCTATATTTAAGGTGCTGTCTCCCTATATTTAAGGTGCTGTCTCTCTATATTTTAGGTGCTGTCTCTCTATATTTAAGGAGCTGTCTCCCTATATTTAAGGTGCTCTCTCTCTATATTTAAGGTGCTGTCTCCCTATATTTAAGGTGCTGTCTCTCTATATTTTAGGTGCTGTCTCTCTATATTTAAGGTGCTGTCTCTCTATATTTAAGGTGCTGTCTCCCTATATTTAAGGTGCTGTCTCTCTATATTTAAGGAGCTGTCTCTCTATATTTAAGGTGCTGTCTCCCTATATTTAATGTGCTGTCTCTCTATATTTAAGGTGCTGTCTCTCTATATTTAAGGTGCTGTCTCCCTATATTTAAGGTGCTGTCTCTCTATATTTAAGGAGCTGTCTCTCTATATTTAAGGAGCTGTCTCTCTATATTTAAGGTGCTGTCTCCCTATATTTAATGTGCTGTCTCCCTATAGTTAAGGAGCTGTCTCTATATTTAAGGTGCTTTCTCTCTATATTTAAGGTGCTCTCTCTGTATATTTAAGGAGCTGTCTCTCTATATTTAAGGTGCTGTCTCTCTATATTTAAGGTGCTGTCTCTGTATATTTAAGGAGCTGTCTCTCTATATTTAAGGTGCTGTCTCTCTATATTTAAGGTGCTGTCTCTCTATATTTAAGGAGCTGTCTCTCTATATTTAAGGTGCTGTCTCGCTATATTTAAGGTGCTGTCTCTCTATATTTAAGGAGCTGTCTCTCTATATTTAAGGTGCTGTCTCCCTATATTTAAGGAGCTGTCTCTATATTTAAGGTGCTGTCTCCCTATATTTAAGGTGCTGTCTCCCTATATTTAAGGAGCTGTCTCTATATTTAAGGTGCTGTCTCTCTATATTTAAGGAGCTGTCTCTATATTTAAGGAGCTGTCTCTATATTTAAGGTGATGTCTCTCTATATTTAAGGAACTGTCTCCCTATATTTAAGGAGCTGTCTCCCTACATTTAAGGAGCTGTCTCTATATTTAAGGTGCTCTCTCTCTATATTTAAGGTGCTGTCTCCCTATATTTACGGAGCTGTCTCTCTATATTTTAGGTGCTGTCTCTCTAAATTTAAGGAGCTGTCTCTCCGGCCCAAAAGTTCGGTTACTTTGCGCCTCCCTTAAGGGCCTTAAGAGGGCGCTAATGGGGTGTAAATCAACTTGCGCCTGGGTGCGGTTTTCGCCAACGCCTCCTGCGAAAATCAGCAGGTGATTAGCGGCGCCGGTAACCATTAGTGCACCGCGGCCCTGCGCGGCCAACGATTACATCATCGCCTTGTGCAGTGACCCGCTCGTGCCCCGGCAGCGATCTTCGGCAGCGACCCCTGACTTGCAGCCGGACGCTATGTTCGATGTGGTCAGCCGGGCCTATCTGCGGCCGGGACGGCACAAGTTAAAGGGGAGCTGAAGATCGGCCATTTTTGTTGGTGTCCCCCTGCCAGCACCTGCTCCTGTTGCTGTCCCCGGCCTCCTGTGCAGTCCCCCGCGGAGTGCCGGCTGCGCTCCGTGAGCCCGGCACTTCTCTTGAGTGCCGTGCTCTTTTTCCGGCACTCTGATCCCTGCTGGCCCAGCTGGGCCCTGGGTCAGGCTGCGCTGGGCCCCTCTGCTTTAATAAGGGGGGCGCTATTTATTTTGAGTCGTGTCTCAATTTTCCCCCCTCTTTTTTTAAGGTGCTATCTCCCTATATTTAAGGTGTTGTGTCTATATTTAAATTGTTGTCTCTCTTTTATTACTGTGTTATTTCTTTGTTTAAGTTGTTGTCTTTATATTTAAAGTGCTGTCTCTCTATATTTAAGGTGCTGTCTCCCTATATTTAAGGTGCTGTCTCTCTATATTTAAGGAGCTGTCTCTCTATATTTAACGTGCTGTCTCTCTATATTTAACGTGCTGTCTCTCTATATTTAAGGTGCTGTCTCTCTATATTTAAGGAGCTGTCTCCCTATATTTAAGGAGCTGTCTCTCTATATTTAACGTGCTGTCTCTCTATATTTAAGGAGCTGTCTCTCTATATTTAACGTGCTGTCTCTCTATATTTAAGGTGATGTCTCTCTATATTTAAGGTGCTGTCTCTATATTTAAGGTGCTGTCTCCCTATATTTAAGGAGCTGTCTCCCTATATTTAAGGAGCTGTCTCTCTATATTTAAGGTGCTGTCTCTCTATATTTAACGTGCTGTCTCTCTATATTTAAGGTGCTGTCTCTCTATATTTAAGGTGCTGTCTCTCTATATTTAACGTGCTGTCTCTCTATATTTAAGGTGCTGTCTCTCTATATTTAAGGTGCTCTCTCTCTATATTTAACGTGCTGTCTCTCTATATTTAAGGTGCTGTCTCTCTATATTTATGGTGTAGTCTCTATATTTAAGTTGTTGTCTCTCTTTATTTACTGTGTTATTTCTATGTTTAAGTTGTTGTCTTTATATTTAAAGTGCAGTCTCTCTATATTTAAGGTGTTGTCTCTATGTTTAAGTTGTTGTCTTTATATTTAAAGTGCTGTCTCTCTACATTTAAGGTGTGCTCTATTTTTAAGGTTCTTTCTGTGAATATTTACTCTAACTCCTGTGCTTTTCACCTGGTGGGTCCGTTGTCAGTGTTCAATTATTTCCTTGTAATTCTGCTCCTCAGACATCCAACGCTTATTATGCTGTTGTATTTTAGATGTCACACAACCATTGTTCTTCACCACTGCCTCCCCTGTTTGCCCTGTTGATTTTATGATGTTATCGAAAGCTATGTTTGGACAGTGACAGAACTGTCATCACAGCAGGCGACAGCTGTACAATATTTGCTATATATAACACAAAGACATTTAAACATGCTTAATCCAGGAATTATCGTGTCTAAACAAAGAATTGAAATACAGACCAACGTAAACCAGACTGCATGAAAAGTGTTTTGGAAAGTCAGCACCTGATCGGAAATTTGATCCGTGTATCGGCTGCCGGGTTCTAGATTACAAGCTTTCGTCATTGAACTAAAGCAAGGATTGAATAGTCTAGTTGTAGCACGTGGAACCGATTTAAAACTTACAGGCTTATCTTTCCCCCTTAGCAGCATTTTAGTAAAACTCTTGCATCTTATTTTCTTATTGAATTGTTAGATTTTTAGAAATGTAACTGACAAAGCCTCTTGAACATCTGTTGAACAACCTACAGGAATGTGTGCAAAAGACGCTTAATCCCTGAATAACCGCTCACCGTGTTGTGACAGTTGTTCTTTTAGAAATCAGACTAAGGGCTTTTTTCCCCTCTTTTCAGGCAAAGAGGCTAATAATCCTGTATTTTGTAGATTTTATTAACTATTTCCTAGACTGCACCATAAAGGTCACTGTGGATTGTATAATGAGGAAACAGGCTGATATGTTTGGAGTGGGATGCCTGTGGTTCTAATGGAAGGTTGCAAATGTAACCCCGCTATTCAAGAAAGGAGGGAGAGAGGAAACAGGAAACTACAGGCCAGTTGGCCTGAAATCAATCGTTGGGAAAATGCTGGAATCCATTGTTAAGGAAGTGCTTTGAGGGCATTTAGAAAATCATAACATGATTAGGCAGACTCAACATGGTTTTATGAAAGGGAAATCATGTTTGACAAATTTATTAGAGTTTTTTGAGAATGTAACTAGCAGGGTAGATGAAGGGGAACCAGTAAATGTAATATATTTAGATTTCCAAAAGGCATTCGATAAGGTGCCACATAAAAGGTTATTACACAAGATTAGAGTTCATGGGATCGGGGCTAATATAATAGCATGGATAGAGGATTGTTTAATGGACAGAAAACAGAGAGTAGGGATAAATGGATCTTTTTCATGTTGGCAGGCTGTAACTAGTTGGGTGCCACAAGGATAGTGTTGGAGCCTCAGCTGTTTACACTTGGTCCCTTCATCTAGGTCATTAATATAGATTGTAATGTATCCAAGTTTGCTGATGATACAAAGCTAGGTGGGGCAGTAAGCTGTGAGGAGAACACAAAGGGCTCGATTTTCCCTGCAGAGGCCGGGAATGTAAGGGGTGGTGTGTGGGTCAGCTTCACCTCTGACTCCTGAGCGGTTCGAATCGCTCCCACTCCCTTGGTTCCAGACCTGGACTTATTTGGGGGTTGTAATGAAATTGCAACAGACAACTGAGTTGGTCAAAAAGAATTTAGATTTTATTTTGAGACAGGAAAATATACAATACAATAAATCTTATACTCTAAAAGGGGAAACACTTCGGAATATGTGAGGGAGAATGACAATAGACAAAATACCTTACCCCTCCCAATCCCACTATACTAACTAGGTTGGATTCCAGAGGACCAGGAAATGCTCACCAAATGACTTTCTTGACAGTTGTAGAGGTTTGCGATTTTGGGGTTCTCTTTAGTTGTGGCAGTTGGGGGCTGCCATACCCCGGACATGGTGGAAGACTGCACCTGCGTTGGGTTTTCAGTCTTCGCGAGTCCGCTGATGCGGTCGGGTGTGTATTTGGATTTATCGGGTAAGTACCCAATTTCCTTTGGTTAGGTATAGTTTTAGAGTCTTTTGTGTTAAATCTTACCCAGGGGTAAGTCAGGCTAGCTTGTAGAGTGGAAACAAACTTGCGAATCTTTGGTTTCTTCCAGGTTGGTATCTTGTTGGCCGCAGTGGCCCAATATTACCTAGTTGGTGGTAATATTGTTAGTTGTTGGTTTCTTGGGGCCTTTGGTTGCCGCGATTCCTTCCGTTCTCCTCCTGTTGTCCTTTTGTTGATTGGTCGTCCCGAGGCTGATATCTTTTGAATGAGATGTGCCTCTTTCTATGTCTGTCCGAACTGTACTGCACTGCAATTCACTGCCTGTTTCTGTGTAAAGCAGGCCTCAATTATACTGTATTGAGGCCTGGCTTATCTGACCACCAAATCTCCTCTGGCCCATTGTTAATTTTGGCGGGCTCGTTAATTTTAATAGTTTTAAATTCTTTATCGAGTTTCGGGGCTGGTCCCATCTATTTTTAATTGACTTTTAACTAGTTTCGGTATTGCTTCGAAATCAGTTTAAGTGTGCGAAGTGGTTTTGGATGTCCCTCTGAGTGGGTTTAAACTGTTGTTCGATTGTCTTCTCCTGCTGGGGCCAGGGTCTCTTTTGTTGATTAGTGGCATGTATTGTATTATTCATGTTCTTGATGGCCCTGTAGGTTTTTGGCAGGAACCGTCCTTCCGTGGGCCTATTGTCTTTATGTAGAATGGCTGGGGTGGTCCAGAACATTCCCAGACAATCTGGCCTTTTCCAATACTCAAACTGCCTGTCCCACAGTGCCCAACCCAGTTCCTTTGTTGCAGCTTTTCCACAGGCCTGGACATGCCTTTTAAAATAGCCAAATCTTCTTGTGGTTTTGACTTTAAGTCCCTTTTGGCCCAATATTATTTTAAACAGTCCAATATCTCTTCTTTTCTTGGTTTGGGGGAATCTGTAGAATTTTGCGAGCCTTGTAGGAAGGTGGTGGGAGAGCAGGTTTCGGTCTTGCTCCCTCCCGTCTGTAGCCGCTCTCTGAAAATGATTTTCCGTAGATTGGCCTTGTTAAGCCCTCCCTGCGGGGTTCCCGGCCAATTAAAAGGAAGCGGGTCTGATGACGTCATTTGATGATGCGTCATCAGCCGGTTTCCTTAAAGGGACCATGGCCGCATTCATTTTGACAGTTGTGCTGTCAGTATTCTGCAGCATTGAGGAGCTGCAAACACTGCACAAAACTTATGGAGAGAGTCACAGCATGCATGGAGGTTCTCTTCCCTTTCAAGGACAGAAGAGACCTCCCCATGACACCAACGCAGCCTGGTTGCACATTGCACATGAGGGCAAAAGCAGGGATGTTGTCAGGAGCACCAGGCTGCAGTGGCACAAACATTTCAATGATCTCAGTAGATCACGAAACGTTACTGCAAAGCCACACTCAACCTCATCCTGCTGTGCCTCTCATCACATCCCCATCACTCTGGCTTCCCTACCCTACTCCTGCTCATCCTTACTCACACCAACTTACCTTGCACCTCCACCCATCCCTCTCTATCTACATTCTCACTTTCTCATCTCACTAGCCACCCCTCATGCTCACCCTCATCCTTGTCCAATCATACCAACTAACAACACACAAGGGTAGGCACTTGGGTGTTTTATGCAATGTTCATGTAAATTTTCTGTTAATGTGTTGTCAAACATTGAAAACTTTATTTTCAACACTTTGCCTTATTGTACAGATCTGTGCTCACCTTTGGAAGTGTCTTAGTGAGTTGCAGTGAATGGTGAGACAGAACGATACCCCCCGCAATGGTGATGAGTGTGAAAGGAATGGCTTGGTCATTGTAGGGATGCTTTCTGGTGATGGTGTGGGGTGGTATTAACCTGGCGCATCATGTGGCAGCCAATGTTTACAGTGTCAAGTGAAGTAAATTTGGCTATGGTGATGCCATCCCTGGCCTCCCAGGCAGCAATGTTGTCGGGTGCTGATGCCCTGTGTCCTGTACAGCATCAGGTGATTGCGAAGAAGTTTGATATTGTTGGTGATGTTGGTGTTCCTGGTGATGTTGGTGTTGGGGCTGATCGTGGAGGGATTCAGATGACCAAGGTGAGATTTTTTCAAGGGCACCGATGTTACTGGAATAGATGGCAGCTGAAGTTGAGATGACAGAAGTGATCTGTCAATGGTGAGAGAGCTTGCTCCAAGGAGGTGACAGTGGATAGAGAGTTTACTCCAAACACTTCCAAACTGCATACAGCTCAAAAGTGTCTTCCAACTCCTGAAGGCTCAAGCTTCTGACATTGGAAAGTGACCAGCTGTGAAATGGTAGCTTTCAGACCACTTTTGCAGCTGTCACCTATTCACAGCAATGGGGAGGGATAGAGAACCCGACCTACTTACCTGACGTGATCTCCGAGCGACGGGAACCCCGTTAAAAATGTGGGAAAATAGAAAAAGGCTGTCAAAATAGTAGTAAACAAGCATTTAAGTATTTTAAATGCCTTCCCCGCTGCTTGGTGTGGGGTCTGTTCTGCAATCGCAGACCCGACACTCTGGAAACTTACATGGAGGCGGGTCCGCAACGGGTTCCCAACCTGCTGTCAATCATTTCAATTTTGACAGTGGACCCGCCTCCAAACCCGCACTCTGACCGCCGGCAAAATTGAGTCTTACTGCCAATTGCTAAGGGGAGGGACCCTGAGGAAATCAATAAATGTATATTTGATGCATCACCCATAGTCCCAAAAACAAACCATAAACAGGAAGTGGGTGAGAACAATTTTCATGCAAGTATTTTTTTAGAGGGAATCAATGAAAACCAGCTAATTGTGATGGATCTGTAATCCTCGCCCACGTCTCAGGTGGTTAATGAGCCACACTACAAACAACAAAACCTCTGTTAATCTAGCTGTGGAGAGTGCAAAACCGTAAGGAAATGGCCCAATAAAAACAGTGTGGTTCCTAAACTGTACTGTGACAGTGGTTGGAGATTGTGCGATGGAGAAACAGGATGATCTGTTTGGAGTGGCAGAGCTGTCTACAAGTAAGTAACAATGATGAAGAGCAAGAAATATGTGAGCAGTTGGAAGGTGATATGGAAGGAGTTTTTTCGGAACATAGGAATTACGAGACAAAAATAGACCACGGTCCATCTGGTTCACCTTCTACCATCCTGGTAGTCCCACGATCCAACGATAATGGAGTTGTTGACACCAATCACAGTGATCAATCTCCATCAATGAGTCCACAATAGACCCAGACATGAGGCGAGGAAAACCCCCAGTGATGGAGAGCTTTGGGAACCAGAGGTCCACAGTCACCTGTTCCTCCTGAGCTCGCTGCACTCACCACACTTGTTTCAAATTACAAAATTATTCTCTGACAGAAATCTCTCTAATTTGCATTTGAATGAATCAATACTAACTGCTCCCTTACCTTAGCTTGCCTCACTGTGCCAGCTTCTCTAACATACACGAAATAATTCTGTTATTAAATATATAGATGAGAAAAACACAATGCTCACACAGGAAAATTATTAAGACAGTCTGATTTGGGATGAATTATAGACAGACAGAACAGACATGGAAATGAAGTTTACTCCCATTTGTCAGAAATAAATGGAAAAGTGCAGCATTACAGAAGAAATTATTGAATTTCTGGGCTGTCTTAATATGGAGATGAATTAAATAAAAACATTTTTTAATGTTCTTCAAAAAAGAGACAGGGAAAAGCCAGAAAAAGATCTGCCTGGTAATCTTACTTTCAACTGTGGTGAAGATTTAGAGTGTAATATGGGATAGAATTACTGAGCACTTGGAGACATGAGTTAATCAGGGCCTCTCAGAAAAGGAGTCCTGCTGCACCAATCTTAGCCAATTCATTCAGGAATGATTAAGGAGAGCAAACAAAGCAGAGCAGGGGATGTGGCACCTTTGCATTTTCAAAAAGCACCAACAAGGTTCCAGAGGAGAGACTTATGGCAAAGATAATGGCCATTGAATTACGAAAGAAAGACTTTCATTTTTATCATAGAATGATAGAGAATGATACAGCACAGAAGGAGGCCATTCGGCCCATCGTGCCTGTGCCGGCTCTTTGAATGAGCTCTCCAATTAGTCCCACTCCACCTGCTCTTTCTACTGCTAATGTTTTCCTTTTCAAGTATTTATCCAATTCCCTTTTGAAAGTTACTATTGAATCTGCTTCCACCGCCCTTTCGGGCAGCGCATTCCAGATCACAACAACTCGCTGCGTAAAAAACATTTCCTCAAGTTGCCTCTGGCTCTTTGGCCAATTCCCTTCAATCTATGTCCTCTGGTTACCGACCCTCCTGCCACTGGAAACAGTTTCTCCTTATTTACTCTATCAAAACCCTTCATGATTTTGAACATCTCTATCAAATCTCCCCTTAACCTTCTCTGCTCTAAGGAGAACAACTCCAGTTTCTCCAGTCTCTCCACATAACTGAAGACTTTCATCCCTCGTACCATTCTGGTAAATCTCCTCTGCACCCTCTCTAAGGCCTTGACATCCTTCCTAAAGTGTGGTGCCCAGAATTGGACACAATGGCCCCGATTTTCGGCTTGTGTGGGGAATGGTCAGATTTCCCCGAATGTGGGGTTTCTGACACACATAAAAAAGTGTCAGCCAGCCCCATGCAATTTTCCCTCAATTGGCCAATTAATTCCCAGCATGTGGGAAGCCTTGCTAATTGTCTAAATCGAGTCAGAAATCCCCACAGTATGATGTCATCATTCGTGGTGCTTTCAAGGTCCATAGCAAGCACTGCATCCTCTGAAGGCTTCCAAATGAACCATACAGGATGGCAGAGGAGCCTGCAGCAGCTGTGGACAGTGCCAGACCCCGAGCTGCCTTCAAATTCGACGAGGCTTCACTGCAGGCATTATTGGATGGGGTTAGGGCCCACAAGGAGGTCCTCTTCCCTAGGTCAGGGAGGAAGAGGCCTCCCACTGAGACCAATGCTGCATGGATGCAGGTGTCAGCAGATGCCAACTCGCTGGGAGTCACCAGAGGAACCTTGGCATTACATCTCTAACTCCTTCCTTTACTCCCCCACAGTACCATCCAGAGCCCCCGTCCTCACTGTGGAGGAGGAAGAGGCTGTGCAGCCAGACTCCTCAGAGGAAGCTCCAACCTCTGAGGGTGCAGCGTCAGCAGAAGTAAGCGCACCCAGCACCAGCGCAGACACTCACACCTCGGGGGGACCTTCGGGACATAGAGTAGTGTTGTCACCTGGTGTTTCACAGCTGACAAGTGAGCCTCAGCAGATTCTGGAGACAGGTACAGCAGTGTAGAGTCCTCGTCGGAGGGTGCAGGGCTCTGCCAGCTCAGCTCAGCTGCGCTGCATCTCGACCCTCTGCCTCTGGGTCAATCCGCAAGAGAAGAGGTGATGGATCTCCATGCACAGATGCAGGAGTCTCTGGCAGGTTTTGTCTCCAGGGTCGCTGCGAGTGTGGAGCGAATGGAGGAGTCCATAGCGACCATGAGCAGAGCCTTTGTGGAGTCATTGGTGCATGAACGCAGCACCGTGGAAAGGTTGGCAACCTCCATGGAGGAGATAACTCGCCAGCATACGGAAAACATGGTGAGTGCTCATAAGAGAATGACATCTCTTGAGGAGCGTTGGCCATCTGTTGAACAGAGAAACCAGATCTTCATGGAAGTCCTTCTGAGTAGGACTGCCAGTGCAGAAACAGGCCCCACTGGCCCCCTAAAGCGCAGCAAGGTGCTCTCAAGCCACTTCCAAGCGCTGGCCCCTTCTGGCTTGTGCAGCTTCAGGTGAGTGAGCAGCAGCCTGGTGCTCCTGGTGCTCATCCTGCTGTTCCTGGTTCTGCTGCTGCCACCTCTGCTGTTGGAGATCCCCTAATGCCAGGAAGGGAAGGTGCCAAAGGCCTCCCATGCTTCTAGCAGATGCCTCGGTTTTGGAGGTCCTGAGTTAGGGTGGTGAGAGGGGCTTCCCGGGAGCTCACACTGAAGAAGTGTGTGAGGCTCCAACTTTCTGCAGCTGCTCCTAAGGCTTCAAATAGTTCCCCCAAGCCTTGATCAACAAGGTCCTGCAGCCTGCAAATGCTGCCTCTTTAAATATCTTCAGCCCTCAGCGACCTGCTGCTGCAAGCAAGCAAGCCAGCTGTTTTCACGCCAGCTCTCATTGGCGGGGTTCCCCGCAGGCGGGTTTCAGGTGGGGAAAGCCCCAAAGTCGCAACGGCACGGGAAAATCGTCCTTAACAAGGTGATCATTGGTGATTAGTGTGCCGACGAGCAGTCCCGCCAGCGGCGGCCGGGACTGAAGCGGGGCGCGTGGAAATGGCGGTCCGAAAGTCGGACGGGGCGGGGAATCAGGCGGGGGGGGGGTCCCGACCCGCTTTTTCCGCGATTTTCGGACCACAGCCGCATGAAAAGCCGCCCGACAGCTGCCCGAAAATTGGGGCCAATACTTCAGCTGGGGCCTATCAGTGTTTTATAAAGGTTTAGCATAACTTCCTTGCTTTTGTACTCTGCCTCTATTAATAAAGCCAAGGGTCCTGTATGCCTATATAGCAGCCTTCTCAACTTGTCCTGGCACCTTCAGAGAGACCTTGGAGTGCATGTCCACAGATCCTGAAGGTAGCAGGACAGGTAGATAAGGTGGTTCAGAAGAAATACGGGAGACTTGCCTTTATCAGTTGAGGCATAGAATATAAGAGCAGGGGGGTTATGCTTGAACTGTATAAAACCCTAGTTAGGTCGCAGCTAGAGTACTGCGTGCAGTTCTGGTCACCACATTACAGGAAGATGTGATTGCACTAGAGGAGATTTACAAGGATGTTGCCTGGGCTGGGGAATTTTAGCTATGAGGAAAGATTGGATAGGCTGGGGTTGTTTTCCTTGGAACAGAGGAGGCTAAGGGGAGACCTAATTGAGGTGTATAAAATTATGAGGGGCCTAGATAGAGTGAATAGGACCTATTTCCCTTAGCAGAAGGGTCAATAACCAGGGGGTATTGATTTAAAATAATTGGTCGGAGGTTTGGAGGGGATTGAAGAGGGTGGTGGGTGTCTGGAACTCACTGCCTGAAAGGGTGGTAGAGGCAGGAACCGTCACCACATTTAAAAAGTACTTGGATGTGCACTCGAAGTGCCGAAACCTACAGGGCTACGGACCAAGAGCTGGAAAGTGGGATTAGGCTGGAGAGCTCTTTGTCGGCCAGCACGGACACGATGGGCCAAATGGCCTCCTTCTGTGCCGTAAATTTCTATGATTCTATGAAAGACACCCCAGGTCTCTCTGTTCCTGCATCCCCTTTAAAATTGTACCATTTATTTTATATTGCCTCTCCTCATTCTTCTTACCAAAATGATCACTTTGTGGCAAAGCCACCAAGGGACTCCTGTATGACTATATAACTGCCTTTAACAGAGTGCTACAGCACCTATGTTTGTTTACTGTTTGTATATAACCCGTTCTCGGTAAGTTCCAGAACTAGCGCGATGACGTCATCACGTTGGTCACGTGACGTCCCGAACGGCAGGAAACGCGATGACGTCATGACTTCAGACTGGGAGGTTCCCAGTTCAGACCTGGTGAAGCCAGCATTAAGAAAAGACCTGTTGATTGTTTCTCCTGCATACCATTGTTTGTTCTCTAGTTTACATTAAACTTCGTTTTATTATCGGACTGACTCGACCTCAGTACTTCAGTTAGGGATCTGTCGATTCCTACATTGGTGACCCCGAAGCTTCGCGGACGATTTTTGCGGAGGACGCGCAGAACAAAACGATGGATGTTAACGCAGCGACCTTGAAGCTCTCTCAATTTTGGGAACAACAGGCGGCCTCCTGGTTCGTCCAAGCGGAGGCTCAGTTCCAGCTTCGGAACATCGTGCTGCATCAGACCCGTTATCTTTACGTGGTCTCCGCACTGGACAGCTCGACGGCTTCGAGGATCATCAGTCTGCTGGAGACCCCGCCCGTAGATAACAAGTATGATACGCTTAAGGCGCGACTAACGCAGGTTTTCAGCCACACAAAAGCGGAACGAGTGCGACATTTACTCACACTGGCCGGGTTAGGCGACGCCAAGCCGTCTGAGTTGATGAGCCAGATGCTCACGCTCCTCGGTTCTGAGCCGCAGTGTTTTCTGTTTTGGGAACTGTTCCTGCGCCAGCTCCCCGAGCAGGTGCAAGCAGCCCTCGCCAGGTCGGAGGCTATGGACGGTGTAGCGCTCGCGGCCGAAGCCGACACCATTTATGCAGTGACGCAGCAGTACTGCGCCACCTCGAAGCGTCCTGCCCCAAAGAACCCCGCCTCGGCGCCTCCACCATCCGGTCTCTGCTACTACCACGCCCGTTTTGGTCCAAAAGCCAGATGCTGCCGTCCTCCATGTAGTTTCGTGCCAAAGGCACCGAGAAAGCAACAGCACCGACTGCGTGAACGGAAGAACGACCCCGAGGTCGGTTTCGCATCTACGATGGCGGTTGGAGATTCCGGGAAGTTATTGTATATCACCGACACCATTTCGGGCCGGCGATTGTTGAGTGACATGGGCGCTCAGTGCAGCATACATAGATACATAGATACATAGTAGATAGGAGCAGGAGTAGGCCATTCGGCCCTTCGAGCCTGCTCCACCATTCAATGAGATCATGGCTGATCATCCAAATTCAGTACCCGGTCCCTGCCTTCTCCCCATATCCCTTGATCCCTTTAGCCTTAAGAAATATATCCAACTCTTTCTTGAATATACTTAATGAACTAGCCTCCACCGCCCTCTGTGGCAGAGAATTCCACAGGTTCACCACTCTCTGGGTGAAGAAATTCCTCCTCATTTCAGTCCTAAATGGCTTACCCCTTATCCTTAGACTATGACCCCTGGTTCTGGACTCCCAGCCATCAGAAACATCCTTCCTGTATCTAGTCTGTCCAGGCCTGACAGAATTTTATAGGTTTCGATGAGATCCCCTCTCAATCTTCTAAACTCCAGCGAGTATAAGCCCAATCGACACAATCTCTCCTCATACGTCATTCCTGCCATCCCAGGTATCAGCCTGGTGAATCTTCGCTGCACTCCTTCCATGGCAAGAACGTCCTTCCTCAGGTAAGGCGACCAAAACTGCACACAATACTCAAGGTGCGGTCTCACCAAGGCCCTGTACAACTGCAGCAAGACATCCTTGTTCTTGTACTCGAACCCTCTTGCTACAAAGGCCAACATACCATTTGCCTTCTTAACCGCCTGCTGCACCTGCATGCTTACCTTCAGCGACTGGTGTACAAGAACATCCAGGTCTCTTTGCACTTCCCCTTCTCCCAATCTATTACCATTCAAATAATAATCTGCCTTCCTGTTTTTGCCACCAAAGTGGATAACCTCACATTTATCCACATTATAGTGCATTTGCCATGTTTCTGCCCAATCACCCAACCTGTCCAAATCGTGCTGGAGTTTCACGACATCCTCCTCACAGCACACCCTCCCCCCCAGCTTTGTGTCGTCTGCAAATTTGGAGATATTACATCCAATTCCCTCGTCCAGATCATTAATATATATTGTGAACAGCTGGGGTCCTAGGACTGATCCTTGCGGTACCCCACTAGTCACTGCCTGCCACTCGGAAAACGACCCGTTTATTCCAACTCTTTGCTTTCTGTCCGCCAACCAGTTCTCTATCCAAGTCAATACCTTGCCCCCAATCCCATGTGCCTTAATTTTGCACACTAATCTCTTATGTGGGACCTTATCGAAAGCCTTCTGAAAGTCCAAATACACCACATCCACTGGTTCTCCCTTATCTATTTTACCAGTTACATCCTCAAAAAATTCCAGTAGATTAGTCAAGCATGATTTACCTTTTGTAAATCCATGTTGACTTTGTCCGATCCAGTCACTGCTTTCCAAGTGCTCTGCTATTACATCTTTTATAATGGACTCTAGCATTTTCCCCACTACCGATGTCAAGCTTACCGGTCTATAATTCCCCGCCTTTTCTCTACCACCTTTTTTGAATAGTGGGATAACATTAGCTACCCGCCAATCCATGGGTACCGTTCCAGAGTCTATCAATTTCTGGAAGATGACCAGCAATGCATCTACTATTTCTAGGGCCACTTCCTTAAGTACCCTGGGATGTAGATTATCAGGCCCTGGGGATTTATCGGCCTTCAGCCCCATCAATTTTCCTAACACCATTTCCCTACAAATACTGATTTCTTTCAGTTCCACCCTTTCATCAGACCCTATGTTCCCCGGCATCTCTGGGAGGTTATTTGTGTCCTCCTTTGTGAAGACAGAACCAAAATATGTATTTAGTTGGTCTGCCATTTCTTTGTTCCCCATTATAAATTCCCCCGATTCTGACTGCAAGGGACCTACGCTTGACTTCACCTATCTTTTTCTCTTCACATATCTATAAAAGCTTTTACAGTCAGTTTTTATGTTCTCTGCAAGCTTACTCTCATATTCTATTTTCCCTTTCTTAATCAATCCCTTTGTCCTCCTTTGTTGAATCCTAAACTGCTCCCAATCCTCAGGATTATTGCTTTTTCTGGCCAATTTATATGCCCTCTCCTTGGACCTTATGTTATCCCTAATTTCCCTTGTTAGCCATGGTTGGGTCACCTTTTTTGTTTTATTTTTATGCCAAACTGGGATGAACAAATTCTGTAGTTCATCCATTCGGTCTTTGAATGTTTGCCATTGCCTATCCACCGTCAACCCTTTGAGTGCCATTCCCCAATCAATCCTACCCAACTCGCTCCTCAGACCATCATAGTTTCCTTTATTTAAATTGAGGACCCTAGTCTCCGAGTCAACTACTTCATTCTCCATCTTAATGAAGTATTCGATGATATTATGATCGCTCCGACCCAAGGGGCCTCTTACAACAAGATTGCTAATTAATCCTTTCTCGTTACATCATACCCAGCCTAAGATGGCCTGATCTCTGGTTGGTTCCTCGACATATTGGTCCAGGAAACCATCCCGTAAACACTCCAGGAATTCCTCCTCCACAGTATTGTTACTCATTTGGTTGGCCCAATCTATATGTAGATTAAAGTCACCCATGATGACTGCTGTGCCCTTATTGCACGCTTCTTTAATTTCTCTTTTAATGCCATCCCCAACCTCCGCCTTACTGTTTGGAGGTCTATAAACCACTCCCACTAACTTTTTTTCCCCTTAGTATTTCTCAATTCTACCCATACAGATTCCACCTCATCAGAGCTAATATCCTTCATTACAATTGTGTTAATCCCTTCTTTAACCAGTAATGCTACCCTACCTCCCTTTCCTTTTTGCCTATCTTTCCTGAATATCGAATACCCCTGGATGTTGAGTTCCCAGTCCTGGCCTTCCTTGAGCCACGTTTCCGTAACCTCAACCAAATCGTATTTGTTTACTTCTATTTGCGCAGCCAATTCATCCACCTTATTACAAATGCTCCTCGCATTAAGACACAAAGCCTTCAGGCTTGTTTTTTTAACGCTCTTAGACCTATTAGAATTATTATTTACTGTGGCCATGTTTGATTTAAACCGTTGATTTCTCTGACTGCCACTTTTGTTTTTCTCCTTTCTATCTTTTGCTTTTATCCTTGTTTCCCTTTCCTCTGTCTCCCTGCTCAGGTTCCCAACCCCCTGCCATTTTAGTTTAAACCCTCCCCCACAGCACTAGCAAACACTCCCCCTAGGACATTGGTTCCAGCCCTGCCCAGGTGCAAACCGTCCGGTTTGAACTGGTCCCACCTCCCCCAGAACCGGTTCCAATGTCCTGGGAACTTGAATCCCTCCCCCTGGCACCATTCCTCTAGCCACATATTCATCTGAAGTATCCTTCTATTTCTTCTCTGACTAGCACGTGGCACTGGTAGCAATCCTGAGATTACTACCTTTGAGGTCCTGTTTTTAAATTTATCTCCTAACTCCCTATATTCCGCTTTTAGGACCTCATCCCGCTTTTTACCTATATCGTTGGTGCCTATATGCACCACGACAACTGGCTGTTCACCCTCCCCTTCCAAGATGTTCTGGAGCCGCTCGGAGACATCCTTGACCCTTGCACCAGGGAGGCAACACACCATCCTGGAGTCTCGTTTGCGGCCGCAGAAACGCCTATCTATTCCCCTTACAATTGAATCCCCTATTACTATTGCTCTACCCCTCTTTTTCCTCCCATTCTGTGCAGCAGAGCCACCCCTGGTGCCAGGAAGTTGGCTGCTGCTGCCTTCCTCTGATAAACCATCCCCCTCAACAGTACCCAAAGTGGTGTATCTGTTGGAGAGGGGGATGGCCACAGGGGACCCCTGCACTACCTGCCTGCGCCTCGTACTCTGCCTGTTGGTCACCCGTTCCCTTTCTTCCTGTCCAACCTCTACCTGCGGTGTGTCCAACTCTGTAAATGTGCTATTCACGTTGTCCTGAGCATCGTGAACGCTCCAGTATGTGTCCAATCGCAGCTCCAGTGCCGCAATGCGGTCTGTCTGTAGCTGCAGCTGGATACACTTCCTGCACATGTAGTTGTCAGGGACACAGGAAGTGTTCCTGAGTTCCCACATATCGCAGGAGGAGCAGATCACGGGGCCCGGCTGTCCTGCCATGACTTGCCCTTTAATTAATTGAATTTAAATTAAATCAATCAATCCCACTAATTACACTACAGTTAACTGGTTTACCAACAGTCCCTGCTACACCAGAGAGACCTTTGAAACTATAAACCAGAGTTAAAGCATCCTCCCTGCTTCGCTCCTCGACGTCAGGGCAGGGAGGTGCAGTTCTCCACTCCAGGCCGCCAACGGCAGTGCTATTCATACGTTCGGGAAGCGGCGGATCCAGGTGTGTTTCGGCGGGCAACTTTTCCAATGGGAGTTTATAACCGCCAAAATCGCACAGGCAATCCTCGGAGCTGACTTCTTCTGTACCAATGGCCTATTGGTTGATTTATGAAATCGCCGTCTGATTCACGCCGCCACGTCTGCCTCCATCCCATGTTTTCGGGGCTCAGGCATGCCTCACACGGGTTCCTGCACCGTGCCGGCGCCCGACGACTTCACCCGCCTTCTCGGGGAATTTCCGGATCTCACTCGACCCACCTTCTCGACATCGCGACGACCGGCCCTCCGGTCTATGCCCGGGCTCGGCGGCTGGAACCCAGTAAACTCGAGGCCGCGAAGGCGGAGTTCGCCACCATGGAGCGGCTGGGGATTGTTCGCCGGTCGGATAGTCCCTGGTCTTCACCACTTCATATCGTCCCTAAGCCCGGCGGTGGTTTGCGGCCCTGCGGCGATTATCGGCGCCTCAATGAGGTCACGACGCCCGACCGGTTCCCAATACCGTACATCCAAGATTTCTCCGCACATTTGGCGGGCAATTCGTTTTCTTCCAAAATCGACCTCGTCCGGGGGTACCATCAAGTGCCCGTCCACCCCCAGGACATCCAGAAGACGGCGGTCATTACCCCGTTCAGACTGTTTGAATTCCTCCGAATGCCGTTCAGGCTCAAGAATGCGGCGCAGGCGTTCCAGCGCCTTATGGATTCAGTGCTGCGGGATCTTAAGTTCCTGTTTGTGTATCTCGATGACATCCTGTTCGCCAGTACTTCGAAAGAGGAACATCTCAGCCACCTGCGCCTCCTTTTTCGCCGCCTCCATCAGCATGGCCTCATAATTAACCCGGCCAAATGCCAATTCGGGCTGCGACAGATTGACTTTTTGGGCCACCGCATCACTGCAGAAGGAGCAGTGCCACTTCGGTCGAAGGTGAAGGCGATTGCTGCTTTTCCACGCCCGCAATTAGTTAAAGCGCTCCAGGAGTTCCTTGGTGTGGTAAATTTTTACCATCGGTTTGTTCCCCGGGCCGCGCAGCTTATGCGGCCACTCTACGAGTCACTCAGAGGGAAACCGGGGAAGGAACCTGTGGTCTGGACACCAGAGATGGATTGTGCTTTTGTGGACACGAAAGATGCTCTCGCAAACGCAATGATGTTGGCGCACCCGCTGCCTGGTGCCACCATCGCGCTCACGACTGACGCTTCGGACTACGCCGTAGGCGCCGTGCAGGAGCAATGGGTCGACGGGACGTGGCAACCGCTGGCGTTTTTTAGTCGCCAATTGCATCGTAACAAATGCAGCTACAGCACGTTCAACAGGGAGTTGTTGGCGTTGTTTCTGGCCATCCGCCATTTTCGTTTTCTGTTGGAGGGACGCCAATTCACTGCGTTTGTGGATCGCAAGCCCCTGACGTTTGCCATGGCCAAGACGGCTGAGCCGTGGTCGGCTCGACAGTAACGACAGCTCACCTTTATTTCTGAGTTCACCACCAACATCCGGCATGTGGCCGGCAAGGACAACGTGGTCGCCGATTGCCTCTCCCGTGCGACGGTCCAGGCCGTCCAGTTGGGACTCGATTATTCACTCATGGCTGCTGACCAGCGGCTGATCCGGAACCGCAAGCTTTCCGTACCGACTCCTCCTGCCTTCAGCCAGCGGATGTGCTTTTCCACTCGGCCGGCACCTCCTTACTCTGCGACGTCTCCTCGGGGGACCCCCGCCCGATCGTTCCGCTGTCCTGGTGTAGGAACGTTTTCGATGCCATCCACGGGCGTGCGCACCCTGGCGTGAGGGCTTCACAAAAACTACTGGCATCCAAGTTCGTCTGGAGAGGGATGCGCAAGGATGTCCGCGACTGGGCCAACGCCTGCGTCATGTGCCAGCGGGCTAAGGTGCAGCGGCACGTCAAAGCTCCCGTAGCTGTTTTTGAAGTACCGGAGCAGCGTTTCGATCACGTCCATGTCGACCTCGTCGGCCCACTACCGCCGTCACAGGGTTTCACACATCTCTTGACTATTGTCGACCGTACCACCAGGTGGCTGGAGGCCATTCCTTTGACGTCCACCACCTCCGCGGATGTCGCCCGGGCTTTTCTTTCCTCCTGGGTTGCACGTTTCGGCGTTCCGTCTGATATTTCGTCGGACCGCCGGAGCTTATGCAGGCTAAATTCATTTTTGTCAGGCATGACGCCCACCGTAGTCCTCTCTCACCTCCATATACAGGCCCTTTCCAGGTACTGCAGGCGGGTGCCAAGAGTTTTTTAGTGGACGTCGGGGGCAAGCCTGACCACATTTCCGTGGACCGCCTCAAGGCCGTACACCTGGACCTCGAGTGACCGGTCGAGGCAGCGCAGCCACCGCGTCGTGGGCGGCCGCCCGCTGCCGCCACACCTGACCGAACTGTTCCGCAGGCCAGCTCATCGTCTGCCCAGCCCATTCCTCTCCGGGAATATCGGAGTCGTTCGAACAGGCTTGTCCGACCTCCTCTGTGATTGACTTTTGTGGTTAAAGACACTTCTGGGGGAGCGCATGTGGCAAAGCCACCAAGGGACTCCTGTATGACTATATAACTGCCTTTAACAGAGTGCTACAGCACCTATGTTCGTTTACTGCTGGTAAATAACCCGTTCTCGGTAAGTTCCAGAATCAGCACGATGACGTCATCACGTTGGTCACGTGACGTCCCGAACGGCGGGAAACGTGATGACGTCATAACGTCATAACGTCAGACTGGGAGGTTCCCAGTTCAGACCTCGTGAAGCCAGCTTTAAGAAAAGACCTGTTGATTGTTTCTCCTGCATACCATTGTTTGTTCTCTAGTTTACATTAAACTTCGTTTTATTATCGGACTGACTCGACCTCAGTACTTCAGTTAGGGATCTGTCGATTCCTACAACTTCGCACTTCTCTGTGTTAAATTTCATCTGCCGTGTGTCTGCCCATTTCACCAGTCTGTCTATGTCCTCCTGAAATCTGATACTGTAGGAACGGAGGTTCCTATCAAAAGACTGAGTTCGACTCAGATACTTAAATTAATGAACTTTAATGAAAACAAACGAGTTTAAACTGGAAACTGCTAGGACACATCAATAACAGGTCTATTCACTCTGAGGACTCCACGAGGACTGAACCCCAGATCAGGAGAGTGACGTCATGACGTCATCACGTTCTTCCCGCCGTTGGGGCATCACGTGACTAACGGCATGACATCATCACGTGCTGTAAAGGTAACTGGCATTGTACAGTCAAACAGTTTAATTAAAGGTACAGGCACAGACAGTAACTACATTGCTGTTAAAGGAATTAAGTACAACCGCTCTGAGTCCTTTGGTGGCTCCGCCACAATACTATCCTCCTCATTGTTTACTACAAAAATGCCAATTCACACCATGGCAAACTATTTCAACCTAGTGGGGGCAATGGAGTCCACTGATAGAGCAATGAGGGAATGGCTCGCCAGGCATGAACTGACCTTGGTCAAGAATTTATTGTGGACTTTCAGATAAGGCCAACTAAACGACGATTAATATGGAACATATAGAACCTCAGAAAGCACACACAGACACCAAACACACACCAAACACACACAGACACACACAGACACCAAACACACACAGACACCAAACACACACACACACCAAACACACACCAAACACAGACAGACACCAAACACACACCAAACACACACAGACACACACAGACACCAAACACACACAGACACCAAACACACACAGACACCAAACACAGACAGACACCAAACACACACAGACACCAAAGACACACCAAACTCTCACACACACACACACCAAACTCACACACAGACACCAAACACACACCAAACACACACAGACACACACCAAACACACACCAAACACACACAGACACACACCACACACACCAAACACACACAGACACACACCAAACACACACCAAACACACACAGACACACACCAAACACAGACACACACCAAACACACATAGACACACACCAAACACACAGACACACACCAAACACACAGACACACACCAAACACACACCAAACCCAGACACACCAAACACACAGACACACCAAACACACACCAAACACACAGACACGCACCAAACACACACCAAAACACACCGACCCAGTCAGATGCTGTTTTGCTGAGTGTTAATCCTGTGGTGGTTAGTGTGGATCGACCATTTTTTATGTATGTTACTTCCCTTACATATTGAGTCCAGTTTCTGTTAATGACATTTTGTCGTATCAAAAATAAATGTTTAGGATCAATCTCTTTACAATCTCATTCCCCTGCAGTGATTATCTGATAATCTCCTGAAGGTACTTGTAACACTCGATTGAAATAATATTTATCGAGAGCTGTACTCATTCCTAGAGTGGGACTTTAGCACACGGGAGCAGGGTCGAAGCTGCCGATATAAATGTCACCTTTAAGTAATTCCCGAAATCTGCCCTAAAATTGATTGCCAGCGTTAGTGGGAGCGGAGACAGTTCACAGAACATCACGCAAAGCACAATCCTCAAAACCTTTTCAGTAAATGGGGGGAATCACATTGTCATTAATGTGAAATTCTCCTGAAGTGGCTGCAGTTTTCATCACAAGGACAGCTCTTTGAATAGGAGGACTCGGTCGAGCTAAAGGGGTCAGGGATGTATTTTTGTGATAGTTACTGCACGTTACAATTTCTTTCAGTCTACTTGTCTAGTGAGACAATGATGGCTTTCGCAGAATGATGCAAGGTTAAAGCGTGACCTCCTATGAATGACAGCCGGTACAAAGAAGGGCACACTATGGTGAAAACAAGGAGAATATGAAGGGGCGGAGCACAGCCTCCTGAACATCCACTTTCAATCATGGAACAAGCTGATTATCAGGAAGAGTCACAAGAGTTTAAAGAGGGACAGGCTTTGAAAGACCAACAAACACTTTGTTGTGCTTGGTCCTGGTTTATGGTGAAGTTTGAACTAGTTTTCTGGCCAGTCACTCACTGTAATGATACTTGACTCCAGCACAATGAGGATTCAAACCAGATGAGTAATTATATATTATTTATAAAGCAGCTTAGTGAATCGGATAATTAATTGGGAGCCCTGCTCATATCCCTTTGCACGGTGCCTCTAGTATATATGGAGAGTTTCTACCCTGTCCACAGCAAAGCCGATAACTTAAAATACATTTCAAAACATATCCTTGTTTTCAAAGATCATCCAGCTTAGGTCCAGGCGGAGAAGCATCACCCGCTCAGCCAGTTAAAGCCAATCCCCGGCCTTGTGTCGGTGTTTCCAGGATGGCCTGTAGAGGGGCTTAGAGGGGGCGAGGACTCCCTCAGCCTGCAGGTCCTGCTCCTGGGCCTGGTGTAGGATTGGCACGGGAGCACCCGGCCTCCCTTGGTGGTACCAGGCCGAAAGGGGCAGAACAGGAACCCACCTGGGGGTCCAGGCCTGGATGAGGGGGAGCGGAGCAGACATTTTAAAGTATTTAAAGCACCTTCTGACACAGGGAGCCATTTGGACTGAGACCAGTAGCTTTCTGAGGGGTCCTCGCCCACTCACCCACCCTGGCACTCCACTACCTTCCCAGCTTATGGCACTTCACAAGTTACATCCCATTCAAACTTTTCAAATATTGAAGACCAACATGTTAAAGTACAGCTTAATCTTCTGACTATTCTGATCTATTATTGCTTGAAAAAAACAATCACAATTGTAATGTATGTAATGTATATATACCTTAAGGGAGAGAACTACTTTTTACAGCTCCTGTATACTGCAGTACCGGCAGTGACCACACCTGTATATAAACCCTGAGCAGTGATCTGTACAGTTAGTTTTAGAGTAACCCTCATTCAGTAAACACCTGTTGAATCGTTCCCTGCAGTCTGTTGTCTGATTATTGAAGGACACAACATTAAGATACACAGACATACCATTGGCAACGAGCAGATTCGAACCTACCTGCAACTCTGCATCACCTCCCAGGGATTCGCTCCTGGAGAACAGTGGAAGAAGGTCGAGTCCAGAAGCACGGGCGTCAACCACGGGCAACCGCCCAGTCATCCAGCGGAGATTTGAGCATCGCAGGGGAGGCTGTCGAGAGCCAGGCTTGGCTTTCCAGTCACGGTGGTCCAGCGAAATGAGCTGGCAACAGGTACTGCGCAGACCCTTCCCAGACAGCGACGGGCTAGAGCCCGACCGAGCGGCACAGAAAAAGGCCGAGCAGCGTCGATGGGGGAGAGAGAGAGGGCAGAGCGCACAGGGTGCAGCCAGTGTTCAGGACTGAGCGGTGTCAACGGGGGAGAGAGGCGAGAGAGAGCAGAGCGCAGCCGGTGTTCAAGGGCCGAGCAGCGTAGACGGGGGAGAGAGGCGCGCAGGAAAACGTGCAGAGCGCAGCCGGTGTTCAAGGGCCGAGCAGCGTCAATGGGGGAGAGAGGCGCGCAGGAAAACGCGAGGCGCTGCCATTGCCACGAGGACCGCAGAGAGCGGCGTTGGCAGCAGCGCAGGAGCAGCGCACAAAACCCACAGAGCGCTGCCATTGCCACGAGGACCGCAGAGAGCGGCATTAGCAGCAGCGTGGGAGGCGCCATTTTAAGCCGCAGTGGGGAAGAAAGGAAAGCGCGGGAGACGCCATTTTAAGCCAGTCTAACCACACCCAAAAATGCCGAAGAGTGGCAGTATCACAGCGTTCGACAATGAAGTCGACGATTGGACGACATATGTTGAACGCATAGAAGTATACTGCAAGGCGAATGAAGTGCCAGATGACAAGGAAGCGCTGGTATTGTTGAATTCAATGGGTGCAAAAACGTATGGCTTACTACGAAACCTAATAACCCCAGAGAAGCCAGTAGAAAAGGATTTTGAAAACATAGTGTCAATCCTACAGGACCACTTAAACCCCACACCGCTGCTGATAGCAGAAAGATTTAAGTTTCACAAAAGGAACCAGCATAAAGATGAAAGTAATGCTGAGTATTTAACGGAACTGCACAAGCTATCGAAACACTGCCAGTTTGGAACGGGACTAGCAGATACTTTAAGGGACAAGTTTGTGTGTGGGCTTCAAAGTGAAGGAACCCAGAAATGGCTTCTATCAGAAAAGGATCTTACACTGGATAAGGCTTTCAGCATTGCAGTATCACACGAAGCAGCAGCACGGGGCGCTGCAGAGATACAACGGAGAACGCAAGAATATGGCACAAATGAAATGTCATACGGAACAGTGAAGTGCTATCGCTGTGGCAGAACGACACATGACCATAATGATTGCTGGTTCAAGGACAAAGTGTGCAGACAGTGTGGAAAAGTAGGATACATAGCAAGAGTCTGCAGGTCAGGAAAGAAAATCAGCAGCAAGAAATCTCCACAGGAGAAGTACAAGAAGGTACATAAGGTGACGGAGAGTAGTTCAGATGAACAGAAGAGTGATACAGACTCCGGAAGCAAGGAGCTGGGTTGTCTGAAACTACATAATGTGATCAAAACGGAGGATCACCAAACTATCTGGGTCACGCTCAAGATAGCAGGAGTCCAAGTGAAAATGGAATTGGACACAGGATCAGCCCTAACAGTCATAAACCGAAGGGACTACAAGTGGCTATTCTCACATATACCCTTGAGAGATACAAAGATTGTCTTGAAGACGTACACGGGGCAAAAAGTCTACCCCAAAGGAAAAATAAGGGTGAACGTTATATATAACGGCAAGGAAACACCAAAAATGGACCAATATGTATTGCCAGATGGAGGACCACCACTACTAGGACGTGAATGGATCCAGAAGATACAGCTAGATTGGCATTCCATACAAGCACTGACTGTAGATGCCAAAAAGGATGACGACGTCACACCTGGACGACTGTCAAAAATGATAACTGACGCACAAGAAGTGTTCCAGCAGGGACTCGGAACACTAAAAGGCATAACAGCGATGATCAAAATAGAGGAAAATGCAAGCCCAAAGTTTTTTAAGGCCAGACCGGTACCTTATGCGATCCGCCCAGCCGTCGAAGCAGAGCTGGAAGGTTTGGAACGTTCAGGAGTACTGTCCAAAGTGGACTGGAGCGAGTGGGCTACACCCATTGTTCCTGTAATGAAGAGGTCATTGAGTAATACGCCTGGGGAACCAAAGAAGGTTCGCATCTGTGGGGACTTTAAGGTGACAGTGAACCCAATCCTTCACACTGTACAATATCCTCTTCCGCGGATTGAAGATATTTTCGCCTCGCTATCTGGAGGGAAACTCTTCACTAAGATTGATCTGGCCCAGGCGTACCTGCAAATGGAGGTAGAAGAAGCCTCGAAACAGTACCTCACGATCAACACTCATAAAGGTCTCTACCAATACAACCGGCTGGTGTTCGGGGTAGCATCAGCTCTGGCTATTTGGCAAAGGGCAATGGAACAAGTCCTGCAAAGGGATTCCAGGGACCCAGTGTTATTTGGAAGACATCCTGGTCACGGGCGAAAATGACAGTGATCACCTCGCCAACCTGGAGCAGGTGCTCACTAGATTGAAGGAATATGGGCTCCGAGCTAATCGCCACAAATGCGAGTTTTTTCAGAAGCAGATCTCGTATTGTGGCCACGTTATTGCTGAAGAGGGGTTACATAAGTCCCCTGAAAAGATTGAGGCAGTAGTCAAGGCTCCAGCACCGGAAAATGTGTCACAACTGAGGTCGTTCCTCGGGCTGGTGAACTACTACCATAAGTTCTTGCCGAATTTGTCTACCGTACTGCATCCACTGAACACCCTAGTGCAAACGGGGGTACCATGGAAGTGGAGTGACAAATGTAAATGAGCTTTCCAGAAGAGCAAAGCATTGATCACATCAAAAGAGGTGTTGGCTCATTTCAACCCAGCACTACCAATTCGGTTGGCGTGTGATGCATCACCCTATGGCATTGGAGCGGTGCTGTCGCACAAATTCCCGGACAGCTCAGAGAGGCCAGTAGCCTTTGCGTCTCGGTCACTAACCTCAGCCGAGCGTAACTATGCCCAGATTGACAGGGAGGTCCTCAGCCTAGTGTGGGGAGTGAAAAAGTTCAATCACTATCTGCACGGGCAGAAGTTCACCTTGCTAACTGACCACCAACCACTTGTCTCCATCTTTAATCCAAAGAAGGGCGTTCCGGTGATGACTGCGCAATGGCTACAAAGATGGTCCCTTTTTCTAGGGGCGCACCAATATGAAATCGAGTATAAGGGCACGAAACAGCATGGAAACGCTGATGGGCTATCACGCCTGCCACTGCCTACTGCGGAGGAAGCACCAGCAGTGGATCCTGTCGAAATATTTCATTCGACTATAATTGAATGCTTGCCAGTAACTAACGCTGGTATAGAGAAGGAGACCCGAAATGACCTGACACTGTCTCGGGTATATGATTTAATGGTGAAGGGATGGCCAGCACATGGCGACTCACTGTTGCCAGCATTCTCATCCAGAAGAGAACAGCTGTCAGTATGCCAGGGGACCTTGATGTGTGGATCCCGAGTGGTAATTCCACCCAAGTTAAGGGAGAGAGTGCTCAATGAGCTTCACGAAGGTCATCTGGGAGGGGTGAAAATGAAAAGCTTTGCTAGGCCTTATGTGTGGTAGCCGGGGATCGATCAGCAAATCGAGGACCTGACAAAGAGCTGCTCAGGATGCCAGAAGGTCCAAAATGCACCACCACATGCCCCAGTACACCCATGGGAATGGCCCTCATCTCCATGGCAATGGGTGCATATTGATTTTGCTGGTCCATTCATGGACTCAATGTTTTTAATAGCTGTGGATGCGCACTCGAAATGGCCTGAGGTGATCAAAATGTCCTCCACCACCACGGAGAAAACTATTGCAGTCCTACGGACCATTTTTGCCAGGAACGGCTTGCCAGAGCAGATTTGCTCTGATAACGGACCACAGTTTGTGTCCGAAGAGTTTCGAAAATTTATGAAAAGGAATGGGGTAAGGCATTACACATCCGCCCCGTATCATCCAGCCACAAATAGATTGGCTGAGAGGTTCGTACAAACCTTTAAAAAACAGTAAAGGCCATGTGCGATGACGACATTCCACTGCAGCATAAGGTGGACAATTTCCTGTTAGCCTACAGAAATGCAACACATGCAGTCACCAACCAGACCCCGGCCATGATGTTGTTTAACTGAAGGTTGAGATCTCGTCTGGATTTGCTCAGACCAAATGTACGAAGAGATGTTGAGAGTAAACAATTCCAGCACATCAATGAGAAGCCAACAAGGAGCTTCAATGTAGGGCAACCAGTCTTGGCCCGCGACTACCGAACAGAGAAATGGCAACCAGGAACGATATGCACACGGCAGGGGCCACTAATGTACACAGTGGATGTTGGGGAGAACATTGTGAGACGCCATGCTGACCAGATCCTAGAGTCACAGGAATGAGTCAACCCCATGTCTCGGCCATACGTACCTGGTGAGGAACCCGACGTACAGGTCGCATCTACCTCAGAAACAATAGCATTGGAAGCTGATTAATCAACTGACGAGAGGGTGCTAGAATCGCCTCCGCACCAAGAGCGAGACACTCGGGAAAGGCGTTATCCAGAAAGAATCAGGAAGCCTCCCCAGAGACTGAATATATGAATGGACTATTTTCATATAACATTGTATATTAAAAATGTTAATTGTTAAATGAGTATTATGGTACTGTTAATCTAAAAGGGGAGGAATTGTAATGTATGTAATGTATATATACCTTAAGGGAGAGAACTACCTTTTACAGCTCCTGTATACTGTAGTACCGGCAGTGACCACACCTGTATATAAACCCTGAGTAGTGATCTGTACAGTTAGTTCTAGAGTAACCCTCATTCAGTAAACACCTGTTGAATCGTTCCCTGCAGTCTATTGTATGATTATTGAAGGACACAACATTAAGATACACAGACCTAACAACATGAAAGAGGATTAGTATAAAAAGGGGCGGGCTTAGAGCTGCAGGCTGAGTGCAATCGCATTGAGTTTAAGCAGACTTTGCTTAGTGGCAGAAAAAGTCTTTTAAGTGCATTTACTGAATTTTAGTGAGTAAAAAAGTGAATTATTTGAAGTAAGTTAAATTTTTTAGAGTAAATTAAGCTGTTGGGGAGTTGAAACCGGGAGTAGAATCCGGGTATAAAAAGGGGCGGGCTTAGTGCGGTAGCGCTGAGTGCGGTCGCATTGAGTGTAAGTAGAGTTTGGTAAGTGGCAGAGTTCGGGCAAGTGGGAGGTGAGGGGGTGCTTGTTGCTCTGTTTTGCTTCCCTCTCTCAGGATAATCCAACACTGCGGACGTGGAGCAGTGAGACAACTCAACCGGATAGGTCCCCCAGACAGCTTCCACGAGGGAGGCTGGTGATCAACTGGTTGTTAGGTTCTCTTCCTTCTCTTCTATACCTTTAATTGGTAAGTCCTATTAAATAGTGGGGTAATATTATCATCTATATCGGGGCAGAGGGTCTTCATAACTAATAATAAGAAATTTAATTAATTACACAGATATGGGTGAACAGGTGATGTGTCACTGTTGCGAAATGTGGGAGCTGGTGGACCCCATTGAGGCTCACGGTGATTACATTTGCGATAAGTGTTTGCTGCTAGAGGAACTCAAGCTCCATGTTAAAGAGCTTGAGACCGAGCTTCAGACACTGCGACACATCAGGGAGGGGGAGAAGTTCCTGGACTCTATGTTTCAGGAGGTGGTCACACCTATGAAATTAATTACTGCAGATGTAGTCCGTGGTCAGGGACAGGATGGTGTGACTACGAGTGAGGAAGGTACAGGGATCCAGGATGTAGTGTTGAAGGAACCGCAGCCCTTGCTCTTGTCAAGCAGGATTGAGGTTCTTACTTCCTGTGAGGGCAGGAGCGGGGACTGCAGGGTGGATGAGCAACCTGGCCACAGCACCGTGGTGCAGTGGGCCATTCAAGTGGAGGGAGTAAAAAGAAATGTTGTAGTGGTAGGGGATAGCATCATTAGCGGGATAGATAGGGTTCTCTGCAGTCAAGAGCGGGAGTCCCGAAGGCTGTATTGCCTGCCCGGTGTCAGGGTTAAGGACATCTCTTCTGGGCTGGAAAGAAACTTGGAGTGGGAGGGGGAGGATCCTGTTGTCGTGGTCCATGTTGGTACAAATTACGTAGATAGGACAAGGAAGAAGGTTCTGTTAAAGGAGTATGAGGAGCTAGGGGTCAAATTAAAAAACAAAACCTCAAGGGTAATAATCTCTGGGTTATTACCTGAGCCACGAGCGAATTTGGCTAGGATAAATTAAATTAAAGAGTTAAATGCGTGGCTCAAAGACTGGTGTGGGAGAAATGGGTTTTGCTTCTTGGGACACTGGCACCAGTACTGGGACAGGAGGGAGCTGTTCCGTTGGGATGGACTCCACTTGGCCAGTGCTGGGACTAGAGTCCTGGCGAATCATATAACTAGGGCTGTAGAGAGGGCTTTAAACTAATTAGTGGGGGGGAGGTTTCTAGAGAGCAAATAACAGAAATGACAATGGAGAAGGTCATAGACTTAGGTAGCAGTGGGGAAATTAAAAAACAGAACGTGTCAGGAAGGGACAGAAGGTATGGAGTAAAAGGTAAAGTAGTAAAAGGGGAAAAAACAGGAACGAAGTGTCACAAAACATATTTGAAAGTTCTTTATCTGAATGCACGTAGCATTCGTAACAAAATGAATGAGTTAACGGCACAAATAACTACATATGGGTATGATCTTGTGGCCATTACAGAAACATGGCTGCAGGGTGACCATGACTGGGAATTAAACATACCAGGTTATTTAACAATCAGGAAGGACAGGCAGGAAGGGAGGGGAGGTGGGGTGGCTATGTTAATAAAGGAAGGAATCACTATAATACAGAGAAATGATATTGGGTCAAAGGAGTAGGATAGTGAAACAGTTTGGGCAGAGATAAGGAATAATAAGGGGAAAAACACACTAGTGGGCGTAGTCTATAGGCCTCCGAACAGTTGCAACTCTGTTGGACGGAGTATTAATCAGGAAATAGTTGAGGCTTGTAATAAGGGAACAGCTATAATTATGGGGGATTTTAACTATCATATTAACTGGATAAATCAAATTGGGCAGAGCAGCCTTGAGGATGAGTTCATTGAGTGTATTAGGGATGGGTTTCTTGAGCAGTATGTAACTGAACCGACCAGGGGGCAAGCAACCTTAGATTTGGTCCTGTGTACTGAGACAGGATTAATTAAAAATGTCCCAGTAAAGGATCCCCTTGGAATGAGTGACCATAACATGGTTGAATTCCATATTCAAGTAGAGGGTGAGAAGGTTGGATCTCAAACAAGCATGCTGAGCTGAATAAAGGAGACTATGAAGGTATGAGAGCGGAGTTGATCAGAGTGGACTGGGAAACTAGATTAAAGGGTAAGACGATACATGATCAGTGGTGTGCATTTAAGGAGTTATTTTACAACTTCCAAAAAATATATATTCCACTGAGGAAAAAAGGGTGTAAAAGAAAAGATAGCCATCCGTGGCTAAGTAAAGTAATTAAGGATAGTATCCGACTAAAAACAAGGGCATAGAAGGTAGCCAAATCTAGTGGGAGGATAGAAGATTGGGAAGTCTTTAAAAGACAGCAAAAAATAACTAAAAGATTGATTAAGAAAGGGAAGATAGATTATGAAAGTAAATTAGCAAAAAATATAAAAACGGATAGCAAAAGTTTCTATAGTTATATAAAAAGAAAAAGGGTGACTAAAGTAAATGTTGGTCCCTTAGAGGATGAGACTGGGAAATTAATGGTGGGAAACGTGGAGATGGCAATAACGCTGAACAAATATTTTGTATCAGTCTTTACGGTAGATGACACTAAGAATATCCCAACACTGGACAAACAGGGGGCTCTAGGGGGAGAGGAGCTAAATACGATTAAAATCACGAAGGAAGTGGTACTTGGTAAAATAATGGGACTTAAGCCGGATAAATCCCCTGGACCTGATGGCTTACATCCTAGGGTCTTGAGGGAAGTGGCGGTAGGGATTGTGGATGCATTGGTAATAATTTTCCAAAACTCCCTGGACTCAGCAAAGGTCCCGGCAGATTGGAAAAGTGCTAATGTAACACCCTTATTTAAAAAGGGTAGCAGGCAGAAGGCTGGAAACCATAGACCTGTTAGCCTAACATCTGTGGTTGGTAAAATGTTAGAGTCCATTATTAAGGAGACAGTAATGGGACATTTGGATAAACATAATGTAATAGGACAAAGTCAGCATGGTTTCATGAAGGGGAAGTCATGTTTGACAAATTTGCTTGAGTTCTTTGAGGAAGTAACATACAGGGTGGATAAAAGAGAACCAGTGGACGTAGTGTATTTAGACTTCCAAAAGGCATTTGACAAGGTGCCACGCAAAAGATTATTGCTCAAGATAAAAAATCACAGGATTGGGGGTAATATTCTGGCGTGGGTGGAGCATTGGCTCTCTAACAGAAAGCAGAGAGTTGGGATAAATGGTTCATTCTCAGACTGGTAATCAGTAACTAGTGGTGTTCCGCAGGGGTCAGTGCTGGGTCCCCAACTCTTTACAATCTATATTAACGATTTGGAGGAGGGGACCGAGTGTAACATATCAAAGTTTGCAGATGATACAAAGATGGGAGGGAAAGTAGTGAGTGAGGAGGACATAAAAAACCTGCAAAGTGACATAGACAGGCTAAGTAAGTGGGCAGAGATTTGGCAGATGGAATACAATACTGGAAAGTGTGAGGTTATGCACTTTGGCAGGAAAATTCATAGAGCAAGTTATTATCTTAATGGCAAGAAACTGGAAAGTACTGTAGTACAAAGGGATCTGGGGGTCCTGGTGCACGAAACTCAAAAAGTTAGTATGCAGGTGCAGCAAGTGATCAAGAAGGCCAATGGAATGTTGGTTTTTATTGCTAGGGGGATAGAATATAAAAACAGGGCGGTATTGCTGCAGTTATACAAGGTATTGGTGAGACCGCACCTGGAATACTGCGTACAGTTTTGGTGTCCATACTTAAGAAAAGACATACTTGCTCTCGAGTCAGCACAAAGAAGGTTCATTCGGTTAATCCCGGGGATGAGGGGGTGGTCATATGAGGAGAGGTTGAGTAGATTGGGACTCTACTCATTGGAGTTCAGAAGAATGAGAGGCGATCTTATTGAAACATATAAGATTGTGAAGGGGCTTGATCGGGTGGATGCGGTGAGGATGTTCCCAATGATGGGTGAAACTAGAACTAGGGGGCATAGTCTTAAAATAAGGGGCTGCTCTTTCAAAACTGAGATGAGGAGAAACTTCTTCACTCAGAGGGTGGTAGGTTTGTGGAATTTGCTGCCCCAGAAAGCTGTGAAAGCTACATCATTAAATAAATTTAAAACAGAAATAGATAGTTTCCTAGAAGTAAAGGGAATTAAGGGTTACGGGGAGCGGGCAGGAAATTGGACATGAGTCTAGGTTCGGAATGGTCATGGCCCTGTGGGTAGTGGAGCGGGCCCAGGGGCCGTGTAGCCTGGTTCTGCTCCTACTTCTTGTGTTCTAATTCTGTGTTAGATTTCAGGAGATGGTTTTATTCCTGTTCCTGGCTGGGGTGGACATCGCCTTTACAGAAGGTAAGTACTGTAGAAAATATAGGGACAGAGTGATCTCCTGGAAGAATTTTGATCGCCTAGATGGGTCGGAGAGGAATTTCCCAGATTTTTTCTCCCAAATTGGCCATTGGGTTTTTTATCTGGCTTTTCGCCTCTCCCGGGAGATCACATGGGTTCGGGTGGGATGGAGAGTGATAGAAGATTTGAGGTTAGGATCAGATCAGCCATGATCTTATTGAATGGTGGAGCAGGCTCGAGGGGCCGATTGGCCTACTCCTGCTCCTATTTCGTGTGTCTAATTCTGTTAGATTCAGGAGATGGTTCTGTGATAGTGGATTGGCGGTTAGGATCAGATCAGCCATGATCTTATTGAATGGTGGAGCAGGCTCGAGGGGCCGATTGGCCAACTCCTGCTCCTATTTCTTATGTTCTTATGTCCTCAGTTGACACTCTGAAACAAGCACTTCCGTACAGACAGGCTGCTCCGTCAATGGAGAGCCCTGGAGGAAGAGTCTCAGTGAGAAAGAGCAGGTGGAACGTGGTTGCCTGTAAAGCCAGAGAGAATGAGGCGGTGGCTGGGGGACCAGTGCCCCATTTTACTGTCCAGCAGAAAATGAAAGAAAGAAAGACTTGCATTTCTATAGCGCCTTTCACCACCTCAGGACGTCCCAAAGTGCTTTACAGCCAATGAAGTATTTTTGAAGTGCAGTCACTGTTGTAATGTAGGAAACAAGGCAGCTAATTTGCGCACAGCAAGCTCCCACAAACAGCAACGTGATAATGACCAGATCATCTGTTTTAGTGATGTTGACTGAGGGTTAAATATTGGTCAGGACACTGGGGAGAACTCCCCTGCTCTTCTTCAAATAGTACCATGGGATCTTTTATGTCCACCTGAGAGAGCAGACGGGGCCTCGGTTTAATTTGGTTTAACATGGGGCTCTGACAGTGCAATGCTCCCTCAGTACTGCCCCTCCGACAGTGCAGTGCTCCCTCAGTACTGCCCCTCCGACAGTGCAGCGCTCCCTCAGTACTGCCCCTCCGACAGTGCAGCGCTCCCTCAGTACTGCCCCTCTGAAAGAGCAGCGCTCCCTCAGTACTGCCCCTCCGACAGTGCGGCGCTCCCTTAGTACTGCCCCTCCGACAGTGCGGAGCTCCCTCAGTACTGCCCCTCTGCCAGTGCAGCGCTCCCTCAGTACTGACGCTCCGACAGTGCGGCGCTCCCTCAGTACTGCCCCTCCAACAGTGCAGCGCTCCCTCAGTACTGCCCCTCCGACAGTGCGGAGCTCCCTCAGTACTGCCCCTCTGACAGTGCAGTGCTCCCTCAGTACTGCCCCTCCGACAGTGCAGCGCTCCCTCAGTACTGCCCCTCCGACAGTGCGGAGCTCCCTCAGTACTGCCCCTCCGACAGTGCGGAGCTCCCTCGGTACTGCACCTCCGACAGTGCGGCGCTCCCTCAGTACTGCCCCTCCGACAGTGCGGCGCTCCCTCAGTACTGTCCCTCCGACAGTGCGGAGCTCCCTCAGTACTGCCCCTCCGACAGTGCGGCGCTCCCTCAGTACTGCCCCTCCAACAGTGCGGTGCTCCCTCAGTACTGCCCCTCCGACAGTGCGGGGCTCCCTCAGTACTGCCCCTCCAACAGTGCAGCGATCCCTCAGTACTGCCCCTCTGACAGTGCAGTGCTCCGTCAGTACTGCCCCTCCGACAGTGCAGCACTCTCTCAGTACTGCACTGAGAGAGTCAGCCTGGATTATGAGATCTAAGCCAAAGATCTAAGGCCGGTTTTGTTAAAAAAATTGTGGCCACCTTGCTTCTGCCACTTCCAGCGGGGGACACGGTGTACCCATTTTGGTGAGGGCCATAGCGCTGGCCTCTCAAATTTAAATAAGCAGATCGTGATGTCAATCGGCGTGCAATACCAGATTTGATGCTACGATTGTTATTTTGGATGTTCTCACTCTCCATAATGCCGTGTCCTGGTTACACACAGAGAAGCGTGCGTGAAGCGACCATGCGGAGATGCTGTCAGAGCTGCTTAAAGGGACATACACATCTTTCAGGTAAGTTTGGATTTCAGCTTTTGGACTTTTTAAAATATTTTATTAAAGTAGTGGTTAGGTGCAACAGATTAAAAAAGTTGTTAAATTTTGCAGAGAATGCTGCTGGATGCTTGCAAGGCATCAGATGGTAAAGGAAGACCTCTGAGAAGACAGAAAATGCTGGAAATAGTCAGCACGTCAGGCAGCATCCATGGCAAGAGAAACAGAGTTCATATAAGAACATAAGAAATAGGAGCAGGAGTCGGCCATTCTGTTCCTCGAGCCTGCTCCGCCATTCAGTAAGATCATGGCTGATCTTCTACCTCAACTCCACTTTCCTGCACTATCCCCATATCCCTTGATTCCCTTAATATCCAAAAATCTCTCAATCCGTGTCTTGAATATGCTCAACGACTGAGCCTCCACAGCCATCTGGGGTAGAGAATTCCAAAGATTCACAACCCTCTGAGTGAAAGATTTCTCCTCATCTCAGTCCTAAATGGCCGACACCTTATCCTGAGACTGTGACCCCTGGTTCTAGACAGCCCAGCCAGGGAAACGTCCTCCCTGCATCTACCCTATCAAGCCCTGTAAGAATTTTGTATGTTTCAATGAGATCACCCCTCATTCTTCTAAACTCTAGAGAATATAGGCCTAGTCTACTCAATCTCTCCTCATAGGACAATCCCCCCATCCCAGGAACCAGTCTGGTGAACCTTCGTTACACTCCCTCTATGGCAAGTATATCCTTCCTTAGGTAAGGAGACCAAAACTGTACACAATACTCCAGGTGTGGTCTCACCAGGGCCCTATTTAATTGCAATAAGAGGTCTTTATGCTTATATGCAAATCCTCTTGTAATAAAGGCCAACATACCATTTGCTTTCCTAATTGCTTGCTGTACCTGCATGTTAACTTTCAGTGATTGGTGTACAAGGACACCCAGGTCCCTCTGAACACCAACATTTCCCAATCTCTCACCATTTAAAAAATATTCTGCTTTCCTATTTTTCCACCAAAGTGGATAACTTCACATTTCTCCACATTATATTCCATTTGCCATGTTCTTGCCCGCTCACTTAGCCTGTCTATATCCCCTTGAAGCCTCTTTGCATCCTCCTCACAACTTACATTCCCACCCAGCTTTGCATCATCAGCAAACTTGGATATATTACATTTGGTCCCCTCGTCCAAATCATTGATGTAGATTGTGAATAGCTGGGGCCCAAGCACTGATCCTTGCGGTACCCCACTAGTTACAGCCTGCCAACCCGAAAATGACCCATTTATTCCTACTCTCTGTTTTCTGTCCATTAACCAATCCTCAATCAATGCTAGTATATTACCCCCAATCCCATGAGCCCTATTTTGTGTAATAACCTCTTGTGTGGCACCTTATTGAATGCCCTCTGAAAATCCAAATACACCACATCCACTGGTTCCCCCTTATCTATTCTGTGAGTTACAACCTCAAAACACTCTAACAGATTTATCAAACAGGATTTCCCTTTCATAAATCCGTGTTGACTCTGCCCAATCCTATTATTATTTTCTAAGTGCCCTGTTACCACGTCCTTAATAGTAGATTCTAGCATTTTCCCTGCTACTGATGTCAGGCTAACTGGTCTGTAGTTCCCCGTTTTCTCTCTCACTCCTTTCTTAAATAGTGAGGTTACATTTGTTATCTTCCAATCTGTGGGATTCACATCTCAGTTTGAAATGCTGCCTGACCTGCTGAGTATTTCCAGCATTTTCTGCTTTTATTTCGTAACCACTTGTTCACGGTCCTGGGGGAACATGGAGCACGGAACGAAAGCGGAGGCAGAAAAGGGGACAAGCTGCTTACAGAGGGAAGAGGAAGACACAGAAAAGGAGGAAGCAGAAGGAAGGATGAAACCCAGACAGCCCCTTCCTGGCCGGGATATCTGGGATGGAATCATCCGCCTGCGATACCAGTGACCACAACTTCAACATTTGTCCCACACCTTACCTTCCCTCCATTACTGACCATCACAACGTCCCCTTGACCACGATGCTGAAATAAAACCCACCACAAAGCAAACTTTCCAATACAACTTTATACATCTAACCATTCAATATTACATCAAGAAATCAACTAATCAGCCTTTGCCTATTCTACTGATGCCAAGCAGTGCTACCCCAGTGGCTGCAGCATGGCTGGTGGAAGGCTGCTGGCTTTCAGTGGGGGAGACTGCAGATGGCCTTGCTGGTTAACCTTGGTGTCTGGGAGTGTGAAATCCAGTGACGGTGTTTCTTCTTCTTCACACTCCTCTCCATCTTCTTGGTCAACCTCTGGTTGGGCAGGCTGGATTTGTTGGGTGTGTGAAATGAGGATAGAGTTTTGGTGAGGGGAGGGTGGGAAAGCAAGAGCTACATGCTTATACCATGTGCACCTTGTAAACCATTGTATTGTGGGATGAGGGGTAAGTGGGCTGTGAGAAGGAGGCTAACGAATGAGGACACCAGCATCTTGTATTCTTTCAGTCCTGCCGCTGGCCAAGGGCTCAGCCATGCCCCTACCAAGAATGGCCAGCACCGCTTCATCCAAGGGGGTGAGGTGAAGCTAGGAAAGCGAGGTGTGCCTTGTGTTAGGTGCAGATTGTTGGTAGGTGAGTGATTGCGGGGGGGTGGGGGTAACATAGAAACATAGAAGATAGGAGCAGGAGTAAGCCATTCGGCCCCTCGAGCCTGTTCCGCCATTTAATGAGATCATGGCTGATCATCAAAATTCAGTACCCTGTCCCTGCTTTCTCCCCATATTCCTTGATCCCTTTAGCCTTAAGAAATATATCTAACTCCTTCTTGAATATATTTAATGAATTGGCTTCAATGGCCTTCTGTGGTAGAGAATTCCACAGGTTCACCACTCTCTGGGTGAAGAAATTCCTCCCCATCTCAGTCCTAAATGGCTTACCCCTTATCCTTAGACTGTGACCCCTGGTTCTGGACTCCCCTGTCATCGGGAACATCCTTCCTGCATCTAGTCTGTCCAGTTCTGTCAGAATTTTATAAGTTTCAATGAGATCCCCTCTCATTCTTCTAAATTCTAGCGAATACAAGCCCAATCGACCCAATCTCTCCTCGTACGTCATTCCTGTCATTCCAAGTATCAGTCTGGTGAATCTTCGCTGCACTCCCTCCATGGCAAGAAGGGGACCAAAACTGCACACAATACTCAAGGTGTGGTCTCACCAAGGCCCTGTACAACTGCAGCAAGACATCCTTGCTCCTGTCCTCAAATCCTCTCGCTATGAAGGCCAGCATACCATTTGCCTTCTTAACCGCCTGCTGCACCTGCATGCTTACCTTCAGCGACTGGTGCACAAGAACACCCAGGTCTGGGGTGGGGCGGAAGTCATGCATTGTGAAGTGTGTGGCACTAGTGGTGCAGTTGGTAGGAGATGGCTTTTGAAGATGCATTCACTGTCTGTCATAAATTGCAACTTCTTCAAGAAGTAACTCAGGAAGTACTACTGAACGGCCAGCTGAGGGCGTTGTCTGAGGAGTATAAATACTCGGGCGTGGGCCCAACTTGGCCAGAGACAATCTGGAAACAGGAAGCTAGTGACTACTAACTAGACCTCCATGTTTTGTTACAAGTCGATTAAAGCCTTGCTTTATGTACGACCAAGTGCGTAGTGAGTCTTTATTACGTCAATTTAATCGACTTGTTATCATCTCCACGCCTTGGGTGATTCGGAACAACCAGCTGCAACTCGAACTGCCGAAAGGGACTTGGGCAAGAAACTGATCCATCATGGAAAAACTCCTTAGACCTGCTCGTCTCGACCTGGACCCGAATGCACCTGCGGCAGCGAAGGTATGGAAGCATTGGTTTTGTACCTTTAGCAACTTTCTTGAAGAATGTGGGGCGGATGCCCCTAATAAGTTACAAATGCTTATTAACTACGTATCCCCTCATGTGTATGATTATATTGAGGACTGTATAGACTACGATGCTGCTATCGAAATTTTACAGCAAATATATGTCAAGTCCCCGAATGAAATCTTTGCTCGACACCGACTGGCCACAACTCGGCAGCAACCTGGGGAATCACTCGGTGAATTCCTCCAGAAACTTCTCAGGCTTAGCAAAGATTGTAACCTTAAAGCAGTTACAGCTGAACAGTATCAAGAGGAACTAATCCACGATTCCTTTATCAATGGGATTGCGTCCCCTTTTATACGTCAGCGCCTGCTGGAAAATAAAACGCTCAATTTACAGGCTGCTTATGACCAGGCGTGTCCCCTGGACTTGGCCAAGAAGAATGCAGACACTTATCTCCCACCACGTGCACGGGCGGCGGCTATCACCTTTAATAAGTCTTTCGATAGGTCTCGGGTGGATGCCCCCACTGATGATGACTCTACTCTAACGGACGACGACCCTACCCTAGAGGCCTTTGCTGATGACGACCCCATCCTAGCAGCATCCTGGCAATCAGGAAGAAAGTGTTTCTTTTGTGGAGGTATGTTCCATTACAGAAAATTTTGCCGGCTCGTAATGCGACCTGCAATCATTGCAGCAAGAAAGGACACTTTTCCAAGGTATGCCAGTCACGGGCCTCTGCTAACAAGAAAGGCTGCTCCTCTAAAGTATACCGGTCGAGAGCTCCTGTTAGCTTCACAGCTGCTATCTATGGAGCTGCTCCTCCCCCAAGAACCACTGCCAAGGCTACATCTGCCGAAGGAAAAATTACCCTTCCTCCCATCACAGCTGTTTTTCCTCAAAGTTTGTCCCATGCAGCCACGAAGGTTTCAGTAAATGGGCACACTCTAAGCGGGCTAATCGACTCCTGCAGCTCTGAGAGCTTCATTAGTAAGCGGGCTGTCAGCAGGTTAAAACTGCGCATTTATCCCTCGGACAGGCAGATTGCAATGGCTCTGACGACTCTGACCACCAATTCTCTGGCTTCTGTCTGTCAACCTCATCCTCAATGGTCGCACGTATCCCTCCACCCGGCTCGGAGTACTCGAAAACTTATGTAGCGATGTGCTTCTGGGACAGGACTTCCAGAAGCAGCACAAAAGACTCACTTTTGAGTTTGGAGGGTCAAAGCCGGAGCTTACCATTTCTAAGGTGCCGTTTTGTGCGCTCTCGGCGGCCTTACTTGGTGAGCCCTCCCTGTTTGCCAATCTCTCCCCCCGCTGTAAACCATAGCCACCAAATCGCAGCGCTTTAGCCAAGACGACCGAGCATTTATCGAGGCAGAAATCTCTCGCCTTTTAGCTGATGGTATTATCGAGCCGTGTTCATCTCCCTGGCGGGCTCAAGTCGTCATTGTGAAAAACCCTTTCAAACAACATAAGAAACGTCTGTGTATTGATTATTCGCAGACTATTAATCAATATACCGATCTGGATGCCTACCCACTACCACGCATAGATGACATGGTCAGCACCTTGCCAAAACAAGGTATTTTCAACCTTCGATTTAAAGAGTGCGTACCATTAAGTACCGCTGAAAGACTCTGACAAAAAGTATACGGCCTTTGAGGCCAATGGTCGGCTTTATCAGTTTCGTCGCCTTCCATTTGGGGTCACCAATGGGGTGGCTGTCTTCCAACGGGCAATGGATGGCCTAGTCCGCAAGAGACTTGACGGATACCTTTCCATATTAAATGTCCCAGAAATTCGGGTCGGGGGCTTCCCGCGGGTGCAAGCCCCCGACCTGCACTTACCTTGCGCGCCGGCTGTTGAGCTGTAGGGCCCCGTGGAATTCCGATCCGTGGCCTGGTCCAGCTGCCGGCGCGCAGTGCTTGTGTGTCCCAGGGGCGCAGTTAGTTCGATGCATCCCCTGGGATCACGTGGGCCATGGGCAGCCAATCGGAGCAGGGAATGCTACATTCATAAGTCTTGACAGGAAGTGTTTCAAGACTTATAAATACTACGGCCCCAAAATAGCACTAAACCTTCAAATAAATTTTTTAAAAATCACATTTTTTAAATCTATATATATAAAGCGGCTCTTCTGTCTGTCTGTCTGTCTGTCTGTCCGCCTGGTCTCTATACGTTTGGAAGTTACAGAGCGTACCGACGTGCGCGTCACCTCAAAAGAAAGCTTGCGATTCCGGACCGGTCATAGGCGTATTTACGTTTCGGCCGGACAAAAATCCCGCCCGCGGTATCCCAAAAACGTTCAGCGTTCCGCTCATTAGCATCTCATTAGTGACCGTGTGACGTCGAGGTCTTCCTACAGTTGAGTGTCGAGTGACTCGACGATTGACCAATCCTACGCTTCGGTGACCTGACCGGTCGACCAATCGGTGTGTGTGTGGGCGGGCCTTATCCTTCTGAACCGAGGTGAGTGGCCGCCATCTTGATTTTCCACGATTTTTTCCCCCACACTTTCTGTGTGTTAGGGAACTAAGGTAAATATTTCAATTATGTGTTAGGCAATTAATTAACAATTTATTTGAGTTTTATATTGTGTTTAGCAACCCCCCCCTCCTCCTCCTCCTCACCCTCGCGCAGGGGGGACTCGGGGCCTGAAGCTGAAGAAATTTCTCTCTCTCTCTCTCTTTCTTCCCTCTCTCTCTCTCCTTCTCCTCTTCCCTCTCTCTCCTTCTCCTCTTCCCTCTCTCTCCTTCTCCTCTTCCCTCTCTCCTCTTCCCTCTCTCTCCTTCTCCTCTTCCCTCTCTGTCTGTCTCTACTTCCCCCTCTCAGGTGTCGCGGACGGAGCGTGGGCGCGCCGCCCGAAGTTTCCCGCTCGCTAACGGCCTTGCCGGCTCCCGCGGGCCGCTCGCACTGACCGCGCATGCGCCGCCCGCACTCACCGCGCATGCGCCGCCTGCCCGCCCGCAGCGGCCGTCCATCAGCCGCGCGATACGCGGGGGACCTCAGCAACGGCACCGGACCTCAGGCGCTAGGCAGGGGGAGGGGCCGGAGAGGGGAGGGGAGGGGAGGGGAGGGGAGAGGGGAGAGGGGAGAGGGGAGAGGGGAGAGGGGAGGGGGAGAGGGGGAGAGGGGAGGGGAGAGGGGAGAGGGGAGGGGGGGAGGAGAGGGGGGAGGGGAGGGGGGGAGGAGAGGGGGGGAGGGGAGGGAGGGAGGGGAGGGGGGAGGGAGGGATAGGACAGGGAGAGGACATGACACGGAAAGGGGGGACACACAGGGGCAGGGAGGCCAAACGCCCCAAAATTGCCCTCGCGCCCCAAAATTGCCCTCGCAACGCGGAACGCGGGGCTCGCTAGGCAGGGGGAGGGGCCGGAGAGAGGGACAGAGGGGAGTGGGGGAGTGGGGGAGGGGTGGGGGGGAGAGGGAGACAGGGGAGGGGAGAGAGGGGAGGGGAGAGAGGGGAGGGGAGGGAGGGAGAGAGGGGAGGGGAGGGAGGGAGAGAGGGGAGGGGAGGGAGGGAGAGAGGGGAGGGGAGGGAGAGAGGTGAGGGAGGGATAGGACAGGGAGAGGATATGACAAGGAGAGGGGGGACACACAGGGGCAGGGAGACCAAATGCCCCAAAATTGCCCTCGCGCCCCAAAATTGCCCTCGCAACGCGGGGCTCCCCAGCTAGTAAACTATAAATTACATTAAATAACTATTTTAAACAATAATTTAAATTTTTGAAAAAAATAATTTTATATTCTAACAGGGCTAAAAATAAACTTACCTTGCTTTAAAGTATTTAAAAATAATAAACCTGTGGAAAAAATGTTTTAATTTTAATTAATTCACCACTTACCTTGTAAAAAGCAAGCCTTACGCCTGCTTTTTAAACGTGTAAATTCTGCAGGCTTATTCTCCCGGGAAAACCTGTAAAAAAAAAACCTAAGTTTGATGCGCACGCATAGCCTCTCCTGCACATGCGTTCGACCTCTGAACCTCTTCGTTCAGAGGAACGGAAGTGCCGGTTTCCCGCGCATGCGCAGTGCGTGCAGGAAACCGGCACTTCCATCGGGCCCACGGGTGAGTACCCCATGCGTACTCACCCGTGGAGACCCTAATTTCTGGGCCATTATCACTATTGCCGGCCATGATCCAAAGGAGCATGACGCCAATCTTCAGAGATTTTTTGACGTTCTCCGTCGTCGCCACTTAACGTTAAACGAATCCAAATCCATCATCGAGGCTGTACGCCAATGGAGTCATTTTCTTGCTCGGCGTCATTTCACGCTCATAACTGACCAGCACTCCGTGGCCTTCATGTTGGATAACCGGAAGCGCACAAAAATCAAAAATAATAACATTCAACTCTGGAGGATGGTGCTGGCCGCCTTTGGATATACTATCCGTTACCAACCCGGCAAACAGAATGTGGCCCCAGATACCATCACACGGGTATTTTGCTCTTCAATGTCAACGTCGACTCTGGCGGATCTGCATATGGACTTATGCCATTCTGGCGTTACCCGTATGTTGCACTTTGTGCGCTCCAAAAATCTACCATTCTCAACGGAGGACGTAAAGAAAACATGCTCCTCCTGTAGGATTTGTGCAGAATTGAGACCACAATTCTTCCGCCCCTCAGATGACTTACTCATACATGCAATGCAGCCTAAGCAGAGGCTCAGCATAGACTTTAAAGGGCCATTGCCTTCGTCGACAGGGAACACCTACCTACTTACGATGGTAGACGAGTATTCACGCTTTCCCTTTGCCTTCCCCTGTCCTAATATGCTTACCTCTATGGTAATTAAATGCCTCGATCAGGTCTTTTCCCTTTGCGGGACGGCCAATTTTATCCACACGGATCGGGGTCCCTCCTTTATGTCGAGTGAACTTAAAAGTTATCTCTCCCAACGGGGAATCGCCTCGAGTAAAACGACACCATATCACCCAATCGGCAATGGACAGGTTGAACGATACAATGCCATCATCTGGAATGCTGTCCGTCTGGCACTGAGGTCACGCAACCTATCAGACCAGCAGTGGGAAACTGTGCTCCCCGACGTGTTACACTCTATCAGGTCTCTTCTCTCCACAGCCACTAATGTCACACCTCATGAACGATTCTTCAAGTTCCGGCGTCGCTCTACACACGGGACATCTCTACCGTCATGGTTGGTGGCTCCAGGCCCTGTGCTACTCCGGAGGTTCGTCCGGTCTGCCAAGAACGACCCTCTCGTTGAAGAGGTGGAGTTAACGGAGGTAAACCCCACGTATGCTCACGTGTGGTACCCCGATGACCGGAAGTCCACCGTCTCACTCAGAGATCTGGCTCTCTGCCCAACCGGTCACACGGGCCCGAATGATGAAGGATCCCACGACGATGATGTCAACACTCCGCACCACTATGAAGATGAAGCCCTATCTGGGACATCGAGGGATCTGCCGGCAGTGCTACCGGATCAACTCAGGGAGCCGGACGCTCCCCGTAGGGTGGCCACCCGAAATCAGGACGCCGGACAATCTCCGGCTACGACCAGGATGAGGCCAGCTCTGCGCCTGTGGGGACCCGCACCCGGAGTCATGATATTCCCAGGCCCCCACAGGATGATCAAGACGACGCGGACTCTACCGACCTACCGGTACGGGCCAAGCGACCCAGGGACCAGGACACGGTCCGGGGAGACGTGCCTTCCGGTCACAAGCAGAAAGCTAAACGACTACGGCTATTTTTGCTCTGCCTAGTCCATTAAAGAAAGACTGGACTTCCAAACCTTTTAGGGAGGAAGAATGTCATAAATCGCAACTTCTACAATAAGTAACTCAGGAAGTGTTATGTTCATTAATAAATAAACATTCTTATTATGAACACGTGATTGGAATAAACGGGTCATTTTCCGAGTGGCAGGCAGTGACTAGTGGGGTACCGCAAGGATCGGTCCTAGGACCCCAGCTGTTCACAATATATATTAATGATCTGGACGAGGGAATTGGATGTAATATCTCCAAACTTGCAGACGACACAAAGCTGGGTGGGAGGGTAAGCTGTGAGGAAGATGTCGTGAAACTCCAGTACGATCTGGACAGATTGGGTGATTGGGCAGAAACATGGCAAATGCACTATAATGTGGATAAATGTGAGGTTATCCATTTTGGTGGCAAAAACAGGAAGGCAGATTATTATTTGAATGGCAATAGATTGGGAGAAGGGGAAGTGCAAAGAGACCTGGGTGTTCTTGTGCACCAGTCGCTGAAGGTAAGCATGCAGGTGCAGCAGGCGGTTAAGAAGGCAAATGGTATGTTGGCCTTCGTAGCAAGAGGGTTCGAGTACAGGAACAAGGATGTCTTGCTACAGTTGTACAGGGCCTTGGTGAGACCGCACCTTGAGTACTGTGTGCAGTTTTGGTCGCCTTACCTGAGGAAGGACGTTCTTGCCATGGAAGGAGTGCAGCAAAGATTCACCAGGCTGATACCTGGGATGGCAGGAATGACGTATGAGGAGAGATTGTGTCGATTGGGCTTATACTCACTGGAGTTTAGAAGACTGAGAGGGGATCTCATCGAAACCTATAAAATTCTGTTAGGTCTGGACAGACTAGATGCAGGAAGGATGTTTCTGATGGCTGGGGAGTCCAGAACCAGGGGTCATAGTCTAAGGATAAGGGGTAAGCCATTTAGGACTGAAATGAGGAGGAATTTCTTCACCCAGAGAGTGGTGAACCTGTGGAATTCTCTGCCACAGAGGGCGGTGGAGGCCAATTCATTAAATATATTCAAAAAGATTTGGATATATTTCTTAAGGCTAAAGGGATCAAGGGATATGGGGAGAAGGCAGGGACAGGGTACTGAATTTGGATGATCAGCCATGATCTCATTGAATGGCGGAGCAGGCTCAAAGGGCCGAATGGCCTACTCCTGCTCCTATCTTCTATGTTTCTATGTTTCTATGTTTCACAGCTAGCTTTTGCTAGTTATTTTATTGAGCACATGTGGACTTGTACAGCATCTTGTAGAGGCTTCCATCTTGACTGCTGCCTTGTGGGTAGCCTAGCCTCATGGGTAATGTAGTCTTAATATAATATATAGCTGGGTAGTGTAGTCTTATACATACAGCTATATACAGCTCTCCGGCTCCACCTAGTGTCCACTATAGAATGACATGCTATTGATCACTACATCCTCCTTTCTTTGAGGTTTAACAAAATCAATATCAATCAACTTTCAAGAAAACAATAAAGATAATATCAGTAACACTTTTGTTAGTGCTCTATAAACATAAACATTTTCAAAACAGTCAACACATTTTCAAAGCTTTACATTGTACTCAAAGATTAAGTCTATCAGGCTCTTTTACTTCACGTGTGGATCTTCTCAACACGGGTAAGTCTGATGTGTCTTCATGAGATTGTTCTGGCGGTGAATGACAAGATGCAGTTGCGGCATTGTCATCAATCTGCTCTTGTATAGATCGAGGTCTCCTTGCGATCTTTGCTTGGAGAGGGTTTCAGTGTTTCCTTCACTCTTCATGCCATAACTCTCAATGTAGTCAATGCACTCTCGAAAAACTGCTGGCAGCTGGATCCCATCATACAGCATAGTCCTCTCAGCAGCCTCGGCTAATGGAACACCAAAGATTGACCTGAGGGAAGAAGGAGTATCCACCGGAACTGCTTCCTGCTCTGGTGCAGGCTTCTTCTTTTTCTTTTTCTCTTTCCACTGCTTAACAACATCTGCTGCGGTTATATCTTTGGACTTTTTCTCCTTGTGTTTTTCCTCTTTGTGCTTTTCTTCCTTTGGCTTCTCTTTGACCTTAAAGTCTTTTTCTTTCTTCTTGGAGAAACTAGGCTTTTTGAAGACATGGATACCCTTTGGCCTTTTCATCCTTGATGGGCTCTCTGCTTCATCACCTGAGTCATCTGGTCTGCTTATGGCACAGTTTATACGGTAGACTCTCTTGACCAGTTCTAAGTCTTCACAAGCTTTGTCACCTAGTATCGAATCAAGTCTTTCAGCCACAACAGAAAACATGAGATGATGCACTTTGTCTTTGACTGTCACTTTAAGTCTGCATACACCTAAGCTATCTATTTTCTGTCCATTATAGTCCTTCAGTAGTACTGACTTTTTCTGTATTTTGGGCTTTTCTTTCATATTGTTAATGTCACTCATACTGATTAAGTTTGCTTTTGCCCCAGTTTCCAGTTTCAATGTAACTAATGCTCCATTTATTTGCAGTGGGATCATCCATTTGTCCTCTTTTACTGCATTAACTTCATGTTCAACATTGTCTGTTTCTGAGGGCTGCACATTTTCTGTATCTTTTTTGATATCGTCACATGACACCATTCCTACAAACAATGTCTCACTTAAATCAGTGTCCTCAATCACATTAACTCGTTGCCCTTTCGTCATTTTTACTTTTGAAAAGCATTGTTTGGCAAAGTGATTCTTTCCATTACACTTTGTGCACATTTTTCCAAACGCTGGGCATTGTCTTAACTGGTGTTTGTAACCACAGCGTTTACAATTAAAAATTTCATCCTCCGATTGCTTTTCATTTCTGTTCTGCCCACGTTTCTTCCCCTTGTAGGACACAGCACCGACAGCAGCATTATCACTCATTACATTCGCATCATTATAGATTTCACTGAAAGTCTTCGCGTGATTTCGAGCTAGCTCGCTGGCTTGGCACATTTTCACTGCATTTTCCAAATTTAGTTCGGTTTCTCTCAACAGACGTTCCCTGGCTTTTTTATCATGAATACCATACACAATCTGGTCACGAATCATGGATGCTTTGAGCTCAGAGAAATTATATGTCTGTGCTTTCAGTTTCAGATCAGTTATAAAGCTATCAAAAGTCTCATTTTGTTGCTGTGTCCGAGAACGGAAGATGTATCTTTCATACGTCTCATTCTTTTTGGGAGAGCAACGTGAATCAATTTTTTTTAGCACATCTTCTAATTTTTCTCTGTTCTCCACTGGATTAAATACAAATGTATTAAATACCTCTATTGCCTGTGGGCCTGCAACCGTAAGCAGCAACGCTATCTTTCTTGCATCTGGCTTCGTACCAAATCCGATGGCTGCAATGTAGAGTTCGAATTGTTGTTTAAAAATCCGCCAATTGTAGTCGACATTTCCCTCCAGATTCAAACGCTCTGGTGGCTTCAAATTCCCCATGTCGCTTTTCACAATTTTCAGCAGATCTTCACCACCCTGGTACCATGTTATGTTCATTAATAAATAGACATTCTTATTATGAACACAGCTAGCTTTTGCTAGTTATTTTATTGAGCACATGTGGACTTGTATAGCATCTTGTAGAGGCTTCCATCTTGACTGCTGCCTTGTGGGTAGCCTAGCCTCATGGGTAATATAGTCTTAATATAATATGTAGCTGGGTAGTGTAGTCTTATACATACAGCTATATACAGCTCTCCGGCTCCACCTAGTGTCCACTATAGAATGACATGCTATTGATCACTACAGGAAGTACTACTGAACGGCCAGCTGAGGGCGCCGTCCGAGGAGTATAAATACTCGGGCGTGGGCCCAACTTGGCCAGAGACAATCTGGAAACCGGAAGCTAGTAACTACAAACTAGACCTCCATGTTTTGTTACAAGTCGATTAAAGCCTTGCTTTATGTATGACCAAGTGCATAGTGAGTCTTTATTACGTCACTGGCCTTGACCACTGGTCTGAGGTCCATGAAGCTTCTTTGGGCACTGGAGCCAGGTGGTGGGGAAACACTGCTGGCAGTGATGGCCTCGGTGATGTGGTCCCACATCCTTCTTTCTGGAGGGCCTCCTGACCCCTGTGGGTAGAGGGTCTGTCTTACAGTGTTGACACCCTGCACAAAGCTGGAGTGCTGTGTGCGAGAGCCTGGGTGTCCTTTCATTGGCTTGTTGAGCCATTTGTGTTAGTGCTTGTGGTAAACCACTGCTAACTCTGTACATGTCTGTGTGGTAAACCACTGTTAACTCTGTACAGGTCTGGGCATGTCTCCGCCCCTGGCTCCACCCCTAAGCCCGGGTATAAAGGTAACTCACCACCCTTCCCCCGGGAGCTCATCCGAGACGCCACAACTTACGCGGCCGCCATCGCAACGCTAAAGGAACAATACGTGAGGCCTGTTAACGAGGTCTACGCCAGACACCTCCTGGCTACCCGAAAACAGCACCCCGGGGAATCGGGTGCCGAATATTTACTGGCACTGAGAGTCCTCGGCCGGGCCTGTAATTGCAAAGCGGTGACGGCCAAGGAATGCACGGAAGACCTGATCCGAGACGCCTACGTAGCCGGCATCAGGTCCAACTATACTCGGCAGAGGCTGCTGGAACAGAGGGGGCTCGACCTGCCGAAGACGGTGGCCCTTGCTAACTCGTTAGACATGGCCCTCCAGAACATGGACGCCTACCCCCCTGACCGGATGGCCACGTGGATGTCACGGGAGCAGCCATCTTGGGACCCGGTAAGGCCACAAGCCGCCAGCAGCCCAACTACAGCTGCAATGACCAGAGGCCAGAAATGCTACTTCTGCGGCCAGGCCAAGCACCCCAGACAGCAATGCCCAGCAAAGGACGCGACCTGCTCCAAATGCGGCAAGAAAGGCCACTACGCGAGAGTGTGCAGGGCGAAATCGACCCCCAATTCCAGCAGTGCCGCGTGTGAACCATGCAGGCCGCCATTTTGGACCCCACCAACCACGTGTGAGCCGTGCGGGCCACCATTTTGGGCACCACCAGCCGCGGGGGAGCCGCCATCTTGGACACCATTTCGGGACCAGGCCCCCGGCGCGGGCGAATACTACAGTGACCCACCGACCTCGACGATGGCCTCCATCACCCTTGACCAATCTAGGCCCCATCAACTAGCCAGGTCCATGATGAACGTAAAGGTAAATGGCCATGCCACAAATTGCCTTTTCGACTGCGGAAGCACGGAGAGCTTCATCCACCCCGACACGGTGCGACGCTACTCCCTATCGGTTATGCCCACACGTCACCAGGTCTTTATGGCCTCAAAGTCCCATACGGCGGATGTCGGCGGCTACTGTGTAGCGACTCTGACAGTGAACGGCGTGGAGTACAGAGATTTTAAATTCCTCGTCCTGCCACAGCTCTGCGCTCCCGTACTGCTAGGATTAGACTTCCAGTGCCATCTGGAGAGCGTCACGATGGCATATGGCGGGCCCCTGCCCCCAGTTACAGTCTGCAGCCGGCAGAATTTAAACACGGCGCCGCGCAAAGTATGCAGCCTGTCCACCCTGAAGGTCAACCCCCCCCCCCCGTTGTTCACTAACCTCACCAAAGACTGCAAGCCAATTGCTACTAAAAGCAGGCGGTACAGTGCCGGGGATAGGAGCTTTATTAAATCAGAAGTAGAAAGACTCCTGAGGGAAGGGATTATCGAGGGCAGCACCAGCCCATGGCGAGCCCAAGTGGTGGTAGTGAAGACCGGCGAAAAACAGCGCCTGGTTATTGATTACAGCCAGACGATCAATCGATACACGCAATTAGACGCATACCCACTTCCCCGCATATCTGACATGGTCAACCAGATAGCACAATACCGGGTATTCTCGATGATTGATCTGAAGTCGGCATACCACCAGCTCCCCATCAGGCCTGAGGACCGCCAGTACACGGCCTTCGAGGCTGACAGTCGCCTCTACCACTTCCTCCGAGTCCCCTTCGGCGTCACCAACGGTGTCTCGGTCTTCCAAAGGGAGATGGACCGGATGGTTGACCAGAACGCGCTGCAGGCCACCTTCCCCTATCTAGACAACGTCACCAACTGCGGCCATGACCGGCATGACCACGACGCCAACCTAGAAAATTTCCTCCGTACGGCCCAACGGCTGAATCTGACATACAACAGAGAAAAATGTATGTTCCGCACCACGCGCCTCGCTATTCTTGGCTGCGTGGTGGAAAACGGAGTCATCGGCCCCGACCCCGACCGAATGCACCCCCTCCTGGAACTACCCCTCCCCCACTGCCTAAAAGCCCTGAAGAGATGCCTAGGGTTCTTCTCTTACTACGCCCAGTGGGTGCCCAACTATGCGGACAAAGCCCGGCCCCTCATCAAGTCAACCTCCTTCCCCCTGACGGCAGAGGCCCGTGCGGCCTTCACCCTCATAAAAGAGGACATTGCGAAGGCCACAATGCACGCAGTGGATGAGTCCATCCCTTTCCAAGTGGAGAGCGATGCATCTGACTTCGCCCTAGCCGCAACCCTTAACCAGGCGGGGAGACCCGTGGCCTTCTTTTCACGGACCCTCCAGGGCCCCGAAATTCGACACTCCTCAGTCGAGAAGGAGGCCCAGGCGATAGTGGAGGCTGTACGGCACTGGGGGCATTACCTGGCCGGTAAACGTTTCACCCTGCTCACTGACCAACGGTCAGTAGCATTTATGTTTAACAACAGACAAAGGGGGAAAATCAAAAATGATAAGATATTGCGGTGGAGGATCGAGTTATCCACCTACAACTACGATATCTTATACCGGCCCGGGGAACTTAATGAGCCCCCAGACGCCCTATCCCGTGGGACATGTGCCAACGCACAAGTCGATAGGCTACGGACCCTCCACAATGATCTCTGCCACCCGGGGGTCACCAGGTTCTTCCATTTTATTAAAGCTCGCAACCTGCCTTACTCCATCGAGGAGGTCAGGACCACGACCAGGAACTGCCAGGTCTGCGCCGAATGCAAACCGCATTTTTATAGGCCAGACAGGGCACACCTGATTAAAGCCACCCGCCCCTTCGAACGTCTCAGCGTCGATTTCAAGGGGCCCCTTCCCTCCTCTGACCGCAACACGTACTTCCTCAATATTATTGACGAGTACTCCCGTTTCCCCTTCGCCATCCCCTGCCTGGACATGACCAGCGCCACAGTCATCAGGTGCCTCAACGACCTGTTCGCCATATTTGGCTTCCCCAATTACATCCACAGCGACAGGGGCTCGTCGTTCATGAGCGATGAGCTGCGCCAGTACCTGCTCGAGAAGGGCATAGCCACGAGCAGGACTACCAGCTACAACCCCCGGGGTGACGGACAGGTAGAGAGGGAGAACGCAATGGTGTGGAAGACCGCCATGCTCGCCCTAAAATCCAAGGGCCTCCCAATCTCCCGCTGGCAAGATGTCCTCCCCGATGCGCTCCACTCCATACGATCACTGCTCTGTACTGCCACAAACGCCACCCCTCACGAGAAGATGTTCGTCTTCCCCAGGAAATCCACCTCGGGGACATCACTACCGCCATGGCTGACGTCTCCGGGACCCGTCCTGCTCAGGAAACACGTGAGGAGCCATAAGACGGACCCCCTGGTCGAAAAGGTTCACCTCCTCCATGCCAACCCACAGTACGCCTACGTGGCGTATCCTGACGGGCGGGAGGACACAGTCTCAATTCGAGACCTCGCACCCTCAGGTACCACCAGAAACACCATCGATCACCATCCAATACCTCCACCCACCACCACTACCCACGACGCACCACCGGGGTGTCTACCACGAACTGACGACATGCCGGCGCCATCCCTACCCCGAGAGGACGACACGCCAGTGCTCCGTCCCACGCGAGAAGCGGCCGCGGGCAAAGAACCGCCGCAACCGGCACCACGAAGATCATTACGGCAGACAAGACCCCCGGAGAGACTTTCGTATACAAACTTTTGAAACACTTCACCCCACCGGACTCTTTTTTAAACGAGGGGTGAATGTGGTAAACCACTGCTAACTCTGTACATGTCTGTGTGGTAAACCACTGTTAACTCTGTACAGGTCCGGGCATGTCTCCGCCCCTGGCTCCACCCCTAAGCCCGGGTATAAAGGTGACTCACCACCCTTCCCCCGGGAGCTCTTAGGATGGATCCACTAGCAGAGGCATGCTCCAGTTCTTAGTCAATAAAAGCCTACTTCGTATAAGTTCAACTCGTAGTCTTTGGTGTTGTTGATAGTGCATCAGTGCTGAAGCACTTTTACCATTTTTATGTGTGGAAGGCAACTCAGCTTTAGGAGCTGAAGACTGTCATTTTGGAATTATTTTTAATTTATTTTTCAGAAGGCGGTTGAGCTGTAAGGGCTAAAGACTGCCTATTTTTGAATGATTTTTATTTTTGGAAGGCAGTTCCCTTTGAGGGCTCGACACTGCTTTCTAAAATGACAGGCTAGCTTTAAGAGAATGCTGCCTTGCTCCAGGGATGCTACGGCCACACTACACTGGGCCTCCTGCTGAGAGTATCACCCGAATCAACGCGTTACACGGTAGGTTCTGCGCTCAGATCATTTAAATCAGCGGGCAGCACCAAAACACAGCGCTGCCTGCGCTCGTTTCACGGTCGGGAGTTAACCTCGCTCCTGCGGTGGCACTGGCCATTTTCCATCACTATCAGATTTCAAGGCCTAAGTCGAGGAGTGCGGACTTTGAACCCACGACCTTCTGACCCAGAGGTGAGAGTTCTACCTACTGAGCCACGGCTGAGATCAAAGGTCGTCACCAGCCCTGTGTAAACCCTGGGATAATTTAAGAAACAATTGGTTGCTACAATGGGGAGGGGCTTTCAGGGACAGTCTGCCTGCATGAAACATAGAAACATAGAAGATAGGAGCAGGAGTAGGCCATTCGGACCCTCGAGCCTGCTCCGCCATTCAATGCGATCATGGCTGATCATCCAAATTCAGTACCCTGTCCCTGCTTTCTCCCCATATCCCTTGATCCCTTTAGCCTTAAGAAATATATCCAACTCCTTCTTGAATATATTTAATGAATTGGCCTCTACTGCCTTCTGTGGTAGAGAATTCCACAGGTTCACCACTCTCTGGGTGAAGAAATTCCTCCTCATCTCTGTCCTAAATGGCTTACTCCTTATCCTCAGACTGTGACCCCTGGTTCTGGACTCCCCGGCCATCGGGAACATCCTTCCTGCATCTAGTCTGTCTAGTCCTGTTAGAATTTTATAAGTTTCAATGAGATCCCCCCTCATTCTTCTAAACTCCAGTGAATACAAGCCCAATCGACCCAATCTCTCCTCATACGTCATTCCTGCCATCCCAGGTATCAGTCTGGTGAATCTTCACTGCACTCCTTCCATGGCAAGAACATCCTTCCTCAGATAAGGTGACCAAAAGTGCACACAATTGTAATGTATGTAATGTATATATACCTTAAGGGAGAGAACTACTTTTTACAGCTCCTGTATACTGTAGTACCGGCAGTGACCACACCTGTATATAAACCCTGAGTAGTGATCTGTACAGATAGTTCTAGAGTAACCCTTATTCAGTAAACACCTGTTGAATCATTCCCTGCAGCCTGTTGTCTGATTATTGAAGGACACAACATTAAGATACACGGACCTAACAACAATACTCAAGATGTGGTCTCACCAAGGCCCTGTACAACTGCAGCAAGACATCCTTGTTACGAAGGCCAACATACCATTTGCCTTCTTAACCACCTGCTGCACCTGCATGCTTACCTTCAGCGACTGGTGCACAGGGACGCCCAGGTCTCATTGCACTTTCCCTTCTCCCAATCTATTGCCATTCAGATAATAATCTGCCTTCTTGTTTTTGACACCAAAGAGGATAATCTCGCATTTATCCACGTTATATTACATCTGCCATGCATCTGCCCAATCACCCAACCTGTCCAAATCATACTGTAGTTTCTCAGCATCCTCCTCACAGCACACACGCCCACCCAGCTTTGTGTCGTCTGCAAACTTGGAGATATTACATCTAGTTCCCTCGTCCAGATCATTAATATATATTGTGAATAGCTGGGGCCCACTAGTCACTGCCTGCCACTCGGAAAAAGAGCCGTTTATTCCAACTCTTTGCTTTCTGTCTGCCAACCAGTTTTCTATCCAAGTCAATACCTTGCCCCCAATCCCATGTGCCTTAACTTTACACACTACTATCTTATGCGGGACCTTATCGAAAGCCTTTTGAAAGTCCAAATACACCACATCCACTGGTTCTCCCTTATCTATTTTACCAGTTACATCCTCAAAAAATTCCAGTAGATTAGTCAAGCACGATTTACCTTTTGTAAATCCATGTTGACTTTGTCCGATCCGGTCACTGTTTCCCAAGTGCTCTGCTATTACATCTTTTATAATGGACTCTAGCATTTTCCCCACTACCGATGTCAGGCTTACTGGTCTGTAATTCCCCGTTTTCTATCTACCACCTTTTTTGAACAGTGTGGTAACATTAGCTACCTGCCAATCCATGGGTACTGTTCCAGAGTCTATTGAATTTTGGAAGATGACCAGCAATGCATCCACTATTTCTAGGGCCACTTCCTTAAGTACCCTAGGATGTAGATTATCAGGCCCTGGGGATTTATCGGCCTTCAATCCCGTCAATTTCCCTAACACCATTTCCCTACAAATACTGATTTCCATCAGTTCCTCCCTTTCATTAGACCCTATGTTCCCTGACATCTCTGGGAGGTTATTTGTGTCCTCCTTTGTGAAGACAGAACCAAAGTATGTATTTAATTGGTCTGCCATTCCTTTGTTCCCCATTATAAATTCCCCTGATTCTGACTGCAAGGGACCTATGCTTGACTTCACCAATCTTTTTCTCTTCACATATCGATAAAAGATTTTACTGTCAGATTTTATGTTCCTTGCAAGCTTACTCTCGTACTCTATTTTCCCCCTCTTAATTAATCCCTTTGTCCTCCTTTGTTGAATCCTAAACTGCTCCCAATCCTCAGGTTTACTGCTTTTTCTGGCCAATTTATATGTCCTCTCCTTGGATCTTATTCTATCTCTAATTTCCCTTGTTAGCCACGGTTGAGTCACCTTTTTTGTTTTATTTTTATGCCAAACTGGGATAAACAAATTCTGTAGTTCATCCATTCGATCTTTTAATGTTTGCCCTTGCCTATCCATCGTCAACCCTTTTTGTGACATTCCCCAATCAATCCTACTCAACTTACACCTCATACCATCGTAGTTTCCTTTATTTAAATTCAGGACCCTAGTCTCTGAGTCAACTATTTCACTCTCCATCTTAATGAAGAATTCTATCATATTATGATCACTCCGACCCAAGGGGCCTCGCACAACAAGATTGCTAATTAATCTTTTCTCATTACATAATACCCAGTCTAAGAGGGCCTGATCTCTAGCTGGTTCTTTGACATATTGGTCCAGGAAACCATCCCGTATACACTCCAGGAATTCCTCCTCCACAGTATTGTTACTAATTTGGTTAGCCCAATCTATATGTAGATTAAAGTTACGATGGACTGAATGGCCTTCGCCATCTGTAATCATCTTGTGATCCTGTGATACATGCTGTGAGGCCTGTGCGATGTCCTGTGCAGGGGTTGCTTGTTGTGGTGAGCAAAAGGAACAAGGGGAGCATCTTTCAATGGAGTCGGTCACAATTAATTTAGGTGGCATGGGAAGCTTGTTGCTTAGTGTTATGTATTTTGTGTTCTCCTCCCACCTGTGGTGGCGCTGTCACAGGAGATAAATGGTTGGGTGTTCCCTGTTAAGTTTAGCTCTCTTTGTTTGGAACTTGCCAGAACTTCCTTTCCTTCCAATAAAGCACTTCATGTTTGAATCTCTGAGTTCTGAGTCCTAAATTGTGTCTAGTTAGAAAGGTACCGACACAACAAGTAGTAACGAGGAGCAGATGAATCTGTGTACGTATGGGTGCAGTGAGTAAACAGAAATTTTAATTTGAAACGTGAGGTGGCTACTATATTAGGAAACATCGGTGATTTTGATGAAAATGTGGAGCAATGGAGCGCATATACGGAACGTTTTGACTATTTTGTATTCGCGAATGCGGTGGCAAATGAAAAGGTCGTGCCTACCTTTTTGAGTGTAATCGGGCCGAAGACATTCAATTTACTTCGCAGCCTCGTGCAGCCAGATAAGCCAGGAACTAAAACATATAAGCAACTAGTGGAAATTCTTGGAGCACATTTTTCACCAAAACCTCTGGTTATTGCTGAGAGATTTAGATTTCACAAACGGAATCAAGAGGAGGGGGAATCAGTGACAATGTTTATTGCTGCTTTAAAAAGGTTATCAGAACACTGCGAGTTCAAGGAGGTGCTGAAGGACACCATTAGAGACAGACTCATGTGTGGTCTGCAAAATGCAACCACGCAGAAGTGCCTTCTTACTGAGGACAACCTTACTCTTGAAAAGGCCATTGAAGTTAGTGTCTCCATGGAGATGGCGGAAAAGGAGGCTCACCAGTTGAGTTCAACAGGGAGAGTTCACAAGGTGTCGTCTGAGCCTAAAGGTGCGCGGAACGGCAAATGTTACCGTTGTGGGAAAACGGGCCATCACGCTAATGACTGCTGGTGTACGGAGCTGGAATGCCGAAATTGTGGCAAAAAGGGTCACATTGAACGCGCCTGTAGAAGTAAAAAAATAACAGACAGAGCTGGGAAGCATGGAAGCAAAATGTCTGTATTTGGACAAGAGAGGAAAAAGAGTGTTCATTCAGTGCAGTATGATGGAACAAGCAAAACAGAGGGGAGCGACACCTCTGAGGAGGAAGAGGTACACATACTGACGGTTGCAGGTGATTCAAATGGCTACTGGGTGTCACCACTGGTGGAGGGACAATCAGTGCGGATGGAGGTGGACACAGGCGCGGCTGTGTCCCTTGTTTCAGACACTGTCTACAACAAAATGCTAAAGCATCTTACCCTTCAGCCGACAAACATTGTGCTAAAGACGTATACCGGCAAACCTGTGGCCATGAGAGGCGTCATTGAGGTGACAGTTAAATTGAACAGACAGACTGCAAAACTGCCACTATATGTGGTAAAGGGAAATTACCCATCACTACTGGGACGTGCGTGGCTAGAGAAAACCACGCTGGACTGGCCTGCAGTCCGCATGATGTCAAAAGGGGAGTCAGGTCTGACTGCAGTGTTAAACAAACATGCAGAACTCTTCAATGGGGAACTTGGGAGCATGAAAAAGATCAGCGTGAGACTGGACATTAAACCTGACAGCAAGCCGAAGTTTCACAAAGCCCGACCTGTACCCTATGCAATTAGGCCAAAAGTTGAGGCTAACTTGGAGGCCTTAGTCGAGAATGGAGTCCTGGAGCCTGTGAGCGTGAGCAAATGGGCCACACCCATTGTTCCTGTCCTGAAAAAGGATGGATCTGTTCGAATCTGCGGGGATTTTAAAGTGACTATTAACCCGGTGCTGTCTGCGGAACAGTACCCTCTTCCCCTCATTGATCTTTTTACGGGCCTGGCCGGAGGGCAAAAGTTCAGCAAAATAGACTTATGCCAGGCTTATCTACAAATGCATGTCGATGACAAATCAAAGGAGCTGCTGACAATTGTGACACACAAGGGGCTATACAGGTACTGCCACCTTCCGTTTGGAATTACGTCGGCCCTGCTCTATTCCAAAGGGCAATGGACCAGATTTTGAGTGGACTGCCAGGAGTCCAGTGCTACCTGGACGACATCCTTGTCTCTGGGACAAATGAGGAGGATCATCTTCTGAACTTGGATGCGACACTACAACGACTGAAAGAGTACAGACTCAGAGTTCGTAAAGACAAATGTGAATTCTTTCAGTCTTCAGTTGAGTACCCGGGGCATGTGATTGACGCTATTGGCCTGCATAAGGCGCCATCAAAGGTCAAGGCGATCGTGGAGGCCCCAGCACCCCAGAATGTGAGCCAGTTACGTTCATTTCTGGGGCTGCTTAACTACTATGGGAAGTTTATTCCAGACTTAGCAACATTGCTGAAGCCGTTACATCAGTTGCTATGTCAAGGCAAAACATGGAAATGGACTGAACTGTGCAACGAAGCTTTCGCCCAAGCAATGAAAGCATTGCTGAAATCGGAGGTCCTGACACACTTCGACCCAAAGCTACCCGTGCAGCTAGCATGTGATGCATCACCATATGGTGTGGGAGCAGTCATATCCCACATCATGCCTTCTGGTGAAGAGAAACCTATCGCCTTCACATCACGCACCTTGAACAAGGCCGAAAGTAACTATGCGCAGATCGAGCGCGAGGCCTTGGGAATCGTTTTTGGAATTCGAAAATTTCATCAGTACCTGTTTGGGAGAAGGTACACACTCCTGATGGACCACCGTCCATTGACTTCAATCTTCGGGCCCCACACCGGAATTCCATCTCTCGCTGCAAGCAGGATGCAAAGGTGGGCTTTACTGTTGTCAGGACACACATACGACATCAAATATCGCAAATCAGACTTGCACGGCAACGCAGACGGCCTCTCGAGGCTACCCTTGCCTGTTACTCCCCCAGAGCCTCGTCAGATAGACATCTTCTACTTTAGACACGTGGAGGGAGCACCTGTCACTGCAGTTCAGGTGCGAAGGTACACCCGCAACGATCCAGTCCTGTCTGAGGTAATGGACGATGTCATTCGAGGGAGAGCTATAGGAGATTCTCCTCGTTTGAAACCTTACGTTTCAAAAAGAAATGAGCTCTCCATCCAGGCAGGTTGTCTTCTTTGGGGACGCCGTGTCATCATTCCGCCACCTCTGAGGGAACCTATACTGCAACAACTTCATACAGGCCACAGTGGGATGGTTCGGATGAAGGAAATGGCAAGAAGCTACTTCTGGTGGCCAGGTCTCGATGGGAATATTGAGGAGAAAGCCAAAACATGTTCCCCATGTCAAAGAGTCCAGAATGTTCCACAGCTGGCAACCCTACAGCCCTGGGATTGGCCTGCAGGAGTGTGGCAGCGAGTACATGTGGACTTCGCCGGTCCTTTCAAAGAGAAGATGTTTATGGTGGTTGTAGACGCTCGTAGCAAGTGGCCGGAGGTCGCTGTGATGAGGTCTGCCACGGCAGAGAAAACAATTGAGAAACTTGGTGAGATGTTCAGCCGTTATGGCTCACCGGAACAACTGGTAAGTGACAACGGTCCACAATTTGTATCACAGGAGTTTGCAACCTTCCTGCATGTGAATGGTGTCCAGCACATCAGGTCTGCGCCCTATCATCCCTCTACTAACGGCCAGGCAGAAAGGTTCGTGCAAACTTTGAAGCATGCCTTGAAGGCATCGCAAGGTCAGGGCTCAATCCACCAACGTCTGAACAGCTTCCTGTTGTCCTACAGGAACGAGCTGCATGCCACAACCAAAACTTCCCCCGCTTCGCTCATGATGAAGAGGCAGTTGCGGACAAGTTTTGACTTACTCAAACCTCCAAGGGCAGAGCAGGTTGTCCATCGTCAACAACAAGCTCAAGTTGAAAAGAGAGAGAAAAGAGCCAAGGAGAGACGGTTTCATCCGGGAGAGCACGTCCTAGCTCGAAACTACAACACTGGACCGAAATGGGTTCCTGCTACGGTGATCGCGCAGACGGGTCCTGTGTCTTACACGGTTGAGACTGCTGAGGACGTCGTCTGGAGAAGACACACAGATCAACTGTTGCTAGGAGCAGAGACAGCCACAGAGGCTCCAACGGCTGGTTGGCCTGAACTGTTTCCTGTGGTGTATGTAACCTGTTCCACCTTAAGAGAACTTAGGCCTGTTCCACCTTAAGAGATGTACTACTTTCTCTGGCTGCTGTATACGTAATACCGGTGGTGACCACCGGTATATAAGTACTGTGTAGTGATATTGTATTTAGTATAGTCCTGACATCCAACTAGTAAAGACCTGTTGAGCTTTATTCTTGTAGTCTGTGTCAGTAATTAATCTTAATACAACTGGAACACACAGACATAACAGTGGCGACGAGTCCGATTCTTACCCTGCGGCAGTTTATATCCACGGCGGCTTCGTCCACAGAACGGGCGTCGAAGAGAGGCATCCACCCTCATCACCCTGCTGGAAGACACGTCGCGCGGCAGGCATCGAGAACCCGGAGTGCAGAAGACATCCTGAACTCGAAGCCTCCATCAGCGGCAGTCAGCTATCTTCTTTCTACCTCGGTGGTGGGTAAGCCGGTCAGCGACGCGAGCAGAAAGTCGGCCGCGTTGGCTGTACAGACGGGGGGAGGAAGACGGAGGAATAAGGGCGGTGAGATCGATCGCGACCGGAGATAAGGGCCGGGCCGCATTCGGGCCGAAAGGCGCAGTGCGGGGACATCGATCGCGGCTGGTGATAAGGGCCGGGCCGCTTTCGGGCCAAAAAGGCGCAGCGTCTGGGGTGACTGAAGGCGCGAGAGCCGCGGTGAAGGCGAACGCAGCCAGTGCTAATAACCGGGCTGCAAGAAGGGCTGCGAGGCGCGACATCGGGGAAGCGCGAATGCCCAAGGGAGCCGCGGTGAAGCGGAGACAGCGTCGGGGGAGTTACTAACCGCTGGGAAAAGGGAGCAGCAGCGGCACGCCAAACGCCATTGCAGCCAGTGGGTGAAGACCGCCAAGCGCGGGAAAACCGCCATTTTGTAGGCGGAGGACGAAGACAAGAGCGGGAAGCCGCCATCTTGGGATAAAATAAATTGCAACGATGCCTAAACATGGGAACATTGATACCTTTGATGGCGACATCGAAGATTGGGCCATGTATGTAGAACGCATACAAAATTATTGTAAAGCAAATAAAATCCCAGATGCAGAGAAAGCACTAACGTTATTGAACTTAATGGGTGCGAAGACATATGGGCAATTGAAACACCTTTTATCACCAGATGAACCGGTGGATAAGACGTTCGAGGAGATTGTTACTGTCCTGAAAAATCATCTAAACCCCACGCCGCTGATGCTAGCGGAACGATTTAAATTTTACAGCAGAAGGCAGCTGAAGGATGAAAGCAATGCTGAATATTTAATGGAATTGCGTAAGCTAGCAAAGTTCTGTCAGTTTGGAACGGGACTAACAGACGCGCTAAGAGATAAATTTGTGTGTGGATTATTAAAATAAGATACACAAAAGTGACTGCTCGAGGAGAATGAGCTGACGCTTGAGAAAGCGGTCACTATGGCAGCAGCACACGAAGCCGCAGCGAGAGGCACGGCAGTAATGCAGCTACGGTCACCGGAACACAGTACAAATAAATTGGGTTTGAGTACTGTAAAATGTTATCGTTGTGGAAAGACAACACATGATCAGAACCAGTGTTGGTTTAAAAACCAAGAATGCAGAACGTGTGGCAGGCTTGGCCACATAGCTAAAGTATGCCGGTCAGGAAAGAAGACCAGCAACAAAAAGTCACCGCAAGGAAAATACATAAAGGTGCACAAGGTGACAAAGACCAGTTCGAACGAACAGAAGTCAGATTCAGACACTAGCAGTAATGAACTGGGTAGCTTAAGAGTACACAACGTTGGTAAGGATGCAGATCTCCAGACAATTTGGGTCACTCTTCAGATAGCAGGAGTCCAAGTAAAGATGGAATTGGACACTGGATCGGCATTGACGGTCATGAATAAGAAAGATTACAAAAGGTTATTCCAACATATTCCCCTACGGGATACGGAGATTATATTGAAAACATACACGGGGCAAAGAGTGTACCCCATCGGAAAGATAGAGGTAAAAGTGGTCCACAAGGGCGAAGAAAGCCAAGTAATGGACTTATATGTGCTACCTGAAGGAGGTCCACCACTACTGGGACGGGAGTGGATTAGGAAAATGAATATGGACTGGCACTCCTTAAAAGCACTAACGGTAGATTCCGGGGAAACAGATGTCAAACCTAAACGATTGTCCAAAATATTGGATGATGCTAAAGAGGTGTTCCAGCAAGGACTGGGAACACTGAAAGGAATTACGGCAAACATCAAGATTGATGAACATGCACAACCAAAATTTTTCAAAGCCAGACCGGTACCCTATGCAATATGACCTACTGTAGAAGCGGAACTGGAAGCGCTAGAACGTTCAGGTGTACTGTCTAAGGTAGATTGGAGTGAGTGGGCTACGCCCATTGTTCCCGTTATGAAACGTCCTTCAAGCAACAAGCCAGGAGAACCAGGGAAGGTTCGCATCTGTGGAGATTTCAAGATCACCGTTAATCCGGTGCTTCACACGGTGCAGTATCCGCTTCCGCGGATTGAGGATATTTTTGCTTCGTTGTCTGGAGGGAAACACTTCACCAAGATAGACCTGGCGCAGGCGTACTTGCAGATGGAGGTTGATGAAGAGTCACGCCAGTACCTCACGATCAACACGCATAGAGGTTTGTACCGGTATAATAGGCTGGTTTTTGGAGTGGCATCGACTCCGGCAATTTGGCAGAGGGCCATGGAGCAGGTATTACAGGGAATTCCAGGCACACAATGTTACCTGGACGACATTCTGATTACAGGTGATGGTGATGAAGAACACCTCGCGAACTTGGAACTGGTGCTCAACAGACTGAAAGAGTATGGACTTAGAGTTAATTGGCAGAAATGTGAGTTCTTTCAGAAGCGGATCTCGTACTGTGGTCATGTCATTGACCGGGAGGGGCTTCATAAGTCTCCTGACAAGATAGAGGCAGTTGTAAAGGCTCCCGCTCCGGATAATGTCTCTCAGTTGAGGTCGGTTCTGGGATTGATTAACTATTACCATAAGTTTCTACCGAATCTATCCACGGTACTGCACCCACTGAACGCTCTTTTACAGAAGGGGGTACCATGGGAATGGAGCGAAAACTGTAAGAAAGCATTTCGCAAAAGCAAAGAATTGATCACCTCAGAGGAAGTGTTGGCACACTTCAACCCGACACTGCCTATTCGGTTGGCTTGTGATGCTTCTCCATATGGTATTGGGGCAGTACTCTCACACAAGTTGCCAAATGGCACGGAAAGGCCAGTCGCGTTTGCATCCAGATCATTGACCTCCGCTGAGCGCAACTATGTGCAGATCGATAGGGAGGCTCTCAGCCTTGTATGGGGAGTGAAGAAGTTTAATCATTACCTGCAGGGCCAAAAATTCACACTTCTGACAGACCATCAGCCGTTGGTATCCATTTTTAACCCTAAGAAGGGTGTTTCGGTGATGACAGCACAGCGACTCCAGAGATGGTCCCTTTTCCTAGGGGCACATCAATATCAAATAGAATTCAAAGGTACAAAGCAGCATGGCAATGCTGATGGGCTGTCGCGCCTGCCACTACCTGAAGCAGAAGAGACGAAGAAAGTTGACCCTGTTGAGTTATTTCATTCGACCATCATCGAGTGTTTACCAGTCACCAATGCAAGTATTGAAAGAGAAACCAGGAACGACCCGACACTGTCCCGAGTTTACGAGGTGACAGTGAAGGGATGGCCAACACATGGTGATCCTCTGTTACCGGCATTCTCGGCAAGGCGAGACCAGCTGTCCGTCTGCCATGGTACTTTGATGTGCGGGACAAGAGTGATTATTCCTCCCAAGTTACGGGAAAGAGTTCTAAAGGAACTGCATGAAGGTCATCTGGGGGGAGTTAAGATGAAAAGTCTTGCTAGGGCTTATGTATGGTGGCCAGGCATTGACCAACAGATAGAGGAGTTGACAAAAAGCTGCGCTGGGTGCCAAAAAGTGCAAAATGCACCTCCGATCGCACCGCTACACCCATGGGAATGGCCTTCAGCCCCATGGCAACGCGTACATATTGACTTTGCTGGTCCATTCATGGACTCCATGTTCCTAATTGCGGTGGACGCACATTCCAAATGGCCAGAAGTGATCAAGATGAATACCACTACTTCAGAAAAGACAATTGCGGTGTTAAGAACAATATTCGCAAGGAACGGATTGCCAGAACAGATATGTTCGGACAACGGACCACAGTTCGTGTCGGAAGAAATCCAAAAATTCTTAAAGAAGAATGGGGTGAAACATTATACCTCTGCCCCGTATCATCCGGCGACAAACGGGTTGGCCGAGAGATTTGTCCAAACATTCAAAAAGGCAATAATGGCCGTGAACGATGATCAGATTCCGTTACAACACAAGGTGGACAATTTCCTAATGGCATATCGAAACGCCGCTCATGCAGTGACTAACCAAAGTCCTGCCATGATGTTTTATAACAGGAGGTTGCGGTCCAGGTTGGACTTGTTAAAACCAAATGTGCGGAGGGAAGTGGAAAACAAACAGTTCCGGCATATTAATAACAAGTCCACTCGAAGTTTCGACGTAGGACAACCAGTGTTGGCAAGGAGCTATGGAAACGAAAAATGGCAGTCCGGAACAATTCGGGCCAGACAAGGACCTCTGATGTACACAGTAGATATTGGTAACAATGTGATAAGGCGTCATGCGGATCAACTGGTAGAATCAAGAGCAAGGGTCGAACCCATGGTTGCGACAGAGACAACTGTGGAAGACGTTAATGAACCTGAAGCATCTACCTCGGCAGGGACTGTACCTGATGATGACGTCCAATACATAGGAAACCAACAAGCAGAGTCACCTCAGCAACAAGAATCAGAGACCACTGAAAGGCGTTATCCAAACCGAATCAGAAGGCCTCCTGAGAGACTGAACCTTTGAACTGTTTATACCTGAAGTTATATATGTATATATGTTATTATGTTATGTTAAATGGGGATATGACTGTTAAGCTAAAAAGGGAGGATTGTGGTGTATGTAACCTGTTCCACCTTAAGAGAACTTAAGCCTGTTCCACCTTAAGAGATGTACTACTTTCTCTGGCTGCTGTATACGTAATACCGGTGGTGACCACCGGTATATAAGTACTGTGTAGTGATATTGTATTTAGTATAGTCCTGACATCCAACTAGTAAAGACCTGTTGAAATTTATTCTTGTAGTCTGTGTCAGTAATTAATCTTAATACAACTGGAACACACAGACTTAACATTTCCGGATGATACCGCAAACCAGCATCCTTTGCCACAGTGCTCTTCTCCAACACAGGAAGTCACAGGGACTGTTCCACCTGTGCAAACTCCTGACTTTCGACTGACACAGGCACCTTCTCCATCCAGGCCTGTGTCAATGCCTACTGCTGGGGAAGCCAGCGATGACCGCCGGTACCCTGTCAGAGAGCGGCGGCCTCCAAGATGCTTGGATCTGTAGGCTTAGTGACTTACCCACAAGACTGAGGCAGAATAAACCCCAGGGTAAAGTCAGGGGTTGAGGCAGTCTACCTCTACCCTAGGTTCGTTGAGTGCATTGAAAGTAACTTACCTGTTGAGGAATAATGTGGACCTTCCATTTAAGAGTGGAGGAAATGTTATGTATTGTGTGTTCTCCTCCCACCTGTGGTGGCGCTGTCACAGGAGATAAATGGTTGGGTGTTCTCTCGGTTAAGTTTAGCTCTCTTTGTTCGGAACTTCCCAGAACTTCCTTTCCTTCCAATAAAGCACTTCATGTTTGAATCTCTGAGTCCTAAATTGTGTCTAGGTAGAAAGGTACCGACAGAACACTTAGCAATGGATGCCTGTGAAGTTGTTTTGGACTGGCCTTCTTCAGATGGGTAGAGCTGGAACATTTTATATGTTCATAAAGAGACTGTTTAACAACAGCAGTTTGTGTCTCCACATCTGTGGAACACTAAGGGTTGGATACTCAATGCTGTGTGCCAGAACGGATGGGGTGATATTCGCCGGAGCAATGCTTCTCCCCCTTAGCTTAAGTTCTTCCTAATTATAACCTTGCTTCTGATAAAACAAGCGAATCATTAAAGTCTCCCTCAGCCCTTCTTCAATCCAATTATTGGTAAGAGAGGAGGAGCTCCCTGACTGTGATTGTTTGCGCGATGTCAATGAGTTTGTTATTTGCGATATGTAACATCCCTAAACAGATTAGATCAGGCTGTGGGATGACAGGAAGCTTTGTTGCAAGTCTGGAGATTGTAGTCACTGGAGATGTTGGCCTAGAAATCCCCCTGTGCAGCGCCCATTTTTCAGGCACCGACCGGCCTCCTTAGCCCCCGATATGGCAGGCACGAAGCGCGCACATTTCGGAACGCCCGCCATATTGGGAAAGGAAAAGAAAGTCCTTGTCCTGTGCCCACACCTGAAGCAGGCATTAGCAGGAGTGCTCCTTAGGACCACACATTTAAAGAACGTGGGCTGTCACTGCTCCCTGCCACCCCACCTCCATATCCTCCTTGACCTGCATATCCCCCTTGACCTCCATATCCCCCCGACCTCCATTGCCCCCGCACTCCCCCCCCCCGGCCTTCGCTTATCTGCCTTGTTCTGGAAGCTGTGATTCGGGCTCTGCTCCGACCTGCCTGCTGTGACCCCCAGGGCTGCAGTCTGTGCTCCCGTGGAGGGCGAGGCCTCCACTGGTCCCTGGAACTTTCTTAGCTGGTGCCCTGTTCCAGATTCCAGTGAAGCTTCCGCTTGCCCCATTGGAGATTCCACAGAGGAGAAAGCTTTCGTGATGTAAAGGACCGCTGTACACCCTCACAGACTGACCTCAATGACCGTACGTAGGTACAATGTTCATTTAACATACTGCGTTTCAGGCAAAAGCCCAGGAGTTCTGGATCCCACAGCCATGAAGCCTTTGGCAGAGTTCTCCATCAACCTCCGCCATTTCCTCAGCCACTCCTATTATGTCTGTGAATGATTGAGACACGGACAGCAGGAGTTGAACAAAACAAGTCTTTACTGGTGGAAGTCAATAGTGAAACTAAAAACAACAGAGGCTCACTAGCGCCTTTTATATAGGGGTGGTCACTGCCGGTACTGCAGTCTGAGACCAGTTATTCTCTTAAAGGTACATACACAACAATTCCTCCCCTTTTAGATAAACAGTACATAACATTCATTTAACAACTAAATGATAACTAATTACAATCACAATTACGGTTGCTAGATACATTGGTTAAGTTTAAGCAATTATAAGTTCAGTCTTTGAGGAGGCTTCCTGATTCTGTCTGGATAACGCCTCTTTGGGGTATCAGGTTCTTCTGGCAATGTTGAGTCGGGATCAATGTCGTTGTTTGGTTCATCTGCTTCCAATATTACCGGTTCTGCGGTAGCTGCAATTGGTACGTCGATTTCATTACCAGGTGTATCAGATCGTGGTGTGGAGTTGACGTTTTCCAGTGACTCTAGAATCTGGTCAGCATGGCGTCTTACAATGCTCTCTCCAACATGCACGGTTTACATGAGAGGTCCTTGCCGTGTACAAATCGTTCCTGGCTGCCATTTCTCAGTGCGGTAGTCCCGGGCCAAAACTGGTTGACCTATCTTAAAACTCCTGGTCGGCCTTTCATTCATATTCTGAAACTGCCTGTTCTCCACATCTCTTCGGACGTTTGGCCTAACCAAATCCAAGCGGCATCGTAGTCTTTGATTGAAGAACATCATGGCTGGAGTTTGGTTGGTAACCGCATGTGTCGCATTCCGGTAGGCAAACAAGAAGTTGTCCACCTTGTGTTGTAGGGGTATATCTTCATTACACATTGCCTTGATAGCCTTCTTGAATGTTTGGACAAACCTCTCGGCCAATCCATTAGTGGCTGGATGATATGGGGCAGATGTGTAATGCTTAACACCATTGTTTTTTAAGAACCTCCGGAACTCTTCAGACACAAACTGTGGTCCATTGTCAGAGCAAATCTGTTCAGGCAGCCCATTCCTGGCTAATATGGTTCGTAAAACTGTGATAGTTTTTTCCGTGGTGGTTGAGGACATTTTTATTACCTCTGGCCACTTTGAATGTGCATCCACCGCAATTAAAAACATCGAGTCCATGAAGGGACCAGCAAAATCAATGTGCACCCTTTGCCATGGGGATGAGGGCCACTCCCATGGATGCAGAGGAGCTTGTGGTGGGGCGTTTTGGACCTTCTGGCATCCTGCACAGCTCTTGGTCATCTCTTCGATTTCTCTATCGATTCCCGGCCACCACACAAACGCTCTGGCTAAGTTCTTCATTTTTACCCCACCCAGATAACCCTCATGAAGCTCATTGAGCACTCTATCCGTCAACTTAGGTGGAATTACTACTCTGGATCCACACATCAAGGTTTCTCTGCACACTGACAGTTGTTCTCTTCTCGGCGAGAATGCTGGCAGCAGTGGTTCGCCATGTGCTGGCCATCCCTTCACCGTTAAATCATAGACCCGTGATAGTGTCGGGTCATTCCGTGTTTCCTTTTCTATGTTTGCATTCGTCACAGGGAGACATTCGACTATGGTCGAGTGGAATAACTCCATTGGATCCACTGCAAGGTCTTCTTCTTCCACCATCGGCAACGGTAGGCGTGACAATCCATCAGCATTCCCATGCTGTTTAGTTCCTTTGTACTCGATGTCATATTGGTGTGCCCCTAGGAAAAGGGACCACCTCTGCAGCCGTTGTGCTATCATTATCGGTACGCCCTTCTGAGGGTTGAAAATGGAGACAAGAGGTTGATGATCGGTTAGTAGAGTAAATTTTTGACCGTGCAGGTAGTGATTGAACTTCTTCACCCCCCACACTAGGCTGAGGGCCTCTCTGTCAATCTGGGCGTAGTTATGCTCGGCAGAAGTTAATGAGCGTGACGCAAAAGCTATCGGCCTCTCTAAACCATCAAGGAATTTACGTGACAGTACCGCCCCAATGCCGTAGGGAGACGCATCACACGCCAGTCTGATCGGCAGTGCTGGGTTGTAGTGAGCCAATACTTCCCTTGAAGTGATTAAGTCCTTACTCTTCTGAAAGGCCCGCTTACAATCATTGCTCCATTCCCATGCTACTCCCGTTCGTAGCAGGGCGTTCAGTGGGTGCAGAATTGTCGACAAATTCAGCAAAAACTTATGGTAGTAATTCACCAATCCGAGGAATGACCTCAGTTGCGACACATTTTCAGGCGCTGGGGCCTTAACAACCACTTCAATTTTGTCAGGGGACTTATGTAACCCCTCTTCATCAATCACGTGGCCACAATACGATATCTGTTTCTTAAAAAACTCGCACTTGGGGCGGTTGGCTCGCAGCCCATGTTCCCGTAGTCTAGTGAGCACCTGTTCTAGGTTGTTAAGGTGTTCACTGTCATCTTCACCTGCCACAAGGATGTCGTCCAAGTAACACTGAGTCCCCGGAATCCCTTGCAGGACTTGTTCCATCGCTCTTTGCCATATCGCCGGAGCCAATGCTACTCCGAATACCAATCGATGATACTGGTAAAGACCTTTGTGAGTGTTTATCGTGAGATACTTCCTAGAGGACTCTTCAACCTCCATCTGCAAATATGCTTGTGCTAGGTCAATTTTTGTAAAACGCTTCTCTCCAGACAGTGAGGCGAAGATGTCTTCTATCCTTGGAAGAGGATATTGTACTGTGTGAAGGACTGGGTTCACCATCACCTTGAAATCCCCACAGATGCGAATCTTCCTTGGCTCTCCGGACTTATTGCTTAACGTTTTCTTCATGACAGGAACGATGGGTGTCGCCCACTCGCTCCAGTTGACCTTAGACAACACGCCTGCCTGCTCCAGATTCTCCAGCTCTGCCTCGACGGCTGGGCGAATTGCATATGGTACTGGTCTTGCTTTGAAAAACTTGGGAACTGCATTCTCTTCTATTTTTATCGAGGCGGTTATGCCTTTAAGCGTGCCCAGTTCTTGTTGAAATACCTCTTTGGCGTTAGCTAAGATTGTTGACAATCGTCCAGGAGTGACGTCTTCATCTTTTTTACCATCCACCGTCATTGCATGAATGGAATGCCAATCTAAGTTTATCTTCCTGATCCATTCACGTCCCAATAACGGTGGTCCACCATTTGGCAGTATGTAGAGATACAATTTCCGTACTTTCTTGCCGTTGTATTCGACAGGCACCCTTATTTTTCCTCTGGGGTATACCTTTTGCCCCGTATACGTCGTCAAGACGATGGATGTCCCTCTCAAGGGTATGTGTGAGAATAGCCGCTCGTAGTCTCGTCGGTTCATGATGGTTAGTGCTGATCCTGTATCCAATTCCATTTTAACTTGGGACCCTGCTATCGTGAGGGTGACCCAAATGGTTTGGTGATCCTCTTTTGCGATTACATTGTGAAGTTTGAGACAGCTTAGTCTCCTGTTCCCGGATTCACGATCGCTCACCTGGTCTTCGGAACTACTGTCCGTCATCTTTTGTACTTTCTTGTACGGTCCCTTAGTAGCCTTTTTGTTGTCGCTGGTCTTCTTCCCAGACCTGCAAACTCGTGCAATGTGTCCCATTTTTCCGCATTGCCTGCATATTTTGTCTTTGGACCAGCAGTCCTTCTGGTCATGGTTAGTTCTGCCGCAGCGATAACATTTTGCAAATCCCCATGTCATTTCGTGGGTGCCGTATTCCTGTGGCTTTTGTTGAATTTCTGCAGCTCCCCTGGCTGCTGCTTCATACAATACTGCCACGCTGAAAGCCTTATCTAGCGTCAGCTCTTTCTCTGATAGTAACTTCTTCTGTGTTCCTTCACTCAGGAGTCCACAGACAAATTTGTCCCGTAGGGTATCTGCCAGTCCTGCTCCGAACTGGCAGTGCTTTGATAGCTTGCGTAGTTCCGTAAGGTACTCAGCATTGCTCTCATCTTTATGCTGAGTTCTCCTGTGGAATTTAAATCTTTCTGCTATCAACAGCGGTGCAGGGTTTAGGTGTTCCTGTAGGACAGCAACAATTTCGTTAAAACTCTTCGCCTTCGGTTTGGCTGGAGTAATCAGGTCCCGCAATAGGCCGTACGTCCTAGCGCCCATTAAGTTTAGCAATATCGATGCCTTTTTCTCCTCAGCTATTTCGTTTGCCTCGAAATATACCTCGACTCTTTCCACATACGTGGTCCAGTCCTCTATTGTATTATCAAAAGCAGTGATACAGCCAGTCTTCGGCATCTTGCAAATCTAAAATGGTGCCTCCCGCGCTTTGCCTTCTTCCCCGATTTAACAAAATGGCACCTCCCGTGCTTTGCCTTCTTCCCCGCTGATTAAGATGGCGCCTCCCGTGCTTTGCCTTCTTCCCTGCTATTGCTAGCGCTGCTTTCCGCGGTTCCCATTGCAACCTACAGCTCCTCGCGGTTTCTTGCGCGTTTAATATTTTTTTAAAATTATTTTCCCGTCGTGGAACAACCCTGTGGGACTCTTGCCTCCCTCTTCTCGGGTCTATACGCAGCCCGGCTTCGTAGCACCGGCCGCGCCCTGTGTGCTCCACCCTCTCTCTCTCTTCTTCCCGACAATGCTGCTCGGCCCCGTTGCAAACCACCCGCTCGAGTTCGCGACCACCGCAGCCCAGGAAGGATCAGTGTACTACCTGCCACCAGCCCGATTAGCTGAAGCACCGTCGACAGGAACCAGGCCCCGCTTCCGACAGCTTCTCCAGCAATCTTCAACTCCGCTAACACAGGGGCGGATGCCCACGGTCGACGCCCGTTTCTACTGCCTCTTACTTTCTTTTCTTCCTGGCCTCGACCTCTGCTCACTTCGCTGTAGGAATGGATCCCAGGAGGTGGTGCAGACTGTAGGTAGGTTCGTATCTGCTCGTCGCCAGTATTATGTCCGTGAATGATTGAGACACAGACAGCAGGAGTTGAACAAAACAAGTCTTTACTGGTGGAAGTCAATAGTGAAACTAAAAACAACAGAGGCTCACTAGCGCCTTTTATACAGGGGAGGTCACTGCTGGTACTGCAGTCTGAGACCAGTTATTCTCTTAAAGGTACATACACAACAACTCCCACTTCTCCGGGTCCCACACTCACTGAATCATCAGGTCTTCACTTTCACGGGCCAATTGCCTCCTCTGAGCTGGAGCCTGGGAGATAGGAAGCAAGTGCGGCAGGTGGTGAGTTAAAGGGTGTTGGGACAGGGGTTGACAAATTCCTCCATGGTCTCGCCCCCTCCCTATCTCTCTAACCTCCTCCTGCCCCACAACCCTCTGAGTCCTCTGCACTCCTCCAATTCTGGCCTCTTGCGCATCCCCCGATTTCCATCGCTTCACCATTGGTGGCCGTGCCTTCTGCTGCCTGGGCCCTAAGCTCTGGAATTCCCTCCCTAAACCTCTCCAGCTCTCTACCACTCTCTCCTCTTTTAAGTCGCTCCTTAAAACTTACCATTGTGACCAACTGCCTAATATCTCCTTATGTGCCTTGGTGTCAAATTCTGCTCCTGTGCAGCGCCTCGGTACATCTTACTATGTTGTTGTTGTTACTAGTTTTCTGGGTAGGTACAGGAATGAGTGTCTCATGTCCGTGGGTAACTAACTACAGTCCCACATCCACACATCTCCAAAGATGACTCGGGCTGATTGATTTATTATCACAATAATCAAACAAGTTTATCTCTCCTGAAATTTGAAAGAGTTTTCTTTGTTATGTTAATGTCGCAAGGAAGCTTTCTAATTCACTTGCACCGGAGCTGTGGTCAGCCCAGGATCTTCTCTCCAGGGAACGGTTGTCTTTCAAACTACAATTCAGCTTATGTGGCTGTCAATTTACCGAGACTAATACACTGACATTACTGACTTTATCTCCTTTTCAATCACTCTGAAAATGTTACGCTTTTTAAGAAAAATATTGTGAAAATAATGTTTCTATCGTAAACTAAACAAGTGGAACAATTATCTCAAAACCCTAAAACTCAACATATTAATTAATATCTGGCAGTGGATTACATTCAAAAGAAACCTATATTTTAAATTCTGCCTTTTCTCTGAATTTTCTGTTAAACTTTTTCAGTGACAGATATTTGGAGTTGAATTGTGTGTTAGTAACTTCTTTTGGGAATTTCCGAGCTAACATATTGTGCCATGCGTAGAATCGCCTCCGTATAAAGCCAAGGAAACTCCAACTGCAAGCAGGCGCTTTGCCAATCAGATTAAATGGGTGATACTATCCCATCGATTTTCTTTATACTCTAAACACATCCACTAGAATGATGGTTAGAAATCCCCACTATTGATCCTATAATTCACTTTACAGACTGCATTCAGACCAAACTCTGAAGCTGGCTTGTGCAATAAATGAACCTCCAACTCCCTTAGCTGATGGTAACTAGTGCAGGAGACCCCTGCAGCCCTGATTAACGTCACAAACTCCTGTACCTGACTCCAGCTAGAAACAGGTCCAGCTCTCTCTCGTAGGAACTCGGCGAATCAGCGCTCTTGTCACTGATGGGATGGGACCGTGAAGAAAGTGACTGGTCTCTGCAATGACCAACCGTCACCACCAGAGGCACAATTGCTGCCACTCATCACCCACTCCGTGTTGGCATCTTACAGCCCCAGAGACACCCGCGCGGGAGCAGGTCATTATTGAATCAGACGGGATTTCGCGGTGTGGCCCACGGAACCCTAGTACGAATGGGGACCTGGGAGTGGAAGAAAGGGAGAGTGCTGGGTGTAATGTTCACTACTGGCTGAAGACCTTCAGCCCATGTCCACCACAGCACTGTCTGTAACACTTAAGGTCACCACTCCCTTGAATTTCTTTGAATCTGGATCCTTCCTGGGATCTTTGTCAGATCTTCAGCTAGTGACTGACACATCTCCCCAGTATCTCCAGGGCAAGGGCAGCTATCAGAGGCACTGACTGTCAGAGGAGTCTAAGCAAGACTACTTTATCTGTGCCCTGGTGAGAGGAAATCTATGTTTAGGGAGAAGATGCTTTCTGTGATTCTCACTCATTTTCTTCCAATCTAGCCTTTAAGTCCCTGTCCCATTTAACATACTATTACCCCTCGATCTCTCTCCCGATCATACCATGTCCCATTTAACACACACTATAACCCCTCACTCTCTTTCCCGATCATTCCCTTTCCCATTTTTAAAAATTAATTCATGGGATGTGGGCGTTGTAGGCAAGACTAGCATTTAGTGCCCATCCCTAATTTCCCTTGAGAAGGTGGTGGTGAGCCGCCTTCTTGAACCACTGCAGTCCGTGTGGTGAAGGTACTCTCACAGTGCTGTTAGGGAGGGAGTTCCAGGATTTTGATCCAGCGGCGATGAAGGATTGGCGATATATTTCCAAGTCAGGATGGTGTGTAACTTGGATGGGAACCTGGAGGTGGTGGTGTTCCCATGCACCTGCTGCCCTTATCCTTCTAGGTGGAATAGGTCGTGGGTTTGGGAGGTGCTGCCGAAGAAGCCTTGGCGAGTTGCTGCAGTGCACCTTGTAGATGGTACACACTGCAGCCACGGTACGCCGGTGGTGGAGGGAGTGAATGTTTAAGGTGGTGGATGAGGTGCCAATCAAGCGGGCTGCTTTGTCCTGGATGGTTTCGAGCTTCTTGAGTGTTGTTGGAGCTGCACTCATCCAGGCAAGTGGAAAGTATTCCATCACACTCCTGACTTGTGCCTTGTAGATGGTGAAAAGGCTTTGGGGAGTCAGAAGATGAGACACTCGCCGCAGAATACCCAGCCTCTGACCTGCTCTTGTAGCCACAGTATTTATGTGGCTGGTCCAGTTAAGTTTCTGCTCAATGGTGACCCCCAGGATATTGATGCTGTGGGATTCGGTGATGATAATGCCGTTGAATGTCAAGGGGCAGTGGTTAGGCGCTCACTTGTTGGAGATAGTCATTGCCTGGCACTTGTGTGGTGCGAATGTTACCTGCTACTTATCAGCCCAAGCCTGAATGTCATCCAGGTCTTGTTGCATGCAGACATGGACTGCTTCATTATCTGAGGAGTTGTGAATGGCACTGAACACTGTGCAGTCATCAGCGAACATCCCCACTTCTGACCTTAACATGGAGGGAAGATCATTGATGAAGCAGCTGAAGATGGTCGAGCCTAGGACTCTGCCCTGAGGAACTCCTGCAGCGATGTCCTGGGGCTGTGATGATTGACCTCCAACCACCACAACCATCTTCCTTTGTGCTAGGTATGACTCCAGCCAGTGGAGAGCTTTCCCCCCGATTCCCATTGACCAGTTTTACTCGGGCTCCTTGATGCCACAATTGGTCAAATGCTGCCTTGATATCAAGGGCAGTCGCTCTTGTAATGATCAATAACATGTCATTCTATAGTGGGCACTAGATGGAGTTGTAGAGCTGTGTAGCGCTGTATATAGCTGTATGTATAAGACTACACTACCCAGCTGTATAGATATTAAGACTACATTACCCATGAGGCACTAGGCTACCCACAAGGCAACAGTCAAGATGGCAGCCTGCACACAGGAGCACACATGCTGCATCTCTACAGATACTGTACCTAGAGAATGTGTACTGAATAAATGACTAGCGAGAAGCTAGCTGTGTTCATAATAAGAATGTCTAGTTATTAATGAACATAAGATGGTACGAGGGTGGTGAAGATCTGCTGAAAATTGTGAAAAGCGACATGGAGAATTTGAAGCCACCAGAGCGTTTGAAACTCACAGAAAAAATCGACTACAATTGGCAGACTTTTAAACAACAATTCGAACTCTACATTGCAGCCATTGTTTTGATTTCTTTTTGGGTTCAATAAAGACTCATTTCTGAAAGAGAATGTTGTTTAATCTAAAGTCTTGTTCAAGACTTTCTACAGCTTTTTACAGAACACACTATGCTGTGATGCATCTAGAATGAAACTGAAAGTAAAACTCCTCTGGACTGCTTGTCTCTCACATGACCTCTGCTGGTCAGGCACAAGTAATCAAAAACACAGACAAATATTCTGTAAGGCATAAGTAATCAAACACAGACAAATATCATCACTATTTGCTGATATCATTACAGCCATCAGATTCAGTACGAAGCCAGACGCAAGGAAGATAGCGTTGCTGCTTACGGTTGCAGGCCCACAGGCGATAGAGGTATTTAATACATTTGTATTTAATCCAGAGGAGAACAGAGAAAAATTAGAAGATGTGCTAAAAAAATTTGATGCACATTGCTCTCCCAAAAAGAATGAGACGTATGAAAGAAACATCTTCCGTTCTCGGACACAGCAACAAAATGAGACTTTTGATAGCTTTATAACTGATCTGAAACTGAAAGCACAGACATGTAATTTCTCTGACCTGAAATCATCCATGATTCGTGACCAGGTTGTGTTTGGTATTCATGATAAAAAAGTCAGGGAACGTCTGTTGAGAGAAACCGAACTAAATTTGGAAAATGTGGTGAAAATATGCCAAGCCAGCGAGCTAGCTCGAAAGCACGCGAAGACTTTCAGTGAAATCAATAATGATGCAATTATAATGAGTGATAATTCTGCTGTCGGTGCTGTGTCCTACAAGGGGAAGAAACGTGGGCAGAACAGAAATGAAAAGCAATCGGAGGATGAAATTTTTAATTGTAAACGCTGTGGTTACAAACACCAGTTAAAACAATGCCCAGCGTTTGGAAAAATGTGCACAAAGTGTAATGGAAAGAATCACTTTGCCAAACAATGCTTTTCAAAAGTAAAAACAACGAAAGGGCAACAAGTTAATGTGATTGAGGACACTGATTTAAGTGAGACATTTTTTGTAGGAATGGTGTCATGTGACGATATCAAAAAAGATACAGAAAATGTGCAGCCCTCAGAAATGGACAATGCTGAACATAAAGTCAATGCAGTAAAAGTGGACAAATGGATGATCCCACTGCAGATAAATGGAGCATTAGTTACATTGAAACTGGAAACTGGGGCAAAAGCAAACTTAATCAGTATGAATGACATAAAAAATATGAAAGAATAGCCCAAAATACAGAAAAAGTCAGTACTACTGAAGAGCTATAATGGACAGAAAATAGATAGCTTAGGTGTATGCAGACTCAAAGTGACAGTCAAAGACAAAGTGCATCATCTCATGTTTTCTGTTGTGGCTGAAAGACTTGATTCGATGCTAGGTGACAAAGCTTGTGAAGACTTAGAACTGGTCAAGAGAGTCTACCGTATAAACTGTGCCATAAGCAGACCAGATGACTCAGGTGATGAAGCAGAGAGCCCATCAAGGATGAAAAGGCCAAAGGGTATCCATGTCTTCAAAAAGCCTAGTTTCTCCAAGAAGAAAGAAAAAGACTTTAAGCACAAAGAGAAGCCAAAGGAAGAAAAGCACAAGGAGGAAAAACACAAGGAGAAAAAGTCCAAAGATATAACCGCCGCAGATGTTGTTAAGCAGTGGAAAGAAAAAAAGAAAACGAAGAAACCTGCACCAGAGCAGGAAGCAGTTCCGGTGGATACTCCTTCTTCCCTCAGGCCAATCTTTGGTGTTCCATTAACCGAGGCTGCTGAGAGGACTATGCTGTATGATGGGATCCAGCTGCCAGCAGTTTTTTGAGAGTGCATTGACTACATTGAGAGTTATGGCATGAAGAGTGAAGGAAACACTGAAACCCTCTCCAAGCAAAGATCGCAAGGAGACCTCGATCTATACAAGAGCAGATTGATGACAATGCCGCAACTGCATCTTGTCATTAACGCCAGAACAATCTCATGAAGACACATCAGACTTACCCGTGTTGAGAAGATCCACACGTGAAGTAAAAGAGTCTGATAGACTTAATTTTTGAGTACAATGTAAAGCTTTGAAAATGTGTTGACTGTTTTGAAAATGTTATGTTTATAGAGCACTAACAAAAGTGTTACTGATATTATCTTTATTGTTTTCTTGAAAGTTGATTGATATTGATTTTGTTAAACCTCAAAGAAAGGGGGATGTAATGATCAATAACATGTCATTCTATAGTGGACACTAGATGGAGCCGTAGAGCTGTGTAGAGCTGTATATAGCTGTATGTATAAGACTACACTACCCAGCTGTATAGATATTAAGACTACATTACCCATGAGGCACTAGGCTACCCACAAGGCAACAGTCAAGATGGCAGCCTGCACACAGGAGCACACATGCTGCATCTCTACAGATACTGTACCTAGAGAACGTGTACTGAATAAATGACAGCTAGAAGCTCGCTGTGTTCATAATAAGAATGTCTCGTTATTAATGAACATAAGAGCTCTCACCTCATCTCTGGAATTCAGCTCTTTTGTCCATGTTTGGAGAAAGTCTGTAATGTGGTCTGGAGCCGAGTGGTCCTGGCGGAACCCAAACTGGGCATCAGTGAGCAGGTTATTGTTGTGTAAGTGCCGCTTGATAGTACTGCCGACGACACCTTCCATCACTTTGCTGATGATTGAGAGTAGACTGGTGGGGCGGTAATTGGTCGGATTGGATTTGTCCTGCTTTTTGTGGACAGGACACACCTGGGCAGTTTTCCACATTGTTGGATAGATGCCAGTGTTATAGCTGTACTGGAACAGCTTGGCTGGAGGTGCGGCTAGTTCTAGAGTACAAGTCTTCAGCACGACAGCGGGATGTTGTCGGGGCCCATAGCCTTTGCTGTATCCTGTGCGCTCAGCCGTTTCTTGATATCATGTGGAGTGAATCGAATTGGCTGAAGATTGGCTTCTGTGGTGGTGGGAGCAGGCTGATTTGGATCATCCACTCAGCACTTCTGGCTGAAGATGATTGCAAACGCTTCAGCTTTGTCTTTTGCATGCATGAGGGTCGTGCGTTTGATGTAGTCTATATGGATTTTAGCAAAGCTTTTGAAAAGGTCCCGCATGGCAGACTGGTCACAAAAGTTAAAGCCCATGGGATCCAGGGCAAAGTGACAAGTTGGATCCGAAATTAGCTCAGAGGCAGGAAACAAAGGGTAATGGTCGAAGGGTGTTTTTGTGACTGGAAGGCTGTTTCCAGTGGGGCTCCGCAGGGCTCAGTACTGGGTCCTTTGCTTTTTGTGGTGTATATCAATGATCTAGACTTCAATGTAGGAAGTATGATTAAGCAGTTTGCAGATGATACAAAAATTGGCCGTGTGGTTGATAATGAAGAAGAAAGCTGTAGACTGCAGGAAGATTGCAATGGACTGGTAATAGAAACATAGAAACATAGAAACTAGGAGCAGGAGTAGGCCATTCGGCCCTTCGAGCCTGCACCGCCATTCAACAAGATCATGGCTGATCATCCAAACCCTAGCACCCGGTCCCTACACCGACAGCCATCCCACCCAAGCCCTATCCCTGTAACCCCGTAACCCCACGTATTTAATCCCCCCTAACACTAAGGGCCAATTTTTATCATGGCCAATCAACCTAACCTAAGATGGGCAGAACAGTGGCAAATGGAATTCAATCTGGAGAAGTGTAAGGTAATGCATTTGGGGAGGGCTAACAAGGCAAGGGAAATGCACTATAAATGGTAGGACAGAGAAGTGCAGAGGATCAGAGGGACCTTGGAGTGCATGTCCACAGATCCCTGAAGGTAGCAGGACAGGTAGATAAGGTGGTTAAGAAGGCATATGGGATACTTGCCTTTATTAGCCGAGGCATAGAATATAAGAGCAGGGGGGTTATGCTTGAACTGTATAAAACACTAGTTAGGCCACAGCTAGAATACTGTGTACAGTTCTGGTCACCACATTACAGGAAGGATGTGATTGCACTAGAGAGGGTACAGAGGAGATTTACAAGGATGTTGCCGGGACTGGAGAATTTTAGCTATGAGGAAAGACTGGATAGGCTGGGGTTGTTTTCTTTGGAACAGAGGAGGCTGAGGGGAGATTTAATTGAGGTGCATAAAATTATGAGGGGCCTAGATAGAGTGGATAGGAAGGACCTATTTCCCTTAGCAGAAGGGTCAATAACCAGGGGGCATAGATTTAAAGTAATTGGTAGGAGATTTAGAGGGGATTTGAGGAGAAATGTTTTCACCCAGAGGGTGGTGGGGGTCTGGAACTCACTGCCTGAAAGGGAGGTAGAGGCAGAAACCATCATCACATTTAAAAAGTACTTGTATATGCCCTTGAAGTGCCGTAACCTACAGGGCTACGGACCAAGTGCTGGAAAGTGGGATTAGGCGGGAGAGCTTTTTGTCGGCTGGCACGGACAAGATGGGCTGAACGGCCTCCTTCTGTGCTGTAAATTTCTATGATTCTATAATTCTACGTGCTGGGCTCCACCATCATTGAGGATGGGGATATTCATGGAGCCCCCTCCTCTCGCTAGTTGTTTAATTGTAAGGGATTTTGTCTCTCTAGAGATTCGCAGATCGCAGAGGTTTCTCTCTCTCAGAGGCCTCTCTCTCTCTCTCTCTCTCACTTTTGCACAGTAAAACCTTGAGTGGTTCGACCCACTCGCCCCTTAGATTCTAGACACTGGACTTAGGTGCAGGAACTACAATGTAGAGAATACTCTTATAGACCAAGTTTAATGAAGACGAAATGATAATTTATTGCATAGGGAAAAACAAATCAAATGCAAGCAAATAAGAGGGTACATGGGAGGGAAAAACAAATCATAACAATACAGTACTAGCTACAATGGATACAGGCATTTTATACTTTACAAGAGTCATCAAGAAATGGGGAAACACACAGAACATCGAGGGACAGCAACTCATGTTAATTATACCCAAAATGCCCACCCCCTTAATCCTATCTCGATCTGATTGTGAAGGGCCAGAAACATGCTCACCAGCCCAATTGGAAACGTATCGAGTTTTGAAGTCTTGCGTTTTGATCCTTTCAGGCGTCCTGTCTCCACGTGGTTCGTGGAGCCCCAGCGAGCTGCGCCACACCTCTCTCCTGAGGTGGAGGTCGGGGACGGCTGGACGCCGGCTGGCCTGGATGTCGGTGGGGTCGGGGAGCGTCTGCTCGACCCCAGTTAGAGGAGCCTCGGGCTGGCCCCCATTTCAAAAGGTTTCTTCTGTAGGTTTTTACTGTCTCTTCAACGGTCCGGGGTTGGTCGATGACCTCCCGACGATTACCCCGGGCCAGGATCCGGACTGCCTTCTTGATGGCTGCCTTGTTTTCTTCTTCTTCCTCTCCGATGATGGAGCCATGCTGATCTCTTCAAAGCAGCACCTCTCTGTCAAGTTCAAGAAGCTACGTGTCTTCTTTCTCTTCTTTCTCCTCTACCCCGGATGTCTCCCAGTTATACTTCTCAATCGAGAACTTATCTCCCGCTAAATCAGGTTAGTCTTTTGTTTTAATTTTGGCGGGCTGGTTGCACAACGGGGTAGTTATTATATTTAAAGTACATTCGGGATGGCCGGTGATGGCCATCTCTGGTCTGGAATGACCTTCATTGTTTTTAATGTCCTGTTGATGTCCTTAACGGGTCCTTGATGCTCTTCTCATGAATGTGTAGCTGTTTTCCTTTGTCTGGGTAAACATTTAGATAGCCTTTGTCTACAGGCCGATCTGGTTGGATCTGCATCCAATCTATATGTATATGTGTTCATGTCTGGTTTCGTTCTCTCAGAAACGGCTTCCAGAACTTACTGTGGGTTGAATCCACAAAGCTGTCTGAGGAATTGCAGGAACCATTTTAAAATGTCCCAATAAGTTGGTCACGGGGTCTGGCGGCCATTTTGAATGCCCCTTTTTCTGGGCTTTATTTAAAACAGTCTTTAAAATCATGGCCTCTTCTGCCATTCGACCCTTATAATACAATATTCAATTTTGCGAATCTTACAAATGGTCCACCACTATTCACGACTGGATGTGGCAGGACTGCAGAGCTTTGATCTGATCTGTTGATTGTGAGATGGCTTAGCTCTGTCTATAGCATGCTGCTTCTGCTTTTTAGCATGCATGTAGTCCTGTGTTGCTGCTTCCCCAGTTTGCCACCTCATTTTTAGGTCTGCCTGGTGCTGTTCCTGGCATGCTCTTCTACACTCCTCATTGAACCAGGGTTGGCCCCCTGGCTTGATGGTAATGGTAGAGTGAGGGATATGCCGGACCATGAGGTTACAGATTGTGGTGGAATACAATTCTGCTGCTGCTGATGGCCCACAGTGCCTCATGGATGCCCAGTTTTGAGCTGTTAGATCTGTTCTGAATCTATCCCATTTAGCACGGTGGTAGTGCCACACAACACGATGGAGGGCAGGTGTACTGAAGGTCATCTGAGTGAATGTTCTCACTCTCCTGTCACTGAAATGAGCAGGTCTGAGATTTTGCCAATGCTTTATTGAGCAGAAATAATTCTATCAGCCCCTGCAGGACAAAGCTCCCTGCTGATTAATTTTGCTGAGTTTGTGAAGAGTTTATCCTGGAATGAACTCAACTTAAAGGCCACGTCAGTGATCAGAATTTACAACATGTTCTGCTTTTACTGGGAACCCAGCTCCGTTTTAACGAAGATTAAAGGCTTCACAGACTGGTTTCTGATAGTTAAACTGCGCCACAAAACATCCTCAGTGAGTGGGGGCTTAATACGCAACTGTTCTTGGATATCATTGGGATGTTGGGACTATAGGGTTATGTATTATATATAGAGACTTGGGTATACAAGGCACAATTTCAAAGTTTGCAGATGACTCCTAACTCAGAAATGTAGTAAACACGAGGTGGATAGTAGCAGACTTCAGGGGGACAGAGACAGACTGGTGAAATGGGCAGACACACAGCATATGAAATTTAATGTCGAAAAGTGTGAAGTGATACATTGTGGTAGGAAAAACGAGGAGAGGCAATATAAACTGAATGGTACAATTTTAAAGGGTGTGCAGGAACAGAGAGACCTGGGGGTGTTCGTACACAAATCATTGAAGGTGGCAGGACACGTTGGGAAGTCTGTTAAAAAGGCACATGGGATCCTTGGTTTTATAAATAGAGGCTTAGGGCTAGAATTTCCCAGGGCCGCGGAGGCGGGAATGGAGGCGTGTGGGGTGTTAAAATTGCAAAATCGGGGGGCATGAACCCATCCCACCCTCAACCCACCTCCATGCCCATTTCCCAGGAGGCGGGTATCGGACCTGTGCTGGGAGCCGCCTCCCGAGGCGGGAAGGGGATTAGTGCCAATTACCCTAATCCCTATTTTTATACCTGAAGTGTGGGCTTCCCGATGGCTCCAAACTATGCCAAGTTAGCGAGGTGGACCGTCGGGCTGAAGGGCTTGGAGGGTTCGAGATGTCCGGTGTTCAGGTGAGTGATGGGTGCATGAGTGCAGAGGTAAGTGTGTTTGGTGTGTGTAAAGTGTTTAAATAAGTGTTACTTACCTTTACTTACTAATGCAGGCTTCCTTCCTTCAGGTCTCGGGAGTCCCTCATCTCACCGGCACAGAAAGCAGAATGGCCTCGAGCTGTCAAAATCTGCAGCATTCAGCTTTCTGTTCTGGAGAGATCTCTAAATCAGCCTGAGAGGAAGGAATTAACTTAGAGTACAGATTGTCAGTGTTTGACAGCTTCAAAAGCTCTTGACAGATGAAATGTCAATCTGTGACATCACCTGTTGCCGGGTGGCCTTTAATTGGCCTGCTGAGCCCGCTGGGCGGGCTCAACAAGGTCAATCAAGGGAAAATTGAGTGGGTTGGCCACAACTCAATGGAGGTGGGACTACAACCCCAAAAGTGGGAGTCCCGCCTCCTACTCGCCTCCATTGATAAAATCCAGCCCATAGAGTACAAAAGCAAGGAAGTTATGATGAACCTTTATAAAACACTGGTTAGGCCCCAGCTGGAGTATTGTGTCCAATTCTGGACTCCGCACGTTAGGAAGGATGTCAAGGCCTTGGACAGGGTGCAGAGGAGATTTACTAGAATGGTACCAGGGATGAGGGACTTCAGTTGTGTAGAGTGACAAGAGAAACTGGCATTGTTCCCCTTAGAGCAGAGAAGGTTAAGGTGTAAGGGGTTTCGATCGTCGAGGTCTCTCTCTCTCGCTCTAGAGGCCTCTCTCTCTTGCACAGTATTTTACCGAGTGGTTCGACCCACTCACCCCTTAGGTTCTATACACTGGACTTTGAGGCAGGAACTACAATGCAGAGAATACTCTATAGACCAAGTTTACTGAAACAAAATGAAATTTTATTGCATAAAGGAAAGATTGAATGTAAGCCAATAACGTACATGGGAGGGAAAAACAAATCATAATACAGTACTAACCAATATATATACAGACATATTATACTTTACAATGGTCACCATGAAATAGGGAAACACACGGAACATCGAGGGACAACAACTCATTGTTAATTATCCCCTAAAATGCCCACCCCCTAAACCTAGCTAGATCAGATTATGAGGGGCCAGAAACATGCTCACCAATCCAAAACTGCGGTTGGGTTGGGGTTCTTTACTTGGTGCTCTCTCTCGGGCCTGCCGTCGTCATGTGGTCGTTGGGCTGTAGGCGCAGCGGGCTGCCCAAGCTGATGGCGTCTCGGCCACCTTAATTCAGCAGGACTTGCCGTCCATCGTTTCGCCCACCGGCTGTCTTCTCGGTGCCCCTGCATACAACGATGGTGGTCACAGTCTCGATTTCTCTGTGCTCCTGTACACGACGCTGGTGGCTACCCGCTCTGTAAGGCGTTTCGTTTTCTTCCTCTTCGTCAACTGTCTTCTCGTCTCGTCAACGGATCGGGGTGTTTGTCGATGATCTCCCGATAACTACCCCGGGTCTCGTCTTCTTCTTCTGAGTCCTAAAAGGCCTTCTTCGGACCCCCGAGCAATCTCTCGAAAACGATCTGCACGGGTCTCTCCCAATGCTGATGCTCCTCAATGGCTACCGAAACCCGATGGTCTCCGATCCGAATTCTTCCCCCCCAACGCTACCCCAGGACTCCAGTTATACTTTTCATGGAGGCCCTTATCTCCTGCCATATCAAGGTTAGTCTTTGTTTAACTTTTGGCGGGCTTGTAGCACAGCGGGGTAGTCTTTTGTGTTTAAAGTACCTTCGGGATGGCCGGTAACTGCCATCTCTGGTCTGGAATGACCTTGTATTGTCTTTAATGGGTCTTGATGTCCCCCTTTGCATTTGAAGCTGTTTCCCTTTGTCTGGGTAAACATTTTGATGGCCTTTATCTACAGGCTGATCTGATTGGATCTGCATCCAATCCATATGTATGGGGTACTGTCTGGTTTTGTTTTCTCCGAAACTGTGTTCCAGAACTTACTGTGGGCTGAATCCACAAAAGCTGTCTGTGGACTGCAGGAACCATTTTAAAATGTCCCAAAAGCTGGTCACGGGGTCTGGCGGCCATTTTGTGTGCCCCTTTTCCTGGGCTTCTTTTAAAACAGTCTTTTAAAATTAAGGCCTTTGCTGCCAATAGACCCTTATAGGACAATGTTCAATTTTGCAAATTCTACAGTCCCCCCTGATGATGCTATAACTTGCTTGAAGTATCATAATTCTGGGTGAGCAAAATTTTCTGACTCTCCATAATCAAACCATCCCCTGTATTTACCTATCTATGACCCCACGACACATGCATTTCCCATTTCAGAAAACCTACAGTGTACATTAAGCATCTATAGATGGCAATACATTGGAGTTAAAATCTGGCACACATATTTCCAGGCGTGGAGGGAGGCCTAATACCCCTACACCACCTGGTTCATACATATTATCTTTTATTAATAACAACACACATAATAAACTTCAATAAAAATAATAATAAAGAAAGAAAAATACACACAAAATCACACATGAATACTATCAAAAATAGAGGAGGGAGGGAAACTTTAACTCTATACATAGCAGCAAGATTTAAACGGGTGTCTCCTCGTCTACCCGTACTTAATGCTCCCTCCATTCTCCTCTGTTCTCATACTTCTGGAAACGTTTGTCCCTCTTACAATGTACAAAGAGTAAATAAATCACAATAAAAATCTGACATACTACGAGGATGTGGGAGGCTATCCTAATCCATGAAGGGACTTCTACATTAGTGAACAGGTCCCACCACTGTGGGGTCACTATATCTAATGTGTCTGCCCCTATTTCTAATGCCTTCTGCTCCAGCGTGTAAAAATGTTTCTGTGAAACAGCAACGGCTTTTAGTGTCTTGGTGAGGTGTTCAGGGAGAGGGGGAATGATGTAGCCAAAATGTGCAACGAATCGTTGCAGATCGGTGAAATTTTCTTTGACAGTGAGGTGAACAGTGGAAGGTTCAGGAATAGGGACAATTCGCTCTTGGGCCACTTGAACTTCTGCCTTGGGTTTGAAGCAGAAACTGCTGTCACTGACCGGATACCAGCCATGCTGTCCATGTTGGTAGTGGGGCGCTGCAGTGGTGACACAGTATGTCCCACCTCCTATATATGCTACCTGCGGGGGCACATGGCTTTGTGCCATTGCCTCCATGGTGCAATTTATAGGCTTCGCGCCAGCAGTTCTGAACCCGCACTGTGGTTTCGAATAGGCATTCAAGTGCTGGGGACACAGGATGATGTGTGCTCCCCGGCTCCGGCACCCGAGAGGTCGGTACCCGTCATTGCATGCTCCCATCGAATGACGTAAGGTGGGACCACTGTGTAGCAAATGTGTGCACCCCCTTGAATGACTCCAATGTTCTCCACCCTGTATACCGGGGCAGGTTTAGCTGTCTTTCCCATAACCGGCATTCTTACCACTATACCCATAATGGTGTGATTGGACTGCCCACAGTCCACTGGGACTGGGTAGGCCTCTGAAGCTAGTCTGAGCTGGCACTGGCTTAATGCATTCTCAAAAGGGTGGAGGGCTGTGAGGTGCTTATTGCTGATCCAGGAGGGGACCAAACCTTGTTTTAAATCCTCCAGATTACTGCGGCCCTCGCCCAGTAACCACGCCCCGTACAGCAGGCACGCCTCGTTCTGCGCAGCCTGATCTGATGCATTCCGATCCTCTCTGATGAGAGCATTTACCGTTTTAGCGTGTTTCTCCAGCTCAGCTATGATTTCTTTTAAGTGTAGTGTCATGGCCTGGTCCTCATGTAACTCAGAACCCACTACCTTATTCTCGTCCGTCAGTATCTTTCTTAACCGCGCTTTTAAACCATTGATTTGGGTCTGCAGCTCCACGTCATCCAGAGTGTTGATGACGGAAGTCCCTGTGTAAAAGGCGGTAAAAATATCATTGACTGTACCCCTTCTTTGTCTCCCTACCCTGTCCAAGACCTCATGTGGTGTGGTGTACAATCCGGCTCTTTCGACATCGGCAAAGTCGAACTCATAAAACTGTCTGAACATGTTTGTTAACAGGACCTGGTACAATTGTTCCGTTTCCTTGGGGCACCACTCTGGTAATCGCACCTCGGTGAGGTTTAAAATCACCGAGGCCACCGCGTAGTGCACCCCTTGGTACAGCACCTGACCTGTGGGCACTAATACCAATCCGTTCCCGGGTCCCTTGATAGTGGTGGGGCACCCTTCCTTGTGGGCTTTGGCTACCGGAATCGTGGGCAGGGGCTTGCGGGGGCGGGTGATGAGCTCGGTGGCATTCACTGGGATCTAAGAGTATGGGACTCCGCACGCCCGTGTGCTGACGTCCCACCTCATCCCTTTCCCAGCATCCTGCCACTGTCTTTGGAAAAAGATGGAGATGCCTGTGGGGCAGATGCGTTCTGAACCCCACATACAGATGTAAATCCCCTCATCTGGTTCCCACAATTTGTCCCAACAGACACTCAATCCCCCATGAGTCCCCGTAATAGTCCGATGGGTATTGTTACCCAGTCGCTCCCACTCGACCGTGGAGCTCTTCATGGTCTTACTCAGCTTCCTGAGCCACCACCATCGGTCCAAAGGAACATGTCCATGGCATACCAAACAAATCTTCCTTCCGACGGTGACGCTGACTCTGGGCGCGATGATCCTCACCCTGAGACACATTAGAGAAGTCTCTCTGTATGCAAACCCGGACTGGCTGGAGTATTCCGTAGAGTTCGACCCCAGCCATCCTGGCCACCTCCATTCATGGAAGCAGGTGGCTGTTTCCTCAATGTCCCGTTTGCCGGTTCCATCGGTCGCGATGGGGGCTGTGTCCCCGGAGCATCCATACACGCTGGAGTCCTTGGTGTAGCCCCGATAGGCCCAGCTACACCCGATCACCGCGAACACGATGAGAATCCTCTCCATGGTACCTTTGGTTCCTGCAACAGATTATACAATACAGCCAGGCTCCCGAGAGATTCTGGCCTAGGTGAAGGCATGATCGGGTTGTTCGAATTCGATCCAAAACAAACACACATGCTGGGAAGATTCCAAAACTATTTCTTACAACACCCATCACCTTAAAATTTTACACACCTTATACTTAACCAAACTTAAACTTAACTAAACTTATGTACAGCGCCGCCCGTCCTCGGGCGGCCTGCCTAATCCCTGTTCGGACTGCAGCTCACCGCTCCCTGTGGCGGGGCCGCACTGACCTGTAGCTTGAGTCCCCCGCAGCCTTTTACTGCCAATTGGGGACTGCGTCTTTCTAGGGATTTCCCAAGTCGGTGTCTGCTGAAGTCGGGGGAATCGGGCCAGGGCTTTATTGGCTGAGGCGTTCGAGACGACCTGCGAGGGGGTACCTTGGGCGATGCTCCCTTAGCGAGTGGACCTTTGGTTGGGACTTTAGCCCTGACAGACCGTGGCTCCTCCACGACTGCCGGCTTCGGCTCCCTTCCCTCAGACTCCGCCCCTTCGGGATTTGGGTCTGTGGCAGATGACTCCTCCCTACCTGTCCCGACAGGTGGAGAATCTCTGCCCCCAAGTTCTACCCCCCCTACATTTGAGACGAGGGCGGGACCTCCGTCCTCCGACTCCACCTCCTCCAGAATCGTGTCAGGGGCGGGGCCTAGCTGTTCGGGCTCCCCCCTAACTGTGCTCGGGTCAGGGGGAGGGCCTTGGTTTTCGGGCTCCTCCCCGTCCGAGTCCCAGGCCAATGGGGAAACCTCCCAGGTAAGCAGGATAGCTCCTCCCCTCAAGCAGGCTGCGGTTCCAGCCTGTGTGGTCTGTGACTTATTGCACGCCTCAGGCTGAGGATTTTTACCCTCAGACCTGGCCTCGGTTGTTGGCTCTTTTGCACCCGGCTTAAATAGTTTGCACTGGTTTACGTGAAACCATTTAGTGCGCCGGGGCAGCTTCACTGCGTAAACCATGGGGCTGGCTTTGTCTACAATACTGTAGGGCCCCATGTACAGTGGTTCTAAACTCCCCACTCGGGCATAGTTTCTCACCATGACCTGATCTCCAATTTCCCACTCCTGTGTCTTACGGGGTTCGAGCAGCAGTCGGTTGCCCTGGTGCTGCTTTCCCATGTTCCCAGCCACTTGCCCATAAACCTGTTTCAGGCGCTCCAAAAGGGTCTGGACAAACTTGTCCCGATTCACCTCTCAGAGCTGACCCTCAGTGAGCACCGGGGCTAGTACATGGGTGGGGGTTCGCATGACTCTCCCAGTCATTAATTCGTGTGGGGAGCACCCCGTACTTTTAGACTGGCTAGCCCGGATCCCCATGAGGACTAAAGGCAGGGCCTCCGCCCATTTCTGAGGCGAGTCCATCGTCTCTTTCCTCAGCTTTTCTTTGAGGGTGCGGTTCATGCGTTCCGCAATCCCGGATGACTGAGGATTGTGGGCCACGTGCCACTTCCCTTCGATGCCTAAGAGCATGAGGGTGTTCTGCATCACTTGGCCAGTGAAATGACTCCCTTGGTCAGACTCCACAAATCGTGGTAGTCCCCACCGCGAGAACACTTCCCGGACCAAGATCCTGGCAGTACTAAGTGCCGTGGCTGTTTTGCAAGGGAAGGCTTCTAACCATTTGGTAAACACATCCACCAGGACAAGTCAATACTTATAGCCTCCCTGGGCGGTGGGCAGGGGCCCGATGTAGTCGACCTGTATCGACTGCCATGGTCCCTCTACTCTCCTGATGTGTCCCATGAGCACCTTCCTTTTCTGGGGGTCTGGGTTGTTTGCAGCGCACACAAGACAATTAGCACAGAACTCGCGGACATCGTCCCGAAGTCCCGGCCACCATCCCACCTGTTCTACCCATTGCCAGGTGACCTCAGGCCTGGGGTGTCCTGCTCCTGGACCCTCATGGGCCAGTTGAAGGAATTCCCTCTGGTGCTGCTGCGGCACAACCCACTGTTCCTCTCGGAACAACATGCCTTCCTTGATGGAGAGGGCTGCTGTACCGTACGGACCTTCTACTTCCTTGCCCTCGGTGATGGCATTGAGGACTGTTTTTAGGGCGGGATCTAGTGTTTGGACGGTCTTGAGGTCTGGGGGCAGTGTTACCCCTGTGGTCCCCTGAGTCCCATCTCTGCCTCGGATTACTGCCACGGGTTTGGACCACTAGGGATCCCAGAAAATGCCGGTACGGGCACCTTCCCTGGCTAGCGTATCCGCTTGCTGGTTACCCTGGTTGTGGGGTTCCGTGGAGGAATGGGCCTTCACCTTGTGGATAAAGACCTCCCCTTCCTCCCCCACTGCGGCCATGACCTTTTCTAGTAGGGGCTTTACGGTCAAGGGTCGCCCGTCCGCAGGGGTATATCCGCGGTGAGACCAGATGGCCAGGTACTCCATACACGAGTTGCATGTGAACATGCTGTCCGAGCAAATCGTGTATGGGGTGGGGAAGATCTCAGGGTGGGTAACCACGTACGCCATCGTGGACAGTTCAGCCTGCTGGGCGCTCATAGTGCTGGGGAGTTAATCGCCAGGGCAATGTTTGCCGCGGGGTCATAAACTCCACACCCTGGTACCGTGCTGGAACCGTCTACGTAGATCTCGCAGCCCGTGGGATGTATCCCGGCCCGTAAACCTACGTTCACTTCCCATACCCCTTCTACGGAACACCGATGGGCTGTTCTGGGATATACCATGTTGGCCGCGAGCTTGGGCTCGCAGAGACCCTTTACTTTCAGCTCCATCTGAGAAAGGAGGAGGGTCCAGCGCGCAATGCGGGCACTGCTTACTGTCCCATCCTTAATCCTTCCATCCAGAAGCATCCGGGTGGGTGTGTGATGGGTGAGGAGAGTGGTGGGAGAGGTGCCTGTGAAGATCAAAGACCTTTTCACAGCCCAATGCGTGGCCAAGAGATGCTGCTCGCAATTGGAAAAACTCCTTTCCACATCTGTGAGCACCCTGGAGGAGTAAACCACCGGCCTTAGCCTGCCGTGTTGCTCTTGGAGCAGTACAGCACTCAAGCTATCTCCGCTAGCCGCTACCTCCAGGAAGAACTCCTCCCCCCCATCTATGGCCCCCAGAGCTGGCGTGGTCTGCAAGTCCCCCTTGAGTTTTTCAAATGCTCCCTGGCAACCCTCGTCCCAGGACCATTCCACTCCTTTGTGTAGGAGTCGGAGCAGCGGGGCTGCTGTGGCTGCATAGTCCTCAATGAAGTCTCTGCAGTACCCGGTCAGTCCCAGAAAAGACCTCACACCCGTTACGGTGGTGGGGATCGGTGGGTCTTGCACCGATTCCCGTCTAGCCTTGTCTATGGCTCTCTCTCCAGCGCGGATGGTCAGACCCAGGAATTTTACTTCCTGCTGGCCGATCCGTGCCTACTTTGGGTTCACCTTGAAACCATTTCTGCCTAACAGCTCCAATAGCTCGGCCAATAGTGGGCCGTGCTCCTCTCTGGAATCTGTGAACAGGAGCAGGTCGTCCACATACTGCACTAGCTGATTGGGCTGGCTGAACTCTTTTAAACTCCCTGCCATACATTGGTGGAAAATGCTGGGGCTGTTGTGGAAACCCTGTGGCAAGCAGTTCCAGGTGTACTGTTGCCCTTTAAAGGTAAAGGCAAACTTGTACTGATCCTGTTAAGTATGTGTATTGTATTGAACAATTAACACAAAGACTTAAACGTATAACTCAAACAGGCCTTTACTGGTTGGAGGTAGGGACTACACATAGGTCTTTACTTCATGCCCACAGGCGGGAACTGAGGGGGATCAGTACCCACAGTACTATTTATACCCCTATGGCCAGGAGTGGTACTGCGTATCACTACGCCCAACAAGTAGTGCAGTCCTGTCCATAGGTTCAAAGTAGCACACATATTACATACACAACATTCCTCCCTTCCTAGCTTTACAGTCATCTCCCCATTTAACATAACGTAATAACATATATACATATATAACTTCAGGTTTACATAACAGAATAGCATAGATACATAGATAACTTCATGTCAAAACAGATCACAGATTCAGTCTCTGCGGAAAACAGTTCACAGATTCAATCTCTGTGGTGGAGTCGGTTCACGTTGCTGGAGTGACTCATTCAATAGTCCTTCCATGGATTTAACAGTTTGAACTTCCGAACTGAATTGGCTCCGTTCGGAGGGACCACGTGTGTGATCTGGTAGAGGTAATAATGGTTCAGATGGGTCATCTTCTGTTTCGACTTTTCCTTTTCTGCTTCTTGGAGACTCTCTGGGCTCCACTGTCAGCTGCCAGCTGCATGCGCAGTTCCTCCTTCTCTCCCTCCTTTTTCCGTAGTAGAGCCACCTTCTCCCGATGTTCCGTAGACTTTCGGTGCTCCTCCATGATTTCTGTATGGTGGGAGTCGAAGTTACAAGTTGGGCAGGACAGGATATAGTAATATTCGGTGTCGTCCTGATCTAGGCCAGCGAGAGGGTCTTCTATTTCCTCCATACCCAGCTGGGCGTTAGCCAGCTTTTGTTCCAAGTCCAGACATCTTTCCTGAAGAGACTTCTTCATGCGTACCTCTTCATCCAGCTTTTTCTGGGCTTTCAGCAAGTCGTTTACTAATGACCTCATTTGAGATTTTACTACTTCAACTTCTTTTGGAGATTGATTGATCGGACTATTCAATCCCTCTACCGGAGCAGCTGTTTCAGCGGTCTGTTGTTCTACGTTGACGTGAGTCAGCGTACTTTTGGCATCCAAGGGCTGCTCTGTTGCAGTCATCTCAGTCTGTGTTGCCACCTCAGCTCTTCCAATAACCTTTGAGAGCTCCGAACCCCTTTCGTTCGAATATTGAAGTTCGTGTTCAGGTTTTTCCCATTTCAGAGTCCTGTCCTTCAGCATATGCAGGAGTTGGCTGACCGTTAACTCCTCTGACATCAGACGTTTTGTGTGCTCCTGCTCCATTTTCTCCATCAGCTGCTTCTGTTGTCTTTCCAGATTCTCCAACTCTATATCAAAGAACTCTTTCGTTGCATTCAACTCTTGCTCAAAACGGCGAAGCATTTGTTCTAATTGCTGTTGTAGTTTGAAATGGAGTTGAGTTCGAGCCCGGTGTCCCTCAGAAATGGGCACATCAGTAGACTTGCCAGACTCAGAATCCACAGTTAAACTATGTTGTTGTTGCTCAGTGGAATTCTGTGCTGAAACTTTGTCTTTTGCACCTGAGTTGGGCTTACCATCATCCGTTCCAGAGTCTGGGCCGACTATCTTCACCGAGTTCTCACTCGTTATTGTTTGTAGGAAATGCCAGTCCATATTCATTTTCCTAATCCACTCCCGTCCTAGTAGTGGAGGACCTCCTTCAGATATCACATATAAGTCCATTATTTGACTGTCTTCGCCCTTGTGGACCACTGCAACCTCTATTTTCCCGATGGGGTACACTCTTTGCCCCGTGTATGTTTTCAATATAATCCCCGTATCCTGTAGGGGAATATGTTGGAATAACTTTCCGTAATCTTTCTTATTTATGACCGTCAATGCCGATCCAGTGTCCAATTCCAGTTTTACTTGGACTCCTTCTATCTGAAGAGTGACCCAAATTGTCTGGAGGTCTGCACCCTTACCAGCGTTGAGTACTCTTAAGCTAGCCAGTTCATTACAGCTTAAGCTAGCCAGTTCATTACTGCTAGCGTCTGAATCGGACTCCTGTTCTGCCACCTTGTGTACCTTTGCGTATTTCCCTTGCGGTGACTTCTTGTTGCTGGTCTTCTTCGCTGACCTGCATACTCTAGCTATATGTCCAAGCCTACCACAAGTTCTACATTCTTGGTTTTTAAACCAACACTGGTTCTGATCATGCGTTGTCTTTCCACAACGATAACATTTGCCAGAACTCACACCCAATTTGTGTGCACTGAGCTCCGGTGACCGTAGCTGCATTACTGCCGTGCCTCTCGCTGCGGCCTTCGTGTGCTGCTGCCATAGTGACCGCCTTCTCAAGCGTCAGCTCATTCTCCTCGAGCAGTCGCTTTTGTGTATCCTGTTTAAATAAACCACACACAAATTTGTCTCGAAGTGCCTCTGTCAGTCCCGTTCCAAACTGACAATATTTCGCTAATTTACGCAATTCCAGCAAATATTCAGCATTGCTTTCATGCTGTAGCTGCCTTCTGTCGTAAAATTTAAATCGTTCCGCTAGCATCAGCGGCGTGGGGTTTAGATGATCTTTCAGGACAGTAACAATCTCATCGAACGTCTTATCCGCCGGTTCATCTGGTGATAACAGGTGTTTCAATTGCCCGTATGTCTTCGCACCCATTAAATTTAATAATGTTAGTGCTTTATCAGCCTCACGAATTTTATTGGCCTTACAATAATTTTTAACTCGTTCAACATATATGGCCCAATCTTCGATGTCACTATCAAAGTTGCTAATATTCCCGTGTTTAGGCATTGTAGTACTTTATCAGATTTGCAATTTCTCAGATTTTTTTTTTTTTTTTACTGCTATCCAAGATGGCGGCTTCCCGCTCTTGCCGTCGTCCTCCGCCCACAAAATGGCGGTTTTCCCGCGCTTGGCGGTCTTCACCCGTCCCCCGACGCCGTCTCCCTTCAGCCCCGAGTGCGGCCCTTATCTCCGCCGTGATCGATGGCCCGCGCTTTTCACCGCGGCTCTCGCGCCTTCAGTGTCTGCCGACGCTGCGCCTTCCAGCCCGAGTGCGGCCCTTATCAGGGATTTCGATCGATCGCCCTTCTACCTCCGACTTCCCCCAGCCCTGTCTTTGCAGCCAACGCTGCTTGGCTTACCCACCACCGAGGTTGAAAAAGCTGCAGGATGTCTTCTGTCCTCCCGTTTTCAGTCGCTGATGGAGGCTTCAGGGTCCTAATGCCTGTCGCTTCCAGTGGGGTGGTGAGATTTGAAACCTCTCTTCAACGTCCTGTCTGTGGACGAAGCCGCCGTGGAATAACTGCCGCAGGGTAAGAACCTGACTCGTCGCCAGTGTTAAGTATGTGTATTGTATTGAACAATTAACACAAAGACTTAAACGTATAACTCAAACAGGTCTTTACTGGTTGGAGGTAGGGACTTACACATAGGTCTTTACTTCATGCCTACAGGCGGGAACTGAGGGGGATCAGTACCCACAGTACTATTTATACCCCTATGGCCAGGAGTGGTACTGCGTATCACTACGCCCAACAAGTAGTGCAGTCCTGTCCATAGGTTCAAAGTAGCACACATATTACATACACAACAGATCCTCCCTCCTTAAAGGGATGGACCAAAACCCATTGGAAATATCCAGCACCGTGAATGTGGTCGCGGAGGCTGGAACACTCCCTATCAGGTCGGCAACTGCTGCTACCGTTGGCGTGCAGGCTGGGATGTTACTATTGAGGACTCTGTAGTCCACCGTGGCCCTCCATGAATTGTCCGGCTTCTTCACCGGCCACAAAGGAGAGTTCACGTGGGTGGCTATCGGCCTCAACACGCCCTGCTGCACCAGTGAAGACATTGCTGTCTCCATGTTGGGCTCCGCTTCCCTGGGGAAGTTGTACTGTTTTTGGGATCGGGCCATGGGGTCCCCGTCTACACTGACCTCAAACCCGGTGACCCTCCTGCAATCATGTTTGTGAGTGGCAAACAAAGTCAGGTGGTCTGACACGAATGCCTGCAGATCTTGTAGGACACTGGCGACCATGAGCTCGAGGTCGTAGCCCTCTTTTGGCTTCACGGTACATAGGGTCCCCCTCCCTTCCTTCCCTGGAATGATGACTACCTCGCCTCTCTTACCCGTACTCGCTCCCCAGAGACAGTGATTTCTAAGATCCACGAGAATCCCGTGTTCTACTAAGAAATCAGACCCAAGGATTCCTTTTCCACCCCCACCTCCCACTTCATCAGTATACACTTCCACGTGGTGCGGCGTGGTCCTAAATGAATGGAGAGAGGGATGGAGAATGCGCCAGCCTGTTCTTTGCCCGTGAAGCCCGACAGAATATATGGAACCCCGGTGGACAGAGGTGAGGTGGTAGGGTTAGCTGTGTGGATCACGGTGCACGATGCCCCCATATCCAACAGATAAGTCCCCTTTTCCTTCTCTACCTCTATCTCCATGAGGGGTCGTCTCCATGCATCATATCGCAGCGCACACAGGTAGACGGGCTGCGCTGGCACTAGTCATTGGGGTGAAACGGTTGGGGCTGCGGGAACGACAGGACCGGTGGTGGCTGCTATCTTCCCCTGCGAGATCATAAGAGACCGCATTGTCTCTAAAATGGACTCTATCGCAGCGGGATCTATAGCTGCACCGGTTCCCTTTTCTGGGACAGGGGCTGCGGCTTGGACCTGGACTCGTGCTGGGGCGGCGGTCTGGGCTTGGGCTTGGGCTGCGGGAGATCTTCCTTTATTGTCCTTCCACGGATTTTTACAGTCCCTGCGCCAATGTCCATCCCTCCCACACCTGTAGCAATTGAGCTTGGCCTGGGGAGGGAGATTCCCCTCCTGATGCCACTCCTTTTTACTTGGGGCTGCGGCTTTTGCCTCATGCACTTTTCCCTTAGAGGGAGGTGCCTCCTGACCCCTGCAATTCTTATACGCAATGGTAAGCTGTCGGAGCACTGTCTCCTCCGTGATCCCGGGACCTGGGGGGCAAACCAAGATTTGGCTTGGGCCTGTATCTGCGGTAAGCTGTTGGCAACCAGGCAGCAGAGCCAATGAACCCGCTGGACATTGTTCATTGCGGCCCGTTCAGGCATGCCCGGACAGCTGCGCTGATACACTGGCCACAGCCTTTCTGCGAAAACCCGTGGGGGCTCTCCAGTTAGCTGCACAGTCCCTTCCACATGGAGGAACGGGTTGCCATCGTCCACTCCCATAACCTCCAGGACCTCGTCCCGGAGTTCCTCATACCCTCTCTGCCCCCTCTTACTCCCGCCTGAGAGGCACTGAAGGATTGTGCTATCCAGGGAGAATAGCAACATCTTAGCCTGTTCTGGACCGTCACAGTCATTGACGGCGGCTGTCTGCTCTATCTCCCTGAAATGGACTGCGGGATCTCCCTTCTCGGAGAGTTTTGGAAGGTGGCTCACCATCGCTCTAAGTTGTTGGGCACCGTGGGGCAACACGATCTGGTTCAGGAGGGGTCCATCAGCGCCATTTGCGTCGACGGGACCGTACCTCTGGTGCTGAGTAGGACACATTGGTGCCGGCTCCGGCTTCACTACCGGGGGTTGTTCTTCCTCCGGTTCTACCTCAGCTTCCTCCCCTTCTACCACCCCCCCTTCGGGACAAACCTCATTATAGCTCGGCGGTGCTGAGGGTTCAGTGGCTGGTGCCACAACTACTTCGCGTGGAATCGGTCTTTTGGATTCCTTCAGGAAGTCTATGCGACTTGCCTTTGGGCTTACGAGGCATACCATGCCTTTTGCCTTTGCCAGGGCCATTCTTAGGTCTTCTAACGCCTTCCGGCAGGGGCCGTGGTCTGCGCTCTCAAACCCGTTCTCAATGGCCAGCTTGTAAGCTGCCTTAACCTCTACTACTCTCTCCTCCTGCGCTCTTAGCTGTTGTGCGAGGCGGGCGCTTTTCTCCCGTACTCTCGCTTCATGAAACTTTGCCTCAGTGACCTGACATTCCAGGTACTCGATTTTAGCCTGATGTTGGCTGGCTATAGTTTGGTGTTCCTGATTCAGCACGTGAAGCGCTGCAATCAGCTTTTCCCCACCCATGGCCTTTTCCTCTATTTCTGAAGCCTGGGTTTTGATCTTGGCTGCCTGCGCTGCAACAACTCTGTCCAAAATCTGGACTTGTCTTTTGTAGCACATCAGCCACACTGCCTTCTCTACTGACTTTTTATGTTCTTTACTCTCTGTCCACCTGACGGCTGCATCTACCGGATGCCCATCCAGTAAGAGATCGGAAATCCACTGCTTAGTGACATTTACCTTACCAAAAACATAATCCGCTATCCTCTCATCCATAACATTTCGTCCATTTAAACCTGGGTCTAATACATTGCAATCCTGCTGCCAATGTCCTGCCGCGGTCGCCATTTTCTGTAAGGGGTTTTGATCGCCGAGGTGTCTCTCTCTCTCTCGCTCTAGAGGCCTCTCTCTCTTGCACAGTATTTTACCGAGTGGTTCGACCCACTCACCCCTTAGTTTCTATACACTGGACTTTGAGGCAGGAACTACAATGCAGAGAATACTCTATAGACCAAGTTTAATGAAACAAAATGAAATTTTATTGCATAAAGGAAAGATTGAATGTAAGCCAATAGGATACATGGGAGGGAAAAACAAATCACAATACAGTACTAACCAATATATATACAGGCATATTATACTTTACAATGGTCACCATGAAATAGGGAAACACACGGAACATCGAGGGACAACAACTCATTGTTAATTATTCCCTAAAATGCCCACCCCCTAAACCTAGCTAGATCAGATTATGAGGGGCCAGAAACATGCTCACCAATCCAAAACTGCGGTTGGGTTGGGGTTCTTTACTTGGTGCTCTCTCTCGGGCCTGCCGTCGTCACGTGGTCATTGGGCTGTAGGCGCAGCGGGCTGCCCAAGCTGATGGCGTCTTGGCCACCTTAATTCAGCAGGACTCGCCGTCCATCATTTCGCCCACCGGCTGTCTTCTCGGTGCCCCTGCATACAATGATGGTGGTCACAGTCTCGATTTCTCTGTGCTCCTATACACGACGCTGGTGGCTATCCGTTCTGTAAGGTGTTTAGTTTTTTTCCTCTTAGTCAACTGTCTTCTCGTCTCATCAATGGCCTGGGGTTTTTGTCGATGATCTCCCGATAACTACCCCGGGTCTTGTCTTCTTCTTCCGAGTCCGAAAAGACCTTCTTCGGACCCCCGAGCAATCTCTTGAAAATGATCTGCACGGGTCTCTCCCGATGCTGATGCTCCTCAATGGCTATCGAAACCCGATGGTCTCTGATCCGAATTCTTCCCCCCAATGCTACCCCAGGACTCCAGTTATACTTTTCATGGAGGCCCTTATCTCCCGCCATATCAAAGTTAGTCTTTGTTTAACTTTTGGCGGGCTTGTAGCACAGCGGGGTAGTCTTTGTGTTTAAAGTACTTTCGGGATGGCCGGTAACTGCCATCTCTGGTCTGGAATGACCTTGTATTGTCTTTAATGGGTCTTGATGTCCCCCTTTGAATTTGAAGCTGTTTCCCTTTGTCTGGGTAAACATTTTGATGGCCTTTATCTACAGGCCGATCTGTTTGGATCTACATCCAATCCATATGTATGGGGTACTGTCTGGTTTTGTTTTCTCCGAAACTGTGTTCCAGAACTTACTGTGGGCTGAATCCACAAAAGCTGTCTGTGGACTGCAGGAACCATTTTAAAATGTCCCAAATGCTGGTCACGGGGTCTGGCGGCCATTTTGTGTGCCCCTTTTCCTGGGCTTCTTTTAAAACAGTCTTTTAAAATTAAGGCCTTTGCTGCCAATAGACTCTTATAGGACAATGTTCAATTTTACGAATTCTACAAAGGGGAGATTTGAAAGAGGTGTTCAAAATCTTGAAGGGTTTTGATAGAGTAAATAAGGAAAAACGGTTCCCAGTGGCAGAAGGGTCAGTAATCAGAGGACACAGATTTAAGGTGATTGGCGAAAGAACCAGAGGTGACATGAGGAAACATTTTTTTACACAGCGAGTTGTTGTGATCTGGAATGCGCTGCCTGAAAGGACGGCGGAAGCGGATTCAATAGTAACTTTCAAAAGGGAATTGGAGAAATACTGGAATGGGAGAAATTTGCAGGGGAAAGATCAGGGGGAGTGGGACTAATTGGAGAGCTCGTTCAATGGGCTGAACGGCCTCCCCCTGTGCAGCATCATTTTATGATTCTATAACCTCTGGCACCCAATAACCTGACTCCAGTGAGGATTGTGACCATCATCTATTTGTTTGTGTTGCTGGGAGGTATTTACATGTGCCGTCTGTCAGTTCTGTGGCTTTTGTTATTAATTCCATGAGCATTGCTATGGAAACTAAAATATTTCAACATTTGTACAGACATAACGGGTGCGATTAATTTCTTATTCGGTATCCAGATAAAAGTGTCAGTGGTGATTAGCACGGTAACAGTTGCCAGGACAACAAATGAAAGATCAAAAAATGATCTAAATAGCAACGTTTAATTGACACTACAGATTTATTCACCATAATAATGATTTCATTCTAAGTTTCCCTTGTTTAATAGGAGCACGGTAAATGCCTCTCTGTATGCACAGCACCTGCCCTAACTGTGTAAGAAGTGAATCTGACAGAAATGGAAGAGGGAGCGAGACTTTGGGGTACAGCTTGACTTTGTGCGATTGTGCAAAACTATCCATTAAAATCAATGGAAATATAAATGGGGAGAGATGTGAATGAAAAGAAAAAGAAAGACTCACCTTTCATGATATCAGGATGTCCATTACAGAGACGTTGTTGCAAGGTGACCAAGGTTGGGAACTAAATATTCCAGGGTACTTGACGTTTTGAAAGGATAGGCAGAATGGAAAAGGATGACATAAGGACAGTAGTGAGAAAGGACCTTGGCTCAGAAGATCAGGAAGTAGAATCAGTGTGGGTGGAGATAAGAAAAAACAAGGGGCAGAAAACACTGATGGGAGTAGTTTATAGGCCACCAAACAGTAGCTATACCATTGGACAGAGCATTAATCAAGAAATAATAGGAGCTTGTGACAAAGGTAATGCAATAATCATGGGGGACTTTAATCTTCATATAGACTGGGCAAATCAAATTGGCAAAGGTAGCCTGGAGGGTGAGTTCATGGAATGCATTCGGGACAGTTTCCTAGAACAATACATCATGGAACAAACCAGGGAACAGGTTATTTTAGATCTTGTTTTGTGTAATGAGACAGTGTTAATTAGTAATCGTATAGTAAAGGATCCTCTGGGGAAGTGATCATAATATGATAGAAATTCACATTGGGCTAGAAATTCGGTGCATTTGCGCCTCTCATTAGCACACCCGGGGGCACTAATCGGGCGCAAATTACTTTTTGCCCGGGCATGGCACCGCTAACAACTCCCGCTAAAATCAGCGGGAGTTTAGCGGCGGCGGTAAGCGGTTGCGCCCCACTCCACTGCACAGGCGATGACGATGTCATTACCGTGCGCAGTGCCCCATTTTTGCCCCGCCTGCAAAATTGGCCCATGCCCTCTGAATCTGCGCCAGCTGATGACAGCGACCAATTCAGGGGGTGGGAACAGAGCAGCAGGAGGCTCATGGGGCAATAAGTAAAGGCGGGCGGGGCAAAAAAATCAGCCGACTTACTTGTCGCGGCATGTTGCCTCTTTGAACGCGGGGTCCATGTCACGATCTGGCAGCCCGGCACTCTTCTTGTGTGCCGGGCAGCTGGAACAGCACTCCGCTCCCCGGTGGTCCGAGAAGGGCCCCACAGAGTTGTGGGATTGGGCCCGCCCCTCTAATGAGAGGAGGAGCCCTTCCATGCGACAGCGCTACATGTCCCTGTGTGTATCGCTGCAGAACGCACCGCCCCGTTATTCGGGGTTAGCGTTCTAAGAAAGTGAAGTGCTTGAATTAGAGCTCCACCTCCCACTTGGGGTGCTAAAACTGAATTTTGCGGTCACCGGTGCTTGGCGACCCAAAATGGTCGCTAGCGAATTTTTCCCCCCATTGAGTTTGCGAGTGAAATACTTAAGACCAAAATCTTAAATAAAGCCAATTATATATGCGTGAGGGGTGAGCTGACTAAGGTAGATTGGGAAATTCGATTAAAAGGTATGATAGTACTTAAGCAGTGGCAAACATTTAAAGAAATATTCCAAAATTCTCAACAAATATACATTCCATTGAGAAATAAAAATTCCATGGGAAAATTGTTCCATCCATGGCTAACTAAAGATGTTAGGGATAGTATTAGATTAAAAGAAGTTTATAATGTTGTGAAGAATAGTAGTAAGCCCGAGGATTGGGAAAGCTTTAGAAACCAGCAAAGGATGACCAAAAAATTGATAAAATGGGTGAAAATAGAATATGAGAGTAAACGAACAAGAAATATAAAAACAGATTGTAAGAGATGCTACAGGTATGTAAAAAGGAAGAGATTAGCAAAAGTAAGTGTTGGCCCCTTACAGGCTGAGACAGGAGACATTAAACGGGGAAATAAGGAAATGGCAGAAACTTTAAACAAATATTTTATACACTATAGGAAGGATGTGATTGCATTGGAGAGGGTGCAGAGGAGATTCACCAGGATGTTACCTGGGCTAGAGCGCTTCAGCTATGAAGAGAGGTTGGACAGGCTGGGGTTGTTTTCCTTAGAGCAGAGAAGGCTGAGGGGGGACCTGATTGAGGTGTACAAAATTGAGGGCATAGATAGGGTAGATAGAAAGGAACTTTTCCCCTTAGTAGAGGGGTCAATAACCAGGGGGCATAGTTTCAAGGTAAGGGGCAGGAGGTTTAGAGGAGATTTGAGGAAAAACTTTTTCACCCAGAGGGTGGTTGGAATCTGGAACTCACTGTCTGAAAGGGTGGTAGAGGCAGGAACCCTCACAACATTCAAGAAGCATTTAGATGAGTACTTGAAATGCCATAGCATACAAGGCTATGGACCAAGTGCTGGAAAATGGGATTAGAATACATAGGGCTTGATGGCTGGCGTGGACACGATGGGCCGAAGGGCCTCTTTCTGTGCTGTATAACTCTATGACTCTATGACTCTATCTGTCTTCACAGCAGAAAACACAAAAAGCATACCAAAAATAGTGGGGAACCAAGGGCTAATGAGAGTGAGGAAATTAAAGTAATTACGATCAGTAGAGAAAATGTTTTTTTAATTCATTCATGTGGTGTGGGCATCGCTGGCGAGGACAGCATTTATTGCCCATCCCTAATTGCCCTTGAGAAGGTGGTGGTGAGCTGCCTTCTTGAACCGCTGCAGTCCGTGTGGTGAAGGTGCTCCCACAGTGCTGTTAGGGAGGGAGTTCCAGGATTTTGACCCAACGACGATGAAGGAATGGTGATATATTTCCAAGTCAGGATGGCGTGTGACTTGGAGGGGAACTTGGAGGTGGTGGTGTTCCCATGCGCCTGTTCTCCTTCTACATCTAGGTGATAGAGGTCGCGGGTTTGGGAAGTGCTGTCGGAGAGGACACATCGAGCCTGCAAAGGGATATAAACAGGTTACGTGAGTGGGCAATAAGATGGCAGATGGAGTATAATGTGGGGAAATGTGAAGATATTCATTTTGGTAGGAAGAATAGAAAAATTGAATATTTTTTAGATGGTGAGAAACTATTAAATGTTGGTGTTCAGAGAGATTTAGGTGTCCTCGTACAGGAAAGACAGAAAGTTAGCGTGCAGGTACAGCAGGCAATTAGGAAGGCCAATGGCATGTTGGCCTTTATTGCAAGGGGTTGGAGTATAAGAGTAAGGAAGTCTTTCTACAATTGTACAGGGCCTTGGTCAGACCACACCTGGAGTACTGGGCGAGGTTTTGATCTCCTTTTCTGAGGAAGGATATACTTGCCTTGGAGGCGGTGCAACGAAGGTTCACTAGATTGATTCCTGGGATGAGAGGGTTGTCCTATGAGGAGAGATTGAGTAGATTGGACCTATATTCCCTGGAGTTTAGAAGAATGAGCAGTGATCACATTGAAACATATAAGATTCTGAAGGGGATTGACAGGGTAGATGCTGAGAGGTTGTGTCCCCTGGCTGGAGAGTCTAGAACTAGGGAGCATAGTCTCAGAATCAGGGGTCGGCCATTTAAGACTGAGATGAGGAGAAATTTCTTCACTCAGAGGGTTGTAAATCTTTGGAATTCTCTGCCCCAGAGGGCTGTGAATGCTGAATTGTTGAGTATATTCAAGGCTGAGATCGATAGATTGTTGGACTCTAGGGGAATCAAGGGATATGGAGATCGGGCGGGAAAGTGGAGTTGAGGTCGAAGATCAGCCATGATCTTATTGAATGGCGGAGCAGGCTCGAGGAGCCATATGGAGGACTCCTGCTCCTAATTCTTATGTCCCAAAGTGCTTTACATCCAATGAAGTACTTTTTGAAGTGTAGTCACTGTTGCAATGTAGGAAACACAGCAGCCATTTTGTGCACAGCAAGCTCCCACAAATAGCAATGTGATAATGACCAGATAATCTGTTTCAGTGATGTTGATTGAGGGATAAATATTGCCCAGGACACCGGGGAGACCTCCCCTGCTCTTCTTCGAAGTAGTGCCACGGGATCTATCACGTCCACCTGAGAGAACAGACAGGGCCTCGGTTTAACGTCTCATCTCAAAGTGCAGCACTCGCTCAGCACAACACTGAAGTGCGAGCCTAGATTGTTGTCCTTATGTTTCAGGAGTGGGGCCTTCTAACTCAGAGGCAAGGATGGCACCCACAGAGCCATGGCTGACACGGTGGGGAGAGATTGTTGTTGTTGTGGAGCTGTGAAATGGGGAGAGCGATGAATGGGGAGAGCGGTGAACGGGGAGAGCGGTGAATGGGGAGAGCGGTGAATGGGGAGAGCGATGAATGAGGAGAGCGGTGAATGGGGAGAGCGGTGAATGAGGAGAGCGGTGAATGGGGAGAGCGATGAATGGGGAGAGCGGTGAATGGGGGAGAGCGGTGAATGGGGAGAGTGGTGAATTGGTTAGAGCGGTGAATGAGGAGAGCGGTGAATGGGGAGAGCGTTGAATGGGGAGAGCGGTGAATTGGTTAGAGCGGTGAATGGGGAGAGCGGTGAATGGGGAGAGCGATGAATGGGGAGAGCGGTGAATGGGGAGAGCGATGAATGAGGAGTGAGGTGAATGGGGAGAGCGGTGAATTGGTTAGAGCGGTGAATGAGGAGAGCGGTGAATGGGGAGAGCGATGAATGGGGAGAGCGGTGAATTGGTTAGAGCGGTGAATGGGGAGAGCGGTGAATGGGGAGAGCGATGAATGGGGAGAGCGGTGAATGGGGAGAGCGATGAATGGGGAGAGCGATGAATGGGGAGAGCGGTGAATGAGGAGAGAGGTGAACGAGGAGAGCGGTGAATGAGGAGTGAGGTGAATGGGGAGAGCGGTGAATTGGTTAGAGCAGTGAATGCAGAGAGCGGTGAATGAGGAGTGAGGTGAATGTGGAGAGCGGTGAATGGGGAGAGCGATGAATGGGGAGAGCGGTGAATGGGGAGAGCGATGAATGGGCAGAGCGCTGAACGGGGAGAGCGGCGAATGAGGAGAGCGGTGAATGGGGAGAGAGGTGAACGGGGAGAGTGATGAATGGGGAGAGCGCTGAAAGGGGAGAGCGGTGAATGAGGAGTGAGGTGAATGGGGAGAGCGGTGAATTGGTTAGAGCAGTGAATGCGGAGAGCGGTGAATGGGGAGAGCGGTGAATGGGGAGAGCGATGAATGGGGAGAGCGGTGAATGAGGAGAGAGGTGAACGGGGAGAGCGATGAATGGGGAGAGCGCTGAACGGGGAGAGAGATGAATGGGGAGAGCGGTGAATGAGGGGAGAGGTGAATGGGGAGAGCGGTGAATTGGTTAGAGCGGTGAATGCGGAGAGCGGTGAATGGGGAGAGCGGTGAATGGGGAGAGCGATGAATGGGGAGAGTGATGAATGGGGAGAGCGATGAATGGGGAGAGCGATGAATGGGGAGAGTGATGAATGAGGAGAGCGATGAACGGGGAGAGCGATGAATGAGGAGAGCGATGAACGGGGAGAGCGGTGAATGAGGAGAGCGGTGAACGGGGAGAGCGGTGAATGAGGAGAGAGGTGAATGAGGAGAGAGGTGAATGGGGAGAGCGGTGAATGAGGAGTGAGGTGAATGAGGAGTGAGGTGAATTGTTTAGAGCGGTGAATGGGGAGAGCGGTGAATGAGGAGAGCGGTGAATGAGGAGAGCGGTGAATGAGGAGAGCGGTGAATGAGGAGAGCGATGAACGGGGAGAGCGGTGAATGAGGAGAGAGGTGAATGAGGAGAGAGGTGAACGGGGAGAGCGGTGAATGAGGAGTGAGGTGAATGAGGAGTGAGGTGAATTGTTTAGAGCGGTGAATGGGGAGAGCGGTGAATGATGAGAGCGGTGAATGAGGAGAGCGGTGAATGAGGAGTGAGGTGAATGAGGAGTGAGGTGAATTGTTTAGAGCGGTGAACGGGGAGAGCGGTGAATGGGGAGAGCGGTGAATGAGGAGAGCGGTGAATGAGGAGAGCGGTGAATGAGGAGAGCGGTGAATGAGGAGAGAGGTGAATGGGGAGAGCGGTGAATGGGGAGAGCGATGAATGAGGAGAGCGGTGAATGGGGAGAGCGGTGAACGGGGAGAGTGGTGAATGAGGAGTGAGGTGAATGGGGAGAGCGGTGAATGGGGAGAGCGATGAATGGGGAGAGCGGTGAATGGGGAGAGCGGTGAATGAGGAGAGCGGTGAATGAGGAGAGCGGTGAATGAGGAGAGCGGTGAATGAGGAGAGCGGTGAATGAGGAGAGCGGTGAATGAGGAGAGAGGTGAATGGGGAGAGCGGTGAATGGGGAGAGCGATGAATGAGGAGAGCGGTGAATGGGGAGAGCGGTGAATGGGGAGAGCGGTGAATGAGGAGAGCGGTGAATGAGGAGAGCGGTGAATGAGGAGAGCGGTGAATGAGGAGAGAGGTGAATGGGGAGAGCGGTGAATGGGGAGAGCGATGAATGAGGAGAGCGGTGAATGGGGAGAGCGGTGAACGGGGAGAGTGGTGAATGAGGAGTGAGGTGAATGGGGAGAGCGGTGAATGAGGAGAGCGGTGAATGGGGAGAGCGATGAATGGGGAGAGCGGTGAATGAGGAGTGAGGTGAATGGGGAGAGCGGTGAATGAGGAGAGCGGTGAATGGGGAGAGCGATGAATGGGGAGAGCGGTGAATGAGGAGTGAGGTGAATGGGGAGAGCGGTGAATGGGGAGAGCGGTGAATGGGGAGAGCGGTGAATGGGGAGAGCGGTGAATGGGGAGAGCGGTGAATGGGGAGAGCGGTGAATGGGGAGAGCGGTGAATGGGGAGAGCGGTGAATGAGGAGAGCGGTGAATGAGGAGAGCGGTAAATGGGGAGAGCGATGAATGGGGAGAGCGGTGAATGGGGAGAGCGGTGAATGGGGAGAGCGGTGAATGGGGAGAGCGGTGAATGGGGAGAGCGGTGAATGGGGAGAGCGGTGAATGAGGAGAGCGGTGAATGGGGAGAGCGGTGAATGGGGAGAGCGGTGAATGGGGAGAGCGGTGAATGGGGAGAGCGGTGAATGAGGAGAGCGGTGAATGAGGAGAGCGGTGAATGAGGAGAGCGGTGAATGGGGAGAGCGGTGAATGGGGAGAGCGGTGAATGAGGAGTGAGGTGAATGGGGAGAGAGGTGAACGGGGAGAGAGGTGAACGGGGAGAGCGGTGAACGGGGAGAGGGGTGAACGGGGAGTGGGGTGAACGGGGAGTGGGGTGAACGGGGGGAGGGGTGAACGGGGAGAGGGGTGAACGGGGGGAGCGGTGAACGGGGAGAGGGGTGAACGGGGGGAGCGGTGAACGGGGAGAGGGGTGAACGGGGGGAGCGGTGAACGGGGAGAGGGGTGAACGGGGGGAGGGGTGAACGGGGAGAGGGGTGAACGGGGAGTGGGGTGAACGGGGGGAGGGGTGAACGGGGAGAGGGGTGAACGGGGAGCGGTGAACGGGGGGAGGGGTGAACGGGGGGAGGGGTGAACGGGGGGAGGGGTGAACGGGGAGTGGGGTGAATGGGGGGAGGGGTGAACGGGGAGTGGGGTGAACGGGGGGAGGGGTGAACGGGGAGTGGGGTGAACGGGGGGAGAGGTGAACGGGGAGAGGGGTGAATGGGGAGAGGGGTGAACGGGGAGTGGGGTGAACGGGGGGAGAGGTGAACGGGGAGAGGGGTGAACGGGGGGAGGGGTGAACGGGGAGTGGGGTGAATGGGGAGAGGGGTGAACGGGGGGAGGGGTGAACGGGGGGAGGGGTTAACGGGGGGAGGGGTGAACGGGGAGTGGGGTGAACGGGGGGAGAGGTGAACGGGGAGTGGGGTGAATGGGGAGAGGGGTGAACGGGGGGAGGGGTGAACGGGGAGAGGGGTGAACGGGGGGAGGGGTGAACGGGGAGAGGGGTGAACGGGGGGAGGGGTGAACGGGGAGAGGGGTGAACGGGGGGAGGGGTGAACGGGGAGTGGGGTGAACGGGGGGAGAGGTGAACGGGGAGAGGGGTGAACGGGGAGTGGGGTGAATGGGGAGAGGGGTGAACGGGGGGAGGGGTGAACGGGGAGAGGGGTGAACGGGGGGAGGGGTGAACGGGGAGAGGGGTGAACGGGGGGAGGGGTGAACGGGGAGTGGGGTGAACGGGGGGAGAGGTGAACGGGGAGAGGGGTGAACGGGGAGTGGGGTGAATGGGGAGAGGGGTGAACGGGGGGAGGGGTGAACGGGGAGTGGGGTGAACGGGGAGTGGGGTGAACGGGGGGAGGGGTGAACGGGGAGAGGGGTGAACGGGGGGAGGGGTGAACGGGGGGAGGGGTGAACGGGGAGAGGGGTGAATGGGGAGTGGGGTGAACGGGGGGAGGGGTGAACGGGGGGAGGGGTGAACGGGGAGAGGGGTGAACGGGGGGAGGGGTGAACGGGGGGAGGGGTGAACGGGGAGAGGGGTGAACGGGGGGAGAGGTGAACGGGGAGAGGGGTGAACGGGGGGAGAGGTGAACGGGGAGTGGGGTGAACGGGGAGTGGGGTGAACGGGGTGAGGGGTGAACGGGGTGAACGGGGAGAGGGGTGAACGGGGAGTGGGGTGAACGGGGAGAGGGGTGAACGGGGGGAGGGGTGAACGGGGGGAGAGGTGAACGGGGGGAGGGGTGAACGGGGGGAGAGGTGAACGGGGAGAGAGGTGAACGGGGAGAGGGGTGAATGGGGAGAGGGGTGAACGGGGGGAGAGGTGATGAACGGGGAGAGGGGTGAACGGGGAGTGGGGTGAATGGGGAGAGGGGTGAACGGGGGGAGAGGTGAACGGGGAGTGGGGTGAATGGGGAGTGGGGTGAATGGGGAGAGGGGTGAACGGGGGGAGAGGTGAACGGGGAGTGGGGTGAACGGGGAGAGGGGTGAACGGGGAGTGGGGTGAACGGGGGGAGGCGTAAAAGGGCTGCCGATTTGCTAGCACCCATTTTACACTATCGAACAAAGTCAAAATCTAGCCCCGTGTCCCTGCTCCTATTACAACACCACCCATGGTGTAGTAAAGCCTCTGACTGGCCATGATCAACACCATGCGAAATCTGGTAGTTTTGTCAATTATCCTTAAATGCTAGAATAACATTTCCTGCCACTTTCAGTGTAAAATGTCTTGCGTCTTCTCACAGCTCAGATATCTGTCCTTTGTCCTGTTGCGCATTCTTCACCTGCCCCCCCCCCATTCTACTCTTCCCTGATTCTATTGTACCTACTTTAACCTGGATTTTGTCTTATTTAAGGGGAGATTTTCCTGGCGCAGGGGTCAGTGATTTGTGGAAAATCAGATGTGTCTGGGCACAAGCCTGGAATGGAGGAGGATTTTCCATTAATCCCAGCGCCTTCAGGCACAGACCCGGGGAAGTCCCTCCTCTCCAGCGCCTCATTTGATTTTCTTTTGTCTCCGTGTTCTGATCACCCAATTTGGTGCTGGGGACAACTGTTATGAAAAAGGCTTTTCATTGGCTGGGCTAGTTTTCGGCTGGTTCCATAAAGGCCGGGTACTGCAGACTGACCTGGGGGTAAATTCCCTCGAGGTTTCCCCTACTTTGGTTAACGGGGTTTCCATCGAACATCTGTCTAGGATACACCAGCAGAACGGGGCGAGCCTTGAGGTAATTCACCCACCCGGTTGCTTCATAAATTATAACTGGGCCTGTTTGAGATATGAAAATTGTGCAAAACCCTCACTTGGCCAGAAGAAGCTCCCAAGCAGACAGGGCCAGTCGGGAAACCTCAGTCACATTCTACAAATAGAAAATTAGTTTTTCAGGGACAGAACAGTTGTTCAGCAGTCAATATGCCATTAAAAACCCAGTTACACCTCTTTCAACAAGGATGAACTCTTTTGGGGTGGCGGAGTCGGGGTGGGAGGTTGTTTAACAGCGATATTCCAGCGTAATAAGGAAAGTTTTCACCAGGAACTGTGGTTTGAATTGATCTGGATTTCCACAGCGCAACCTGTGGCGCAGCAGGGAATGACTGACCGCAACTTCTGGATCTCTGTGTTTATCTCAATCAATCAATCAATCAATCAATCAATTCAATCAATCAATCAATTCAATTTTATTTGCCATATGTAACCAGTACAAGTACAAGTACAATGGAATGCTTACTCCCCGTCGGGACACGTCAGCTATTCTTACAGCGCCGTGTTCAGAAAGTTAATTCTTTGGCATCCAGTAGCAGTGGGAGCACGATGTCCCTCAGCCGCTCCGGCCTCCTCCTCACCGTTGCCGGCTCGGCTCCACGTGCGCTGCTGCAGCTTGGAGCCTTACACATCAATCAAGACAATTATCTAAATATCTACCCTGTAGAGGATAAATGTTCACCTTCTGCAGCTCAACCAGTCTTATCCAGTCCCCGATTCGATCCCAGGCCGGTGCTGAATTAGTTGAGCCCAGCTGGGGTGACCCTGGGCTAGGGAGGTGAAAGTCTGGCATGGGATCCTGCTGTTCAGTGACTCCGGGAGTTGATAACTGTGCGTGGGCGTTTGGTGAGGACAGGGGTGGGTTTGGATGTGAGGCCTCCTGCAGTCAAATAGCCAACTAGAAAAAAAATATAGGAGCAGGAGTAGGCCATTCGGCCCTTCAAGCCTGCTCCGCCATTCAATATGATCATGGCTGATCCTCTTTCTCAATACCATATTCCCGCTCTCTCCCCATACCCCTTGATGCCTTTTGCATCTAGAAATCTATCTATCTCCTTCTTAAATATATTCAGATTAATGCTCAGCGCCAGGGTTGGCAGGTGAATAATGGCCTCTTGAGTGAGGGAGTTCAGTTCCCCATGGAACTGTCCCCAGGGAGAAGTCAGAAGAGGAGCATTGATGGGAAAGAAAATATTGATTGTGAAAGTCTGGCTATTGTACAGTGCAGACAATCCAGGACTAATCCATAGGCCGGTATCACTGTGAATCTTGGGATGATTTACAGTGTTTGCTTTTAGCATTGACACTGAATAAAACCTAATAACTGCACAGCAAATTCAATAGAATCCCATTGGCCATTGTGCCTGTTTCCAAAGGCGTGACGCAGCACGATGTGAATCAACAGCTGATTGTGAAGAAGGTTCTGTGAGGGAACAATGGCCCATGTGGGAGGCTTACACTCGACTCATTGCTTTCAGCCCCCCACAGACTGGCAGCATCGATCCTCGCCGAGTGTGTGTGGTATTGTGAGCTGCAGGAACAAACCCGACACCTACCTGAGCCTCCCTGAAGTCAGTTCTGTTCATTAATGATGGAAATTAGGAAAGTAAAGATGAAAAAGGAGTTTTTCTGGCTTTTAATAAGAATCTGTTGAACTTAAGCAAGATACTCCTTTCCCGAGAATACAGAGAAAGGGCAGGGAAGAGTGATCAGAGTGGATGGCTCCAGTGGAAGAGCTAGTACCATCAGGCATGATGGGCTGAATGGCCTCCTTCCGCAGTGTACGTTCTATGATTATGGCATGCACTGGGGAAATCTGACAGGGCCGATCCCATTCCAGGAACAGAATCTACCCTCGAGGGTAAGGGTGAGGGCGAGGTGGAAGGTGAGAGGACAAGGGTGAGGGTGAGGCTGAGGGAGAGGGAGGGTAGTGAGTGTGAGGGTGAGGGTGAGTGTGAGGGAGAGGTTGAGGGAGAGGGAGGGTAGTGAGTGTGAGGGTGAGGGTGAGTGTGAGGGAGAGGTTGAGGGTGAGGGAGGGTAGTGAGGGTGAGGGTGAGTGTGAGGGAGAGGTTGAGGGTGAGGGAGGGTAGTGAGGGTGAGGGTGAGGGAGAGGTTGAGGGAGAGGGAGGGTAGTGAGTGTGAGGGTGAGGGTGAGTGTGAGGGAGAGGTTGAGGGTGAGGGAGGGTAGTGAGGGTGAGGGTGAGGGTGAGGGAGAGGTTGAGGGTGAGGGAGGGTGGTGAGTGTGAGGGTGAGGGTGAGGGTGAGGGAGGGTAGTGAGGGTGAGGGTGAGGGTGAGGGAGAGGTTGAGGGAGAGGGAGGGTAGTGAGTGTGAGGGTGAGGGTGAGTGTGAGGGAGATGTTGAGGGTGAGGGAGGGTAGTGAGGGTGAGGGTGAGGGAGAGGTTGAGGGAGAGGGAGGGTAGTGAGTGTGAGGGTGAGGGTGAGTGTGAGGGAGAGGTTGAGGGTGAGGGAGGGTAGTGAGGGTGAGGGTGAGGGAGAGGTTGAGGGTGAGGGAGGGTAGTGAGTGTGAGGGTGAGGGTGAGTGTGAGGGAGAGGTTGAGGGTGAGGGAGGGTAGTGAGGGTGAGGGTGAGGGTGAGGGAGAGGTTGAGGGTGAGGGAGGGTAGTGAGTGTGAGGGTGAGGGTGAGTGTGAGGGTGAGGGTGAGGGAGGGTAGTGAGGGTGAGGGTGAGGGTGAGGGAGAGGTTGAGGGAGAGGGAGGGTAGTGAGTGTGAGGGTGAGGGTGAGTGTGAGGGAGAGGTTGAGGGTGAGGGAGGGTAGTGAGGGTGAGGGTGATGCTCCCACCAGTCACCTGCACTCAGATGTTTTCAGGGCGAAACGTAACTGAAGTCCCTCAATCCCTGGAACATTCTAGTGAATCTCCTCCGCACCCTCTCCAAGGCCTTCATGTCCTTCCTAAAGTGCGGGGCCCAGAATTGGACCCAATCCTCCAGCTGGGGCCGAACTAGTGTTTTATAAAGGTTCATCATAACTTCCTGGCTGTTGTTCTCTCTGCCTCTATTTGGAAAGCCCAGGATCCCATGTGCTTTATTAACTGCTTTGTTAACCTGTCCAGCCACCTTCAAAGATTTGTGCACAAACACCCCCAGGTCTCTCTCTCTTTTCACCCCCTTTACCATTTAGCATAAATTGTCTCTCTTCATTGCAAATACAAGTATCAGCCGTAAATAGCAAAAAAAAATAATTTCAGCTTTAGCAAAAATAAAAGCGTGCGGACTTGGAGATAACCTTGTGATGTGGGTTCATCCTTTCTTGGGTGGTAGGAGACAGGGAGTAGGGATAAAGGGAATGGGACGTTGGGGTTTGTGGTGGGACCACAGTGAATCGGAGGGCGTGCAGGGGAATGGAAGGTTCCCTCAAACATACTGCGGCCGGCTTTGCTTTTAAGGCCACCTCTGGCACGGTGAATCTGTCAGCCAGCCCATATGGCGAGTGCCCAGAGATGGATTTACCCTGTGCTGTGGGTGTATCTAAAGGGAGGGGGCAATGCAGTGTATTCATCGAATCATAGAACAGTAAAGCACAGAAGGAGGCCATTCGGCCCATCGAGTCTGCGCCGTCTCTTTCGAAGAGCAATCCAGTCAGTCCCACTCTCCCCGCTCTTTCCCCATATCCCTGCAATTTTATCTCCGTCAAGTATTTATCCAATTCCCCTTTGAAGGCTATTATTGAATCTGTCTCCACCGTCCTATCAGGCAGCACATTCCAAATCCTAAACACTTGCTGCGTAAAAAAGTTTTTCCTCATGTCGCCTCTGGTTCTTTTGCCAATCACCTTAAATCTGTGCCTTCAGGTTCTCAACCCTTTAGTCACTGGAAACAGTTTCTCTTTATTTACTCTATCTAAAGCCTTCATGATTTTGAACACCTCTATCAAATCGCCTCTTGGCCTTCACTGCTCCAAGGAGAACAACCCCAGTTTCTCCAGTCTACCCACGTAACTGTAATTCCCTCATCCCTGGAACCATTCTAGTAAATCTCTTCTGCACCCTCTCCAAAGCCTTGACATCCTTCCTAAAGTGCGGTGCCCAGAATTGGACACAATACTCCAGCTGCGGCCGAACTAGTGTTTTATAAAGGTTCATCATAACTTCCTGGCTGTTGTTCTCTATACCTCTATTTATAAAGCTCAGGATCCCATGTGCTGTATTAACTGCTTTGTTAACCTGTCCAGCCACCTTCAAAGATTTGTGCACAAACACCCCCAGGTCTCTCTGTTCATGCACCTCTTTAGGATTGTACCCTTTAGTGTCTATTGTCTCTCCTCGTTCTTCCTACCAAAATGGATCACCTCACACTTTGCTGCATTGAACTCCATCTGCCACGTGCCCGCCCATTCCACCAGCCTGTCTATGTCCTCTTGAAGTCTATTACTATCTTCCTCAGTGTTTACTACACTTCCAAGTTTCGTGTCATCTGCAAATTTCTAAATTGCGCCCTGTACCCCCAAATCCAGGTCATTAATGTAAATCATTTCGACACCAGAGGGGAAACTAGCAGCTTCTGCTGGCTCAAGGACACTGCACTGATTTTATTACTTCCAACTACCCAGGACATGTGCCGCAAATCAATCATCATTGTTTATAAAGACAAACATGTCAACACTCTTTTAATTTCTGATGGTTGGTGCAAATTCAAGGGCTCAGTCCAATCCTGTGGACACCTGCAGATTGTGAATTGTCAGTCTGACGGGAGAATTACAGGGGGTAAAAGAATTAAACTTTGGAGAATTACACGTTGATTCATTAATTGCATGGCAGAATTTTTGGAACCTGTTGGGACGGATACTTTGGAGAACTGCATTCATCTTTCTAACAATCCCTGCAATGTCGTGCAAAACCAGTATTAAAATATCACTTTAGAAGTGTACATGGACACAGAACAGGGAGGGTGTGTGTGAAATCTGATAAAACAAGGTAAATCTGCTCATTTCTGATGCCGTCTGCTCTCGTAGACTGAGGTCATTTAATTCTAATTATCTGATCATTCTGTTTCTTTTTAGCACTAAATTCCCACTTTGCTGAGTTATTGATGTTTAATTCAAATTATTGGATAATTTGGGGCTGTTTTGAATCACTAAGCTGTGAAAGTCTGGTCTACATTCCTGGATCTGTTCGAAAGCGGCCCCCACTTTGAGCACATGCTTGACCTCTTTCCCAGCCCAGTGCCTGGGGGTAGTTACAATCTGTGGCAGTGTGCAGGAAACTTTGTATCAGTGTTCAGTGAAGAATTACCCATTCACCAGTGAACGAGGTTAAACTGAGAACTCCCAGCCCAGCAGGTTTTTGGAAAACATTTTGTTGGGCTCGTGTTATCTGATTGAGTTGCTGTAGTGAGCAAGTTGTAAATGGCAGAGTTTTGAAATGTAGTTTGGTGTGAGATACATCAGCCAGGTGACATATGGGTGTCTGAGACACCACAATTGTTCACTCCAAGCAGGAAAGCTGAGTTTCCATAGAGACGTGCAATAAAATGCTCAATGAAACCTAATTGGTATGTCTCTCCAGATCAGCTCATTGTGCTCTCGCTAATGACAGGTTGTGTCTGTAATGAGGACAGTATGCTGGAGATACTCACTGCCTGGGAGCGCTCCTCCCTGGCAGGCACAGACACAGAGTCCAATCGACAGCCAGTGCCTGCTAGACAGGAGCGAGTGCTCAACAGCATATGGGTGCAGGCTGGGGGTTGATGTCACATACATAGCTTACCATTAAGCTCAAGCTTTCTGCTTTGTGTGCCCCTGGCCTGTTGCCAGATCAGACCACCTGCTGAAGAAGTATGCTCAAAGCTGGCCTCCAGAGTGGCTGCAGAGCACTGTGCACTAACAGCAGTGTGACAGCGATTCACAGACAGGACACAGTCACAAACACAGCTGCACCAGGCTCACACAGATAATGAACAGGGGGGGGAGTAACTGTTCCTCCAGGTGCTTTGTGTTACTAAACCACCAGCTCATTTATAGAGGCCACACTTCTGACACAGAGTGAATCTACCCCAATAGTGAACTCACAAACCATTCACTGGGAAACCTAACCCAATAGTGAACTCACAAACCATTCACTGGGAAACCTAACCCAATAGTGAACTCACAAACCATTCACAGGGAAACCTAACCCAATAGTGAACTCACAAACCATTCACTGGGAAACCTAACCCAATAGTGAACTCACAAACCGTTCACTGGGAAACCTAACCCAATAGTGAATTCACAAACCATTCACTGGGAAACCTAACCCAATAGTAAACTCACAAACCATTCACAGGGAAACCTAACCCAATAGTGAATTCACAAACCATTCACTGGGAAACCTAACCCAATAGTGAACTCACAAACCATTCACTGGGAAACCTAACCCAATAGTGAATTCACAAACCATTCACTGGGAAACCTAACCCAATAGTGAACTCACAAACCATTCACTGGGAAACCTAACCCAATAGTGAACTCACAAACCATTCACTGGGAAACCTAACCCAATAGTGAATTCACAAACCATTCACAGAGAAGCCTTACCCAATAGTGAACTCACAAACCATTCACTGGGAAACCTAACCCAATAGTGAATTCACAAACCATTCACAGAGAAGCCTAACCCAATAGTGAATTCACAAACCATTCACTGGGAAACCTAACCCAATAGTGAACTCACAAACCATTCACAGAGAAGCCTAACCCAATAGTGAACTCACAAACCATTCACTGGGAAACCTAACCCAATAGTGAACTCACAAACCATTCACTGGGAAACCTAACCCAATAGTGAATTCACAAACCATTCACTGGGAAACCTAACCCAATAGTAAACTCACAAACCATTCACAGGGAAACCTAACCCAATAGTGAATTCACAAACCATTCACTGGGAAACCTAACCCAATAGTGAACTCACAAACCATTCACTGGGAAACCTAACCCAATAGTGAATTCACAAACCATTCACTGGGAAACCTAACCCAATAGTGAACTCACAAACCATTCACTGGGAAACCTAACCCAATAGTGAACTCACAAACCATTCACTGGGAAAACTAACCCAATAGTGAATTCACAAACCATTCACAGAGAAGCCTAACCCAAGAGTGAACTCACAAACCATTCACTGGGAAACCTAACCCAATAGTGAATTCACAAACCATTCACAGAGAAGCCTAACCCAATAGTGAATTCACAAACCATTCACTGGGAAACCTAACCCAATAGTGAACTCACAAACCATTCACAGAGAAGCCTAACCCAATCGTGAACTCACAAACCATTCACTGGGAAACCTAACCCAATAGTGAATTCACAAACCATTCACAGAGAAGCCTAACCCAATAGTGAATTCACAAACCATTCACTGGGAAACCTAACCCAATAGTGAACTCACAAACCATTCACAGAGAAGCCTAACCCAATACTGAATTCACAAACCATTCACTGGGAAACCTAACCCAATAGTGAACTCACAAACCATTCACTGGGAAACCTAACCCAATAGTGAACTCACAAACCATTCACTGGGAAACCTAACCCAATAGTGAACTCACAAGCCATTCACTGGGAAACCTAACCCAATAGTGAACTCACAAACCATTCACAGAGAAGCCTAACCCAATAGTGAACTCACAAACCATTCACTGGGAAACCTAACCCAATAGTGAATTCACAAACCATTCACAGAGAAGCCTAACCCAATAGTGAATTCACAAACCATTCACTGGGAAACCTAACCCAATAGTGAACTCACAAACCATTCACAGAGAAGCCTAACCCAATACTGAATTCACAAACCATTCACTGGGAAACCTAACCCAATAGTGAACTCACAAACCATTCACTGGGAAACCTAACCCAATAGTGAACTCACAAGCCATTCACTGGGAAACCTAACCCAATAGTGAATTCACAAACCATTCACAGAGAAGCCTAACCCAATAGTGAATTCACAAACCATTCACTGGGAAACCTAACCCAATAGTGAACTCACAAACCATTCACAGAGAAGCCTAACCCAATAGTGAATTCACAAACCATTCACTGGGAAACCTAACCCAATAGTGAACTCACAAACCATTCACAGAGAAGCCTAACCCAATAGTGAACTCACAAACCATTCACAGAGAAGCCTAACCCAATAGTGAATTCACAAACTATTCACAGGGAAACCTAACCCAATAGTGAACTCACAAACCATTCACTGGGAAACCTAACCCAATAGTGAATTCACAAACCATTCACTGGGAAACCTAACCCAATAGTGAACTCACAAACCATTCACTGGGAAACCTAACCCAATAGTGAACTCACAAACCATTCACTGGGAAACCTAACCCAATAGTGAATTCACAAACCATTCACTGGGAAACCTAACCCAATAGTGAACTCACAAACCATTCACTGGGAAACCTAACCCAATAGTGAACTCACAAACCATTCACTGGGAAACCTAACCCAATAGTGAATTCACAAACCATTCACAGAGAAGCCTTACCCAATAGTGAACTCACAAACCATTCACTGGGAAACCTAACCCAATAGTGAATTCACAAACCATTCACAGAGAAGCCTAACCCAATAGTGAATTCACAAACCATTCACTGGGAAACCTAACCCAATAGTGAACTCACAAACCATTCACAGAGAAGCCTAACCCAATAGTGAACTCACAAACCATTCACTGGGAAACCTAACCCAATAGTGAACTCACAAACCATTCACTGGGAAACCTAACCCAATAGTGAATTCACAAACCATTCACTGGGAAACCTAACCCAATAGTAAACTCACAAACCATTCACAGGGAAACCTAACCCAATAGTGAATTCACAAACCATTCACTGGGAAACCTAACCCAATAGTGAACTCACAAACCATTCACTGGGAAACCTAACCCAATAGTGAATTCACAAACCATTCACTGGGAAACCTAACCCAATAGTGAACTCACAAACAATTCACTGGGAAACCTAACCCAATAGTGAACTCACAAACCATTCACTGGGAAACCTAACCCAATAGTGAATTCACAAACCATTCACAGAGAAGCCTAACCCAATAGTGAACTCACAAACCATTCACTGGGAAACCTAACCCAATAGTGAATTCACAAACCATTCACAGAGAAGCCTAACCCAATAGTGAATTCACAAACCATTCACTGGGAAACCTAACCCAATAGTGAACTCACAAACCATTCACAGAGAAGCCTAACCCAATCGTGAACTCACAAACCATTCACTGGGAAACCTAACCCAATAGTGAATTCACAAACCATTCAAAGAGAAGCCTAACCCAATAGTGAATTCACAAACCATTCACTGGGAAACCTAACCCAATAGTGAATTCACAAACCATTCACTGGGAAACCTAACCCAATAGTGAACTCACAAACCATTCACAGAGAAGCCTAACCCAATACTGAATTCACAAACCATTCACTGGGAAACCTAACCCAATAGTGAACTCACAAACCATTCACTGGGAAACCTAACCCAATAGTGAACTCACAAGCCATTCACTGGGAAACCTAACCCAATAGTGAATTCACAAACCATTCACAGAGAAGCCTAACCCAATAGTGAATTCACAAACCATTCACTGGGAAACCTAACCCAATAGTGAACTCACAAACCATTCACAGAGAAGCCTAACCCAATAGTGAACTCACAAACCATTCACAGAGAAGCCTAACCCAATAGTGAATTCACAAACTATTCACAGGGAAACCTAACCCAATAGTGAACTCACAAACCATTCACTGGGAAACCTAACCCAATAGTGAATTCACAAACCATTCACTGGGAAACCTAACCCAATAGTGAACTCACAAACCATTCACTGGGAAACCTAACCCAATAGTGAACTCACAAACAATTCACTGGGAAACCTAACCCAATAGTGAATTCACAAACCATTCACTGGGAAACCTAACCCAATAGTGAACTCACAAACCATTCACTGGGAAACCTAACCCAATAGTGAACTCACAAACCATTCACTGGGAACCTAACCCAATAGTGAATTCACAAACCATTCACAGAGAAGCCTTACCCAATAATGAACTCACAAACCATTCACTGGGAAACCTAACCCAATAGTGAATTCACAAACCATTCACAGAGAAGCCTAACCCAATAGTGAATTCACAAACCATTCACTGGGAAACCTAACCCAATAGTGAACTCACAAACCATTCACAGAGAAGCCTAACCCAATAGTGAACTCACAAACCATTCACTGGGAAACCTAACCCAATAGTGAACTCACAAACCATTCACTGGGAAACCTAACCCAATAGTGAATTCACAAACCATTCACTGGGAAACCTAACCCAATAGTAAACTCACAAACCATTCACAGGGAAACCTAACCCAATAGTGAATTCACAAACCATTCACTGGGAAACCTAACCCAATAGTGAACTCACAAACCATTCACTGGGAAACCTAACCCAATAGTGAATTCACAAACCATTCACTGGGAAACCTAACCCAATAGTGAACTCACAAACCATTCACTGGGAAACCTAACCCAATAGTGAACTCACAAACCATTCACTGGGAAACCTAACCCAATAGTGAATTCACAAACCATTCACAGAGAAGCCTAACCCAATAGTGAACTCACAAACCATTCACTGGGAAACCTAACCCAATAGTGAATTCACAAACCATTCACAGAGAAGCCTAACCCAATAGTGAATTCACAAACCATTCACTGGGAAACCTAACCCAATAGTGAACTCACAAACCATTCACAGAGAAGCCTAACCCAATCGTGAACTCACAAACCATTCACTGGGAAACCTAACCCAATAGTGAATTCACAAACCATTCACAGAGAAGCCTAACCCAATAGTGAATTCACAAACCATTCACTGGGAAACCTAACCCAATAGTGAACTCACAAACCATTCACAGAGAAGCCTAACCCAATACTGAATTCACAAACCATTCACTGGGAAACCTAACCCAATAGTGAACTCACAAACCATTCACTGGGAAACCTAACCCAAAATGAACTCACAAACCATTCACTGGGAAACCTAACCCAATAGTGAACTCACAAGCCATTCACTGGGAAACCTAACCCAATAGTGAACTCACAAACCATTCACAGAGAAGCCTAACCCAATAATGAATTCACAAACTATTCACAGGGAAGCCTAACCCAATAGTGAATTCACAAACTATTCACAGGGAAGCCTAACCCAATAGTGAATTCACAAACCATTCACAGAGAAGCCTAACCCAATAGTGAATTCACAAACCATTCACAGGGAAACCTAACCCAATAGTGAACTCGCAAACCATTCACAGGGAAACCTAACCCAATAGTGAACTCACAAACCATTCACAGGGAAACCTAACCCAATAGTGAACTCACAAACCATTCACTGGGAAACCTAACCCAATAGTGAACTCACAAACCATTCACTGGGAAACCTAACCCAATAGTGAACTCACAAACCATTCACTGGGAAACCTAACCCAATAGTGAATTCACAAACCATTCACTGGGAAACCTAACCCAATAGTGAACTCACAAACCATTCACTGGGAAACCTAACCCAATAGTGAACTCACAAACCATTCACTGGGAAACCTAACCCAATAGTGAATTCACAAACCATTCACAGGGAAATCTAACCCAATAGTGAATTCACAAACCATTCACTGGGAAACCTAACCCAATGGTGAATTCACAAACCATTCACAGAGAAGCCTAACCCAATAGTGAATTCACAAACCATTCACTGGGAAACCTAACCCAATAGTGAATTCACAAACTATTCACAGGGAAACCTGACCCAATAGTGAATTCACAAACCATTCACAGAGAAGCCTATCCCAATAGTGAATTCACAAACTATTCACAGAGAAGCCTAACCCAATAGTGAACTCACAAACTATTCACTGGGAAACCTAACCCAATAGTGAACTCACAAACCATTCACTGGGAAACCTAACCCAATAGTGAACTCACAAACCATTCACTGGGAAACCTAACCCAATAGTGAACTCACAAACCATTCACAGGGAAACCTAACCCAATAGTGAACTCACAAACCATTCACTGGGAAACCTAACCCAATAGTGAACTCACAAACCATTCACTGGGAAACCTAACCTAATAGTGAATTCACAAACCTTTCACAGGGAAACCTAACCCAATAGTGAACTCACAAACCATTCACAGAGAAGCCTAACCCAATAGTGAATTCACAAACCATTCACTGGGATACCTAACCTGCTCTACCCCACCCTCATACTAGGGCACTTCCAAGGGCAGTTAAGAGTCAAACACATTGGTGAGGGACTGGAGTCACACGTCACCCAGACCAGGTAAAGATGGCAGGTTTCCTTCCCTAAAGTACATTCGTGAACTGGTTGGATTTTTACAACAAGCTAACCAGCTTTTTATTTGCAAATGTATTTTTTAAATTGAATTCAAATTCTCAATTTGCCTTGGTAGGATTATGAACTGATGTTCTCTGGATTAACTAGTCCAGTAACATAACCACAGCACTACACTCCCTCAATACCACACCGGATCGTGTATTTCCCATTAGACTGATGGGAAAAGTTACAGATTAAGATTTCATTCAGAGAGATATCTGTGATTAATTTACCCTCCCAGAGTCCGTTATACTCAGATCAATTTCAATTCACTTGTATTCAACTTACTTCATTGGAGGATAAGTTCTGAGTGTATTTATTTATAACACACTCCTTACTGTCTGCATCTAGTTGAAATAAGAATATTCTTTTATAACATCTTCAGGGTGTCTCCATGGGGGTGAATTTAAAAAAGAGCACGGAGATAGTTTAGGTTAATGGTTCCATATTAGCATATGTCATCATGGCAGTGGTGACTCTGATATATCTGTGGATGATGACAAGAGGGCAAAGGTTATGTGAAACAGGCCTACATTCAAAGTTCATCTTGTATTCTCATCAGTGACGGCCATCTTCTTTTCAAAGGCATTACAAATTTGATTTGGAGTGATCAGATTCACATCCATCTTCTCTAATTGACTCCCCGTGTCTGAGCAAATAGAGTATCAGCCTTGTCTCAGTGGTTCCACTCTCACCTCTATGGTTCAAGTCCCACTCCAGAGACTTGAGCTCATAATCCAGGCTGACACTCCCAGTATAGTACTGAGGGAGCACTGCACTGTTTGAGGGGCAGTACTGAGGGAACGTTGCACTGTCAGAGGGGCAGTACTGAGGGAGTGCCGCACTGTTGGAGGGTCAGTACTGAGGGAGCGCCGCACTGTCGGAGAGGCAATACTGAGGGAGTGCTGCACTGTTTGAGGGGCAGTACTGAGGTAGTGCTGCACTGTCGGAGAGGCAGTTCTGAGGTAGTGCTGCACTGTCGGAGAGGCAGTACTGAGGGAGTGCTGCACTGTCGGAGAGGCAGTACTGAGGGAGTGCTGCACTGGCGGAGAGGCAGCACTGAGGGAGTGCTGCACTGGCGGAGGGGCAGTACTGAGGGAACACTGCACTGTTGGGGGGCAGTACTGAGGGAGCGCCGCACTGTCGGAGGTGCAGTACTGAGGGAGTGCTGCACTGTCGGAGGGTCAGTACTGAGGAAGCGCTGCACTGTTGGAGGGGCAGTACTGAGGGAGCACTGCACTGTCGGAGGGGCAGTACTGAGGGAGCACCGCACTGTCGGAGGGGCAGTACTGAGGGAGTGCTGCACTGTCGGAGGGTCAGTACTGAGGGAGCGCTGCACTGTCGGAGGGGCAGTACTGAGGGAGCACTGCAATGTCTAAGGGGCAGTACTGAGGGAGCGCTGCACTGTTGGAGGGTCAGTACTGAGGGAGCGCTGCACTGTCGAGGGGCAGTACTGAGGGACTGCTGCACTGTCGGAGGGTCAGTACTGAGGGAGCGCTGCACTGTTGGAGGGGCAGTACTGAGGGAGCACTGCACTGTCGGAGGGGCAGTACTGAGGGAGCTCTGCACTGTCGGAGGGGCAGTACTGAGGGAGTGCTGCACTGTCGGAGGGGCAGTACTGAGGGAGCGCTGCACTGTCGGAGGGGCAGTACTGAGGGAGCGCTGCACTGTCGGAGGGGCAGTACTGAGGGAGCACTGCACTGTCGGAGGGGCAGTACTGAGGGAGCGCTGCACTGTCGGAGGGGCAGTACTGAGGGAGTGCTGCACTGTCGGAGGGGCAGTACTGAGGGAGTGCTGCTCTGTCGCAAGTACCGTCTGTCGGATTAGGCATTAAACCGAGGCCTTATCTGCCCTCTCAGGTGGACATGAGAATATATCGCCATTCCTTCATCATCGCTGTGTCAAAATCTTAGAACTCCCAACCTAACGGCTCTGTGGGAGTTCCTTTTCTACACAGACTGCAGCGGTTGAAGAAGGCAGCTCACCGCCACCTTCTCAGGGCAACTAGGGAGGGGCAATAAATGCCGGCCTTGCCAGCGATGCCCACTTCCCAAGAATTCGATTTTAAAGTCCCTGATTGTGTGACCTGTACAGAACCCACTGGAAGGAAAATGCCTGAGGGACTGAGTTGCTCTTTCTGTCTCCCTCTGACTGGACAGGGATTCCGAGCGCATATCGATCCTGAGGAATCCTGGGTTGTTCTGGGCCTTCAATTCTTTGCTCCTTGATCCCAAAGGTAAGTCTAACACTCTGCAGCAGCCTTTATGGAGCTTGGATTTTGATGAATGGTCCTAACCTCGATGGATTGACTCATGTACCTTGGTCCCATCCTCAATGTTTTGTAATCGAGTCTCATTGCTCTAATATATTACATAACTGTTGCAGTAATTGAGCTGGAGGGATTCTGCTGTTCCTGTTCGCCCATCACCCCTGTGCTCGCTGACCTACATTGGCTCCTGGTTAAGCAATGCCTCAATTTTAAAATTCTCATCCTTGTGTTCAATTCCCTCCATGGCCTCGCCCCTCCCTATCTCCGTAACCTCCACCAGCCCCACAACCCTCCCAGATTTCCGCTCCTCCAATTCTGACCTCTTGCGCATCCCTGATTTTAATCGCTCCACCATTGGTGGCCGTGCCTTCAGCTGCCTGGGCCCTAAGCTCTGGAATTCCCTCCCTAAACCTCTCCGCCTCTCTATCACTCTCTCCTCCTTTAAGACACTCCTTAAAACATACCTCTTTGACCCAGCTAATATCTCCTTATGTGGCTCGGTGTCAAATTTCTGTCTGATCACGCTCCTGTGAAGCGCCTTGGGACGTTTTACTACGTTAAAGGCGCTGTATAAATGCAAGTTGTTGTTGTATTGATTGTTCTTGCAGATTTGGGGGTCACCTTCCTTCCCCGCATCCCGAGAAAAGGAGGTGCTGCTATAAACTGGCTCCAGATGATAAATCCTGGGCCCAGGACAATGGAGGTGCTCCACTGATTGAGACAGAACATTGGGGACAGGACCCCTCCAGCCAGGATGGGCTCCCTCTTGGCAGTGCGAATCCCGCCGGGAGCTCGCCATTGCACATCAGATGAACTGGTTCAGGGTTCAGGGTTCAGGGGTGGGGGTTCAGACGGGGCTTGTGGAGAATCCCGACCCTTGCGTGTTTCTGATGAGATGTTGAACGGGATACGTGACTTTCTGAATAAAACCCAAATGTTGAGTCCTGACACTGGATGTTCCTCGAAAACCCAGCCAGAGATCCTGGTGACAGCAGTAACCAGTGGGACCAGCTCAGAGGATTTAGCCATGGATACACCTTTAAGGGCATCACAACAGCTTCAGCAGTTTGACTTCTCATTGTTTTACACATGAAAGAAAGAAGACTTACATTTATAGAGCGCCTTTCACGACCACCGGACGTCTCAAATTGGTTTACAGCCAATGAAGTACTTTTGGAGTGTAGTCACTGTTGTAATGTAGGAATCAACATAATGGCCCAGATATTCCAATCGGAGGCCTCCCGTGGGCGGAGCCCTGCGATCTGGAATAATCTGCGCCCTTACCTGAGGGCTCCCGGGAGGCGCACAGTTCCGGTGCTGGGCCTCTCCAAACTGCCGGTGCGCAGGGCCCACGTATCCCAGAGGCGCGGGTAGTTCGCAGCGTCCCTGGGATCACGTGGGCCATGGGGAGCCAATCACAGAAGGGAATCTCCCTTCATACATTTGACAGAAAGACCTGTCAAATATATGAATGGAGATCACCCCCAAAACATAGTAAAACTTTAAATAAATTTTTTAAAAAATCACATTTTTAAAATGACTTGAAATTACAATAAATTAACTATTTTAAACAAAAATTTAAATTTTTGAAAAAAATAATTAAAGTTTTCTACGGGGCTAAAAATAAACTTACCTTTTTTAAAAGTATTTGAAAATGATAAATCAGTGAAAATTTTTTTTTTTACTTTTTCTACTCTTATCCTGATAAAAGCAGGCCTTACCAGGCACAAGAATTGTAAGGGTTTTCTGCGGGCGGAGGGTCTCCAAAAAGTGGAACTATCCGCTCACAGAGGCCCTGCTCCAGGGCAGGCGGAGGATCGGTCAAGAGCTTTTTCGACAGATTGGAAATGCAGGTTTTCGGTGCATGCACAGTGCACCACCCGTAGGGATCGGAATATCCGGCCCAATAATTAACATGTTCGAAGTGCTTCATAAGGATTCCGACAAAAATTGAGACATTCTTCGTGTTAGTTACTGTCACATACGGTTCTGTTAATGAAGCCATCTGGTGCAGTCAGGTATCATAATACTGGCGCTGGCTTTACTGGCAATGGATCCTACACGGCCGGCTTCCTCTTTGGTTTAACAGAAGGCCCCAGTAATGAGGCCAGGGATCTGTCTTTTCGAGAAGCTAGCTTTAGTTGTTCCTGCTAATGCATGTTGCAATGGTGGCGTTCCAAATGGTGTGAGTGAAGTGCAGGGGTGGAGGATGGGAAGGTAGCCTGTTCCACCAGTCAATGGTACTATTTCAAAGAGAGCTGGGGAGTTCTCCCCGGTCTCTTGGCCAATATTTATCCCTCAACCAACATAACAAAAACAGATTATCTGGTCATTGTAACATTGCTATTTGTGGGAGCTTGCTGTGCGTAAATTGGCTGCCGCGTTTCCACATTACAACAGTGACTACACTTCAAAAGTACTTCATTGACTGTAAAACACTTTGAGACGTCCGGTGAGCATGAAAGGCGCTATATAAATGCAAGTCTTTCTTTCTTTTATTAGTTCACGTCTAATCTGTACCTCAATTCTCCGATACCTCCTCCTACCTCCACCTGGGCCATGACCCCACTACCGAACATCAAACCACCGTTTCCAAGACTGTCACTGACCTCATCTCCTCTGGCGATCTTCCCCCCGCTGCCACCAACCTCATAGTTCCCCAACCCCGCACAGCCCGCTTCTACCTCCTTCCCAAGATCCACAAACAGGACTGCCCTGGTAGACCCATCGTTTCAGCCTGTTCTTGCCCCACGGAACTTATCTCTTCCTATCTTGACTCTATCTTTTCTCCCCTTGTCTAGTCTCTTCCCACCTACATCCGCGACTCTTCGGACGCCCTCCGCCACTTTAACAGTTTCCAGTTTCCTGGCCCCAACCGCTTCCTTTTCACCATGGACGTACAATCCCTCTACACCTCCATCCCCCACCAGGATGGCCTGAGGGCGCTCCGCTTCTTCCTTGAACAGAGGCCCAACCAGTCCCCATCCACCACGACCCTCCTCCGCCTGGCTGAACTTGTTCTCACATTGAACAACTTCTCCTTTAACTCCACTCATTTCCTCCAAATTAAAGGTGTTGCCATGGGTACCCGCATGGGTCCTAGCTATGCCTGTCTTTTCGTAGGCTATGTGGAACAATCTTTGTTCCAGTCCTACTCGGGTCCCCTCCCTCACCTCTTTTGCCGATACATTGATGACTGTATCGGTGCCGTTTCCTGCTCTCGCCCCGAACTAGATAATTTCATTCACTTTGCCTCCAATTTCCACCCTTTCCTCATCTTCACATGGTCCATCTCTGACTCTTCCCTTCCCTTCCTCGACTTCTCCGTCTCCATCTCTGGGGATAGGTTATCGACCAATATTCACTACAAGCCCACTGACTCCCACAGCTACCTGGACTACACTTCCTCCCACCCCGCCTCCTGTAAGGACTCTATTCCATTCTCCCAGTTTCTCCGTCTCCGCCGTATCTGCTCCGACGATGCCACCTTCCACACCAGTGCTTCAGGCATGTCTTCCTTTTTCCACAACCGAGGATTCCCCCCTACCATGGTTGACACGGCCCTCGACCGTGTCCGTTCTATCTCCCGCACTTCTGCCCTCACCCCTGCCCCTCCCTCCCGGAACCACGATACGGTTCCCCTTGTCCTCACCTTTCACCCCACCAGCCTCCACATTCAACGGATCATCCTCTAGCATTTCCGCTACCTCCAAAGTGATCCCACCACCAAACATATCTTCCCCTCCCCTCCCCTTTCAGCATTCCGTAGGGACCGCTCCCTCCGAGACACCCTAGTCCACTCCTCTATCACCCCAAACAGCCCTTCCCCTTCGCCTGGCACCTTCCTGTGCAAGCGGAGGAGATGTAACACCTGCCCCTACACCTCCCCCCTTCCCACTGTCCAGGGCCCCAAACACCCCTTCCAGGTGAAACAGCGATTTACTTGTACTTCTCGCAATCTAGTATACTGTATTCACTGCTCACGATGTGGTCTCCTCTACATTGGGGAGACCAAACGCAGATTGAGTGACCGCTTTGCGGAACACCTCCGTTCAGTCCGTAAGGGTGACCCCGAGCTTCCGGTCGCCTGTCATTTTAATTCACCGCTCCATTCCCACTCGGACCTCACCGTCCTTGGCCTCTTGTATTGTTCCACGGAAGCTCAATGCAAACTCGAGGAACAGCACCACATCTTCCGATTAGGCAATTTGCAGCCTTCCGGACTCAATATCGAGTTCAACAATTTCAGATCATAACCTCGGCCCCTATTACATTTTTACTTGTAATTTTTCCACTCCTTTCCCCCCCCCCCTTTCCTTTTGTTTCTCTCTCACACCTGGCAGCTATCTCTTGCCCTGCCAGTACACTTCACACCTAATCCTAGCCTATTACCATCTCGTCTGACTTCGAATACCTTTTATTGTTTCTTCTAATTCTTTTGTCTCTTTCACTTCTTTTGTCCGATCGCAGCCCTGCCTTCGATCTATTTTCTTTTCTTTCCAGTTTTGAAGAAGGGTTCGACCCGAAACGTCAACTCAAATTTCTCTCCACGGATGTTGCCTGACCTGCTGAGTTTTTCCAGCATTTTCTGTTGTTATTTCCATTTTTGCAATACCCACATTTACTCCATACCCCTCCATACCCCTCCATGCCCCTCCATACCCATCATACCTCTCCATACCCCTCCATACCCCTCCATACCCCTCATACCCCTCATACCCGTCCATACCCCTCCATACCACTCCATACCCCTCCATACCCCTCCATACACCTCATACCCCTCCATACCCCTCATACCCCGCCATACCCCTCCATACCCCTCATACCCCTCCATACCCCTCCATACCCCTCATACCCCTCCATACCCCTCCATACCCCTCCATACCCCTCATAACCCTCCATACCCCTCCATAACCGTCATACCCCTCCATACCCCTCCATACCCCTCCATACCCCTCATAACCCACCATACCCCTCCATACCCCTCCATACCCCTCCATACACCTCCATACCTTTCCATACCCCTCCATACCCTTCCATACCCCTCCATACCCCTCCATACCCCTCCATACCCCTCATACCCCTCCATAACCCTCCATACCCCTCCATACCTTTCCATACCCCTCCATACCCCTCCATACCCCTCCATACCCCTCCGTACCCTTCCGTACCCCTCCGTACCCCTCCGTACCCCTCCGTACCCCTCCATACCCTTCCATACCCCTCCATACCCCTCCATTCCCTTCCGTACCCCTCCATACCCCTCATACCCCGCCATACCCCTCCATACCCCTCATACCCCTCCATACCCCTCCATACCCCTCCATACCCCTCATACCCCTCCATACCCCTCCATACCCCTCATACCCCTCCATACCCCTCCATACCCCTCCATACCCCTCATAACCCTCCATACCCCTCCATAACCATCATACCCCTCCATACCCCTCCATACCCCTCCATACCCCTCATAACCCTCCATACCCCTCCATACCCCTCCATACACCTCCATACACCTCCATACCTTTCCATACCCCTCCATACCCCTCCATACCCCTCCATACCCCTCCATACCCCTCCGTACCCTTCCGTACCCTTCCGTACCCCTCCGTACCCCTCCGTACCCCTCCATACCCCTCCGTACCCCTCCATACCCTTCCATACCCCTCCATACCCCTCCATACCTTTCCATACCCCTCCATACCCCTCCACACCCTTCCACACCCCTCCATACCCCTCCATACCCTTCCATACCCCTCCATACTCCTCCATACCCCTCCATACCCATCCATACCCTTCCATACCCCTCCATACCCCTCATACCCCTCCATACGCCTCCATACCCTTCCATACCCCTCCATACCCCTCCATACCCTTCCATACCCTTCCATACCCCTCCATACCCCTCCATACCACTGCATACCCCTCCATACCCCTCCATACCCCTCCATACCCCTCATACCCCTCCATACCCCTCCATACCCCTCCATACCCGTCCATACCCGTCCATACCCCTCCATACCACTCCATACCCCTCATACCCCTCCATACCCCTCCATACCTCTCCATACCCCTCCATACCCCTCATACCCCTCCATACCCGTCCATACCCCTCCATACCACTCCATACCCCTCCATACCTTTCCATACCCCTCCATACCCCTCCATACCCCTCCATACCCTTCCATACCTTTCCATACCCCTCCATACCGCTCCATACCCCTCCATACCCCTCCATACCCCTCCAAACCCCTCCATACCCCTCCATACCCTTCCATACCCCTCCATACCCCTCCATACCCCTCCATACCCTTCCATACCCCTCCATAACCCTCCATACCCCTCCATACCCCTCCATACCCCTCCATACCTTTCCCTACCCCTCCATACCCCTCCATACCCCTCCATACCCCTCCATACCCTTCCATACCCCTCCATACCCCTCCATACCCTTCCATACCCCTCCATACCCCTCCATACCCATCCATACATTTCCATACCCCTCCATACCCCTCCATACCCTTCCATACCCCTCCACACCCTTCCATACCCCTCCATTCCCCTCCATACCCTTCCATACCCCTCCATACTCCTCCATACCCCTCCATACCCATCCATACCCTTCCATACCCCTCCATACCCCTCATACCCCTCCATACGCCTCCATACCCTTCCATACCCCTCCATACCCCTCCATACCCTTCCATACCCTTCCATACCCCTCCATACCCCTGCATACCCCTCCATACCCCTCCATACCCCTCCATACCCCTCCATACCCCTCCATGCCCCTCATACCCCTCCATACCCCTCCATACCCCTCATACCCCTCCATACCCCTCCATACCCCTCCATACCCCTCATACCCCTCCATACCCCTCCATACCCCTCCATATCCTCGCCCAACAAAAACCTATTGATCTCAGTCGTGAAAGCAGCAATTGTCCCCCAGCATCCGCAGTCTTTTAGGGGAGAGAGTTCCAGATTTCCACTACCTTAAGTGTGAATAAATGCTTCTTGATTACACCCAGGGTGCGTGGTGGGGAAGGTGCAGGGTGAGGTGGGGGAGGGGTGGGGTGGGTGCAGTGTGGGGAGGGTGCAGGGTGGGGGGTGGTGGGGAAGGTGCAGGGTGAGGTGGGGGAGGGGTGGGGTGGGTGCACCATAACAAAAGCAAAATCTACGCATGCTTTATAGATTTCCAGAAGGCTTTCGACTCCATCTGGCATGACGGTTTATTCCTGAAACTTATCGAAAGCGGGGTAGGAGGGAAAACATATGATGTAATTAAATCAAAGTATACAAACAATAAATGTGCAGTTAAAATTGGAGACAAACAAACAAAATACTTCCCACAGGGGCGGGGGGTGACGCAGGGCTCGCCAATCTCACCGACACTCTTTAATATTTACATTAATGGATTGGCAAAACTACTTGAACAATCTACAGCACCCGGCCTCACCCTATATGAATCCAAGGTTAAATTCCTCCTCTATGCCGACGACCTGGTTCTGCTGTCACCAACTAAGGAGGGTCTACAGCAGAACCTGGACCTGCTGGAGTCGTACTGCCAGACTTGGGCCCTGACAATAAATCCCCAAAAAACCAAAGTCCTTGTGTTCCAGCAAAGATCCAAACAACATGGACCCACAATAAATTTCACAGTAGGAACAACCAAAATTGAACAAACCACTCACTACACATACTTGGGCTTAAAAATCAGTTCTACGGGAAACTTCAAACTGGCTGTGAATGAACTGAAAGAGAAAGCAAGAAGGGCTTTCTATGCCATCAAAAAATCAATCCAAATAGAAATCCCAATTAGCATTTGGCTCAAAATTTTCAAATCAGTAATTGAACCAATTGCACTCTATGGCAGTGAGGTCTGGGGACCACTAACACAACAAGATTTTGCAAAATGGGACAAACACCCAATTGAGATCCTACATGCGGAATTCTATAAAAGTATCCTCCGGACTCAAAGGAAAACAGTAAACAACGCATGCAGGGCGGAACTAGGCCAATACCCATTAATAATCACTATCCAAAAAAGAGCCACCAAATTTTGGAATCACCTACAAATGAGCAACCCCCAATGCTATCACTACGACGCCCTGAAATGCCAAGAGCTGACCATAAAGAAGAATACCCTCAGTCAACTAGTCCTGGGACTCAATAAAGTAACTAATAACAATACTAACAATAACCAGCCCCAGGACAGTGACAGGGTAACACAAAGAATTCGACCCAACACAATCGTCGCTAAGCAAAAGGAAAAATATCTGTCATATTGGGCAGAAACAACAAAAACCCAAAGCAAACTCAATTGCTACTTGGCCCTAAACAGACAATACAACATAGCTGATTACCTGACCATGGTAAAGGATAACAAACTGAGAAGAACCTTGACAAGGTACAGACTTAGCGAACATAGCCTAGCGATCGAAAAAGGCAGACACAGGCAGACCAGGCTGCCAAGAGAAGACAGGATATGCTCTCACTGCAGTCAGGGAGTAGTTGAGACAGAGATGCACTTCCTCACAGCCTGTGGAAAATATCAGGGCATCAGAGAGAATTTCTATCAAAAATTCTCACAAATATGCCCTGAATTCAGAAATCTGACTGACAACCAAAAACTCCCATTCCTACTGGGGGAGGAGAGAAGCTGTGTAACACTGGCGGCACACTATGTTACAGCTTGCCATGAACAGAGGGACAACCAGTAAACTAAGACAAGAGTATATATAAACAAGGCGAAAATATATTTATAAACTCAGGGATATACCTGTTTATACACTGTATGAATGGAACCGCGTTTATGTGTTCAACCATAAATGTATTTTGATGCTTTGGCAACATAAGATGTACCTTATCATGCCAATAAAGCGATTTGTATTGTATTGTATTGGGTGCAGTGTGGGGAGGGTGCAGGGTGGGGGTGGTTGGCATGGGTGCAGGGTCAGGTGGGGAGGGTGCGGGGTAGGGGGAGGGGTGGGGAGGGTGCAGGGTCAGGTGGAGAGGGTGCGGGTGTGGATTGAGGAAGGTGAGGGGTGGGGTGGGGGAAGTGTGGGGAGGGTGGTGAGGGTGCAGGGGAGGGGTGGGGAGGGGCGGGGAGGGTGCAGGTGTGGGCTGAGGATGGTGGGGGTGTGGGGAGGGGGCAGGTGCGGGGTGGGGTGGTGTGGGGAGGGTGGGGGATGTGGGGAGGGTGCAGGGTGGGGAGGGGTGGGTGGGTGCAGGGTGGGGGGTAGGGGTGGGGAGGGTGGGGGTGTGGGGAGGGTGGGGGGTGGGGGGTAGGGGTGGGGAGGGTGGGGGTGGGGGGTAGGGGTGGGGAGGGTGGGGAGTGTGCAGGGTGGGGAGGGTGGGGGTGGGGTGTTGCAGGGTGGGGTGGGGGTGGGGGGGTTGCAGGGTGGGTGGGGGTGTGGGGAGGGTGGGGGTGGGGGGGTGCAGGGTGGGGGTAGGGGTGGGGAGGGTGGGGGGTGTGGGGAGGGTGGGGGGTGGGGGGTAGGGGTGGGGAGGGTGGGGGTGGGGGGTAGGGGTGGGGAGGGTAGGGGTGGGGAGGGTGGGGGTGGGGGGTAGGGGTGGGGAGGGTGGGGAGGGTGCAGGGTGGGGAGGGTGGGGGTGGGGTGTTGCAGGGCGGGGTGGGGGTGGGGGGGTTGCAGGGTGGGTGGGGGTGTGGGGAGGGTGGGGGTGGGGGGGGTGCAGGGTGGGTGGGGGGTAGGGGTGGGGAGGGTGGGGGGTGTGGGGAGGGTGCAGGGTGGGGGTGGGGGGGTGCAGGGTGGGTGGGGGGTAGGGGTGGGGAGGGTGGGGGGTGTGGGGAGGGTGCAGGGTGGGGGTGTGGGGAGGGTGGGGGTGGGGGGGTGCAGGGTGGGTGGGGTGTAGGGGTGGGGAGGGTGGGGGGTGTGGGGAGGGTGCAGGGTGGGGGTGGGGGTGTGCAGGGTGGGGGTGGGGGGGGTGCAGGGTGGGTGGGGGGTAGGGGTGGGGAGGGTGGGGGGTGTGGGGAGGGTGCAGGGTGGGGGTGGGGGGGTGCAGGGTGGGTGGGGGGTAGGGGTGGGGAGGGTGGGGGGTGTGGGGAGGGTGCAGGGTGGGGGTGTGGGGAGGGTGGGGGTGGGGGGGTGCAGGGTGGGTGGGGTGTAGGGGTGGGGAGGGTGGGGGGTGTGGGGAGGGTGCAGGGTGGGGGTGGGGGTGTGCAGGGTGGGGGTGGGGGGGTGCAGGGTGGGTGGGGGGTAGGGGTGGGGAGGGTGGGGTGTGTGGGGAGGGTGCAGGGTGGGGGTGTGCAGGGTGGGTGGGGGGTAGGGGTGGGGAGGGTGGGGGTGTGGGGGGGTGCAGGGTGGGGGTGGGGGTGTGCAGGGTGGGGTGGGTGAGGAGGGGTGCAGCTGATGGCCATATCTGTATTTCTATTTCCAGATGTGCGATGATTTTCCAGCTGTGAACTGTCACTGATCAGATCTGTTACAAACAAGAGAATTAATCAGTTTAATAAAAACTCTGAATAACATTTGGCTTTTGGATAATTGGAGCTGTTTTGATTGTGGCTCCTTGCTGAGTCCGATCCTTTCAATTACCGTCAGAGAGCTCTGCCATCAGGCTGATAGATAACAGTCAGTTTGCCAATTTACGGAATATTGATATTTCTGTCTGAAGAAAAGTACATAAAAAGCAGAAAGCTAGTTTGTTATGTGGCATTGCCGGTGCTTTCAAGTAATCTAGAATTTCTTTTAAGGGAAATTGTTGCAGCCCTGTACAGTGTAATTATGGAGGTTTATGTGCACTTTGCAGTCTCTCAGTGTGGAACCCAGGGAGTGAAGTGGCATCACTGAACACAAACATGGCTCAGTAAATACCTTCACTACAACTTAAAGCACATTAATAACAATGGCAGATTTACCATAGAAAATTAGAATTATTTCTAAAATAAACTTCATTCTTTGTGTTTATTCTCAATCTCTGGATGAGCAGAAACTGCTCAGGAGTTAGCAGCGAGATTGGAAGAATCGGACTGGTGGGATAATCACAGATTGTTTGGCAGAGAATTATAATGGGGTTAGAGGGCAGGAGTCAGAGGGCAGCTTTCTCATGAATTCATTTAACTGTAGCAAAAGTGCAACTTCTCTCTGAATAATTCCATTTTTTAAAATCAGTTACAAATCAATAAGAGTTTATTTAGCATTGGCAGTACGGCCCCGTGCCACACACATTTCCATAGATGTGTTTGGTCAAAAACTATAGAGGTTAAAAAAAATTACAGAAAGAAATTGTTGAGTTTAGATTTCTTTTAGTCTAGGTTTGATGTTTATGATTGACTGAGGTGTGAGTGATTATTTTAAAGTATGTTTAAATTTTTTAACACTTCAACAACAATGACTTGTATTTATACAGCATCTTTAATGTAGTAAAACAGCCCAAGGTGCTTCACAGGAGCGTATCAGACAAATATTAACACCGAGTCACATAAGGAGCTATTAGGACAGGTGACCAAAAGATTGGTCAAGGAGCGTCTTAAAGGAGGAGAGAGAGACAGAGAGGTTTAGGGAGGGAATTCCAGAGCTTAGGGCCCAGGCAGCTGAAGGCACGGCCGCCAATGGTGGAGCGATGGAAATCGAGAGATGCTCAAGAGGCCAGAATTGGAAGAGAGCAGAGATCTCGGAGGGTTGTAGGGCTGGAGGAGGTCACAGGGAGGGGGGTGAGGCCACGGAGGGATTTTAAAACAAGGATGAGAATTTTATAATTCGAGACTTCGGTAATTTTTGAAGTTTAATCGTGCAGGCTGGGCCTTGGAAACAAAGATCTCCCTTAGACCTCCCCGTCTCACCCTGTTATGTGGAGGAACATGACAGAGAGGTCAGGGGAGATGCACGGTAGACACTTGGTCCTTGCCCAGTGATCCCCACACCTCCTGTCTTCACACCCAGAGCGGAGTTTCCAGGTGAACTGTGAGAAAACAGAATAGGTTAATGCTAAGAATCATGGGTACTTCAAGATGTCTCACAGAATCTGGTTCCAATTAGCCTGTGGAACCAGAAACATCCAGGCTTGTCGAGGGCGAATGTTTCGATGAGCACATGAGGAAGTGATTGGAGTAATATTTTTGAATTAATTCTCGGGATGTGGGCATCAGTGGCCCCTCCCTAGTCGCCCATCAGAAGCTGGTGGTGAGCCTTCTTCTTGAACCGCTGCAGCAGTTTGATACAAACCGAGTGTCTCGCTCGGCCATTTCAGAGGGTAGTTAAGAATCAACCACGTTGGTGTGGGACTGGAGTCACATATAGGCCCAGACCGGGTGAGGACGGCAGGTTTCCTTCCCTAACGGACATGAATGAACCAGTTGGGTTTTTATGACGATCCGACAGCTTCACGGTCACTTTTACTGAGACCAGCTTTTTATTTCCAGAATTTTTAAAAACTGAGTTCAAACTCTGAATCTGCGCTGGTGGGATCTGAGTTCACGTTCTCTGGATCACTGGTCCAGTAACAGGACCACCACACTACACTACCCATATTGCTATCATACCAGATTAAAGTATAAAACTATTACGGCTTTCAGATTTCTAGATTAAAACAAGCTGTTTATTTTGGTATTATGGATTTTTTAATAATGCTTAGATTCCAATAAGATCACCAAGTTTAAAAAAAAATCAAACAGGAAAACTTTTGTTGCTGAGTCCCCACTTGGAGCAGTTTCAGTGAGCGAGTTGTGGTATGCAGGGTGTATGCGATGCTCACGGGGAAAAGTGCTTTGCAATATGTTAATATCCGTCTGTCGATGGGGGAGAACTTACCCACTTTCCTTCATGATTACGGTACAGTATTGTCATGGTAATTTCTGAAGGCTCAGTTTTTAAAAGTTAAAAGTATTTATATTGCAGAAATCACGTCTTTGTTCCAGGAAACACTCAAGAAAACTGAATGTTGACAGGTTAACACCTTCAGGCATTTCCAGTTTTTAAAGGCTCCATTACAATCCTCAGTGTGCTCAAAGGATTCTATCTTGTGGCCGGGGCTTTTGCCTAAATCTATCAGCAGTATCACATAATGAGTCACTTAGCAATAATGGCCAGAATGTTTTATACTTCATTTTGTAAATAAGTTATGTTCAAATTGCTATAATATGAGTTAAAAGTATAAAATCCCACCTATTATGGGTTTCAGTTTTCCATATTAAAACAAGCAGCTTATTTTTTTAAACCTGTCAGACAACACCTGGTATAAATGTATTTAACACTTTAGATAGAAGTTTTACATCCCCCCTGACCTGTATCATTAACAACAATAACTTACATTTATACAGCGTCTTTAACATAGTAAAACATCCCAAGGCGTTTCACAGGCGCGATTATCAGACAAAAATTAACACCGCGCCACATAAGGAGATATTAGGACAGGTCAAAGAGGGAGGTTTAATGAGCGTCTTAAAGGAGGAGAGAGAGAGGCAGAGAGGTTTAGGGAGGGAATTCCAGAGCTTAGGGCCCAGGCGGCTGAAGGCACGGCCGCCAATGGTGGAGCAATGGAAATCAGAGATGTACAAGAGGCCAGAATTAGAGGAGCGCAGAGATCTCGGAGGGTTGTTGTAATGATCAATAACATGTCATTCTATAGTGGACACTAGGTGGAGCCGTAGAGCTGTGTAGAGCTGTATATAGCTGTATGTATAAGACTACACTACCCAGCTGTATGTATATTAAGACTACATTACCCATGAGGCACTAGGCTACCCACAAGGCAGCAGTCAAGATGGAAGCCTCTACAGATACTGTACCTAGTCCACATGTGCTCAATAAAGTGTCTAGCAAAAGCTAGCTGTGTTCATAATAAGAATGTCTATTTATTAATGAACATAAGATGGTACCAGGATGGTGAAGATCTGCTAAAAATTGTGAAAAGCGACATGGAGAATTTGAAGCCACCAGAGCGTTTGAAACTCACAGGAAAAATCGACTACAATTGGCAGACTTTTAAACAACAATTCGAACTCTACATTGCAGCCATCGGATTTGGTACAAAGCCAGACGCAAGGAAGATAGCGTTGCTGCTTACGGTTGCAGGCCCACAGGTGATAGAGGTATTTAATACATTTGTATTTAATCCAGAGGAGAACAGAGAAAAATTAGAAGATGTGCTAAAAAAATTTGATGCACATTGATCTCCCAAAAAGAATGAGACCTATGAAAGATACATCTTCTGTTCTCGGACACAGCAGCAAAATGAGACTTTTGATAGCTTTATAACTGATCTGAAACTGAAAGCACAGACATGTAATTTCTCTGAGCTAAAAGCATCCATGATTCGTCACCAGATTGTGTTTGGTATTCATGATAAAAAAAGTCAGGGAACGTCTGTTGAGAGAAACCGAACTAAATTTGGAAAATGCGGTGAAAATATGCCAAGCCAGCGAGCTAGCTCGAAAGCACGCGAAGACTTTCAGTGAAATCAATAATGATGCGATTGTAATGAGTGATAATGCTGCTGTCGGTGCTGTGTCCTATAAGGGTAAGAAACATGGGCAGAACAGAAATGAAAAGCAATCGGAGGATGAAATTTTTAATTGTAAATGCTGTGGTTACAAACACCAGTTAAGGCAATGCCCAGCGTTTGGAAAAATGTGCACAAAGTGTAATGGAAAGAATCACTTTGCCAAACAATGCTTTTCAAAAGTAAAAACAATGAAAGGGCAACAAGTTAATGTGATTGAGGACACTGATTTAAGTGAGACATTTTTTGTAGGAATGGTGTCATGTGACGATATCAAAAAAGATACAGAAAATGTGCAGCCCTCAGAAATGGACAATGCTGAACATAAAGTCAATGCAGTAAAAGTGGACAAATGGATGATCCCACTGCAGATAAATGGAGCATTAGTTACATTGAAACTGGACACTGGGGCAAAAGCAAACTTAATCAGTATGAGTGACATAAAAAATATGAAAGAAAAACCCAAAATACAGAAAAAGTCAGTACTACTGAAGAGCTATAATGGACAGAAAATAGATAGCTTAGGTGTATGCAGACTCAAAGTGACAGTCAAAGACAAAGTGCATCATCTCATGTTTTCTGTTGTGGCTGAAAGACTTGATTCGATACTAGGTGAGAAAGCTTGTGAAGACTTAGAACTGGTCAAGAGAGTCTACCGTATAAACTGTGCCATAAGCAGACCAGATGACTCAGGTGATGAAGCAGAGAGCCCATCAAGAATGAAAAGGCCAAAGGGTATCCATGTCTTCAAAAAGCCTAGTTTCTCCAAGAAGAAAGAAAAAGACTTTAAGGTCAAAGAGAAGCCAAAGGAAGAAAAGCACAAAGAGGAAAAACACAAGGAGAAAAAGTCGAAAGATGTAACCGCAGCAGATGTTGTTAAGCAGTGGAAAGAGAAAAAGAAAAAGAAGAAGCCTGCACCAGAGCAGGAAGCAGTTCCGGTGGATACTCCTTCTTCCCTCAGGCCAATCTTTGGTGTTCCATTAGCCGAGGCTGCTGAGAGGACTATGCTGTATGATGGGATCCAGCTGCCAGCAGTTTTTTGAGAGTGCATTGACTACATTGAGAGTTATGGCATGAAGAGTGAAGGAAACACTGAAACCCTCTCCAAGCAAAGATCGCAAGGAGACCTCGATCTATACAAGAGCAGATTGATGACAATGCCGCAACTGCATCTTGTCATTCACCGCCAGAACAATCTCATGAAGACACATCAGACTTACCCGTGTTGAGAAGATCCACACGTGAAGTAAAAGAGCCTGATAGACTTAATCTTTGAGTACAATGTACAGCTTTGAAAATGTGTTGACTGTTTTGAAAATGTTTATGTTTATAGAGCACTAACAAAAGTGTTACTGATATTATCTTTATTGTTTTCTTGACAGTTGATTGATACTGATTTTGTTAAACCTCAAAGAAAGGGGATGTAATGATCAATAACATGTCATTCTATAGTGGACACTAGGTGGAGCCGTAGAGCTGTGTAGAGCTGTATATAGCTGTATGTATAAGACTACACTACCCAGCTGTATGTATATTAAGACTACATTACCCATGAGGCACTAGGCTACCCACAAGGCAGCAGTCAAGATGGAAGCCTCTACATATACTGTACCTAGTCCACATGTGCTCAATAAAGTAACTAGCAAAAGCTAGCTGTGTTCATAATAAGAATGTCTATTTATTAATGAACATAAGGTTTAGGGAGGGAATTCCAGAGCTTAGGGCCCAGGCGGCTGAAGGCACGGCCGCCAATGGTGGAGCGATGGAAATCAGAGATGTACAAGAGGCCAGAATTAGAGGAGCGCAGAGATCTCGGAGGGTTGTAGGGGTGGAGGAGGTTACAGAGATAGGGAGGGGATGAGGAAGCCATGGAGGGGTTTGGAAACAAGGATGAGAATTTTAAAATTGAGGCTTTAACCTAACCTCTCATTACATTCTTCATGCTTTTGAAAAAATCCCCATTTTATTTCTTGCTGTTTCAGTTTATAATAAGTCAACAACTTCTTATTTTTGAGAAGCAATTTTGATTACCCTGCAATCTTTTTTTACTAAATTCTAAGTGACGGAGCACTTTTGATAACCCTGAGCTGATTAAGGTGTGGGATCTTACACGACTGATAACCCTGAGCTGATTAAGGTGTGGGATCTTACACGACTGCTGGGAGATTGAAACAAATCGTGCAATTCATTCATTTCTCAGTTCTGAGCAATCACAGATGCTCCACAGAGAAATTCCGATTAAATATTAATTGCAGGAAAACTGACAAAGGAAGATGGAAATATGGAGGAGCAGAAAAGCCTGCCCAGTGTCTAGGGACTATCAAACTCCACAACACACCGCATACCCCTCTATCAAAGGTCTCTCCAGGTACTCATCCAACTCTCTCCTGAATTTGCTGACAGAATCCACCGTGGACCGTCCATTCCACACATTCCCCACCCTCTGCAGAATGTAATTACATCTAAAATGTCTTTGCTGGGATGGCCAGTTTGTGTCCCCTTAGAAAGCAGCCTCCCATGGGTCAACTATTGGAAAAGGCAAATTGTAGGTTAAGTGGCACATGGAGGCCATGGACCCTAACTGTGATGTCGGAGAGTCTAACAATGCAAAGCTAGTATTTGTAGATTAGGATGTGGAGTAGTGCAACTATCTGTACAGAGGGAAGAAAATGGCTTTAGTTACAAAAGCTGAATTCAAATTGGAACTGAAATGAAATCACATCAACTGATTTCTTCTCCTTGGACCTCCCCCAAACAAAACTGACCGACAATGGACGGACTCGATGGCTAAATTCCCCGTACCTGTTAAACATGTAATAATAATGTTTTCATGATTAAGTGACGGGGCGTGTCAACTTTTGTGATTTCTTTACCCATTCTTTACCCATTTTACCATCAAGAGGAACTAAATTTAAGTTATTTTAAAGTGTCCGGTTATGTTAAAAGCTTGCTTTACAGGGGTTCAATTCACAGGCCGGCAGGATGGCTGGTGTGTATAAGGTTTCAGGTAAAGGCACCTGAGCATAATGTCCTGGAGACAGTGAATGATCATTTGAATCTCCAGGGCCCGTTCACACCCACTGCTGTCGTGACAGCCCTGTTCATGTGAACTCAGCAGGGGTGACTGCAAAGATCGGTTGCTGGACTCTGCTCTCGGGGTTGACTAAACGCTGACACCTGAGGCAGAACGTAGAAGCAAAAAGAGAAACACAGGCGCCAGAACGGCCGGTTAGGCAGCAGAGCCTCTGAGAGAAGGTTTCAAAGGGCGAGGGTTTTCTCCTTAGAGCAGAGAAGGTTAAGGGGAGATTAAATAGAGGGGTTTTGATAGAGTAGATAAGGAGAAATTATTTCCACTGGCAGGCGGGTCGGTAACCAGAGGTCACACATTTAAGATGATTGGCAAAAGAACCAGCGGGGGAGATGAGGAGAATGTTTTAACGCAGTGAGTTGTTGTGATCTGGAATGCGCTGCCTGAAAGGGCGGTGGAAGCAGATTCAATAGAAACTTTCAAAAGGGAATTGGATAAATACTTAAAAAGAAAAAAATTACAGGGCTATGGGAAAAGAGCTGGGGGAGTGGGACTAATTGATAGCTCTTTCAGAGAGCCAGTACAGGCACGATGGGCCGAATGCCCTCCTTCTCAGCTTTATGATTCAATCCTCTTCTAAGGTCGGGGCTGTCCTGGTGAATATGTCTCAAGCAGATCTCCGCCGCTGTGATTCAGCACAGGAAAGGACCTTGTGACAGGTAGGGATGATGTAAAACCTGTGACGATCACACAGGGTGAGTGGCCCCCCTTCCTTCCTCCCCTCCCACTCACACCCCTCCCTTCCTCCCCTCCCTTCCTCCTCCCTCCCCCTTCACTCCCCCCCCACCGCCTCCACCCCTCCCCTCCCCTCCCACTCACTCCCCTCCGCTCCCCCCACTCCCCCTCCCCCTCCCCCTCCCCCCTCCACCCGTCCCCCTCCCCAAAAGCTTTTTAAAATCCAAGTCTGTGACATCAACTGCATTTCCGACCAATTGACAGCACTTGCCCTTACGAAATTGACACTAACTCTTTCAACAAGCTCTGCTTTTCCAAGTGTTCAGGCACCCAATCTCCCCCTCAGTCCAAAGTCTTTCCCGGAGCAGATGATGAAATTCCTGCTCTCCAATTTCTGGATCCGTCTCTTGACCCTCCTTCTTTTTGCTCCAATCTAGAGGAGAGCTGCTGATTAAAACCTCACTCATTTCCATCCCAAACTCCTTTAAAGACTCATGGTGCAAGTTGTTGAGAGAGTGGATTCTTGTGCAGTTTGTGATCATTTAACGTTTTATAACCACATCCTTTGCACACTTCAGTTCCTATGGATTTGATAACCTTGCTGCCATTCTTGGGTATCGCTGTATGTTAACCTTCCAATTTTCATAATTTATTCATTTATTGCTGCGAATTGGGCCCCTTTCTCATTGCTTTCCCAGTGCCCACAATGAGCATGCTCACAGCTGAGGGAGTGCCGCACTGCCGGAGGTGCTGTCATTCGGATGAGACGTTAAATTGAGGCCCCGGCTGTCCTCTCAGGGATGTAAAAGATCCCATTCCAATGTTCCGAAGAGGAGCAGGGGAGTTCTCCCCGGTGTCCTGGTCAATATTCACCCCTCAACCAACGTCACTGAAACATCTGGTTATTATGTGTTTGTGTGGCCTTGTTGTGCATCAATTGACTGTTGCGTTTGCTAACAAGACAACAGTGACAACACTTCAGAAAAATAATTAATTGATTGAAGCACTTTGGGACACCCTGAGGACAAGACATGAATTGAACTTCCTTTAAATATAAGCAAAGAAACTGAAATACTGACCGGGGCAATTATTGTGAGAGTGGACTGGGATTTAAAAAAAAAAACATTTTTATTCATTGATGGGATGTGGGCGTCGCTGGCTAGGCCTGCATTTAGTGCCCATCCCTAATTGCCCTTGAGAAGATGGTGGTGAGCCGCCTTCTTGAACCGCTGCAGTCCATATGGTGTAGGTACACCCACAATTCTGTTAGGAAGAGAGTTCCAAGATTTTGGCCCAGCGACAGTGAAGGAACGGCGATACAGGTCCAAGTCAGGATGGTGTGTGGCTTGGAGGGGAACTTGTAGGTGGTGATGTTCCCATGCGTCTGCTGCCCTTGTCCTTCTAAATGGTAGAGGTCGCGGGTTTGGAAGGTGCTGTTGAAGGAGCTTTGGCGAGTTGCTGCAGTGCATCTTGTAGATGGTACACACTGCAGCCACAGTGCGCCGGTGGTGGAGGGAGTGAATGTTGAAGGTGGTGGATGGAGTGCCAATCAAGCGGGCTGCTTTATCCTGAATGGTGTCGAGCTTCTTGAGTGTTGTTGGAGCTGCACTCATCCAGGCAAGTGGAGAGTATTCCACCACACTCCTGACTTGTGCCTTGTAGATGGTGGAAAGGCTTTGGGGAGTCAGGAGGTGAGACACTCGCCGCAGAATTCCCAGCCTCTGGCCTGCTCTTGTAGCCACAGTATTTTTATGGCTGGTCCAGTTCAGTTTCTGATCAATGGTAACCTCCAGGATGTTGATAGTGGGGGATTCAGCGATGGTAATGCCATTGAATGTCAAGGGGAGATGGTTAGAGTCTCGCTTGTTGGAGATAGTCATTGCCTGGCACTTGTGTGGTGCGAATGTTACTTGCCACTTGTCAGCCCAAGTCTGAATGTTGTCCAGATCTTGCTGCATATGGACACGGACTGCGTCAGTATCTGACGAGTCTCGAATGGTGCTGAACAGTGTGCAATCATCAACGAACATCCCCACTTCTGACCTTATGGTGGAGGGAAGGTCATTGATGAAACAGCTGAAGATGGTTGGGCCTAGGACACTGCCCTGAGGAACTCCTGCAGTGATGTCATGTGATTGAGATGAATGACCTCCAACAACCACAACCAACTTCCTTTGTGCTAGGTATGATTCCAACCAATGGAGAGTTTTCCCCTTGATTCCCATTGACTTCAGTTTTGCTAGGGCTCCTTGATGCCACACTCGATCAAATGCTGCCTTGATGTCAAGGGCAGTCACTCTCACCTCACCTCTTGAGTTCAGCTCTTTTGTCCATGTTTGGACCAAGGCTGTAACGAGGTCAGGAGCTGAGTGGCCCTGGAGGAACCCAAACTGGGCGTCAGTTAGCAGGTTATTGCTGAGTAAGTGCCGCTTGATAGCACTGTCGATGACACCTTCCATCACTTTGCTGATGATTGAGAGTAGACTGATGGGACAGTAATTGGCCAGGTCGGATTTGTCCTGCTTTTTGTAGACAGGACATACTTGGGCAACTTTCCACGTTGCCGGGTAGATGCCAGTGTTGTAGCTGTACTGGAACAGCTTGGCTAGGGGCGCAGCTAGTTCTGGAGCACAAGTCTTCAGTACTATTGCCGGAATGTTGTCAGGGTCCATAGCTGTAATGTATGTACCTTTAAGGGGAGAACTACTTTTTACAGCTCCTGTATACTGTAGTACCGGCAGTGACCACACCTGTATATAAACCCTGAGTAGTGATCTGTACAATTAGTTCTAGAGTAACCCTCATTCAGTAAACACCTGTTGATCGTTCCCTGCAGTCTCTTGTCTAATTATTGAAGGACACAACATCAAGATACATGGATCTAACATTGGCGACGAGCAGATTCAAACCTACCTGCAACACTGCATCACCTCCCAGGGATTCGCTCCTGGAGAACAGTGGACGAAGGCTGAGTCCAGAAGCACGGGCGTCGACCACGGGAAATCCCCCAGTCATCCAGTGGAGATTTGAGCATCGCAGGGGAGGCTGTCGAGAGCCAGGCTTGGCTTTCCAGTCACGGTGGTCCAGCGAAACGGGCTGGCAACAGGTACTGCGCAGACCCTTCCCGGACAGCGGTGGCTAGAGCTGACCAACAGCACAGAAAAAGGCCGAGCAGCGTCGACGGGGGAGAGAGAGAGGGTAGAGCGCACAGGGCGCAGCCGGTGTTCAGGACGGAGCGGTGTCAACGGGGGAGAGAGGCGAGAGAGAGCAGAGCGCAGCCGGTGTTCAAGGGCCGAGCAGCGTCAACGGGGGAGAGAGGCGTGCAGGAAAACGCACAGAGCGCAGCCGGTGTTCAAGGGCCGAGCAGCGTCAGCGGGGAAAAAAGGAAAGCGCGGGAGACGCCATTTTAAGCCGCAGCGGGGAAGAAAGGAAAGCGTGGGAGACGCCATTTTAAGCCAGTCTAACCACACCCAAAAATGCCGAAGAGTGGCAGTATCACAATGTTCGACAATGAAGTCGAAGATTGGACGACATATGTCGAACGCATAGAAGTATACTGCAAGGCGAATGAAGTGCCAGATGACAAGAAAGCGCTGGTATTGTTGAATCCAATGGGTGCAAAAACGTATGACTTACTACGAAACCTAGTAACCCCAGAGAAGCCAGTAGAAAAGGATTTTGAAAACATAGTGTCAATCCTACAGGACCACTTAAACCCCACACCGCTGCTGATAGCAGAAAGATTTAAGTTTCACAAAAGGAACCAGCATAAAGATGAAAGTAATGCTGCGTATTTAACGGAACTGCGGAAGCTATCGAAACACTGCCAGTTTGGAACGGGACTAGCAGATACTTTAAGGGACAAGTTTGTGTGTGGGCTTCAAAGTGAAGGAACCCAGAAACGGCTTCTATCAGAAAAGGATCTTACGCTGGACAAGGCTTTCAGCATTGCAGTATCACACGAAGCAGCAGCACGGGGTGCGGCAGAGATACAACGGAGACCGCAAGAATATGGCACAAATGAAATGTCATACGGAACAGTGAAGTGCTATCGCTGCGGCAGAACAACACACGACCATAAGGATTGCTGGTTCAAGGACAAAGTGTGCAGACAGTGTGGAAAAGTAGGACACATAGCAAGAGTCTGCAGGTCGGGAAAGAAAACCAGCAGCAAGAAATCTCCACAGGAGAAGTACAAGAAGGTACATAAGGTGACGGAGAGTAGTTCAGACGAACAGAAAAGTGATACAGATTCCGGAAGCAAGGAGCTTGGTTGTCTGAAACTACATAATGTGATCAAAACGGAGGATCACCAAACTACCTGGGTCACGCTCAAGATAGCAGGAGTCCAAGTGAAGATGGAATTGGACACAGGATCAGCCCTAACAGTCATAAACCGAAGGGACTACAAGCGGCTATTCTCACATATACCCTTGAGAGATACAAAGAATGTCTTGAAGACGTACACGGGGCAAAAAGTCTACCCCAAAGGAAAAATAAGGGTGAACGTTATATATAACGGCAAGGAAACACCAAAAATGGACCTATATGTATTGCCAGATGGAGGACCACCACTACTAGGACGTGAATGGATCCGGAAGATACAGCTAGATTGGCATTCCATGCAAGCACTGACTGTAGATGCCAAAAAGGATGACGACGTCACACCTGGACGACTGTCAAAAATGCTAACTGACGCACAAGAAGTGTTCCAGCAGGGACTCGGAACACTAAAAGGCATAATAGCGATGATCAAAATAGAGGAAAATGCAAGCCCAAAGTTTTTTAAGGCCAGACTGGTACCTTATGCGATCCGCCCAGCTGTCGAAGCAGAGCTGGAAGGTTTGGAACGTTCAGGAGCACTGTCCAAAGTGGACTGGAGCGAGTGGGCTACACTCATCATTCCTGTAATGAAGAGGTCGTTGAGTAATACGCCTGGGGAACCAAAGAAGGTTCGCATCTGTGGAGACTTTAAGGTGACAGTGAACCCAGTCCTTCACACTGTACAATATCCGCTTCCGCGGATTGAAGATATTTTCGCCTCGCTATCGCGAGGGAAACGCTTCACTAAGATTGACCTGGCCCAGGCGTACCTGCAAATGGAGGTAGAAGAAGCCTCGAAACAGTACCTCACGATCAACACTCATAAATGTCTCTACCAATACAACCGGCTGGTGTTAGCTATAGCATCAGCTCCGGCTATTTGGCAAAGGGCAATGGAACAAGTCCTGCAAGGGATTCCAGGGACCCAGTGTTATTTGGACGACATCCTGGTCACGGGCGAAAATGACAGTGATCACCTCGCCAACCTGGAGCAGGTGCTCACTAGATTGAAGGAATATGGGCTCCGAGCTAATCGGCACAAATGCGAGTTTTTCTAGAAGCAGATCTCGTATTGTGGCCACGTTATTGATAAAGAGGGGTTACATAAGTCCCCTGAAAAGATTGAGGCAGTAGTCAAGGCTCCAGCGCCGGAAAATTAGTCACAACTGAGGTCGTTCCTCGGGCTGGTGAACAACTACCAACATAAGTTCTTGCCGAATTTGTCTACCGTACTACACCCACTGAACACCCTACTGCAAACGGGGGTACCATGGAAGTGGAGTGACGAATGTAAACGAGCTTTCCAGAAGAGCAAAGCATTGATCACATCAAAAGAGGTGTTGGCTCATTTCAACCCAGCACTACCAATTCGGTTGGCATGTGATACATCACCCTATGGCATTGGAGCGGTGCTGTCGCACAAATTCCCAGACGGCTCGGAGAGGCCAGTAGCCTTTGCGTCTCGGTCACTAACCTCAGCCGAGCGTAACTACGCCCAGATTGACAGGGAGGCCCTCAGCCTAGTGTGGGGAGTGAAAAGGTTCAATCACTTTCTGCATGGGCAGAAGTTCACCTTGCTGACTGACCACCAACCACTTGTCTCCATCTTTAATCCAAAGAAGAGCGTTCCGGTGATGACTGCGCAACGGCTACAAAGATGGTCCCTTTTTCTAGGGGTGCACCACTATGAGATTGAATATAAGGGCACGAAACAGCATGGAAATGCTGATGGGCTATCACGCCTGCCACTGCCTACTGCGGAGGAAGCACCAGCAGTGGATCCTGTCGAAATATTTCATTCGACTATAATTGAATGCTTGCCAGTAACTAACGCTGGTATAGAGAAAGAGACCCGAAATGACCCGACACTGTCTCGGGTATATGATTTGACGGTGAAAGGATGGCCAGCACATGGCGATTCACTGTTGCCAGCATTCTCATCCAGAAGAGAACAGCTGTCAGTATGCCAGGGGACCTTGATGTGTGGATCCCGAGTGGTAATTCCACCCAAGTTAAGGGAGAGAGTGCTCAATGAGCTTCACGAGGGTCATCTGGGAGGGGTGAAAATGAAAAGCCTTGCTAGGGCTTATGTGTGGTGGCCGGGGATCGATCAGCAAATCGAGGACCTGACAAAGAGCTGCTCAGGATGCCAGAAGGTTCAAAATGCACCACCACATGCCCCTCTACACCCATGGGAGTGGCCCTCATCTCCATGGCAACGGGTGCATATTGATTTTGCTGGTCCATTCATGGACTCAATGTTTTTAATAGCCGTGGATGCGCACTCGAAATGGCCTGAGGTGATCAAAATGTCCTCCACCACCACGGAGAAAACTATTGCAGTCCTACGGACCATTTTTGCCAGGAACGGCTTGCCAGAGCAGATTTGCTCTGATAACAGACCACAGTTTGTGTCCAAAGAGTTTCGAAGATTTATGAAAAGGAATGGGGTAAGGCATTACACATCCGCCCCTCATCATCCAGCCACAAATGGATTGGCTGAGAGAACATAAGAACATAAGAACATAAGAAATAGGAGCAGGAGTAGGCCAATCGGTCCCTCGAGCCTGCTCCGCCATTCAATAAGATCATGGCTGATCTGATCCTAACCGCCAATCCACTATCACAGAACCATCTCCTGAATCTAACAGAATTAGACACACAAAATAGGAGCAGGATCAGGCTACACGGCCCCTGGGCCCGCTCCGCTACCCACAGGGCCATGTCCGATCCGAACCTAGACTCATGTCCAAATTCCTGCCCGCTCCCCGTAACCCTTAATTCCCTTTACTTCTAGGAAACTGTCTATTTCTGTTTTAAATTTATGTAATGATGTAGCTTCTACAGCTTTTTGGGGCAGCATATTCCATGTACCTACCACCCTCCGAGTGAAGTAGTTCCTCCTCATCTCAGTTTTGAAAGAGCAGCCCCTTATTCTAAGACTATGCCCCCTAGTTCTAGTTTCACCCATCATCGGGAACATCCTCCCCACATCCACCCGATCCAACCCCTTCACAATCTTATATGTTTCAATAAGATCGCCTCTCATTCTTCTGAACTCCAATGAGTAGAGTCCCAATCTACTCAACCTCTCCTCATATGTCCATCCCCTCATCCCCGGGATTAACCGAGTGAACCTTCTTTGTACTGACTCGAGAGCAAGTATGTCTTTTCTTAAGTATGGACACCAAAACTGTATGCAGTATTCCAGGTGCGGTCTCACCAATACCTTGTACAACTGAAGCAATACCTCCCTATTTTTATATTCTATCCCCCTAGCAATGAAAGCCAACATTCCATTGGCCTTCTTAATCACTTGCTGCACCTGCATACTAACCTTTTGAGTTTCGTGCACCAGGACCCCCAGATCCCTTTGTACTTCAGTACTTTCCAGTTTCTTGTCATTAAGATAATAACTTGCTCTATGATTTTTCCTGCTAAAGTGCATAACCTCACACTTTCCAGTATTGTATTCCATCTGCCAAATCTCTGCCCACTTACTTAGCCTGTCTATGTCCCCTTGCAGGTTTTTTATGTCCTCCTCACTCACTACTTTCCCTCCCATCTTAGTATCATCTGCAAACTTTGATATGTTACACTCGGTCCCCTCCTCCAAATCATTAATATAGATTGTAAAGAGTTGGGGACCCAGCACTGACCCCTGCGGAACACCACTAGTTACTGATTGCCAGTCTGAGAATGAACCATTTATCCCAACTCTCTGCCTTCTGTTAGATAGCCAATCCTCTATCCATGCCAGAATATTACCCCCAATCCCGTGATTTTTTATCTTAAGCAATAATCTTTTGTGTGGCACCTTATCAAATGCCTTTTGGAAGTCTAAATACACTAAATCCACTGGTTCCCCTTTATCCACCCTATATTACTTCCTCAAAGAACTCCAGCAAATTTGTCAAACATGACTTCCCCTTCATAAAACCATGCTGACTTTGTCCTATTAAATTATGATTATCCAAATGTCCTGTTAGTGTCTCCTTAATAATGGACTCCAAAATTTTACCTACCACAGATGTTAGGCTAACCGGTCTATAGTTTCCAGCCTTCTGTCTACTGCCCTTTTTAAATAAGGGTGTTACATTAGCAGTTTTCCAGTCTGCTGGGACCTTTGCTGAGTCCAGGGAGTTTTGGAAAATTATTACCAATGCATCCACAATCCCTACTGCCACTTCCCTCAAGACCCTAGGATGTAAGCCATCAGGTCCAGGTGACTTATCCGCCTTGAGTCCCATTATTTTTACCGAGTACCACTTCCTTAGTGATTTTGATCGTGTTTAGCTCCTCCCCCCTATCGCCCCCTGTTTGTCCAGTGTTGGGATATTCTTAGTGTCCTCTACAGTAAAGACTGGTACAAAATATTCATTCAGTGTTTTTGCCATCTCCATATTTCCCACCATTAATTTCCCGGTCTCATCCTCTAAGGGACCAACATTTACTTTAGCCACCCTTTTTCTTTTTATATAACTAAAGAAACTCTTACTATCTGTTTTTATATTTTTTGCTAATTTACTTTCTTAATCTATCTTCCCTTTCTTAATCAATCTTTTTGTTATTTTTTGCTGTCTTTTAAAGTTTTCCCAATCCTCTATCCTCCCACTAGATTTGGCTACCTTATATGCCCTTGTTTTTAGTCGAATACTATCCTTAATTTCTTTACTTAGCCACGTATGGCTGTCTTTTCTTTTACACCCTTTTCTTCTCAGTGGAATATATATTTTTTGGAAGTTGTAAAATAACTCCTTAAATGTACACCACTGATCATGTATCGTCTTACCCTTTAATCTATTTTCCCAATCCACTCTTCTCAATTCCGCTCTCATACCTTCATAGTCTCCTTTATTCAAGCTTAGCATGCTTGTTTGAGATCCAACCTTCTCACCCTCTAATTGAATATGGAATTCATTCATGTTATGGTCACTCATTCCAAGGGGATCCTTTACTAGGACATTTTTAATCAATCCTGTCTCGTTACACAGGACCAGATCTAAGGTTGCTTGCCCCCTGGTCAGTTCAGTTACATACTGCTCAAGAAACCCATCCCTAATACACTCAATGAACTCATCCTCAAGGCAGCCCTGCCCAATTTGATTTGTCCAATTAATATGATAGTTAAAATCCCCCATAATTATAGATGTTCCCTTATTACAAGCCTCAACTATTTCCTGATTGACACTCCGTCCAACAGAGTTGCAACTGTTCGGAGGCCTATAGACCACGCCCACTAGTGTTTTTTTCCCCTTATTGTTCCTTACCTCCACCCAAACTGTTTCATTATCCTGATCTTTTGACCCAATATCATTTCTCTGTTTTACAGTGATTCCTTCCTTTATTAACATAGCCACCCCACCTCCCCTTCCTTCCTGCCTGTCCTTCCTGATCCTTAAATAACCTGGTATGTTTAATTCCCAGGCATTGTCACCCTGCAGCCATGTTTCTGTAATGGCCACAAGATCATACCCATATGTAGTTATTTGTGCCATTAACTCGCCTATTTTGTTACGAATGCTACGTGCATTCAGATAGAGAACTTTCAAATATGTTTTGTGCCACTTAGTTCCTGCTTTTGCCCTTTTTATTACTTTACCTTTTACTCCATACCTTCTGCCCCTTCCTGACACGCTCTGGTTTTTAATTTCCCCACTGCTACCTAAGTCTATGACCTTCTCTGTTGTCATTTATATTATTTGCTCTCTAGGAACCTCCCCCCCCACTAGTTAGTTTAAAGCCCTCTCTACAGCCCTAGTTATATGATCCACCAGGACTCTAGTCCCAGCCCTGGCCAAGTGAAGCCCGTCCCAACGGAACAGCTCCCTCCTGTCCCAGTACTGGTGCCAGAGGTTCGTACAAACCTTTAAAAAAGCAGTAAAGGCCATGTGCGATGACGACATTCCACTGCAGCATAAGGTGGACAATTTCCTGTTAGCCTACAGAAATGCGACACATGCAGTCACCAACCAGGCCCCAGCCATGATGTTCTTTAACCGAAGGTTGAGACCTCGTCTGGATTTGCTCAGACCAAATGTACGAAGAGATGTTGAGAATAAGCAATTCCAGCACATCAATGAAAAGCTGACAAGGAGCTTCAATGTAGGGCAACCAGTCTTGGCCCGCGACTACCGAACAGAGAAATGGCAACCAGGAACGATATGCACATGGCAGGGGCCACTAATGTACACAGTGGATGTTGGGGAGAACATTGTGAGACGCTATGCTGACCAGATCCGAGAGTCACAGGAACGAGTCAACCCCATGTCTCGCCCATACGTACCTGGTGATGAACCCGATGTACAGGTAGCATCTACCCCAGAAACAGTAGCATCGGATGCGGATGAACCAACCGACGACAGGGGGCCAGAATCGCCTCCGCACCAAGAGCAAGACACTCGGGAAAGGCGCTATCCAGAAAGGATCAGGACGCCTCCCCAAAGACTGAATTTATAAATAGACTATTTTCAGCTAATGTTGCATGTTAAAAGTGTTAATTGTAATTAGTTTGAAATTTAATTGTTAAATGAGTGTTATGGTACTGTTAATCTAAAAGGGGAGGAATTGTAATGTATGTACCTTTAAGGGGAGAACTACTTTTTACAGCTCCTGTATACTGTAGTACCGGCAGTGACCACACCTGTATATAAACCCTGAGCAGTGATCTGTACAGTTATTCTAGAGTAACCCTCATTCAGTAAACACCTGTTGATCGTTCCCTGCAGTCTCTTATCTGATTATTGAAGGACACAACAACAAGATACACGGATCTAACAATAGCCTTTGCAGTATCCAGTGTCTTCAGCCATTTCTTGACATCACGTGGAGTGAATTGAATGGGCTGAAGACTGGCATCTGTGATGCTGGGGACCTCAGGAGGAGGCCGAGGTGGATCATCCACTCGGCACTTCTGGCTGAAGATAGTTGCAAATGCCTTGTCTTTTGCACTCACGTGCTGGGCTCCACCATCATTTAGGATGGGGATATTTTTGGAGCCTCCTCCTCCTGTTAACTGTTTAATTGTCCACCACCACTCACGACTGGATGTGGCAGGACTGCAGAGCTTTGATTTGATCCGATGGCTGTGAGATCGCTTAGCTCTGTCTATCGCATGTTGCTTCCATTGTTTGGCATGCAAGTAGTCCTGTGTTGTAGCCTCACCAGGTTGACACCTCATTTTTCGGTATGCCTGGTGCTGTTCCCGGCATGCTCTCCTGCACTCTTCGTTAAACCAGGGTTGATCTCCCGGCTTGATGGTAATGGTAGAGTGAGGGATATGCCGGGCCATGAGGTTACAGATTGTGGTTGAATACAATTCTGCTGCTGCTGATGGCCCACAGCGCCTCATGGATGCCCAGTGTTGAGTTGCCAGATCTGTTCGAAATCTGTCCCATTTAGCACGGTGGTAGTGCCACACAACACGGTGGAGGGTATCCTCAACATGAAGAGATTGTTGAGGACGAGATCAAGTAGGTTTTTCCCTCTTGTTGGTTCCCTCACCACCTGTCGCAGACCCAGTCTGGCAGCTATGTCCTTTAGGACTCAGCCAGCTCGGTCAGTTGTGGTGCTACTGAGCCACTCTTGGTGATGGACATTGAAGTCCCCCACCCAGAGTACATTCTGTGCCCTTGCTACTCTCAGTGCTTCTTCCAATTGGTGTTCGACATGAAGGAGTACTGATTCATCAGCTGAGGGAGGGCGGTAGGTGATAATTAGCAGGAGGTTTCCTTGCCCATGTTTGACTTGATGACATGAGACCTCATGGGGTCCTGAGTCAATGTTGAGGACTCCCAGGGCTACTCCCTCCCGACTGTACACCACGGTGTCACCACCTCTGGCGGTTCTGTCCTGCCGGTGGGACAGGACATACCCAGAGATGGTGGAGTCTGGGACATTGGTTGTAAGGTATGATTCGGTAATTATGACTATGTCAGGCTGTTGCTTGACTAGTCTGTGGGACAGCTCTCCCAATTTTGGCACAAGTCCCCAGATGTTGGTAAGGAGGACTTTGCAGAGTCGACAGGGCTGGGTTTGCCGTTGTCGTTGTTGTTTCCGGTGCCGAGGTCGATGCCGGGTGGTCCGTCCGGTTTTATTCTTATTGTTTTTTGTAGCGGCTGTTTACAACTGAGTGGTTTGCTAGGCCATTTCAGAGGGCATTAAGAGTCAACCACATTGCTGTGGGTCTGGAGTCACATGTAGGCCAGACCGGGTAAGGACGGCAGATTTCCTTCCCTAAAGGACATTAGTGAACCAGATGGGTTTTTGCAACAATCGACAATGGTATCATGGTCGCCATTACAAAGACTAACATTTAATTCCAGAATTAAATTGAATTGAATTTAAATTCCACCAGCTGCCGTGGTGGGATTTGAACCCATATCCTCAGAGCATTTGACTGAGCTTCTGGCTTACTAGTCTAGTGACATAACCACTACGCCACCGCCTCCCCTGGAAGCTCCTCTTTCATCGTTTCTCGGAACGTAACGAGTCCTTGTGAGGAATCACCTCAGTCTTCTCTTTTCTTCAATCAACTTTCGGGATCCAATGCTGTAAATTAAACTCATGCTTCCAAAAGCCACGATGCGGTGAGCTGCGAGGTGAGGGGTGAGGAGTGAGGGGTGAGGGGTGAGGGGAGCAGGGTGAGGGGAGGGGGATGAGGGGAGGGGTGTGAGGTGAGGGGTGAGGGGAGGGGGGTGAGGGGAGCAGGGTGAGGGGTGAGAGGAGCAGGGTGAGGGGTGAGGAGTGAGGGGAATGGGTGAGGGGTGAGAGTGAGATGAGGGGTGAGGAGTGAGGGGTGAGGGGTGAGGGGAGGGGGTGAGGGGTGAGGGGAGCAGGGTGAGGGGTGAGGGGAGCAGGGTGAGGGTGAGGGGTGCATCAAACCCCTCCTGGAGGATAACAGAAATGGCCGCCAGCTTGGGGCCTGTCCACAAATAGCAGGCACCAGCCTCCCCCGCCCAATGTCCTTGCTGCACCTGTTCTCAGTCTCCATCAGCTTCTGACCTGCCCTTCTGGGCCCCAGCGAGCGGTGTGGGGCTCGGATTCATTCACTGTTCATGAATGGTCACTGGGATCATCAACAAATGGAGACCGGGGCAACATAAGCTGATCAGGTTCCTGTCACAATGTCACCTGTGGAACAGCCTAAGCCAACTCGCCTCCTTGCTGCCGGAAAGTGTTGAGGAAGGAGATTAAATAATAACTTTCAAAAGGGAATTGGATAAATACTTGAAGTGAAAATATTGACAGGGCTGTGGGGAAAGCGAAGGAGAATGGGACTAATTGGAGCGCTCTTTCAATGAGCCGGCACAGGCAGGATGGGCCGAAAGGCCTCGCTCTGTGCGTCTGATTCTCTGACTCTGATTCTACAGCTTCTTAATGATACAGCACCACCTGCAGCCCCTTTCTGGTGCAGCACCTTCTAAAACTCATTCCTGATAAAGCACTAGTTACAAATCCTTACTGATTAAACACCACCTACAGCCCCTTACTGACACAACAACAACAACTTGCATTTGTATAGCGCCTTTAATGTAGTAAAACGTCCCAAGGCGCTTCGCAGGAGAGTTATAAAATAAAATTTGACACCCAGCCACATAAGGAGATATTGGGGCAGATGACCTAATATTGGTCAAAGAGGGAGGTTTTAAGAAGCGTCTTAAAGGAGGAGAGAGAGGTAGAGAGACGGAGAGGTTTAGGGAGGTAGTTCCAGAGCTTGGGGCCCAGGCAGCTGAAGGCACGACTAGCAATGGTGGAGCGAAGAAAATCGGGGATGCTCAAGAGGCCAGAATTAGAGGAGCGCAGAGATCTCGGAGGGTTGTGGGAGGAGGTCACAGAGATAGGGAGGGGTGAGGAGGCCATGGAAATATTTTAATACAAGGATGAGAATTTTAAAATTGAGGCGTTCTTAACCAGGAGCCAATGTAGGTCAGCGAGCACAGGGGCGATGGGTGAACGGGACTTGGTCCGAGTTAGGACACGGGCAGCAGAACATTTTGGATGAGCTTCAGTTTATGGAGGGTGAAAGATGGGAGGCCGGCCAGGAGCGCATTGGAATAGTCGAGTCTAGAGGTGAAAAGGCACGGCTGAGGGTTTCAGCAGATGAGCTGAGGTGGGGCCGGTGTCAGGCGATGTTCCACAGGTGAAAATAGGCTTAGTGATGGTGCGGATATGTGATCGGAAGCTCATTTCCGGGTCAAATACAACACCAAGGTTGCGAACAGTGTGGTTCAGCCTCAGACAGATGTTAGGGAGAGGGATGGAGTCAGTGACTCGGGAACGGAGTTTGTGGCGGGGACCGAAAACAATGGCTTTGGTCTTCCCAATATTTAGTTGAAGGAAATTTCTGCTCATCCAGTACTGGATGTCGGACAAGCAGTCTGACAATTTAGAGACCGTGGAGGGGTTGAGAGAAGTGGTGGTGAGGTAGAGCTGGGTGTCGTCAGCGTACATGTGGAAACTGACGCTGTGTTTTCGGATGATGTCACCAAGGGGCAGCATGTAGATGAGAAATAGGAGGGGCCAAGGATAGATCCTTGGGGACACCAGAGGTAACGATGCGAGAGCGGGAAGAGAAGCCGTTGCAGGTGATTCTCTGGCTACGATTAGATAGATAATGGAACCAGGCGAGTGCAGTCCCACCCAGCTGGACAATGGAGGAGCGGCGTTGGAGGAGGATGGAGTGGTCAACCGTGTCAAAGGCTGCTGACCGGTCTGGAAGGACGAGGAGGGATAGTTTACCTTTGTCACAGTCACAAAGGATGTCATTTGTAACTTTGATAAGGGCCATTTCAGTACTGTGGCAAGGGCGGAAACCTGATTAGAGGGATTCAAACATGGAGTTTCGGGATAGATGGGCACGGATCTGGGAGGCGACAACACGTTCAAGGACTTTGGAGAGCAAAGGGAGGCTGGAGATGGGGCGGTAGTTTGCAAGGACAGAGCGATCAAGGGTTGTTTTATTGAGCGGAGGGGTGATGCCGGCAGATTTGAAGGAGAGGGGGACAGGATCTAGGAGAGAGAACCGTTAACAATGTCAGCTAACATGGAAGTTAGGACGGGAAGTTGGGTGGACATCAGTTTAGTGGGGATAGGGTCGAGGAAGCAGGAAGTGGGTCTCATGGACAAGATGAGCTCGGAGAGGGGAGATCGAAGAGTAACTGGAGAAAGATGTGAATTCAGGGCTAGGGCAGTGGGGAACCTTAGAGGAAGTTTGGCCCGGTGGGCTAGGGGAAGGAAGGGAAGTGGCAGAGGCAGCTGAACGGATGGTCTCAATCTTAGTGATAAAGAAGTCCATGAGCTCCACACACCAAAGACCGTTTGCAGTAGAGAAAAGAAGTCAGGGGTTATCTTTGCATTCCAGAATGATTCTGGAATAGTGAGCAGTTTTGGCAGACGGGAACAAGACCCAATAATGCTTTATGTGGTCCAGCCAGATCTGGCAGCTAATGGCTAAACCAGTTGTCCGCCTTATCCATTTGAGTCTGTGTCCCTTAGACTTAAGGGAGTGGAGAGGAGGGCCGTACCAGGGGGAGCGGCTAAGGTGAGAGAGAGAAAGGGTTTTAATGGAGAATAGGTCATTAAAGGTGGTGGTGAGGGTATGGTTGAGCAAATTGATAGCGGCAGAAATGTCGTGGTGAATGGAGGGCCAAAGGCTGGACATTTGGGATTTTGAAAGTGGTGTTGTAAGTGACTTGGAAGAGAGTTTTTTTCAGGGGAGGGGTGGGGAGGGGGAGAGGAGAGACAACCTTTGTCCCATACCCGTTAATACTTCCTCATAAATTAACCCCTGGAGTCCGGGTATCATTCTGGTAAACCTACGCTGCACTCTCTCCATGGCCAATATATCCTTCCTAAGGTGTGGTGCCCAGAACTGCTCACAGTGCTCCAGGTGTGGTCTAACCAGGGCTTTGTATAGATGCAGTGTGACTTCTACCGCCTTGTATTCTAGTCCTCTAGATATAAAGGCCAGCATTCCATTAGCCTTTTTGATTATTTTCTGTACCTGTTCATGGCATTTTAATGATCCGTGTACCTAGACCCCCCGAGTCTCTTTGGACCTCCACTGTTTTTGCTTTTCACCATTTACAAAGTACCCTGTCACTCTTTAGTGCCATTATTTTCTTCATTGCTGTTATTTTGCTTCCGTTAATTTTGTTGAGTCCCTTTCCCTGATTCGATATTAGTTTCCTTGGGATTTCCAGCATGCTATCCTCTTCCTCTACTGTAAATACTGGTGCAAAGTAGTTATTCAACATGTCTGCCATTTCTTTATTATCATTGATAATATCATCGCTTTCAGTTTTTAAGGGGCCATTGCTCCTGACCACCCTCTTTTTCCTAATGTAACTGTAAAATATTCCTCGTATTGACTTTGATATCACTTGCAGGTTTCTTTTCATACTCCCTTTTTGTCACCCTTACTACCTGTTTTGTCACCTTTTGCTGTTCTTTGTATCTTTCCCATTCGCCAGGATCTGTGCTATTTTTGGTTTTTGTATGCTTTTTCTATTAGTTTTATGCTGTCTCTTACCTCTTTAGTTATCCATGGCTGTTTTTTTTGGCAAGTACAGCTCTTGCCCCTCAGGGGTATAAACTGGTTCTGTATCACCTTAAATTCTTTTTTGAACACCTCCCACTGATCTTCTGTCGTTTTACCCATCAACAGATTTGCCCAGTTTACTGTGGACAGTCTCTGTCTCATCACATTGAAGTCGGCCTTACCCAAATCTAGAATCTTAGTAGCTGTTTTGCGTTTCTCCCTTTCAAACGTTACGTTGAACTCGATCATGTTATGATCGCTATTGGATAAATGTTCATACACCGTTAGGCTGTTAACTAAATCTGGCTCATTACTCATTACTAAATCTAATCTGGCTTGCTCCTTGTTGGTTCTGGGACATATTGTTGCAGAAAACTATCCCAGGCACACTCAAGAAATTCACTACCTTTCTAACATGGGCTAGTCTGCTTATCACAATCTATATGAAAGGTTCAGCAAGGAACAGCAGCAGGGGGAAGGGCTGCAAGCTGATCAAAGTTACGTTAAAATTTAAGTAACCGAGCAGCTGACCAGAGACACAGCCGATGAGTCTTACAGTGTAGTCCTATCGCAGTCCAGGGTATAAGCGTATCTTGATAACATAAGAACATAAGAAATAGGAGCAGGAGTCGGCCATTTGGCCCTTCGAACCTGCTCTGCCATTCACTAAGATCATGGCTGATCTTCTACCTCATCCCCACTTTCCTGCACTATCCCCATATCCCTTGAGTCCCTTAATATTCAAAAATCTATCGATCTCAGCCTTGAATACACTCAACGACTGAGCCCCCACAGCCCTCTGGGGTAGAGAATTCCAAAGATTCACCACCCTCTGAGTGAAGAAATTTCTTCTCATCTCAGTCCTAAATGGCCGACCCCTTATCCTGAGACTGTGACCCCTGGTTCTAGACTCCCCAGCCAGGGGAAACATCCTCCCTGCATCTACCCTGTCAAGCCCTGTAAGAATTTTGTATGATTCAATGAGATCACCTCTCATTCTTCTAAACTCCAGAGAATATAGGCCTAGTCTACTCAATCTCTCCTCATAGGACAATCCCCCCATCCCAGGAACCAGTCTGGTGAACCTTCGTTGCACTCCCTCTATGGCAAGTATATCCTTCCTTAGGTAAGGAGACCAAAACTGTACACAATACTCCAGGTGTGGTCTCACCAGGGCCCTATATAATTGCAGTAAGACGTCTTTACTCTTATACTCAAATCCTCTTGTAATAAAGGCCAACATACCGGGAGGAGCGGACCTGGAGGGAGCACAGTGAGAGCGAAGCAGTTCAAAGGACAGGCAGCAACTCAACAGAGGCAGTTTTTGAAAAAGTGATGTCAGAGTAAAAAAAAGTGAGGTTGGCACAAGGAAAGGTGCTATTTGGTGTGTAGCCGGTGAGTGTATTTTTTTTAAGTTTATAAGTTTATTTCTGCTAAGTTAGTTAATAGCCTATTAAATAAAGGGAAAGAGCTGATTGGTGAGTAGCTGGAGAGTGTTTTTTGTTAAGTTTTAAGTTTATTTCTGCTGGGTTAGTTCTTAGTCTGTTAAATAGAGGCATGGCAGGGCAGCTCAGACCCGTGGAGTGCACATCCTGTGCCATGTGGGAAGTCCTGGAAGCTTTGCGTAGCCTGGACGACCACATGTGCGGGAAGTGTTGCCAGCTACAGCAACTCGAGCTCTGGTCTTTGGAGCTTGAGCGGCGGCTGCAGTCACTGCGGTGCATCCGCGAGGCTGAGAGTTACGTGGATAGCACGTTTCAGGAGGTGGTCACCACGCAGCTTAAGAGTGTGCAGGCAGAGACGGAATGGGTGACTGCCAGACAGAAGAGGAGGACCAGGCAAGTAGTGCAGGAGTCCCCGGTGTGCATCGCGCTCTCCAACCAGTATTCGGTTCTGAGTACTGGTGAGGGCGATGGTTCCTCTGGGGAGTGCAGCCAGAGTCAAGTCCACGGCACCACGGGTGGCTCAGCTGCATGGCGGGGGGGGAGGAAGAAGAGTGGAAGAGCAATAGTGGGATGGGATTCGTTAGTTAGGGGAGCAGACAGGCGTTTCTGCAGCCGTAGATGTGACTCCAGGATGGTATGTTGCCTCCCTGGTGCCAGGGTCAAAGCTGTCACTGACGGCTGCAGGATACTCTGAGGGGGGAGAGTGAACAGCCAGAGGTCATGTCCATATCGGTACCAACGACATAGGCAGAAAGAGGGATGAGGTCTTGCAGGCAGAATTTAGGGAGCTAGGAGAGAGATTAAAAAGCAGGACCTCAAAGGTAGTAATCTCTGGATTACTCCTGGTGCCACCTGCTAGTGAGTACAGGACTAGGAGGATAGAACAGATTAATGCGTGACTGGAGAGATGGTGCAGGAGGGAGGGCTTTAGATTCCTGAGGCATTGGGACCATTTCTGGGGGAGGTGGGACCTGTACAAGCCGGACGGGTTACACCTCAACAGAGCCGGGACCAATATTCTCGCGGGGAGGTTTGTTAGTGCTGTTGGGGAGGGTTTAAACTAGCTTGGCAGGGGGATGGGCACCAGCATATAGGAGTAGAAAAGAGGAATAAGGTGCATAAAAGAGTGAGTGTGTTGGACAGTACTAGAGAAGATAGTACGAGAGGCGGTAGTAGCACCACAGTAGATAGGAGCAGACTAAGAAAGACTACGAAAAATTCAAAAATGGGTTTAGAATGCATGTACGTAAAGGCACAAAGTGTGGTGAATAAGGTTGGTGAGCTACAAGCACAATTGGCCATGTGGCAATATGATGTTGTGGCAATAACGGAAACGTGGCTTAAAAACGGTGAGGACTGGGCACTTAATATTCAAGGGTACAAGGTGTTCAGAAAAGATAGGGAAGGAAAAAAGGGAGGTGGGGTGGCAGTGCTGATTAAGGAAGACATTGTAGTGTTGGAAAGGGAGGATGTTCTTGAGGGGACAAGGACAGAATCCATTTGGTTAGAGTTGAGGAGCAAAAAGGGTATGATCACACTATTGGGGGTATTCTATAGGCCTCCAAATAGTGAGAGGAAGGTAGAGGAGCAAATATGCAGGGAAATCGCAGAGATATGCAAGAGCTATAGAGTGGTGATATTGGGGGACTTTAATTGCCCAGATATCGATTTGGATAATGCTAGGGTAAAGGGAAAGGAGGGGGAGGAATTTCTGAAATGTGTTCAGGAGAATTTCCTTGACCGATATGTTCTTGGCCCAACTAGGAAGGAGGCATTGCTGGATCTGGTGCTGGGGAATGAGGTGGGCCAGGTCGACCAAGTGTCTGTGGGAGAACACTTGGGTATGAGTGATCATCGTATCATAAGATTTAGATTAGCAATGGAGAGGAGCAAGGAACAATCTAGAGTGGAACTTCTAAACTGGAATAGGGCTAACTTCAACGGGATGCAAAAGGATCTAGCCAGGGTAAAATGGAACCAAAGACTGACAGGAAAAACTGTAACGGAACAATAGGTGACCTTTAAGGAGGAGATGTTCCAAGTACAGGCTCGGTACATTCCAACAAGAGGGAAAGCTGGTTAACAAATTTGAGGCTTATGGAATAGGTGGGTCAGTGGCAGCTTGGATAAGGAATTGGCTTAATTGGGGCCACTGCTTTTTTTGATATATATAAATCACCTGGATATTGGAAGAGAGAGTAGAATTTCTAAATTTGCCAATGACACCAAACTTGGGGGTGTGGTAAACAGTGATGATGATACAGAGAAGTGTGAGGTGATGCATTTTGGCAGAAGGAACAGGGAGAGGCAATATACACTTAATGGCACAGTTTTAAAGAGTGTGCAGGGACAGAGGGACCTGGGAGTTAATGTGCATAGGTCCCTGAAGGTGGCAGGACATATTGAGAGTGTGGTTAACAAAGCATATGGGATCTTGGGCTTCATAAATAGAGGTATTGAGTACAAAAGTAGTGAAGTTATGCTGAACCTTTATAAAGCGCTGGTTAGGCCACAACTGGAGTATTGCATCCAGTTCTAGTCACCACACTTTAGGAAGGATGTGAAGACCCTTGAGAGGGTGCAGAGGAGATTTACCAGAATCTTAGCTACAAGGACAGGTTGGAGAAGCTGGATTTGTTTTCATTAGAGCAAAGGAGGTTGAGGGGTGATTTGATAGAGGTGTACAAGATTATGACGGGTTTGGATAGGCTAGACAGGGAAAGGCTGTTCCCACTAGTTGATGGTACAAGGACTAGGGGACACAGATTTAATGTTTTTGGCAAGAGATACAGGGGGGATGTGAGAAAAAAAGAATTTACCCAGCGAGTGGTGATGACCTGGAATTCACTGCCGATGGAAGTGGTGGAAGCAGAGACACTCAATGTTTGCAAGGGGAGACTGGATAGGCACTTGAGGGAAATAAACTTGCAGGACTACGGGGATAGAGCGGGGCAATGGGACTGACTGGATTGCTCTACAGAGAGCTGGCCGTGACTCAATGGCCTCCTTCTGTGCCGTTATGACTCTATGGCCTAGAAATTCGGTGGGCTGCGCCACCAGGTAACGCCCAAAGAGTGCACTTAGTGGTTTTAGCGCCACTGGCCACGCCTTCCGCGAAATTTAGCGGGGCGCTAATGGCGGCGTTAACCTGTAGCGCTGCGCCGCCACTGATGACGTCATTGGTGTGCGCAGCGCCCCGCTACCGCCCGAACGCGATATTTGGTCGCGCCCCCCGCTGTAGCGCCGGTCACAAATTGCGACCGGTTCAGGGGGGCCTACCTGCGGCGGTAGTGGCGCTAATTAAAGGGGAGGTGCAGGGCGGCCATTTTTTTCACTGGCCGCCTGCCAGCACCTCCTCGCGCTGCCATCCCCGGCCTCCTGAGCCCTCCCCCCGGGCAGTGCCGGCTGTTTTCCAAAAGCCCGGCACTTCTCCTCGGTGTTGGGCTCTTTTGCTGGCACTCGCGATCTCCGATTGCGCTGGTGTAGGCCCCTCCCCTTTAAGAAGGGGAGGAAGGGCTGCAGTACCGCAGTGCGCTGTGCCGCAGCGTGTGGTGCTGCGCCACGTTGCGCTGTGATATTCAGTTGCAGCGCCCCAAGAGGGATGCGGGGCGCCTTGAGCAGCGCCCCGCTTCCGTTTGGGGCGCTGAAACTGAATATCGGGCTGGCACAAATGGCTCCTTCCGGGGCGGGACTTCCGGCGCCCAGGTGAGACTGGCGCCCCAAATGGGGTGCCACCGAATTTTTAGCCCTATGACTAGGGGGGGAAAATTCAGTTGTTTGCGCCTCCCGTTAACGCCTTAAGAGGGCACTAATGGGGCGCAAAGCAACTAGCTAGAAATTAACTAGACATTTTGCGGCGGCGCTAAACACTACCGCCACAATCTCCTGCGCCGACAGATCGTGACGTCAATCGAGTGCGCAACGCCCCGGACTGGATATTGAGTGGTGCCCCCTGCCTTACCGCCTGCCGCTAGCAACGACAGGTTGAGGGAAGCGTTTTGCAGTCAGAAAGGGACTGGGGGAGCGCTATTTAAAGGCAACCACTTCCTGCCTTTCTTTGTTGGTGACATTTTTGCACCACGCATTCTGAGAGAGAGAGAGAGAGACTTCTGGAGAGATTCAACACTGTGTGAAGGAGTTTAGGTTACTGAGCAGCACTTCGCAGGTTCATTTTGATTTGCCCTTCCTTGCTTCGCCAACGCTCTGAGGTACCGCCTCGCTCCTCGGCTTTTGCGCCTTAAGACAGGTGTGAAGTGCCTGATTTAGCGCTCCAATCACCGCCAGGGGCAATAAAAGCCAAGTTTGCTGTCGGAGGTGATAATTAGCACCAGGCGCTAAACTTTGCGCCTGGCCGATAATGGCGCCCCAAACGGGGCGATACTGAATTGTTCCCCCTATGACTCTATACCATTTGCTTTCCTAATTTCTTGCTGTACCTGCATGTTAACTTTCAGTGATTGGTGTACAAGGACACCCAGGTCCCTCTGAACACCAACATTTCCAAATCTCTCACCATTTAAAAAATATTCTGCTTTTCTATTTTTCCTACCAAAGTGGATAACTTCACATTTCTCCACATTATATTCAATTTGCCATGTTCTTGCCCGCTCACTTAACCTGTCTATATCCCCTTGATGTCCAGAGAAGTCCAGGAATTTGGAAGCCAACTTTGAGAATAGATCCATCTTCGGTCACCAGGCCCCTGAACCCTGACTACAGCACCCCCTACATCTATTTACTGATACGGCGCCACTTACATTCCCCTTGCCCTATGGATGAATGATGCCTTTTTTTAAGTCTTTATGAGGGCCCTCTTGCTATTTAAATATGACAGATGAATTGACTGTATGCAGTGCCCCTCTTGTCTTCATTTTGCAGCTCAATCCCTGATGGGGGTATCCCTCTCCCACTCCTGGGGCAGGAAATTCAGGAGAACTGTGGCTAGCTGAGCTGGAGCTCCTTGTGGATACTGCCCCTGCCTGGCCAAACACACATGAAATGAGCTTGGGACAAGGAGAGTGGATTTAACTCTCTATAGTCCTGTGATTCTGTGACTTTCCCTATTTTAGACAGGGGTATCTAACACCCCTGCACCTTTGTGGATCACTTGAGAAAGAATGTATGCTGCCTCTGTCCTCTGTGTGGCCTGAGTTGAGGAAGGGGCTCTCAAAGGGATTGGTAAACAAGCCAATATGGAAGCCAGAATCCAGCAAGCTCCTTATTGTAAAGAATGTGAGGTTGTTGAGTGAGTTAATTCTTTGTTATTTTGGTGGGTGGAGTAAGTGCAGCGAGAAATCTTTTCTTCACTCTCCAAAAGTACAATGAAACAAAACATTTCACAACTCTTTCATTCTGTTATGCGGGTTACATTATAAATATGCACAGAATAAATAGCTAAATGCTGGCGATGCTCATCAAATTAGTCGTAGAAATGCTGCAAATAATTAGTTTGTGGGTTGCAACATAAAGGAATGTATACTCAGTTGAAATAAGTACCTGAAGAACAAGACTAAGTGGCGTGTGTAATACCTGGGGAGCACACCTACAACACGCCCACACAAAATGACACCATCTTAAGTGAGTCCCAGCTCCATAGCGGTGACGGGATGGGATATCCCCAGGAGGGAGACATGTGCCACCGTGCTGATCCTCACTGGTGCCAGAGATCAGCTGGACAATTGGGCCCTCCCCTCGCTGACACGATTTGTGCTGCACCTAACGTTCCATTGTGCTGTTTTTGGAAGGTGTAACCCTCATTTCAATAGCAAATTCCACATCTTTAGATGAGATATCATCCCCAGCTTGCACCTCAGTCCACAGAAAATGGGAATGAGCTAATCCTGCCAGAGTGTCCATTGACCAAGGTTGTTGTTGTTTCATTCAGTGTTGAATTCTATTTTTTTTTGCCATGAACATTTCCCTGTTTGCAATTCAAATCTAACATAGTTTTCATTGTCCCTCCATGTCACTGCCATAGAGCTTTCAAGACTGAGATTGATCGATTTCTGTTAGGTAAGGGTATCAAGGGATATAGAGCTAAGATGGAGTTAAAATACAGATCCACCATGATCTCATTGAATGGCGGAGCAGGCTCGAGGGGCTGAATGGCCTCCTCCTATTCCTATGTTTCCATATATTTGAAAAGGAAAGATTTGCAGGGCGATGCGGATAAGGCAGGGCGAGTGGGACTAATTGATAGCTCTTTCAAAGAGCCGGCACAATGAAGCAAATGGCTTCCTTCTATGCTGTATGATTCTATGAAACCGAGGGCTAGATTTTCAGTATAGACAGTTTTGGGGCGCTAACCTTAGCGCCCGCCCGAAGTTAGCGCCCGCCCCAAAGTAGCGCCCCGTTGCCGGAAATTCAGTGGCTTCGCCCTAAGAGGTTGGTGGAGCGCTAAAAGAGGCGTTCCACTACTATCTTTAGGCGCTAAGCCGGCGGTGCAGAGCGCAGCGCCCGAGCTCGGGCGCAGCGCACGGCAGACACTCTGGTGCCAGTGAGCTCTTAAAGGGGAAGGGTGCATGTGTTGGAGGATGATGATGGATGATGGATGATGGATGATGAGGAGGAGGAGGAGGAGGAGGAGGAGGAGGAGGAGGAGGAGGAGGAGGAGGAGGTGGTGGAGGTGGTGGTGGTGGCCGGAAACATAAATACACCGTTCACTGGAGCCTTCCACACAACACATGCAGACTGCCTTTTATACTGCAGGAGGAGTGCCCTTTAATTTGCGCTCCCCAGGGTGTGTTGCGTTCCATTTTACAAACGCTCTGGACGCCAGCCGCACAATGGGGCGGTCCGACTGAAGTTTGGATTCGGGGCGGCCAAAGGGCGTTGCACGAGGATGTGACGTCATTTTCTGCGCGCGCATCCAGGCGGCCGCTAAACTTTGCGCCGGCGCTAACGGGCAACTTAATTTGGGGCGGGGCGCAAACTGCGCTGCGCCCGGGCGCTACATGCATAGCGCCCGAAAATCACTTCTCTTAAGGCGCTAACTGCTGGCGCAAGCAACTGAAAATCTAGCCCCAACTGTTTTACAAATTTTGTGAGAGTCTGTGGTATAAATCCGTATGAAAGGCATGCTTTGCCGGAATTTTCCCCAGGTAGGCGGGTTGGGGACGGGTGGGGTGGGGGGGTCCTCTGAGGCAGGCAGGGACCCCGGGAGGCCGGCTTTAACAGCAGGGCCTGATTTGGATGTGAGACCTCGGATTCCCGCCTGCAGCCAGATGGCTAGGGAGGCTGGCTGGCTGCGGGCAGGTGGGCCTCAGAAGTGAGGGGCCGGTCCGGGCGAGGGATCGCGGGATGGGGATCGGCAATTGGCAGGGGTTGGTGATCGGGAGGGGGCAGAGAGCATCGGCAGGGGTCGGGGATTACGGGGTGGGATCGGCAGGGGTCAGGGATCACGGGGTGGGGAGAGAGGATCGGCAGGGGTCGGGGGTCGGGGGTCACGGGGTGGGGAGAGAGGATCAGCAGGGGTCGGGGGTCACAGGGTGGGGAGAGAGGATCAGCAGGGGTCGGGGGTCACGGGGTGGGGAGAGAGGATCAGGGCCGGCCTCCTCATCATCGTTGGGGGGGGAGGCCTGGAGTTGTGGTGGAGGCCTGAGAAGGTGATTGGAGGCCTCGTGGGGGGGCCTCTGATCGCGGGGGGTGGGTTAGGCAGGGACCCTCGATCCAGGAGGTGGGTATAAAGCCACTGACCTCATGGATGTAGCAGTCCTCGCCTCGGTTTAACTGCCGGGTTTCACGAATTATGTGAAATCTGTCCACAGGCAGTTAAACTCAAAATGGAGGGGGAAAAAGAGGCTTCCAGCCTCGTTACAATATTTAAAATAAGGTGCCACACCCCTGGGAGCGGGTTGGTCCCCCGCCCCACCCAGCCCCGCCTCCAGTAAAGCTGGAAGTGGGAGGGTTGGAGGTGGGATCAGGTCGGGAATCCCAGTAACAACCCTTTAACTGCCTCCACACTCCAAACCCTCCAATTCCAGCCTTTGGTACAATCAGGCCACTGAATTTATTTTGCTTTCTCCTGTCCCCACATTTAATTTAATTTCAGGAACTTTGCAGGTTCCCAGGGACCAGTCTTTGCTCTTCCTAAATCTTGGATACTCATCTGTGTAAACACGCTCACTGATCAAACATTGCCATGCACGTGTCCTGCAAGGGTATCAAGCTGTTAGTCACAAAACCAAACTGACATGGGGCAATCCTGTGTAAAATAAACACAAACCCTCCACAGCCGTCAAACTCTCATTTAGTTCCTGGCTCCCAAACTAAAGATAGAAAGGAAGAAAGACTTGCATTTCTATAACGCCTTTCACAACTACCGGACATCCCAAAGTGCTTTACAGCCAATGAAGCACTTTTTGAAGTATAGTCACTGTTGTAATGTAGGTAACATGGCAGCCAATTTGCGCACAGCAAGCTCCCACACGCAACGGTCCCACAAACAAAGTGAGATAATAACCAGATCATCTGTTTTAGTGATGTTGGTTAAGAGATAAATATTTTCCAGGACACCGGGGAGAACTCCCCTGCTCTTCTTCAAAGAATGCCGTGGGATCTTTTACGTCCACCTGAGAGAGAAGATGTGGCCTTGGTTTAACGTCTCATCCAAAAGACAGCATCTGCGACAGTGCAGCGCTCCCTCAGTACTGCCCCTCTGACAGTGCGGAGCCCCCTCAGTACTGCTCCTCCGACAGTGCAGCGCTCCCTCAGTACTGCCCCTCTGACAGTGCAGCGCTCCCTCAGTACTGCCCCTGCGACAGTGCTGCGCTCCCTCAGTACTGACCCTTCGACAGTGCGGAGCCCCCTCAGTACTGCCACTCCGAAAGTGCAGCACTCCCTCAGTACTGCTCCTCCGACAGTGCTGCACTCCCTCAGTACTGCCCCTCCGACAGTGCTGCGCTCCCTCAGTACTGCCCCTCCGACAGTGCAGCGCTCCCTCAGTACTGACCCTCCGACAGTGCAGCGCTCCCTCAGTACTGCGCCTCCGACAGTGCAACGCTCCCTCAGTACTGCGCCTCCGACAGTGCAGCGCTCCGTCAGTACTGCCCCTCTGACAGTGCAGCGCTCCCTCAGTACTGCCCCTGCGACAGTGCTGCGCACCCTCAGTACTGACCCTCCGACAGTGCGGAGCCCCCTCAGTACTGCCCCTCCGAAAGTGCAGCGCTCCCTCAGTACTGCTCCTCCGACAGTGCTGCACTCCCTCAGTACTGCCCCTCCGACAGTGCTGCGCTCCCTCAGTACTGCCCCTCCGACAGTGCAGCACTCCCTCAGTACTGACCCTCCGACAGTGCAGCGCTCCCTCAGTACTGCGCCTCCGACAGTGCAGCGCTCCCTCAGTACTGCCCCTCTGACAGTGCAGCGCTCCCTCAGTACTGCCCCTGCGACAGTGCTGCGCTCCCTCAGTACTGACCCTTCGACAGTGCGGAGCCCCCTCAGTACTGCTCCTCCGACAGTGCAGCGCTCCCTCAGTACTGCCCCTCTGACAGTGCAGCGCTCCCTCAGTACTGCCCCTGCGACAGTGCTGCGCTCCCTCAGTACTGATCCTTCGACAGTGCGGAGCCCCCTCAGTACTGCCACTCCGAAAGTGCAGCACTCCCTCAGTACTGCTCCTCCGACAGTGCTGCACTCCCTCAGTACTGCCCCTCCGACAGTGCTGCGCTCCCTCAGTACTGCCCCTCCGACAGTGCAGCGCTCCCTCAGTACTGACCCTCCGACAGTGCAGCGCTCCCTCAGTACTGCGCCTCCGACAGTGCAACGCTCCCTCAGTACTGCGCCTCCGACAGTGCAGCGCTCCGTCAGTACTGCCCCTCTGACAGTGCAGCGCTCCCTCAGTACTGCCCCTGCGACAGTGCTGCGCACCCTCAGTACTGACCCTCCGACAGTGCGGAGCCCCCTCAGTACTGCCCCTCCGAAAGTGCAGCGCTCCCTCAGTACTGCTCCTCCGACAGTGCTGCACTCCCTCAGTACTGCCCCTCCGACAGTGCTGCGCTCCCTCAGTACTGCCCCTCCGACAGTGCAGCACTCCCTCAGTACTGACCCTCCGACAGTGCAGCGCTCCCTCAGTACTGCGCCTCCGACAGTGCAACGCTCCCTCAGTACTGCGCCTCCGACAGTGCAGCGCTCCCTCAGTACTGCCCCTCTGACAGTGCAGCGCTCCCTCAGTACTGCCCCTGCGACAGTGCAGCGCTCCCTCAGTACTGACCCTCCGACAGTGCAGCGCTCCCTCAGTACTGCGCCTCCGACAGTGCAACGCTCCCTCAGTACTGCCCCTCTGACAGTGCAGCGCTCCCTCAGTACTGCCCCTCCGACAGTGCAACGCTCCCTCAGTACTGCGCCTCCGACTGTGCAACGCTCCCTCAGTACTGCCCCTGCGACAGTGCTGCGCTCCCTCAGTACTGACCCTCCGATAGTGCGGAGCCCCCTCAGTACTGCCCCTCCGAAAGTGCAGCGCTCCCTCAGTACTGCTCCTCCGACAGTGCTGCACTCCCTCAGTACTGCCGCTCCGACAGTGCTGCGCTCCCTCAGTACTGCCCCTCCGACAGTGCAGCGCTCCCTCAGTACTGACCCTCCGACAGTGCAGCGCTCCCTCAGTACTGACCCTCCGACAGTGCAGTGCTCCCTCAGTACTGACCCTCCGACAGTGCAACGCTCCCTCAGTACTGCGCCTCCGACAGTGCAGCGCTCCCTCAGTACTGCCCCTCTGACAGTGTGGCATTCCCTCAGTACTGCTCCTCCGACAGTGCTGCACTCCCTCAGTACTGCCCCTCCGACAGTGCTGCGCTCCCTCAGTACTGACCCTCCGGCAGTGCAGCGCTCACTCAGTACTGCGCCTCCGACATTGCAACGCTCCCACAGTACTGCGCCTCCGACAGTGCAGCGCTCCCTCAGTACTGCGCCTCCGACAGTGCAACGCTCCCACAGTACTGCGCCTCCGACAGTGCAGCGCTCCCTCAGTACTGACCCTCTGACAGTGCAGCGCTCCCTCAGTACTGCCCCTGCGACAGTGCTGCGCTCCCTCAGTACTGACCCTCAGACAGTGCGGAGCCCCCTCAATACTGCCCCTCTGAAAGTGCAGCGCTCCCTCAGTACTGCTCCTCCGACAGTGCAGCGCTCCCTCAGTACTGACCCTCCGACAGTGCAGCGCTCACTCAGTACTGCGCCTCCGACAGTGCAACGCTCCCTCAGTACTGCGCCTCCGACAGTGCAGCGCTCCCTCAGTACTGCCCCTCTGACAGTGCAGCGCTCCCTCAGTACTGCCCCTGTGACAGTGCTGCGCTCCCTCAGTACTGACCCTCCGACAGTGCGGAGCCCCCTCAGTACTGCCCCTCCGAAGGTGCAGCGCTCCCTCAGTACTGCTCCTCCGACAGTGCTGCACTCCCTCAGTACTGCCCCTCTGACAGTGCAGCGCTCCCTCAGTACTGCCCGTCCGACAGTGCTGCGCTCCCTCAGTACTGCCCCTCCGACAGTGCAGCGCTCCCTCAGTACAGACCCTCCCACAGTGCAGCGCTCCCTCAGTACTGCCCCTCCGACAGTGCAGCGCTCCCTCAGTACAGACCCTCCGACAGTGCAGCGCTCCCTCAGTACTGCCCCTCCGACAGTGCAGCGCTCCCTCAGTACTGCCCCTCTGACAGTGTTGCGCTCCCTCAGTACTGATGCGCCGACAGTGCAGCGCTCCCCCAGTACTGCCCCTCCGACAGTGCAGCGCTCCCTCAGTACTGCCCCTCCGACAGTGCAGCGCTCCATCAGTACTGCGCTTCCGACAGTGCAGCGCTCCCTCACTACTGCCCCTCCGACAGTGCAGCGTTCCCTCAGTACTGTGCCTCCGACAGTGCAGCGCTCCCTCAGTACTGCACCTCCGACAGTGCGGCGCTCCCTCAGTACTGCCCCTCCGACAGTGCTGCGATCCCTCAGTACTGCCCCTCCAACAGTGCAGTGCTCCCTCAGTACTGACCCTGCGACAGTGCAGCGCTCCCTCAGTAGTGCCCCTCCGACAGTGCAGCGCTCCCTCAGCACTGACACACCGACAGTGAAGCGCTCCCTCATTACTGCCCCTCCGACAGTGCTGTGCTCCCTCAGTACTGACCCACCGAGAGTGCGGAGCTCCCTCAGTACTGCCCCTCCGACAGTGCAGCGCTCCCTCAGTACTGCTCATCCGACAGTGCTTCGCTCCCTCAGTACTGCCGCTCCGACAGTGCTGCGCTCCCTCAGTACTGCCCCTCCGACAGTGCTGCAATCCCTCAGTACTGCCCCTCCAACAGTGCAGCGCTCCCTCAGTACTGACGCTCAGACAGTGCAGCGCTCCCTCATTACTGACCCTCCGACAGTGCAACGCTCCCTCAGTACTGCGCCTCCGACAGTGCAGCGCTTCCTCAGTACTGCCCCTCTGACAGTGCGGCATTCCCTCAGTACTGCTCCTCCGACAGTGCTGCACTCCCTCAGTACTGCCCCTCCGACAGTGCAGGGCTCCCTCAGTACTGCCCCTCCGACAATGCAGCGCTCCCTCAGTACTGACCCTCCGATAGTGCTGCGCTCCCTCAGTACTGATGCTCCGACAGTGCAGCGCTCCCCCAGTACTGCCCCACCGATAGTGCAGCGCTCCCTCAGTACTGCCCCTCCGACAGTGCAGCCCTCCATCAGTACTGCGCCTCCGACAGTGCAGCGCTCCCTCACTACTGCCCCTCTGACAGTGCAGCGTTCCCTCAGTACTATGCCTCCGACAGTGCAGCGCTCCCTCAGTACTGCACCTCCGACAGTGCGGCGCTCCCTCAGTACTGCCCCTCCGACAGTGCTGCGATCCCTCAGTACTGCCCCTCCAACAGTGCGGCATTCCCTCAGTACTGTGCCTCCAGCAGTGCAGCGCTCCCTCAGTACTGCCCCTCCGACAGTGCGGCGCTCCCTCACTACTGCCCCTCCGCCAGTGCTGCGCTCCCTCAGCACTGCCCCTCCAACAGTGCATCGCTCCCTCATTACTGACCCTCCGACAGTGCTGTGCTCCCTCAGTACTGACCCTCCGACAGTGCGGAGCTCCCTCAGTACTGCCCCTCCGACAGTGCAGCGCTCCCTCAGTACTGCTCCTCCGACAGTGCTGCACTCCCTCAGTACTGCCCCTCCGACAGTGCTGCCCTCCCTCAGTACTGCCCCTCCGACAGTGCAGCGCTCCCTCAGTACTGACCCTCCGACAGTGCAGCGCTCCCTCAGTACAGCCCCTCCGACAGTGCAGCGCTCCCTCAGTACTGACGCTCCGACATTGCAGTGCTCCCTCAGTACTGCCCCTCCGACAGTGCTGTGCTCCCTCAGTGCTGCCCCTCCGACAGTGCAGCACTCCCTCAGTACTGCTCCTCCGACAGTGCTGCGCTCCCTTAGTACTGACCCTCTGACAGTGCTGCACTCCCTCAGTACTGCCCCTCCGACAGTGCAGCGCTCCCTCAGTACTGACCCTCCGACAGTGCAGCGCTCCCTCAGTACTGCCTCTCCGACAGTGCAGCGCTCCCTCAGTACTGAGTCTCCGACAGTACAGCGCTCCCTCAGTACTGCCCCTCCGACAGTGCAGCGCTCCCTCAGTACAGCCCCTCCGACAGTGCAGCGCTCCCTCAGTACTGACGCTCCGACAGTGCAGTGCTCCCTCAGTACTGCCCCTCCGACAGTGCTGTGCTCCCTCAGTACTGCCCCTCCGACAGTGCAGCACTCCCTCAGTACTTCTCCTCCGACAGTGCTGCGCTCCCTTAGTAATGACCCTCCGACAGTGCTGCACTCCCTCAGTACTGCCCCTCCGACAGTGCAGCGCTCCCTCAGTACTGACCCTCCGACAGTGCAGCGCTCCCTCAGTACTGCCCCTCCGACAGTGCAGCGCTCCCTCAGTACTGACGCTCCGACAGTGCAGCGCTCCCTCAGTACTGCCCCTCCGACAGTGCTGCGCTCCCTCAGTACTGCCCCTCCGACAGTGCAGCGCTCCCTCAGTACAGACCCTTCCCACAGTGCAGCGCTCCCTCAGTACTGCCCCTCCGACAGTGCAGCGCTCCCTCAGTACAGACCCTCCGACAGTGCAGCGCTCCCTCAGTACTGCCCCTCCGACAGTGCAGCGCTCCCTCAGTACTGCCCCTCCGACAGTGCAGCGCTCCCTCAGTACTGCCCCTCCGACAGTGCAGCGCTCCATCAGTACTGCGCTTCCGACAGTGCAGCGCTCCCTCACTACTGCCCCTCTGACAGTGCAGCGTTCCCTCAGTACTGTGCCTCCGACAGTGCAGCGCTCCCTCAGTACTGCACCTCCGACAGTGCGGCACTCCCTCAGTACTGCCCCTCCGACAGTGCTGCGATCCCTCAGTACTGCCCCTCCAACTGTGCAGTGCTCCCTCAGTACTGACCCTGCGACAGTGCAGCGCTCCCTCAGTAGTGCCCCTCCGACAGTGCAGCGCTCCCTCAGCACTGACACACCGACAGTGCAGCGCTCCCTCATTACTGCCCCTCCGACAGTGCTGTGCTCCCTCAGTACTGACCCACCGAGAGTGCGGAGCTCCCTCAGTACTGCCCCTCCGACAGTGCAGCGCTCCCTTAGTACTGCTCAACCGACAGTGCTTCGCTCCCTCAGTACTGCCCCTCCGACAGTGCTGCGCTCCCTCAGTACTGCCCCTCCGACAGTGCTGCAATCCCTCAGTACTGCCCCTCCAACAGTGCAGCGCTCCCTCAGTACTGACGCTCAGACAGTGCAGCGCTCCCTCATTACTGCCCCTCCGACAGTGCTGTGCTCCCTCAGTACTGACCCTCCGACAGTGCAACGCTCCCTCAGTACTGCGCCTCCGACAGTGCAGCGCTTCCTCAGTACTGCCCCTCTGACAGTGCGGCACTCCCTCAGTACTGCTCCTCCGACAGTGCTGCACTCCCTCAGTACTGCCCCTCCGACAGTGCTGCGCTCCCTCAGTACTGCCCCTCCGACAATGCAGCGCTCCCTCAGTACTGACCCTCCGATAGTGCTGCGCTCCCTCAGTACTGATGCTCCGACAGTGCAGCGCTCCCCCAGTACTGCCCCACCGATAGTGCAGCGCTCCCTCAGTACTGCCCCTCCGACAGTGCAGCGCTCCATCAGTACTGCGCCTCCGACAGTGCAGCGCTCCCTCACTGCTGCCCCTCCGACAGTGCAGCGTTCCCTCAGTACTATGCCTCCGACAGTGCAGCGCTCCCTCAGTACTGCACCTCCGACAGTGCGGCGCTCCCTCAGTACTGCCCCTCCGACAGTGCTGTGATCCCTCAGTACTGCCCCTCCAACAGTGCGGCATTCCCTCAGTACTGTGCCTCCAGCAGTGCAGCGCTCCCTCAGTACTGCCCCTCCGACAGTGCGGCGCTCCCTCAGTACTGCCCCTCCGACAGTGCTGCGCTCCCTCAGCACTGCCCCTCCAACAGTGCATCGCTCCCTCATTACTGACCCTCCGACAGTGCTGTGCTCCCTCAGTACTGACCCTCCGACAGTGCGGAGCTCCCTCAGTACTGCCCCTCCGACAGTGCAGCGCTCCCTCAGTACTGCTCCTCCGACAGTGCTGCACTCCCTCAGTACTGCCCCTCCGACAGTGCTGCCCTCCCTCAGTACTGCCCCTCTGACAGTGCAGCGCTCCCTCAGTACTGACCCTCCGACAGTGCAGCGCTCCCTCAGTACAGCCCCTCCGACAGTGCAGCGCTCCCTCAGTACTGACGCTCCGACAGTGCATTGCTCCCTCAGTACTGCCCCTCCGACAGTGCTGTGCTCCCTCAGTGCTGCCCCTCCGACAGTGCAGCACTCCCTCAGTACTGCTCCTCCGACAGTGCTGCGCTCCCTTAGTACTGACCCTCTGACAGTGCTGCACTCCCTCAGTACTGCCCCTCCGACAGTGCAGCGCTCCCTCAGTACTGACCCTCTGACAGTGCAGCGCTCCCTCCGTACTGCCTCTCCGACAGTGCAGCGCTCCCTCAGTACTGAGTCTCCGACAGTACAGCGCTCCCTCAGTACTGCCCCTCCGACAGTGCAGCGCTCCCTCAGTACTGACGCTCCGACAGTGCAGTGCTCCCTCAGTACTGCCCCTCCAACAGTGCTGTGCTCCCTCAGTACTGAGTCTCCGACAGTGCAGCGCTCCCTCAGTACTGAGTCTCCGACAGTACAGCGCTCCCTCAGTACAGCCCCTCCGACAGTGCAGCGCTCCCTCAGTACTGACGCTCCGACAGTGCAGTGCTCCCTCAGTACTGCCCCTCCGACAGTGCTGTGCTCCCTCAGTACTGCCCCTCCGACAGTGCAGCACTCCCTCAGTACTGCTCCTCCGACAGTGCTGCGCTCCCTTAGTACTGACCCTCCGACAGTGCTGCACTCCCTCAGTACTGCCCCTCCGACAGTGCAGCGCTCCCTCAGTACTGACCCTCCGACAATGCAGCGCTCCCTCAGTACCGCCCCTCCGACAGTGCAGCGCTCCCTCAGTACTGAGTCTCCGACAGTACAGCGCTCCCTCAGTACTGCCCCTCCGACAGTGCAGCGCTCCCTCAGTACTGTCCCTCTGACAGTGCCGCGCTCCCTCAGTACTGCCCCTCCGACAATACAGCGCTCCCTCAGTACTGCCCCTCCGACAGTGCAGCGCTCCCTCAGTACTGACCATCCGACAGTGCAGCGCTCCCTCAGTACTGACCCTCCGACAGTGCAGCACTCCAGCATTCCTGCCCCTCCGACAGTGCGGCATTACCTCAGCACTGCCCCTCCGACAGTGCAGTGCTCCCTCAGTACTGCTCCTCCGATAGTGCGGCGCTCCCTCAGTACTGCCCCTCCGACAGTGCGGCACTCCCTCAGTGCTGCCCCTCCGACAGTGCGGTGCTCCCTCATTACCTTCCCTCCGACAGTGCTGTGCTCCTTCATTACTGACCGTCCGACAGTGCGGAGCTCCCTCAGTACTGTCCCTCCGACAGTGCAGTGCTCCCTCAGTATTGCTCCTCCGACAGTGCTGCGCTCCCTCAGTATTGTCCCTCCGACAGTGCCGCTGTCCCTCACTACTGCCCCTCCGACAGAACAGCGCTCCCTCAGTACTGCCCCTCCGACAGTGCAGCGCTCCCTCAGTACTGACGCTCCGACAATGCAGCGCTCCCTCAGTACTGCCCCTCCGACAGTACAGACCTCCCTCAGTACTGCCCCTCCGACAGTGCAGCGCTCCCTCAGTACTGCCCCTCCGACAGTGCGGCATTACCTCAGTACTGCCCCTCCGACAGTGCAGCGCTCCCTCAGTACTGCTCCTCCGATAGTGCGGCGCTCCCTCGGTACTGCCACTCCGACAGTGCAGCGCTCCCTCAGTACTGCCCCTCCGACAGTGCGGCACTCCCTCAGTACTGCCCCTCCGACAGTGCGGCGCTCCCTCAGTACTGCCCCTCCGACAGTGCGTCACTCCCTCAGTACTGCCCCTCCGACAGTGCGGCGCTCCCTCAGTACTGTCCCTCCGACAGTGCAGCGCTCCATCAGTACTGCCCCTCCAAAAGTGCGGCGCTCCCTCAGTACTGCCCCTCCGACAGTGCGGCGCTCCCTCAGTACTGCCCCTCTGACAGTGCGGCGCTCCCTCAGCACTGCCCCTCCGACAGTGCAGCGCTCCCTCAGTACTGCCCCTCCGACCGTGCAGTGCTCCCTCAGTACTGAGTCTCCGACAGTACAGCGCTCCCTCAGTACTGCCCCTCCAGCAGTGCCGCGCTCCCTCAGTACTGCCCCTCCGACAGTACAGCGCTCCCTCAGTACTGACCCTCCGACAGTGCAGCGCTCCCTCAGTCCTGCCCCTCCGACAGTGCGGCATTACCTCAGTACTGCCCCTCCGACAGTGCAGCGCTCCCTCAGGACTGCTCCTCCGATAGTGCGGCGCTCCCTCAGTACTGCCCCTCCGACAGTGCGGCGCTCCCTCAGTGCTGCCCCTCCGACAGTGCGGCGCTCCCTCATTACTTTCCCTCCGACAGTGCTGCGCTCCCTCAGTACTGACCCTCCGACAGTGCGGAGCTCCCTCAGTATTGCCCCTCCGACAGTGCTGCGCTCCCTCAGTATTGCTCCTCCGACAGTGCTGCGCTCCCTCAGTAATGTCCCTCCGACAGTGCCGCACTCCCTCAGTACTGCCCCTCCGACAGTACAGCGCTCCCTCAGTACTGCCCCTCCGACAATGCAGCGCTCCCTCAGTACTGCCCCTCCGACAGTGCAGCGCTCCCTCAGTACTGCCCCTCCGACAGTGCGGCATTACCTCAGTACTGCCCCTCTGACAGTGCAGCACTCCCTCAGTACTGCTCCTCCGATAGTGCGGCGCTCCCTCAGCACTGCCCCTCCGACAGTGCGGCGCTCCCTCAGTCCTTCCCCTCCGACAGTGCAGCGCTCCCTCAGTACTGCCCCTCCGACAGTGCGGCGCTCACTCAGTACTGCCCCTCCGACAGTGCGGCACTCCCTCAGTACTGCCCCTCCGACAGTGCGGCGCTCCCTCAGTATTGCCCCTCCGACAGTGCGGCACTCCCTCAGTACTGCCCCTCCGGCAGTGCGGTGCTCCCTCAGTACTGCCCCTCCGACAGTGCAGCGCTCCCTCAGTACTGCCCCACCGACAGTGCGGCGCTCCCTCAGTACTGCCCCTCTGACAGTGCGGCTCTCCCTCAGTACTGCCCCTCCGACAGTGCGGCGCTCCCTCAGTACTGCCCCTCCGACAGTGCGGCGCTCCCTCAGTACTGCCCCTCCAACAGTGCTGCGCTCCCTCAGCACTGCCCCCTCCGACAGTGCAGCACTCCCTCAGTACTGCCCCTCCGACGGTGCGGCGCTCCCTCAGTACTGCCCCTCTGACAGTGCGGCGCTCCCTCAGTACTGCCCCTCTGACAGTGCGGCGCTCCCTCAGTACTGCCCCTCCAACAGTGCAGCGCTCCCTCAGTACTGCTCCTCCGACAGTGCAGCGCTCCCTCAGTCCTGCCCCTCCGACAGTGCGGCATTACCTCAGTACTGCCCCTCCGACAGTGCAGCGCTCCCTCAGGACTGCTCCTCCGATAGTGCGGCGCTCCCTCAGTACTGCCCCTCCGACAGTGCGGCGCTCCCTCAGTGCTGCCCCTCCGACAGTGCGGCGCTCCCTCATTACTTTCCCTCCGACAGTGCTGCGCTCCCTCAGTACTGACCCTCCGACAGTGCGGAGCTCCCTCAGTACTGCCCCTCCGACAGTGCTGCGCTCCCTCAGTAATGTCCCTCCGACAGTGCCGCACTCCCTCAGTACTGCCCCTCCGACAGTACAGCGCTCCCTCAGTATTGCCCCTCCGACAATGCAGCGCCCCCTCAGTACTGCCCCTCCGACAGTGCAGCGCTCCCTCAGTACTGCTCCTCCGATAGTGCGGCGCTCCCTCAGCACTGCCCCTCCGACAGTGCGGCGCTCCCTCAGTCCTGCCCCTCCGACAGTGTGGCGCTCACTCAGTACTGCCCCTCCGACAGTGCGGCACTCCCTCAGTACTGCCCCTCCGACAGTGCGGCGCTCCCTCAGTACTGCCCCTCCGACAGTGCGGCACTCCCTCAGTACTGCCCCTCCGACAGTGCGGTGCTCCCTCAGTACTGCCCCTCCGACAGTGCAGCGCTCCCTCAGTACTGCCCCACCGACAGTGCGGCGCTCCCTCAGTACTTCCCCTCTGACAGTGCGGCGCTCCCTCAGTACTGCCCCTCCGACAGTGCGGCGCTCCCTCAGTACTGCCCCTCCGACAGTGCTGCGCTCTGTCAGCACTGCCCCCTCCAACAGTGCAGCGCTCCCTCAGTACTGCTCCTCCGACAGTGCAGCGCTCCTTCAGCACTGCACTGGAGTGTCACCTAGATGTTGTGCTCTAGTCTCTGCAGTGGGACTTGAACTCACAACTTTCTAACTCAGAGACTGGGGTGCTACCCACTGAGCCACGGCTGACACCAATGACAGAGAAATGGAAATCAGAATTAGAAAAGTTAAAAAAAATTGAAGCCATGGGATTAAAGGGACAGCGGCAGTGTGGGTACGAAATCCGTTAAGAGACAGAAAGGAGAGCGTAGCAGTAGTGATTTTTAGACTGGAGGGAAGTGTGCAGTCGTGTCCCCCAGGGGTCGGTGTTGGGACCATTGCTCTTTTTAAGATATATTAATGGCCTGGATTTGGGTATACAGGACATCATCTCAAAGTTTGCAGATGACACAAAACTCAGAAATGCAGTAAACAGTGAGAAGGAGTGTAGTAGACTTCAGGAGGACATAGACAGGCTGGTGAAGCAGGCAGATGAAATTTAATGCCGTGAAGTGTGAAGTGATACATTTTGGTAGGAACAACATGGAGAGGCAAAATAAACTAAATGGTATAATTTTAAAGGGGGTGCAGGAACAGAGAGACCTGGGGGTGCACGTACACAAATCATTGAAGGTGGCAGGACACGTTGAGAAGGCTGTTAAAAAAGTATACGGGATCCTGGGCTTTATAAACAGAGACAGAATACAAAAGGAAGGAAGTTATGCTAAACTTTTATAAATCACTGGTTAGGCCTGTAAGATTCGAAATTTTCATTAATAATCACGCAGTAAAATAGGGTTAATTAGACAGTTTTATTGACCAAAAGAAGCGTGTACAGTGAAGCCTTTGATAAAAGGGCACACAAAATGGCCGCCGGACCTCGTGACCAGCTTCTGGGACCATTTGAATTTCTGTTACTGCAAGTCAGACAGGCTTGTGGATTGAGGACATTAAGCCCGCGAAAACCAGTTTCGGGAATCCGAAACTCAGGAAACTGAGCATACATATTGATTAGATTATAAGTACAGGACAGTTTTGGGTAGCAGGATGAGGCCCATCAAGAAATGGGCGGACAATTGAACAAACACTTAAACCCATTTACTGTACAAAGAAAAGCCATTTAACAGCCATCAAGGGCAATCTCCAGACCGATCAATATACAAACCGAGTTACGGTGACAAAGCAAAGAAATTATCGGCCCGGGAAGGCCAGTTAAGCTATCACCAGCTCCCGTTACGAAGACAAAACATCCCTGCAGAGAATTCTGCCCGCCAAAAATATTACAAAGACAGGACTATGATTTTGGCGGGAGATAAGAATGTTCCAAAAGGTATAACTATGGATTGAAAAAGTCCATCAGTACGCTCAACGCTTGGGAGTAGCTTCGGAACTTCTACGGGGTTTCACTTCGGTTTTCATGTTCTTCAACGCTTCGGGACAGACTCTTCGGTTAAGGCAGCACTTCGGTCTCGGAACGTGGTCGGTGTTCGGCCAGGCAAGGCTCGGCCATGACAGGAAGACGACGAGGGTGGCCCGGGTACTTTTGTTGGGAGATCATCGACGACCCAGGCCGAAGGAGAAGACACCCTCGGGGAAGACGACGATCCAGGCCGGAGAAAAAGGACACTCCGGGCCCAGCACTCCAGTGTCTCAACATCACATCGGTAATGGATTCACCCATGTGCATCCAGTTCTTAAAGTCACGTCGGTAACGGATTCATCCGTGGCGAGCGCTCACCAAGGCTGTATCAGCAGCCTCATCGCGGGAGAACCAAGAGGAAAACAAGCTGCGCCAGAAGTTTCCAAATCCATGTGACGACGGAAAGCTGTGCCAAAAAGGCTGCGAGACCCTTTTTGCAATTCTGAAAGTGGTGAGCATGATCCCGAGTTCCTCAAATCGAAACTTAGTTAGGTCTAGGGGAGGGGGTTAAGGGTAGTTGTAATGTGTTACCCCTTTTACGATGTGCCGTGTGTTCCCCATTTCCATGGAGTTAAGTTTATAGATGTGTGCATGCTTGTAGTAGCTTTAATCTGTGCTTATGACATGTATTTTATAATGCTGCAAACTGTTTAATAAAAGCATCCATTTCGTGCTATTCAACCTGGTCTATTGAGTTTTTCTCTGCACTACAGTCCCCTGCACCTAAGTCCAAGGTCTAGAACCGTAGGGAAGAGTGGGTCGAACCACTCAAGGGTAATTATTGCAAGAAGCCTGGCAGGAGACCAGAGCAAGCAAGAGAAACCCCCTACAGAGATGGCGACCGCGGCAGCACCTTGGCAGCAGGAATGTAGTGTTTTAGATCAAGGTCTGAATAAACGAAATGAGATGGATGAGAGAATAGCGGACTATGTTTTTGGGAAGGTAAACCTTACAAAACAGTGGATATCTGACCTATTAAGAGATAGGCGCCCGCTAGACGCAGCCATCAAATGGACAGAAAGCAAAGAGCACAAAAGATCTGTAGAAAAAGCGGTCTGGCTGATGTGCTACAAGAAGCAAGTCCAGCTTTTGGACCAAGTTGTTGTAGCACAGACAGCCCAGATAAAAGGGTTACTAGCAGAAGTAGAGGAAAAGGTTGTGGGAGGTCAGAAACTGATTGAATCGCTTAACGCGCTGAATCAGGAACGCCAATCCGTAACTCACCGCCATGAGACCAGGATAGATTACTTGGAGTGTCAGGTCGTTGAGGCCAAGGCCAGTGAAGGTAGGATGAGAGACAGGTGTTTCCGCCTAGCTAAGCAGGTAGAGACACAGGAGGAGAGTATTCTGGGAGCTAGGGCAGCATACAAGATGGCCATGGAGGATAGGTCTGAGAACACCGACCATAGCGCTTGCCACAGGGAGCTAGAGGACCTGAGAACGGCCCTAGCGAAGGCAAATGGCTTGGTGTGCCTCATAAACCCACCAGCGAGCCAGCTACTGCTAGCCAAGGAATCCAAAAGACCGATTCCGTAAGAGGCAGTTGGCGTACCAACCCCCGAGCCCTCGGCACCTCCCGCCTATACCGAGTCTTGGACTCCGGGGGAGGAAACGGTAGAGTTAGACAAAGAGGTACCTGAGGTAGAGCAACCCCAGGTAGTAGAGTCGGGGCCGGCGCCGATGTGTCCAACTCGACACCGGAGGCTCAGTCCGGGCGTAGCGGATGGCGAGGATGGACCCCTCGTGAATCAGATCATAATGCCCCACAGCGCACAACAGCTAAGGGCAATGATAAGTCACATCCCAAGATTCTCCGAGTCAGGAGATCACTCCGTCCATTTTAGGGACGTGGAGCAGACCGCAGCAGTTAATGACTGCGACGGGGTTGAACAGTCCAAAATGCTGCTGTTCTCCCTGGACAGCTCGCTCCTCCAGTGTCTCCCTGACGAGAGCAAGAGAGGGCACAAGGCGTATGAGGAGTTACGGGACGAGATCCTGGAGATTATAGGGGAGGGTGACGGAAGTCCGTTCCTCCGATTGGAAAGGACGATACAGCTAGAGGGAGAACCCCCACGGGTTTTCACCGGAAGGTTGTGGCCAGTGTATCGGCGCAGCTGCCCGGGCGGGCCGGACCGGAACGGGCTGAACGATGACCAAAGGGCTCATTGGCTCCGGTGCCTGGTCGCCAATTGCTTGCCACCGGTGAGGGAGCAGGCCAAAACATGGTTTGACCCCACTAACCCCCGCTCCACGGAGGAACTAGTACTTGATCAGCTCACGATAGGTTACAGAAACAACAAGAGTAGGGATGTGCCTTCCTCAAAGGGAAAGGTGCATGAGGCGAGGCCTGCAGCTCCTGCTAAAAAGGAATGGCATCAGGAGGGGAATCGCCCTCCCCAAGCCAAGAGCAGTTGTTACGGGTGTGGAAAGGAGGGTCATTGGCGCTGAGACTGTAAAAATCCCTGGAAGGATTTAAAGGGAAAAACTCCCTCAGCCCCAGCCCAAACGCCCATCCGGGAGAAGGGAGTCGATGTGTCGATCCATCCCGATGCGATCGAGTCAGTTTTAGAGGCAATGCGGTCTCTAATGACCTCGCAGGGGAAGATAGCTGTTGCCACCGGCCTTGGCGCTCCCGAAACTCCGATCGCTGTACCCAAGTGACTAGAGTCGGCGCAGCCCGTCTACCTGTGTCCGCTCCGCTATGATGCATGGAGACGACCCCTCGTAGAGATGGAGGTAGAGGACGTGAAGGAAACCTATCTGTTGGACACGGGAGCATCGTGCACCGTAATCCACGCAGATAGCCCCACCGCCTTGCCTCTGTCCACCGGGGTCCCATATCGTCTGTTGGGCTTCACGGGCGAAGAACAGGCTGGCGCACATTCCCTTCCCCTCTCCATTTGTTTAGGGCCACTCCGCACCACGTGGAAGTGTATCCTGATGAAGTGGGAGGCGGGAGGAGGAACGGGAGTCCTGGGGTCTGATTTCTTGGTAGCCCACGGGATCCACGTGGACCTGAGAAATCATTGTCTCTGGGGAGAGGGTACGAGTGTGGAGGAGATAGAGAGTGTTAAGGAAACCCCTACAAAGGCGCGGGTTGGCCGTTGAGAAGTAAAATTCTTGGGTCTAACCCTATGCGCTGGCGAGAGAAACGTAGACCAAGAGGATGAGCCGGAATCGGTGCAAAATCCGCCGGTCTACGCCACTCGTACTGTAGAGGTGCCCCGACGCACTAAATGGTTTCACATTAACCAGTGTAAACTGTTAAAGCCGGGTGCCCAAGGGCCAACAACAGGGGCCAGGTCTGAGGACAAAAATCCTCAGCCTGCGACAGAGTCACAGACCACACAGGCTGGAACTGTAGCCTGTGTGAAGGGAGGAGTCATCCCATCGGAGTGGGAGGTCTCCCCTCTAGTTTGGGATTCGGACAAGGAAGAGCCCGAACAGCTCGACCCCGCCCTTGACCCGATCACGGAGGAGGAAGAGTCAGAGGACGAAGATCCCGCCCTCGACTCAAGCTTAGGGGAGGTAGGGATTGGGGGCGGAGACTCAACACCTGTAGGGACAGGTGAGGTGGAGTCGGATGCCACAGATCCCGGCCCCGGGGGGGCGGAGCCTGAGGAAAGGGAGCCGGAGCCGGCAGCTGTGGTGGGACCACAGGCTGTGACGGTGAAGGTCCCGATCCCCGGTCCGTTAGCCCTGGGAGCCTCACCCAAGGCGCCCCCTCGTAGGTCGGTTCGGACGCCTCAGCCCAGAAAGACTTGGCCAGATTCTCCGTATTTTCCCCAACCTCGGTCCAGGGTAGCCCCAGGAAGACACGGTTCCCGTTCAGCAGCGACAGGCTGCGGGGGATCAAAGCCGAAGGTCAGTGCAGCCCCACCACAGGGAGCGGCACGCTGCAGCCCTCACAGGAATTAGGTAGGCTGCCCGAAGGAGGGCGGTGCTGTACATAGGTTTAGGTATGTTTAAGTTTAGGTTTAGGTAGGTTAAGTTAAGAACCTTTAATGTTAGTTTAAGGTATGTAAAGTTTAAGATGATGGGGATGTTTTAGAGGTAGTTTTCGAAGTCTGCCCAGTATGTGTGTTTGTTTGGAAGCGGGGTCAGGGGACCCGGACGTCAGTTTAATTAGGCCAGCACCTATTGGGAGCCTGGCTACATCATCTTATTGGTTACAGAAACCAGGAATACAATGGAGAGGATTCTCGTGGTGCTCACGGCGATCGGGTGCGGTCTGGCCTACCGAGGCCACACCAAGGACGTCATCGTGTTCGGATACTCCGGGGACACAGCCCCCATCGCGACGGATGGGACGGGGAAGCGAGAGGTTGAGGAAACCGCCACCTACTTCCACCAAGGGAGATGGCCAGGATGGCTGGGGTCGAATTCTACAGAATACTCCAGCAATTTTGGGTTTGCCTACCAAGAGACTTCGTTATCGTGTCCTCGGGTGAGGATCCTTGCACCCAGAGTCAGCGTTACCGTGGGAAAGAGGATCTGTTTGGTGTGTAATGGGGTCGTACCGCTAAATAGATGGTGGTGGCTCCGAAAGCTGGGAAAGAATATGAAGAACTCTACAATCGAGTGGGAGCGACTGGGTAACAATACCCATCGGACAATTACGGGGACTCACGGACAGTTACGTGTGTGTTGGGACAAATGGTGGGAACCAGATGAAGGGATATATGTCTGTACGTGGGGTTCGAAGCGCGTTTGCCCCAAGGGCATATCCATCTTTTTCCAGAGGCAGTGGCAGGATGCAGGGAAAGGGATGAGGTGGGACGTCAGCACTCGGGCGTGCGGAGTCCCATTCGCCCCGATTCCGGTAAACGCCACTGAACTCATCACCCGCCCACGAAAGCCCCTGCCCACGATTCCGGTAGCACTAGCCCAGAAGGAAGGGTGCCCCACCACCACAAAGGGACCCGGGAATGGTTTAGTATTGGTACCCACCGGTCAGATGCTGCACCAAGGGGTACACTACGCGGTGGCCTCAGTGATTTTAAACCTCACTGAGGTAAGATTGCCGGAGTGGTGTCCCAGGGAAACGGAACAATTGTACCAGGTCCTGTTAACCAGAATGTTCAGACAATTTTACGAGTTTGACATTGCCGACATCGACAAGGCCAAATTGTACACCACACCACAGGAAGTTTTGGATCGGGTAGGGAGGCAAAGGAGGGGTACTGTAAATGACATTTTCACTGCTTTTAATACTGGGACGTCTGTTGTCAACGCTCTAGACAACGTGGAGCTGCAGACACAGATCAATGGTTTAAAGGCCCAGTTAAGGAACATACTGACAAACGAAAATAAGGTAGTGGGTTCCGAACTACATGAGGATCAGGCCATGACACTACACTTAAAAGAAATAATCGCTGAGCTGGAGAAACACGCTAGAACGGTAAATGCACTCATTAAGGAGGATCGGAATGCGTCCGATCAGGCAGCACAGAACGAGGCTTGTGTGCTATACGGGGCATGGTTACTGGGTGAGGGCCGCAGTAATCTGGAGGATTTAAAGCAAGGTTTGGTCCTGTCCTGGATCAGCAACAAGCACTTGCAAGCGCTCCACCCTTTTGAGAATGCATTAAGTCCGTGCCAGCTCAGACTAGCTGCAGAGGCGTACCCAGTCCAAGTGGACTGCGGACACTCGAATCACACTATCATGGGAATAGTGGTAAGGATGCCGGTGTTGGGTCCCACAGCAAAGCCCGCCCCGGTATACAGGGTGGAGAACATTGGAGTCATACAGGGGGGTGCGCACATTCGTTACGCAGTGGTCCCGCCTTATGTCATCAGATGGGAGCGTACGATGACAGGCACCGACCTCTCGGGGTGTCGAAGCCAGGGAGCACACATCATCCTGTGTCCCCAGCACTTGAATGCCTTTTTGAAACCACAGTGCGGGTTCAGAGCCGCTAGCGCGAAGCCGATAAATTGCACCATGGAGGCAATGGCAAAAGACCATGTGCCCCTGCAGGTGGCATATATCAGAGGTGGGACATACTGTGTCACCACTGCAGCGCCTCACTACCACCACGGATAGCACGGGTGATGTCCGGTCAGTGACAGCAGTTTCTGTTTCAAACCCAGGGCTGAAGTTCAAGTGGCACAACAGCGAATTGTCCCCATTCCTGTACCGTCTACCGTTCACCTCACTGTGAAAGAGAATTTCATGGATTTGCAGTGATTCGTTGCGCATTTTGGTTATGTCATTCCCCCTCTCCCCGAACACCTCACCAAGATTTTAAAAGCCGTAATAGTCTCACAGAAGCATTTTTACACATTAGAGCAGAAGACATTGGAGATAGGGAAAGACATATTAGACATAGTCACCCCACCATGGTGGGACCTGTTCACTAATATAGAGATCCCGCCCTGGATTAGAATAGCATCCCACATCCTAGTAGTGTGTCAGGTTTTGATTGTAATATTTTTACTGTTCGTGCATTGCAAGAGAGGCAAATGCCTCCAGAGGCACGAGAACACAGGAGAATGGAGAGAACGCTATGTACGAGTGGGTGAAGAGGACACCCCAGTTTAAGCTGCTAAGTATTAAAGGATAAAGCATCCCTCCACTCTTGGTTTTAGTTACTGTATGATTTAAGTGTGTGAATATTGTTGTGTTATAGCCGTTCAGAAGGTTTTCTGTTTTTTTTGATTAATAAAATGTGTATGCAGGTGGTGTAAGGGATATCGGCCCCTTCACATCTGAAAGATGAATGTGTTATAGTTTAAGGTAGCACTGCCTATGATTGTCCAACTGTACACAATGTAATTTTTCTGAAATGGGAACTGCATGTGTCGTGGGGGTCATAGATAGTTAATTACCAGGAATGTTTGGATGTGAGGAATCAGGGAAAATTTGCTCACCAAGGGTTATTGATACTTTAAGCAAGCTATCAGTATCACAGGAGGGACTGTAAGATTCGAAATTTTCATTAATAATCACGCAGTAAAATAGGGTTAATAAGACAGTTTTATTGACCAAAAGAAGCTTGTGCAGAGAAGCCTTTGATAAAAGGGCACACAAAATGGCCGCCGGACCTCGTGGCCAGCTTCTGGGACCATTTGAATTTCTGTTACTGCAAGTCAGACAGGCTTGTGGATTGAGGACATTAAGCCCGCGAAAACCAGTTTCGGGAATCCGAAACTCAGGAAACTGAGCATACATATTGATTAGATTATAAGTACAGGACAGTTTTGGGTAGCAGGATGAGGCCCATCAAGAAATGGGCGGACAATTGAACAAACACTTAAACCCATTTACTGTACAAAGAAAAGCCGTTTAACAGCCATCAAGGGCAATCTCCAGACCGATCAATATACAAACCGAGTTACGGAGACAAAGCAAAGAAATTATCGGCCCGGGAAGGCCAGTTAAGCTATCACCGGCTCCCGTTACGAAGACAAAACACCCCTGCAGAGAATTCTGCCCGCCAAAAATATTACAAAGACAGGACTATGATTTTGGCGGGAGATTAGAATGTTCCAAAAGGGTATAACTATGGATTGAAAAAGTCCATCAGTACGCTCAACGCTTGGGAGTAGCTTCGGAACTTCTACGGGGTTTCACTTCGGTTTTCATTTTCTTCAACGCTTCGGGACAGACTCTTCGGTTAAGGCAGCACTTTGGTCTCGGAACATGGTCGGCGGTCGGCCAGGCAAGGCTCGGCCACGACGGGAAGACGACGAGGGTGGCCCGGGTACTTTTGTCGGGAGATCATCGACGACCCAGGCCGAAGGAGAAGACACCCTCGGGGAAGACGACGATCCAGGCCGGAGAAAAAGGACACTCCGGGCCCAGCACTCCAGTGTCTCAACATCACATCGGTAATGGATTCACCCATGTGCATCCAGTTCTTAAAGCCACGTCGGTAACGGATTTATCCGTGGCGAGCGCTCACCAAGGCTGTATCAGCAGCCTCATTGCGGGAGAACCAAGAGGAAAACAAGCTGCGCCAGAAGTTTCCAAATCCACGTGACGACGGAAAGCTGTGCCAAAAAGGCTGCGAGACCCTTTTCGCAATTCTGAAAGTGGTGAGCATGATCCCGAGTTCCTCAAATCAAAACTTAGTTAGGTCTAGGGGAGGGGGTTAAGGGTAGTTGTAATGTGTTACCCCTTTTACGATGTGCCGTGTGTTCCCCATTTCCATAGAGTTAAGTTTACAGATGTGTGCATGCTTGTAGTAGCTTTAATCTGTGCTTATGACATGTATTTTATAATGCTGCAAACTGTTTAATAAAAGCATCCATTTCGTGCTATTCAACCTGGTCTATTGAGTCTTTCTCTGCACTACAGTTCCCTGCACCTAAGTCCAAGGTCTAGAACCGTAGGGAAGAGTGGGTCGAACCACTCAAGGGTAATTATTGCAAGAAGCCTGGCAGGAGACCAGAGCAAGCAAGAGAAACACCCTACAGGCCCCAGCTGGAGGATTGTGTCCAATCCTGGACACCACACTTTAGGAAGGATATCAAGGCTTTGGAAAGGGTGCAGAGGGGATTTACTGGAATGGTACCAGGGATGAGGGACTTCAGTTATGAAGTTATGAAGAGACTGGAGAAGCTCGGATTGTCCTTCTTGGAGCAGAGAGGGTTAAAGGGAGATTTGATAGAGGTGTTCAAAATCATGAGGGGTCTGGACAGAGTAGATGGAGAGAAACTGTTCCCATTGGCGGAAGGGTCGAGAACCAGAAGACACAGATTGAAGGAAATTTACAGCGAGTTGTTTTGATCTGGAATGCGCTGCCTGAAAGGGCGGTGGAAGCAGATTTAATAATAACTTTCAAAAGGGAATTGGATAAATACTTGAAAAGGAAATATTTGCAGGGCTGTGGGGAACGAGCAGGGGGGGAGTGGGACTAATCGGAGAGCTCTTTCACAGAGCCGGCACAGGCACGATGGGCCGAACGGCCTCCTTCTGTGCTGAATCATTCTATGAAATTCGATATCCCAACAAAGCACAAATTAATAATAATTCACACTGAGACAGGCAATTCTACAAGTACGAAACGATTAGCTGTAAGAAGCACTTGCGACTCGCACTGGCAATTTCAGTAATTTTATTGTAGGGCTTGTCGAACCGGGAATTACACATGCTGCATTTTGTTTATTGTGTAATTTTCTGCATATCTTTCGATGATTGAAGTCGGCGGCAGGAGTCAGCAGGCACTTGAGCTGAAAGCAAAGTATTGCCATCATGTAGTTCAGTGAAGGAGTGCTCCAGAAGGAAAATTATATAGTACTGCGATCACATCAACCAGCAATGATAAGTTGTAAGAATGTGTTTACCTGTAGATTGTATTTTAAACATTAAATCTACAAGCCCAGGTCTCCAAAGAAGAGTAAGTGATGTTTTAGTTTCAATGTAAAATGCATCTTATGTAAGCTGACAGCTCCTGAGTGTTACCTTCGATATTCCCATCACATCAAAGCATATTGAATATGTGGCCAAGGAATTAGTGTGGGACCATTTTCGGGCCCAGACTCGTCGCTGTGGCGATGAGTGCGCTCCCGAACTGAGAGGCCTGATCAATGGAAACTGGTCCTCGGGGCAATCAGTGAGCTGGCTGCTCCGCCTCAGGCAGATCACCCGAGCGAGGAGCCCAATATCAGGCCGTCTGCCTCACCGGCACCTGCCCTCAGGTAAGCCCCAGGAGTGGGGGGAGTTGGAGTGACTCCTGTGGCGCCTGATCCTCCTGGCTCCACAAGACCGGTTTCTTTTACTTACCTGGAGTAGGCAGCTGCTGAAGAATCCTGAGCGGAGCAGGCCCGACACCTTCCTCTGCTCATCACCGACTCATTTCTCAATGGGGTTCATCAACAGGCACTTCCACTTGTGGGAGAGACTAGAACTAGGGGCCGTCAACATAAGAGAGTCAGTAATAAATCCAATAGGGAATTCAGGAGAAACTTCTTTACCCAGAGTGGTGAGAATGTGGAACTCGCTACCACAGGGAGTGGTTGAGGCGAATAGCAGAGATACATCTAAGGGGAGGCTGGATAAACACACGAAGGAGAAAGGAATAGAAGGATATGCTGATGGGGTGAGATGAAGAGGAGTGGGAGGAGGTTCCTGTGGAGCATAAACACCGGCACGGACCAGTCGGGCCGAATGGCCTGTTTCTGTGCTGTAGATTCTAGGTAACTCTATGATTTATGCCTGTTTTAAGGTTTGGTCGGGATTTAGCTCAGGCGCTCCCACTGCTAAATTGGCCTGCTTTGCACCTGTTTTACATCTGAAATACAGCGCATACCAGTTTCCACCCATGTGAGTCTGATTTTACAAACCAGAAACTCGCCCACCCCCACAAACCCCGGCCACCAGCTGAGGGCAGAGGACAAAGTGACCGACAGTGGTGAGGAGTCATGAGACTGGATGGAACCTGGGGAGGGGAACACCCCGAAATATCTCGCTCTACCATTCCCAAAATAACGAGGTTTGGGCGTTTGGTGCTTGGATGGAGGTGATTGTACAATGTTGTCACCGTTTAAAGGAAGCATTCTCCATCACCTCTTCAGCTCACTCTCCACTGAGACTCTCCCAATTCCCTGGTAAAGATATTCAGGTCTGGAGGCACCTTTGAAACAAGGAACAATTTCAGAAAGACTGTTTAGCCTGATCAAAAAAAATAGTCTAATTTCAGACCGATTGGAGTCCACGGAAGGTTTTTATTGTTAACCTGTGCAGCTGCGCGTTATCTTTGCTATGGAGACTGGTCTCTGTTTTCTTGGTTACCGTGGAAACTGAAGGCTTTCTGGCACAAGCCCTTTGCTCCTCCTTGAGCTTTCAAAGCGTCTGCTGAGCGAGACAAAGAAAGGCCGCCAGTAATGTGGGTCTGAAAAATCCACCAGCATTTTATATTCACGCATTGATTTTCCGCGATCAGCGATAGTTCGGCAGCAGTTTATTATTCATCTTATTGGCAGTATAGGGGTAAAAAAAAAGTTTATGTGTGACAAACTAAAACATTTTAATAGATGTGATGTGGAGAGGCCGGTGTCGGACTGGGTTGGACAAATGTAAGAAGTCACACAACACCAGGTTATAGTCCAACAGCTTTATTTGAAATCACAAGCTTTCGGAGCACTGCTCCTTCATCAGGTGAAGTGAAGAGATGCATATAGACACAGCGTATATAGTCACAGAACACTGCCAGATGATTACAGGCCGTTAGAAAGATTACCTGTAATCATCTGGCAGTGTTCTGTGACTATATATGCTGTGTCTATATGCATCTCTTCACTTCACCTGACGAAGGAGCAGCGCTCCGAAAGCTTGTGATTTCAAATAAAGCTGTTGGACTATAACCTGGTGTTGTGTGACTTCTCACATTTTAATAGATAACCGATACAGAAGTAAATATGATAGCAAAATACTGCGGATGCTGGAAATCTGAAATAACAACAGAAAACGCTGGAAAAACTCAGCAGGCCAGGCAACATCCATGAGTTTTTCCAGCGTTTTCTACAGAAGTAAATATGTTGTGGAATTTTGTAATAAAATACATTTGCAAATAAACTATTTACAATCTGGCGAGGCATCAGCAGGTGGCGACGAGTTTCAACAATGACCTTTATTTGTGGGGATCATGGCCATTTGTCAGAGGTCACTAATATTTGTTAATATTTATTGTGTGACATTTTATTTATACATGGTGGATTGGCAGTTGTACACTGCAGCCGGAGCGATAAGGAATGTGTAGACATCTGAGGTGATCGCTATTCTGTTTATACGGCAAAGTGACTACATTAATCCAGGCTCCTGGAATTATATCGAATGAGATAGAAATTGCAACACGGGAGCAGGCGGTTCAGCCCATCCAGTGCGTGCTGGTGTTTATCCTGCACACGAGCAGTCTCCTAATCCCGTGTCCTGTCCCCATATCCCTTTATTCCCCTTTCCTTTAACCACCTGCCCAGCCTGTTATTAAATGTTGCCATGAACTCTGCGCCAACCACCAGCATTCCACAGCCTGTGTGCAAAAATGTTTCTCTCTTTCCTCGACCTATTATATTTGACCTTGTATCTATGTCCCCTAATTCTCGACCCCCTCACCCACTGGAAACAGTCTGTTTCAATCTACGCTGCCCCATCCCTTCATAAATGTAAACACCCCTATCAAATCACCCCAGAATCTCCTCTGTGCTAACGGAAACAGCTCCAACTTTTCAAGTCTTTCTTTGTATTAATATTCCCTCACATCAGACAGCATCCCAGTGAATCCGTGCTGTACCTACTCTATTCCCTCAACATCCTTCCTATATTGTGGAGCCCAAAACAGCACACAGACTGCGACCGTGGTCTAACTAAGGTTTTATAGAGATTCACTATTACATCTCCACTTTTAGATTCTATACCTTTTGCCATAACACCCGGTATTCCATTAGCTTTTTTCTATAGCCTGAACCACTTGAGTTTTAATGGTTTGAGAACCTGAACCTTCAAATCCCTCTGCTCCACATCCCCCGACCTTCCTCCATTCAAAGTATAATTATCATTTCTTTTAAACAAAATATAAGACCTCACATATACTGACATTGAATTCCATCTGCCACTTTTTTGCACATTCCCCATCTTATCACTATCCTTTCGCAACAACAACAACTTGCATTTATATTGTGCCTTTAATGTAGTAAAATGTCCGAAGCTGCTTCATTGGAGTGTTAGCAAACAAAATTTGACACCGAGCCACATAAGGAGATATTAGGACAGGTGAACAAAAGCTTAGTCAAAGAGGTAGATTTTAAGAAGCATCTTAAAGGAGGAGAGAGAGGCGGAGAGGTTTAGGGAGGGAATTCCAGAGTTTAGGGCCCAGGCAGCTGAAGGCACGGCCACCAATGGTGGAGCGATTAAAATCGAGGATGCACAAGAGGCCAGAATTAGAGGAGTGCAGAGATTTCGGAGGGTTGTAGGGCTGGAGGAGATTACAGAGATAGGGAGGGACGAGGACCATGGAGAGATTTGAAATCAAGGATGAGAATTTTAAAACTCACAGCTTTCTTTGTTCATCAGAATACCGATGCTTCCTATGTTAGTATTGTTTGCAAATTTGGAAATCATTTCCAAATCATTGATGTACACATTGAACAGAAGTTGTCCCAGAACAGAACCCTGAGGGACATCACGACCCACTTCCAACCTCTCTGAGAAACTGCCCTTAATTCCTACTCTCTGCTTCCTCCTCTTTAAACAGTTTTTAAATCAAGTTAGTATCTTCCCCCTAATTCCACACCCCTTAATCTAATGGTCTTCTGTGTGTTACCTTGTCAAAAGCCTTCATGGCTTTAAACACCTTGATTAACTCTCCTGTTAATCTTCCTCTGCTCTAAGGAGAACAATCCCAGCTTCTCCAGTCTCTCCACGTAACTGAGTTCCCTCATCCCTGGTACCATTCTACTTTCTGTAAGTCCTTGTACATCACTGGAATGGTACCAGGGATGAGGGACTTCAGTTATGTGGAGAGACTGGAGAAGTTGGGATTGTTCTCCTTTGAGCAGAGGAAGATTATCAGGAGATTTAATCAAGGTGTTTAAAGCCATGAAAGGGTTTTGATGGAGTAAATAAGGAGAAACTGTTTCCAGTGGCAGGAGGGTCGGTAACCAGAGGACACAGATTGAAGGGAATTGGCAAATGAACCAGGGGGGAGATGAGAATTTTTTTTTACGCAGCGAGTTGTTGTGATCTGGAATGCGCTGCTTGAAAGGGCGGTGGAAGCAGATTCAATAGTAACTTTCAAAAGGGGAATTGGAGAAATACTTGATGGAGAGAAAGTTACAGGTTTATGGGGAAAGAGCCTGTTGAGCCTTTCGGACTCAACATTGAGTTCAACATTTCAGATCAGAACCACTGCCCCCATTTTTTTCCGGACAACAGCTGTTGATGATTCTGCCATTCCCATTTACACCTCCTCTAGACCCATCTTTTGTTTCTTTACGTGTCCCTTTTGCCTTGCACCATCATCCCTTTGGTCATTTACTCTCTCCTGCCTTCCACCCTATCACAGACCTTCCCTTTTGTTCTTTCCTCCCCTCCCCCCTCTCCCTTTCCCTGCCTCTGTCCTCGCTTAAAAACCTGTTACATCGCTAACCTTTTCCAGTTCTGATGAAAGGTCATCGACCAGAAACATTAACTCTGTTTCTCTCTCCACAGATTCTGCCGGACCTGCTGAGTATTTCCAGCATTTTCTGTTTTTATTTCAGATTTCCAGCATCTGCAGTATTTGGCTTTTGTGTTATTATAGCCAGGGGGGTGGGACTAATTGGAGAGCTCTTTCAAAGAGCTGGCACAGGCACGATGGGCTGAATGGCCTCCTTCTGTGCGGTAAAATTCTATGGGCCAGAAAGTCATGTGGTTTGCACCACACATTAGCACCACGAGATGGCGCTAAAACGCCGTTGGCAGCTGGAACGACAGCTGATGCTGGTTCCAGCGCCACACGCCATATTGGTGTTGCCGGTAGTGCTGCCAGTAAACTCAATCACCAGGGACCTCGCCATCATGGAGATCGTGACATCAGTGAGTGTGCAACGCTCACTGGATGTCCAATCTCCCAACTTTGCTATAGCCACTTACCTTAACGGCAGCGCAGAACAATGAGAGGGAGAGCTGGAAGCAGGCTACAACAGTGATATTTAAAGACACCGGCCTAGAAATTCAGTCGCGTTTGCGCCCACTTATGGGCTATAGAGTGGTTTGCGCCGGATGTTTTTTCACGCCCGAAATTCAGTTGGTCCGTAACATCGACATTAGCCGGTAGCACTGCACCGGCACCGATGATGTCATCGGTGTGCGCAGCACCCCGGTTCCAATGCAATTCCGGTCCGACCGCCAAATTCAGTTGCGGCCGCCTCTCCCGTGGCGGCCGCAAACAGCGTTTGCAAAATGGTGCCTTGCAGCTCCGAGAGGCCGGCGCATAAAGGTGGAGGGGCGGCCGGCCGCTTTCCCGGCGGCCGCCTGGCCGCACCTCCCTCCCCGGACTCCTGCACCACCCCCCCCGCGGCATTGGTGTGTCACTCCCGCGAGCCCGGCACTTCTCCGTGGTGCCGGGCTCATTTGCCGGGGGAATCCAGCGGCGATCTCACGGCTGCAGGCAGCTCCTCCTTAAGAGAAGGAGGAGGCCTGCAGTACCCCAGCCTGCCGCACCGCATCGGGTGCCGCAGCGGCAGCTGGACGCCTGAAACTGACATTCTTCACCCCAAACGAGGCGGCCAAACCCTCCAATAGCGCCCGCCTCCGTGTTGGGGCGGTGCAACTGAATTTCAGGCGGGCGCTACGGGAATCCGGCCGAGCGCTAAATTTCGGGCGCTAAAGACCTGGCGGGGCTATACCTAATTTCTAGGCCACCATCACCAATCAGCTGCAACTAACATGGTTCGGCAGTTTCAGTGCCTATTTGCTACTTCCTGCAACTGAAACAGCTCTCTTTAGTTATTTCAAGGTTTTTTGGTGACAGGAAGTGTTGATTCAAGTGCAGAAGTCACTCATTATTTGTTAAAGGCTTCTGCTCACAACACTTCCTCACAGTCATGGGAGCTGCAGGATTACCTCAGGAAGGTGACGAGGCGGAGGAGGATGAGGAGGAAGAGGAGGGAGGGCGGAGGCAGCAAGACAATTGGCCTTCTGGATGTGCTGTCCGTGATCGGCTCATCAGACGCCAATTCACATGAATGAAACCCCATATTCCCGTAGCTCAACGCATCCCCATCATACAATCCCTGTCTCATGGCGTATCATAGCGTTCACCTGGGTGCAAAGGTGAAATGAGAGAGACCACAAAATATTCCAAATAACATTAATACATTTATCTATAAACATATCACACATATGACATGAATAACTAATGACACTTGTGCCTGCCATATTTGAATAGCTGTCATTGTGTGCAAGGTGTGAGATGTGGGTGTGAGTGTTGCTAGGTAGAGATTGTTGGTGGGTGAGTGCTGGGGGTGTGGTGCATTGAACAGTGTGCGCATGGTGGTATGTAGCATTTGTTGAAGCCTTCACTCACCCTGACTACCCATGTGAGGTGGTTAAACATCTTCCTGCACTGAGTGTGGGTCTTGGGGACCACAGTGCTGCCCATGACGTGGTGTGCCACCTCCCTACACATAGTCTGGCAGACTTGTGGTGAGGGACTCCTGCCAGTTGGTGGGTACAGGCCCGCCCGCCTTCTCTCCACTGCTAAAACCAATGCCTCTAAAGTTTTATCGAAAACCTCCACGCTCTCTCCCTGGGGCGGTGATCCACCATCAGGATTTGTAAATAAGTGCTCCTTCTCCTTGCCTTTCTTCTGATGGTTGTTGAGGCAGCTGCACACCCAACAATGCTGAGAATGAGGTGCTGCAGCACCAATGAACCTTCCCTTTAAGTAGCGAAAAAAGTTGGTGGCGATCATTACTTGACCTTAGATTACATCCGATATTGGTCCATCTTTTCAGTGTAACGCCAATGAGCTTGGGTTTTTAGACGAGAATCATGACTGTAATCATTTTAATGGGCAGTGAGGATGAATTTTGTGTGCAGTCGAGACGATTTTTAATTGGTGCTACGTAACGATTTTGGGGGAAATATTTGGTACCTTAGTGCCTCCTGTTAGTGCCAGCAAATGGCGGTAACGGGGCACTGATGCAGTAGCCCTGGGGTGAGGCGAACCCAGCGATGCCCGACAAATCCAGCCCACCCATTGCGCCACCGGTACGAGGTACCACCGGGGACTTCAACGCTAGGCAGATCATGAGGTCAGTGGCTGCCCCATCTGGAAAATTCATTGTCAGCACTTACCTTAGCGCCTCGACCAGACAGCGACAGGGAGAGCTGGCTTGCAGCTCCAGAAAGCCGGCTTCAGCGATGTTATTTAAAGGCATCAGCATTAATCACTGGCAGCTGTCAGGGCAGGTTAATTTCAATGGTTTGTTGTCAGTTTCACCAAGTAGAACAGTTTCTATGAGTAATTTCAAAGCTTCCTTTGTATCAGCAGTCTTCTGGCAGCTACAAAGTAGCTATATTAATTGTTCAAAGATTCAAACTGCTACACTTGGCAACATTAATGGGGGCGGTACTGACGCCACCTCACCCTCCAGGATCTATGGCGGAGGGAGTGTAGGCAGTGAGAAATACGGGAACATGTGCATAGAGGGATGAGGATGGGTATTGGGGCTCACACCAGGAGGCCTTACCCTCCGAGGGTATTCCAACAGCACTTCTCCTATCTTCAATTAAGTGACGAGCAGTGTATTAGATGGCTCCACTTCACCAAGGTGGTGGTCACATAAATCTGCCGCCTTCTCCAAACAGACCTCCAGCCTCACACCAGGATGACTTAAACCCCAGATCCCTATCATACCATCCCTGTGTCATGCCATATCACAGCATCCTCCTGGGTGCAAAGGTGAAATGAGAGAGACCACAAAATATTGCAAACTCCATGAATAAATTTATGCATAAACATATCACACATATCACATTCATTCTAATAACTAATGACCGTTGTGCCTCCCATAGTGTGCAAGGTGTGAGATGTGGGTGTGAGTGTTGGTAGGTAGAGATTGTTGGTGGGTGAGCACTGGGGGTGTGGTGCTTTGGGCAGTGTGTGAAGCTTGTGGTACAGATGGTGGTATGTAGCATTTGTTGAAGTATTCATTCACCCTGAGTACCCGACTGAGGTGGATCTGCCATGGGCACACCTGCTTCAGTCCTCCAGCTCCTTCTCCTTGTTGTGCTTATCCTCACCGAGGCAGCTGCACAGCCAGCAATGCTGAGAATGAGGTGCTGCAGCATCAATGAACCTCCCCTTTAACTACTGGGAAAAGCCTGTGGCAATGATGAGTTGCGATTAGACTGCACCTGATATTGGTCCACCCTTTGAGTGTAACGCCAATGAGCTAGGCCTTCAAGACTTGAACTAGTGCTCCAACCATTTCTTTGAGCAGTGAGAATGAATTTTGTGCATCTGGCGCTAATTCTCAAACTTTTCTAATGATAACACCCATTTCTTGGCTATATCAAATTTCTAGCCCTATGATTCGAGGAACATATCCATTGCATTTCCCCATTCATCATAACTGTCACCTCCTGGAAGAACTCGGTCAGGTTTGTGAAACATAATCTTTCTGAAAATCATGTTGGCTGCTTCTAATTATTTTCTCTGTCTAGATATTTATTAATGCCATCTTTAATTAAAGATCCCCAAATTTTCTGTGCCACATATTAAAACTAACTGGCCTGTAATTCCTGGGATTAGCTCTGTCTACATTGGCCACTGTCCAATCCTCCGGCACACTCTCCACTTGCCTGGATGAGTGCAGCTCCAACAACACTCAAGAAGTTCGACACCATCCAGGACAAAGCAGCCCGCTTGATTGGCACCTCATCCACCACCTTAAACATTCAATCCCTCCACCACCGGCGTACCGTGGCTGCAGTGTGTACCATCTGCAAGATGCACTGCAACAACTCGCCAAGGCTTCTTCGGCAGCACCTCCCAAACCCGTGACCTCTACCACCTAGAAGGACAAGGGCAGCAGGAGCATGGGAACACCAGCACCTCCAAGTTACACACCATCTTGACTTGGAAATATATCGGCCATTCGTTCATCATTGCTGAGTCAAAATCCTGGAACTCCCGCCCTAACAGCACTGTGGGAGTACCTTCACCACACAGACTGCAGCGGTTCAAGAAGGCGGCTCACCACCACCTTCTCGGGGGCAATTAGGGATAGGCAATAAATGCCGGCCTTGCCAGCGACGCCCACATCCCGGGTACAAATATAAAAAAATATCCACTCTCAACAGAAACCTGAAATATTATTTCTAGGACCTCTGCTATTTCTTCCCCCATTTCTCTCCAGATCCTTGACTGTAATCCATCATGTCCCAGCACCTTGTCCTCCTTTAGTTTAACTTCCTTGCATTTATCATATTTCTTATCTCACTTTTATCCAATTCAGGATTTAGCTCCTTTTATAAGCACTGACGTAAAGTCCCTGATAATTTCCATTTATTCTTCACTAACTCACTTACCTCTCCTCTCCGGGGTTCCACCTCATATTTAACTATTCTATTTTTACAGATATATTTGTAAAATACTTTACTGTTTTTAGTATTTTTGGAGATTCTCTCCTCAAACTCCCTCGTCACTTTCCTTATCCCTTTCTTAACTTCTTTCTTTATTTTCTCATGTTATCATTTTTATCATCTCCACAAGCCCCATTTGCCCTGTTTTTCAATGTTAGTTTGTTTCTGTCTTTATTTATCCTCAGTGTTCTGAGACTGGAAATAGTCTCCTTTTTTAAAAATGGTGTATATTTATTCTGCAACTCAGCAATCTCTTTTTTAAAAACATCCCACTGTTGCTCTGCAGCCCTGTGTAGCTCACCTCAACTAGCTCACTCCTCATCTCCCTACAATCTGCCCCATTTCCTGCTGCTGCCCTTGTTCCTGTACTATCTTTCCCCTCATCATATTCTAGCCACTACACCCTGTAATGATCAGTAACATGTCATTCTAGAATGGTACACTAGGTGGAGCTGTATGTTGCTGTATGTTTAGCTGTATATATAAGAGTGGGCTGCCCATGATGCGCTAGGCTACCCAGAAGGCAGTAGTCAAGATGGATGCTGTACCGAAGTCCACATGGCATGAATAAAGTGACTAGCTCAAGCTAGCTGTTCATAATAAGAATGTCTACTTATTTATGAACATAACATGGTACCAGGATTGGTAAAATCTGCTGAATATTATGAAATGTGACATGGAGCATTTGAAGCCACTGGAGGGTGAAACTCACGGGGAATGTCGACTGCAATTGGCAGACTTTCAAACAACAATTCGAACTCTACATTGCTGCCATCGGATTCGGTACGATGCCAGACGCAAGGAAAATAGTGTTGCTGCTCACGGTTGCAGGCCCACGGGCGATAGAGGTATTTAATACATTTGTATTTGATCCAGAGCAAGACAGAGAAAAACTGGACAATGTGCTAAAGAAATTTGATACGCATTGTTCTCCCAAAAAGAATGAGACCTATGAGAGATACGTGTTCTGTTCACGGATACAGCAGCAAAATGAGACTTTTGATAGCTTTGTGACCGATCTGAAACTGAAAGCACAGACATGTAATTTCTCTGAACTGAAATCATCCATGATTCGTGACCAGATTGTGTTTGGTATTCATGATAAAAAGGTCAGGGAACATCTGTTGAGAGAAACCGAACTAACATTGGAAAATGCTATGAAAATATGCCAAGCCAGTGAGCTAGCTCAAAAGCACGTGAAGACTTTCAGTGAAAATAATAATAATGCGATTGTAGTAAGTGATAGTGCTGCTGTCGGTGCTGTGTCCTACAAAGGGAAGAAACATGGGCAGAACAGAAATGAAAAGCAATCGGAGGAAGGAATTTTTAATTGTACATGCTGTGGTTACAAACACCAGTCACGACAATGTCCTACGTTTGGGAAAATGTGTACAAAATGTCATGGAAAGAATCACTTTGCCAAACAATGCTTTTCAAAAGTAAAAACTAAGAAAGGGCAATGAGTTAATGTGATTGAGGACACTGATTTAAGTGAGACATTTTTTGTACGAATGGTGTTGTAAGATCCGCAAAATTAATATTGTCAGATAAGGGGCCTTTGGCAGAAGAGGCCTTTACTTTTAAAAGACTGTTTTAAAAGAAGCCCAGGAAAATGGACACACAAAATGGCCACCAGACCCCGTGACTAGCTTTTTGGACACTTTAAAATGGTTCCTGCAGTCCCCAGACAGCCTTTGTGGATTCAGCCCACAGTAAGTTCTGGAAGGCCATTTCGGAGAAAACAAAACCAGACAGAACCACATACATATGGATTGGATGCAGATCCAGTCAGATAGGCCTGTAGATAAAGGCCATCTAAATGTTTACCCAGACAAAGGGAAACAGTTTTATACTCATAAGGGGAGAATCAAAGACACATTAAAGACATCAAGAAGACATTCAAAACAATACAAGGTCATTCCAGACCAGAGATGGCCATCACCGGCCATCCCGAAAGCAGTTTAAATATAATAACTACCCTGCTGTGATACAAGCCCGCCAAAAGTTAAACAAAGACTAACCTTGATTTGGCGGGAGATAAAGGCTTCTTTGAGAAGTATAACTGGAGTCCTGGGGTAGCCATCGGTAGCTTTTGCAGCGTTTGTTTTTGCTTTGTGCAGCTTTTTGGAGCTTGGAGCTTTTACAGCTTTTGGTAGCCAGCGTGTTCTTTTAAGAGCTGTGGAGGAACGTTGATGCGGAGACCAAAAAGGTGATTTGAGTCTGCGTCCCGCCCCGGGGTAACCATCGGGAGATCATCGAAAAAACCCCAGGCCATTGATGAGACAAAGGACAGCAGCCCTACAGAAGAAATCTAGCTGAAAATGGTAATCAGCTAGACTCTACTAAGAGACCTCTTTAACTATGGTCAAACAGGTGGTCACCGTCCCCGCCGACATCCAGGCTTGCCAGTGTCCAGCCTGTCCGTGACCTTCGCCTCGAGGAAGAAGAGAGAGTGTCGTAGCCCGCAACGACCACGTGGAGACAGGACGCCTGAAAGGATCAAAATGCAGACCTGTTTCAAAACTATTGCAGTTCCTAACTGGATTGGTGAGCATGTTTCTGGCCCCTCACAATCTGATCTAGATAGGCTTAGGGGGTGGGCATTTAAGGGGTAATATTAACAATGAGTTGTTGTCCCTCGATGTTCTGTGTGTTTCCCCATTTCATGATGAATTTTGTAAAGTATAATATGCCTGTATCTATCTCAGTTAGTAATGTATTATGAATTTGTTTTTCCCTCCCATGTACCTTTCATTGACTTGCATTTCATTTGTTTTACTCTATGCAATAAAATTTCATTTCGTTTCCATTAAACCTGGTCTATAGAGTTTTCTCTACATTGTAGTTCCTGCCTCAAAGTCCAGTGTCTAGAACCTAAGGGGTGAGTGGGTCAAACCACTCAAGGTTTTACTGTGCAAGAGAGAGAGGCCTCTAGAGAGAGAAACCTCTGCGATCAAAAACCCCTTGCAGTGTCATGTGACAATATCAAAAAGGATATAGAAAATGTGCAGCCCTCAGGAATGGACAATGCTGAACATAAAATTAATGCAGTAGAAGAGGACAAATGGATAATGTCACTGCAGATAAATGGAGCATTAGTTACATTGAAACCAGACACTGGGGCAAAAGCAAACTTAATCAGTATGAGTGACATTAAAAACATGAAAGAAAAGCCCAAAATACAGAAAAAGTCAGTACTACTGAAGAACTATAATGGACAGAAAATAGATAGCTTAGGTGTATGCAGACTTAAAGTGACAGTCAAAGACAAAGTGCATCATCTCATGTTTCCTGTTGTGGCTGAAGGACTTGATTCACTACTAGGTGACAAAGCTTGTGAGGACTTAGAACTGGTCAAGAGGGTCTACCGTATAAACTGTGCCATAAGCAGACCAGATGACTCGATGGATTCTGTAGTGAGTAATTTCCAGGATGTGTTCAAAGGATTTGGAGTTCTACCATTCACTTACAAGATCCAGCTAAAGGAGGATGCTCAGCCAGTGGTACATACTCCACGGAGAGTTCCAGCACCCCTGCGTGACCGGCTCAAGAATGAACTGGACAGAATGACCACACTAGGAGTCATCAGGAAAGTCGAAGAGCCAACAGACTGGGTTAACTCCATGGTATGTGTAAAGAAAAAGAACAATGATCTACGAATATGCATGGATCCAAAGGACTTAAATGCAAACATAAAACGTGAACACTACCAGATTCCCAAGCGAGAAGAAATCACCAGTGAAATGTCAGGTGCCAGATACTTCACAAAGCTCAATGCCTCACAAGGATTTTGGCAACTAAAACTGGATGAAGAGAGCACCAAATACTGTACCTTCAACACACCATTTGGCAGGTATTGTTTCCTCAGAATGCCTTTCGGGATAATATCTGCATCTGAAATCTTTCATAGAGCGATGGAACACATAATTGAAGGTCTGGAAGGAGTTCGGGTCTATGTTGATGACATCATCATCTGGGGCTCCACACTGAAAGAACACAATGAGAGACTGACTAAAGTGCTACAGAGCATACGCCGGAATGGACTGAAGCTCAACAAAGCCAAGTGTCAGTTTGGCATCCAGGAAGTCACTTTCCTAGGAGATAATCTATCTGGTAAAGGAATAGAGCTAGATATGGAAAAAGTAAACGCCATACTCAACATGCCCCGACCCACTGACAAAAAAGGAGTGCTACGCATCATGGGGATGATAAACTTCATTGGAAAGTTCATTCCTAACTTGTCAGCCAAGACAGCCTGTCTGCAAGAACTGCTACGTGAAACAAATGAGTTCGCATGGACAGAAAGACATAAACAAGAGTGGATGAACCTCAAAACAGTGCTGACAACCACACCTGTACTCACCTTCTTTGACCCAACAAAGAGAATCAAAGTGTCAACAGATGCATCAAAAGATGGCCGAGGCGCGGTCTTGCTACAAGCAGAGGGTGAAGATTGGAAGCCTGTTGCCTATGCCTCCAGGTCTATGACTGATTCTGAGTGTCGATACGCCCAGATTGAAAAGGAATATCTAGGCTTGGTAGTTGGACTAGAAAAGTTCCATGGCTACATATATGGACTTCCCACCTTCACAGTTGAGACAGACCACTGCCCACTGGTTGCCATCAAAAAAAAAACTTGAATGAGATGTCTCCAAGGATTCAACGACTCATGATGAAGCTGCAAAGATATGACTTTGAACTGATCTACACACCAGGCAAATACATAGTGTTAGCAGATGCACTATCCCAAGCACCCACAATGAGTCATGTGAGCTCTACTGAAGAAGACGTGGATGTTCATGTGAGTATGGTCACTGCTGCGCTGCCCGTGTCAGACACAAAATCAAAGCAAATAGCAGAAGAAACAGTAAAAGATACAGTGTTACAAACAGTAATAGAGAACATTCATCATGGTTGGCCAAAAGGTTCCTGTCCAGAACACTTTCACATCAGGTCAGAGTTGAGTGTCGCAAGTGGACTATTACTAAAACAGAACAGAATAATCATTCCACAGGCTCTACATCAAGACATGCTAAAAAGGATTCATGAGGGACACCTCGGAATTGAAAAATGCAAAAGGAGAGCAAGAGACACTGTTTATTGGCCTGGCATAAATAAGGACATTGAGAACATGATAGGTGAATGCGAGACATGTCAGAAACACCAAAACAAACAAGCAAAGGAACCAATGATAGTAGCTGACTTACCAACAGCACCATGGCAAAAGGTTGGTATGGACCTCTTTCATTTGAATGGTAAAGACTATCTAATAGTGATTGACTACTATTCTAACTATCCTGAGATGGCGCTGCTCTCAAGCACATCAGCAAGCAGTGTCATAATGCATGTTAAATCAATCTTCGCCAGACATGGAATTCCCAGGATTGCCGTTAGCGACAATGGTCCATGCTTCAACTGTAAGGAGTGGCAACAGTTTGCAGCACAGTATGACTTTCAGCACATCACATCCAGTCCTTTGTATGCTCAGTCGAATGGTAAGGCAGAAAAAGGTGTTCAAGTTCTCAAACAGCTACCGAAGAAAGCGACAGAAAGCAAGTCTGATCCTTATCTCGCCCTGCTGAGCTACCGAGCCTCACCTTTAGACTCTGGTTCTTCACCTGCTGAACTCCTAATGGGTCGCAAGTTGCGCACCACGCTACCCTGCTGTGCAAAAGAAAAGCAGAGTAAGGAACTGAGACAGAGACTTCAACTGTTAAAGCTGAAACAGAAATCACACTATGACAAGTCATCCAAAACTCTGAAGCCATTGACAAGAGAAGATGTCAGGATTGAGGATCCAGATGCATGGAACAGGAAAGCTACAGTTCTTGAGGAAGTAGGACCAAGGTCATACACTGTTAGAACTGAGGAAGGGCAGATTCTCAGGAGGAACCGCCATTCCCTCCTAAAAACACAAGAAACTATCCAAGAGCAAATCAATGACAATGCCGCAACTGAATCTTGTCACTCACCACCAGAACAATCTAACACAAACACACATACAGGCTCTCATGAAAACATAGCAGACTTACCTGTGCTGAGAAGATCCACACGTGAAGTAAAAAAACCTGATAGACTTAATCTTTGAGTATAAAGTAAAGCTTTGAAAATGTGTTGACTGTTGTGAAAATGTTTATGTTTATAGAGCACTAACAAAAGTGTTACTGATATCATCTTTATCGTTTTTCTTGACAGTTGATTGATATTGATTTTGTTTAACCTCAAAGAAAGGGGGATGTAATGATCAGTAACATGTCATTCTAGAATGGTACACTAGGTGGAGCTGTATGTTGCTGTATGTTTTGCTGTATATATAAGAGTGGGCTACCCATGATGCACTAGGCTACCCAGAAGGCAGTAGTTAAGATGGATGCTGTACAGAAGTCCACATGGCATGAATAAAGTGACTAGTGTAGGAGTCTACCTACTCCGAACAAAATATACTGAACTCGGAGAGGTTAAACAGAAAAGGTTTAATTGTTGAGACTACATGTTGAACACAAAAATGGCGTCAGAGACTACACCAAGTCCGACTGCCTTTCATCAGTCCACAGCTTCGACTGCTCCTCCCCCGCTCTGGGCTTAACTCCTGCCCCTCCCCCGCTCTGGCCTTAACTATGTTGCAGATCGAGTTTCTTAAAGGTGTGATCCTTCTTAAAGGCATGACGCCTGATTTATAGTCTACGGACCAAAAAGTGGATGTGTCCTTTCTGTGATCGGTACGCCACACAGCTCCCCCCAGAATCCGCTAGTAGGGAGTGTACGAACCAGCGTGGCGGCTTGATGGCACGGCCGGAACGGCTCTTGGCGGTTGGTGTCGGGAGCGGGGCAGTCGGACGCGTTGGGCTTTTAGGCGGTCTGCCCCGCGGCGGGGGTTGGCCCACTTGAACGGGTTCGTCGGGCTCTAGGTGCACCAGCTTGAGTCAGTCGACCGACACCTTGTCAGTTCTGCCGCCCACTTGAAGGAGGAAGAACTTGTTCCCCGTCTGGAGTACCTTGTAGGGTCCATCGTATGGGGACCGTAGAGGTCCTCAGTGGGCGTCATGGCACACGAAAACAAATTTGGCCATGTGCAGGCTAGGTGGTACGTGGGTTGCTGGTTCACCGTGCTGGCCGGTGGGTACCGGAGCGAACTGTTGTGCTCGGTTGGCGAAAGTGCGGCGTTGCTGGTCAGCCGACCAGGGGGTCGTGGCGGTGGGCAGGAACTCTCCGGGTACGCGCAGCGGCTGGCCGTACACGAGTTCCGCCACCGAGGCTTGCAGGTCTTCCTTGACCGCGGAGCGTAGGCCAAGTAGCACCCACAGGAGGCGGTCGATCCAAGCCTCGTCCTCGAGGCTGGCGCGGAGGGACGCCTTCATGGACCTGTGGAATCACTCGCACAGTCCGTTGGCTTGGGGGTGGTAAGCCGTGGTGCGGTGAACGGCCACCCCGAGGTTTCGGGCGATGGCGGCCCACAGATCAGAGGTGAACTGCGGGCCTCTATCCGACGTCATGTCGGAGGGGACGCCGAACCGAGCGACCCAGGTCCCGATGAACGCCCTCACGATGTCGGCGGTGGTGGTGGACGTCAGTGGAATGGGCTCGGGCCAGCGGGTGGTACGGTCCACGATTGTCAGCAGGTGCGTGTGACCTTATGATGGCGGCAGGGGGCCGACGAGGTCGATGTGGACGTGGTCAAACCTTCTTTCTGGCACGGTGAACTCCTCGAGTGGGGCTTTGACGTGCTGGTGGATTTTGGCACGCTGGCAAGCTATGCAGGATCTGGACCAGACGCGCACATCTTTGCGCAGGCCGCGCCAGACAAATCGGTTGGCCACCAGTCTAATGGACGCGCGGATGCCGGGGTGTGAGAGGCCGTGGACAATGTTGAACACCCGTTTTCGCCAGGACGCCGGGACTACGGGGCGGGGTTGCGCCAAGGAGGTGTCGCATTTGACTGCGACGGCGGATGGGCCGCAGGCGACGTCGGTCAGTCGCAGCCCTGGGAGGGTTGTGGGCACGGAGAGCAGATCGGGGTCGGTGCGTTGCTCCGCTGCCAGTTGAGCATAGTCCACTGCCAGGTGGGCGCCGTGGACGGCGGGGCGGGATAGGCAGTCGGCCACCACGTTGTCTCGACCGGAGACGTGCCGGATGTCCGTGGTGAATTCGGACACCGGGGCGAGCTGGCGTTGTTGCTTGGCTGACCACGGGTCCGCAGATTTTGCCATCGCGAATGTCAGGGGTTTGTGGTCGACAAACGCGGTGAAGGGGCGGCCCTCCAGAAGAAATCTAAAATGGCGGACTGCCAGGTACAGTGTGAGGAGCTCGCGGTCAAAGGCGCTGTATTTGGCCTCCGGGGGGCGCAGTTGGCGGCTGAAAAAGGCCAGCGGTTGCCAGGCCCCGTCGACCCACTGTTCGTACACGGCGCATACCGCGTGGTCGGAGGCGTCCGTGGTGAGGGCCACCCTGGCGTTGGGCTGTGGGTGAGCGAGCATGGTGGCGTCGGCGAGCGCCTTTTTGGTCGAGTCGAAAGCGGTCAACATGTCCGCCGACCACTCGATCGCCATTCTGTCTTTCTTACCCCGGAGGGCTTTGTATAGGGGCCGCATGAGGGAGGCCACTCCAGGAATGAAGCGGTTGTAAAAGTTGATCATCCCCAAGAACTCCTGGAGGCCTTTGATGGTGGTAGGCCGGGGGAACTGCTGGATGGCTTGCACCTTGGCGGGCAGGGGAATGGCTCCGTCCTGCGTGATGTGGTGGCCGAGGAATTCAATCCTGCTGAGGCCGAATTGGCACTTGGCTGGGCTGATGATGAGCCCGTGCTCACTGAGCCGCTGGAACAGGGTGCGGAGGTGCTCGATGTGTTCCTGCTTGGAGGAACTAGCTACCAGGATGTCATCCAGGTAGACAAAGAGGAGCTTCAGGTCCCGGAGGACCGAGTCCATGAGCCGCTGGAAGGCCTGGGCCGCGTTTTTGAGGCCGATGGGCATTCGGAGGAACTCGAATAGCCCAAAAGGGGTGATTATGGCAGTCTTGGGAACGTCCGTGGGGTGGACTGGCACCTGATGGTAACCGCGCACCAGGTCAACTTTGGAGAAGACTGAGCGGCCGGCCAGTCTAGCCAAGAAGTCTTGAATGTGCGGTATGGGGTACCGATCCGGCGTGGTGGCGTTGTTTAGGCGCCGGTAGTCCCCGCAGGGGCGCCATCCCCTGTCGGGTTTGGTGACGATGTGGAGTGGGGCGGCCCAGGGGCTGTTGGAGCGGCGGATGATGCCGAGCTGTTCCATTGTGGCGAACTCGGCCCGCTCGATCTCCAGCTTGGCCGGGTCCAGCCTGCGGGCGTGGGCATACACCGGTGGGCCTGTGGTGGGGATGAAGTGTTCTACCCCGTGCTTAGCAACTTTCGCGGAGAAGGTCGGGTTGGTGAGGGCTGGGAACTCAGCCATGAGTGCTGAGTAGTCGTCCGTTGAGCGGGCGCGGCACTGCCACGCCATTTCGGCGGGTTGGGGGGGGCCATGGCACCCGGGATAGGTGACATGGTGTTCATGTCCACGAGGCGGCGCCGAGGCATGTCAACCAACAGGCCGTGGGCGCACAGGAAATCCGCACCGAGGAGCGGGGAGAGCACCTTGGCGGTGATAAACTCCCAGTGGTAGCGGCGGCCTGCGAGGTCGATGGTGATGGTACGGGTGCCGTACGTCCGGATGTCGGTGCCATTGGCGGCAGCCAGCGCAGGGCCGCGGCCGCCTCGCTGGATCTCGAGGGTGGACGCGGGGATGATGCTGCGCTGCGCGCCCGTGTTGCATAGGAAACGGCGTCCGGTGGCGCTGTCCGTAACGTACAGCAGCGCGCCTGCTTGCCCCACGGCCATCGTGTAGACCGGTGTGGGGGCATTTGGAAACGTGCAGGGGTGGCTGCAGTGGCGTGCACGTGTGCCGAACCGGGTATGGAAGTAGCAGTAGCCCTGGGTCGGAGGGCTTGGGGGACGTGGTGGCCTGGGGGGCCTCGTGGCCGAGCTGTGTGGCCGCGCGATAGAGGGTGGGGCGCGCGCCGACGCTGCGGAGGCCAGGTCGGGGGTGACGGCGTGGTTGGAGCCGGCGGACAGGAGCTTATCGGCTTAATCGGCCAGGTCCTCGAGGTCCATGAGGCTGGGCGCCACGATCGCCGGGTGGATGCTGGGGGGTAGTTGGCGGATAAAGAGCGTGCGGAAGAGGGAGCCGGGTGGTTTCTCATCGGTCAGAGCAAGCATGTGTGAGAGCAAGTCTGGCGGTGTGGAGTCACCGAGGCCCGGGAGGTCGAGGAGGTGGCAGTTGCGCACGAATTGGGAGGCTGTGAATTTTTTAAGGAGCGTGGCCTTGAGATGTGCGTACTTGCCTTCCTCCAAAGGGTTTTGTAGTGTTGTCCAGACTTTCGTGATTGTGGAGCTGCCCAGGGAGGTGAGGAGGTAGTCATACATCGTTGCGTCGGCGGTGATGCCGCGGAGTCGGTATTGCGATTCGGCTTGAAGGAACCAGGCGGTGGCTAGGTTCTCCCAGAACTCCGGCAGCTTCACAGAAACTGCGTTTGTGTCAGCCATGGTTACGCTTAGGAGTCGTCCTGAGCGTCGGGGTCACCAATGTAGGAGTCTACGTACTCCTAACAAAATATACTGAACTTGGAGAGGTTCAACAGAAAAGGTTTAATTGTTGAGACTACATGTTGAACACAAAAATGGCGTCAGAGACTACACCAAGTCCGACTGCCTTTCATCAGTCCACAGCTTCGACTGCTCCTCCCCCGCTCTGGGCTTAACTCCTGCCCCTCCCCCGCTCTGGGCTTAACTATGTTGCAGATCGAGTTTCTTAAAGGTGTGATCCTTCTTAAAGGCATGACGCCTGATTTATAGTCTACGGACCGAAAAGCGGATTGTGTCCTTTCTGTGATCGGTACGCCACACTAGCTCAAGCTAGCTGTTCATAATAAGAATGTCTAGTTATTTATGAACATAACACACCCGAGGTGCTCGCCCACATTTAACTCACCTACCTGATCTATTTCATGACTCATGACCAGATCTAGCATCACCTCTTCCCTTGTAGGTACAAACACACTGCACACATTTTAGGAATTCCAGTCCCTTTTCTCCACTCATGCCCTCCCTGCCCTAATCAATGAGTCTCGTATTTAAAATCTCCCAGAAAATTATTTTGTTATTCCTTCTCAGCTCCCTGATCTCGCTACAGATTTCCTCTTCCACAATTTAGTGTCTGTAGTACAATCCCACTACTGGGACAATCCCTTTATATCTTCAATCTCTAACCACATTGACTCACTCTGTAGCCAGTAAGTAGCATAGGTCTGATATGGAAATGTCCCAAAACTTTTCACATTATTAGAAGACACAATTGGATTTCTCAAATGGAAATGAGTTCATGAGTACGGAATGTTGCAGCAATCCCTGAATATAAACTCAGAACAAAAAAGGAATAAAGAATGAGCAGCCTTTGCTCAGTGGTGTTGGAGGTTGTCTGAAGAAAGTAATTTCCACAGCTGCCCAATGGCTCAGTGAGTTTAACCAGAGAGGGACTGAGCCACACAGAGCAGTGAGGTTCTACATCTGATGCTTAGTCTGTGCTGGGTTAGTTGACCTCAGTTAAAGAGGTGGTGACGTGCTTCAATTGGCCTCAGCACACCTAGCCTGAGGAGGGGAACAGTGGTAGGATTCCTGGGACTCCCTCAGTTCACTAGCGTTAGTTAAATCATAAGTGTAAGTACATGAAGGTCTTTACTATTTCAAATAGTGAACAGAGGCAATCTCACTCCCCACTCCACTACTGCTCTCTGCTAATCCCTGCTGGAAGTGCATTTGTGTGGGCATTGGGCAATTTTTCACTGCCCCTCCTTCCCCATCGCAATCATGTAGCCTGAACAATGGGCACTTGGTCAAGGTACGAGAGAGTGAGCAAAGTGACCAGTGCCAGTGCCCAGTAACAGCAGTCAAGACCTACAGGAGGAGAGGGAAGGAGAGAAAGTTATTTTCAGGTGAAGCAGATACAGTGATAGAGTGAGACCGAGCGAGATGGAGTAAGATGGAGTGAGACCGAGCAAGATAGAGTGAGACTCTCCATCTCACTCTGTCTCACTCTGTCTCACTCCGTCTCACTCTGTCTCACTCTGTCTCACTCTGTCTCACTCTGTCTCACTCCATCTCACTCTGTGTCACTCCGTCTCACTCTGTCTCACTCTGTCTCACTCCGTCTCACTCTGTCTCACTCTGTCTCACTCCGTCTCACTCCGTCTCACTCCGTCTCACTCTGTCTCACTCCGTCTCACTCTGTCTCACTCTGTCTCACTCCGTCTCACTCTGTCTCACTCTGTCTCACTCCGTCTCACTCCGTCTCACTCCGTCTCACTCTGTCTCACTCCGTCTCACGCTGTCTCACTCCATCTCACTCTGTGTCACTCCGTCTCACTCCGTCTCACTCCGTCTCACTCCGTCTCACTCCGTCTCACTCTATCTCACTTGGTCACTGTATCTGCTTTACTTGAAAATAACTTTCCTCCTGTAGTTCTTGTTTGTTGTTTCTGGACTCTGCCGTCACCTTTCACTGAGGTGGGGGGTGTGGTGATAGGAGTGGTGGTCAAGAGGGAAATGGGACCGGGATCCGGCCACGTCCCCTGCTGCTCTGCCATTTGAATGTGGCAGGTGGGGGAGGAGATTTCAGGTCAAGTTGTGGAGGTCGGTCCAACACTCAATGCTCCACTTTCCATCTTTCGAATGAAACGTTAAACTGAGGCCTCGTTTGCTCTCTCAGGTGGATGTAAAAGATCCCATGGCAGTATTTGAAGAAGAGCGGGGGAGTTCTCCCCGGTGTCCTGGCCAATATTTATCTCTCAATCAACATCATTAAAACAGATTATCCAGTCATTATCACATTTTTGTTTGTGGGATTTTGCTGTGAGCAAGTTGGCTGTCGTGTTTCTTACATTACAACAGTGACTACACTTCAAAAAGTACTTCATTGGCTGTGACGTGCTTTGGGACGTCCTGAGGTTGTGAAGGGCGCTATAGAAATGCAAGTCTTTCTTTCTTCCCCCAGTGTTTCTGCTGCTCAATTTGGAGTGGGACAGCTGAATAAAATTCAGGCCCTTCCAACTGCAGCATTGGTATGAAGTGAAAGTGTTCGCACCAACGGTGCTCACCAGTATTGCTCTCCAATGTTGCTCACCAATGTTGCTCACCAGTATTGCACACCAATGCTGCTCATCAGTATTGCTCACCAATATTGCTCACCAATGCTGCTCACCAGTATTGCTCTCCAATCCTGCTCACCAATGCTGCTCACCAGTATTGCTCATCAGTATTGCTTACCAATGCTGCTCACCAGTGCTGGTCACCAGTATTGCTCTCCAATCCTGCTCACCAATGCTGCTCACCAGTATTGCTCTCCAATCCTGCTCACCAATGCTGCTCACCAGTATTGCTCACCAGTATTGCTCACCAATGCTGCTCACCAGTATTGCTCTCCAATCCTGCTCACCAATGCTGCTTCCCAGTGCTGCTCACCAGTATTGCTCCCCAGTGCTGCTCCCCAGTATTGCTCACCAATATTGCTCTCTAATGCTGCTCACCAGTGCTGGTCACGGTGTGAGTCCAATCATAAATAATCAGACAATTTTTAATTTAAGTACCTTTAACAATTATTTGAATGGAAAGTTACCCAGTGACTCGGTAAATCCCCAGACTGCTGTGTGTGACGAGTGTGGGTTTTGTAGCTGGAACTCGCAAGGTTCCCAATTACCCACATTAGAAGTACGTGACACCTTAAGAGTGTCGTAAGTTGAAAACACGACGCAGCCTCTGAAACCCTCGAGTCCCAGTCTGTTGATTCGATTTTCCTGCACTCTGTTGAATTCTGGGAGACAAAGTGACTGGTTCTGGTTTTACAAAGGGTTCCAGAGAGACTCTGCAATATTCGACGGATTATTCTACAAGACCTCTGGCAGTGCAATTTGCATTTTTTGCTGAACAATTAATTTCAAGTTCTTTCAAATATATTTTTTAATTATTGTACATGAATTAACCACTTAAAACAAAATTCATGTGTATGGGAATTGCTATTTAAACGAGTGATTTGATTTGAATAACGGAGGTAGTGTGTTGTAAATCTGTACAGACACCAGAATGGGAACATTGACAGATTGTTGTAATCAGTCCCAACATCCTCCAGAGTTATTGATCCAAAACCACCTTAATCCCCTTCAAATAACACAAGCAATTCCATGTAATACCTGTAATAACAGGCTTCAGAGTCAAGTATCCATCGCAAGCTCTGTATCTCATGCTGAATTGCAGCTGCACTCAGCCGAACAACCAAAGCCACTGGCTCTGATACAGGTAATGGTGTACGATAAGAGCCTAATGCAGAAGATAAACAGTGGGTTGATACCAGACAAAACAAGATATTAATTGCTTTCCCACTGCTACTTGTGAGGAAGGCACTGGGCCCAGCATCAAAGGGTGCGAGGCTGGCTTTCTTTGCTGCCCCGCTATGAGGACCGCTCCTTGCTGATATGACTATCCATATAGCAGGGGCTGCTATCACACAAAGGGGAGCGACGTCTCAAGGTTTCCGGCGTTTGGGTCATTCGAAACTCTGCAGGTGTTTGTCACATCACATGCGCTGCTCCAACATTCTTAGCCCTGTCCTGATGGATGGTGCCCTGCTCTTATCAAAGCCTCAGCAGCTCCTCATTAATATATAGAGTGAGCGGCGCGGCCCCATGTGTCATTGTCTCATGTTGGGGGGGTCTAATCACTCAGCTATTATCAGTCAGTCAGCAGCAGGCAGGCAATCAGGGCTGACAGCAAAGAATCATGGGCGAGCAGGGAAGGTTAAATAAGGCTGACAGTTGCGATAATGATGATTATATTATAAATTAAGATGTGATGATAAGGAAGAATAAAAGACACGGACTGAAAGAATATTTAGTTTAACACCATCTCGTTCCCCTCGCACCCTTTAAATGGCCCGCATTTATCACACAGAACGAGAATGGACATTTAACCCAGCGCCATAAAGGAAGGATCAGATTTAAGAAACAAATTGTGATTGCCATGCCTGAGAGATGGCCGGGGAGGGGGTGAGAATGGGAGGGGAGGGGTGAGAATGGGAGGGGAGGGGTTGGAATGGGAGGGGAGGGGTGAGAATGGGAGGGGAGGGGTTGGAATGGGAGGGGAGGGGTGAGAATGGGAGGGGAGGGGTGAGAATGGGAGGGGAGGGGTGAGAATGGGAGGGGGGGTGAGAATGGGAGGGGAGGGGTGAGAATGGGAGGGGAGGGGTGAGAATGGGAGGGGAGGGGTGAGAATGGGACGGGGTGAGAATGGGAGGGGTGAGAATGGGAGGGGAGGGGTGAGGATGGGAGGGGAGGGGGTGAGAATGGGAGGGAGGGGTGAGAATGGGAGGGAGGGGTGAGAATGGGGGCTGATAGACTGATCAGGCACAGCAGTAAATAAAACTCACTCTTTTCCACAAAGCCTTATTAATACCGATGGTGATTTTAGCAGATTTGGTCATTTCCTCTTGACTTTTCTGCAGAGTTTCCCCATCACACAGTTTAAATGATCTCACCTTTAATTTAGTATAAAAGAAGTCAGCACAATAACTGGGATTCTGTGCCTTGCTGCAGATTTCATTCCTCAAGGATGAATAAAGTTTTAATGTAATTGTGGCAATGCTTTTAATTGCAGAGTGTGTGGCCAGAATTTTAATATGGATTTGGGTAGGGAGCAGGGAGTTGGAAAGCATTCTGGAAACCCCCAAAAACTGTGACACTATCCACCACTGTTATACACTATTGGCCTGTGGCAGTATCACTACTGCTACACACTGGTTGTTGGAGGTCAATCATCTCAGCTCCAGGACATCGCTGCAGGAGCTCCTCAGAGCAGTGTCCGGGGCCCAACCATCTTCAGCTGCTTCATCAATGACCTTCCCTCCATCATAAGGTCAGAAGTGGGGATGTTCGCTGATGATTGCACAGTGTTCAGTTCCATTCATAACTCCCCAGGTAATGAAGCATTCCATGCCCGCATGCAGCAAGACCTGGACAACATTTAGGCTTAGGCTGATAAATGGCAAGTAACATTTGCACCACACAAGTGCCAGGCAATGACCATCTCCAACTAGAGAGTGTCTAACCACCACTCCTCGACATTCAATGGCATTGTCATCATCAAATTCCCCGCCATTAACATCCTGGGGGGTCACCATTGATCAGAAACTTAACTGGACCAGCCACTTAAATACTGTGGCAACAAGAGCAGGTCAGAGATTGGATATTCTGTGGTGAGTGACTCACCTCTTGACTCCCCAAAACTTTTTCACCATTTACAAGGCACAAGTCAGGAATGTGATGGAATACTCTCCACTTGTCTGGATGAGCGCAGCTCCAACAACACTCAAGAAGCTCGTCACCATCCAGGACAAAGCACCCTGCTTGATCGGCAGCCCATCCACCACTCTATTTTCTATTATTTATTTTCAACCAACATTCCTTTTATTCCCAATAAGTCCTAAATTATACAAGCACAATAATCTCTTCTTAGGCAGTCCCTGGGAACCGAGGATGACTTGCTTCCACATTAAAAATGAGTTCGCAGGTGACTGATGAGTCCAATGTGGGACCTACAGTCTCTGTCATAGGTGGGGCAGATGCTGGTTGAAGGGGCGGGTGGGTGGGGTGCTTAGGTTGATGTGCGCTCCTTGCGCTGCCTGCGCTTGGCTTCCGCTTGCTCCCGGCGAAGAGACTCGAGGTGTTCGGCACCTTCCCGGATGCTTCTCCTTCACTTTGTGTGGTCTTGGGTCAGGGATTCCCAGGTGTCGATGGGGATGTTGCACTTTTTCAAGGAGGCTTTGAGGGTGTCCTTGAAGCATTTCCTCTGCTCACCTGGGGCTCTCTTGCAGTGATGGAGCTCCGAATGGAGCGCTTGTTTTGGGACTGTAGGTCCTTAACCGAGGATCTGTCTTCGACACGAGTGTCCTCAACTTCATCCCGCAGCATGCTACCCGCCACCACCTCAGCACAACCCCAGCCTGGCATGAGGTTGAAAAGGGCATCCGACAACTGAAGAACAACAAGGCCTCAGGAGCAGATGGAATCTCTGCCGAGGCACTAAAGCATGGCGGAGAAGCACTACTGGCACAAATTCATGAACTAATTTCTCTTATCTGGAAGGAGGAGAGCATGCCAGGGGATCTCAGAGAGTGATTATGACCATCTTCAAGAAAGGTGACAAGTCCGATTGCGGTAATTACAGAGGAGTCTGCCACAGAATCGCAAGAATCCTCCTGAATCACCTTCTCCCAGTGGCTGAAGAGCTCCTCCCAGAGTCGCAATGCGGATTCCGTGCCACTAAGGGGCACAATGGACATGATCTTCACCGCATGTCAACTACAAGAGAAATGCAGGGAACAGCACCAACCGCTGTACATGGCCTTCTTTGATCTCACAAAGGCATTCGACACAGTCAACCGTGAGGGATTATGGAGTGTCCTCCTCAAATTCGGCTACCCTCAAAAGTTTGTCACCATCCTCCGCCTGCTTCATGATAACATACAAGCCATGATCCTGACCAACCACAGACCCAATTCACGTGTGGACCGAGGTCAAGCAAGACTGTGTCATCGCACCAATGCTCTTTTCGATCTTCCTTGCTGCAATGCTCCATCTCACCCTCAGTAAGCTCCCTGCTGGAGTGGAGCTAATTTACAGAACAAACAGGAAACTATTCAACCTCCGTCGCCTCCAGTCCAGATCCAAGGTCACCCCATCCTCTGTCATCGAATTACAATAATACATCTTTCATTACACCACATAATCCTCCTCTGCTTATCAAATAACACATTATATACAGAAAGCAGACATTGGGGGAATTCAAGCCTGAAAATATCACAAACACTCCCTTGGTAATTTGCAATAAATGTTCCACTCAGCTTATTTAAATCACCATAAACCAGTGACTCAATAGTGTAGGCTTCAGGGAAAAATTCCCAATTCATCCAATGCTGTTCCAATGCTCTCCTGGTTGGTCTCCCATCTTCTACCCTCCATAAACTTCAGGTAACTCTGCTGCCTGTATCCTAACTCGCACCAAGTCCCATTCGCCCATCATCCCTGTGCTCGCTGACCTACATTGTCTCCCAGTTGGGTGATGCCTCAAATTTAAAATTCTCATCTACAAATCTCTCCATGGCCTCGCCCCATCCCTATCTCTGTACCTCCTCCAGCCCTACAACCATCCAAGAACTCTGCATTCCTCCAATTCTGGCCTCTTCTGCATCCACTACTACCATTGGCGGCCATGCCTTCAGTCTTCTAGACCGTAAGCTCTGGAATTCCTTCCCTAAACCTCTCCATCTCGCTCTCCTCCTTTAAGAACCTTTTTAAAACCTACCACTTTGACCAAGATATTAGTCACCCCTCCTAATATCTCCTTCTTTGGCTCGGTGTCAATATTCCTCTATAATGCTGCTGTGAAGTACCTTGGATGTTTTCCAATGTAAAAGGCACTATATAAATGCAAGTTATCATTGTTATAAAACAGCATGTCCTCTGACTCAACATGAGAATGCTATGGGAGATCTATTGGTAATCTATTAAAAATGGTACATCTGTATGCTAATGGGACTTTTTTTTACAGATGCAAAACCATCTTAAAATACTGGGTGCATCTTAACTCAAGCAGACAATCACATTCTATTTTGCAAAGCTTCCTCACTAAGCAACAATTAAATTCTAAATGATCTGAGGTTCAGTTTTATTATCAACTAGCTGGAGTGCCCAGCGGTGCTGAGGCTTTTTTGAGGGCATGTTGTTGTTGGAAGAGAGAGAGAGAGCGACTGGGGGGAAGGGAGAGAGCGACTGGGGGGAAGAGAGAGAGCGACTGGGGGGAAGAGAGAGAGGGACGGGGGGAAGAGAGAGAGCGACTGGGGGGAAGAGAGAGAGCGACTGGGGGGAAGAGAGAGAGCGACTGGGGGGAAGAGAGAGAGCGACTGGGGGGAAGAGAGAGAGCGACTGGGGGGAAGAGAGAGAATGACTGGGGGAAGAGAGAGCGACTGGGGGGAAGAGAGAGAGCGACTGGGGGGAAGAGAGAGAGCGACTGGGGGGAAGAGAGAGAGCGACTGGGGGGAAGAGAGAGAGCGACTGGGGGGAAGAGAGAGAGAGACGGGGGGAAGAGATAGAGTGACTGGGGGGAAGAGAGAGAGCGACTGGGGGGAAGAGAGAGAGCGACTGGGGGAAGAGAGAAAGAGACGGGGGGAAGAGAGAGAGCGACTGGGGGGAAGAGAGAGCGACTGGGGGAAGGGGGGTAGGGGTTGGGGAGGGGGGGAAAGGGGGGGTAGGGGGAGGGGGGTGGGGAAGGGGAAGGGGGGAGGGGGGAGGGGGGGAAGGGGAGGGGGAGGGGGAGGGGAGGGGGGGAGGGGGAGGGGAGGGAGGGGGGAGGGTGGGGGAGGGGAGGGGGAGGGGGAGGGGAAGGGGGGAGGGGGTGTGGAAGGGGGGGAGGGGAAGGGGGAGGGGAAGGGGTTGGGGGGAGAGGAAGGGGGAGGGGAAGGGGGGAGGGGGGTGTGGAAGGGGGGAGGGGGGTGGAGGGGGAGGGTTGTGAAGGGGGGGTGGAGGGGGTGGAGCAGTAGGGGGGTGGGGGGGTGGAGGTGGAGGGGGGGTGTGGAGGGGGGGAGGGGAAGGGTGTGTGTGGGGGGGAAGGGGGGGTGGGAAGAGTAGGAGGGGAAGGGTGGGGGAAGGAGGGGGGAGGGGTTAAGGGAGAAAGGGAGGGGGGGAGAAAGGGAGGTGGGAAGCCAGCAGACCCTCTCCCCTCTGCTGGCGATGGCTCCGCGGAGCTCCATGCCGCCCCACGCACTGACATGGCCCAGCCGAGCGCAGCACCCTGGTCAACCCGAGCCCTGCCCCCTGCCCTCCTGAGCTCCGCCCCATGCCCTCCCGAGCCCCGCCCTCCCGAGCACCGGCCCCCCACCCGAGCCGCGGGGGGGGAAGAAGAGAGAGAGCTGCCGCTCCTCCGGTCGATGTGTTGCGGGCCGACCCCTGATGAGCGCCCAATCAGCTGAGCCCGAGCCCCGAGGTGATCGCAACTCACCTCCCGCTAGGCTCCCTCCCGCCCTGCCAGCCTTTACCAAAATGGCGACGATGGCTACGCTCGGCCCAGTCCCGCGACGCCAGCCTTTACCAAGATGGCGGTGACTGCAGGGCGGGCCCAGTGGGAGGGGTGGTGCCTAGCTCGGGCGTGGCTGGGCAACAGAGGCCCAGGCTTCCAGGCCTGCAAAAATGGTGAAAGATAGGAAAATTATAGAGGTTAGTGAAAAGATTTACAAAATAATTAACTTTTTTTAAAAACAATTTGTGTTTTAAAAGCAACTTTTTTTTGCTGGAAATGTAGATTTGAAAAGAAACATGCAGAAAGTGGGAAAAAAAATAAACTTACGAATCAAGATGGCTGACACTCACCTCAGTTCAGAATGATAAGGCCCGCCCACACATGCACCGATTGGCCAACCGTCAGGTCACTGAACTGTAGGATTGGTCAATCATCATGTCACTCAACTCTAGGATGGCCCGCCCGCGCACACAATGAACCCCGCACACACAATGAAACCCCGCACTCGATGCTAATGAGCGGATAATGAGCAGAATTTTGAACGTTTTTTGGATACCGTCGGCACAATTTTTGTCCGACCAAAAAGTAAATACACCTACAAGAGTCCCCTAATGATGAGCTTTCTTTTGATACAACATATGTGTAGGTACGCTCTATAACGTTTGATTGTATAGCCGGACAGACAGAGAGACAGACAGAGAGACAGACAGAGAGACAGAGAGAGAGACAGAGAGAGAGACTTTATATATATAGAAGATAAGACGCTGTGGTCTTAAATGGACACACTCCACCTTTAACAAAGCTTGTGCATGGCTTAGGTGTCAGACGTGGCTCAGTGGGCAGAACTCTCACCTCTGAGGCAAAATGGTTGTGGGTTCACTGAGGGAGTACTGCACTGCCCAAGGTGTCAACTTTCAGATGAGATGTTAAACCGAGGTCCTGTCTGCCCTCCCAAGTGGATCTCATGGCTCGATTTGAAGAAGAGCAGGGGTGTTCCCCCAGTGTCCTGCCCAATGTTTACCACTAACAAAACATTATCTGGTCATTACCTCATTGCTGTTTGTGGGATCTTGCTGTGTGCAAATTGGCTGCTGCGTTTCCTACATTACAACGGTGACTACACTTCAAAAGTACTTAATTGGCTGTAAAGCGCTTTGGGACATCCTGGGGCCATGAACAGAGCTGTATCTTTCATTGTTTCTTGATGTAACACTCCTCATAAAATAGCACATCATCTGAATTACTGCAAGCCCTTCCATGGACAATGCACTAGTCCTGCCCACAGCTCACACTTCCTGTCACCCTTATCCCGCCACACTTCCTCTTCAACTTTTTCTTCATACTTTGTTGATTGGTTCAAAGTAAACAGTAGCAATTGAGATCGGAAGAGGTAGGGAATGAACAAATCAATATCGAGGAAATCAGTGAATAAATCAGACTCCACTAAGGAATTACAAAAACTACCAATCTCGAATGACCAATCAGGGGAACCGTTGAATAAAAGGAGAAAGTGAACCAATCATTTCACTCACCTACCATACCTTCTTAATAACTGAAATTTCTAATCTCCAAATAATACTTTTAACACATTTAAAATGTGACAAATTACAATAACATTATTAAATGTAACCATATAATTCTCATTTGTGTCTTTCAGCATTTCAATAATGCTTTTTAACTTCAAGGCTTGGAGTTCTCAAATTCCCACACCTGTGATTAGTTTCCTGGTGCAGACAGATGTGTGCAGAATGCAGAATCACCCGACAGGCTAGACTGACTCTCTCTGTAAAACTCGCTGGGTGTATCCTCACTTTCACCGCCAGCCAGAACACAGCCCAATGTACCCCGCCCGATTTACCCCCCGCCCGATTTACACCCCGCCCGATTTACACTCCGCCCGATTTACACTCCGCCCAATGTACACCCCGCCCAATGTACACCCCGCCCGATTTACCCCCCGCCCGATTTACACTCCGCCCAATGTACACCCCGCCCAATGTACACCCCGCCCGATTTACCCCCCGCCCGATTTACACTCCGCCCAATGTACACCCCGCCCGATTTACACCCCGCCCGATTTACACCGCCCAATGTACACCGCCCAATGTACACCCCGCCCGATTTACACCGCCCGCCCGATTTACACCGCCCGCCCGATTTACACTCCGCCCAATGTACACCCCGCCCGCCCGATTTACACTCCGCCCAATGTACCCCGCCCGATTTACACCCCGCCCAATGTACACTCCGCCCAATGTACCCCGCCCGATTTACACCCCGCCCAATGTACACTCCGCCCAATGTACACCCCGCCCAATGTACCCCGCCCAATGTACACTCCGCCCGATTTACACTCCGCCCGATTTACACTCCGCCCAATGTACACTCCGCCCAATGTACACCCCGCCCAATGTACCCCGCCCAATGTACACTCCGCCCGATTTACACTCCGCCCGATTTACACTCCGCCCAATGTACACCCCGCCCAATTTACACTCCGCCCAATGTACCCCGCCCGATTTACACCCCGCCCAATGTACACCGCCCAATGTACACTCCGCCCGATTTACACTCCGCCCGATTTACACTCCGCCCAATGTACACCCCGCCCGATTTACACTCCGCCCGATTTACACTCCGCCCGATTTACACTCCGCCCGATTTACACTCCGCCCAATGTACACCCCGCCCGATTTACACTCCGCCCGATTTACACCCCGCCCGATTTACACTCCGCCCGATTTACACTCCGCCCGATTTACACTCCGCCCGATTTACACTCCGCCCAATGTACACTCCGCCCGATTTACACTCCGCCCGATTTACACTCCGCCCGATTTACACTCCGCCCAATGTACACCCCGCCCGATTTACACTCCGCCCAATGTACACCCCGCCCGATTTACACCGCCCGCCCGATTTACACTCCGCCCAATGTACACTCCGCCCAATGTACCCCGCCCGATTTACACTCCGCCCGATTTACACTCCGCCCGATTTACACTCCGCCCGATTTACACTCCGCCCGATTTACACTCCGCCCAATGTACACCCCGCCCGCCCAATGTACACCCCGCCCGCCCAATGTACACCCCGCCCAATGTACCCCGCCCGATTTACACCGCCCGATTTACACCGCCCAATGTACACCCCGCCCAATGTACCCCGCCCGATTTACACTCCGCCCAATGTACCCCGCCCAATTTACACCGCCCGATTTACACCCCGCCCGATTTACACTCCGCCCAATGTACCCCGCCCGATTTACACTCCGCCCAATGTACCCCGCCCAATTTACACCGCCCGATTTACACCCCGCCCGATTTACCCCGCCCGATTTACACTCCGCCCAATGTACCCCGCCCGATTTACCCCGCCCGATTTACACTCCGCCCAATTTACACCGCCCGATTTACACCCCGCCCGATTTACACTCCGCCCGATTTACACCCCGCCCGATTTACACCCCGCCCGATTTACACTCCGCCCAATTTACACCGCCCGATTTACACCCCGCCCGATTTACACTCCGCCCGATTTACACCCCGCCCGATTTACACCCCGCCCGATTTACACTCCGCCCGATTTACACCCCGCCCGATTTACACCCCGCCCGATTTACACCCCGCCCGATTTACACTCCGCCCAATGTACACCCCGCCCGATTTACACCCCGCCCGATTTACACCCCGCCCGATTTACACTCCGCCCAATGTACCCCGCCCGATTTACACTCCGCCCGATTTACACTCCGCCCGATTTACACCCCGCCCGATTTACACTCCGCCCGATTTACACCCCGCCCGATTTACACTCCGCCCAATGTACCCCGCCCGATTTACACTCCGCCCGATTTACACTCCGCCCAATGTACACCCCGCCCGATTTACACTCCGCCCGATTTACACTCCGCCCGATTTACACTCCGCCCGATTTACACCCCGCCCGATTTACACTCCGCCCAATGTACACCCCGCCCAATGTACCCCGCCCGATTTACACTCCGCCCAATTTACACCCCGCCCGATTTACACCCCGCCCGATTTACACCCCGCCCGATTTACACCCCGCCCGATTTACACCCCGCCCGATTTACACCGCCCGATTTACACTCCGCCCGATTTACACCCCGCCCGATTTACACCGCCCGATTTACACTCCGCCCGATTTACACCCCGCCCGATTTACACTCCGCCCGATTTACACCCCGCCCGATTTACACCCCGCCCGATTTACACCGCCCGATTTACACTCCGCCCGATTTACACCGCCCGATTTACACCGCCCAATGTACACCGCCCGATTTACACCCCACCCGATTTACACCGCCCGATTTACACCGCCCAATGTACACCGCCCGATTTACCCCGCCCGATTTACCCCGCCCGATTTACACCGCCCGATTTACACCACCCGATTTACACCGCCCAATGTACACCGCCCGATTTACACCGCCCGATTTACCCCGCCCGATTTACACCCCGCCCGATTTACACTCCGCCCGATTTACACCGCCCGATTTACACCCCACCCGATTTACACCGCCCGATTTACACTCCGCCCGATTTACACCCCACCCGATTTACACCGCCCGATTTACCCCGCCCGATTTACCCCGCCCGATTTACACCGCCCGATTTACACCGCCCGATTTACACCGCCCGATTTACACCGCCCGATTTACACCGCCCAATGTACACCGCCCGATTTACACCGCCCGATTTACACCGCCCGATTTACACCGCCCAATGTACACCCCGCCCAATGTACACCCCGCCCGATTTACACCGCCCAATGTACACCCCGCCCGATTTACACCCCACCCGATTTACACCCCGCCCGATTTACACCGCCCGATTTACACCCCGCCCGATATACACCACCCGATTTACACCCCGCCCGATTTACACCCCGCCCGATTTACACCGCCCGATTTACACCCCGCCCAATTTACACCCCGCCCGATTTACACCCCGCCCGATTTACACCCCGCCCGATTTACACCCCGCCCGATTTATACTCCGCCCAATGTACACCCCGCCCGATTTACACCCCACCCGATTTACACCCCGCCCGATTTATACTCCGCCCAATGTACACCCCGCCCGATTTACACCCCACCCGATTTACACCCCGCCCGATTTACACCGCCCGATTTACACCCCGCCCGATATACACCACCCGATTTACACCCCGCCCGATTTACACCCCGCCCAATTTACACCACCCGATTTACACCCCGCCCGATTTACACCCCGCCCGATTTACACCACCCGATTTACACTACCCGATTTACACCCCGCCCGATTTACACCCCGCCCGATTTACACTACCCGATTTACACTACCCGATTTACACCCCGCCGGATTTACACTACCCGATTTACACTACCCGATTTACACCCCGCCCGATTTACACTACCCGATTTACTCTCCATCCAATTTACACTCCGTCCGATTTACACTACCCGATTTACACCCCGCCGGATTTACACTACCCGATTTACACTACCCGATTTACACCCCGCCCGATTTACACTACCCGATTTACTCTCCATCCAATTTACACTCCGTCCGATTTACACTACCCGATTTACACTACCCGATTTACACCCCGCCCGATTTACACCCCGCCCGATTTACACCACCCGATTTACACTACCCGATTTACTCTCCATCCAATTTACACTCCGTCCGATTTACACTACCCGATTTACACTACCCGATTTACACCCCGCCCGATTTACACCCCGCCCGATTTACACCACCCGATTTACACTACCCGATTTACACCACCCGATTTACACCACCCGATTTACACCCCGCCCGATTTACACCACCCGATTTACACTACCCGATTTACACCACCCGATTTACACTACCCGATTTACACCCCGCCCGATTTACACTCCGTCCGATTTACTCTCCATCCAATTTACACCCCGCCCGATTTACACCCGGCCCGATTTACACCCCGCCCGATTTACTCTCCGTCCGATTTACACTCCGTCCGATTTACACCCCGCCCGATTTACTCTCCGCCCGATTTACACTCCGTCCGATTTACTCTCCATCCAATTTACTCTCCGTCCGATTTATACTCCGTCCGATTTACACTCCGTCCGATTTACACTCCATCCGATTTACTCTCCGTCCGATTTACACTCCGTCCGATTTTCACTCGATCCGATTTACTCTCCGTCCGATTTACTCTCCGTCCGATTTACTCTCCGTCCGATTTACACTCCGTCCGATTTACTCACCGTCCGATTTATTCTCTGTCCGATTTACACACAGTCCGATTTACCCTCCGTCCAATTTACACCGCGTCCAATATACAAACCCGATTTACACTTCATCCAATTTACACCCCGTCCAATTTACACTCTGTTCGATTTTCACTCGATCCGATTTACTCCCGGTCCGATTTACTCCCGGTCCGATTTAAACTCCGTCCGATTTACTCCCCGTCCGAAGTTACACTCCGTCCGATTTATACCCAGTCTGATTTACACGCCATCTGATTTGTTCTCAGTCCGATTTACACTCCGTCTGATTTACACTCCATCCGATTTACTCCCCGTCCGATTTACAGTCCGTCTGATTTACTCTCCATCCGATTTACACTCCGACCGATTTACACCCATCCCATTTACACCCTGTTCCAATTACACGCGGTCCGATTTACTCTCAGTCCGATTAAACTCCGTCCGATTTGCTCACCGTCCGATTTACACTCGTTATCATTTACACCCCGTCCAATTTAGTCTCCCTCCGATTTACTCTCCGTCCGATTTACTCTCCGTCCGATTTACTCTCCGTCCGATTTATTCCCCGTCCGATTTACTCTCCGTCCGATTTACTCAGCGTCCGATTTATTCCCCGTCCGATTTACACACCGTCCGATTTACTCTCCGTCTGAATTACTCTCCGTCCGATTTACACTCCGTCTGATTTAATCTCTGTACGATTTATACCCGGTCCGATTTACACTCCATCTGATTTACAACTGGTCTGATTTACACTCCTTCTGATTTACTCTCCGTCCGATTTACACTCTTTCCGATTTACTCCCCATCCGATTTACTCACCATCCGATTTACATACCGTTCGATTTGCAGTCCGTCCGATTTACACTCCGTCCGATTTATTCTCCGACTGAATTACTCACCGTCCGATTTACACCCCGTCTGATTTATTCTCCGTCTGATTTACACTCCGTCCGATTTACTCTCCATCCGATTTACACTCCGTCCAATTTACAATCCGTGCAATTTAAACGCCGTCCAATTTACACCCCGTCCAATTTACTCTCCATCAGATTTACACACAGTCCGATTTAATCTCCGTCTGAATTACTCACCGTCCGATTAATCTCCGTCCGATTTGCTTAGCGTCCGATTGACACTCCGTCCGAATTACACTCCGTCCGATTTATTCTCTGTCCGATTTACACACAGTCCGATTTACTCTCCGTCCAATTTACACCGCGTCCAATATACAAACCCGATTTACACTTCATCCAATTTACACCCCGTCCGATTTACACTCCGTCGGATTTACACCCATCCCAGTTACACCCTGTCCCATTTACACGCTGTCCGATTTACTCTCCGTCCAAATAATCTCCGTCCGATTTACTCTCCATCCGATTTACACACCGTTCGATTTGCAGTCCGTCCGATTTACACTCCGTCCGATTTACTCTCCATCTGAATTACTCACCGTCCGATTTACTCTCCGTCCGATTTACTCAGCGTCCGATTTACTCTCCGTCCGATTTACACTCCGTCCGACTTACACACCGTCCGATTTACACTCCGTCCGATTTACACTCTGTCCGATTTACACTCCGTCCAATTTACACTCCGTCCGATTTACACACCGTCCGATTTACACACCGTCCGATTTACACTCCGTCCGATTTACACTCCGTCCGATTTACACACCGTCCGATTTACACACCGTCCGATTTACACTCCGTCCGATTTACACACCGTCCGATTTAAACTCCGTCCAATTTACTCTCCGTTCGATTTACACTCCGTCCGATTTACACTCCGTCCAAATAATCTCCGTCCGATTTACTCTCCATCCGATTTACACACCGTTCGATTTGCAGTCCATCCGATTTACACTCCGTCCGATTTACTCTCCATCTGAATTACTCACCGTCCGATTTACTCTCCGTCCGATTTACTCAGCGTCCGATTTACTCTCCGTCCGATTTACACTCCGTCCGATTTACACTCCGTCCGATTTACACTCCGTCCGATTTACTCTCCGTCCGATTTACTCAGCGTCCGATTTACACACCGTCCGATTTACACACCGTCCGATTTACACTCCATCCGATTTAAACTCCGTCCGATTTACTCTCCGTTCGATTTACACTCCATCCGATTTAAACTCCGTCTAATTTACACTCCGTTCGATTTACACTCCGTCTGATTTACTCTCCGTTCGATTTACACTCCGTCCGATTTACACTCCGTCTGATTTACTCTCCGTTCGATTTACACTCCGTCCGATTTACTCTCCGTCCGATTTACTCTCCGTCCGATTTACACTCCGTCTGATTTACACTCCGTCTGATTTACACTCCGTCCAATTTAGTCTCCGCCCGATTTACACTCCGTCCAATTTACAATCTGTGCAATTTAAACACCGTCCGATTTACGCTCCGTCCGATTGACTATCCGTCTGAATTACTCACCGTCCGATTAATCTCTGTCCGATTTGCTTAGCGTCCGATTTACACTCCATCCGAATTACACTCTGTCCGATTTATTCTCTGTCCGATTTACACACAGTCCGATTTACACTTCATCCAATTTACACCCCGTCCGATTTATACCCCATCCGAATTACACCCCGTCCAATTTACACTCTGTCCGATTTTCACTCCATCCGATTTACTCCCGGTCCGATTTACTCCCGGTCCGATTTACTCTCGGTCCGATTTACACTCTGTCCGATTTACTCCCCGTCTGAAGTTACACTCCGTCCGAGTTATACCCAGTCTGATTTACACGCCATCTGATTTGTTCTCAGTCCGATTTACACTCCGTCCGATTTACACTCCATCCGATTTACACTCCATCCGATTTACTCCCCGTCCGATTTACAGTCCGTCCGATTTACTCTCCGTCCGATTTACGCTCCGTCCAATTTACACCCATCCCATTTACACCCTGTTCCAATTACACGCGGTCCGATTTACTCTCAGTCCGATTAAACTCCGTCCGATTTACTCTCCATCCGAATTACACTCTGTTCGATTTACACTCCGTCCGATTTACTCTCCGTCCGCTTAATCTCCATCCGATTTGCTCACCGTCCGATTTACACTCATTCTCATTTACACCCCGTCCAATTTAGTCTCCGTCCGATTTACTCTCCGTCCGATTTACTCAGCGTCTGATTTACTCTCCGTCCGATTTATTCCCTGTCCGATTTACTCTCCGTCCGATTTACTCAGCGTCCGATTTATTCTCCGTCCGATTTACACTCTGTCCGATTTATTCCCCGTCCGATTTACACACCGTCCGATTTACTCTCCGTCTGAATTACTCTCCGTCCGATTTACACTCCGTCTGATTTAATCTCTGTACGATTTATACCCGGTCCGATTTACACTCCATCTGATTTACAACTGGTCTGATTTACACTCCTTCCGATTTACTCTCCGTCCGATTTACACTCTTTCCGATTTACTCCCCATCCGATTTACTCACCATCTGATTTACATACCGTTCGATTTGCAGTCCGTCCGATTTACACTCCGTCCGATTTATTCTCCGACTGAATTACTCACCGTCCAATTTACACCCCGTCTGATTTATTCCCCGTCCGATTTACTCTCCGTCCGATTTACTCAGCGTCCGATTTACTCTCCGTCCAATTTACATTCTGTCCGATTTACACACAGTCCGATTTACTCTCCGCCCGATATACACCACCCGATTTACACCCCGCCCGATTTACACCCCGCCCGATTTACACCACCCGATTTACACCCCGCCCGATTTACACCCCGCCCGATTTACACTACCCGATTTACACCCCGCCCGATTTACACCCCGCCCGATTTACACCCCGCCCGATTTACACCCCGCCCGATTTATACTCCGCCCAATGTACACCCCGCCCGATTTACACCCCACCCGATTTACACCCCGCCCGATTTACACCGCCCGATTTACACCCCGCCCGATATACACCACCCGATTTACACCCCGCCCGATTTACACCCCGCCCAATTTACACCACCCGATTTACACCCCGCCCGATTTACACCCCGCCCGATTTACACTACCCGATTTACACCCCGCCCGATTTACACCCCGCCCGATTTACACCACCCGATTTACACTACCCGATTTACACCCCGCCCGATTTACACCCCGCCCGATTTACACTACCCGATTTACACTACCCGATTTACACCCCGCCGGATTTACACTACCCGATTTACACTACCCGATTTACACCCCGCCCGATTTACACTACCCGATTTACTCTCCATCCAATTTACACTCCGTCCGATTTACACTACCCGATTTACACTACCCGATTTACACCCCGCCCGATTTACACCCCGCCCGATTTACACCACCCGATTTACACTACCCGATTTACTCTCCATCCAATTTACACTCCGTCCGATTTACACTACCCGATTTACACTACCCGATTTACACTACCCGATTTACACCCCGCCCGATTTACACCCCGCCCGATTTACACCACCCGATTTACACTACCCGATTTACACCACCCGATTTACACCACCCGATTTACACCCCGCCCGATTTACACCACCCGATTTACACTACCCGATTTACACCACCCGATTTACACTACCCGATTTACACCCCGCCCGATTTACACTCCGTCCGATTTACTCTCCATCCAATTTACACCCCGCCCGATTTACACCCGGCCCGATTTACACCCCGCCCGATTTACTCTCCGTCCGATTTACACTCCGTCCGATTTACACCCCGCCCGATTTACTCTCCGCCCGATTTACACTCCGTCCGATTTACTCTCCATCCAATTTACTCTCCGTCCGATTTATACTCCGTCCGATTTACACTCCGTCCGATTTACACTCCATCCGATTTACTCTCCGTCCGATTTACACTCCGTCCGATTTTCACTCGATCCGATTTACTCTCCGTCCGATTTACTCTCCGTCCGATTTACTCTCCGTCCGATTTACACTCCGTCCGATTTACTCACCGTCCGATTTATTCTCTGTCCGATTTACACACAGTCCGATTTACCCTCCGTCCAATTTACACCGCGTCCAATATACAAACCCGATTTACACTTCATCCAATTTACACCCCGTCCAATTTACACTCTGTTCGATTTTCACTCGATCCGATTTACTCCCGGTCCGATTTACTCCCGGTCCGATTTAAACTCCGTCCGATTTACTCCCCGTCCGAAGTTACACTCCGTCCGATTTATACCCAGTCTGATTTACACGCCATCTGATTTGTTCTCAGTCCGATTTACACTCCGTCTGATTTACACTCCATCCGATTTACTCCCCGTCCGATTTACAGTCCGTCTGATTTACTCTCCATCCGATTTACACTCCGACCGATTTACACCCATCCCATTTACACCCTGTTCCAATTACACGCGGTCCGATTTACTCTCAGTCCGATTAAACTCCGTCCGATTTGCTCACCGTCCGATTTACACTCGTTATCATTTACACCCCGTCCAATTTAGTCTCCCTCCGATTTACTCTCCGTCCGATTTACTCTCCGTCCGATTTACTCTCCGTCCGATTTATTCCCCGTCCGATTTACTCTCCGTCCGATTTACTCAGCGTCCGATTTATTCCCCGTCCGATTTACACACCGTCCGATTTACTCTCCGTCTGAATTACTCTCCGTCCGATTTACACTCCGTCTGATTTAATCTCTGTACGATTTATACCCGGTCCGATTTACACTCCATCTGATTTACAACTGGTCTGATTTACACTCCTTCTGATTTACTCTCCGTCCGATTTACACTCTTTCCGATTTACTCCCCATCCGATTTACTCACCATCCGATTTACATACCGTTCGATTTGCAGTCCGTCCGATTTACACTCCGTCCGATTTATTCTCCGACTGAATTACTCACCGTCCGATTTACACCCCGTCTGATTTATTCTCCGTCTGATTTACACTCCGTCCGATTTACTCTCCATCCGATTTACACTCCGTCCAATTTACAATCCGTGCAATTTAAACGCCGTCCAATTTACACCCCGTCCAATTTACTCTCCATCAGATTTACACACAGTCCGATTTAATCTCCGTCTGAATTACTCACCGTCCGATTAATCTCCGTCCGATTTGCTTAGCGTCCGATTGACACTCCGTCCGAATTACACTCCGTCCGATTTATTCTCTGTCCGATTTACACACAGTCCGATTTACTCTCCGTCCAATTTACACCGCGTCCAATATACAAACCCGATTTACACTTCATCCAATTTACACCCCGTCCGATTTACACTCCGTCGGATTTACACCCATCCCAGTTACACCCTGTCCCATTTACACGCTGTCCGATTTACTCTCCGTCCAAATAATCTCCGTCCGATTTACTCTCCATCCGATTTACACACCGTTCGATTTGCAGTCCGTCCGATTTACACTCCGTCCGATTTACTCTCCATCTGAATTACTCACCGTCCGATTTACTCTCCGTCCGATTTACTCAGCGTCCGATTTACTCTCCGTCCGATTTACACTCCGTCCGACTTACACACCGTCCGATTTACACTCCGTCCGATTTACACTCTGTCCGATTTACACTCCGTCCAATTTACACTCCGTCCGATTTACACACCGTCCGATTTACACACCGTCCGATTTACACTCCGTCCGATTTACACTCCGTCCGATTTACACACCGTCCGATTTACACACCGTCCGATTTACACTCCGTCCGATTTACACACCGTCCGATTTAAACTCCGTCCAATTTACTCTCCGTTCGATTTACACTCCGTCCGATTTACACTCCGTCCAAATAATCTCCGTCCGATTTACTCTCCATCCGATTTACACACCGTTCGATTTGCAGTCCATCCGATTTACACTCCGTCCGATTTACTCTCCATCTGAATTACTCACCGTCCGATTTACTCTCCGTCCGATTTACTCAGCGTCCGATTTACTCTCCGTCCGATTTACACTCCGTCCGATTTACACTCCGTCCGATTTACACTCCGTCCGATTTACTCTCCGTCCGATTTACTCAGCGTCCGATTTACACACCGTCCGATTTACACACCGTCCGATTTACACTCCATCCGATTTAAACTCCGTCCGATTTACTCTCCGTTCGATTTACACTCCATCCGATTTAAACTCCGTCTAATTTACACTCCGTTCGATTTACACTCCGTCTGATTTACTCTCCGTTCGATTTACACTCCGTCCGATTTACACTCCGTCTGATTTACTCTCCGTTCGATTTACACTCCGTCCGATTTACTCTCCGTCCGATTTACTCTCCGTCCGATTTACACTCCGTCTGATTTACACTCCGTCTGATTTACACTCCGTCCAATTTAGTCTCCGCCCGATTTACACTCCGTCCAATTTACAATCTGTGCAATTTAAACACCGTCCGATTTACGCTCCGTCCGATTGACTATCCGTCTGAATTACTCACCGTCCGATTAATCTCTGTCCGATTTGCTTAGCGTCCGATTTACACTCCATCCGAATTACACTCTGTCCGATTTATTCTCTGTCCGATTTACACACAGTCCGATTTACACTTCATCCAATTTACACCCCGTCCGATTTATACCCCATCCGAATTACACCCCGTCCAATTTACACTCTGTCCGATTTTCACTCCATCCGATTTACTCCCGGTCCGATTTACTCCCGGTCCGATTTACTCTCGGTCCGATTTACACTCTGTCCGATTTACTCCCCGTCTGAAGTTACACTCCGTCCGAGTTATACCCAGTCTGATTTACACGCCATCTGATTTGTTCTCAGTCCGATTTACACTCCGTCCGATTTACACTCCATCCGATTTACACTCCATCCGATTTACTCCCCGTCCGATTTACAGTCCGTCCGATTTACTCTCCGTCCGATTTACGCTCCGTCCAATTTACACCCATCCCATTTACACCCTGTTCCAATTACACGCGGTCCGATTTACTCTCAGTCCGATTAAACTCCGTCCGATTTACTCTCCATCCGAATTACACTCTGTTCGATTTACACTCCGTCCGATTTACTCTCCGTCCGCTTAATCTCCATCCGATTTGCTCACCGTCCGATTTACACTCATTCTCATTTACACCCCGTCCAATTTAGTCTCCGTCCGATTTACTCTCCGTCCGATTTACTCAGCGTCTGATTTACTCTCCGTCCGATTTATTCCCTGTCCGATTTACTCTCCGTCCGATTTACTCAGCGTCCGATTTATTCTCCGTCCGATTTACACTCTGTCCGATTTATTCCCCGTCCGATTTACACACCGTCCGATTTACTCTCCGTCTGAATTACTCTCCGTCCGATTTACACTCCGTCTGATTTAATCTCTGTACGATTTATACCCGGTCCGATTTACACTCCATCTGATTTACAACTGGTCTGATTTACACTCCTTCCGATTTACTCTCCGTCCGATTTACACTCTTTCCGATTTACTCCCCATCCGATTTACTCACCATCTGATTTACATACCGTTCGATTTGCAGTCCGTCCGATTTACACTCCGTCCGATTTATTCTCCGACTGAATTACTCACCGTCCAATTTACACCCCGTCTGATTTATTCCCCGTCCGATTTACTCTCCGTCCGATTTACTCAGCGTCCGATTTACTCTCCGTCCAATTTACATTCTGTCCGATTTACACACAGTCCGATTTACTCTCCGTCCGATTTACACTCTGTCCGATTTACACACCATCCGATTTACACTCCGCCCGATTTACACTCTGTCCGATTTACACTCCGTCCGATTTACACACCGTCCGATTTACACACCGTCCGATTTACACTCCGTCCGATTTACACTCCGTCCGATTTGCACACTGTCCGATTTACACTCCGTCCGATTTACACACCGTCCGATTTACACTCCATCCGATTTAAACTCCGTCCTATTTACTCTCCGTCCGATTTACACTCCGTCCGATTTACATTCCGTCCGATTTACACTCTGTCCGATTTACACACCATCCGATTTACACTCCGCCCGATTTACACTCTGTCCGATTTACACTCCGTCCGATTTACACACCGTCCGATTTACACACCGTCCGATTTACACTCCGTCCGATTTACACTCCACTCCGTCCGATTTGCACACTGTCCGATTTACACTCCGTCCGATTTACACACCGTCCGATTTACACTCCATCCGATTTAAACTCCGTCCTATTTACTCTCCGTCCGATTTACACACCGTCCGATTTACATTCCGTCCGATTTACACACCGTCCGATTTACATTCCATCCGATTTACTCTCCGTGCGTTTTATTCCCCGTCCAATTTACACACCGTCCGATTTAAATTTCCATCTGATTTACGCTCAGTTCGATTTACTCTCTGTCCGATTTACAGCAAGTCCAATTTATTCTCCATCCGATTTATACCCGGTCCGATTTAATCTCCGTTCGATTTACACTCCGTCCGATTTACTCTCCGTCCGATTTACACTCCGTCCGATTTACACTCCGTCCGATTTACTCTCCGCCCGATTTACTCTCAGTCCGATTTACACTCCGTCCGATTTACTCTCGGTCCGATTTACACTCCGTCCGATTTACTCCCCGTCCGAATTACACTTCGTCCGATTTATACCCAGTCCGATTTACACTCCATCTGATTTGTTCTCTGTCCGATTTACACTCCGTCCGATTTACTCCCCGTCCGAATTACACTTCGTCCGATTTACTCTCGGTCCGATTTACACTCAGTCCGATTTACTCCCCGTCCGAATTACACTTCGTCCGATTTATACCCAGTCCGATTTACAGTCCATCTGATTTGTTCTCTGTCCGATTTACATTCCGTCCGATTTACATTCCGTCCGATTTACACTCCGTCCGATTTACACTCCATCCGATTTACTCCCTGTCCGATTTACACTCCATCTGATTTGCACTCCGTCCGATTTACTCCCTCTCCGATTTACACTCCATCTGATTTGTTCTCTGTCCGATTTACATTCTGTCCGATTTACACTCCATCTGATTTACACCCCGTCCGATTTACACTCCGTCCGATTTACATTCCATCCGACTTACTCTCCGTCAGGTTTACACTCCGTCCGATTTACTCCCTGTCCGATTTACACTCCATCCGATTTACATTCCATCCGATTTACACTCCGTCCGATTGACATTCCGTCCGATTTACTCTCCATCCCACTTGCTCTCGGTCCGACTTACACTCCGTCCGATTTACACCCATCCCATTTACACCCTGTTCCAATTACACGCGGTCCGATTTACTCTCAGTCCGATTAATCTCCGTCCGATTTACTCTCCATCCGAATTACACTCCGTCCGATTTACACTCCGTCCGATTTACACTCCGTCAGATTTATACTCCGTCTGAATTACTCACCGTCCGATTAATCTCCATCCGATTTGCTCACCGCCTGATTTACATTCCGTCTCATTTACACCCCGCCCGATTTAGTCTCCGTCCGATTTACTCTCCGTCCAATTTAGTCTCCATCCGATTTACTCTCCATCCGATTTACACTCCGTCCAATTTACAATCCGTGCGATTTAAACTCTGTCCAATTTACACTCCGTCCGATTTACACTCTGTCCGATTTACACTCCGTCAGTTTTACACGCCATGCGATTTAAACTCCGTCCAATTTACTCTCCATCAGATTTACACACAGTCCGATTTACTCTCTGTCTGAATTACTCACCGTCCGATTTACTCTCCGTCCGATTTGCTCAGCGTCCGATTTACACTCCGTCCGATTTGCTCAGCGTCCGATTTACACTCCGTCCGAATTAAACTCCGTCCGATTTATTCTCTGTCCGATTTACACACAGTCCGATTTACTCTCCATCCAATTTACACCGCGTCCAATATACAAACCCGATTTGCACTTCATCCAATTTACACCCCGTCCGATTTATACCCCATCCGAATTACACCCCGTCCAATTTACACTCCGTCCGATTTTCACTCGATCCGATTTACTCCCGGTCCGATTTACACCCTGTCCCATTTACACTCTGTCTGATTTACTCTCCGTCCGATTTACACTCCTTCCGATTTACACTCCATCTGATTTACACTCCGTTCGATTTACACTCCGTTCGATTTGCACTCCGTCCGATTTACACTCCATCTGATTTAATCTCTGTACGATTTACACACAGTCCGATTTACTCTCCGTCCGATTTATACCCGGTCCGATTTACACTCCATCTGATTTACAACCGGTCTGATTTACACTCCTTCTGATTTACTCCCCATCCGATTTACACTCCGTCCGATTTACTCTCTGTCCGAATTAATCTCCATCCCATTTACTCTCCGTCCGATTTACACACCGTCCGATTTACACCCATCCCAATTACACCCTGTCCCATTTACATGCTGACTGATTTACTCTCCGTCCAAATAATCTACGTATGATTTACTCTCTATCCGATTTACACACCGTTCGATTTGCAGTCCGTCCGATTTACACCCGTCCCATTTTCACCCTGTCCCATTTACACGCTGTTGGATTTACTCTCCATCCGATTTACACTCCATCCGATTTACTCTCCATCTGAATTACTCACCGTCCGATTTACTCTCTGTCCGATTTACTCAGCATCCGATTTACTTTCCGTCCGATTTATTCTCCGTCCGATTTACTCCCTGTCCGATTTACTCTCCGTCTGAATTACACTCCGTCCGATTAATCTCCGTTCGATTTCCACTCCATCTGATTTACAATCTGTCCGATTTACTCTCTGTCTGAATTACTCACCATCCGATTTATTCTCCGTCCGATTAATCTCCATCCGATTTACACTCCGTTCGATTTACACGCCGTCCGATTTACACTCCGTTCGATTTACACTCCGTCCGATTTACTCTCCATCCGATTTACACCTGGTCCAATTTAACCTCTGTCCGATTTACTCTCCGTCCGATTTACACTCTTTCCGATTTACTCCCCATCCAATTTTCACTCCGTCCGATTTACTCTCTGTCTGAATTAATCTCCATCCCATTTACTCACCGTCCGATTACACACTGTCTGATTTACACCCATCCCAGTTACACCCTGTCCCATTTACACGCTGTCCGATTTACTCTCCATCCGATTACACACCCTCCGATTTACACCCATCCCAGTTACACCCTGTCCCATTTACACGCTGTCCGATTTACTCTCCGTCCAATTAATCTCCGTCCGATTTACACACCGTTCGATTTGCAGTCCATCCGATTTACACTCCGTCCGATTTACACTCCGTCCGATTTACACCCAGTCCAATTTATTCTCCGTCTGATTTATACCCGGTCCAATTTACAACCAGTCTGATTTAATCTCCGTCCGATTTACACTCCTTCCGATTTACTCTCCGTCCGATTTACACTCCGTCCGATTTACTCTCCGTCCGATTTACAATCCGTGCGATTTACACACCGTCCGATTTACTCTCTGTCTGATTTACACCACGTCCAATATACAAACCCGATTTACACTTCGTCCAATTTACACTCTGTCTGATTTACTCTCCATCCAATTTGCTGTCCGTCCGATTTACACTCCGTCCGATTTACACCCATCCCATTTACACCCTGTCCCATTTACACGCTGTCCGATTTACTCTCCATCCGATTAATCTCCGTCCGATTTACTTTCTATCTGATTTACACTCCGTTCGATTTACACTCCGTCCAATTTACACTCCGCCTGATTTACTCTCTGTCTGAATTACACACCGTCCGATTTACTCACCGTCCGATTAATCTCCATCCGATTTACACTCCGTTCGATTTACACTCTGTCTGATTTAATCTCTGTACAATTTACACACAGTCCGATTTACTCTCCATCCAATTTACTCTCCATCCGATTTACACCTGGTACAATTTAATCTCTGTCCGATTCACTCCCCATCCAATTTGATGTGCCATCAATAACTCAAATACAAGAAGTTAAAGGATTCAACTGAAGGCTTTTAATCGCTAAGAACATTGCACGTCATTCCACATCGGATTCGTCTGGCAGAATGACTCATACAGCTCTTGAGACCTTTATATGACAAAAGACAGGGGCGGAGCCAATACACACAATAGGGGAAAAGGGTGTGGTACACACAATACAATGCAGGTAAAACACAGGGGCTGATGAAGACATATATTTCATCACACGATTTACACTCTGTCCGATTTACTCTCTGTCCGAATTAATCTCCATCCCATTTACTCTCCGTCCGATTTGCACACCGTCCGATTTACACCCATTCCAGTTACACCCTGTCCCATTTACACGCTGTCCGATTTACTCTCCGTCCAAATAATCTACGTACGATTTACTCTCCATCCGATTTACACACCGTTATATTTGCAGTCCGTCCGATTTACACTCCGTCTCATTTACACCCCGTCCGATTTCCACTCCATCCCATTTACTCTCCGTCCAAATAATCTATGTACGATTTACTCTCCATCCAATTTACACACCTTTCGATTTGCAGTCCGTCCGATTTACTCTCCGTCCAATTAATCTCCGTCCGATTTACACACCGTCCGATTCACACTCCGTCCGATTTACGCTCCGTCTTAATTACTCACCGTCTGATTTACTCTCCATCCGATTTACACCTGGTCTGATTTACTCTCCGTCCAATTAATCTCCGTCCGATTTACACACCGTCCGATTCACACTCCGTCCGATTTACGCTCCGTCTTAATTACTCACCGTCCGATTTAAACTCCGTCCGATTTACACCCATCCCATTTACACGCTGTCCCATTTACTCTCCGTCCGATTAATCTCCGTCCGATTTACACTCCGTCCGATTTACACTCCGTCTGATTTACACTCCGTCCGATTTACTCTCCCTCCGATTTACACACCGTCCGATTTACACTCCGTCCAATTTACTCTCTGTCTGAATTACTCACCGTCCGATTTACTCTCCGTCCGATTTACTCTCCGTCCGATTTACACTCCGTCCGATTTACACCCATCCCATTTACACGCTGTCCCATTTACTCTCCGTCCGATTAATCTCCGTCCGATTTACACTCCGTCCGATTTACACTCCGTCCGATTTACTCTCCGTCCGATTTATTCTCCGTCCGATTTATCCCACGTCCGATTTACACTCTGTCTGATTTACTCTCCATCCGATTTACTCTCTGTCCGAATTAATCTCCATCTGATTTACTCTCCATCTGATTTACTCTCTGTCCGAATTAATCTCCGTCCGATTTACTCTCCATCCGATTTACACCCAGTCCAATTTATTCTCCGTCTTATTTTTACCCGGTCCGATTTACAACCGGTCTGATTTGCACTCTGTCCGATTTACTCTCCGTCCGATTTACACTCCGTCCAATTTGCTCTCCGTCCGATTTACCCTCAGTCTGATTAATCTCTGTCCGATTTACACTCCGTCTGATTTACACCCATCCCATTTACACCCTGTCCCATTTACACGCTGTCCAATTTACACTCCGTCCGATTTACTCTCCATCCGATTTACTCGCCGTCCGATTTACACTCCTTCCAATTTACACTCCGTCTGATTTACACCCTGTCCCATTTAACACGCTGTCTGATTTACTCTCCGTCCGATTTACACTCCGTCTAAATTACTCACCATCCGATTTACACTCCGTCCAATTTACACTCGGTCCGATTTACTCTCTATCCGATTTACACTCCGTCTGATTTACACCCCATCCGATTTATTCCCCGTCCGATTTACACTTCATCCCATTTAAAACCGGTCTGATTTACACTTCTTCCGATTTACTCTCCATCCGACTTACACCTGGTCCGATTTAATCTCTGTCCGATTTACACTCCGCTCGATTTACTCTCCGTCCGATTTACTCAGCGTCCGATTTACACACTGCCCGATTTACTCAGCGTCCGATTTACTCTCCGTCCGATTTACTCAGCGTCCGATTTACACACTGCCCGATTTACTCAGCGTCCGATTTACTCTCCGTCCGATTTACTCAGCGTCCGATTTACACACTGCCCGATTTACTCTCCATCCGATTTACACACTGCCCGATTTACTCAGCGTCCGATTTACACACTGCCCGTTTTACTCTCCATCCGATTTACACACTGCCCGATTTACTCAGCGTCCGATTTACACACTGCCCGATTTACTCTCCATCCGATTTACACACTGCCCGATTTACTCAGCGTCCGATTTACTCTCCGTCCGATTTACTCAGCGTCCGATTTACACACTGCCCGATTTACTCAGCGTCCGGTTTTCAATCCATCCGAATTACACTCCTGTAGGAACGGAGGTTCCTATCTGAATAAAGTATTCGACTCGATGAATCAAATCAACAGGTTTTAATGAACAACGAAGTTAGCAGGGAAACTACACGAGAAACGGTACACAGGTCTATACAGCTTGCTGGGCACTCGACGACTACTGGAAGATTCTGGAAGCTGATGTCATGACATCATCACGTTCTTCGCGCGACTGGTGGTCACGTGAGCAGCGTCATGACATCATCACGTGGAGTGCAGGAAAACACCATACAGTACAGTTAACAGGCAGTTTAAAGGTGCAGTCCACGGTTGCACTACACTGTAGTTAAAGGGATTATTACTAATTGTTCTGAGACCCTTGGTGGCTCCGCCACAGGTGCCCCCCCAGAATCCACTTTAACAGACATTGTCAACCGAGTAGGAGGCTGAATGATCCTGGCCGAACGGCTGCGAAACTCAGGCAGCGGAAACGCGGCATTACTCGAAGAACCAGTGCCGGATTGCAACAGAAGCGGCGTCTTGGTCGAGGCAGAAATGGTGGTCAGAGGTGTAGGTGCGTCGGAGGCCGAATCGGGCTGTTCGACGGTGGGTTGATGCACAGCTGGTCTGGTGGCTAATGGCGGTCGGCCACGGCGAGGCGGTTGGGCAGCCACAACAGGCTCAGTCCGATCCAGGTGGGCTGGTTTGAGCCGGTCGATAGAGACAGTATCAGACTTTCACCAACTTCGACTGTGAAGAACTTTTCCCCTGATGCGATGACACGAAAAGGTCCGGTATACGGTGGCTTGAGTGGGTCTCTGTGACCGTCTTGTCGAATAAAGACATAGTCCGAACTCATGAGCTCAGTCGGAACGTGCGGCCTCTGCAGGTCATGGTGCGAGGTTGGGATGGGCCGGAAATTCCTAGCCGCCTCCTGATGCAACAGGAGCTGTTGAGCTGCAGACCATGGTTCGGTGTGTGGAGGGAGGAAGTCACCTGGCACTCTGAGTGTCTGGCCATAAACCAGCTCAGCCGATGAAGACTGAAGATCCTCCTTTGGTGCTGTCCGGAGGCCTAGCATCACCCATGGGAGCCTGTCCACCCAGTTGGGTCCTCGCAGGCTGGCACGGAGGGACGCTTTGAGGGACCGATGAAACCTTTCGCACAGGCCATTCGCCTGCGGATGGTATGCGGTGGTACGGTGCAGCTTGGTACCCAGGCCTTGTGCCACTGCGTTCCACAGCTCTGAGGTGAATTGCGGACCGCGGTCCGAGGAAATGTCCGATGGCACCCCAAAACGAGCTACCCACGACGAAAGAAATGCCCTGGCTACGTCAGCTGCGGTGGTGGCGGCCAAGGGAATCGCCTCTGGCCACCTGGTGGTCCGGTCTACGACTGTCAGGAGGTGTGTGAATCCACGTGAGCCGGGAAGGGGGCCTACTAAATCCACGTGAACGTGGTTGAAACGGCGCTCAGGCACCAGGAAGTTTGCCAGCGGGGCCTTGACGTGACGGTGAACTTTGGACTTTTGGCAATCGACGCAATTGTTTGTCCAGTCCCGGACGTCCAAATGCATGCCTTTCCAAACGAATTTGCGGGACAGTTGCCGTTGAGAAGCCCGCATCCCCGGGTGAGATAACCCGTGGATTGCCTGGAATACCTTCTTGCGCCATTCGACCGGCACGATGGGCCGGGGCACTCCCATGGATGTGTCGCACAGGAGCGTGGTTCCTGCCGCTTGAAACGGCACGTCTGCAACCTGCCAACTGGAAGGCGTGGTCCTAAACGCTTGTACCTCTGGGTCTGCCAGTTGATCCCCTGCCAGTCCGACGAAATCGATGCCCAGGTGGACTGCCTGGACTGGAACCCGGGAAAGGCAATCTGCCACGAGATTATCCTTGCCTGACACGTGCCGCAAATCCGTCGTGAATTCGGATATAAACGTGAGGTGGCGCTGCTGCCGAGCTGACCAAGGCTCCGCCGCTTTGGCCATGGCGAAGGTGAGCGGCTTGTGGTCCACGAAGGCAGTGAACAGGCGGCCTTCTAGGAGGAAACAGAAATGCCTGATGGCCAAAAACAGGGCTAGCAGCTCTCTGTCAAAAGTGCTATACTTTCGCTCGTTCTTGCGCAGTTGGCGGCTGATAAAGGCTAACGGCTGCCAACCCCCGTCGACCCATTGCTCTTGAACTGCTCCGATGGCATAGTCGGAGGCATCCGTAGTGAGGGCCACAGTCGTGCCCGGACGTGGGTGTGCCAGCATAGTTGCGCCTGCCAACGCCGCCTTGGTATCGCGGAATGCCTGGTCCATTTGCAATGTCCAAGTGAGAACATCCTTGCCCGACTTTCCCTTTAGTGCTTCGTACAGCGGTTGCATTAACCGGGCCGCTTTGGGGACGAAACGATGATAAAAATTTACCATCCCCAAGAACTCTTGCAGGGATTTGACCGTGCGAGGCTGCGGGAATGCGGTAACTGCCTCTACCTTGGTGGCTAGTGGGACGGCGCCTTCTGGGGTAATCCTTTGTCCCAGGAAATCAATACTGGATACTCCGAACGTGCATTTGGCCGGATTGACAATAAGGCCGTGTTGGCTGAGCCGGGCGAACAGTGTGCGTAAATGGGCCATGTGAGCTGTCGAATCCTTACTGGCTATGAGGATGTCGTCCAAGTAGACAAAAATGAAGGGCGGGTCCCGTAATACAGAGTCCATCAAACGCTGGACTGCTTGAGCTGCATTTTTCAGACCGAATGGCATGCAGAGGAACTCAAAAAGGCCGAACGGGGTGATGACTGCCGTTTTGGGGACGTCTGGCGGGTGCACCGGAACTTGGTGATATCCACGAACGAGATCCACTTTAGAAAATATAGTGTTTCCAGCCAGATGAGCTGAAAAATCTTGGATGTGGGGAATAGGGTACCTGTCCGGTGTCGTGGCGTCGTTTAAGCGTCTGTAATCCCTGCAAGGATGCCATCCGCCGCCTGGTTTAGGGACTATGTGCAGTGGGGAGGACCAAGGGCTGTCCGAACGCCGGATGATCCCGAGGCGCTCCACGGTCTGGAACTCAGCCTTTGCGGCTGCCAGCTTGTCGGCTTCTAATCGCCGCGCCCAAGCGTAAACTGGTGCTCTGCTCGTGGAGATATGGTGCTCCACCCCGTGCCGTGTGCTTGCAGCTGAAAAAGTGGGCCTGGTGAGCTCTGGGAATTCACCGAGCAGGCGCGTAAAGCCGTCTTGCGACGGAACCGCGCAGGCCACCGACCAGGACACGGCGGTGCTGCGGTGGCAGGGCACTGCGTGGAAAGTGGATGCATTAATGAGTCGGCAGTGTTGGATGTCGACCAGCAGACCGTTGGCGCAGAAAAAATCGGCCCCCAGGATGGCCTGGGAGACCTTGGCTGTAATAAAGTCGCAGACAAAACGTTGACCGGCGAAGGTTAAGTTTACCATCCGTTTCCCGAACATACGCATGACAGCGCCATTTACTGCCACGAGGGAAGGCCTTTGGCTGCCGGATAGTAGGTCCAGCTTTGAAGCCGGGAGGATGCTGCACTGTGAGCCGGTGTCGCACAGGAACCGGCGGCCCGTAACGGAATCTGTAACATAAATGAGTTTGCCCACTGAGCCTGCCGCCATAGCTAACTTGCTGTGCTTTTTAGACCTTGTAATCCGTCCGGGAGGACGCGGGCTTGTTGGAGTTTTTTCTCACGTGGGGGAAAAGCGCCTCGCGGCTGCACAACATTGCTGAGTAACAGTAAATGTCTTGTCTGCCTCTGCAGCGAGTTCAGCACCATCTGTGATGGCAGTGTTGGCCAATGCCGCCTGAACTGGTTCGGGTAGCTGGCAGAGGAAAAGCTCACGGAATAAAAAGCATTGGGGTTCCGCGCCCAACAGCGTGAGCATTTGACTCATCAGCTCTGACGGTTTCGAGTCCCCGAGGCCGGGCATGGAGATAAGCTTACGTGCCCGCTCCGACTTATTAAGATCAAATACCTGTAGCAAACGGGCTTTAAGCGCTTCGTACTTGCCCTCCTCCGGTGGGCTTCCAAGGATGCTGGCGACCCACGAGGCCGTGGCACTGTTGAGAGCGGCAACCACGTAATAATAACGGGTCGCATCCGCTGTGACCTCCCGGAGAGCGAACTGTGCTTCTGCCTGGAAAAACCATGCTGCTGGCTGCTGTTCCCAGAACTGCGGCAGTTTAAAGGTGACGGCGTTCGTGTTCATCCTCGATGAAAGTTGTCCGATGAGATCGGGGTCACCAATGTAGGAACGGAGGCTCCTAGCTGAATAAAGTATTCGACTTGATGAATCAAATCAACAGGTTTTAATGAACAACGAAGTTAGCAGGGAAACTACAGGAGAAACGGTACACAGGTCTATACAGCTTGCTGGGCACTCGACGACTACTGGAAGATTCTGGAAGCTGACATCATGACGTCATCACGTTCTTCACGCCACTGGTGGTCGCGTGAGCAGCATCATGACGTCATCACGTGGAGTGCAGGAAAACACCATACAGTACAGTTAACAGGCAGTTTAAAGGTGCAGTCCGTGGTTGCACTATACTGTAGTTAAAGGGATTATTACTAATTGTTCTGAGACCCTTGGTGGCTCCGCCACACTCCATCCAATTTACAACCGGTCTGATTTACTCTCCATCCAATTTACTCTCCATCCGATTTACACCCCGTCCGATTTAGCCCCCGTCCGATTTACACACCGTCCGATTAAATTCCACCCGATTTACACTCCGTCCGATTTACTCCCCGTCCAATTTATTCCCCGTCCGATTTACACTCCGTCCGATTTACTGTCTGTCCAACTTACACTCCGTCTGATTTACACCTGTCCCATTTACACCCTGCCCCATTAACACGCTGTCCGATTTACTCTCCGTCCCATTAATCGCCGTCCGATTTACTCTCCATCCGATTTACACTCTGTCCGATTAATCTCAGTCCGATTTACTCTCCATCCGATTTACGCTCCATCCGATTAACTCTCCGTCCGATTTACACTCCATCCGATTTACTCTCTGTCCGAATTAATCTCCATCCGATTTACACTCTGTCCGATTTACTCTCCGTCCGATTTACACTCCATCCGATTTATCCTCTGTCTGATTTATACCCGGTCCGATTTACAACCAGTCTGATTTGCAATCTGTCCGATTTACACTCCGTCCAATTTACACTCCGTCCGATTTACTCTCCATTCGATTTACTCTCCGTCAGATTTACACTCAGTCCGATTTACAGTCCATCCGATTTACTCCCAGTCCGATTTACAGTCCATCCGATTTACTCCCAGTCCGATTTATTCTCCATCCGATTTACAACCAGTCTGATTTACACTCTGTCCGATTTATTCTCCATCCGATTTACTCTCCGTCCGATTTACACTCTGTCCGATTTAAACTTCGTCCGATTTACGTTCCGTCCGATTTAAACTTCGTCTGATTTACACTCCGTCTGATTTACATTCCGTCCGATTTATACTCCGTCTGATTAATCTCCATCTGCTTTACTCTCCGTCCGAATTACACTCCATCCAATTTACAACCGGTCTGATTTACACTCCGTCCAATTTACACCCCGTCCGATTTATTCCCCGTCCGATTTACGCTCCGTCCGATTTGCACTCCGTCCGATTTACACACCGTCCGATTTACGTTCCGTCCGATTTAAACTTCGTCCAATTTACACTCCGTCCGATTTACACTCCGTCCGATTTACACTCCGTTCGATTTATTCCCCGTCCGATTTACACACCGTCCGATTAAATTCCGTCCGAATTACACTCCGTCCGATTTACTCCGTCCGATTTAGGCTCCGTCCGATTTACTCCGTCCGATTTAGGCTCCGTCCGATTTACTCTCCGTCTGTTTAATCTCCGTCCGATTTACTCCCCGTCCGATTTACACTCCGTCCGATTTACTCTCCGTCTGATTTACACTCCGTCCGATTTACTCTCCGTCCGATTTACACTCCGTCCGATTTACTCTCTGTCCGATTTACACTCCGTCCGATTTACTCCCTGTCTGATTTACACTCCATCCGATTTACATTCCTTCCGATTTACACACCGTCCGATTGACATTCCGTCCGATTTACTCTCCATCCCACTTGCTCTCGGTCCGACTTACACTCCGTCCGATTTACACCCATCCCATTTACACCCTGTTCCAATTACACGCGGTCCAATTTACTCTCAGTCCGATTAATCTCCGTCCGATTTAATCTCCATCCGAATTACACTCCGTGCGATTTACACTCCGTCAGATTTATACTCCGTCTGAATTACTCACCGTCCGATTTACTCTCCGTCCGATTAATCTCCATCCGATTTGCTCACCGCCCGATTTACACTCCGTCTCATTTACACCCCGTCCGATTTAGTCTCCGTCCGATTTACTCTCTGTCCAATTTAGTCTCCGTCCGATTTACACTCCGTCCGATTTACACTCCGTCCGATTTACACTCCGTCCAATTTACAATCCGTGCGATTTAAACTCTGTCCAATTTACACTCCGTCCGATTTACACTCTGTCCGATTTACACTCCGTCAGTTTTACACGCCATGCGATTTAAACTCCGTCCAATTTACTCTCCATCAGATTTACACACAGTCCGATTTACTCTCTGCCTGAATTACTCACCGTCCGATTTACTCTCCGTCCGATTTGCTCAGCGTCCGATTTACACTCCGTCCGAATTAAACTCCGTCCGATTTATTCTCTGTCCGATTTACACACAGTCCGATTTACTCTCCATCCAATTTACACCGCGTCCAATATACAAACCCAATTTACACTTCATCCAATTTACACCCCGTCCGATTTATACCCCATCCGAATTATACCCCGTCCAATTTACACTCCGTCCGATTTTCACTCGATCCGATTTACTCCCGGTCCGATTTACACCCTGTCCCATTTACACTCTGTCTGATTTACTCTCCGTCCGATTTACACTCCGTCCGATTTACTCTCTGAATTACTCACCGTCCGATTTACTCTCCATCCGATTTACTCTCCGTCCGATTTACACTCCGTCCGATTTACTCTCCGTCCGATTTACACTCCGTCCGATTTACTCTCTGTCCGATTTACACTCCGTCCGATTTACTCCCTGTCCGATTTACACTCCATCCGATTTACATTCCTTCCGATTTACACACCGTCCGATTGACATTCCGTCCGATTTACTCTCCATCCCACTTGCTCTCGGTCCGACTTACACTCCGTCCGATTTACACCCATCCCATTTACACCCTGTTCCAATTACACGCGGTCCAATTTACTCTCAGTCCGATTAATCTCCGTCCGATTTAATCTCCATCCGAATTACACTCCGTGCGATTTACACTCCGTCAGATTTATACTCCGTTTGAATTACTCACCGTCCGATTTACTCTCCGTCCGATTAATCTCCATCCGATTTGCTCACCGCCCGATTTACACTCTGTCTCATTTACACCCCGTCCGATTTAGTCTCCGTCCGATTTACTCTCTGTCCAATTTAGTCTCCGTCGATTTACTCTCCGTCCGATTTACACTCCGTCCAATTTACAATCCGTGCGATTTAAACTCTGTCCAATTTACACTCCGTCCGATTTACACTCTGTCCGATTTACACTCCGTCAGTTTTACACGCCATGCGATTTAAACTCCATCCAATTTACTCTCCATCAGATTTACACACAGTCCGATTTACTCTCTGCCTGAATTACTCACCGTCCGATTTACTCTCCGTCCGATTTGCTCAGCGTCCGATTTACACTCTGTCTGAATTAAACTCCGTCCGATTTATTCTCTGTCCGATTTACACACAGTCCGATTTACTCTCCGTCCAATTTACACCGCGTCCAATATACAAACCCAATTTACACTTCATCCAATTTACACCCCGTCCGATTTATACCCCATCCGAATTACACCCCGTCCAATTTACACTCCGTCCGATTTTCACTCGATCTGATTTACTCCCGGTCCGATTTACACCCTGTCCCATTTACACTCTGTCTGATTTACTCTCCGTCCAATTTACACTCCGTCCGATTTACTCTCTGAATTACTCACCGTCCGATTTACTCACCGTCCGATTTACACTCCGTCCGATTTACACCCATCCCATTTACACGCTGTCCCATTTACTCTCCGTCCGATTAATCTCCGTCCGATTTACACTCTGTCTGATTTACTCTCCATCCGATTTACTCTCTGTCCAAATTAATCACCATCCGATTTACTCTCCATCTGATTTTCTCTCGCTCCGAATTAATCTCCGTCCGATTTACTCTCCGTCCGATTTACACCCAGTCCAATTTATTCTCCGTCTTATTTTTACCCGGTCCGATTTACAACCGGTCTGATTTGCACTCTGTCCGATTTACTCTCCGTCCGATTTACACTCCGTTCAATTTACGCTCCATCTGAATTACTCACCGTCCGATTTACACTCCGTCCAATTTACACTCTGTCCGATATACACTCCGTCCGATTTACACTCCGTCCGATTTACACTCCGTCCGATTTACACACCGTCCAATTAAATTCCGTCCGATTTACACTCCGTCCGATTTACACTCCGTCCGATTAAATTCCGTCCGGTTTACACTCCGTCCGATTTACGCTCCGTCCGATTAATCTCCATCCGATTTGCTCAGTATCCGATTTACGCTCCATCCGATTAACTCTCCGTCCAATTTACACTCCGTCCAATTTACACTCTGTCCGATTTACACTCCGTCCATTTTACTCTCCGTCCGATTTACACTCCGTCCGATTTACTCTCCGTCCACTTTAACCTCCGTCCGATTTACTCTCCGTCCACTTTACCCTCCATCCGATTAACTCTCCGTCCGATTTACACTCCGTCCGATTTACACTCTGTCCGATTTACACTCCGTCCATTTTACTCTCCGTCCGATTTACACTCCGTCCGATTTACTCTCCGTCCACTTTACACTCCGTCCAATTTACACTCTGTCCGATTTACACTCCGTCCATTTTACTCTCCGTCCGATTTACACTCCGTCCGATTTACTCTCCGTCCACTTTACCCTCCGTCCGATTTACTCTCCGTCCACTTTACCCTCCATCCGATTAACTCTCCGTCCGATTTACACTCCGTCCAATTTACACTCTGTCCGATTTACACTCCGTCCATTTTACTCTCCGTCCGATTTACACTCCGTCCGATTTACTCTCCGTCCACTTTACCCTCCGTCCAATTTACACACTGTCTGATTTACTCAGCTTCTGATTTACTCTCCATCTGAATTACACTCCATCCAATTTACAACCGGTCTGATTTACACTCCGTCAAATTTACACACCATCCGATTAAATTCTGTCCGATTTACACTCCGTCCGATTTACTCTCTGTCCGATTTATTCTCCATCCGATTTACACTCCATCCGAGTTACACTCCGTCCGATTTACACTCCGTTCGATTTAATGCCCGTCCGATTTACACACCGTCCGATTAAATTCCGTCCGATTTACACTCCGTCACATTTACACTCAGTCTGATTTACACCCGTCCCATTTACACTCCGTCCGATTTACGCTCCGTCTGATTTAGGCTCCGTCCGATTTACTCTCCGTCCGATTTACTCTCCATCCGATTTACACTCCGTTCGATTTACACTCCGTCTGAATTACTCACCATCCGATTTACGCTCCATCCGATTAACTCTCCGTCCGATTTACACTCCGTCCGATTTAATCTCAATCCGATTTACACCTGGTCCAAGTTAATCTCTGTCCAATTTACTCTCCGTCCAATTTACACTCCGTCCGATTAAATTCCGTCCGATTTACACTCCGTCCAATTTACACTCCCTCCGATTTACTCCCCGTCCGATTTACACTCCGTCCGATTTACTCTCCATCCGATTTACACACCGTCCGATTTACTCTCCGTCCGATTTACGCTCCGTCCGATTTGCACTACGTCCGATTTACTCTCCGTCCGATTTACTCTCCATCCGATTTACACACCGTCCGATTTACTCTCCGTCCGATTTACGCTCTGTCCGATTTGCACTACGTCCGATTTACTCTCCGTCCGATTTACACACCATTCGATTTGCAGGCTGTCCGATTTACACTCCGTCCGATTTACACTCCGTCTAATTTACTCTCTCTCTGATTTACACACAGTCCGATTTGCTCTCCGTCCGATTTATACCCGGTCCGATTTACACTTCATCCAATTTACTCTCCATCCGAGTTACACCTGGTCCGATTTAATCTCTGTCCGATTTACTCTCCATCCGATTTACACTCCGTCCGATTTACACTCCCTCCGATTTACACTCCCTCCGATTTACACTCCCTCCGATTTACACCCATCCCATTTACACCCTGTCCCATTTACATGCTGTCCGATTTACTCTCAGTCCGATTTACTCTCCATCCGATTTACACTCCATCCAATTTACACACCATCCAATCTACACTCCTCCGATTTACACACCATCCGATTTGCATTCCGGCCGATTTACACACCGTCCGATTTACATTTCCGTCCGATTTACACTCCGTCTGATTTACACCCCGTCCGATTTACACCCACTCCAATTTATTCTCCATCTGATTTATGCCCGGTCCGATTTACAACCAGTCTGATTTGCAATCTGTCCGATTTATTCTCCATCCGATTTACACTCCGTTCGATTTACACTCCGTCCGATTTACGCTCCATCTGAATTACTCACCGTCCGATTTACACTCCGTCCAATTTACACTCCGTCCGATTTACACTCTGTCCGATTTACACTCCGTCCGGTTTACACTCCGTCCGATTTACACTCCGTCCGATTTACACACCGTCCGATTTACACTCCGTCCGATTTACACTCTGTCTGATTTACACTCCGTCCGATTTACACACCGTCCGATTTACACTCCGTCCGATTTACACTCTGTCCGATTTACTCTCCGTCCGATTTACACTCCGTCCGGTTTACACTCCGTCCGATTTACACTCCGTCCGATTTACACTCCGTCCAATTTACACTCTGTCCGATTTACACTCCGTCCGGTTTACACTCCGTCCGATTTACACTCCGTCCGATTTATACACCGTCTGATTTACACTCCGTCCGATTTACACTCCGTCCGATTTACACTCCGTCCGATTAAATGCCCGTCCGATTTACACACCGTCCGATTAAATTCCGTCCGATTTACACTCCGTCACATTTACACTCAGTCTGATTTACACCCGTCCCATTTACACTCCGTCCGATTTACGCTCCGTCTGATTTAGGCTCCGTCCGATTTACTCTCCGTCCGATTTACTCTCCATCCGATTTACACTCCGCTCGATTTACACTCCGTCTGAATTACTCACCATCCGATTTACGCTCCATCCGATTAACTCTCCGTCCGATTTACACTCCGTCCGATTTAATCTCAATCCAATTTACACCTGGTCCAAGTTAATCTCTGTCCAATTTACTCTCCGTCCAATTTACACTCCGTCCGATTAAATTCCGTCCGATTTACACTCCGTCCAATTTACACTCCCTCCGATTTACTCCCCGTCCGATTTACACTCCGTCCGATTTACTCTCCATCCGATTTACACACCGTCCGATTTACTCTCCGTCCGATTTACGCTCCGTCCGATTTGCACTACGTCCGATTTACTCTCCGTCCGATTTACACACCGTTCGATTTGCAGGCTGTCCGATTTACACTCCGTCCGATTTACACTCTGTCTAATTTACTCTCTCTCTGATTTACACACAGTCCGATTTGCTCTCCGTCCGATTTATACCCGGTCCGATTTACACTTCATCCAATTTACTCTCCATCCGAGTTACACCTGGTCCGATTTAATCTCTGTCCGATTTACTCTCCATCCGATTTACACTCCGTCCGATTTACACTCCCTCCGATTTACACCCATCCCATTTACACCCTGTCCCATTTACATGCTGTCCGATTTACTCTCAGTCCAATTTACTCTCCATCCGATTTACACTCCATCCAATTTACACACCATCCAATCTACACTCCTCCGATTTACACACCATCTGATTTGCATTCCGGCCGATTTACACACCGTCCGATTTACATTTCCGTCCGATTTACACTCCGTCTGATTTACACCCCGTCCGATTTACACCCACTCCAATTTATTCTCCATCTGATTTATACCCGGTCCGATTTACAACCAGTCTGATTTGCAATCTGTCCGATTTATTCTCCATCCGATTTACACTCCGTTCGATTTACACTCCGTCCGATTTACGCTCCGTCTGAATTACTCACCGTCCGATTTACACTCCGTCCAATTTACACTCCGTCCAATTTACACTCTGTCCGATTTACACTCCGTCCGGTTTACACTCCGTCCGATTTACACTCCGTCCGATTTACACACCGTCCGATTTACACTCCGTCCGATTTACACTCTGTCCGATTTACACTCCGTCCGATTTACACACCGTCCGATTTACACTCCGTCCGATTTACACTCTGTCCGATTTACTCTCCGTTCGATTTACACTCCGTCCGGTTTACACTCCGTCCGATTTACACTCCGTCCGATTTACACTCCGTCCAATTTACACTCAGTCCGATTTACACTCCGTCCGGTTTACACTCCGTCCGATTTACACTCCGTCCGATTTATACACCGTCTGATTTACACTCCGTCCGATTTACACTCCGTCTGATTTACACTCCGTCCGATTAAATTCTGTCCAATTTACACTCCGTCCGATTTACACTCCGTCCAATTAAATTCCGTTCGATTTACACTCCGTCCGATTTACTCTCCATCCGATTAATCTACTTCCGATTTGCTCAGTATCCGATTTACACTCCATCCGATTAACTCTCCGTCCGATTTACACTCCGTCCAATTTACACTCTTTCCGATTAACACGCCGTCCATTTTACTCTCCGTCCGATTTACTCTCCGTCCACTTTACACACTGTCCGATTTACTCAGCTTCCGATTTACTCTCCATCCGAATTACACTCCATCCAATTTACAACCGGTCTGATTTACATTCCGGCCAATTTACACACCGTCCGATTAAATTCCGTCCGATTTACACTCCATCCGATTTACACACCGTCCGATTTACACTCCGTCCGATTTACACTCCGTCCAATTTACACTCTGTCCGATTTACACTCCGTCCGGTTTACACTCCGTCCGATTTACACTCCGTCCGATTTATACACCGTCTGATTTACACTCCGTCCGATTTACACTCCGTCCGATTTACACTCCGTCCGATTAAATGCCCGTCCGATTTACACACCGTCCGATTAAATTCCGTCCGATTTACACTCCGTCACATTTACACTCAGTCTGATTTACACCCGTCCCATTTACACTCCGTCCGATTTACGCTCCGTCTGATTTAGGCTCCGTCCGATTTACTCTCCGTCCGATTTACTCTCCATCCGATTTACACTCCGCTCGATTTACACTCCGTCTGAATTACTCACCATCCGATTTACGCTCCATCCGATTAACTCTCCGTCCGATTTACACTCCGTCCGATTTAATCTCAATCCAATTTACACCTGGTCCAAGTTAATCTCTGTCCAATTTACTCTCCGTCCAATTTACACTCCGTCCGATTAAATTCCGTCCGATTTACACTCCGTCCAATTTACACTCCCTCCGATTTACTCCCCGTCCGATTTACACTCCGTCCGATTTACTCTCCATCCGATTTACACACCGTCCGATTTACTCTCCATCCGATTTACGCTCCGTCCGATTTGCACTACGTCCGATTAACTCTCCGTCCGATTTACACACCGTTCGATTTGCAGGCTGTCCGATTTACACTCCGTCCGATTTACACTCTGTCTAATTTACTCTCTCTCTGATTTACACACAGTCCGATTTATACCCGGTCCGATTTACACTTCATCCAATTTACTCTCCATCCGAGTTACACCTGGTCCGATTTAATCTCTGTCCGATTTACTCTCCATCCGATTTACACTCCGTCCGATTTACACTCCCTCCGATTTACACCCATCCCATTTACACCCTGTCCCATTTACATGCTGTCCGATTTACTCTCAGTCCAATTTACTCTCCATCCGATTTACACTCCATCCAATTTACACACCATCCAATCTACACTCCTCCGATTTACACACCATCTGATTTGCATTCCGGCCGATTTACACACCGTCCGATTTACATTTCCGTCCGATTTACACTCCGTCTGATTTACACCCCGTCCGATTTACACCCACTCCAATTTATTCTCCATCTGATTTATACCCGGTCCGATTTACAACCAGTCTGATTTGCAATCTGTCCGATTTATTCTCCATCCGATTTACACTCCGTTCGATTTACACTCCGTCCGATTTACGCTCCGTCTGAATTACTCACCGTCCGATTTACACTCCGTCCAATTTACACTCCGTCCAATTTACACTCTGTCCGATTTACACTCCGTCCGGTTTACACTCCGTCCGATTTACACTCCGTCCGATTTACACACTGTCCGATTTACACTCCGTCCGATTTACACTCTGTCCGATTTACACTCCGTCCGATTTACACACCGTCCGATTTACACTCCGTCCGATTTACACTCTGTCCGATTTACTCTCCGTTCGATTTACACTCCGTCCGGTTTACACTCCGTCCGATTTACACTCCGTCCGATTTACACTCCGTCCAATTTACACTCAGTCCGATTTACACTCCGTCCGGTTTACACTCCGTCCGATTTACACTCCGTCCGATTTATACACCGTCTGATTTACACTCCGTCCGATTTACACTCCGTCTGATTTACACTCCGTCCGATTAAATTCTGTCCAATTTACACTCCGTCCGATTTACTCTCCGTCCACTTTACACTCCGTCCAATTTACACTCTGTCCGATTTACACTCCGTCCATTTTACTCTCCGTCCGATTTACACTCCGTCCGATTTACTCTCCGTCCACTTTACCCTCCGTCCGATTTACTCTCCGTCCACTTTACCCTCCATCCGATTAACTCTCCGTCCGATTTACACTCCGTCCAATTTACACTCTGTCCGATTTACACTCCGTCCATTTTACTCTCCGTCCGATTTACACTCCGTCCGATTTACTCTCCGTCCACTTTACCCTCCGTCCAATTTACACACTGTCTGATTTACTCAGCTTCTGATTTACTCTCCATCTGAATTACACTCCATCCAATTTACAACCGGTCTGATTTACACTCCGTCAAATTTACACACCATCCGATTAAATTCTGTCCGATTTACACTCCGTCCGATTTACTCTCTGTCCGATTTATTCTCCATCCGATTTACACTCCATCCGAGTTACACTCCGTCCGATTTACACTCCGTTCGATTTAATGCCCGTCCGATTTACACACCGTCCGATTAAATTCCGTCCGATTTACACTCCGTCACATTTACACTCAGTCTGATTTACACCCGTCCCATTTACACTCCGTCCGATTTACGCTCCGTCTGATTTAGGCTCCGTCCGATTTACTCTCCGTCCGATTTACTCTCCATCCGATTTACACTCCGTTCGATTTACACTCCGTCTGAATTACTCACCATCCGATTTACGCTCCATCCGATTAACTCTCCGTCCGATTTACACTCCGTCCGATTTAATCTCAATCCGATTTACACCTGGTCCAAGTTAATCTCTGTCCAATTTACTCTCCGTCCAATTTACACTCCGTCCGATTAAATTCCGTCCGATTTACACTCCGTCCAATTTACACTCCCTCCGATTTACTCCCCGTCCGATTTACACTCCGTCCGATTTACTCTCCATCCGATTTACACACCGTCCGATTTACTCTCCGTCCGATTTACGCTCCGTCCGATTTGCACTACGTCCGATTTACTCTCCGTCCGATTTACTCTCCATCCGATTTACACACCGTCCGATTTACTCTCCGTCCGATTTACGCTCTGTCCGATTTGCACTACGTCCGATTTACTCTCCGTCCGATTTACACACCATTCGATTTGCAGGCTGTCCGATTTACACTCCGTCCGATTTACACTCCGTCTAATTTACTCTCTCTCTGATTTACACACAGTCCGATTTGCTCTCCGTCCGATTTATACCCGGTCCGATTTACACTTCATCCAATTTACTCTCCATCCGAGTTACACCTGGTCCGATTTAATCTCTGTCCGATTTACTCTCCATCCGATTTACACTCCGTCCGATTTACACTCCCTCCGATTTACACTCCCTCCGATTTACACTCCCTCCGATTTACACCCATCCCATTTACACCCTGTCCCATTTACATGCTGTCCGATTTACTCTCAGTCCGATTTACTCTCCATCCGATTTACACTCCATCCAATTTACACACCATCCAATCTACACTCCTCCGATTTACACACCATCCGATTTGCATTCCGGCCGATTTACACACCGTCCGATTTACATTTCCGTCCGATTTACACTCCGTCTGATTTACACCCCGTCCGATTTACACCCACTCCAATTTATTCTCCATCTGATTTATGCCCGGTCCGATTTACAACCAGTCTGATTTGCAATCTGTCCGATTTATTCTCCATCCGATTTACACTCCGTTCGATTTACACTCCGTCCGATTTACGCTCCATCTGAATTACTCACCGTCCGATTTACACTCCGTCCAATTTACACTCCGTCCGATTTACACTCTGTCCGATTTACACTCCGTCCGGTTTACACTCCGTCCGATTTACACTCCGTCCGATTTACACACCGTCCGATTTACACTCCGTCCGATTTACACTCTGTCTGATTTACACTCCGTCCGATTTACACACCGTCCGATTTACACTCCGTCCGATTTACACTCTGTCCGATTTACTCTCCGTCCGATTTACACTCCGTCCGGTTTACACTCCGTCCGATTTACACTCCGTCCGATTTACACTCCGTCCAATTTACACTCTGTCCGATTTACACTCCGTCCGGTTTACACTCCGTCCGATTTACACTCCGTCCGATTTATACACCGTCTGATTTACACTCCGTCCGATTTACACTCCGTCCGATTTACACTCCGTCCGATTAAATGCCCGTCCGATTTACACACCGTCCGATTAAATTCCGTCCGATTTACACTCCGTCACATTTACACTCAGTCTGATTTACACCCGTCCCATTTACACTCCGTCCGATTTACGCTCCGTCTGATTTAGGCTCCGTCCGATTTACTCTCCGTCCGATTTACTCTCCATCCGATTTACACTCCGCTCGATTTACACTCCGTCTGAATTACTCACCATCCGATTTACGCTCCATCCGATTAACTCTCCGTCCGATTTACACTCCGTCCGATTTAATCTCAATCCAATTTACACCTGGTCCAAGTTAATCTCTGTCCAATTTACTCTCCGTCCAATTTACACTCCGTCCGATTAAATTCCGTCCGATTTACACTCCGTCCAATTTACACTCCCTCCGATTTACTCCCCGTCCGATTTACACTCCGTCCGATTTACTCTCCATCCGATTTACACACCGTCCGATTTACTCTCCGTCCGATTTACGCTCCGTCCGATTTGCACTACGTCCGATTTACTCTCCGTCCGATTTACACACCGTTCGATTTGCAGGCTGTCCGATTTACACTCCGTCCGATTTACACTCTGTCTAATTTACTCTCTCTCTGATTTACACACAGTCCGATTTGCTCTCCGTCCGATTTATACCCGGTCCGATTTACACTTCATCCAATTTACTCTCCATCCGAGTTACACCTGGTCCGATTTAATCTCTGTCCGATTTACTCTCCATCCGATTTACACTCCGTCCGATTTACACTCCCTCCGATTTACACCCATCCCATTTACACCCTGTCCCATTTACATGCTGTCCGATTTACTCTCAGTCCAATTTACTCTCCATCCGATTTACACTCCATCCAATTTACACACCATCCAATCTACACTCCTTCGATTTACACACCATCTGATTTGCATTCCGGCCGATTTACACACCGTCCGATTTACATTTCCGTCCGATTTACACTCCGTCTGATTTACACCCCGTCCGATTTACACCCACTCCAATTTATTCTCCATCTGATTTATACCCGGTCCGATTTACAACCAGTCTGATTTGCAATCTGTCCGATTTATTCTCCATCCGATTTACACTCCGTTCGATTTACACTCCGTCCGATTTACGCTCCGTCTGAATTACTCACCGTCCGATTTACACTCCGTCCAATTTACACTCCGTCCAATTTACACTCTGTCCGATTTACACTCCGTCCGGTTTACACTCCGTCCGATTTACACTCCGTCCGATTTACACACCGTCCGATTTACACTCCGTCCGATTTACACTCTGTCCGATTTACACTCCGTCCGATTTACACACCGTCCGATTTACACTCCGTCCGATTTACACTCTGTCCGATTTACTCTCCGTTCGATTTACACTCCGTCCGGTTTACACTCCGTCCGATTTACACTCCGTCCGATTTACACTCCGTCCAATTTACACTCAGTCCGATTTACACTCCGTCCGGTTTACACTCCGTCCGATTTACACTCCGTCCGATTTATACACCGTCTGATTTACACTCCGTCCGATTTACACTCCGTCTGATTTACACTCCGTCCGATTAAATTCTGTCCAATTTACACTCCGTCCGATTTACACTCCGTCCAATTAAATTCCGTTCGATTTACACTCCGTCCGATTTACTCTCCATCCGATTAATCTACTTCCGATTTGCTCAGTATCCGATTTACACTCCATCCGATTAACTCTCCGTCCGATTTACACTCCGTCCAATTTACACTCTTTCCGATTAACACGCCGTCCATTTTACTCTCCGTCCGATTTACTCTCCGTCCACTTTACACACTGTCCGATTTACTCAGCTTCCGATTTACTCTCCATCCGAATTACACTCCATCCAATTTACAACCGGTCTGATTTACATTCCGGCCAATTTACACACCGTCCGATTAAATTCCGTCCGATTTACACTCCATCCGATTTACACACCGTCCGATTTACACTCCGTCCGATTTACACTCCGTCCAATTTACACTCTGTCCGATTTACACTCCGTCCGGTTTACACTCCGTCCGATTTACACTCCGTCCGATTTATACACCGTCTGATTTACACTCCGTCCGATTTACACTCCGTCCGATTTACACTCCGTCCGATTAAATGCCCGTCCGATTTACACACCGTCCGATTAAATTCCGTCCGATTTACACTCCGTCACATTTACACTCAGTCTGATTTACACCCGTCCCATTTACACTCCGTCCGATTTACGCTCCGTCTGATTTAGGCTCCGTCCGATTTACTCTCCGTCCGATTTACTCTCCATCCGATTTACACTCCGCTCGATTTACACTCCGTCTGAATTACTCACCATCCGATTTACGCTCCATCCGATTAACTCTCCGTCCGATTTACACTCCGTCCGATTTAATCTCAATCCAATTTACACCTGGTCCAAGTTAATCTCTGTCCAATTTACTCTCCGTCCAATTTACACTCCGTCCGATTAAATTCCGTCCGATTTACACTCCGTCCAATTTACACTCCCTCCGATTTACTCCCCGTCCGATTTACACTCCGTCCGATTTACTCTCCATCCGATTTACACACCGTCCGATTTACTCTCCATCCGATTTACGCTCCGTCCGATTTGCACTACGTCCGATTAACTCTCCGTCCGATTTACACACCGTTCGATTTGCAGGCTGTCCGATTTACACTCCGTCCGATTTACACTCTGTCTAATTTACTCTCTCTCTGATTTACACACAGTCCGATTTATACCCGGTCCGATTTACACTTCATCCAATTTACTCTCCATCCGAGTTACACCTGGTCCGATTTAATCTCTGTCCGATTTACTCTCCATCCGATTTACACTCCGTCCGATTTACACTCCCTCCGATTTACACCCATCCCATTTACACCCTGTCCCATTTACATGCTGTCCGATTTACTCTCAGTCCAATTTACTCTCCATCCGATTTACACTCCATCCAATTTACACACCATCCAATCTACACTCCTCCGATTTACACACCATCTGATTTGCATTCCGGCCGATTTACACACCGTCCGATTTACATTTCCGTCCGATTTACACTCCGTCTGATTTACACCCCGTCCGATTTACACCCACTCCAATTTATTCTCCATCTGATTTATACCCGGTCCGATTTACAACCAGTCTGATTTGCAATCTGTCCGATTTATTCTCCATCCGATTTACACTCCGTTCGATTTACACTCCGTCCGATTTACGCTCCGTCTGAATTACTCACCGTCCGATTTACACTCCGTCCAATTTACACTCCGTCCAATTTACACTCTGTCCGATTTACACTCCGTCCGGTTTACACTCCGTCCGATTTACACTCCGTCCGATTTACACACTGTCCGATTTACACTCCGTCCGATTTACACTCTGTCCGATTTACACTCCGTCCGATTTACACACCGTCCGATTTACACTCCGTCCGATTTACACTCTGTCCGATTTACTCTCCGTTCGATTTACACTCCGTCCGGTTTACACTCCGTCCGATTTACACTCCGTCCGATTTACACTCCGTCCAATTTACACTCAGTCCGATTTACACTCCGTCCGGTTTACACTCCGTCCGATTTACACTCCGTCCGATTTATACACCGTCTGATTTACACTCCGTCCGATTTACACTCCGTCTGATTTACACTCCGTCCGATTAAATTCTGTCCAATTTACACTCCGTCCGATTTACACTCCGTCCAATTAAATTCCGTTCGATTTACACTCCGTCCGATTTACTCTCCATCCGATTAATCTACTTCCGATTTGCTCAGTATCCGATTTACACTCCATCCGATTAACTCTCCGTCCGATTTACACTCCGTCCAATTTACACTCTTTCCGATTAACACGCCGTCCATTTTACTCTCCGTCCGATTTACTCTCCGTCCACTTTACACACTGTCCGATTTACTCAGCTTCCGATTTACTCTCCATCCGAATTACACTCCATCCAATTTACAACCGGTCTGATTTACATTCCGTCCAATTTACACACCGTCCGATTAAATTCCGTCCGATTTACACTCCATCCGATTTACACACCGTCCGATTTACACTCCGTCCGATTTACACTCTGTCCAATTTACTCTCCGTCCGATTTACTCTCCATCCGATTTACTCTCCATCCGATTTACACCCCGTCCGATTTATTCCCCGTCCGATTTACTCTCTGTCCAATTTACACACCGTTCGATTTGCACTCCGTCCAATTTACACTCCGTCTGCTTTACTCTCCATCTGAATTACTCACCGTCCGATTTACTCTCCGTTCAATTTACTCTCCGTCCGATTTACTCTCCGTTCGATTTACTCTCCGTCCGATTTACTCTCCGTCCGATTTACACACCGTCCGATTTACACCCCGTCCGATTTACACCCTGTCCCATTTACACGCCATCCAATTAAGCTACGTCCGATTTACTCTCCGTCCGATTTACACTCCGTTCGATTTACTCTCCGTCCGATTTACACTCCGTCTGATTTACTCTCCGTCCAATTTACTCTCCGTCCGATTTACACTCCGTTCAATTTACTCTCCGTCCGATTTACACTCCGTCCGATTTACACTCCGTCCGATTTACTCTCCGTCCGATTTACTCTCCATCCGATTTACTCACCGTCTGAATTACTCTCCATCCGATTTACTCTCCGTCCGATTTACACTCCGTCCGATTTACTCTTCGTCCACTTTACACTCCGTCCAATTTACACTCTGTCCGATTTACACTCCGTCCATTTTACTCTCCGTCCGATTTACACTCCGTCCGATTTACTCTCCGTCCGATTTACACTCCGTCCAATTTACACTCTGTCCGATTTACACTCCGTCCATTTTACTCTCCGTCCGATTTACACTCCGTCCGATTTACTCTCCGTCCACTTTACCCTCGTCCGATTTACTCTCCGTCCACTTTACCCTCCATCCGATTAACTCTCCGTCCGATTTACACTCCGTCCAATTTACACTCTGTCCGATTTACACTCCGTCCATTTTACTCTCCGTCCGATTTACACTCCGTCCGATTTACTCTCCGTCCACTTTACCCTCCGTCCGATTTACACACTGTCTGATTTACTCAGCTTCCGATTTACTCTCCATCTGAATTACACTCCATCCAATTTACAACCGGTCTGATTTACACTCCGTCAAATTTACACACCATCCGATTAAATTCTGTCCGATTTACACTCCGTCCGATTTACTCTCTGTCCGATTTATTCTCCATCCGATTTACACTCCATCCGAGTTACACTCCGTCCGATTTACACTCCGTTCGATTTAATGCCCGTCCGATTTACACACCGTCCGATTAAATTCCGTCCGATTTACACTCCGTCACATTTACACTCAGTCTGATTTACACCCGTCCCATTTACACTCCATCCGATTTACGCTCCGTCTGATTTAGGCTCCGTCCGATTTACTCTCCGTCCGATTTACTCTCCATCCGATTTACACTCCGTTCGATTTACACTCCGTCTGAATTACTCACCATCCGATTTACGCTCCATCCGATTAACTCTCCGTCCGATTTACACTCCGTCCGATTTAATCTCAATCCGATTTACACCTGGTCCAAGTTAATCTCTGTCCAATTTACTCTCCGTCCAATTTACACTCCGTCCGATTAAATTCCGTCCGATTTACACTCCGTCCAATTTACACTCCCTCCGATTTACTCCCCGTCCGATTTATACTCCGTCCGATTTACTCTCCATCCGATTTACACACCGTCCGATTTACTCTCCGTCCGATTTACGCTCCGTCCGATTTGCACTACGTCCGATTTACTCTCCGTCCGATTTACACACCGTTCGATTTGCAGGCTGTCCGATTTACACTCCGTCCGATTTACACTCCGCCTAATTTACTCTCTCTCTGATTTACACACAGTCCGATTTGCTCTCCGTCCGATTTATACCCGGTCCGATTTACACTTCATCCAATTTACTCTCCATCCGAGTTACACCTGGTCCGATTTAATCTCTGTCCGATTTACTCTCCATCCGATTTACACTCCGTCCGATTTACACTCCCTCCGATTTACACCCATCCCATTTACACCCTGTCCCATTTACATGCTGTCCGATTTTCTCTCAGTCCGATTTACTCTCCATCCGATTTACACTCCATCCAATTTACACACCATCCAATCTACACTCCTCCGATTTACACACCATCCGATTTGCATTCCGGCCGATTTACACACCGTCCGATTTACATTTCCATCCGATTTACACTCCGTCTGATTTACACCCCGTCCGATTTACACCCACTCCAATTTATTCTCCATCTGATTTATACCCGGTCCGATTTACAACCAGTCTGATTTGCAATCTGTCCGATTTATTCTCCATCCGATTTACACTCCGTTCGATTTACACTCCGTCCGATTTACGCTCCGTCTGAATTACTCACCGTCCGATTTACACTCCGTCCAATTTACACTCCGTCCAATTTACACTCTGTCCGATTTACACTCCGTCCGGTTTACACTCCGTCCGATTTACACTCCGTCCGATTTACACACCGTCCGATTTACACTCCGTCCGATTTACACTCTGTCCGATTTACACTCTGTCCGATTTACACTCCGTCCGATTTACACACCGTCCGATTTACACTCCGTCCGATTTACACTCTGTCCGATTTAGTCGCCGTCCGATTTACACTCCGTCCGGTTTACACTCCGTCCGATTTACACTCCGTCTGATTTACACTCCGTCCGATTTACACTCTGTCCGATTTACACTCCGTCCGGTTTACACTCCGTCCGATTTACACTCCGTCCGATTTATACACCATCTGATTTACACTCCGTCCGATTTACACTCCGTCCGATTTACACTCCGTCCGATTAAATGCCCGTCCGATTTACACACCGTCCGATTAAATTCCGTCCGATTTACACTCCGTCACATTTACACTCAGTCTGATTTACACCCGTCCCATTTACACTCCGTCCAATTTACGCTCCGTCTGATTTAGGCTCCGTCCGATTTACTCTCCGTCCGATTTACTCTCCATCCGATTTACACTCCGTTCGATTTACACTCCATCTGAATTACTCACCATCCGATTTACGCTCCATCTGATTAACTCTCCGTCCGATTTACACTCCGTCCGATTTAATCTCAATCCGATTTACACCTGGTCCAAGTTAATCTCTGTCCAATTTACTCTCCGTCCAATTTACACTCCGTCCGATTAAATTCCGTCCGATTTACACTCCGTCCAATTTACACTCCCTCCGATTTACTCCCCGTCCGATTTACACTCCGTCCGATTTACTCTCCATCCGATTTACACACCGTCCGATTTACTCTCCGTCCGATTTACGCTCCGTCCGATTTGCACTACGTCCGATTTACTCTCCGTCCGATTTACACACCGTTCGATTTGCAGGCTGTCCGATTTACACTCCGTCCGATTTACACACCGTCTAATTTACTCTCTCTCTGATTTACACACAGTCCGATTTGCTCTCCGTCCGATTTATACCCGGTCCGATTTACACTTCATCCAATTTACTCTCCATCCGAGTTACACCTGGTCCGATTTAATCTCTGTCCGATTTACTCTCCATCCGATTTACACTCCGTCCGATTTACACTCCCTCCGATTTACACCCATCCCATTTACACCCTGTCCCATTTACATGCTGTCCGATTTACTCTCAGTCCGATTTACTCTCCATCCGATTTACACTCCATCCAATTTACACACCATCCAATCTACACTCCTCCGATTTACACACCATCCGATTTGCATTCCGGCCGATTTACACACCGTCCGATTTACATTTCCGTCCGATTTACACTCCGTCTGATTTACACCCCGTCCGATTTACACCCACTCCAATTTATTCTCCATCTGATTTATACCCGGTCCGATTTACAACCAGTCTGATTTGCAATCTGTCCGATTTATTCTCCATCCGATTTACACTCCGTTCGATTTAAACTCCGTCCGATTTACGCTCCGTCTGAATTACTCACCGTCCGATTTACACTCCGTCCAATTTACACTCCGTCCAATTTACACTCCGTCCAATTTACACTCTGTCCGATTTACACTCCGTCCGGTTTACACTCCGTCCGATTTACACTCCGTCCGATTTACACACCGTCCCATTTACACTCCGTCCGATTTACACTCTGTCCGATTTACACTCCGTCCGATTTACACACCGTCCGATTTACACTCCGTCCGATTTACACTCCGTCCGATTTACTCTCCGTCCGATTTACACTCCGTCCGATTTACACTCCGTCCAATTTACACTCTGTCCGATTTACACTCCGTCCGGTTTACACTCCGTCCGATTTACACTCCGTCCGATTTATACACCGTCTGATTTACACTCCGTCCGATTTACACTCCGTCTGATTTACACTCCGTCCGATTAAATTCTGTCCAATTTACACTCCGTCCGATTTACACTCCGTCCAATTAAATTCCGTTCGATTTACACTCCGTCCGATTTACTCTCCATCCGATTAATCTACTTCCGATTTGCTCAGTATCTGATTTACGCTCCATCCAATTAACTCTCCGTCCGATTTACACTCCGTCCAATTTACACTCTTTCCGATTAACACGCCGTCCATTTTACTCTCCATCCGATTTACTCTCCGTCCACTTTACACACTGTCCGATTTACTCAGCTTCCGATTTACTCTCCATCCGAATTACACTCCATCCAATTTACAACCGGTCTGATTTACATTCCGTCCAATTTACACACCGTCCGATTAAATTCCGTCCAATTTACACTCCATCCGATTTACACTCCGTCCGATTTACACTCCGTCCGATTTACACTCTGTCCGATTTACTCTCCGTCCGATTTACTCTCCATCCGATTTACTCTCCATCCGATTTACACCCCGTCCGATTTATTCCCCGTCTGATTTACTCTCTGTCCAATTTACACACCGTTCGATTTGCAGTCCGTCCGATTTACACTCCGTCTGCTTTACTCTCCATCTGAATTACTCACCGTCCGATTTACTCTCCGTTCGATTTACTCTCCGTCCGATTTACTCTCCGTTCGATTTACTCTCCGTCCGATTTACTCTCCGTCCGATTTACACACCGTCCGATTTACACACCGTCCGATTTACACACTGTCCCATTTACACGCCATCCAATTAAGCTACGTCCGATTTACTCTCCGTCCGATTTACACTCCGTTCGATTTACTCTCCGTCCGATTTACACTCCGTCCGATTTACTCTCCGTCCGATTTACTCTCCGTCCGATTTACACTCCGTTCGATTTACTCTCCGTCCGATTTACACTCCATCCGATTTACTCTCCGTCCGATTTACACACCGTCCGATTTACATTTCCATCCGATTTACACTCCGTCTGATTTACACCCCATCCGATTTACACCCACTCCAATTTATTCTCCATCTGATTTATACCCGGTCCGATTTACAACCAGTCTGATTTGCAATCTGTCCGATTTATTCTCCATCCGATTTACACTCCGTTCGATTTACACTCCGTCCGATTTACGCTCCATCCGATTAACTCTCCGTCCGATTTACACTCCGTCCGATTTAATCTCAATCCGATTTACACCTGGTCCAAGTTAATCTCTGTCCAATTTACTCTCCGTTCAATTTACACTCCGTCCGATTAAATTCCGTCCGATTTACACTCCGTCCAATTTACACTCCCTCCGATTTACTCCCCGTCCGATTTACACTCCGTCCGATTTACTCTCCATCCGATTTACACACCGTCCGATTTACTCTCCGTCCGATTTACGCTCCGTCCGATTTGCACTACGTCCGATTTACTCTCCGTCCGATTTACACACCGTTCGATTTGCAGGCTGTCCGATTTACACTCCGTCCGATTTACACTCCGTCTAATTTACTCTCTCTCTGATTTACACACAGTCCGATTTGCTCTCCGTCCGATTTATACCCGGTCCGATTTACACTTCATCCAATTTACTCTCCATCCGAGTTACACCTGGTCCGATTTAATCTCTGTCCGATTTACTCTCCATCCGATTTACACTCCGTCCGATTTACACTCCCTCCGATTTACACCCATCCCATTTACACCCTGTCCCATTTACATGCTGTCCGATTTACTCTCAGTCCGATTTACTCTCCATCCGATTTACACTCCATCCAATTTACACACCATCCAATCTACACTCCTCCGATTTACACACCATCCGATTTGCATTCCGGCCGATTTACACACCGTCCGATTTACATTTCCGTCCGATTTACACTCCGTCTGATTTACACCCCGTCCGATTTACACCCACTCCAATTTATTCTCCATCTGATTTATACCCGGTCCGATTTACAACCAGTCTGATTTGCAATCTGTCCGATTTATTCTCCATCCGATTTACACTCCGTTCGATTTACACTCCGTCCGATTTACGCTCCGTCTGAATTACTCACCGTCCGATTTACACTCCGTCCAATTTACACTCCGTCCGATTTACACTCAGTCCGATTTACTCTCCGTCCGATTTACACTCCGTCCGGTTTACACTCCGTCCGATTTACACTCCGTCCGATTTACACTCCGTCCAATTTACACTCTGTCCGATTTACACTCCGTCCGGTTTACACTCCGTCCGATTTACACTCCGTCCGATTTATACACCGTCTGATATACACTCCGTCCGATTTACACTCCGTCTGATTTACACTCCGTCCGATTAAATTCTGTCCAATTTACACTCCGTCCGATTTACACTCCGTCCAATTAAATTCCGTTCGATTTACACTCCGTCCGATTTACTCTCCATCCGATTAATCTACTTCCGATTTGCTCAGTATCCGATTTACGCTCCATCCGATTAACTCTCCGTCCGATTTACACTCCGTCCAATTTACACTCTTTCCGATTAACACGCCGTCCATTTTACTCTCCGTCCGATTTACTCTCCGTCCACTTTACACACTGTCCGATTTACTCAGCTTCCGATTTACTCTCCATCCGAATTACACTCCATCCAATTTACAACCGGTCTGATTTACATTCCGTCCAATTTACACACCGTCCGATTAAATTCCGTCCGATTTACACTCCATCCGATTTACACTCCGTCCGATTTACACTCCGTCCGATTTACACTCTGTCCGATTTACTCTCCGTCCGATTTACTCTCCATCCGATTTACTCTCCATCCGATTTACACCCCGTCCGATTTATTCCCCGTCCGATTTACTCTCTGTCCAATTTACACACCGTTCGATTTGCAGTCCGTCCGATTTACACTCCGTCTGCTTTACTCTCCATCTGAATTACTCACCGTCCGATTTACTCTCCGTTCGATTTACTCTCCGTCCGATTTACTCTCCGTTCGATTTACTCTCCGTCCGATTTACTCTCCGACCGATTTACACACCGTCCGATTTACACCCCGTCCGATTTACACCCTGTCCCATTTACACGCCATCCAATTAAGCTGCGTCCGATTTACTCTCCGTCCGATTTACACTCCGTTCGATTTACTCTCCGTCCGATTTACACTCCGTCCGATTTACTCTCCGTCCAATTTACTCTCCGTCCGATTTACACTCTGTTCGATTTACTCTCCGTCCGATTTACACTCCGTCCGATTTACACTCCGTCCGATTTACTCTCCGTCCGATTTACTCTCCATCCGATTTACTCACCGTCTGAATTACTCTCCATCCGATTTACTCTCCGTCCGATTTACTCGCGGTCCAATTTACACTCCATCTGATTTACTCTCCGTCTGATTTACACTCCATCCGATTTACTCTCCGTCCGATTTACACTCCGTTCGATTTACTCTCCGTCCGATTTACACTCCATCCAATTTACAATCTGTCCGATTTACACTCCGTCCGATTTACTCTCCGTCCGATTTACACTCCATCCAATTTACAATCTGTCCGATTTACACTCCGTCCGATTTACTCTCCGTCCGATTTACACTCCGTCCGATTTACAATCTGTCCGATTTACACTCCGTCCGATTTACTCTCCGTCCGATTTACACTCCATCCAATTTACAATCTGTCCGATTTACACTCCATCTGATTTACTCTCCGTCCGATTTACACTCCGTCCGATTTACTATCCGTCCGATTTACACTCCGTTCGATTTACTCTCCGTCCGATTTACACTCCGTTCGATTTACTCTCCGTCCGATTTACACTCCATCCGATTTACTCTCCGTCCGATTTACACTCCGTCCGATTTACTCTCCGTCCGATTTACACTCCATCCAATTTACAATCTGTCCGATTTACACTCCATCCGATTTACTCTCCGTCCGATTTACACTCCATCCAATTTACAATCTGTCCGATTTACACTCCGTCCGATTTACTCTCCGTCCGATTTACACTCCGTCCGATTTACAATCTGTCCGATTTACACTCCGTCCGATTTACTCTCCGTCCGATTTACACTCCGTCCGATTTACAATCTGTCCGATTTACACTCCATCTGATTTACTCTCCGTCCGATTTACACTCCGTCCGATTTACAATCCGTCCGATTTACACTCCGTCCGATTTACTCTCCGTCCGATTTACTCAGCGTCCGATTTGTAAGGGTTTGGGGCTTCTTTAAACTGGTTTAAAGTAATTTTCCTGGTCTTGCAGCCTTTGCTTGCACTCAGACCAATTTACAAATAAAACCAATTTTAAAACAGCGGTTTCGAATCGCTACCCCACCTTCCAGTTCTGACTGCAGGGCTTATAATTATTGATATTAAAACAGACACGTAGTTTGGATGAGAGAAAAAAATCAAGTTTTATTAACTAAAAGAAACTATAATCAAAATATCAAACTATCCCACACGAACACAGTAATTACAGTAAAATTGCATAACAGGGGTTGCAGACGGCAAAAACGAGGGATACAATGGCTACAATGTTATTTAAACAATCTTAGCAATTCCCTTCAATCACCATCCCCCAAACTCCTTAACTAGGTTGCTATGCTGAGGAGTCAGAACACTTGGCTCACCTTTGGTCCAGCGAAGTAAGCAAGAGAGTGAGATAGCTTCAGCATCTATCTTTATACCTGGTGAGCCCCCCTGCCATTCTGCCTTGCAAGGGCTGTGTGCAAAATTCCCCACCCAAAAGGGTCCAATACACAAGAGAAAGCTGTGATTGGCTAACTCAAAGTGGTTAGACTGGGTTAATGTGTCTTCCGGAGCTTCCTGGGCTGAAACAAAAGGGAGATACAACTGCTCTATTGTCCAGTGCTGGTTGATTTAAAACCCATTCAAATCTTGAACGATTCCCATTCAAGGTGCAAAAGTCTCTTCTGCAGTTTAGATGTATCCACTCGATATACAAACAAATGCTAATAGCATTCAATTGCTTTGTAAACAAAGCATTGTCCTTTGTCTTCATTGAACCTTACTTCCAGACACAGAAAGCTGCATTCCAAGCCTCTTTTGTCTTGGCCATGTGGTGTCCGCCATTTTTATCCCTGGAAATTTAAAAGCACATCTCCCAGGGATACTTTAATCAAAAAAATGAATCTTCAGAACTGTAAATTATCGCGAATTCTTACAGATTTACTCTCCGTCCGATTTACACTCCGTCCAATTTACTCTCGGTCCGATTTACACCCTGTCCAATTTACACTCCGTCCGATTTACTCTCCGTCCGATTTACACCCCGTCCAATTTACACTCCGTCCTATTTACACCCCGTCCGATTTACACTCCGTCCAATTTACTCTCCGTCCGATTTACACCCTGTCCGATTTACACGCCGTCCAATTTACTCTCCGTCCAATTTACTCTCCGTCTGATTTACACTCCGTCCGATTTACACCCCGTCCAATTTACACTCCGTCTGATTTAAACTCCGTCCGATTTACACACCGTGCGATTTGCGTTCCGTCCGATTTAAACTTCGTCCGATTTACACTCCGTCCGATTTAAACTTCGTCCGATTTACACACCGTCCGATTAACATTCCGTCCGATTTAAACTTCGTCCAATTTACTCTCCATCCGAGTTACACCTGGTCCGATTTAATCTCTGTCCAATTAACTCTCCGTCTGATTTACATTCCGTCCGATTTATACTCCATCCGATTAACACCCATCCCATTTACACCCTGTCCCATTTACACGCTGTCCGATTTACTCTCAGTCCGATTAATCTCCGTCCGCTTTACTCTCCATCCGATTTACACTCCGTTTGATTAAATTCCGTCCGATTCACACTCCGTCTGATTTACACTCCTTTCAATTTACTCTCCGTCCGACTTACACTCCGTCTGATTTACACCCGTCCCATTTACACCCTGCCCATTAACACGCTCTCCGATTTATACTCCGTCCGATTTACTCTCCATCTTAATTACTCACCATCCGATTTACTCTCCGTCCGATTAATCACCATCCGATTTGCTCAGCATCTGATTTACGCTCCACCCGATTAACTCTCCGTCCGATTTACACTCCGTCCGATTTAAAATCTGTCCGATTTACACTCCGTCCGATTTAATCTCCATCCGATTTACACCTGGTCCAAGTTAATCTCTGTCCGATTTACACTCCGTCCGATTTACACTCCATCCAATTGACACTCCGTCTGATTTACTCTCCATCTGAATTACTCACCGTCCGATTTACTCTCCGTCCGATTAATCTCCGTCCGATTTCCACTCCATCCGATTTACAATCCGTCCGATTTACACTCTGTCCAATTTACACTCTGTCCGATTTACTCTCCGTCCACTTTACACTCCGTCCGATTTACACTCCGTTTGCTTTAACCGCCGTCCGATTTACACACTGTCTGATTTACTCAGCGACCGATTTACTCTCCGTCCGATTTAACCGCCGTCCGATTTACACACTGTCTGATTTACTCAGCGACCGATTTACTCTCCGTCCGATTTACGCTCCGTCGGATTTACTCTCCGTCCACTTTACACTCCGTCCGATTTACTCTCCGTTTGCTTTAACCGCCGTCCGATTTACACACTGTCCGATTTACTCAGCGTCCGATTTAATCTCCGTCCAATTTACGCTCCGTCCGATTTACTCTCTATCCGATTTACACTCCGTCCGATTTACGCTCCGTCCGATTTACACTACGTCCGATTTACTCTCCGTCCAATTTACACTCCGTCCGATTTACGCTCCGTCCGATTTACGCTCCGTCCGATTTACGCTCCGTCCGATTTACACTACGTCCGATTTACACTCCGTCCGATTTACGCTCCGTCCGATTTACGCTCCGTCCGATTTACGCTCCGTCCGATTTACACTCCGTCCGATTTACGCTCCGTCCGATTTACACTACGTCCGATTTACTCTCCGTCTGATTTACACACCGTCCGATTTGCAGTCCGTCCGATTTACACTCCGTCCGCTTTGCTCTCCATCTGAATTACTCTCCGTCTGAATTACACTCCGTCCGATTAATCTCTGTCCGATTTCCACGCCATCCGATTTACAATCTGTCCACTTTACACTCCGTCCGATTTACTCTCCGTATGCTTTAACCGCCGTCCGATTTACACACTGTCCGATTTACACACAGTCCGATTTACTCTCCGTCCGATTTACACCCCGTCCGATTTACACACTGTCCGATTTACCCAGCCTCCGATTTACACTCCGTCCGATTTACACCCCGTCCGATTTACACACAGTCCGATTTACTCTCCGTCCGATTTACACCCCGTCCGATTTACACACTGTCCGATTTACCCAGCCTCCGATTTACACTCCGTCCGATTTACACCCCGTCCGATTTACACACAGTCCGATTTACTCTCCGTCCAATTTATACCCGGTCCAATTTACACTTCATCCAATTTACAACCAGCCTGATTTACACTTCTTCCGATTTACTCTCCATCCAATTTACACCTGGTCCGATTTAATCTCTGTCCGATTTACTCTCCATCCGATTTACTCACCTTCCGATTAATATCCGTCCGATGTGCTCAGCGTCCGATTTACTTTCCGTCCGATTTACACTCCGTCCGATTTACTCGCCATCCGATTTACCTCCGTCCGATTTACAATCCATCCGATTTACACACCATCCAGTTTACTCCCCGTCCGATTTACACTCCGTCCGATTTATTCTCCATCCGATTTACACTCCATCCGATTTACTCCCCATCCGATTTACACTCTGTCCGATTTAATCTCCATCCGAGTTACACTCCATCCGATTTACTCCCGGTCCGATTTACACTCCGTCCAATTTAATCTCCATCCGAATTACACTCCGTCCAATTTACACTCCGTCCGATTTATTCTCCATCCGATTTACACTCCATCCGATTTACACCTGGTCCAATTTAATTTCTGTCCGATTTACTCTCCGTCCGATTTACGCTCCGTCCGATTTACACTCCGTCCGATTTACTCCCTGTCCGATTTACACTCCGTCCGATTTATTCTCCATCCGATTTACACTCCATCCGATTTACTCCCCATCCAATTTACACTCTGTCCGATTTAATCTCCATCCGAGTTACACTCCATCCGATTTACTCCCGGTCCGATTTACACTCCGTCCAATTTAATCTCCATCCGATTTACACTCCGTCCAATTTACACTCCGTCCGATTTACTCTCCATCCGATTAATCTCCGTCCGATTTACAATCTGTGCGATTTACACTCCGTCCGATTTACACCTGGTCCAATTTAATTTCTGTCCGATTTACACTCCGTCCGATTTACTCTCCATCCGATTTACACCTGGTCCGTTTTAATTTCTGTCCAATTTACTCTCCATCCAATTTATGCTCCGTCCGATTTACTCCTTATCCGATTTACACTCCATCCGAATTACACCCCGTCCGAGTTGTTCCCCGTCCGATTTACTCTACGTCCGATTTACTCTTCGTCTGATTTACGCTCCGTCTGAATTACTCTCCGTCTGAATTACTCTCCGTCTGAATTACTCGCCATCTGAATTACTTCCCGTCCGATTTACTCTCCGTCTGATTTACACTCCGTCCAATTTACACTCGTCCGATTTTCCATCCGTCCGATTTACACTCCGTCCGATTTACACACCATCCGATTTACACACCATCCGATTTACACGCCATCCGATTTACACTCTGTCCGATTTACTCTCCGTCTAAATTACTCACCGTCCGATTTAATCTCCGTCCGATTAAGCTCCATCCAATTAGCTCAGCGTCCGATTTACGCTCCATCCGATTAACTCTCTGTCCGATTTACATTCCGTCTGATTTAAAATCCATCTGATTTTCACTCTGTCCAAATTAGACTCCGTCCGATTTACTCTCCATCCGATTTAAACCTGGTCTGAATTAATCTCTGTCCAATTTACTCTCCGTCCAATTTACGCTCTGTCCGATTTACTCGCTATCCGATTTACACTCCGTCCGAATTACATCCCCGTCCGATTTATTGATCGTCCGATTTACACTCCGTCCGATTTACACCCCGTCCGATTTATTCCCCGTTTGATTTACACTCCGTCTGATTAATCCCCGTTCGATTTACACTCCATCCGATTTACTCTCCGTCCGCTTTAATCTCCATCCCATTTCCTCTCCGTCCGATTTACAATCCGTCCGAATTACACAACGTCTGAATTACTCTCTATCCGATTTACACTCCGTCCGATTTACACCCCGTCCGATTTACTCCCCGTCCGATTTACTCCGCGTCCGATTTACTCTCCGTCCGATTTGCAACCAGTCTGATTTACACTCTGTCCAATTTACCCTCCGTCTAAATTACTCACCGTCCGATTTACTCTCCGTCCGATTAAGCTCCATCCAATTAGCTCAGCGTCCGATTTACGCTCCATCCGATTAACTCTCCGTCCGATTTACATTCCGTCTGATTTAAAATCCGTCTGATTTTCACTCTGTCCAAATTAGACTCCGTCCGATTTACTCTCCATCCGATTTAAACCTGGTCCGAGTTAATCTCTGTCCAATTTACTCTCCGTCCAATTTACGCTCCGTCCGATTTACTCTCCATCCGATTTACACCTGGTTCGTTTTAATTTCTGTCCAATTTGCTCTCCGTCCGATTTATGCTCCGTCCGATTTACTCCTTATCCGATTTACACTCCATCTGAATTACACCCCGTCCGATTTATTCCCCGTCCGATTTACTCTACGTCCGATTTACTCTTCGTCTGATTTACTCTCCGTCTGAATTACTCACCGTCTGAATTACTCTCCATCTGAATTACTTTCCGTCCGATTTACTCTCCGTCTGATTTACACTCCGTCCAATTTACTCTCCGTCCGATTTACACTCCGTCCAATTTACACTCCGTCCGATTTTCCATCCGTCCGATTTACACTCCGTCCGATTTACACTCCGCCAATTTACACGCCGTCCGATTTACACTCCGTCCGATTTACACACTGTCCGATTTACATTCCGTCCGATTTACACTTCGTTCGATTTACACTCCTTACGATTTACTCTGTGTCTGATTTACACACAGTACGATTTACACACCGTCTGATTTACATTCTGTCTGATTTACATTCTGTCCGATTTACACTCCGTCCGATTTACTCTCCGTCTAAATTACTCACCATCCGATTTACTCTCCGTCCGATTAAGCTCCATCCAATTAGCTCAGCGTCCGATTTACGCTCCATCCGATTAACTCTCCGTCCGATTTACATTCCGTCTGATTTAAAATCCGGCTGATTTTCACTCTGTCCAAATTAGACTCCATCCGATTTACTCTCCATCCGATTTCAATCTGGTCCGAGTTAATCTCTGTCCAATTTACTCTCCGTCCAATTTACGCTCCGTCCGATTTACTCTCCATCCGATTTACACCTGGTCCATTTTAATTTCTGTCCAATTTACTCTCCATCCGATTTATGCTCCGTCCGATTTACTCCTTATCCGATTTACACTCCATCCGAATTACACCCCGTCCGATTTATTCCCCGTCCGATTTACTCTACGTCCGATTTACTCTTCGTCTGATTTACTCTCCGTCTGAATTACTCTCCGTCTGAATTACTCTCCATCTGAATTACTTTCCGTCCGATTTACTCTCCGTCTGATTTACACTCCGTCCAATTTACTCTCCGTCCGATTTACACTCAGTCCAATTTACACTCCGTCCGATTTTCAATCCGTCCGATTTACACTCCATCCGATTTACACTCCGCCAATTTACACGCCGTCCGATTTACACTCCGTCCGATTTACACACCGTCCGATTTACATTCCGTCCGATTTACACTTCGTTTGATTTACACTCCTTACGATTTACTCTCTGTCTGATTTACACACAGTACGATTTACACACCGTCTGATTTACATTCTGTCCGATTTACACTCTGTCCGATTTACACTCCGTCCGAATTACATCCCCGTCCGATTTATTGATCGTCCGATTTACACTCCGTCTGATTAATCCCCGTTCGATTTACACCCCGTCCGATTTATTCCCCGTTCGATTTACACTCCGTCTGATTAATCCCCGTTCGATTTACACTCCATCCGATTTACTCTCCGTCCGCTTTAATCTCCATCCCATTTCCTCTCCGTCCGATTTACAATCCGTCCGAATTACACAACGTCCGAATTACTCTCTATCTGATTTACACTCCGTCCGATTTACACCCCGTCCGATTTACTCCCCGTCCGATTTACTCCGTGTCCGATTTACTCTCCGTCCGATTTGCAACCAGTCTGATTTACACTCTGTCCAATTTACCCTCCGTCTAAATTACTCACCGTCCGATTTACTCTCCGTCCGATTAAGCTCCATCCAATTAGCTCAGCGTCCGATTTACGCTCCATCCGATTAACTCTCCGTCCGATTTACATTCCGTCTGATTTAAAATCCGTCTGATTTTCACTCTGTCCAAATTAGACTCCGTCCGATTTACTCTCCATCCGATTTACACCTGGTTCGTTTTAATTTCTGTCCAATTTGCTCTCCGTCCGATTTATGCTCCGTCCGATTTACTCCTTATCCGATTTACACTCCATCCGAATTACACCCCGTCCGATTTATTCCCCGTCCGATTTACTCTACGTCCGATTTACTCTTCGTCTGATTTACTCTCCGTCTGAATTACTCACCGTCTGAATTACTCTCCATCTGAATTACTTTCCGTCCGATTTACTCTCCGTCTGATTTACACTCCATCCAATTTACTCTCCGTCCGATTTACACTCCGTCCAATTTACACTCTGTCCGATTTTCCATCCGTCCGATTTACACTCCGTCCGATTTACACTCCGTCCAATTTACACGCCGTCCGATTTACACTCCGTCCGATTTACACACCGTCCGATTTACATTCCGTCCGATTTACACTTCGTTCGATTTACACTCCTTACGATTTACTCTCTGTCTGATTTACACACAGTACGATTTACACACCGTCTGATTTACATTCTGTCCGATTTACTCTCCGTCTAAATTACTCACCGTCCGATTTACTCTCCGTCCGATTAAGCTCCATCTAATTAGCTCAGCGTCCGATTTATGCTCCATCCGATTAACTCTCCGTCCGATTTACATTCCGTCTGATTTAAAATCCGTCTGATTTTCACTCTGTCCAAATTAGACTCCGTCCGATTTACTCTCCATCTGATTTAAACCTGGTCCGAGTTAATCTCTGTCCAATTTACTCTCCGTCCAATTTACGCTCCGTCCGATTTACTCTCCATCCGATTTACACCTGGTCCGTTTTAATTTCTGTCCAATTTACTCTCGTCCGATTTATGCTCCGTCCGATTTACTCCTTATCCGATTTACACTCCATCCGAATTACACCCCGTCCGATTTATTCCCCGTCCGATTTACTCTACGTCCGATTTACTCTTCGTCTGATTTACTCTCCGTCTGAATTACTCTCCGTCTGAATTACTCTCCATCTGAATTACTTTCCGTCCGATTTACTCTCCGTCTGATTTACACTCCGTCCAATTTACTCTCCGTCCGATTTACACTCTGTCCGATTTACACTCCGTCCGATTTTCCATCCGTCCGATTTACACTCCGTCCGATTTACACTCCGTCCAATTTACACGCCGTCCGATTTACACTCCGTCCGATTTACACACCGTCCGATTTACATTCCGTCTGATTTACACTTCGTTCGATTTACACTCCTTACGATTTACTCTCTGTCTGATTTACACACAGTACGATTTACACACTGTCCGATTTACATTCCGTCCGATTTACACTCCGTCCGATTTGCAATTAGTCTGATTTACACTCTGTCCGATTTACTCTCCGTCTAAATTACTCACCGTCCGATTTACTCTCCGTCCGATTAAGCTCCATCCAATTAGCTCAGCGTCCGATTTACGCTCCATCCGATTTACTCTCCGTCCGATTTACACTCCGTCTGTATAGTAATCTGGGATGTAATGCTTAAGTTATCCACCAGATGGAGACAAATATTAAGGGATCACAATTACCAGTGTTTTAATGTAATGTCCTGGCACACCAGTTATTAAGGTTAGTGGCATTGCATTCTGGGTATGACTCAGAGGTTGATCCTCCATCTTTGCTCATGCAGTAAGATATAGAAGTGCTTTGCTGCAGCCTGTAAAGCTATGTTCTCTGCTACATATGTATAAATAAACAGTTAAAGTTTTGGTTCCTGAAGTCTGGCTTATCACAGTTCTTGACCTTACCACTCGGATATCACATTTGGTGATGAGGCTGAACAGATCTCATCTTGAAGAAGGGAAAATAAAAGAAAAGCACTGAATCCAGTAATCATGGCTGCTATAGGCAGCTCTCTGCTTTTGATGTTCAGACGCAGACATGGAAAGAATACTGTGAGTTGCTGGAGCATTTCTTTGTAGCAAATGATATAGTTGATGTCGGGTAAAGGAGAGCTATTTTGCTCACTTCTGTGGGAAGTCAGGACTGCATAAGTTTAATGAGAAACTTATGCCACCCTGAAAAGCCCGGAGACGTAACATTTGCTAACTTAGTGGACTTGCTAAAGGAACATTTCAATCCCAGACCAAGTGAGATTGTACAGCGTTTCAAATTGAATTAATGGAGCAGGAAACCGGGAGAGACTGTGTTGGATTATGGAGTGGTGTTGAGAAAACTGGCACATGATTGCAATTATGGGAACAGTTTGAAAGACATGCTGAGAGATAGGCTTGTTTGCGGAATAATGGAGGCTCGAATGCAGAGGAGATTATTGTCCGAGACTGGGCTTACGTATGAAAAAGCATTGGAACTTGCTCAATTAATAGAGACAGCTAACCATGATGTACAAGAAATACAAGGTTCAGACTGGCCTACTATGAGACAAGTTGCAGGTCCGGTTGTGCACAAGTTAAATATGAGTCAGAAACCACAACATGAGCATGTAAAGCATGTTATAGATGCAATGGAGATCACCTGGCGAGGGAATGCAGGTTTCTGGAGGAAAAGTGCCACAAGTGTGGAAAAAAAGGACACATAAAACGTGCATGCAGAGCAAAAGCTACCCTGGAGGTATACAAACTTAAAGGGGGAGGAAAGCAAAACCTAGTAAGAGATGTGAAAAAACAGGGAGCACATCACATCAGCAGAGAAGCTGAGAAAGAAGACGACATGTTCATATTGCATAGTATGGTAGAGGACATTCCAAAAGTGGATGCTATCACTTTGCTACTGATAGTAAATGACTCTAAGGTGAACTTCGAGGTGGATACCGGATGTGGTGTTGCCATAATGAACAGGGAGGAGTACTCAAAATTGTGGAACCGTGCGAAAGTTCCAAAGTTAAAGTCTTGCTCTATGCAGCTTAAAACCTATACCGGTGAACGAGTGGCGACATTGGGTACAGCTACTGTAACTGTGCAACACAGGGAGACCGTGGAACAGCTACCTGTAGTTGTAGTATCGGGTTCTGGACCAAAGTTGTTAGGTCGGGGCTGGATACGAGAACTTAAATTAGATTGGGGAGCAATAAATCAACTAGAGGGAGGCAAACAATTGTCCATGCAAGACGTGTTGATTGAACATGAGAACGTGTTCAAGGAAGAACTTGGAACATTTAATGGCCCCCCAGCTAAGATTTATGTCGACATGGAGGCACTGCCAAGGTTTTTTAAACAATGACCTGTGCCGTATGCCATGAAACGAAAGGTTGAGGCTGAGCTTGACCGTCTTTTGAGAGAGAACATTTTGGAACCCGTAAAATGTTCAGAATGGGCAGCTCCCATTGCACCTGTTTTAAAACCAGACAATTCGGTAAGAATCTGTGGAGATTATAAATTGACTGTAAATAGGGTGTCTAAACTAGAACAGTATCCTATTCCTAAAACTGAGGATCTTTTTGCAAACCTGGCTGGAGGCAAGAAATTCACGAAGCTGGATATGAGTCATGCATACTTGCAGATTACACTAGATGAGGAATCCAAGAAGTATGTAACCATAAATACACACAAGGGTTTGTTTACCTATAACCGTTTACCATTCGGTGTCTCCTCTAGTCCAGCTATTTTCCAGTGGACTATCGAGGGTGTACTGCAAGGGATTCCACATGTTTCAATCTATCTGGATGATATTCTGGTGATGGGAAGAACCGACCAGGAGCATCTGTGCACTCTGAGAGAGGTACTACAAAGATTGGATAAGGCTGGGTTACGGCTCAAGAGGAGTAAGTGCACTTTCCTGGGGAATGAGGCCATGTTCCTGGGACATAGAGTGGATGCCACAGGGCTCCATCCAATCAAGGAGAAGGTACAAGCACTGCAGGAGGCCCCAGCTCGTACAAATGTGACTGAGTTAAAAGCTTACCTGGGACTGCTAAACTATTATAACAGGTTTTTGCCAAACTTGGCAACAGTATTAGCACCTCTTCATTAACTACTGTGCAAGGAGACACAGTGGCAGTGGGAAGAGGAACAGAGGGTTTCATATGAACAGTCCAAGAAACTGATACTGTCCTCAGATGTGTTGGTTCACTACAATGCAGAGAAAGACATCATTCTCTCTTGTGATGCTTCACCTTACGGGGTGGGGGCAGTTCTTTCAGACAGCTTGGAAGATGGAGCAGAAAGACCGATAGGTTTTATGTCTCGAACTCTGACCCCAGCGGAAAAAATCTATTCCCAGTTAGATAAAGAGGGAAGTGGCGGTAGGGATTGTGGATGCTTTGGTAATAATTTTCCAAAACTCCCTGGACTCAGCAAAGGTCCCAGCAAACTGGAAAACTGCTAATGTAACACTCTTATTTAAAAAGGGCAGTAGACAGAAGGCTGGAAACTATAGACCGGTTAGCCTAACATCTGCGGTAGGTAAAATTTTGGAGTCCATTATTAAGGAGACACTAACAGGACATTTGGATAATCATAATTTAATAGGACAAAGTCAGCATGGTTTTATGAAGGAGAAGTCATGTTTGACAAATTTGCTGGAGTTCTTTGAGGAAGTAACATATAGGGTGGATAAAGGGGAACCAGTGGACGTAGTGTATTTAGACTTCCAAAAGGCATTTGACAAGATGCCACACAAAAGATTATTGCTTAAGATAAAAAAAATCACAGGATTGGGGGTAATATTCTGGCATGGATAGATGATTGGCTATCTAACAGAAGGCAGAGAGTTGGGATAAATGGTTCATTCTCAGACTGGCAATCAGTAACTAGTGGTGTTCCGCAGGGGTCAGTGCTGGGTCCCCAACTCTTTACAGTCCATATTAATGATTTGGAGGAGGGGACCGAGTGTAACATATCAAAGTTTGCAGATGATACTAAGATGGGGAGGAAAGTAGTGAGTGAGGAGGAGATAAAAAACCTGCAAGGGGACATAGACAGGCTAAGTAAGTGGGCAGAGATTTGACAGATGGAATACAATACTGGAAAGTGTGAGGTTATGCACTTTGGCAGGAAAAATCGTAGAGCAAGTTATTATCTTAATGGCAAGAAACTGGAAAGTACTGAAGTACAAAGGGATCTGGGGGTCCTGGTGCACGAAACTCAAAAGGTTAGTATGCAGGTGCAGCAAGTGATTAAGAAGGCCAATGGAATGTTGGCTTTCATTGCTAGGGGGATAGAATATAAAAATAGGGAGGTATTGCTTCAGTTGTACAAGGTATTGGTGAGACCACACCTGGAATACTGCGTACAGTTTTGGTGTCCATACTTAAGAAAAGACATATTTGCTCTCGAGTCAGTACAAAGAAGGTTCACTCGGTTAATCCCGGGGATGAGGGGGTGGACATATGAGGAGAGGTTGAGTAGATTGGGACTCTACTCATTGGAGTTCAGAAGAATGAGAGGCGATCTTATTGAAACATATAAGATTGTGAAGGGGTTGGATCGGGTGGATGTGGGGAGGATGTTCCTGATGATGGGTGAAACTAGAACTAGGGGGCATAGTCTTAGAATAAGGGGCCGCTCTTTCAAAACTGAGATGAGGAGGAACTACTTCACTCAGAGGGTGGTAGGTCCATGGAATATGCTGCCCCAAAAACTGTAGAAGCTACATCATTACATAAATTTAAAACAGAAATAGACAGTTTCCTAGAAGTAAAGGGAATTAAGGGTTACGGGGAGCGGGCAGGAATTTGGACATGAGTCTAGGTTCGGATCGGTCATGGCCCTGTGGGTAGCGGAGCAGGCCCAGGGGCCGTGTAGCCTGATCCTGCTCCTATTTCGTGTGTCTAATTCTGTTAGATTCAGGAGATGGTTCTGTGATAGTAGATAGGCGGTTAGGATCAGATCAGCCATGATCTTATTGAATGGCGGAGCAGGGTCGAGGGGCCGATTGGCATACTCCTGCTCCTATTTCTTATATTATTATGTTCTTATGTAATGTTTGGGTTACAGAGGTTTCACAAGTACATATATTGCAGGAAATTCACCATATGCACCGATCATAAACTTCTTCTATCTCTTTTTAATGAAATGAAAGCAATACCACAGATGGTGTCACCCCGGAACCAGAGGTGGGCAGTGACGTTGAGGGCATATGAGTATGTCATCATTTACAAGGCAGGCAAGTACCATGGGAACGCAGATGCCTTGAGCCATCTTCCACTAGCAGGTACACCTATCCGTGCAGCTCCAGAGGACAGAGTTTTGATGTTGGAGGACACGGACATGGCAATTGTGACCGCAGAACAAGTAAGGACATGGACAGGCAAAGATCCAGTACTGTCTAGAGTCCGAGAATATGTAATGAGGGGTTGGCCACAACATCCGGAAGGGATTGATTTCACACCTTACAGTGTCATGAAAACAGAGCTGATTGTGCAGGATGGTTGCGTGTTGTGGGGAGCTCGTGTGATTCTTCCACAGCCAGCATGACAGTCCATCCTAGGGCAACTACATCAGTGTCATCCTGGAGTTTCACGTATGAAAGCCTTGGCAAGGAGTTACTTTTGGTGGCCAAAGCTAGATGAGGAGATAGAAAATCTTGTCAAGACATGCAGCACTTGTCAAGTACACAGGAAGGCCCCAGCAGTGGCTCCACTCCACCCCTGGGAGTGGCCGGATAGACCATGGAGAAGATTACATGTAGATTATGCGGGTCCATTCATGGGAAAGATGTTCCTCATAATCATTGATGCACATTCCAAGTGGATGGATGTGTAACCTATAAATTCTGCTTCATCTACTGTTACTATAGACTGCCTGCGTAGGAGTTTTAGTAATCAAGGGATACCGGAGATCGTAGTAAGTGACAATGCCACGTGTTTTGTGAGTACAGAAACAGAAGAGTTCATGAGAAACAATGGCATAGTGCACGTGACTTCAGCTCCATATCATCCGTCTTCAAATGGACTTGCGGAGAGAGCCATACAAATATTTAAGGAGAGGATGAAAAAAAGTGCAGAAGGGAGTTCGGCAGCAAAGGTGTCACGAGTTCTGTTCAGCTACAGAATAACACCTCAATCTACCACAGGACTCTCTGCTTCTGAGCTGTTGTTAGGACGTCGACTACGCTTCACTCTTCACCTGGTTCACCCAGATCTAAAAAGGAAGGTGGAAAACTGACAATTCAAACAAAAGGAGAACCATGACAGAAGGACAAAGAGCCGCAGTTTTGGAGAAGGAGATGCGGTCCTTACCAGAAATTTCAGTTATGGTCCAAAATGGATTCCTGGCGTCATAGACTCAATGACCGGTCCAGTTTCATATACGGTCATGGTGGGAACTGGTCAGGTAGTACGCAGACATGTGGATCAGATACTGACCAGACACACGGAAATCGAACTGGAGGTTCCAGAGGAAATGTTGGAGGACAAGTTGGTCCCCAGTTATCCAAATGCATTGGTGGTACCAACACCACGAACAGAACCAATTATACCTGGACCCCTTCGTCAAGAGGAAACCATCGTAGCAGAGTCAGATACTCTGCATACTGCTCAGGAGCAGCAGGTGGCTCTACCAGAATCAAGCAGGGACTTGACTGTAAGACATTCACCAAGGCCTCACAAGCCACCAGAGAGATTGATCACGACCTGCTAGATTCGTTCAGTATGGATTATCGTTAACGGAGTTTCCTTATGGACTTTTTATGGATGTTGTTAAGAAGTTATTGTAAACATAAGAGATGGGGATATAGTAATCTGGGATGTAATGCTTAAGTTATCCACCAGATGGAGACAAATATTAAGGGATCACAATTACCAGTGTTTTATGGTAATGTCCTGGCACACCAGTTATTAAGGTAGTGGCATTGCATTCTGGGTATGACTCAGAGGGTGATCCTCCATCTTTGCTCATGCAGTAAGATATAGAAGTGCTTTGCTGCAGCCTGTAAAGCTATGTTCTCTGCTACATATGTATAATTAAACAGTTAAAGTTTTGGTTCCTGAAGTCTGGCTTATCACAGTTCTTGACCTTACCACTCGGATATCACAGTCTGATTCACTCTCTATCCAATTTACACTCCGTCCGAATTACACCCCGTCCGGTTTAATCCCCATCCAATTTCCTCTACGTCCAATTTACTCTCTATCTGATTTACACACTGTCAAATTTACACCCCGTCCGATTTATTCCCCGTCCGATTTACACTCCTTCCGGTTTACTCACCGTCCGATTTACACTCCGTCCGATTTACTCTATGTCCGAATTAATCTCCATCCCATTTACTCTCCATCCGATTTACACACCATCCGATTTACACCCGTCCCATTTACACCCTGTCCCATTTACACGCTGTCCGATTTACTCTCCGTCCGATCAATCTCCTTCCAATTTACTCTCCATCGACTTACACACCGTTCGATTTGCATTCCGTCCGATTTACACTCCATCCAATTTACTCCCCATCTGAATTACTCACCGTCCGATTTACTCTCCGTCCAATTTACACTCCATCCGATTTTCTCTCCATCCATTTTACACTCCGTCCAATTTGCTCTCTGTATGAGTTAACCGCCGTCTGATTTACACACTGTCCGATTTACTCAGCGTCCAATTTACTCTCTGTCTGATTTACACGTCATCCAATTTACATTCCGTCTGGTTTACACTCCATCTGATTTACAGTCCGTCTGATTTACACTCCTTCCGATTTACTCTTCATCCAATTTACACCTGGCCCGATTTAATCTCTGTCCGATTTACTCTCCATCCGATTTACACTCCGTCTGTATAGTAATCTGGGATGTAATGCTTAAGTTATCCACCAGATGGAGACAAATATTAAGGGATCACAATTACCAGTGTTTTAAGGTAATGTCCTGGCACACCAGTTATTAAGGTAGTGGCATTGCATTCTGGGTATGACTCAGAGGTTGATCCTCCATCTTTGCTCATGCAGTAAGATATAGAAGTGCTTTGCTGCAGCCTGTAAAGCTATGTTCTCTGCTACATATGTATAAATAAACAGTTAAAGTTTTGGTTCCTGAAGTCTGGCTTATCACAGTTCTTGACCTTACCACTCGGATATCACATTTGGTGACGAGGCTGAACAGATCTCATCTTGAAGAAGGGAAAATAAAATAAAAGCACTGAATCCAGGAATCATGGCTGCTATAGTAGGACAGCTCTCTGCTTTTGATGTTCAGATGCAGACATGGAAAGAATACTGTGAGTTGCTGGAGCATTTCTTTGTAGCAAATGATATAGTTGATGTCGGGAAAAGGAGAGCTATTTTGCTCACTTCCATGGGAAGTCAGACGTATAGTTTAATGAGAAACTTATGCAGCCCTGAAAAGCCTGGAGATGTACCATTTGCTAACTTAGTGGACTTGCTAAAGGAACATTTCAATCCCAGAGCAAGTGAGATTGTACAGCGTTTCAAATTTAATTCACAGAACAGGAAACCGGGAGAGACTGTGTTGGGTTATGTAGTGGTGTTGAGAAAACTGGCACATGATTGCAATTACGGGAACAGTTTGAAAGACATGCTGAGAGATAGGCTTGTTTGCGGGATAATGGATGCTCGAATGCAGAGGATATTATTGTCCGAGACTGGGCTTACGTATGAAAAAGCATTGGAACTTGCTCAATTAATAGAGACAGCTAACCATGATGTACAAGAAATACAAGGTTCAGACTGGCCTACTATGAGACAAGTTGCAGGTCTGGTTGTGCACAAGTTAAATATGAGTCAGAAACCACAATGTGAGCATGTAAAAGCATGTTATAGATGCAATGGAGATCACCTGGCGAGGGAATGCAGGTTTCTGGAGGAAAAGTGCCACAAGTGTGGAAAAAAAGGACACATAAAATGTGCATGCAGAGCAAAAGCTACCCTGGAGGTATACAAACTTAAAGGGGGAGGAAAGTAAAACCTAGTAAGAAATGTGAAAAAACAGGGAGCACATCACATCAGCAGAGAAGCTGAGAAAGAAGACGACATGTTCATATTGCATAGTATGGTAGAGGACATTCCAAAAGTGGATGCTATCACGTTGCAACTGATAGTAAATGACTCTAAGGTGAACTTTGAGGTGGATACCGGATGTGGTGTTACCATAATGAACAGGGAGGAGTACTCAAAATTGTGGAACTGTGTGAAAGTTCCAGAGTTAAAGTCTTGCTCTATGCAGCTTAAAACCTATACCGGTGAACAAGTGGCGACATTGGGTACAGCTACTGTAACTGTGCAACACAGGGAGACCGTGGAACAGCTACCTGTAGTTGTAGTATCGGGTTCTGGACCAAAGTTGTTAGGTCGGGGCTGGATACGAGAACTTAAATTAGATTGGGGAGCAATAAATCAACTAGAGGGAGGCAAACAATTGTCCATGCAAGACGTGTTGATTGAACATGAGAACGTGTTCAAGGAAGAACTTGGAACATTTAATGGCCCCCCAGCTAAGATTTATGTCGACAAGGAGGCACTGCCAAGGTTTTTTATACAATGACCTGTGCCGTATGCCATGAAACCAAAGGTTGAGGCTGAGCTTGATCGTCTTTTGAGAGAGAACATTCTGGAACCCGTAAAATGTTCAGAATGGGCAGATCCCATTGTACCTGTTTTAAAACCAGACAATTCGGTAAGAATCTGTGGAGATTATAAATTGACTGTAAATAGGGTGTCTAAACTAGAACAGTATCCTATTCCTAAAACTGAGGATCTTTTTGCAAACCTGGCTGGAGGGAAGAAATTCACGAAGCTGGATATGAGTCATGCATACTTGCAGATTACACTAGATGAGGAATCCAAGAAGTGTGTAACCATAAATACACACAAGGGTTTGTTTACCTATAACCGTTTACCATTCGGTGTCTCCTCTAGTCCAGCTATTTTCCAGTGGACTATCGAGGGTGTACTGCAAGGGATTCCACATGTTTCAATCTATCTGGATGATATTCTGGTGATGGGAAGAACCGACCAGGAGCATCTGAGCACACTGAGAGAGGTACTACAAAGATTGGATAAGGCTGGGTTACGGCTCAAGAGGAGTAAGTGCACTTTCCTGGGGAATGAGGCCGTGTTCCTGGGACATAGAATGGACACCACAGGGCTCCATCCAATCAAGGAGAAGGTACAAGCACTGCAGGAGGCCCCAGCTCGTACAAATGTGACTGAGTTAAAAGCTTACCTGGGACTGCTAAACTATTATAACAGGTTTTTGCCAAACTTGGCAACAGTATTAGCACCTCTTCACAAACTACTGTGCAAGGAGACACAGTGGCAGTGGGAAGAGGAACAGAGGGTTTCATATGAACAGTCCAAGAAACTGATACTGTCCTCGGATGTGTTGGTTCACTACAATGCAGAGAAAGTCATCATTCTCTCTTGTGATGCTTCACCTTACGGGGTGGGGGCAGTTCTTTCACACTGCTTGGAAGATGGAACCGAAAGACCGATAGGGTTTATGTCTCGAACTCTGACCCCAGCGGAAAAAAACTATTCCCAGTTAGATAAAGAGGGATTAGCAGTAATGTTTGGGTTACAGAGGTTTCACAAGTACATATATTGCAGGAAATTCACCATATGCACCGATCATAAACCTCTTCTATCTCTTTTTAATGAGCTGAAAGCAGTACCACAGATGGTGTCACCCCGGATCCAGAGGTGGGCAGAGACATTGAGGGCAGATGAGTATGTCATCATTTACAAGGTGGGCAGGTACCATGGGAACGCAGATGCCTTGAGCCATCTTCCACTACCAGGTACACCTATCCGTGCAGCTCCAGAGGACAGAGTTTTGATGTTGGAGGACACGGACATTGCAATTGTGACCGCAGAACAAGTAAGGACATGGACAGGTAAAGATCCAGTACTGTCTAGAGTCCTAGAATATGTAATGAGGGGTTGGCCACAACATCCGGAATGGACTTATTTCACACCTTACAGTGTCAGGAAAACAGAGCTGAGTGTGCAGGAGGGTTGCGTGTTGTGGGGAGCTCGAATGATTATTCCACAGCCAACACGACAGTCTATCCTAGGGTAACTACATCAGCGTCATCCTGGAGTTTCGTGTATGAAAGCCTTGGCAAGGAGTTACTTGTGGTGGCCAAAGCTAGATGAGGAGATAGAAAATCTTGTCAAGACATGCAGCACTTGTCAAGTACACAGGAAGGCACCAGCAGCAGCTCCACTCCACCCCTGGGAGTGGCTGGATAGACCATGGAGAAGATTACATGTAGATTATGCGGGTCCATTCATGGGAAAGATGTTCCTCATAATCATTGATGCACATTCCAAGTGGATGGATGTGTATCCTGTAAATTCTGCTTCATCTACTGTTACTATAGTCTGCCTGCATAGCCATGGTGGGAACTGGTCAGGTATTACGCAGACATGTGGATCAGATAATGACCAGACACATGGAAATCGAACTGGAGGTTCCAGAGGAAATGTTGGAGGACAAGTTGGTCCCCAGTTATCCAAATGCATTGGTGGTACCAACACCACGAACAGAACCAGTTATACCTGGACCCCTTCGTCAAGAGGAAACCATCGTAGCAGAGTCAGATACTCTGCATACTGCTCAGGAGCAGCAGGTGGCTCTACCAGAATCAAGCAGGGACTTGACTGTAAGACGTTCACCAAGGCCTCACAAGCCACCAGAGAGATTGATCACGACCTACTAGATTCGTTCAGTATGGACTATTGTTAACGAAGTTTCCTTATGGACTTTTTATGGATGTTGTTAAGAAGTTATTGTAAACATAAGAGATGGGGATATAGTAATCTGGGATGTAATGCTTAAGTTATCCACCAGATGGAGACAAATATTAAGGGATCACAATTACCAGTGTTTTAAGGTAATGTCCTGGCACACCAGTTATTAAGGTAGTGGCATTGCATTCTGGGTATGACTCAGAGGGTGATCCTCCATCTTTGCTCATGCAGTAAGATATAGAAGTGCTTTGCTGCAGCCTGTAAAGCTATGTTCTCTGCTACATATGTATAATTAAACAGTTAAAGTTTTGGTTCCTGAAGTCTGGCTTATCACAGTTCTTGACCTTACCACTCGGATATCACAGTCTGATTAACTCTCTATCCAATTTACACTCCGTCCGATTTATTCCCCGTCCGATTTACACCCCATCCGATTTATTCCCCGTCCGATTTACACTACAACCGATTTAGTCTCCGTCCGATTTACACTCCTTCCGATTTACTCTCTGTCCAAATTAATCTCCATCCCATTTACTCTCCATCCGATGTACACTCCATCCGATTTACAATCCATCCAATTTACACTCCGCCCGATTTACTCTCCGTATGCCTTAACCGCCGTCCGATTTACACACTGTCCAATTTACTCAGCGTCCGATTTACTCTCCGTCCGATTTACACTCCGTCCGATTTACTCTCCGTCCGATTTACACTCCGTCCCATTTACACTCCATCCGATTTACAATCCATCCGATTTACAATCCATCCGATTTAAACTCCGTCCAATTTACACTCAGTCTGATTTACACTCCATCCGATTTAGGCTCGGTCCGATTTACACTCCGTCTGATTTACTCTCCGTCAATTTTAAACTCCGTCCGATTTACAATCCATCCGATTTACACTCCATCCGATTTACACTCAGTCCGATTTACACTCCATCCGATTTACAATCCATCCGATTTACACTCCATCCGATTTACACTCAGTCCGATTTACACTCCATCCGATTTAGGCTCGGTCCGATTTAAACTCCGTCTGATTTACTCTCCGTCAATTTTAAACTCCGTCCGATTTACTCTCCGTATGATTTAATCGCCGTCCGATTTACACACTGTCCGATTTACTCAGCATCCGATTTACTCTCCATTCAATTTACACCTGGTCCGATTTAATCTCCGTCCAATTTACTCTCCGTCCGACTTACACACCGTCCGATTTACTCTCTATCCGATTTACACTCCGTCCGAGTTACACTCCGTCTGATTTACTCTCCGTCCGATTTACTCTATGTCCGATTTACTCTATGTCCGATTTACTCTCTATCCGATTTACACTCCGTCCGATTTACACTCCGTCCGATTTACTCTCCGTCCGATTTACTCTATGTCCGATTTACTCTATGTCCGATTTACTCTCTGTCCGATTTACACCCCATCCGATTTACACTCCATCCGATTTACTCCCCGTCCGATTTACTCTATGTCCGATTTACTCTATGTCCGATTTACTCTCTGTCCGATTTACACCCCATCCGATTTACACTCCATCTGCTTTACTCCCCGTCCGATTTACTCTCCGTTTGAATTACTCACCATCCGATTTACTCTCTGTCCGATTAATTTCCATCCGATTTGCTCAGCGTCTGATTTACTCTCCGTCCGATTAACTCTCCGTCCGATTTACACACCGTCCGATTTACAATCTGTCCGATTTACACTCTGTCTGATTTACTCTACATCCGATTTACACCCGCTCCGATTTTCACCCAGTCCGATTTACTCACCGTCCGATTTACACTCCGTCTGATTTACACACCGTCCGATATACACTCCATCCGATTTACACACCGTCCGATTTACATTCCGTCCGAGTTACACACCGTCCGATTTACATTCCATCCGATTTACACTCCATCTGATTTACACTCTGTCCAATTTACACTCCGTCCGATTTACTCTCTGTCCGATTTACACACAGTCCGATTTACTCTCCGTCTGATTTACACTCTGTCTGATTTTCTCCCAGTCTGATTTACTCTCCCTCCGATTTACTCTCCATCCAATTTACACCGAGTCCGATATACAAACCCAATTTACACCCTGTCCGATTTACTCCCCGTCCAATTTACACTCCGTCCGATTTACTCTATGTCCGATTTACTCTCTGTCCGATTTACACCCCATCCGATTAACTCTCCGTCCGATTTACACTCTGTCCGCTTTACTCCCCATCCGATTAACTCTCTGTCCGATTTACACTCCGTCCGATTTACAATCCGTCCGATTTACACTCTGTCTGATTTACACTCCATCCGATTTACACACCGTCCGATTTACATTCCGTCCGATTTACACACCGTCCGATTTACATTCCATCCGATTTACACTCCATCTGATTTACACTCTGTCCAATTTACACTCTGTCCGATTTACTCTCCGTCCGATTTACACACCGTCCGATTTACATTCCATCCGATTTACACTCCATCTGATTTACACTCTGTCCAATTTACACTCCGTCCGATTTACTCTCCGTCCGATTTACATTCCGTCCAATTTACACACCGTCCGATTTACATTCCATCCGATTTACACTCCATCTGATTTACACTCTGTCCAATTTACACTCCGTCCGATTTACTCTCTATCCGATTTACACTCCGTCCGCTTTACTCCCCGTCCGATTAACTCTCCGTCCGATTTACACTCCGTCCAATATACAATCTGTCCGATTTACACTCTGTCTGATTTTCTCTCCGTCCGATTTACACACCATCCGATTTACATTCCATCCAATTTACACTCCATCTGATTTACACTCTGTCCAATTTACACTCCGTCCGATTTACTCTCCGTCCGATTTACGCTCCGTCTGAATTACTCTCCATCCGATTAATTTCCGTCCGATTTTCAATCCGTCCAATTTACAGTACGTCCGATTTACACTCTGTCTTATTTACTCTCTGTCCAATTTATACCCAGTCTGATTTAAACTCCATCCGATTAATCCCCATTCGATTTACTCTCCGTCCGATTTGCACTCCGTCCGAATTACTCTCCGTCCGATTTACTCTCCGTCCGATTTACTCTCCATCCGATTTACTCTCCGTCCGATTTACTCTCCATCCGAATTACTCTCCGTCCGATTTACTCTCCGTCCGATTTACTCTCCGTCCGATTTACTCTACATCCGATTTACACCCCGTCCAATTTGCACTCCGTCCGAATTACTCTCCGTCCGATTTACTCTCCGTCCGATTTACTCTCCGTCCGATTCACTCTCCATCCAAATTACTCTCCGTCCGATTTACTCTCCGTCCGATTTACTCTCCGTCCGATTTACTCTACATCCGATTTACACCCCGTCCGATTTGCACTCCGTCCGAATTACTCTCCGTCCGATTTACTCTCCGTCCGATTTACTCTCCATCCGATTTACTCTCCGTCTGATTTACTCTCCGTCCGATTTACTCTCCGTCCGATTTACTCTCCGTCCGATTTACACCCCGTCCGATTTACTCTCCGTCCGATTTACTCTCCGTCCGATTTACACTCCATCCGATTTACTCTCCGTCTGATTTACTCTCCGTCCGATTTACTCTCCGTCCGATTTACTCTACATCCGATTTACACCCCGTCCGATTTGCACTCCGTCCGAATTACTCTCCGTCCGATTTACTCTCCGTCCGATTTACTCTCCATCCGATTTACTCTCCGTCTGATTTACTCTCCGTCCGATTTACTCTCCGTCCGATTTACACCCCGTCCGATTTACTCTCCGTCCGATTTACTCTCCGTCCGATTTACACTCCATCCGATTTACTCTCCGTCTGATTTACTCTCCGTCCGATTTACTCTACATCCGACTTACACCCCGTCCGATTTACTCTCCGTCCGATTTACTCCCCGTCCGATTTACACTCCGTCCGATTTACTCTCCGTCCGATTTACACTCCGTCCGATTTACTCCCCGTCCGATTTACACACCGTCTGATTTACTCTCCGTCCGATTTACACCCCGTCCGATTTACTCTCCATCAGTTTACTCCCTGTCCGATTTACTCTCTGTCCGATTTAAACTCCATCCGATTTACACTCCATCCGATTTACTCTCCGTCTGAATTACTCACCGTCCAATTTACCCTCCGTCCGATTAATCTCCGTCCGATTTGCTCAGCGTCCGATATACTCTCTGTCCGATTAACTCTCCATCCGATTTACATGTAGGATTCGCAAAATTGGACTTTGTATTAATAAGGGTCAAATGGCAGAAGAGGCCATGATTTTAAAGACTGTTTTAAAAGAAGCCCAGAAAAGGGGGCATACAAAATGGCCGCCATACCATATGACCAGCTTATTGGGACACTTTAAAATGGTTCCTGCGCAACCTCAGACTGCTTTGTGGATTCAACCTACAGCAAGTTCTGGAAGCCGTTTCTGAGAGAACGAAACCAGACCCACACATCTACATATGGATTAGATGCAGATCCAGTCAAGATCGGCCTGGAGACAGAGGCCATCTAAATGTTGACCCAAAGAAAAGGGGACAATTTCATATTCATGAGAACAGCACCAAGGACTAGATAACGAGATCAGCAGGACATTAAAAACAATGAAGGTAATTCCAGACCAGAGATGGGCCTTTACCAGCCGTTTAAAACATTTTAAAATATAATAACTACCCTGCTGTGCTCCCAGCCCGCCAAAAGTTAAACAAAGACTAACCTGATTTTGGGTGGGAGATGGAAGTTTCTGGGAGAAAGGTATATCTGGAAGACTTTTCGGCAGTTGGTGTAAAGTCTGTGGGTTGTGCAGTTAATAAATACACAGACTTCAGAAATAACAACAAACAGGTCTTTACTATTCGAAGGTCCGGGCGAATCTGCCCCAGTTATCCTGTCACAACACTTATATACTGGTGTGGTCACTGTCGGTATTACAGTATACAGAAGCCAAACAAGTAGTGCCACACTTAAAGTAGTTCCCTTAAAGGTGAACGGTTACATACAATAATTTCCTTAAGGGTAGACGGGTACATACACTACAATCCTCCCTTTTTAGCTTTCAACATACTGAGTCCATAGTGGACATCCATTATCACATATATATATACAGATTTATTTAAGACAGTTCATAGATTCAGTCTTTCGGGAGGTTTCCGGATTCTGTCCGGGTAACGCCGCAGTGGTGTCGTCATTCCAAGCGGGCTAGTAGGTGTTTCTGGTAAAGTTGAATCGGCTCGAAGCACAGTGTCAGGTTCCTCTGACTCCAGAACTACCAGATCGGACGTAGGTGTTCTGGGTAACTCAGTCTCAACCTTATCCGGGTAAGGTGGTGAAGTCGGGGGCCCATTTGTGGCGGACCCTATGATCTGGTCAACATGGCGCCTTATTATATTGTCTCCAATGTCCACAGTGTACATCAACGGGCCTAGCCTTTTTCCAATCGTTCCAGGCTGCCATTTCTCAGTACGATAGTCCCGGGCCAAAACTCGTTGACCGGTCTGGAAGGATCTAGTGGCCCTTTCGTTCATGCCCTGGAATTGCCGGTTCTCTACGTCCCTTCTGACGTTTGGTTTGAGTAAATCCAGCCGACATCGTAGGCGTCTATTACAAAACATCATCGCGGGAGTTTGATTTGTGACCGCATGGGTTGCATTTCGGTATGCCAACAAAAAACTATCCACCTTATGCTGTAAACTTATGTCTTCATTACTCATGGCCTTTACGGCCTTCTTGAAGGTCTGGACAAACCTTTCAGCCAATCCATTGGAGGCGGGATGGTATGGGGCTGACGTGTAATGTTTAACTCCATTGCTCTTTAAGAATTTCTTAAATTCCTCAGATACAAATTGCGGTCCATTGTCAGAACAGATCTGTTCTGGCAGGCCATTCCGAGCAAACACAGTCCTTAACACCGTGATGGTTTTTTCCGTCGTGGTGGTGGTCATCTTAATTACTTCTGGCCACTTGGAGTGGGCATCTACCGCTATTAGGAACATCGAGTCCATAAATGGACCAGCAAAGTCGATGTGTACTCTTTGCCAGGGAGATGAGGGCCACTCCCATGGGTGCAGAGGAGCCTGTGGTGGCGCATTCTGAACCCTCTGACATCCTAGGCAATTCTTCGTGATCTCCTCTATGTCCCCATCGATGCCTGGCCACCACACAAACGCCCTTGCTAGATTCTTCATCTTTACGCCACCCAGGTGTCCTTCGTGCAGCTCCTTGAGTACCCTCTTTTGGAGTTTGGGTGGAATCACCACTCTAGACCCACACATCAGGGTTCCTCGACACACTGACAGTTGTTCTTTCCTCTGTGAGAATGCTTGCAGTGTTGGTTCGCACTGTGCTGGCCATCCCTCCACCGTTAAATCATAGACTCGTGAAAGAGTCGGGTCATTCCTTGTCTCATTCTCAATCATTGAGTTTGTTATCGGCAGACACTCCACTATTGATGAGTGGAACAACTCTACTGGGTCCACTGTCCTCGCTTCTTCTACCATCGGCAATGGCAAGCGTGATAGCCCATCAGCGTTTCCATGCTGTTTGGACCGTTTGTATTCAATATCATACTGGTGTGCCCCAAGTAAAACTGACCATCTTTGTAACCTTTGTGCCGTCATGGTAGAAACGGCCTTGTTTGGGTTGAATATGGACACCAACGGCTGGTGGTCCGTCAGCAATGTGAACCTCTTACACTGGAGGTAATGGTTGAATTTCTTCACGCCCCACACAAGACTGAGGGCCTCCCTATCTATCTGGGCGTAATTTCGTTCCGCTGGTGTCAATGATCGGGACGCGAATGCCACCGGCCTTTCCGAACCATTTGGTAGTCTGTGCGAAAGTACTGCCCCAATTCCGTACGGGGAAGCATCACAAGCTAGCCGAAGGGGTAACGCTGGGTTGAAATGAGCCAACACTTCTTCAGAGGTAATCAACTCCTTGCTCCTGCGAAAAGCCTTTTTGCATTCTTCACTCCACCTCCATGGTGTTTCTTTCCGCAACAGCTCATTTAGCGGATGCAGCACCGTAGATAAATTTGGCAGAAACTTGTGATAATAATTAATCAACCCCAAGAATGACCTTAGCTGTGACACGTTTCCTGGAGCGGGAGCCTTCACGACCGCTTCTATCTTTTCCGGTGACTTATGTAGTCCCTCTCGGTCAATGACATGACCGCAGTATGAGATCCGTTTTTGGAAAAACTCACACTTCTTGCGATTAACCCGAAGGCCATACTCCTTCAACCTGGTGAGTACCAGTTTCAAATTCGTGAGGTGTTCTTCCTCATCTTTTCCCGTGATTAGAATATCATCTAAGTAGCACTGCGTGCTTGGAATTCCTTGTAACACCTGTTCCATGGCCCTCTGCCAAATTGCTGGCGCCGAAGCTACTCCAAAGACCAGTCTATTATAGCGATACAAGCCTCTGTGAGTGTTGATGGTGAGGTATTGGCGTGACTCTTCCTCAACCTCCATCTGTAAATATGCCTGAGCCAAGTCTATCTTCGTGAAGTGCTTCCCTCCAGCCAATGAAGCAAAAATATCTTCAATCCGCGGAAGTGGGTATTGTACCGTGTGCAGTACCGGATTCACTGTGATCTTGAAATCGCCGCAGATACGGACCTTCCCCGGTCCCCCTGGCTTACTACTTGGTGAGGATTTCATGACGGGAACAATGGGCGTGGCCCACTCACTCCAGTCTACTTTTGACAGAACCCCTGATCGTTCAAGTTCTTCTAGTTCTGCCTCTACTGCTGGTCGTATTGCGTACGGTACCGATCTGGCCTTAAAAAACTTTGGGCTTGCATGTTCTGCAATCTTGACCTTTGCTTTAATACCTCGCAGCGTTCCCAGTCCTTGCTGGAATACCTCTTTAGCTTCGTCTAATATTCTGGACAACCGTTAAGGTTTGACATCCTCTTTTTCGGACTCCACCGTCATGGTGTTTAGTGCATGCCAGTCCATCTTTATTTTTCGGATCCACTCTCGTCCCAGAAGTGGTGGACCTCCCTCAGGCAACACATACAGATCTAACCGGTGGTGAACTTTATCCTGGTATCTCACCTTAACCTCTAGTTTTCCGATGGGGAATACTTTGTGCCCCGTGTATGTCTGCAGCACTAGATCCGTATTCCGTAGTGGAATATGCTTGAAAAACTTTTTATAGTCATGCTTATTCATGACAGTCAACGCCGATCCGGTGTCTACTTCCATTTTTACTTGGACCTTCTCAATCTGTAACGTTATCCAAATAGTTTGTCGGTCGGCTTCATTGCTCACGTTGTGGATTCTCAGACTGTCCAGTCCTTTGTGTTTGGAGTGTGAGTCCGACTTCTGTTCCTTCAGACTCTTCCTAGTCGCCTCTTGTACCTTTCTGTACCATTTTTGTGAGGACTCGTCATTGTTGTACGTCGTTCCTGACCGGCACACTTTAGCTATGTGCCCGATCTTGCCACATTTCCGGCATTCTTGGTTTTTACCCCAGCAACGCTTCTGGTCGTGTGTTGTCTTCCCACAACGATAGCATTTCGTAGTCCTCGAGGTGATGTGGTCCACCCCTAGTGCCACCGCCTTCCGCTGCATTACCGCCGTTCCTTTTGCTGCGGCTTCGTATGATGCGGCTATAAGGACAGCCCTGTCAAGTGTGAGGTTGTTCTCTTCCAGTAGTTGCTTTTGCGTCCCTTCTTTGGACAATCCACATACGAACTTGTCTCGCAGTGCCTCTGTCAGATTCCCTCCGAACTGGCAGTGTTTCGCTAGCCTCCGCAGTTCGACCAAGTATTCCGCGTTGCTTTCGTCTTTCTTCTGCGTTCTCGCATAGAATCTGAATCGTTCAGCCAGCTTCAACGGTGTGGGGTTCAAGTGATCCTTCAGCACCGCTACTATATCCTCGAAAGTCTGATCTGCCGGTTTAGCTGGAGAGAGAAGATGTTTCAACAACCCGAATGTTTTCGCACCCATCATGTTAAGTAAGGTTACAGCTTTTTCCTCCTTAGCTATTTTGTTAGCCTTACAATGTATCTCAATACGTTCCACGTACGTGGGCCAGTCTTCTATTTTGGAGTTAAAATCGTTGCTGTCCCCACGCTTAGGCATCTTCCTTTCTTTGGGTACAACACAAATATTTCTTTAAATTCTTATGTATTTTTTTTTCTACGATGGCGGCTTTTCCCGCGAATTTGGCAGTTTCCCGCTCTTCCTTTCTCTCCCCGCCCACTTCAATGGTGGTTTCCCGCGTTTCTTCCTGGTGGAAGGGGTACGCTTTCCCCGCAGCAGACAGGTTCAGCCGCTGGGCTGGCTCTCGCACAGCTCCCCCTACTCGGCTCTGTCTTCTCCTCCCGCCCGCACGGCTCTACCGGCGCTGGGTACACCCCGTTAACGGAGGACAGTTCAGCCGCTGGACTGGCTCTCGCGCAGTCTCTCACCCTGTTTTCGGCTGTGTCTCTCTCCCACTCCCGCACGTTCAGTTTTGCCGGCTCTGAGTACCCTGTTGGTGGAGAACAGCTCAGCTGCTGGACTGGCTCCTCGCAGTCTCTCTCTCCGCCCCCGGCTCTCACCCGCACGGTTCCTGTTCGCCTCCCCAGCCCTCTCGCAGACCAGTGTTTCCCTCCCCGGCTGCGGCTGGGTTTCTCTTCCCGCGCCTACTCGCAGGCTCAGCGCTTCGTGGCTGCGGTCGCTGCCCGGATTTTTCCCGCCGATCGCGGTCCGGCTGTCACCCGACGCCGTTGGACCCGACTTCTGACCGGCTCAGCTCCCCCTCGACCGAGGTCGAGTGCTCTGCCCTTATCCTCCGGATACTTCTACACTTTCCCCTACTCACAGTCTCTTCGGCCGCCTTGTTTCCAGCTGATCGGCTCACTCTGTACCGTGGTAGAAGGGTAATCAGTGCCTGTTGCTAATGGAAGCTTTTGTTACTAAAGTCTTCCACCTTTCTCCTGCTGCAGCCTCGTGTTTTCTTCCAGCAGCACGACGAGGGCGGTTGCCTCTCTTCGACGCTCTTCTTGCTTTGGTAATCTTGCCGCAGGGTACGATCGGACTCGTCGCCACTGTAAAGTCTGTGGGTTGTGCAGTTAATAAATACACAGACTTCAGAAATAACAACAAACAGGTCTTTACTGTTCGAAGGTCCGGGCGAATCTGCCCCAGTTATCCTGTCACAACACTTATATACTGGTGTGGTCACTGTCGGTATTACAGTATACAGAAGCCAAACAAGTAGTGCCACACTTAAAGTAGTTCCCTTAAAGGTGAACGGTTACATACAATCATTTCCTTAAGGGTAGACGGGTACATACACTACAGTTGGGGCAAGCTTGAACTTGCAGTTTTGAATCCGGACACCCAGAAGAAGAAGCAGGCACTCGGAGGAGGAAGAAGGACCAAGCCAACATCAAGAAGGCCATCTTGAAACCGGCGTCCTGCCGCGGGGAAACACATCGGGAGATCATTGACCATCCCCGGGCCGTTGCCGGAATGAGAGGCCATCGACCCAACTTGGGAGAAGAGACAAAAAAATTAAAACCCCAAGCGAAGAAACCTTCCAGCCACCCCGGTTGGAAGGAGAAGAGATAAAAATAAACTGAAGAAGCGATGGGAGCCAGCCCAAGGCTCCTCTAACCAGGGTCGTGCCGATGATCCTCGACCCCGCCGACATCCAGGCCCGCCGGTGTCCAGCCGCCCCCGACCCCCACCTCAGGTGAGAGGTGTGGCGCAGCTCGCAGGGGCTCCACGATCCACGTGGAGACGATACGCCTGAAAGGATCAAACACAGACTCGATTTCAAAACCTTGCACTTCCTAGTGGGATTGGTGAGCATGTTTCTGGCCCTTCACAATCAGATCTAGATAGGTTTAATAAGGGGGTGAAACTAGAACTAGAGGGCATAATCTTAAAATAAGGGGCTGCTCTTTCGAAACTGAGATGAGGAGAAACTTCTTCACTCAGAGGGTGGTAGGTTTGTGGAATTTGCTGCCCCAGAAAGCTGTGGAAGCTACATCATTAAATAAATTTAAAACAGAAATAGATTGTTTCCTAGAAGTAAAGGGAATTAAGGGTTACGGGGAGCGGGCAGGAAATTGGACATGAGTCTAGGTTCGGAATGGTCATGGCCCTGTGGGTAGTGGAGTGGGCCCAGGGGCCATGTAGCCTGGTTCGGCTCCTACTTCTTGTGTTCTAATTCTGTGTTAGATTTCAGGAGATGGTTTTATTCCTGTTCCTGGCTGGGGTGGACATCGCCTTTACAGAAGGTAAGTACTGTAGAAAATATAGGGACAGAGTGATCTCCTGGAAGATTTTCGATCGCCTAGATGGGTCGGAGAGGAATTTCCCAGATTTTTTCTCCCAAATTGGCCATTGGGTTTTTTATCTGGTTTTTCCCCTCTCCTGGGAGATCACATGGGTTCGGGTGGGATGGAGAGTGATAGAAGATTTGAGGTTAGGATCAGATCAGCCATGATCTTATTGAATGGTGGAGCAGGCTCGAGGGGCCGATTGGCCTACTCCTGCTCCTATTTCTTATGTTCTTATGTTCTTATGTTTAAGGGTACAATTAACATGAGTTGTTGTCCCTCGATGTTCCGTGTGTTTCCTTATTTCATGATGATCTTTGTAGAATATAAGATGCCTGTATTTGCCTTAGTTAGTATTGTGTCGTTATGATTTGTTTGTGTTTTTCCCTCCCATGTACTCCCTTATCTGCTTGCATTTGATTTGTTTTTTCCCTTATGCAATAAAATTTCATTTTGTTTCATCAAACTTGGTCTACAAGAGTTTTCTCTACATTGTAGTTCCTGCCCCTAAGTCCAGAGTACAGAATCTAAGGGGCGAGTGGGTTGAACCACTCAAGGTTTTACTGTGCAAGAGAGAGAGGCCTCTAGAGAGAGAAACCTCAGGGAAATCTCTCGAGGAAAACCCCTTACAGAAAATGGCGACTGCGGCAGGACTCTGGCAGCAGGATTTCAATGTGGTAGTTCCAAGTTTGAATGGTCGAAATGCAATGGATGAGAGGATAGTGGATTATGTCTTTGGCAAGGTAAATCTCACTAAGCAGTGGATTTCTGATCTCTTGCTGGATGGGCGTCCGGTGGACGCAGCCATCAGGTGGACAGAGAGCAAAGAGCATAAGAAGTTAGTGGAGAAGGCAGTGTGGCTGATGTGTTACAAGAAGCAGGTCCAGATCTTGGACCGGGTCGTTGCAGCACAGGCAGCCAGGATCACAACCCAGGCAGCAGAGATAGAGGAAAAGGCCATGGGTGGGGAAAAACTCATCACAGTGCTTCACACGCTGAATCAGGAACACCAAGTGGTAGCTAGTCAACATCAGGCTAGGATAGAGTACCTGGAGTGCCAGGTTACTGAGGCAAAGATTAATGAAACGAGGATACGGGAGAAAAACGCCCACCTCGCACAACAGCTAAGAGCGCAGGAGGAGAGAGTAGTGGAGGTTAAGGCAGCTTACAAGCTAGCCCTCGAGCACGGGTTTGAGAGCACAGACCACGGCCCCTGCCAAAAGACCATAGAGGACCTAAGAACGGCCCTGGTAAAGGCAAAAGGTATGGTGTGTCTCGTCAGCCCGAAAGCTAGTCACATGGACTTTTTAAAGGAATCAAAACAGCCGATTCCAGCTGAGGTAATTGTGGTACCAACCACCGAGCCCTCAGCACCGCCGAACTATAGTGAGACTTGGCCGGAAAAGGAGGGGGTAGCGAAAGAGGAGGTAGCCAAGGTGGAGTGTGAGGAAGAACCACTGGTCGCAAAGCCGGGACCGGCACCAATGTGTCCCACTCAGCACCAGAGGTTCGGTCCCAACGCTGCCGATGGCAGTATCAGACCCCACCAGAACCAACTCGTGGTGCCCTACGCTGGCCCGCAATTAAGGTCCATGGTGAGCCACCTCGCACGACTCACAGTAAAGGGAGATCCCTCGATTCATTTCAGGGAGATAGAGGAAACAGCAGCCATTAATGACTGTGATGATCAGGAACAGGTGAAACTGTTGCTTTTCTCCCTGGATTCCACAATCCTTCAGTGCCTCTCAGAGGATGGTAAGGGGGGACGGAAAGGGTATGCGGATCTCAGGGAGGAAGTTTTAGATGTAATGGGAGTGGATGACGGTAGTCCGTTCGACCATGTAGAAGGGACCGTGCAGCTATCTGGAGAACTCCCACGGGTTTTCGCAGAAAGGCTGTGGCCAGTGTATCGACGCAGCTGTCCGGGTATGCCTGAACGGGCTCTAATGAGCAACGAACAGTGGGTACATTGGCTCTGTTGCTTGGTTACCAACAGCTTGCCGCAGATACGGGCCCTAGCCAGATCTTGGTTTGATCCCCAAGGTCCTGGTGTCACGGAGGAGACGGTGCTCCGTCAGCTCAATGTAGCATACAAGAATTGTAGAGGTCAGGAAACATCTCCCCAGAAAGGAAAGGTGCATGAGGCAAAACCCGTAGCCCCAAGCAAGAAGGAGTGGCATCAGGAGGGGAATCACCCTGTCCAAGCCAAGCTCAATTGCTACGGGTGTGGGAAGGATGGACATTGGCGCAAGGACCGTAGAAATCCGTGGAATGATAATAAAGGGAGATTTCCCGCAGCCCAAGCCCAGACCGCCGCCCCAGCACCAGCCCAAACCCAAGCCGTGACTCCTGCCCCAGCACAAGGAGCTGGAGCAGTTATGGATCCTGCTGCGATTGAATCAATCATAGAGACAATGCGGTCTCTGATGATTTCGCAGGGGAAGATAGCCGTCACCACTGGCCTTGTCGCTCCCGAGACTCCGATCGCTGTGCCCAAATGACTAGAGTCGGCGCAGCCCGTCTACCTGTGTGCACTGCGATATGATGTATGGAGACGACCCCTCATGGAGATGGAGGTGGAGGAGGTGAAGGGAACCTATCAGTTGGACACGGGAGCATCGTGCACCGTAATCCACGCCGATAACCCCACCGCCTCGCCTCTGTCCACCGGGGTCCCATATCTTCTGTCGGGCTTCACGGGCGAAGGACAGGCTGGCGCACATTCCCTTCCCCTCTCCATTCGTTTAGGACCACTCCACACCATGTGGAAGTGTACCCTGATGAAGTGGGAGGTGAGAGGTGGAACGGGAGTCCTGGGGTCTGATTTCTTGGTAGCCCACGGGATCCACGTGGACCTAAGAAATCATTGTCTCTGGGGAGTGGGTATGAGTGTGAAGGAGATAGAGAGTGTCAAGGATAACCCTGCGAAGGCGCGGGTTGGCCGGCGAGAAGTAAAATTCTTGGGTCTAACACTATGCGCTGGCGAGAGAGCAGTAGACCCAGGATGATAGGCCGGAATCGGTGGAAAATCCACCGGTCTACGCCACTCGCACAGTGGAGGTGTCCCGATGCAACAAGTGGTTTCGCATGAAGCGGTGGAAACTGTTTAAACCAGGTGCGAGAGCATCAGCAACCGAAGCCAGGTCTGAGGGTAAAGATCCTCAGCCTGAGGCGCGAGATGAGTCACAGACCACACAAGCTGGCGTTGTAGCCCGCTTGGAAGGAGAAGAGGTCCCGCCCACCTGGGGGGAGCCTTCTCTGATGGCCTGGGACTCGGACGAGGAGGGGCCCAAACAACAAGGTCCCGCCCTCGACACGATTCTGGAGGAGGTGGAGTTGGAGGACGGAGATCCCGCCCTCGACTTGAGCGTGGGGGAGGTAAAAATTGGGGGCAGAGATTCTCCACCTGTAGGGACAGGTGAGGAGGAGCCGTCTGCCACAGGCCCAATTCCCGAAGGGGCGGAGTCTGAGGGGAGGGAGCCAAAGCCTACAGTTGTGGAAGAGCCACGGGCTGTGAGAGCTGAAGTCCCACCCGAAGGCCCACTCGCCAAGGGAGCCTGCCCGAATCCCAAAGGGGCAGAGCCTGAGGGAAGGGAGCCGAAGCCCACAGTCGTGGAAGAGCCACGGGCTGTTAGAGCTAAGGTCCCACCCGAAGGTCCACTCGCTAAGGGAGCCACGCCAAAGCACTTTTTCGCAGGTCGACTCGTACGCCTCAGCCAGTAAAACCTTGGCCCGATTCCCCCGCTCCCAGTAGACGCCGACTTCAGAAATCCATGAAAAAACACAGTCCCCGATTAACAGCAAAAGGCTGCGGGGAACCCGAGCCACAGGTCACTGCAGCCCCGCCACAGGGAGCGGTGAGCTGCAGTCCAATCAGAGATTAGGCAAGCCGCCCGGGGACGGGCGGCGCTGTACATAAGTTTAGGTTTAAGTTTGAGGTGTGTAAATATTAAAATTATTAGAGTTTAAGTAGTTTTAAATCTGCCCAGTATGCGTGTTGTTTTGGATCGAGGTCGAAAGACCCGATCATGCCGTCACCTAAGCCAGAATCTCTCGGGAGCCTGGCTATATTGTTTGATTTATTGCAGGGACCAGGAGAAAGATGAGAGGGATCCTCGTCGCGTTCGTGACGATCGGGTGGAGCTGGACCTATCGGGGCCGCACCAAGGACTCCACCATCTACGGATGCTCTGGCAATAGAGGCCCCATCGCGACTGACGGAACCGGCCCACGGGACGCTGGTGAGACTGCTGCCTACTTCCATGAAGGATGATGGCCAGGCTGGCTGGGGTCGAACTCTACTGAATACTCCTGCCAGACGGGGTTTGCGTAGAGAGAAACGTCTCTGATGTGCCCCAGGGTGCGGATCATTGCACCCAGGATCAGCGTCACCGTGGGCAAGAAGATTTGCTTGAACTGTTTGGGACATGTACCTTTGGACCGTTGGTGGTGGCTGCGTAAGTTGAGCAGCACCATGAAGAATTCAACTGTGGAATGGGAGAGATTGGGTAATAACACCCATCGGACAATAACGGGAACTCACGGGGGGTTGAGTGTCTGTTGGGACAAATGGTGGGAGCCAGGTGAGGGGATCTACATCTGTATGTAGGGTTCAGAACGCGCTTGCCCCACAGGCATCTCCATCTTTTTCCAAAGACAGTGGCAGGATGCTGGACAAGGAATGAGGTGGGACGTCAGCACACGGGCGTGCGGAGTCCCATACTCTCAGATCCCAGTAAACGCCACTGAGCTCATCACCCGACTCCGCAAGCCCCTGCCCACAGTTCCAGTAGCTAAAGCCCTCAAGGAAGGGTGCCCCACCACAACAGAGGGACCCGGGAACGGATTGGTATTGGTACCCACAGGTCAGGTGTATTGATTTCTTTGTGGGTTCAATGATGAGACATTTATGAAAGAGAATGTCTTTTAATCTAAAGTCTGTTCAACTCTTTATACAGCTTTTCAGGAGACACCATGCTAGTGATGCCTCTCGAACGAAACTGAAACTAAACTCTCTGCCTTGCTTCTCTCGGTCACATGCCCTCTCCTGGTCAGGCACAAGCAATCGATACATGCAAACATGCTATTAAGGCATCATAGTCGAACAGGCAAATACCATCTCTATTTGCTGATATCATTACATCTCCTTTTCTTAAAACAAAAGTATTTTACTTTTAACTAACAACATGTTTTCTTTGTATTAATCTGCATTTTAACTGTAACACTTAATGAACTTACATTATCATGATCAAGGTTTTTTAACCTTGCTTTGTGTGTTCACATGAAATATGTCAATACACTAGAACTTGAAGAAAGAATAAGATAACATTACTTCCTTCTATAACAATAGTCCTTAAATTTGCTCAATGAGTCTCTCAGGAGGCTTCACGTGTCTTGAGGATTTTCTGATTGATTGTCCTTGAATCTGAGTTGTTGCCTCAGATGATTGGTTCTCAGCTGTGTGATCAGGTTGTTCAACAGTATCAGTCTCTTGACCTGCTGTGGCTGGTCCCATGAGAAGATCTCGACGATTTCTTCTCAGAACAGCACCCTCATCTGTCTGAATGGTGTATGATCTTGGTTGAACTTCACTCAGGACAGTTCCCTTCTGAGTCCATGTGTTTGTTTTGTCTTTCAACCTTACTTGGTCACCAGTGTGGAGTTCAGGTAGGTTTTGTGTTCCTCTGTCATAGTAGTACTTTTGCTTTTCTTTCTGTTGTTCTTTGAACTTCCTCACTTTCTCCCCCTCTTTTGTTTTCAGGAGGTTCTCCGGGATGGGTAGGTTTGACCTTAGCATACGTCCCATAAGGAGTTGGGCTGGTGACACACCACACTCGAGCGGTGTTGTGCGGTATACAAGCATGCTTTGGTAGAAGTCAGTTCCACTGTCTTTTGCCTTGTACATCCGTCTTTTCACTGTGTTTGCGGGCTCTCCTGGGTCAACAGCTCTGAACAACATGTCTGCTGTATACATCAGCTTACCCTGTGTATGCAACATTCAGTTCATCATAGACTGTCTCTCCTTCGCTTTGCACAACGAGGACTCTCTTTACCAGGTTCAGTCTCTCACAGGCTTTTAAACCTAGTATGGCTTGCACATCCTTTGGCACCACGATTAATGCTAGCGTGTGCTCTCTGTCCTTGTGTGTTACTTTGACAATGCATCTTCCTTTCACTGGTATATCAGTACCTGAGTATCCTGTCACTTTCACTTTGATTCCATGTATCTTTGGTCTGGGTCTAATTTTCTTAAAATCAGTCTCTGATATCACATTAACTTGTGCTCCAGTATCCAATTTAAATGTAATATGTATGTCATTCACTTTTAGTGTCAACATCCAGTCTCTTTTTTCTTCTTTGTTTTCAGACACAACATCTACATTGAACTCCTCTATCTCGCTTTCATCTACTGTATGGACCTTGCTTTGTTGCGCTTGGTTCTTACAGCAACGGGCATAATGGTTGTTCTTGTTGCAACTATTGCATGTTTTACCATATGCTGGACACTTTCTTGGTGGATGCTGTGTACCGCATCGACTACATGACTTTCGATTATCCCTTTCATTTTCGTTCGCTGGCCACGCCTCTTTTTTCACATTGGCGCTCTTTTTGTTAAACGGTTTGTATCCGTTCTTTCTCACTGCATCCACGTTGCAGCTATTGTCACTGAACAGCTCCTTTGCCTGCAACTTCACAGTCTCTGTAGCCCTACACAGTGCTATGGCTTTTCCCAGGTCTAGATCTTGCTCTCTTAGCAGTCTTTCCCTTAGACCATTATCCGGAATACTACACACTAGTCTGTCTTTTATCAGCGAGTCTGTCAGTCCCCCAAATTCACACGATTTGCTTCTGTTTCTCAGTTCAGTCACATACTGATCAATAGTATCACCCATTTTCTGTACACATGTGAAAAATCTGTGCCTCTCAAATGTCACGTTACGTTTAGGTATGCAGTAGGCCTCAAACTGTTCCATTATTTTATCTAGCTTCATTTTGTCTCCATCAACAGCGAATGTGAAGTTATTATACACCTCTAGCGCTTCATCACCCACGACATGTAAGAACAGTGACGATTTCTTTTTATTACTTTTCTCGTCAGCTCCGATTGCTGATAAATACAACCCCACACGTTGTTTGAACCTCCTCCAATTTTCAGCCACATTACCTGTCAACTGAAGCGTCGCCGGTGGGTGTAAACCTTCCATTTTTCACTTCGTTAGCTATTCTCCAATGGTAAGCAATGATGTTCTCTTTTGGCTTGCTAATTTGTGGAGAGCTGATTTAACTTCAGATTTTTTCTCTTCATCTCTTTCAATCACTTCTGACACCATGTGTTGATTTCTTTGTGGGTTCAATGATGAGACATTTATGAAAGAGAATGTCTTTTAATCTAAAGTCTGTTCAACTCTTTATACAGCTTTTCAGGAGACACCATGCTAGTGATGCCTCTAGAACGAAACTGAAACTAAACTCTCTGCCTTGCTTCTCTCGGTCACATGCCCTCTGCTGGTCAGGCACAAGCAATCAATACATGCAAACATGCTATTAAGGCATCATAATCGAACAGGCAAATACCATCTCTATTTGCTGATATCATTACAGTCAGGTACTGTACCAAGGGGTCCACTATGCGGTGGCTTCGGTGATTTTAAACATCACCGAGGTACGATTGCCAGCGTGGTGCCCCAAGGAAACGGAGGAATTATACCAGGTCCTGTTAACAAACATGTTTAAACAGTTTTACGAATTCGACTTTGCCGATGTCGACAGAGCCGAATTGTACACCACACCACACCACATGAGGTCTTGGACAGAGTAGGGAGACAAAGAAGAGGTGCAGTAAATGATACTTTCACAGCTTTTAATACAGGAGCTTCCGTCATCAACACACTGGATGACGTGGAGCTGCAAACCCAGATCAATGGTTTGAAAACACAGTTAAGAAAGATGCTGACTGATGAGAATAAGGTCGTGGGTTCTGAGTTACATGAGGACCAGGCCATGACACTACACTTAAAAGAGATAATAGCTGAGCTGGAGAAACACGCCAGAATGGTAAATGCTCTCATCAGGGAGGATCGGAATGCGTCCGATCAGGCTGCGGAGAACGAAGCTTGTGTGCTATACGGGGCGTGGTTACTGGGCGAGGGCCACAGTAATCTGGAGGATTTAAAGCAAGGTTTAGTCCCCTCCTGGATTAGCAACAAGCACCTCGCAGCCCTCCACCCTTTTGAGAATACATTGAGTCCGTGCCAGCTCAGACTAGCTTCAGAGGCCTACCCAGTTCCAGTGGACTGTGGACGGTCTAATCACACCATTATGGGTATAGTGGTAAGAATGCCGGTGATGGGTAAGACAGCTAAACCCGCCCCGGTATACAGGGTGGAGAACATTGGAGTCATTCAGGGGGGTGTGCACATTCGCTACACAGGGGTCCTGTTGTGTATGTAACCTGTTCCACCTTAAGAGAGCTTAAGCCTGTTCCACCTTAAGAGATGTACTACTTTCTCAGGCTGCTGTAGACGTAATACCGGGGGTGAACACACCGGTATATAAGCACTGTGCAGTAATCTTGTATTCAGTATAGTCCCTACCTCCAACCAGTAAAGACCTGTTTTTATTGTTACTCATTAGTCTGTTTTAATTAACTAAATAATTCACAGACTTAACACTGGCGACGAGTCAGGTTCTTACCCTGCGGCAGTTATTCCACGGCGGTTGAAGAGAGGTTTCAAACCTCACCACTCACCACCCCACTGGAAGTGACAGGCATTAGGACCCTGAAGCCTCCATCAGCTTGTGAACCGGAGTAGAAGACAGGACTGGGGAAGAGAGAGGTATAGGGCGATAGCGATCGGCAGATAAGGGCCGGGCCGCTTTCAAGTGCGAGGCGCAGCCAGGCCATCGATCGCATCCGCTGATAAGGGCCGCACTCGGGGGCTGAAGGGAGATGGCGTCGGGGGACGGGTGAAGACCGCCAAGCGCGGGAAAACCGCCATTTTGTGGGCGGAGGATGACGGCAAGAGCGGGAAGCCGCCATCTTTGATAACAAGTAAAGAAAATAAAATCTGAGAAATTGCAAATCTACAATGCCTAAACACGGGAATATTAGCACCTTTGATAGTGACCTCGAAGATTGGGCCATATATGTTGAAAGAGTAAAAAATTATTGTAAGGCCAATAAAATTTGTGACCAAGATAAAGCTCTAACATTATTAAATTTAATGGGTGCGAAGACATACGGGCAATTGAAACACCTGTTATCACCAGATGAACCGACGGATAAGACGTTTGATGAGATTGTTACTGTCCTGAAAGATCATCTAAACCCCACGCCGCTGATGCTAGCGGAACGATTTAAATTTTACGACAGAAGGCAGCTACAGCATGAAAGCAATGCTGAATATTTGCTGGAATTGCGTAAATTAGCGAAATATTGCCAGTTTGGAACGGGACTGACAGAGGCACTTCGAGACAAATTTGTGTGTGGTTTATTTAAACAGGATACACAAAAGCGACTGCTCGAGGAGAATGAGCTGACGCTTGAGAAGGCGGTCACTATGGCAGCAGCACACGAAGCCGCAGCGAGAGGCACGGCAGTAATGCAGCTACGGTCACCGGAGCTCAGTGCACACAAATTGGGTGTGAGTTCTGGCAAATGTTATCGTTGTGGAAAGACAACGCATGATCAGAACCAGTGTTGGTTTAAAAACCAAGAATGTAGAACTTGTGGTAGGCTTGGACATATAGCTAGAGTATGCAGGTCAGGGAAGAAGACCAGCAACAAGAAGTCACCGCAAGGGAAATACGCAAAGGTACACAAGGTGGCCGAACAGGAGTCCGATTCAGACGCAAGCAGTATTGAACTGGCTAGCTTAAGGGTACTCAACGTTGGTAAGGGTGCAGACCTCCAGACAATTTGGGTTACTCTTCAGATAGAAGGAGTCCAAGTAAAAATGGAATTGGACACTGGATCGGCATTGTCGGTCATGAATAAGAAAGATTACAGAAGGTTATTCCAACATATTCCCCTACAGGATACGGAGATTATATTGACAACCTACACGGGGCAGAGAGTGTACCCCATCGGGACAATAAAGGTTGCAGTGGCCAACAAGGGCGAAGGAAGTCAAATAATGGACTTATATGTGCTACCGGAGGGAGGTCCACCACTACTAGGCCGGGAGTGGTTTAGAAACATAAATATGGACTGGCATTCACTAAAAGCCATAAAGAGTGAGAACTCGGTGCAGATAATCAGCCCAGACTCTAGAACTGATGATGGTAAGACCAACCCATGTGCAAAAGACAAAGTTTCAGCACAGAATTCCACTGAGCAACAACAACATAGTTTAACAGAGAATTCTGAGTCTGTCAAGTCTACTGATATGCACATTTTTGAGGGACACTGGGCTCGAACTCAACTCCATTTCAAACTACAACAGCAATTAGAACAAATGATTCGCCGTTTTGAGCAAGAGATGAATGAAATAAAAAAGTTCTTTGTTACAGAGTGGGAGAATCTGGAAAGTCAACAGAAGCAACTGATGGAGAAAATGGAGCAGGAGCACACCAACCATCTGCGCGAGGAGGCCGAACGAATCAAAGCTGATTCAGGTTCTGAAGGTGCGTGCCATAATCTGGTGTCAGAAGAGTTAACGGTCAGCCAACTCCTTCATATGCTGAGGGACAAGACTCTGAAATGGGAAAAACTTGAACACGAGCTGCGATCTTCAAAGGAAAAGGGTTCGGAGCTCTCAAAAGTCATTGAGATGGCTGATGTGACGACACAGACTGAAACGACTGCAACAGAGCAGCCATTGGATGCCAAAAGTACGCTGACTCACGTCAATGTAGAACAACAGACCGCTGAAACAGCTGCTCCGGTAGAGGGATTGCATAGTCCGATCAATCAATCTCCAAAGGAAGTTGAAGTATTAAAATCACAAATGAGGTCACTAGTAAACGACTTGCTGAAAGCCCAGAAAAAGCTGGATGCAGAGGTACACATGAAGAAGTCTCTTCAGGAAAGATGTCTGGATTTGGAACAAGAGCTGGCTAACGTCCAGCTGGGTATGGAGGAAATAGACGACCCTCTCACTGGTCTAGCTCAGGACGACACCGAATATTACCATGACCTGGTGGACGACACCGAATATTACGATGTCCTGTCCTGCCCAGCTTGTAACTTCGACTCCCAAAGTGCAGAAATCATGGAGGAGCACCAAAAGTCTACGGAACATCGGGAGAAGCTGGCTCTACGACGGAAACAGGAGGACGAGAAGGAGGAACTGCGCATGCAGCTGGCAGCTGTGGCAGCTGACAATGGAGCCCAGAGAGTCTCCAAGAAGCAGAAAAGGAAAAGTAAAAACAGAAGATGACCCATCTGAACCATTATCACCTCTACCAGATCACACACGTGGTCCCTCCGAACGGAGCCAAATCAGTTCGGAAGTTCAAGCTGTTAAATCCATGAAAGGACTATTGAATGAGTAACGTGAACCGACTACACCACAGAGATTGAATCTGTGAACTGTTTTCCGCAGAGACTGAATCTGTGATATGTTACGTTAAACATGAAGTTATATATGTATATATGTTATTACGTTATGTTAAATGGGGGGGATGACTATAAAGCTAAGAAGGGAGGAGTGTTGTGTATGTAACCTGTTCCACCTTAAGAGAGCTTAAGCCTGTTCCACCTTAAGAGATGTACTACTTTCTCAGGCTGCTGTAGACGTAATACCGGGGGTGAACACACCGGTATATAAGCACTGTGCAGTAATCTTGTATTCAGTATAGTCCCTACCTCCAACCAGTAAAGACCTGTTTTTATTGTTACTCATTAGTCTGTTTTAATTAACTAAATAATTCACAGACTTAACAGGTCCCACCTTACGTCATTCAATGGGAGCATGCAATGATGGGTACTGACCTCTCGGGGTGCCGGAGCCGGGGAGCACACATCATCCTGTGTCCCCAGCACTTGAATGCCCATTTAAAACCACAGTGCGGGTTCAGAGCTGCTGGCGCGAAAACTATAAATTGCACCATGGAGGCAATGGCACAAGGTCATGTGCCCCCGCAGGTGGCATATATAGGAGGTGGGACATACTGTGTCACCACTGCAGCGCCCCACTTCCAACATGGACAGCATGGTTGGTGTCCGGTTAGTGACAGCAGCTTCTGTTTCAAGCCCAGGGCAGAAGTTCAAGTGGCCCAAGAGCGGATTGTCCCCATTCCTGAACCTTCCACTGTTCACATCACTGTGAAAGAGAATTTCACCGATCTGCAGTGATTCATTGCACATTTTGGATATATCATTCCCCCTCTCCCTGAACACCTCACCAAGATATTAAAAGACGTTGTTGTTTCACAGAAACACTTCTACACACTGGAGCAGAAGACTTTAGAGATAGGGGCAGATATATTGGCCTTAGTGACCCCACCGTGGTGGGACCTGTTCACTAATATAGAAGTCCCTTCTTGGATTAGGATAGCCTCCCGCATTCTTGTAGTGTGCCAGGTTGTCATTGTAGTTTATTTGCTGTTTGTACACTGTAAAAAGGTCAAACATTCGCAAAAGTACAAGAATAGAGGGGAATGGAGGGAGCATTATGTGCGGGTAGGAGAAGAGACACCCGTTTAGATTTTTGCTGCTTTGTATAAAGTTAAAGTTTTCCCTCCCTCCTCTGTATTATTTTTGATATGTATTCATGTGCATTGTGATTTTCGTGTGTACTTTATTTTATTATTGAAGTTTTATTAGATGTGATGTTATTATTAGAAGGTAATGTGTATGCACTAGGTGATGTAGGGGTATAAGGACCCCCTCCACGCCTGGAAGTAAGTTGTTAGACTTTTAACTCCAAGGTATTGCCGTCTATAGATGCTTAATGTACACTAGATTTTTCTGAAATGGGAAATGCATGTGTCGTGGGGTCATAGATAGGTAAATACTGGGGATGGTTAGATTGTGGAAAGTCAGAAAATTTTGCTCACCCAGATTTATGATACTTCAAGCAAGTTACAGTATCATCAGGGGGGAGAGTAGGATTCAGCAAATTGGACTTTGTATTAATAAGGGTCAAATGGCAGAAGAGGCCATGATTTTAAAGACTGTTTTAAAAGAAGCCCAGAAAAAGGGGCATACAAAATGGCCACCATACCATGTGACCGGCTTATTGGGACACTTTAAAATGGTTCCTGCGAATCCTCAGACAGCTTTGTGGATTCAACCTACAGCAAGTTCTGGAAGCCGTTTCTGAGAGAACGAAACCAGACCCACACATATACATATGGATTAGATGCAGACCCAGTCAAGATCGGCCTGGAGACAGAGGCCATCTAAATATTGACCCAGACAAAAGGGGACAATTTCATATTCATGAGAACAGCACCAAGGACTAGATAACAAGGTCAGCAGGATATTAAAAACAATGAAGGTAATTCCAGACCAGAGATGGGCCTTTACCGGCCATTTAAAACATTAAAAAATATAATAACTACCCCGCTGTGCTCCCAGCCCGCCAAAAGTTAAACAAAGACTAACCTGATTTTGGGTGGGAGACGGAAGTTTCTGGGAGAAAGGTATATCTGGAACACTTTTCGGCAGTTGGGGCAAGCTTGAACGTGCAGTTTTGAATCCGGACACTCAGAAGAAGAAGCAGGCACTCGGAGGAGGAAGAAGAACCAAGCCAACATCAAGAAGGCCATCTTGAAACCGGCGTCCAGCCCCGGGGAAACACATCGGGAGATCATCGACCATCCCCAGGCCGTTGCCGGAATGAGACCATCGACCCAACTTGGGAGAAGAAACAAAGAAATAAAAACCCCAAGAGAAGAAACCTTCCAGCCACCCCGGTTGGAAGGAGAAGAGATAAAAACAAACTGAAGAAGTGATGGGAGCCAGCCCAAGGCTCCTCTAACCAGGGTCGTGCCGATGATCCTCGACCCCGCCGACATCCAGGCCCGCCGGTGTCCAGCCACCCCCGACCCCCACCTCAGGAGAGAGGTGTGGCGCAGCTCGCAGGGGCTCCACGACCCACGTGGAGACGAAATGCCTGAAAGGACCAAACACAGACTCGATTTCAAAACCTTGCACTTCCTAGTGGGATTGGTGAGCATGTTTCAGGCCCTTCACAATCAGATCTAGATAGATTTAATAAGGGGGTGGATTTAAGGGTACAATTAACATGAGTTGTTGTCCCTCGATGTTCTGTGTGTTTCCTTATTTCATGATAATCTTTGTAGAGTATAAGATGCCTGTATTTGCCTTAGTTAGTACTGTGTCATTATGATTTGTTTGTGTGTTTTTCCCTCCCATGTACTCTCTTATCTGCTTGCATTTGATTTGATATTTTTCCTTATGCAATAAAATTTCATTTTGTTTCATCAAACTTGGTCTACAAGAGTTTTCTCTACATTGTAGTCCCTGCCCCTAAGTCCAGAGTATAGAATCTAAGGGGTGAGTGGGTCGAACCACTCAAGGTTTTACTGTGCAAGAAAGAGAGGCCTCTAGAGAGAGAAACCTCAGGGAAATCTCTCAAGGAAAACCCCTTACAGACACTCTGTCCGATTTAAAATCCATCCGATTTAAACTCCATCCGATTTACACTCTATCCGATTTACTCTCCGTTCGATTTACACTCTGTCCGATTTACACTCCGTCCGATTTACACTCTGTCTGATTTACACTCCGTCCGATTTACACTCTGTCTGATTTACACTCCGTCCGATTTACACTCCGCCCGATTTACACTCCGTTCGATTAACACTCCGTCCGATTTACAGTCCGTCCAATTTATACATCGCCTGATTTACTCTCCGCCCGATTTACTCTCCATCTGATTTACTCTCCGTCCATTTTAAACTCCATCCGATTAATCCCCGTTCGATTTACACTCCGTCCGATTTACTCCCTGTCCGATTTACACTCCATCTGATTTGCTCTTCGTCGGATTTACTTCCCATCCGATTTACACTCCGTCTAATTTACTCCCCGTCCGATTTACAATCCGTCTGATTTACACTCCGTCCGATTTACTCTCCATCCGATTTGCTCTCCGTCCGATTTACACCCGCTCCAATTTAAACACCGTCCGATTTACACTCCGTCCGAATTACACTCCATCTGATTTACACCCCGTCTGATTTACACACCGTCCGATTTACTCTCCTTCCAATTTACACTCCGTCCGAATTACACTCCGTCTGATTTACACTCCCTCCGATTTACTCTCCGTCCAATTTACACTCCGTTCGATTCACTCTCCGTCTGATTTACACCCCGTCCGATTTACACCCCGTCCGATTTACACTCCGTCCGATTTACGCAGCGTCCGATTTACACCCCGTCCGATTTACACTCCGTCCGATTTACGCAGCGTCCGATTTACACCCCGTCCGATTTACTCTCCGTCTGATTTACACCCCGTCCGATTTACACCCCGTCCGATTTACACTCCGTCCGATTTACGCAGCGTCCGATTTACACCCCGTCCGATTTACACTCCGTCCGATTTACGCACCGTCTGATTTACAACCCGTCTGATTTATACCCCATCTGATTTACACCCCGATTTACTCACCGTCCAATTTACTCTCTGTCCAATTTAAACACCCTCCGATTTACAGCCGATCTGAATTACTCTCCGTCAGATTTTGTCTCCGTCCGATTTGCTCTCCATCCGATTTACACTCCGTCCGATTTACACTCCGTCCGATTTACACTCCGTCCGATATACACTCCATTCGGTTTACACTCCGTCCGATTTACTCTCCGTCCGATTTACTCTCCGTCCGATTTACTCTCCATCCGATTTACACTCCGTCCGATTTACACTCCGTCCGATTTACACTCCGTCCGATTTACACTCCGTCCGATTTACACTCCGTCCGATTTACACTCCGTCCGATTTACTCTCCGTCCGATTTACACTCCGTCCGATATACACTCCATTCGGTTTACACTCCATCCGATTTACACACCTTCTGATTTACACTCCATCCGAATTACATTCCATCTGATTTACACCCCGTCCGATTTACACTCTGTCCAATTTACTCTCCGTCCAATTTAGACCCCGTCCGATTTATACTCCGTCTGATTTACTCTCCGTCCGATTTACATTCCGTCCGGTTTACACTCCGTCCGATTCACTCTCCGTCCGATTTACATTCCGTCCGATTTACACCCCGTCCGATTCACTCTCCTTCCGATTTACTCTCCGTCCGATTCACACTCCGTCCGATTCACACTCTGTCCGATTTACACTCCGTCCAATTTAAACACCCTCCGATTTACAGCCGATCCGAATTACTCTCCGTCAGATTTTGTCTCCGTCCGATTTACACCCCGTTCGATTAACTCTCCGTCCGATTTACACTCCGTTCGATTAACTCTCCATCGGATTTACTCTCTGTCCATTTTACACTCCGTCCGATTAATCCCCGTTCGATTTACACTCCGTCCGATTTACTCTCCATCCGATTTAGACACCGGCCGATTTACTCCCTGTCCGATTTACACTCTTTCCGATTTACACTCCGTCTGATTTACTCCCCATCCGATTTACACTACATCCGATTTACTCTCCGTCTGAATTACTCTGCGTCCGATTTACACGCCGTCCAATTTACACGCTGTTCGATTTACAACCGATCCGAATTACTCTCCGTCAGATTTTGTCTCCGTCCGATTTACTCCCCATCCGATTTACACTCCGTCCAATTTAGACCCCGTCCGATTTACTCTCCGTCCAATTTACACTCCGTCAGATTAAGTCTCCGTCCGATTTACACTGAATGCGATTTACACACCGTCCAATTTACACCCCAATTTACTCTCCATCCGATTTACACTCCGTCTGATTTAGACCCCGTCCGATTTACACTCCGTCCGATTTACACTCCGTCCGATTGACTCTCCGTCTGATTTACACCCCATCCGATTTACTCTCCTTCCGATGTATACTCCGTCCGATTTATTCTCCGTCCAATTTACACTCCGTCCGATTTACTCTCGGTCCGATTTACACTCCGTCCGATTTACTCTCGGTCCGATTCATACTCTGTCCGATTTACACTCTGTCCGATTTACACTCTGTCCGATTTACACTCCGTCCGATTTACACCCTGTCCGATTTACACCCTGTCCAATTTAAACACCCTCTGATTTACAGCCGATCTGAATTACTCTCTTTCAGATTTTGTCTCCGTCCGCTTTACTCTCCATCCGATTTACACTCCGTTCGATTAACACTCCGTCCGATTTACACATCGTCTGATTTACTCTCCGTCCGATTTACTCTCCGTCCGATTTACTCTCCGTCTGATTTACTCTCCATCGGATTTACTCTCCGTCCATTTTACACTCCGTCCGATTTACACTCCGTCCGATTTACTCCCCATCCGATTTACACACCGTCCGATTTACACTGCATCCGAATTACACTCCATCCGATTTACACCCCGTCCAATTTACACACCGTCCGATTTACTCTCCTTCCAATTTACTCTCTGTCCGATTTCGACCCCGTCTGATTTACACTCCGTCTGAATTACTCTGCGTCCAATTAATCTCCATCTGATTTACACTCCATCTGACTTACACTCCGTCCAATTTACTCTCCGTCCAATTTACACTCCATCCAATTTACACTCCGTCCGATGTACACTCCATCTGATATACACCACGTCCGATTTACATTCCGTCCGATTTACTCTCCGTCCGATTTACTCTCCATCCAATTTAAACACCGTCCGATTTTCAGCCGATCCGAATTACTGTCTGTCAGATTTTGCCTCCGTCCGCTTTACTCTCCGTCCGATTTACACTCCATCCGATTTACAATCCGTTCGATTAACACTCCGTCCGATTTACACTCCGTCCAATTTACACATCGTCTGATTTACTCCCCGTCCGATTTACTCTCCGTCCGAATTAGGCCCCGGCCGATTTACTCCCTGTCCGATTTACACTCCTTCCGATTTACTCTCCATCCGATTAAATCTCCATCACATTTACACGCCGTCTGATTTACACTCCGTCTGATTTACAATCCATCCAATTTACACTCCATCCGATATACACTCCGTCCGAATTACACTCCATCCGATTTTCACCTCATCCGATATACACACCGTCCGATTTAATCTCCTTCCAATTTACACCCCGTCCGATTTACACTCCGTCTGAATTACACTCCATCCGATTTACACTCCGTCCGAATAACTCTCCGTCCGATTCACACTCCGTCCGATTTACACTCCGTCCAATTTACTCTCCGTCCGATTTACACTCCGTCCGATTTACACACCGTCCGATTTACACTCCGTCCGATTTACACTCCGTCCGATTCACACTCCGTCCGATTTACAACCCGTCCGATTTATACCCCGTCTGATTTACACCCCGATTTACTCTCCGTCCGATTTACACTCCGTCCGATTTACATTCCGTCCAATTTACTCATCGTCTGATTTACTCTATGTCCGATTTACTCTCCATCGGATTTACTCTCCGTCCATTTTACACTCCGTCCGATTGATCCCCGTTCGATTTACACTCCGTCCGATTTACTCTCCGTCCGATTTACACACCGTCCGATTTACACTCCATCCGAATTACACTCCATCCGATTTTCACCCCGTCCGATATACACACCGTCCGATTTAATCTCCTTCCAATTTACACCCCGTCCGATTTACACTCCGTCTGAATTACACTCCATCCGATTTACACTCCGTCCGAATAACTCTCCGTCTGATTTACTCTCCGCCCGATTTACTCTCCGTCCGATTTACTCTCCATCCGATTTACTCTCCATCCAATTTACACTCCGTCCAAATTACACTCCATCCAATTTTCACCCCGTCCGATATACACACCGTCCGATTTAATCTCCTTTCAATTTACACCCCGTCCGATTTACACTCCGTCTGAATTACACTCCATCCGATTTACACTCCGTCCGAATAACTCTCCGTCTGATTTACTCTCCGTCCGATTTACTCCCCGTCCGATTTACACTCCGTCTGATTGACTCCCCGTCCGATTTACACACCATCCGATTTACACCCCGTCCGATTTACACTCCGTCTGATTTACTCCCCGTCCGATTTACACACCATCCGATTTACTCCCCGTCCGATTTACACTCCATCCGATTTACACTCCGTCTGAATTACTCTGCGTCCGATTAATCTCCATCTGATTTACACTCCATCTGACTAACAATCCGTCCAATTTACACTCCGTCTGAATAACTCTCCGTCTGATTTAGCCTCCGTCCGATTGACACTCCATCTGATTTACTCTCCGTCCGAGTTACTCTCCGTCCGATTTACACTCTGTCCGATTTACAACTGATCCGAATTACTCTCCGTCAGATTTTGTCTCCGTCCGATTCACTCTCCGTCCAATTTACACCCCAATTTACTCTCCGTCGGATTAACTCTCCATCCAATTTAAACACCGTCCGATTTACAGCCAATCCGAATTACTCTCCGTCAGATTTTGTCTCCATCCGATTTACTCTCTGTCCGATTTACACTCCGTCTGATTTATTCTCCATCTGATTTACACTCCGTCTGATTTAAACTCCGTCCGATTTACACCCCATCCGATTTATTCTCTTTCCGATGTATACTCCGTCCGATTCACTCTCCATCCGATTTACATTCCGTCCGATTTACACTCCGTCCAATTTACACTCCATCTGATTTACAATCCATTCGATTAACACTCCGTCCGATTTACACTCCGTCCAATTTACACATCGTCTGATTTACTCTCCGTCCGATTTACACTCCATCAGATTTACACTCCGTCCATTTTACACTCCGTCCGATTTACTCTCCGTCCGATTTACTCTCCATCGGATTTACTCTCCGTCCATTTTACACTCCGTCCGATTGATCCCCGTCCGATTTACACTCCGTCCGATTTACTCTCCGTCCGATTTACACACCGTCCGATTTACACTCCGTCCGATTTACTCTCTGTCCGATTTACACACCGTCCGATTTACACTCCGTCCGATTTACACTCCGTCCGATTTACTCTCCGTCCGAATTACACTCCATCCGATTTACACTCCGTCCGATTTACTCTCCGTCCGATTTACACACCGTCCGATTTACACTCCGTCCGATTTACTCTCCGTCCGATTTACACACCATCCGATTTACACCCCGTCCGATTTACACTCCGTCTGATTTACTCCCCATCCAATTTACACACCATCCGATTTACACCCCATCCGATTGACACTCTGTCTGATTTACTCCCCGTCCGATTAAATCTCCATCACATTTACACGCCGTCTGATTTACACTCCATCTGATTTACACTCCGTCCGATTTACACTCCGTCCGATTTACACTCCATCCGGTTTACACTCCGTCCGATTTACACACCTTCCGATTTACACTCCATCCGAATTACACTCCATCCGATTTACACTCCATCTGAATTACTCTGCGTCCGATTAATCTCCATCTGATTTACACTCCATTTGATTTACAATCCGTCCAATTTACACTCCGTCCGAATAACTCTCCATCTGATTTACTCTCCGTCCGATTTGCACTCCGTCCAATTTACACTCCCTCAGTTTAAGTCTCCGTCTGATTCAGTCTCCGTCTGATTTACTCTCCGTCCGATTTGCACTCCGTCCGATTTACACTCCGTCAGTTTAAGTCTCCGTCTGATTCAGTCTCCGTCTGATTTACACTCCGTCCGATTTATTCTCCGTCCGATTTACACCCAATCTGATTTACACCCCAATTTGCTCTCCATCCGCTTTACTCTACGTCCGATTTACACTCTGTCAGATTAAGTCTCCGTCCGATTTACACTCCGTCTGATTTACTCCCCATCCGATATACACTCTGTCCGATTTACACCCCGTCCGATATACACACCGCCCGATTTACTCCCCTTCCAATTTACACACCATCCGATTTACACTCCGTCTGAATTACTCTGCGTCCGATTAATCTCCATCTGATTTACACTCCATCTGACTTACAATCTGTCCAATTTACACTCCGTCCGAATAACTCTCCGTCCGATTTACTCTCCGTCCAATTTACTCTCCGTCCAATTTAAACACCGTCTGATTTACAGCCAATCCGAATTACTCTCCGTCAGATATTGTCTCCATCCGATTTACTCTCCGTCCGATTTACACTCCGTCCGATTTATACGCCGTCCAATTTACACTCCGTCCGATTTATTCTCCGTCCGATTTACACACCGTCTGATTTACACCGTCTGATTTATACTCCGTCCGATTTAATCTCCATCCGATTTACACTCCGTCTGATTTAAACTCCGTCCGATTTACACCCCGTCCGATTTATTCTCCTTCCGATGTGTACTCCGTCCGATTCACTCTCCATCCGATTTACACTCCGTCCAATTTACACTCCGTCCGATTCACTCTCCATCCGATTTACATTCCGTCCAATTTACACTCCGTCCGATTCACACTCCGTCCAATTTACACTCTGTCCGATTCACACTCCGTCTGATTTACACTCCGTCCGATTCACACTCCGTCCGATTTACACTCCATCCGATTCACTCTCCGTCCAATTTACACTCCGTCCGATTCACTCTCCATCCGATTTACATTCCGTCCGATTTACACTCCGTCCGATTTACACTCCGTCCGATTCACTCTCCATCCGATTTACATTCCGTCCGATTTACACTCCGTCCAATTTACACTCCGTCCGATTCACTCTCCGTCCAATTTACACTCCGTCCGATTCACACTCCGTCCGATTTACACTCCGTATGATTTACACTCCGTATGATTTACACTCTGTCCCATTTACACTCCGTCCGATTTACGCCCTGTCCGATTTACAACCCGTCCGATTAATACCCCGTGTGATTTACACCCCGATTTACTCACCGTCCGATTTACTCTCTGTCCAATTTAAACACCCTCCGATTTACAGCCGATCCGAATTATTCTCTGTCAGATTTTGTCTCCGTTGCTTTACTCTCCATCCGATTTACTCTCCGTCTGATTTAGATCCCTGTCCGATTTACACTCCTTCCGATTTACTCTTCGTCTGGTTTACACTCCATCTGATTTACACTCTGTCTTATTTACTCCCCGTCCGATTAAATCGCCATTACATTTACATTCCGTCTGAATTACACTCCGTCCGATTTACACTCCATCTGATATACACTCCGTCCGAATTACACTCCACCCGATTTACACTCCGTCTGATTTACACTCCACCCGATTTACACTCCATCTGATTTACTCTCCGTCCGATATACACTCCGTCCGAATTACACTCCACCCGATTTACACTCCGTCTGATTTACACTCCACCCGATTTACACTCCGTCTGATTTAGTCTCCGTCCAATTTACATTCTGTCCAATTTACAAACTGTCCGATTTACTCTCCCTCCGATTTGCACTCCGTCCGATTTAAACTCCGTCCGATTTACACTCCGTCCGATTTAAACTCCATCCGATTTACACCACGTCCGATTTACACTCCGTCCGATTTACACCACGTCCGATTTACACTCCGTCCGATTTACACTCCGTCCGATTTACACTCCGTCCGATTTACACCCCGAATTACTCTCCGTCCGATTTACTCTCCATCCGATTTACTCTCCATTCGATTTACACTCTGTCCGATTTATACCCCGTCTGATTTACACCCCGATTTACTCACCGTCCGATTTACTCTCTGTCCAATTTAAACATCCTCCGATTTCCAGCCGATCTGAATTACTCTCCGTCAGATTTTGTCTCCGTTCGATTTACACACCGTCTGATTTACTCTCCATCGGATTTACTCTCCGTCCGATTTACACTCCGTACGATTAATCCCCGTTCGATTTACACTCCGTCCGATTTACTCTCCGTCCGATTTACACTCCGTACGATTAATCCCCGTTCGATTTACTCACCGTCCCATTTACACTCCGTCCGATTTACTCCGTCCGATTTACTCTCCGTCCAATTTAAACTACGTCCGATTTACAGACAATCCGAATCACACTCCGTCCGATTCACACTCCGTCCGATTTACACTCCATCTGATTTACACTCCGTCCAATTTACACTCCATCTGATTTACACTCCGTCCAATTTACACTCCATCTGATTTACACTCCATCTGATTTACACTCCATCCAATTTACACTCCATCTGATTTACACTCCGTCCAATTTAAACTACGTCCGATTTACAGACAATCCGAATCACTCTCCGTCCGATTCACACTCCGTCCAATTCACACTCCGTCCGATTTACACTCCGTCCGATTCACACTCCGTCCGATTTACTCACCGTCCGATTTACTCACCGTCCGATTTACTCTCTGTCCAATTTAAACACCCTCCGATTTACAGCCGATCCGAATTACTCTCCGTCAGATTTTGTCTCCGTCCGATTTACTCTCCGTCCGATTTAGACCCCGGCCGATTTACTCTCCGTCCGATTTACTCTCCGTTCGATTTACACTCCGTCCGATTTAGACCCCGGCCGATTTACTCCCTGTCCGATTTACACACTGTCTGATTTACAACCGATCCGATTTACTCTCTGTCCGATTTACACACTGTCTGATTTACAACCGATCCGAATTACTCTCCGTCAGATTTATTCTCCATCCAATTTATTCACTGTCCGATTTACACCCCGTCCAATTTACACTCTTTCCGATTTACACTCCGTCCGATTTACACTCCATCTGATTTACACTACGTCCGGTTTACACTCCATCCGATTTACACTCCGTCCAATTTACACTCCATCTGATTTACACTCCGTCCGATTTAAACTCCATCCGATTTACACCACGTCCGATTTACACTCCGTCCGATTTACACTCCGTCCGATTTACACTCCGTCCGATTTACACTCCGTCCGATTTACACCCCGAATTACTCTCCGTCCGATTTTGTCTCCGTCCGATTTACACTCCGTCCGATTTACACCCCGAATTACTCTCCGTCAGATTTTGTCTCCGTCCGATTTACTCTCCATCCGATTTACACTCCGTCCGATTTACTCTCCATCCGATTTACACTCCGTCCGATTTACTCTCCGTCCGATTTACTCTCCGTTCGATTTACACTCTGTCCGATTTACAACCCGTCCGATTTATACCCCGTCTGATTTACACCCCGATTTACACTCCATCCGATTTACTCTCCATCTGATTTACAATCCGTTCGATTTACACACCGTCTGATTTACTCTCCATCGGATTTACTCTCCGTCCGATTTACACTCCGTACGATTAATCCCCGTTCGATTTACACTCCGTCCAATTTACTCTCCATCCGATTTACACTCCATCCGATTTACACTCCGTCCGATTTACACTCCGTCCGATTTACACCCTGTCCAATTTACAACCCGTCCGATTTATACCCCGTCTGATTTACACCCCGATTTACTCACCGTCCCATTTACACTCCGTCCGATTTACTCCGTCCGATTTACTCTCCGTCCAATTTAAACTACGTCCGATTTACAGACAATCCGAATCACACTCCGTCCGATTCACACTCCGTCCGATTTACTCACCGTCCGATTTACTCACCGTCCGATTTACTCTCTGTCCAATTTAAACACCCTCCGATTTACAGCCGATCCGAATTACTCTCCGTCAGATTTTGTCTCCGTCCGATTTACTCTCCGTCCGATTTAGACCCCGGCCGATTTACTCTCCGTCCGATTTACTCTCCGTTCGATTTACACTCCGTCCGATTTACTCTCCGTCCGATTTAGACCCCGGCCGATTTACTCCCTGTCCGATTTACACCCCGTCCGATTTACTCTCCGTCCGATTTACACACTGTCTGATTTACAACCGATCCGAATTACTCTTCGTCAGATTTATTCTCCATCCAATTTATTCACTGTCCGATTTACACCCCGTCCAATTTACACTCTTTCCGATTTACACTCCGTCCGATTTACACTCCATCTGATTTACACTACGTCCGGTTTACACTCCATCCGATTTACACTCCGTCCAATTTACACTCCATCTGATTTACACTCCGTCCGATTTACACTCCATCCGATTTACACTCCGTCCAATTTACACTCCATCTGATTTACACTCCGTCCGATTTACTCTCCATCCGATTTACACCTCGTCCAATTTACTCTCCGTCCGATTTACTCTCCGTCCAATTTAAACACTGTCCGATTTACAGCCAATCCGAATTACTCTCCGTCAGATTTATTCTCCGTCCAATTTACACTCCATCTGATTTACTCTCCGTCTGATTTACACTCCCTCCGATTTACTCTCCGTGCAATTTACACTCCGTCCGATTCACTCTCCGTCCGATTTACACTCCGTCTGATTCACTCTCCGTCTGATTTACACTCCGTCCGATTCACTCTCCGTCCGATTTACATTCCGTCCGATTTACTCACCGTCCGATACACACTCCGTCCGATTTACACTCCTTCCGATTTACACTCTGTCCGATTTACACTCCGTCCAATTCACACTCCGTCCGATTTACACTCCGTCCGATTTACACTCTGTCCGATTTACACCCTGTGTGATTTACAACCCGTCCGATTTATACCCCGTCTGATTTACACCCCGATTTACTCACCGTCCGATTTACTCTCTGTCCAATTTAAACACCCTCCGATTTACAGCCGATCCGAATTACTCTCCGTCAGATTTTGTCTCTGTCCGCTTTACTCTCCATCCGATTTACTCTCCATCCGATTTACTCTCCGTCCGATTAATCCCCGTTCGATTTACACTCCGTCCGATTTACCCTCCGTCCGACTTAGACCCCGTCCGATTTACTCCCTGTCCAATTTACACTCCTTCCGATTTACTGTCCATCTGATTTACCCTCCATCCGATTTGCTCTCCGTCCGATTTACTCCCCATCTGATTTACACTCCGTCTGATTTACTCCCTGATGGGCCTTCAATAACCACAAAACTAGAAGTTATAGACTTAAACAAGTTGGCTTTTAATCACTAAGATCAGAGCTAACATCTCAACACGCCGACTGGTTCACAGGAATGAGTCATACAGATCCTGGGAACTTTATGTAAGAGAAGTCAGGGGCGGAGCCAAGAGCCAAGACCTGGAACCTCCCAGGTTAGTCGGGAAAGAGGTAGTGAAACTATACACAGTGGGGGAGGGTAATATACATGAGTGCAAAATGAATACAGGATCAAGACAAACAGATTTCATTACATTTACCCCTTCTATAGATTTAGTCCATCGGGGTGATGTTTCTTAAAAGTTGGTATAAGTGAGTCTGTCAGGAGGTTTTGCAGTTCTCAGTGATCGGCGCAAAGCCGGTTGGGGTGCCTCTAGGGGAGTGGATTCTGGTTCCTCCGCTGTCCGGGCCTCCGCAGTGTCTTCCAGGTTATCTGCAGTGTCCTCCAGGTTAAAGTTGGGTATTGATACCTCTGGGCCTCCTGTCTCTTTGTAGTGTAGGTCATCATCAGGTAGTCTCCCATCGTTCTCTCCGCTCCCCGAGGGAGCGAGGTCTTTTATGGAAACAGTGTCCTCTCGCCCGTCAGAGTATTCGATATAGGCGAACTGAGGGTTTGCATGGAGGAGCTGTACCTTTTCCACAAGGGGGTCCGTTTTATGGCCTCTCACGTGATTCCGCAATAGTACTGTCCCCGGAGACGTCAGCCACATGGGTAGGGATATGCCCGAGGTGGATTTCCGGGGGAAAACGAACATCTTTTCATGAGGGGTAGCGTTAGTGGCAGTACATAACAGAGACCTTATGGAGTGGAGCACGTCTGGGAGGACTTCCTGCCAGCGGGAGGTCGGAAGGCCTTTTGACTTTAAGGCTAACGTGACAGCCTTCCAAACAGTAGCATTCTCCCTTTCCACTTGCCCATTACCCCGGGGGTTGTAGCTAGTGGTTCTGCTAGTGGCTATCCCCTTCGAGAGCAAGAACTGGCGCAGCTCGTCACTCATGAATGACGTTCCCCTATCGCTGTGTATGTAGTTCGGCATGCCAAACATGCAGAATAGATTACAGAGACACTTGATGACCGTGGCACTGGTCATGTCTGGGCAGGGAATGGCGAAGGGGAAGCGGGAATATTCATCAATGATATCGAGGAAGTATACGTTACGGTCGGCAGAGGGAAGGGGTCCCTTGAAGTCCAGACTTAGGCGCTCGAATGGCCATGTGGCTTTGATAAGGTGTGCACGGTCAGGCCTGTAGAAACGAGGCTTGCATTCCGCACAGATGCGGCAGGCTCTGGTCATTGCCCTGACCTCCTCGATGGAGTGGGGCAGATTGCGGGACTTTATAAAATGGTATAGTCGGCACACATTCCCCGCGATAGGGCATCTGGGGGTTCATTAAGGGCTCCTGGCCTGTACATAATATCATAGTCGAACGTGGATAGTTCGATCCTCCACCTGAGTATTTTGTCATTCTTGATTTCCCCCCTTTGTTTGTTATTAAACATGAAAGCCACCGACCGCTGGTCGGTGAGCAGGGTGAAACGTTTGCCGGCTAGGTAGTGTCTCCAGTGACGCACTGCCTCCACTATAGCCTGTGCCTCCTTCTCGACAGAAGAGTGCCTGATTTCAGGTCCCTGAAGGGTTCGGGAGAAGAAGGCCACAGGTCTCCCAGCCTGATTGAGGGTCGCAGCTAAGGCAAAGTCTGATGCATCGCTTTCGACTTGAAAGGGAATGCATTCATCCACTCTGTAGGGGGTTTCTCTTGCTTGCTCTGGTCTCCTGCCAGGCTTCTTGCAATAATTACCCGTGAGTGGTTCGACCCACTCGCCCCTACGGTTCTAGACCTTGGACTTAGGTGCAGGGAACTGTAGTGCAGAGAAAACTCAATAGACCAGGTCGAATAGCACGAAATGGATGCCTTTATTGAACAGTTTGCAGCATTATAAAATACATGTCATAAGCACAGATTAAAGCGACTACAAGCATGCACACATCTATAAACTTAACTCCATAGAAATGGGGAACACACGGCACATCGTGAAAGGGGTAACACATTACAATTACCCTTAACCCCCTCCTCTAAACCTAACTAAGTTTCGATTTGAGGGACTCGGGATTATGCTCACCACTTTAAGAATTGCAAAAAAGGCTTTGCAGCCTTTCGACACAGCTTTCCGTCGTCACGTGGGTTTGGAAGCTTCTGGCGCAGCTTGTTTTCCTCTTGGTTCTCCTGCGATGGAGGCAGCCGATACAGCCTTGGTGAGCGCTCGCCACGGATGGATCCGTTACTGATGTGATGTTGAAGAACTGGAGTACCCGGGCCCTGAGTGTCTTCTTCTCCGGCCTGGGTCGTCGATGATCTCCCGACAAAAGTACCCGGGCCTCCCTCGTCGTCTTCCCGTCGTGGCCGGGCCTTGCCTGGCCGAGCCTCCCAAAATCGCGGAACACACGGCTGAACACCCCGCTGGACACCGTTTACCGAACCACGAACCGAACACGTTCCGAACCGAAGCTCCAATGGACTTTACTCAATCCACAGTTATACTTTTTGGGACATTCTTATCTCCCGCCAAATCATAGTCCTGTCTTTGTAATAATTTTGGTGGGCAGAACTCTCTGCAGGGGTGTTTTGTCTTCATAACGGGAGTCGGTGATAGCTTAACTGGCCTTCCTGGGCCGATAATGTCTTTGCTTTGTTACCGTAACTTGGTTTGTATATTGATCGGTCTGGAGATTGCCCTGGATGGCTGTTAAATGGCTTCTCTTTGTACAGTGTAATGGGTTAAAGCATTCGTTCAATTGTCCGCCCATTTCTTGATGGGTCTCATCCTGCCACCCAAATCTGTCCTGTACTTATAATCTAATCAATATGTATGCTCAGTTCCATGAGTTTCGGCTTCCCGAAACTGGTTTTCGCGGGCTTTTAATGCCCTCAATCCACAAGCCTGTCTGGCTTGCAGTAACAGAAATTCAAATGGTCCCAGAAGCTGGTCACGAGGTCTGGTGGCCATTTTGTGTGCCCTTTTATCAAAGGTTTCTCTGTAAAAGCTTCTTTTGGTCAATAAAGATGTTTTATTAAACCCTATTTTCCTACGTGATTATTTAATGAAAATTTCACGAATCTTACAGTCCCTCCTGTGATACTGATAGCTTGCTTAAAGTATCAATAACCCTTGGTGAGCAAATTTTCCCTGATTCCCCAAATCCCAACATTCCTGGTAATTAACTATCTATGACCCCCACGACACATGCAGTTCCCATTTCAGAAAAATTACATTGTGTACAGTTGGACAACCAAAGGCAGTACTACCTCAAACTATAACACATTCATCTTTCAGATGTGAAGGGGCCGATACCCCTTTCACCACCTGCATACACATTTTATTAATCAAAAATAGAAAACCGATCAACGGTTATAACACAACAGTATTCATACACTTAAATCATATAGTAATCAAAACCAAGAGTGGAGGGACGCTTTATCCTTTAATACATAGCAGCCTAAGTGGGGGTCTCTTCACCCACTCGTACATAGCGTTCTCTCCATTCTCCTGTGTTCTCGTGCCTCTGGAGGCGTTTGCCTCTCTTGCAATGCACGAACAGTAAATATATTACAATCAAAACCTGACACACTACTAGGATGTGGGATGCTATTCTAATCCAGGGTGGGATCTCTATATTAGTGAACAGGTCCCACCATGGTGGGGTGACTATGTCCAATATGTCTTTCCCTATCTCCAATGTCTTCTGCTCTAGTGTGTAAAAATGCTTCTGTGAGACTATTACGGCTTTTAAAATCTTGGTGAGGTGTTCGGGGAGAGGGGGAATGACATAACCAAAATGCGCAACGAATCGATGCAAATCCGTGAAATTCTCTTTTACAGTGAGGTGAACAGTGGAAGGTACAGGAATGGGGACAATTCGCTGTTGTGCCACTTGAACTTCAGTCCTGGGTTTGAAACAGAAACTGCTGTCACTGACCGGACACCACCCGTGCTCTCCGTGGTGGTAGTGAGGCGCTGCAGTGGTAACACAGTATGTTCCACCTCCGATATATGCCACCTGCAGGGGCACATGGTCTTTTGCCATTGCCTCCATTGTGCAATTTACCGGCTTCGTGCTAGCGGCTCTGAACCCGCACTGTGGTTTTAAAAAGGCATTCAAGTGCTGGGGACACAGGATGATGTGTGCTCCCCGGCTTCGACACCCCGAGAGGTCGGTGCCTGTCATCGTACGCTCCCATCTGATGACATAAGGTGGGACCACTGTGTAACGAATGTGCGCACCCCCCTGAATGATTCCAATGTTCTCCACCCTGTATACCGGGGCGAGTTTTGCTGTGGGACTCAACACCGGCATCCTCACCACTATTCCCATGATAGTGTGATTCGAGCGTCCACAGTCCACTGGGACTGGGTACGCCTCTGCAGCTAGTCTGAGCTGGCATGGACTTAATGCGTTCTCAAAAGGGTGGAGCGCTTGCAAGTGCTTATTGCTGATCCAGGATGGGACCAAACCTTGTTTTAAATCCTCCAGATTACTGCGGCCCTCGCACAGTAACCACGCCCCGTATAGCACACAAGCCTCGTTCTGTGCAGCCTGAACGGACGCATTCCGATCCTCCCTAATGAGTGCATTTACCGTTCTAGCGTGTTTCTCCAGCTCAGCGATTATTTCTTTTAAGTGTAGTGTCATGGCCTGGTCCTCATGTAGCTCAGAACCCACTACCTTATTTTCGTTTGTCAGTATGTTCCTTAACTGGGCCTTTAGACCATTAATCTGTGTCTGCAGCTCCACGTTGTCTACAGCGTTGACAACAGACGTCCCGGTACTAAAAGCAGTGAAGATGTCATTTACAGTACCCCTTCTTTGCCTCCCTACCCGATCCAAAACTTCCTGTGGTGTGGTGTACAATTCGGCTTTGTCGATGTCGGCAAAGTCAAACTCATAAAATTGTCTGAACATCCTGGTTAACAGGACCTGGTACAATTGCTCCGTTTCCTTGGGACACCACTCTGACAATCGTACCTCAGTGAGGTTTAAAATCATTGAGGCCACCGCGTAGTGTACCCCTTGGTACAGCAACTGACCGGTGGGTACCAATACTAAACTGTTCCCGGGTCCCTTTGTGGTGGTGGGGCACCCTTCCTTCTGGGCTAGTGCTACCGGAATCGTGGGCAGGGGCTTGCGTGGGTGGGTGATGAGTTCAGTGGCGTTTACCGGAATCGGGGAGAATGGGACTCAGCACGCCTGGGTGCTGACGTCCCATCTCATCCCTTTCCCGGCATCCTGCCACTGCCTCTGGAAAAAGATGGATATGCCTTTGGGGCAAACGTACTTCGAACCCCACATGCAGACATATATCCCTTCATCTGGTTCCCACCACTTGTCCCAACACACACGTAATTGTCCGTGAGTCCCCGTAATTGTCCGATGGGTATTGTTACCCAGTCGCTCCCACTCGATTGTAGAGTTCTTCATATTCTTTCCCAGCTTTCGAAGCCACCACCATCTACTTCGCGGTACGTTCCCATTACACACCAAACAGATCCTCTTTCCCACGGTAACGCTGACTCTGGGTGCAAGGATCCTCACCCGAGGACACGATAACGATGTCTCTTGGTAGGCAAACCCGGATTTGCTGGAGTATTCTGTAGAATTCGACCCCAGCCATCCTGGCCATCTCCCTTGGTGGAAGTAGGTAGCGGTTTCCTCAACCTCTCGCTTCCCCGTCCCATCCGTCATGATGGGGGCTGTGTCCCCGGAGCATCCGAACACGACGACGTCCTTGGTGCGGCCTCGGTAGGCCAGCCCGCACCCGATCGCCGCGAGCACCACAAGAATCCTCTCCATTGTATTCCTGGTTTCTGTAACTGATAAGATGATGTAGCCAGGCTCCCAATAGGCACTGGTCTAATTAAACGGACGCTCAGGTCCCCTGACCCCGCTTCCAAACAAACACACATACTGGGCAGGCTTTGAAAACTACCTTTTAAAACATCCCCATCATCTTAAACTTTACATGCCTTAAACTAACATTAAAATTACTTAACTTATCATTACCTAAACTTATGTACAGCGCCGCCCTCCTTCGGGCGGCCAACCTAATTCCTGTGAGGGCTGCAGCGTGCCGCTCCCTGTGGCGGGGCTGCACTGACCTTCGGCTTTGATCCCCCGCAGCCTGTCGCTGCTGAACGGGAATCGTGTCTTTCCTGGGCTACCCTGGATCGATGTTGGGGGAAGTAAGGAGGATCTGGCCAAAACTTTCTGGGCTGAGGCGTCCGAGCCGACCTGCGAGGGGGCACCTTGGGCGAGGCTCCCAGGGCTAACGGACCGGGGATCGGGACCTCCACCGTCGCAGCCTGTGGTCCCACCACAGCTGCCGGCACCGGCTCCCTTCCCTCAGGCTCCGCCCCCCTGGGGCTGGGATCTGTGGCATCCGACTCCACCCCTCCTGTCCCCACAGGTGGTGAGTTTCCGCCCCCAATCCCTACCTCCCCTATGCTAGAGTCGGGGGCGGGACCTTCGTCCTCCGACTCCTCCTCCTCCGTGATCGGGTCAGGGGCGGGGTCGAGCTGTTCGGGCTCTCCCTCGTCCGAATCCCAAACTAACGGGGAGACCTCCCACTCCGATGGGATGACTCCTCCCCTCACGCAGGCTACAGTTCCAGCCTGTGTGGTCTGTGACCCTGTCTCAGGCTGAGGGTTTCTGTCCTCAGACCTGGCCCCTGCTGTTGGCCCTTGTGCACCCGGCTTAAACAGTTTACACTGGTTAATGTGGAACCATTTAGTACATCGGGGTGCTTTCACTGCGTACACCATGGGGCTGGCCTTGTCTACAATGCTGTAGGGCCCCATGCACAGTGGTTCTAGACTCCCTACTCGGGCATAGTTCCTAACCATGACCTGGTCTCCGACTTCCCACCCTTGCTTCTTACGGGGTTCCAGCAACAGTCGATTGCCCTGATGCTGTCTCCCCATGTTCCCAGCCGCTTGCTCATAAACCTGTTTCAGGCGCTCCAAAAGGGTTTGGACGAACTTGCCCCGATTTACCTCTTGGAGCTGGCCCTCAGTCAGCACCGGGGCTAGTACATGGGTGGGTGTTCGCATGATCCTCCCAGTCATTAGCTCGTGCGGGGAGTGCCCCGTACTTTTGGACTGGCTGGCCCGGATCCCCATGAGGACTAGAGGCAGGATCTCCACCCACTTCTGGGGTGAGCCCATTGCCTCTTTCCTCAGCTTTTCCTTGATGGTCCGGTTCATGCGTTCAACAATCCCGGATGACTGGGGATTGTGCGCTACGTGCCACTTCCCTTCAATGCCCAAGAGCATGAGGGTGTTCTGCATCACTTGGCTGGTGAAATGACTCCCTCGGTCGGACTCAACAAACCGGGGGAGCCCCCACCGTGAGAACACTTCCCGGACCAAGATCTTGGCAGTACCCAGCGCCGTAGCTGTTCTACACGGGAAGGCTTCTACCCACTTGCTAAACACATCCACCAGGACAAGGCAGTACTTATAGCCTCCCTGGGCGGTGGGCAGGGGCCCTATGTAGTCGACCTGTATCGACTGCCATGGTCCCGCTACCCTCCTGATGTGCCCCATGGGCACCTTCCTTTTCTGGGGGTCTGGGTTGTTTGCAGCGCACACAAGACAGCTTGCACAGAACTCGCGGACATCGTCTCGAAGTCCCGGCCACCATCCCGCCTGCTCTACCCATTGCCAGGTAACCTCAGGCCCGGGGTGTCCTGCCCCTGGACCCTCATGGGCCAGTTGAAGGAATTCCCTCCGGTGCTGCTGCGGCACAACCCACTGTTCCTCCCGGAACAACATGCCTTCCTTGACGGAGAGGGCTGTCGTACTGTACGGACCCTCTACCTGCTTGCCCTCAGCAATAGCATTGAGGACTGTTTTCAGGGCGGGATCCAGGGTTTGGACGGTCTTTAGGTCTAGGGGCGGTGTCACCCCTGTGTTCCCTGGAGTCCCCTCCCTGCCTCAGATCGCTGCCACGGGTCCGGGTCCATAGGGGTCCCAGAAAATGCTGTTGCGGGCACCCTCCCTGGCTAGCGCATCCGCCTGCTGGTTGCCCTGACTGCGGGGTTCTGTGGTGGAATGAGCCTTCACCTTGTGGATGAACACCTCCCCTTCCGCCCCCACAGCTGCCAGGATCTTTTCCAGCAAGGGCTTAACTGTTAAAGGTCGTCCGTCCGCGGAGGTATATCCTCGATGAAGTCTCTGCAGTACCCGGTCAGTCCCAAAAAGGACCTCACACCCGTTACTGTGTTAGGAATCGGCAAACCTTGCACCGATTCCCGCCTAGCCTTATCTATGGCTCTTTCCCCGGCGCGGATGGTCAGACCCAGGAATTTCACCTCCTGCTGGCCGATCCGTGCTTTCTTTGGGTTTACTTTAAAACCCTTCCTTTCCAGTAGCTCCAATAATTCGGCTAATAGTGGGCCGTGCTCCTCCCTTGAATCCGTGAACAGGAGTAAGTCGTCCACATACTGCACTATCTGATTGGGCTGGCTAAATTCCTTTAAACTTCCTGCCATGCACTGATGGAAAATGCTGGGGCTGTTGTGGAAACCCTGTGGCAAGCAATTCCAAGTGTACTGTTGCCCTTTAAAAGTAAAGGCAAACTTGTACTGATCCTCCCGCCGCAACGGAATGGACCAAAAACCGTTCGAGATATCCAGCACCGTGAACGTGGTCGCGGATGCTGGAATACTCCCTATTAGGTCGGCAACTGCTGCTACCATGGGCGCGCAGGCTGGGATGTTACTGTTGAGGACTCTGTAGTCCACCGTGGCCCTCCATGAATTGTCCGGCTTCCTTACCGGCCATAATGGGGAGTTCACGTGAGTGGCTATCGGCCTCAACATGCCCTGCTGCACCAATGAAGATATTGCTATCTCCATGTCGGGTTCTGCTTCCTTGGGGAAGTTATACTGCTTTTGGGGTCGGATCATGGGGTCCCCGTCTACGCTGACCTCAAACCCGGTGACCCTCCCACAGTCGTGCTTGTGGGTGGCAAATGCGGTCAGATTGTCCGACACAAACGCTTGCAAGTCCGTTGGGACGTCCGCGACCATAAGCTCGAGGTCGTAACCTCCTGACGGCTTCATGGTGCACAGGGTCCCCTTTCCTCCCTTCCCTGGGATCACGACTACCTTGCCTAACCCATTCTCGGCTCCCCAGAGACAGTGATTTCTAAGGTCCACGAGGATCCCGTGTTCCACCAAGGAATCAGACCCGAGGATGCCTTTACCACCCCCCTCGTTCCACTTCATGAGGATACACGTCCATGTGGTGTGGAGTGCTCCCAAATGAATGGAGAGCGGGATGGAGAACGCGCCAGCCTGTTCTTTGCCTGTGAAACCCGCTAATGAGAATGGAGCCTGGGTAGACAGAGGTGAGGCAAAAGGTTTAGCTGTGTGGATCACGGTACATGATGCCCCCGTATCCAACAGGTAACCTACCTTTTTCCTTCTCTACCTCCATCTCCACAAGGGGTCTTCTCCACACGTCATATCGGAGCGGACACAGGTAGACGGGCTGCACGGGCTTTAGTCATTGGGGCACTGCGGTTGGGGCTGGGGGAGCAACAGGGCCGTTGGCGACTGCCACCTTCCCCTGCGAGGTCATTAGAGACCGCATTGCCTCTAAAACTGACTCGATCGCAGCGGGATGGATCGACACATCGGCTCCTTTCTCCCGGATGGGCGTTTGGGCTGGGGCTGAGGGAGCTTTTCCCTTTAAATCCTTCCAGGGATTTTTACAGTCCCGGCACCAGTGGCCTTCCTTCCCACACCCGTAACAACTGCTCTTGGCTTGGGGAGGGCGATTCCCCTCCTGATGCCACTCTCTTTTAACAGGAGCTGCAGGCCTCACCTCATGCACCTTTCCCTTCGGGGGAGGCACTTCCCTACTCCTGCTGTTCCTGTAACCTATCGTGAGCTGATCAAGTACTATCTCCTCCGTGGAGCGGGGGTTATTGGGGTCAAACCATGTTTTGGCCTGCTCCCTCACCTGTGGCAAGCAATTGGTGACCAGGCACCGGAGCCAATGAGCCCTTTGACCAGCGTCCAGCATGTCCCGGGCCGGCCCGCCCGGGCAGCTGCTCCGATACATTGGCCACAACCTTCCGGCGAAAACCCGTTGGGGCTCTCCCTCTAGCTGTACCGTCCTACCCAATCGGAGGAACGGACTTCCGTCATCTTCCCCCATAATCTCCAGGACCTCGTCCTGTAAATCCTCATACTCCCTGTGCCCTCTCTTGCTCTCGTCAGAGAGACACTGGAGGATCGAGCTGTCCAGGGAGAACAGCAGCATTCTGGACTGCTCTCTCCCGTCGCAGTCATTAATTGCTGCGGTCTGCTCCACGTCCCTAAAATGGACGGAGGGATCTCCTGACTTGGAGAGTTTTGGGATGTGGCTTATCATTGCCCTTAGCTGTTGTGCACTGTGGGGCATTACGATCTGATTCATGAGGGGTCCGTCATCGCCATTCTCGTTGTCCGGACCGAGCCTCCGGTGTCGAGCGGGACACATCGGTGCCGGCTTCGACCCTACTACCTGGGGTTGCTGTACCTCAGGAATCTCTTCGACTAACTTCACCGTTTCCTCCCCCGCAACCCAAGACTCATCATAGCTGGGAGGTGCCGAGGGCTCGGTGGTTGGTACCCCAACTGCCTCTCGCGGAATCGGTCTTTTGGATTCCCTGGCTAACTGTAGATGGCTCGCTGGTGGGTTTATGAGACACACCAAGCCGTTTGCCTTCGCTAGGGCCGTTCTCAGGTCCTCTAGCTCCCTTTGGCAAGCGCTATGGTCGGCGTTCTCAGACCTATCCTCGATGGCCATCTTGTACGCTGCTCTAGCTCCCAGAATACTCTCCTCCTGTGCCTTTACCTGCTGAGCTAGGCGGACACACCTGTCTCTTATTCTTCCTTCACTGGACTTGGCCTCAGTGACCTGACACTCCAAGTAATCTATCTTGGCCTCATGGCGATTGGTTACAGAGTGGCGTTCCTGATTCAGCGCGTTGAGCAATGCAATCAGTCTCTTTCCTCCCGCAACCTTTTCCTCTACTTCTGCTAGTAACCCTTTGATCTGGGCCATCTGTGCTACAACGACTTGGTCCAAAAGCTGGACTTGCTTCTTGTAGCACATCAGCCAGACCGCTTTTTCTACAGATCTTTTGTGCTCTTTGCTTTCTGTCCACTTGATGGCTGCGTCTAGCGGGCGCCTATCTCTTAATAGGTCAGATATCCACTGTTTTGTAAGGTTTACCTTCCCAAAAACATAGTCCGCTATTCTCTCATCCATCACATTTCGTTTATTCAGACCGTGATCTAAAACACTACATTCCTGCTGCCAAGCTCCTGCCGTGGTCGCCATCTCTGTAGGGGGTTTCTCTTGCTTGCTCTGGTCTCCTGCCAGGCTTCTTGCAATAATTACCCGTGAGTGGTTTGACCCACTCGCCCCTACGGTTCTAGACCTTGGACTTAGGTGCAGGGAGCTGTAGTGCAGAGAAACTCAATAGACCAGGTCGAATAGCACGAAATGGATGCCTTTATTGAACAGTTTGCAGCATTATAAAATACATGTCATAAGCACAGATTAAAGCGACTACAAGCATGCACACATCTATAAACCTAACTCCATAGAAATGGGGAACACGGCACATCGTGAAAGGGGTAACACATTACAATTACCCTTAACCCCCTCCCCTAAACCTAACTGAGTTTCGATTTGAGGGACTCGGGATTATGCTCACCACTTTAAGAATTGTGAAAAAGGCTTTGCAGCCTTTCGACACAGCTTTCCGTCGTCACGTGGGTTTGGAAGCTTCTGGCGCAGCTTGTTTTCCTCTTGGTTCTCCTGTGATGGAGGCAGCCGATACAGCCTTGGTGAGCGCTCGCCACGGATGGATCCGTTACCGATGTGACGTTGAAGAACTGGAGTACCCGGGCCCTGAGTGTCTTCTTCTCCGGCCTGGGTCGTCGATGATCTCCCGACAAAAGTACCCGGGCCTCCCTCGTCGTCTTCCCGTCGTGGCCGGGCCTTGCCTGGCCGAGCCTCCCAAAATCGCGGAACACACGGCTGAACACCCTGCTGGACGCCGTTTACCGAACCACGAACCGAACACGTTCCGAACCAAAGCTCCGAACCGAAGCTCCGATGGACTTTACTCAATCCACAGTTATACTTTTTGGGACATTCTTATCTCCCGCCAAATCATAGTCCTGTCTTTGTAATAATTTTGGCGGGCAGAACTCTCTGCAGGGGTGTTTTGTCTTCATAACGGGAGTCGGTGATAGCTTAACTGGCCTTCCTGGGCCGATAATGTCTTTGCTTTGTTACCGTAACTTGGTTTGTATATTGATCGGTCTGGAGATTGCCCTGGATGGCTGTTAAACGGCTTCTCTTTGTACAGTGTAATGGGTTAAAGCGTTCGTTCAATTGTCCGCCCATTTCTTGATGGGTCTCATCCTGCCACCCAAATCTGTCCTGTACTTATAATCTAATCAATATGTATGCTCAGTTCCATGAGTTTCGGCTTCCCGAAACTGGTTTTCGCGGGCTTTTAATGCCCTCAATCCACAAGCCTGTCTGGCTTGCAGTAACAGAAATTCAAATGGTCCCAGAAGCTGGTCACGAGGTCTGGCGGCCATTTTGTGTGCCCTTTTATCAAAGGTTTCTCTGTAAAAGCTTCTTTTGGTCAATAAAGCTGTTTTATTAAACCCTATTTTCCTACGTGATTATTTAATGAAAATTTTGCGAATCTTACAACTGCACACACTGCAGCCCTTTCAATGTCCTGTTTAATACTGGTGAAAGCCTCCCGAGCTTCAGCTGATAGTGGGAAGGACGTCGATTTGATGAGGGGTCGGGCCTTATCAGAGTAATTGGGCACCCATTGGGCATAATACGAAACAAATCCCAGGCACCTTTTTAAAGCTTTGGGATTGTGTGGCAGGGGCAGTTCCTTTAGGGGGCGTAATCGGTCAGGGTCCGGTCCAATTACCCCATCTTCCACCACACAGCCGAGGATACAGAGACGGGTTGTGTTGAAGACACATTTGTCTTCGTTGTAGGTTAGAGTCAGCTTTAGGGCAGTTTTTAAAAATCTCGCAAGATTTAGATCGTGGTCTTGCTGGTTGTGCCCACAGATAGTGACATTGTCCAGACAGGGGTTGGTAGCTTGTAGTTTATTCTCGTCAACCATGCGGTCCATCTCACGTTGGAAGGCCGAGACCCCATTTGTTACCCCGAAGGGCACTCTGAGAAAATGGTAGAGGCGCCCGTTCGCCTCGAAGGCGGTGTATGGGCGGTCCTCCATTCTAATGGGGAGCTGGTGATACGCGGATTTGAGGTCGATAGTCGAGAAGACTCGGTATTGCGCAATCTGGTTGACCATTTCTGATATGCGGGGTAAAGGGTAGGCGTCCAGCTGGGTATAAATATTAACACTCTGGCTGTAGTCAATTACCATCCGTTTCTTTTCGCTATTTTTAACTATGACTACTTGGGCACGCCACGGGCTGGTACTGCATTCAATAATGCCTTCCCGCAGGAGTCTGTCCACTTCCGCCTTGATAAAGTGTCTGTCTTCCAGACTGTACCGTCTACTTTTGGTCGCTATGGGCCTACAGTTCGGAGCGAGATTAGTGAATAAAGAGGGCGGGCTGATTTTTAAGGTTGATAGGCCACAGACTGTGAGTGGCGGCTCGGACCCGCCATATGCTAGCGTGACACTTTCGTGGTGGCACTGGAAGCCCAGGCCCAAGATTACATTAACACAGAGTTCTGGCATCACGAGGAGTTTAAAATCCTTGTAGTCCGTGCCTTTTACAGTCAGTGTTACCACACAGTAGCCCAAAATGTCCGAAGTGTGGGGCTTAGCAGCCATAGCAATTCTGCTCCGTGTAGGGGTTACCATTAATGAGTGCCGCCGTACCAGGCTAGGGTGGATAAAACTCTCGGTACTCCCACAGTCAATTAAACATTTCATTAAATTCCCGTTTACCTATATGTCCATCATGGATTTTGTCAACGGGTGTGGCCTGGATTGATCCACCGTGATCGAAGCCACTGTTGGGCCCTGGGCGGCCGTTGAGTCGGGAAAAGATGGCGGATCCCAAGATGGCAGCCCGCACAGCACGCACGAGGTGGTGACAGAGTTGGAAATCGGATTCCCCCTGCAGACTTTGCTAAAATGCCCCTTTTTCTTACATTTGAAGCATGTAGCGTCCTTCGCTGGGTATCATTGTCTGGGGTGCTTGGCCTGGCCACAGAAGTAGCATTTCGGGCCTCGAGACATTGCCGCTGTAGTAGGACTCCTGGGTGAATTTCTGTGTGGGGACTCCGGCGGCGTAGAGCTGGTCTGAGACCTGGATGGGGAAGATGGCTGATTCCAAGATGGCGGCCCCCTTGGCGCGCACGAGGCGGTGAGGACCGCACGTCCGGAAGAGTAAGAGTCAGAGTTTCTCTGGGCCACGTCCAGCGATTGCGCAGTGGCCACTGCCTTTTATACGTCCAGGACCTCCTTCTCCAGCAGTCTCTGCCGGATATAATTCGATTTGAGGCCCGTGATGAAGGAATCACGGACCAATTCGTCAGAGTACGCGTTGGCCGTCACGGCCTTGCAGTTACAGTCCCAGACCAGGTCCTTTAGGCCCTGTAAGAAATCGTCCATTGATTCCTCTGGTTGCTGCCTGCGTGTAGCCAGCAGATGTCTGGCATACACTTCATTTACCGGCCTCTGGTATTGGGCCTTCAGGATAGTGATGGCCTCCGTGTAAGAGGTGGCGTCCCGGATGAACGAATAAATCCGATGACTTACGCGAGTAGTCAGTAGACTCAGTTTATCTACCTCGCCAGCAGATGAGGCCCCCGCGAAGAGTTCGAAGCATTTGAGCCAGTGTCCAAATTGATTTGATGCTTCAGCAGAATGTGGATCCAAGTCCAGACGCTCTGGTTTTAGGAGTCGATCCACCCTAGTATTCTTTAGTGATTAAAATTGATGGGCCTTCAATAACCACAAAACTAGAAGTTATAGACTTAAACAAGTTGGCTTTTAATCACTAAGATCAGAGCTAACATCTCAACACGCCGACTGGTTCACAGGAATGAGTCATACAGATCCTGGGATCTTTATGTAAGAGAAGTCAGGGGCGGAGGCAAGAGCCAAGACCTGGAACCTCCCAGGTTAGTCGGGAAAGAGGAAGTGAAACTATACACAGTGGGGGAGGGTAATATACATGAGTGCAAAACGAATGCAGGATCAAGACAAACAGATTTCATTACACTCCCCATCCGATTTACACTCCGCCTGATTTACTCCCCGTCCGATTTACACTACGTCCGATTTACTCTCCGTCCGATTAAACCTCCATCACATTTACACGCCGTCTGATTTACACTCCGTCTGATTTACACTCCGTCCGATTTACACTCCGTCCGATTTACACTCCGTCCAATATACACTCTGTCCGATTTACACTCCATCCGATTTACACTCCATCCGATTTACACACCTTCCGATTTATACTCCGTCTGAATTACACTCCATCCGATTCACACCCCGTCCGATTTACACACCGTCCGATTTACTCTCCTTCCAATTTACATCCCATCCGATTTACACTCCGTCTGAATTACACTCCATCCAATTTGCACTCCGTCTGAATTACTCTGCGTCCGATTAATCTCCATCTGATTTACACTCCATCTGATTTACAATCCGTCCAATTTACACTCCGTCCGAAAAACTCTCCGTCTGATTTAGTCTCCGTCCGATTTACACTCCATCTGATTTACACTCCGTCCGAGTTACTCTCTGTCCGATTTACACTCTGTCCGATTTACACTCTGTCCAATTTACACACTGTCCGATTTACAACCGATCCGAATTACTCTCCGTCAGATTTTGTCTCCGTCCGATTTACTCTCCGTCCAATTTAGACCCCGTCCGATTAACTCTCCGTCTGATTCAGTCTCCGTCTGATTTACACTCCATCCGGTTTACACTCCATCTGATTTACACACCTTCCGATTTACACTCCGTCCGAATTGCACTCCATCCGATTTACACCCCGTCCAATTTACACACCGTCCGATTTACTCTCCTTTCAATTTACATCCCGTCCGATTTACACTCCGTCTGAATTACACTCCATCCGATTTACACTCCGTCTGAATTACTCTCCATCCGATTTACACTCTGTCCGATTTACACTCCGTCCAATTTACACACTGTCCGATTTACAGCCAATCCGATTTACTCTCCGTCCGATTTACACTCCGTCCGATTTATACGCCGTCCGATTTGCACTCCGTCCGATTTAGTCTCCATCCGATTTACAATCCGTCCGATTTACTCCCCATCCGATTTCCACTCTGTCCGATTTACTCTCCGTCTGATTTACACTCCGTCCGATTCACTCTCCGTCTGATTTACACTCCGTCCGATTTACACCCCGTCCGATTTATTCTCCTTCCAATGTATACTCCGTCCGATTCACTCTCCATCTGATTTACACTCAATCCGATTTACACCCCGTCCGATTTATTCTCCTTCCAATGTATACTCCGTCCGATTCACTCTCCGTCCGATTTACATTCCGTCCGATTTACTCTCCGTCCGATTCACACTCCGTCCGATTTACACTCCGTCCGATTTACACTCCGTCCGATTTACACTCCGTCCGATTCACACTCCATCCGATTTACACCCCGTCCGATTTATTCTCCTTCCAATGTATACTCCGTCTGATTCACTCTCCGTCCGATTTACATTCCGTCCGATTTACTCTCCGTCCGATTCACACTCCGTCCGATTTACACTCCGTCCGATTCACACTCCGTCCGATTTACACTCCGTCCGATTTACACTCCGTCCGATTCACTCTCCGTCCGATTTACACTCCGTCTGATTTACACTCCGTCCAATTTACACTCCGTCCGATTTACACCCTGTCCGATTTACACCCTGTCCGATTTACAACCCGTCCGATTTATACCCCGTCTGATTTCCCCCCCGATTTACTCACCGTCCGATTTACTCTCTGTCCAATTTAAACACCCTCCGATTTACAGCCGATCCAAATGACTCGCCATCAGATTTAGTCACCGTCTGCTTTACTCTCCATCCGATTTACTCTCCATCCAATTTACACCCCGTCCAATTTACACTCCGTTCGATTAACACTCCGTCCGATTTACTCTCCATCGGATTTACTCTCCGTCCATTTTACACTCCGTCCGATTTACTCTCCGTCCAATTTACTCGCCATCCCATTTACACTCCGTCCGATTTGCACTCCGTCCGATTTAGTCTCCATCCGATTTACAATCCGTCCGATTTACTCCCCATCCGATTTCCACTCTGTCCGATTTACTCTCCGTCTGATTTACACTCCGTCCGATTCACTCTCCGTCTGATTTACACTCCGTCCGATTTACACCCCGTCCGATTTATTCTCCTTCCAATGTATACTCCGTCCGATTCACTCTCCGTCCGATTTACACTCCATCCGATTTACACCCCGTCCGATTTATTCTGCTTCCAATGTATACTCCGTCCGATTCACTCTCCGTCCGATTTACATTCCGTCCAATTTACTCTCCGTCCGATTCACACTCCGTCCGATTTACACTCCGTCCGATTTACACTCCGTCCGATTTACACTCCGTCCGATTCACACTCCATCCGATTTACACCCCGTCCGATTTATTCTCCTTCCAATGTATACTCCGTCTGATTTACTCTCCGTCCGATTCACACTCCGTCCGATTTACACTCCGTCCGATTTACACTCCATCCGATTTACTCTCCGTCCGATTCACACTCCGTCCGATTTACACTCCGTCCGATTCACACTCCGTCCGATTTACTCTCCGTCCGATTCACACTCCGTCCGATTTACTCTCCGTCCGATTCACACTCCGTCCGATTTACATTCCGTCCGATTTACTCTCCGTCCGATTCACACGCCGTCCGATTTACACTCCGTCCGATTTACACTCCGTCCGATTCACTCTCCGTCCGATTTACACTCCGTCCGATTTACACTCCGTCCGATTTACACTCCGTCCGATTCACACTCCGTCCGATTTACACTCCGTCCGATTTACACTCCGTCCGATTCACTCTCCGTCCGATTTACACTCCGTCTGATTTACACTCCGTCCGATTTACACTCCGTCCGATTTACACCCTGTCCGATTTACACCCTGTCCGATTTACAACCCGTCCGATTTACACCCTGTCCGATTTACACCCTGTCCGATTTACAACCCGTCCGATTTATACCCCGTCTGATTTCCCCCCCGATTTACTCACCGTCCGATTTACTCTCTGTCCAATTTAAACACCCTCCGATTTACAGCCGATCCAAATGACTCGCCATCAGATTTAGTCACCGTCCGCTTTACTCTCCATCCGATTTACTCTCCATCCAATTTACACCCCGTCCAATTTACACTCCGTTCGATTAACACTCCGTCCGATTTACTCTCCATCGGATTTACTCTCCGTCCATTTTACACTCCGTCCGATTTACTCTCCGTCCAATTTACTCGCCATCCCATTTACACTCCGTCCGATTTACACTCCGTCCGATTTACACTCCATCCGATTTACACTCCGTCTGAATTACTCTGCGTCCGATTAATCTCCATCTGATTTGCACTCCATTTGATTTACAATCCATCCAATTTACACTCCGTCTGATTTACACTCCATCTGATTTACTCTCCGTCCGAGTTACTCTCCGTCCGATTTACACTCTGTCCGATTTACACTCCGTCCAATTTACACACTGTCCGATTTACAAGCGATCCGATTTACTCTCCGTCAGATTTTGTCTCCGTCCGATTTACACTCCATCCGATTTATACGCCGTCCAATTTACACCCCGTCCAATTTACACTCTGTCTGATTTACACTCCGTCTTATTTATTCTCCGTCCGATTTACACCCAATCCGATTTATACCCCGTCCAATTTAAAAAACGTCCGATTTACAGACAATCCGAATAACTCTCCGTCAGATTTTTGTCTCCATCCGATTTACTCTCCGTCTGATTTACTCTCCATCCGATTTAATCTCCATCCGATTTACACTCCATCCGATTTACACTCCATCAGATTTACAATCCATCCGATTTACACTCCGTCCAATTAACACTCCATCCGATTTACACTCCATCCGATTTACAATCCATCCGATTTACACTCCATCCGATTTACTCTCCGTCCGATTTACACTCTGTCCGATTTACACTCCATCCGATTTACACTCCATCCGATTTACACTCCATCCGATTTACACTCCGTCCGATTTACAATCCATCCGATTTACACTCCATCCGATTTACTCTCCATCCGATTTACACTCCGTCTGATTTACTCTCCGTCCGATTTACTCTCCATCCAATTTACTCTTGTCCGATTTACACTCCATCCGATTTACACTCCGTCTGAATTACTCTGCGTCCGATTAATCTCCATCTGATTTACACTCCATTTGATTTACAATCCGTCCAATTTACACTCCGTCTGATTTACACTCCATCTGATTTACTCTCCGTCCGATTTACTCTCTGTCCGATTTACACTCTGTCCGATTTACACTCCATCCGATTTACACTCCATCCGATTTACAATCCATCCGATTTACACTCCATCCGATTTACACTCCGTCCGATTTACAATCCATCCGATTTACACTCCATCCGATTTACTCTCCATCCAATTTACACTCCGTCTGATTTACTCTCCATCCGATTTACACTCCGTCTGAATCACTCTGTGTCCGATTAATCTCCATCTGATTTACACTCCATTTGATTTACAATCCGTCCAATTTACACTCCGTCTGATTTACACTCCATCTGATTTACTCTCCGTCCGATTTACACTCCATCCGATTTACAATCCATCCGATTTACACTCCGTCTGAATTACTCTGCATCCGATTAATCTCCATCTGATTTACACTCCATTTGATTTACAATCCGTCCAATTTACACTCCGTCTGATTTACACTCCATCTGATTTACTCTCCATCCAATTTACTCTTGTCCGATTTACACTCCATCCGATTTACACTCCGTCTGAATTACTCTGCGTCCGATTAATCTCCATCTGATTTACACTCCATTTGATTTACAATCCGTCCAATTTACACTCCGTCTGATTTACACTCCATCTGATTTACTCTCCGTCCGATTTACACTCCATCCGATTTACAATCCATCCGATTTGCACTCCGTCTGATTTACAATCCATCCGATTTACACTCCATCCGATTTACTCTCCATCCGATTTACACTCCGTCTGATTTACTCTCCGTCCGATTTACACTCCATCCGATTTACACTCCGTCTGATTTACTCTCCGTCCGATTTACACTACGTCCGATTTACTCTCCGTCCGATTTACACTCTGTCCGATTTACTCTCCGTCCGATTTACTCTCCGTCCAATTTACACTCTGTCCGATTTACACTCCGTCCAATTTACACACTCTCCGATTTACAACCGATCCGATTTACTCTCCGTCAGATTTTGTCTCCGTCCGATTTACTCTCCATCCAATTTACTCTTGTCCGATTTACACTCCATCCGATTTACAATCCATCCGATTTACACTCCGTCTGAATTACTCTGCGTCCGATTAATCTCCATCTGATTTACACTCCATTTGATTTACAATCCGTCCAATTTACACTCCGTCTGATTTACACTCCATCTGATTTACTCTCCGTCCGATTTACTCTCCGTCCGATTTACACTCTGTCCGATTTACACTCCATCCGATTTACACTCCATCCGATTTACAATCCATCCGATTTACACTCCATCTGAATTACTCTGCGTCCGATTAATCTCCATCTGATTTACACTCCATTTGATTTACAATCCGTCCAATTTACACTCCGTCTGATTTACACTCCATCCGATTTACAATCCATCCGATTTACACTCCGTCTGATTTACAATCCATCCGATTTACACTCCATCCGATTTACTCTCCATCCGATTTACACTCCGTCTGATTTACTCTCCGTCCGATTTACACTACGTCCGATTTACTCTCCGTCCGATTTACACTCTGTCCGATTTACTCTCTGTCCGATTTACTCTCCGTCCAATTTACACTCTGTCCGATTTACACTCCGTCCAATTTACACACTCTCCAATTTACAACCGATCCGATTTACTCTCCGTCAGATTTTGTCTCCGTCCGATTTACTCTCCATCCAATTTACTCTTGTCCGATTTACACTCCATCCGATTTACACTCCGTCTGAATTACTCTGCGTCCAATTAATCTCCATCTGATTTACACTCCATTTGATTTACTCTCCATCCGATTTACACTCCGTCTGATTTACTCTCCGTCTGATTTACACTCCGTCTGATTTACTCTCCGTCCGATTTACACTACGTCCGATTTACTCTCCGTCCGATTTACACTCTATCCGATTTACACTCCGCCCAATTTACACACTGTCCGATTTACAACCGATCCGATTTACTCTCCGTCAGATTTACACGCCGTCTGATTTACACTCCGTCCGATTTACTCTCCGTCCGATTTACACCCAATCCGATTTACACCCCGTCCAATTTAAACAACGTCCGATTTACAGACAATCCGAATTACTCTCCGTCAAATTTTGTCTCCATCCGATTTACTCTCCGTCCGATTTACAATCTGTCTGATTTAAACCCCGTCCGATTTAGAGACAATCCGAATTACTCTCCGTCAGATTTTGTCTCCGTCCGATTTACTCTCCATCCGATTTACACTCCGTCTGAATTACTCTGCGTCCGATTAATCTCCATCTGATTTACACTCCATTTGATTTACAATCCGTCCAATTTACACTCCGTCTGATTTACACTCCATCTGATTTACTCTCCGTCCGATTTACTCTCTGTCCGATTTACTCTCCATCCGATTTACACTCCGTCTGATTTACTCTCCGTCCGATTTACACTACGTCCGATTTACTCTCCGTCCGATTTACACTCTGTCCGATTTACTCTCCGTCCGATTTACACTCCGTCCAATTTACACACTGTCCGATTTACAACCGATCCGATTTACTCTCCGTCAGATTTACACGCCGTCCAATTTACACCCCGACCAATTTACACTCCGTCTGATTTACACTCCGTCCGATTTACTCTCCGTCCGATTTACACCCAATCCGATTTACACCCCGTCCAATTTAAACAACGTCCGATTTACAGACAATCCGAATTACTCTCCGTCAAATTTTGTCTCCATCCGATTTACTCTCCGTCCGATTTACAATCCGTCTGATTTAAACCCCGTCCGATTTAGAGACAATCCGAATTACTCTCCGTCAGATTTTGTCTCCGTCCGATTTACTCTCCATCCGATTTACACTCCGTCTGATTTATTCACCGTCTGATTTACACTCCGTCCGATTTACTCTCCGTCCGATTTACTCTCCGTCCAATTTACACTCCGTCCGATTCACTCTCCGTCCGATTTACATTCCGTCCAATTTACTCTCCGTCCGATTCACACTCCGTCCGATTCACTCTCCGTTTGATTCACACTCCGTCCGATTCACACTCCGTCCGATTTACTCTCCATCCGATTTACTCTCCGTCCAATTTACACTCCGTCCGATTCACTCTCCGTCCGATTTACATTCCGTCCAATTTACTCTCCGTCCGATTCACACTCCGTCCGATTTACATTCCGTCCAATTTACTCTCCGTCCGATTCACACTCCGTCCGATTCACACTCCGTCCGATTTACACTCCGTCCGATTTACTCTCCGTCCGATTTACACTCCGTCCGATTTACTCTCCATCCGATTCACTCTCCGTCCAATTTACACTCCATCCGATTTACACTCTGTCCGATTTACTCTCTGTCTGATTTACACTCCGTCCGATTTACACTCCATCCAATTTACACTCCGTCCGATTTACTCTCCATCCGATTTACACTCTGTCCGATTTACTCTCTGTCTGATTTACACTCCGTTCGATTTACACTCCATCCAATTTACACTCCGTCCGATTTACTCTCCATCCGATTTACACTCCGTCCGATTTACACGCCGTCCGATTTACACTGCGTTTAATTTACACTCCATCCGATTTACACCCTGTCCGATTTACACTCCATCCAATTTACACTCCATCCGATTTCCACTCCATCCGATTTACACTCCATCCGATTTACACCCTGTCCGATTTACAGTCCGTCCAATTTACACTCCGTCCGATTTACACTCCATCCGATTTACACTCCATCCGATTTCCACTCCATCCGATTTACACTCCGTCCGATTTACACTCCATCCGATTTACACTCCATCTGATTTACACTCCATCCGATTTACACTCCATCCGATTTACACTCCATCCGATTTCCACTCCATCCGATTTACACTCCGTCTAATTTACACTCCGTCCGATTTACAGCTGATCCGAATTACTCTCCGTCCGATTTACTCTCTGTCCGATTTACACCCCATCCGATTTACTCTCCGTCCGATTTACACTCCGTCCGATTTACACCCCATCCGATTTACTCTCCGTCCGATTTACACACTATCCGTTTTCCACTCCATCTGATTTGCACGCCGTCCGATTTACACTCCATCCGATTTACACTCCATCCGATTTACACCCCATCCGATTTACACCCCATCCGATTTACTCTCCGTCCGATTTACTCTCCGTCCGATTTACTCTCCGTCCAATTTACACTCCATCCAATTTACACTCCGTCTGATTTAATCTCCATCCAATTTACTCTCCCTCTGATTTACACTCCATCTGATTTACACCCCGTCCAATTTACACTCCGTCCGATTTACACCCCGTCCGATTTACTCTCTGTCCGATTTACACTCCATCCAATTTACACTCCATCCGATTTACACTCCGTCCGATTTACACTCCGTCCGATTTACACTCCGTCCGATTTACACTCCGTCCGATTTACTCTCTGTCCGATTTACACTCCGTCCGATTGACACTCCGTCTGACTTACATGCCGTCCGATTAATCTCCGCTCAATTTACACTCCGTCTGATTTACTCTCCGTCCGATTTACACTCTGTCCGATTTATACTCCGTCCGATTTACACTCCATCCGATTTACACTCCATCCGATTTACACTCTGTCCGATTTACACTCCGTCCGATTGACACTCCGTCCGATTTACACTCCGTCCGATTTACTCTCTGTCCGATTTACACTCCATCCGATTTACACTCCGTCCGATTTACACTCCGTCCGATTTACACTCCGTCCGATTTACACTCCGTCCGATTTACTCTCTGTCCGATTTACACTCCGTCCGATTGACACTCCGTCTGACTTACATGCCGTCCGATTAATCTCCGCTCAATTTACACTCCGTCTGATTTACTCTCCGTCCGATTTACACTCTGTCCGATTTATACTCCGTCCGATTTACACTCCGTCCGATTTACACTCCGTCCGATTTACACTCTGTCCGATTTATACTCCGTCCAATTTACACTCCGTCCGATTTACTCTCCGTCCGATTTACACTCCGTCTGATTTACTCTCCGTCTGATTTACTCTCCGTCCGATTTACACTCTGTCCGATTTATACTCCGTCCGATTTACTCTCTGTCCGATTTACACTCCGTCCGATTTACTCTCTGTCCGATTTACTCTCCGTCTGATTTACTCTCCGTCCGATTTACACTCTGTCCGATTTACACTCCGTCCGATTTACTCTCTGTCCGATTTACTCTCCGTCTGATTTACTCTCCGTCCGATTTACTCTCTGTCCGATTTACACTCCGTCCGATTGACACTCCGTCTGACTTACATGCCGTCCGATTAATCTCCGCTCAATTTACACTCCGTCTGATTTACTCTCCGTCTAATATACTCTCCGTCCGATTTACACTCCGTCCGATTTACACTCCGTCCGATTTACACTCTGTCCGATTTATACTCCGTCCAATTTACACTCCGTCCGATTTACTCTCCGTCCGATTTACACTCCGTCTGATTTACTCTCCGTCTGATTTACTCTCCGTCCGATTTACACTCGTCCAATTTACACTCCGTCCGATTCACTCTCCATCCGATTTACACTCGTCCGATTTACACTCCGTCTGATTTAATCTCCGTCCGATTTACTCTCCGTCCGATTTACACCCTGTCCGATTTACACTCCATCCAATTTACAGTCCGTCCGATTTAATCTCCGTCCGATTTAATCTCCGTCCGATTTATACCCCGTCCGATTATTCTCTGTCCGATTTACACTCCGTCCGATTTACTGTCTGTCCGATTTACACTCCATCCGATTTACACGCCGTCCGATTTACACTCCGTCTGATTTACACTCCATCCGATTTACATGCCGTCCGATTTACACTCCGTCCAATTTACACTCCATCCGATTTACACTCCGTCCGATTTACACTCCGTCCGATTTACACTCCGTCTGATTTACATGCCGTCCGATTTACACTCCGTCCGATTTACACTCCGTCCGATTTACACTCCGTCTGATTTAACCTCCGTCCGATTTACTCTCTGTCCGATTTGCACACCGTCCGATTAGTCTTCTTCCGATTTACACTCCATCCGATTTACACTCTGTCCGATTTACTCCCTGTCCGATTTACACTCCGTCCGATTTACACTCTGTCCGATTTACACTCTGTCCGATTTAAACTCCGTCCGCTTTACACTCTATCCGATTTACACTCCATCCAATTTACACTCCATCCGATTTACACTCCATCCAATTTACACTCCATCCCATTTACACTCCATCCGATTTACTCTCCATCCGATTCACACTCCGTCCGATTTACTCTCCGCCTGATTTACACTCATCCGATTTACACTCCATCCTATTTACACTCCATCCGATTTACACTCCATCCGATTAATCTCGGTCCAATTTACACTCCGTCTGATTTACATTCCGTCTGATTTACTCTCTGTCCGATTTACTCTCTCTCCGAGTTACACTCCATCCGATTTACACTCCGTCCGATTAATCTCGTTCCGATTTACACTCCGTCTGATTTACTCACTGTCCGATTTACTCTCTGTCCGAATTACACTCCCTCTGATTTACATTCCGTCCGATTTACACTCCGTCCGATTTATTCTCCGTCCGATTTACACTCCGTCTGATTTACTGTCCGTCCGATTTACACTCCGTCCGATTTACTGTCCGTCCGATTTACACCTCTGTAACATTTGCAAAATTGAACATTGTCCTATAAGGGTCTATTGGCAGAAAAGGCCTTAACTTTTAAAGACTGTTTTAAAAGAAGCCCAGAAAAAGGGACACACAAAATGGCCGCCAGACCCCGTGACCAGCTTTTGGGACACTTTAAAATGGTTCCTGCAGTCCCCAGACAGCTTTTTGTGGATTCAGCCCACAGTAGGTTCTGGAAGGCAGTTTCAGGGAAAACGAAACCAGACAGAGCCCCATACATATAGGTTGGATGCAGATCCGATCAGATCGGCCTGTAGATAAAGGCCATCAAAATGTTTACCCGGACAAAGGGATACCATTTCATATTCATAGGGGGAACATCAAGCACCGTTTAAAACATCAGAAGGACATTAAAGACAATACAAGGTCGTTCCAGACCAGAGAAGACCGTTACCGGCCATTCGAAGATACTTTAAAAACAAAGACTACCCCGCTGTGCTACAAGCCCGCCAAAAGTTAAACAAAGACTAACCTTGATTTGGCGGGAGATAAGGGCCTCCATGGAAAAGTATAACTGGAGTCCTGGGGTGGCCATCGGTAGCTTTTCTTGTAGCTTTTTTTCAGCTTGGAGCTTGTAGCTGGTAGCCTTTGAGCTAGCTTTTCGAGAGCCGTGGAGGAACATTGATCTGGAGACCAGCCAAGAAGGTGATTTGCGTCTGTGTCCCGCCCCGGGGTAACCATCAGGAGATCATCGACAAACCCCGGGCCATTGATGAGATGAAGGACAGCAGCCCTCCAGAAGAAACCTATCTGAAAATGGTAAACCAGCTGGGCTCTGCGAAGAAACCTATTTGACCATGATCAAATAGGTGGCCTCCGTTCATGCCGCCGTCCAGGCCTGCCACCATCCAGCCTGTCCATGACCTTCACCTTGAGGAAGAAGAGAGAGAGAGTCACAGCCCACAGCGTTGACCACGTGGAGACAGGACGCCTGAGAGGATCAAAATGCAGACCTTTCAAAATCTTATACTTTCTCATTGGATTGGTGAGCATATTTCTGGCCCCTCATAATCTGATCTAGCTAGGCTTAGGGGGTGGGCATTTTGGGTATAATTGATTATGAGTTGTTGTCCCTCGATGTTCCGTGTGTTTCCCCATTTCAAGATGACTTTTGTAAAGTATAACATGCCCGTATATATGTTGGTTAGTCCTGTATTATGATTTGTTTTTCCCTCCCATGTACTTTATTGGCTTACATTCAATTTTGTTCCTTTATGCAATAAAATTTCATTTTGTTTTCATTAAACTTGGTCTATAGAGTATTCTCTGTATTCTCTGCATTGTAGTTCCTGTCTCAAATTCCAATGTATAGAACCTAAGGGGCGAGTGGGTCGCACCACTCAAGGTTTTACTGTGCAAGAGAGAGAGGCCTCCAGAGAGAGAAACCTCTGCGATCTAAAAACCCCTTGCAGAAAATGGCGACCGCGGCAGGACACTGGCAGCAGGATTGCAATGTATTAGACCCAGGTTTAAATGGACGAAATGTTATGGATGAGAGGATAGCGGATTATGTTTTTGGCAAGGTAAATCTCACTAAGCAGTGGATTTCCGATCTCTTACGGGATGAGCGTCCGGTAGACGCAGCCATCAAAGTCCAGTGTATAGAAGCAGAGAGAGGACAGAGAGTAAAGAACATAAAAAGTCAGTAGAGAAGGCAGTGTAGCTGTTGTGCTACAAAAGACAAGTCCAGATTTTGGACAAAGTTGTTGCAGCGCAGGCAGCCAAGATCAAAACCCAGGCTTCAGAGATAGAGGAAAAGGCCATGGGTGGGGAAAAACTCATCGCAGTGCTTCACGCGCTGAATCAGGAACGCCAAACTGTAGCCAGCCAACATCAGGCTAAAATCGAGTACCTGGAATGTCAGGTTACTGAGGCAAAGTTGCATGAAGCGAGGGTACGGGAGAAAAGCGCCCGCCTCACACAACAGATAAGAGCGCAGGAGGAGAGAGTAGTAGAGGTCAAGGCAGCTTACAAGCTGGCCATTGAGAACGGGTTTGAAAGCGCAGACCACGGCCCCTGCCAGAAGGCGTTAGAAGACCTAAGAATGGCCCTGGCAAAAGCAAAAGGCATGGTATGCCTCGTAAGCCCAAAAGCGAGTCAGATAGACTTCCTGAAGGAATCCAAAAGACCGATTCCACACGAAGTAGTTGTGACACCAGCCACTGAACCCTCAGCACCGCCGAGCTATAATGAGGTTTGTCCCGAAGGGGGGGGTGGTAGAAGGGGAGGAAGCCGAGGTAGAACCGGAGGAAGAACAACCCCTGGTAGTAAAGCCGGAGCCGGCACCAATGTATCCTACTCGGCACCAGAGATACGGTCCCACTGACGCAAATGGCGCGGACGGACCCCACCTGAACCAGATCATGCTGCCCCACGGTGCCCAACAACTCAGAGCGATGGTGAGCCACCTCCCAAAACTCACTGAGAAGGGAGATCCCTCAGTCCATTTCAGGGAGATAGAGGAGACAGCCGCCGTCAATGATTGTGATGATCTTGAACAGGCGAAGATGTTGCTGTTCTCCCTGGATAGCACAATCCTTCAGTGCCTCTCAGACGGGAGTAAGAGGGGACGGAAAGGGTATGTGGAACTCAGGGACGAGGTCCTGGAGGTTATGGGAGTTGACGACGGCAATCCGTTCTTCCATGTGAAAGGGACTGTGCAGCTAACTGGAGAACCCCCACGGGTTTTCGCAGAAAGGCTGTGGCCAGTGTATCGGCGCAGCTGTCCGGGCATGCCGGAATGATCCGCAATGAACAACGTCCAGCGGGTTCATTGGCTCCGCTGCCTGGTTGCCAACAGCTCAGCAGAGATGCAGGCCCAAGCCAAATCTTGGTTTGACCCCCAAGGTCCCGGTACCACAGAGGAGACAGTGCTCCGACAGCTCACCATTGCATACAAGAATTGCAGGAGTCAGGAGGCACCTCCCTCTAAGGGAACAGTGCATGAGGCAAAACCCGCAGCCCCAAGTAAAAAGGAGTGGCATCAGGAGGGGAATCTCCCTCCCCAAGCCAAGCTCAATTGCTACGGGTGTGGGAAGGATGGACATTGGCGCAGGGACTGTAAAAATCCGTGGAAGGATAATAAGGGAAGATCTCCCCCAGCCCAAGCCCAAGCCCAGACCGCCGCCCCAGAAAAGGGAACCGGTGCAGCTATGGATCCCGCTGCAATAGAGTCAATTATAGAGGCAATGCGGTCTCTTATGATCTCGCAGGGGAGGGTAGCAGTCACCACCGGTCCTGTCAGTCCCACAGCCCCGATCGTTTCACCCAAATGACTGGAGCCCACGCAGCCCGTTTACCTGTGTCCATTGCGATATGATCTATGGAGGCGACCCCTTGTGGAGATGGAGGTAGAAGAGGTAAAAGGGACCTATCTGGTGGATACGGGGGCATCGTGCTCCGTGATCCACGCAGCTAACCCTACCACCTCACATCTGTCCACCGAGGTTCCATATGTTCTGTCGGGCTTCACGGGCAAAGAACAGGCTGGCGCATTCTCCATCCCTCTCTCCATTCATTTAGGACCACTCCGCACCACGTGGAAGTGTGTACTGATGAAATAGGAGTTGGAGGGGGGAAAAGGGATCCTTGGGTCCGATTTCTTAGTAGAACACGGGATTCTCGTGGATCTTAGAAATCACTGTCTCTGGGGAACGAGTATGGGTGAGAAAGAAAAAGGGGTTTCAAGGTGAAACCAAAGAAGGCACGGGTCGGCCAGCAGGAAGTAAAATTCCTGGGTCTGACCATCCGCGCTGGAGAGAGGGCCATAGACAAGGCCAGACGGGAACCGGTACAAGACCCACTGGTCCCCACCACTTGCGTAGTGGAGGTGCCCCGGCGCACTAAATGGTTTCGCATAAATCAGTGCAAACTATTTAAGCCGAGTGCAAAAGAAATAACAACCGAAGCCAGGTCTGAGAGTAAAAATCCTCAGCCTGAGGCGTGCAAAGAGTCACAGACCACACAGGCTGGAACCACAGCCTGCTTGAGGGGAGGAGCTATCCCGCCCACCTGGGAGGTTTCCCCATTGGCCTGGGACTCCGACGGGGAAGAGCCCGAACAGCTAGACCCCGCCATTGACACGATTCTGGAGGAGGTGGAGTCGGAGGACGGAGGTCCCGCCCTCGACTCAAGCTTAGGGGAGGTAGAATTTGGGGGCGGAGATCCTCCACCTGTAGGGACAGGTAGGGAGGAGTCGTCTGCCACAGACCCAAATCCCGAAGGAGCGGAGCCTGAGGGAAGGGAGCCGAAGCCGACAGTCGTGGAGAGGCCACGGGCTGTGAGGGCTAAAGTCCCGACCAAAGGTCCACTCGCAAAGGGAGCCTTGCCCGATGTACCCCCTCGCAGGTCGTCTCACCCGAGCACAGTCGGGGAAGAGCCCGAACAGCTAGACCCCGCCCTTGACACGATTCTGGAGGAGGTGGAGTCGGAGGATGGAGGTCCCGCCCTTGACTCAAGCTTAGGGGAGGTAGAACTTGGGGGCGGAGATCCTCCACCTGTAGGGACAGGTAGGGAGGAGTCGTCTGCCACAGACCCAAATCTCGAAGGGGCGGAGCCTGAGGGAAGGGAGCCGAAGCCGGCAGTCGTGGTGGAGCCACGGGCTGTGAAGCCTAAAGTCCCAACCAAAGGTCCACTCGCTAAGGGAGCCTCGCCCAAGGCACCCCCTCGCAGGTCGTCTCGAACGCCTCAGCCAGTAAAGCCCTGGCCCGATTCCTCCTACTTCAGCAGGCATCGACTTGGGAAATCCCTAGAAAGACGCAGTCCCCAATTGGCAGCAAAAGGTTGCAGGGGACTCAAGCTACAGGTCAGTGCGGCCCCACCACAGGGAGCGGTGAGCTGCAGTCCAAACAGGGATTAGGTAGGCCGCCCGGGGACGGGCGGCGCTGTATATAAGTTTAGTTAAGTTTAAGTTTTGGTTAAGTTTAAGGTGTGTAAATTTTTTTAAGGTGATGAGTGTTATAAGGAGTAGCTTTAGAATCTGCCCAGCATGTGTGTTTGTTTGGATCGAGGTCGAAAGACCCGATCATGCCTTCACCTAGGCCAGAATCTCTCGGGAGCCTAGCTGTATCGTTTAATCAGTTGCAGGAACCCAAGGCACTATGGAAAGGATTCTCATCGCGTTCGCGGTGATCAGGTGTAGCTTGGCCTATCGGAGCTACACCAAGAACTCCATAGTATATGGATGTTCTGGGGACACAGCCCCCATCGCGACCGATGGAACTGGCAAACGGGACGTTGAAGAAACAGCCACCTATTTCCACAAGGGGAGGTGGCCAGGATGGCTGGGGTCGAACTCTACGGAATACTCCAGCCAGTCCGGATTCGCATATGGAGAGACTTCTCTAATGTGTCCCAGGGTGAGGATCATCACGCCCAGAGTCAGCGTCACCGTCGGAAGGAAGATTTGTTTGAACTGTACAGGACATGTTCCTTTGGACAGATGGTGGTGGTTGCGCAAGTCGAGCAAGACCATGAAGAACTCCACGGTCGAGTGGGAGCGACTGGGTAACAATACCCATCGGACTATTACGGGGACTCATGGGGGATTGAGTGTCTGTTGGGACAAATGGTGGGAACCAGATGAGGGGATTTACATCTGTATGTGGGGTTCAGAACGCGTCTGCCCCACAGGCATCTCCATCTTTTTCCAAAGACAGTGGCAGGATGCAGGGAAAGGGATGAGGTGGGACGTCAGCACACGGGCGTGCGGAGTCCCATACTCGCAGATCCTGGTTAATGCCACTGAACTCATCACCCGCCCCCGCAAGCCCCTGCCCACGATTCCAGTAGCCAAAGCCCACAAGGAAGGGTGCCCCACCACTACCAAGGGACCCGGGAACGGATTGGTATTAGTGCCCACAAGTCAGGTGCTGTACCAAGGGGTGCACTACGTGGTGGCCTCGGTGATTTTAAACCTCACCGAGGTGCGATTGCCAGAGTGGTGCCCCAAGGAAACGGAGCAATTGTACCAGGTCCTGTTAACAAACATGTTCAGACAATTTTATGAGTTCGACTTTGCCGATGTCGACAGAGCCGGATTGTACACCACACCACATGAGGTCTTGGACAGGGTAGGGAGACAAAGAAGGGGTACAGTCAATGAAATTTTTACCGCTTTTAACACAGGGACTTCTGTCATCAACACTCTGGATGACGTGGAGCTATAGGCTCAGATCAATGATTTAAAAGGGCGGTTAAGAAAGATACTGATGGATGAGAATAAGGTAGTGGGTTCTGAGTTAAATGAGGACCAGGACATGACACTACACTTAAAAGAAATTATAGCTGAGCTGGAGAAACATGCTAAAACGGTAAATGCTCTCCTCAGAGAGGATCGGAATGCATCAGATCAGGCTGCGCAGAACGAAGTGTGCGTGCTGTACGGGGTGTGGTTACTGGGCGAGGGCCGCAGTAATCTGGAGGATTTAAAACAGGGTTTGGTCCCCTCCTGGATCGGCAATAAGCACCTCGCAGCCCTCCACCCTTTTGAGAACGTATTAAGTCCATGCCAGCTCAGACTAGCTTCAGAGGCCTACCCAGTCCCAGTGGACTGTGGACGGTCTAATCACACCATTATGGGTATAGTGGTAAGAATGCCGGTTATGGGAAAGACAGCTAAGCCCGCCCCGGTATACAGGGTGGAGAACATTGGAGTCATTCAAGGGGGTGCACACATTCGCTACACAGCGGTCCCACCGTACGTCATTCGATGGGAGCATGCAATGACGGGTACCGACCTCTCGGGGTGCCGGAGCCGGGGAGTACACATCACCCTGTGTCCCCAGCACTTGAATGCCTATTCGAAACCACCGTGCGGGTTCAGAACTGCTGGCACGAAGCCTATAAATTGCACCATGGAGGCAATGGCACAAGGCCATGTGCCCCCGCAGGTGGCATATATAGGAGGTGGGACATACTGTGTCACCACTGCAGCGCCCCACTACCAACATGGACAGCACGGCTGGTGTCCGGTCAGTGACAGCAGTTTCTGCTTCAAACCTAATGCAGAAGTTCAAGTGGCCCAAGAGCGAATTGTCCCTATTCCTGAACCTTCCACTGTTCACCTCACTGTCAAGGAAAATTTCACCGATCTTCAACGATTCGTTGCACATTTTGGCTACATCATTCCCCCTCTCCCTGAACACCTCACCAAGACACTAAAAGCTGTTGCTGTTTCACAGAAACATTTTTACACGCTGGAGCAGAAGACATTAGAAATAGGGGCAGACATATTAGATATAGTGACCCCACAGTGGTGGGACCTGTTTACTAATATAGAAGTCCCTTCATGGATTAGGATAGCCTCCCACATCCTCGCAGTATGCCAGATTGTTATTGTGATTTATTTACTCTTTGTACACTGTAAAAAGGACAAACGTTTACAGAGGTATGAGAACAGGGGAGAATGGAGGGAGCATTATGTGCGGGTAGACGAAGAAACACCCGTTTAGATTTTTGCTGCTATGTATAAAGTTAAAGTTTCCCTCCCTCCTCTATTTTTGATCGTATTCATGTATGATGTTGTGTGTATTTTCTTTCTTTATTATTTTTATTGAAGTTTTTAGGTTGTGTTGTTAATAAAAATAATATGTATGAACCAGGTGGTGTAGGGGTATTAGGCCTCCCTCCACGCCTGGAAATGTGTGTATCAGATTTTAACTCCAATGTATTGCCATCTATAGATGCTTTATGTACACTGTAGGTTTTCTGAAATGGGAAATGCATGTGTCTTGGGGTCATAGATAGGTAAATACAGGGGATGGTTTGATTGTGGAGAGTCAGAAAATTTTGCTCACCCAGAATTATGATACTTCAAGCAAGTTATAGTATCATCAGGGGGGACTGTAAGATTTGTAAAATTGAACATTGTCCTATAAGGGTCTATTGGCAGAAAAGGCCTTAACTTTTAAAGACTGTTTTAAAAGAAGCCCAGAAAAAGGGACACACAAAATGGCCGCCAGACCCCGTGACCAGCTTTTGGGACACTTTAAAATGGTTCCTGCAGTCCCCAGACAGCTTTTTGTGGATTCAGCCCACAGTAGGTTCTGGAAGGCAGTTTCAGGGAAAACGAAACCAGACAGAGCCCCATACATATAGGTTGGATGCAGATCCGATCAGATCGGCCTGTAAATAAAGGCCATCAAAATGTTTACCCGGACAAAGGGAAACAGTTTCATATTCATAGGGGGAACATCAAGCACCATTTAAAACATCAGAAGGACATTAAAGACAATACAAGGTCGTTCCAGACCAGAGATGGCCGTTACCGGCCATTCGAAGATACTTTAAAAACAAAGACTACCCCGCTGTGCTACAAGCCCACCAAAAGTTAAACAAAGACTAACCTTGATTTGGCGGGAGATAAGGGCCTCCACGGAAAAGTATAAATGGAGTCCCGGGGTAGCCATCGGTAGCTTTTCTTGTAGCTTTTTTTCAGCCTGGAGCTTGTAGCTGGTAGCCTTTGAGCTAGCTTTTCGAGAGCCGTGGAAGAACATTGATCCGGAGACCAGCCAAGAAGGTGATTCGAGTCTGCATCCCGCCCCGGGGTAACCATCAGGAGATCATCGACAAACCCCGGGCCGTTGACGAGACGAAGGACAGCAGCCCTCCAGAAGAAGCCTATCTGAAAATGGTAAACCAGCTGGGCTCTGCGAAGAAACCTATTTGACCATGATCAAATAGGTGGTCTCCATCCATGCCTTCGTCCAGGCCTGCCAGCATCCAGCCTGTCCGTGACCTTCACCTCGAGAAAGAAGAGAGAGAGTCACAGCCCGCAGCGTTGACCACGTGGAGACAGGACGCCTGAGAGGATCAAAATGCAGACCTTTCAAAATCTTATACTTTCTCATTGGATTGGTGAGCATGTTTCTGGCCCCTCATAATCTGATCTAGCTAGGCTTAGGGGGTGGGCATTTTGGGTATAATTGATTATGAGTTGTTGTCCCTCGATGTTCCGTGTGTTTCCCCATTTCAAGAGGACTTTTGTAAAGTATAACATGCCTGTATATATGTTGGTTAGTCCTGTATTATGATTTGTTTTTCCCTCCCATGTACCTTATTGGCTTACATTCAATTTTGTTCCTTTATGCAATAAAATTTCATTTCGTTTTCAATAAACTTGGTCTATAGAGTATTCTCTGCATTGTAGTTCCTGCCTCAAAATCCAGTGTATAGAACCTAAGGGGCGAGTGGGTCGAACCACTCAAGGTTTTAATGTGCAAGAGTGAGAGGCCTCTAGAGAGAGAAACCTCTGCGATCTAATAACCCCTTACACCTCCTCCGATTTACACACCGTCCAAATTTACACGCCGTCCGATTGACTCTCCGTCCGATTTACACTCCGTCCAATTTACACACCGACCGATTTACCCACCGTCCAATTTACTCTCGGTCTGATTTACTCTCCATCCGATTTACACCTCGTCGGATTTACTCTCCGTCCGATTTACTCTCCATCCGATTTATTCTCCGTCCGATTTACACTCCGTCCGATTTACACTCTGTCCAATTTACACTCCGTCTGATTTACACTCCGTTCAATTTACACTCCGTCTGATTTACACCCCGTCCTATTTACAACCCGTCCGATTTTCACGTTGTCCGATTCACACTCCGTCCGATTTACACTCCGTCCGATTTACACCCCATCCGATTTACACCCCATCCGATTTACACTCCGTCCAATTTACACTCCGTCCAATTTACACTCTGTCTGATTTATACCCCGTTCGATTTACACTCCGTCCGATTAACTCTACGTCCGATTTGCACCCTGTACGGTTTGCACTCCGTCCGATTTAGTCTCCGTCCGATTTACACCCTGTACGGTTTGCATCCGTCCTATTTACTCTCTGTCCGATTTACACTCTGTCCACTTTACACTCTGTCCGATTTACACTCCGTCCGATTTACACTTCGTCCGATTTACACTCCGTCCACTTTACACTCTGTCCGATTTACACTCCGTCTGATTTACACTCCGTCCGATTTACACTCTGCCCCATGTACACTCCGTCCGATTTACACTCCGTCCGATTTACACTCCGTCCGATTTACACTCCGTCCACTTTACACACTGTCCGATTTACACTCCGTCCGATTTACATTCCGTCCCATTTACACTCCGTCCGATTTACACCCCATCCCGTCTGATTTACTCTCCATCTGATTTCTTCTTCTTCTTCTTCTTAGGCAGTCTCTCGGAACCGAGGATGACTTGCTTCCACCTTAAAAATGAGCTCGCATGTGGCTGATTAGTCCAATGCGGGACCTACTGTCTCTGTCACAGGTGGGGCAGACGGTGGTTGAAGGGGCGGGTGGGTAGGGTGCTTGGGTTGACGTGCGCTCCTTGCGCTGCCTGCGCTTGGCTTCCGCTTGCTCCCGGCGGAGAGACTCGAGGAGTTCGGCGCCTTCCCGGATGCTTCTCCTCCACTTTGTGCGGTCTTGGGTCAGGGATTCCCAGGTGTTGGTGGGGATGTTACACTTTTTCAAGGAAGCTTTGAGGGTGTCCTTGAAGTGTTTCCTCTGCCCACCTGGGGCTCTCTTGCCATGCCGGAGCTCCGAGTAGAGCGCTTGTTTTGGGAGTCTCGTATCGGACATGCGGACAATGAGACCCATCCATCGGAGCTGTTCCTGCGTGGTCAAATGTTTGATGCTGGGGATGTTGGCCTGAGCAAGAACACTGACGTTGGTGTGCCTATCCTGCCAATGGATTTGCAGGATCTTACGGAGGCAGCATTGGTGGTACCTCTCCAGTGCTTTGAGGTGCCTGCTGTACATGGTCAATGTCTCTGAGGCATACAGCAGGGCAGGTGTCACTGCTGCCCTGTAGACCATGTACCCCTCAATTTAAACACCGCTCGATTTACCCCCCCCACCAATTAACACAACCCGATTTACACCCCCCAATTCACACCCCCCCAATTTACACCCCCAATTTACACCCCCCGATTACTCTCCACTTGCCTGGATGAGTGCAGCTCCAACAACACTCAAGAAGCTCAACACCATCCAAAACAAAGCAGCCCACTTGATTGGCACCCCATCCACCACCTTAAACATTAACCCCCTCCACCACCGGCGCACCGTGGCTGCAGTGTGTACCATCTACAAGATGCACTGCAGCAACTCGCCAAGGCTTCTTCAGCAGCACCTCCCAAACCCGCGACCTCTTCCACCTAGAAGGACAAGGAAAGCAGGCGCATGGGAACACCACCACCTCCAAGTTCCCCTCCAAGTCACACCCCATCCTGACTTGGAAGTATATCGCCGATCCTTCTTCGTCGCTGGGTCAAAATCCTGGAACTCCCTCCCTAACAGCACTGTGGGAGCACCTTCACCACACGGACTGCAGCGGTTCAAGAAGGCGGCTCACCACCACCTTCTCGAGGGGCAACTAGGGACGGGCAATAAATGCCGGCCTTGCCAGTGGCACCCACATCCCATAGAATCATAGAATCATAGAATCATAGAATGGTTACAGCACAGAAGGAGGCCATTCGGCCCGTCAAGCCCGTGCCGGATCTCTGCAAGAGCACCTCAGCTAGTCCCACTCCCCTGCCCTTTCCCTGTAGCCCTGCAAATTTTTTCCCTTGAAGTATGATGTAAGAAAAAGGAGGCTTACCATCAAGTAACTTTAAAGTAAGCTTTAAGTAACTTATAAACACACTATATACAAGAGAGGTCTTTACCATGCCTCTGGTAGAAGCCTCTTACAATACTGAACAGACCAGTATTTATACCAGTCCAACAGGAAGTGACACATGACAGGAAGTGAGGTATGTACACAGTTCATAGTTCATAGTTCACAGTTCACAGTTCACAGGAAGTGATGACATAACTTCCCGGAAGTTATTATTTTTATCACATTCTTCCCTCCTGCAGGTTTAGGAGGCTGTGGTCTACCTTTTGGTCCACAGCCGCCGAACAAGGAAGAGTCGCACCCGTTTGGATTCCCGTCGTTGAGGGTCGCTGGTCCGCTTACATGCGGTTGGCCATTGGCCAGAGTCCGTGTGGCCTGGATTGCCCTGTAAAGGGTCGGGGAGATCATGGCTTCGAGTACGAGCCCCAATAGGTTCAAAGTCAGACTGCCTCTGTTCAGAGGGAGGTGCAGAGCTGGTCTGTGGCAGACCAGTACTTTCATGCGTGGTACTGGGAGGGTCGCAACCTTGAGCACGGGGTTCTACCGGCACCAAGCTAGTTGGTGTCCGATCAGAATCCTGGAGAGGGGTACCCGATAGGTCCCAAGAGTTTCCTGGTGAAATGCCATCACCCGATGTCCCACTAGGTCCTGGTGGGCAGGGAGCCAGATCCCGTAATGATACGGTAGATTCTCGGCCGTCGGAATATCGTATGTTTGCATAGGTGGGGTTGGCATCGGTTAGTTCGACCTCGTCTACAAGAGGGTCATTTTTAGACGTCCGAACGTATCTTCGGAGTAATACAGGTCCAGGAGTAGTTAGCCATGACGGGAGTGATGTCCCATGAGATGAGCGACGCTGGAATCCAAAGAACCGCTCATGAGGTGTAGTATTTGTGGCTGTAGAAAGTAGGGACCGTATAGAGTGCAATGCATCCGGAAGCACTGTTTCCCATTGCTGGTCTGGTAGGCCCCGAGATCTTAAAGCGAGACGTACGGAATTCCAGATGATACCGTTATACCTCTCTACCTGCCCATTTCCGATGGGATGGTATGGTGTTGTTTTGCTTGTAGCAATTCCCCGTTCTGAGAGGTAGTCCTTGAGTTCCCTCGACATAAAGGATGGACCCCGATCTGAGTGAATATAAGCCGGCATGCCACAGAGAGAAAATACCTGCTCAAGGCAGCAGACTACGGTGGACGCCAGCATATTGGAGCAGGGGAAGGCAAACGGAAAACGTGAATATTCGTCGATCATGGCGAGCAAATATGTGTTCCGAGTTGAAGAGGGCACTGGGCCCTTAAAATCGATGCTAAGTCGTTGCATCGGTTGGGTTGCATGTATGAGTATACCATCTGAGGGGCGGAAGAACTGAGGTTTTAATTCCGCACAAAGCCGGCATTCTGAGCATATTTTCTTTACATCTCCAGTGGAAAAAGGGAGATTCCGTGATCGTACGAAATGTAGCATGCGCGTAACGCCAGGATGGCACAAACCATTGTGGACATCCATGAGGGTGGAGGATGACATAGTGGAGCAGAATGCCCGTGTGAGGGTGTCCGGGGCCACATTCTCCTTGCCAGGCCGATAGAGAATGGTATAACCAAAAGAGGCCAGTTCCATCCTCCAAAGTTGTATTTTATTATTCTTAATTTTGGTTCGTTTTCGATTATCGAGCATGAAGGCGACTGATCGTTGGTCCGTGATCAATGTAAAGTGCTGGCGAGCTAGAAAATGGTTCCACTTCCGTACTGCCTCTATGATGGCTGTGGCTTCTTTCTCAACCGGAGGATAATGTAGCTCGGCACCTTGTAAGGTCCTGGACATAAATGCTACAGGACGACCTTCCTGATTCAGAGTAGCCGAGATCGCCACCTCCGAGGCATCACATTCAACCACGAAAGGGAGATTCTCATCAATGGAGTGAAGAGCCGCTTTCTCCAACTGTTTTTTGAGAAGGTTAAAGGCTGCAACAGCCGCTGTTCCCAGTGGAAATGATCTAGCATGCAGCAAGGGTTGGATTTTGTCCGAAAAATGAGGAATCCATTTAGCGTAGTATGCAAACAGACCGAGAGCCCGACGTAAAGAAGCCGGATTCTTAGGTGACGGGAGCTCTTGGAGCGGGCGAAGTCTTTCTGGGTCTGGCTTAATGATACCATTGCCTACGCAGTAGCCAAGGATGTTGATGGTCGGTTGCGACTCAACAGATTTGGATTCATTCAGGGTCAAATTACGGCGATGGAGGGCATCCCGAAATTTTTGGAGGTTGGAGTCGTGTTCCTGTTGATCGTGACCTGCAATGGTAATGTTATCAAGATAGGGAAAAGTGTCCCTTAGGTTTTCCTGCTTAACCAGGCCATCCATTGCCCGTTGAAAGACAGCCACTCCATTAGTAACCCCGAATGGGAGGCGACGAAATTGGTACAGCCGTCCATTAGCCTCAAAGGCTGTGTACTGCTTATCTGAGACCTTCAAGGGTAACTGATGATAGGCACTTTTTAAATCGTAAGTTGAGAACACTTTGTATTCGGCCAGTTTATTAACCATATCATCAATGCGTGGCAATGGGTAGGCGTCCAAGTCGGTATATTGATTGATGGTTTGCGAATAATCGATGCATAGTCGCTGTTTGTGAGGTTTTAGAGGGTTCTTGACAATGACGACTTGAGCCCGCCAGGGCGACGAACATGGTTCAATGATATCCTCTGCTAGAAGTCGAGAGATTTCAGCCGCAATAAAAGATTGGTCTTCCTGATTAAAGCGCCGCGATTTCGTTATTATCGGTTGGCATTGAGGCGGAATACTGGCAAATAATGAGGGTTCATCAAGTGAAGCTGCTGATAATGCACAAAATGGTAATTTAGACGGTATATTAGAAATAGTAAGTCCGGGTTTGGATCCACCAAACTCAATGGTGAGTTTCTTATGCTGTTTTTGGAAGTCCAGCCCTAAGAGGAGATCACTACATAAGTCCTTGAGCACCGAAAGTCGGGTGGAGGGATACATACGACCATGAAGTGTCATATCAACAACACAAAAGCCGGAGATTCTGGTATTAAGTGATGACTGGGCCATCGCAATTGCCTGGTCCGATGGGAAGACATGTAGTTTCAATTTCGCAACAATCTGTTCCTTAATGAAACTATCAGTACTTCCTGAGTCAATTAAGGCATCTAAGGTATGCCCTTTAATTGAAATTTTTGTGGCAGCATGAGACAGGTTCTGTGGGCAAGCAGCTGTAATTGGTGTCGTTGCACAGAGAGTGGCTAAAACTCTCGGTGTGCTTCTTCGGGAGAGAGCTCGAGAGGAAGCTTGATAGGTCCTAGCTGGAGCATCTTGATAGGCCCTAATTGGGGCAGTTCGGTAGGCCTTAGCTGGATTGGCCCTCGTAGAGGCCCTTGATAGGCAAACTTTAGCAAAGTGTCCTTTTTTCCCGCAATAACTGCAGATTGCATTGCGAGCAGGGCAGGTTTTCCTAGGGTGAAAAGCATCTCCACAAAAGAAGCATTCCTTCCTAGATTGCCAAGAGGCTGCTAAAGTGGGGTCGTCCTCCTCTTCTTCATCAGAATTATCAGAATTAGATTCCCCCATGATAGGGTTCACCTGAGACCGCTTGAATTGTCTGGTTGCAGCTACAGCAGCAGATCGAGATCTGGGCAGCTGATAGAGGTCTGCATTTCTCTTTGCCAAATCCAGTGAACAAGCTAGGTCAAAAGCTTTTTGTAGCTCAAGTGTTTTACTTTCTAGTAGACGCTGGCGTATAAATGGAGAGGCAATCCCGCAGATGAAAGCATCACGAATCATTTCTTGGCGGTACAGCTCAGCTGAGGCCGCCTGAAAGTTACAATCTACGCTGAGCCTGCGAAGTTCTTGCAGGAATTCGTCAATTGATTCCCCTGGCCCTTGTCGGGCTGTGGCCAGTAGATGTCTAGCATAGACCTCATTTGGGGTCTTGGCATACAGTTTCTTAAGTGCCCGAATCACCTCATCGTAATTATCCCATTCATCAACATATTCGAACACTTTTGGGGTCACATAATTGATAAGTATCTTCAATCTAGCAGGAGCATCCGCTTCACATTCATCCAGAAAATTCTCAAAAGTACGGTACCAATGCTTCCATACCCTGCCAGCTGCTGGTGTATTCGGGTCCAAGTCCAGACGAATAGGTCTAAGGATTTTCTCCATGATGGGTGGTTCCCTGGATCCTTAATTCCGAGTTTGTCCGAAGGTCTAGTATTCGTGAGTGTAAATACTAAGTTACTTAAATTGATGTAAGAAAAAGGAGGCTTACCATCAAGTAACTTTAAAGTAAGCTTTAAGTAACTTATAAACACACTATATACAAGAGAGGTCTTTACCATGCCTCTGGTAGAAGCCTCTTACAATACTGAACAGACCAGTATTTATACCAGTCCAACAGGAAGTGACACATGACAGGAAGTGAGGTATGTACACAGTTCATAGTTCATAGTTCACAGTTCACAGTTCACAGGAAGTGATGACATAACTTCCCGGAAGTTATTATTTTTATCACAAAGTATTTATCCAATTCCCTTTTGAAAGGTACGATTGAATCTGCCTCCACCGCCCTTTCAGGCAGTGCGTTTCAGGTCATAACCACTCGTTGCGTAAAAAAGTTTTTTCTTATGTCACCTTTGGTTCTTCTGCCAATTACCTTAAATTTGTGTCCTCTGGTTTTTGACCCACTGGTTTTTGACCCTCTGGTTTTTGACCCTCTGGTTTTTGACCCTCTGGTTTCTGACCCTTCCGACAATGGGAACAGCTTCTCTCTACCCACTCTGTCTAAATCCCTGGGCCTAGAAATTCAGTTGTTAGCGTCAGCCACTCGTGCCTTAGGAGGAGGAGAAGTGGGGCGCTAAGCGGCTAGCACCCCGGCGCGGCGCGATCTACGCCTCTCGCGAACTTCACTCAAGATTTAGTGGCGGCGCTAAACTGCAGCGCCCGCTCAGCTGCGCGCGCAGATCCTGACGTCATTTCATGGTGCAACGCCCTTGGTGCGCCCCGAACCGGAGCTTCAGTGGCGCTGCCCTTCTTTGCGCCTGGTGCCCCCAGCGACTGGAAGAGCGGAACGGTTCCCAGTTGCTGTGGGGCACGGGGGGCGCTATTTAAAGGGGCCTCCTCCTGCATTATAAGTGGCAGCCATTTTGTGCCAATCCTTCTGTGTGAGAGACGGATATTTGGAGAGAGACAAAAGCTTTCTGCTTTCACTCAGTGCTCGTACAGGTACTTCTGGCTTCAGGCCAGAGCTTTGCACTTGGATTTCACTTTCAGTGCCATAGCCTTGAGTCGCCACATATAATGGGGGCTGCAATGGGTGGAAACGTTGGCTTTCTGCATTGCATTCAAAGGGATCAGAGACGCCGTGAGAGAGTCCCAGTCATGGCCAGACGGAGATGGGCCAACAGGCGTCGACACAGGAGGCCTTACCCGCCCAGGGTATACCGCCAGCAGTTCTCATATCTGAACATGTCTGAGGAGCAGTGTGTTCGGAGGCTGCGATTCAGAAGGGAGGTGGTCACTGAGATCTGCAGCCACAGCTGATGAGCAGGACGTCTCTGTCAGTGGCAGTGAAGGTGACGGTGGCTCTCAACTTCTATGGCACCGGCTCCTTCCAATCCGCTACTGGGGACATTGCCAACATCTCCCAGTTCGTGGTACATTGCTGCATCCGCCAGGTGAACAATGCCCTTTTCAGAAGGAGACGTCAGTACATCTCCTTCCCCATGACCCTGGACAAGCAGCAAGAGCGTGCAATGGGGTTTGGAAGAATAGCGGGCTTCCCCATGGTCCAGGGCGTAGAACTGATGAACCAGCAATTGTCAGGCCTTGCTTCAGGGCTGCAGTGTGCAGGGCATGGCAGCCAAACAAGTCGACCCTCCCCCTTTAAGAGCTGACCGGCGCCAGCGTGTCTGCCTTCATTCAGAAACTCGCCGCACCTGCGCTGCGCCCGCCCTCGGTGTTAGCGCCTCGGCACGCCGGCTTAGCACCTTATGATAGTCGTGCATCGCCTGCTTTAGCGCAGCAGCAACCTCTTGGGGCGAGGCAACTGAATATCGGTGAAGGTGGCGCTAAGTTGCGCCGGGCGCTAAATTTAGCGAACGCCCGGCTCTAGCGCCCCAAACGTGGCTATACTGAATTTCTAGGCCCTTATGAATTTGAACACCTCTATCAAATCTCCTCTCAAACTTCCCTGCTTTAAGGAGAACAACCCCAGCCAATCCAGTCGAGCCACTTAACTGAAGTCCCTCATCCATGGAGCCATTCTTGTAAATCTTTTCTGCCCCCTCTCTAAGGCCTTCACATCCTTCCTAAAGTGGGGTGCCCAGAATTGGACACAATACTCCAGTTGAGGCTCTACCAATGCTTTATAAAGGTTCATCATAACTTCCTTGCTTTTGTCAGCTGTGGCTCAGTGGGCAGCACCCTCGCCTCGGAGTCACAAGGTTGTGGGTTCAAGTCCCACTACAGAGACTGGAGCACAAAAAATCTAGGCTGACTCTCCATTGCAGTACTGAGGGAGAGCCGCACTGTCGGAGGGGCAGTACTGAGGGAGCGCCGCACTGTCGGAGGGTCAGTATTGAGGGAGTGCTGCACTGCCGGAGGGGCAGTACTGAGGGAGTGCTGCACTGTCGGAGGGGCAGTACTGAGGGAGCGCTGCCCTGTCGGAGGGGCAGTACTGAGTGAGCACCGCACTGTCGGAGGAGCAGTACTGAGGGAGCGCTGCACTGTCGGAGGGGCAGTACTGAGGGAGTGCTGCACTGTCGGAGGGTCAGTACTGAGGGAGCGCTGCACTGTCGGAGGGGCAGTACTGAGGGAGTGCTGCACTGTCGGAGGGGCAGTACTGAGGGAGCGCGCACTGTCGGAGGGGCAGTACAGAGGGAGCGCTGCACTGCCGGAGGGGCAGTACTGAGGGAGCGCTGCACTGTCGGAGGGGCAGTATTGAGGGAGCGCTGCACTGTCGGAGGGGCAGTACTGAGGGAGTGCTGCACTGCCGGAGGGGCAGTACTGAGGGAGCGCCGCACTGCCGGAGGGGCAGTACTGAGGGAGCGCCGCACTGTCGGAGGGGCAGTACTGAGGGAGCGCTGCACTGTCGGAGGGGCAGTACTGAGGGAGCGCTGCACTGCCGGAGGGGCAGTACTGAGGGAGCGCCGCACTGTCGGAGGGGCAGTACTGAGGGAGCGCTGCACTGTCAGAGGGGCAGTACTGAGGGAGCGCGCACTGTCGGAGGGGCAGTACTGAGGGAGCACTGCACTGTCGGAGGGGCAGTACTGAGGGAGCGCCGCATTGTCGGAGGGGCAGTAGTGAGGGAGCGCTGCACTGTCAGAGGGGCAGTACTGAGGGAGTGCTGCACTGTCGGAGGGGCAGTACTGAGGGAGCGCCGCACTGTCGGAGGGGCAGTACTGAGGGAGCACCGCACTGTCGGAGGGGCAGTACTGAGGGAGCACCGCACTGTCGGAGGGGCAGTACAGAGGGAGCGCGCACTGTTGGAGGGGCAGTACAGAGGGAGCGCGCACTGTCGGAGGGGCAGTACTGAGTGAGCACCGCACTGTCGGAGGGGCAGTACAGAGGGAGCGCGCACTGTCGGAGGGGCAGTACTGAGGGAGCACCGCACTGTCGGAGGGGCAGTACTGAGGGAGTGCTGCACTGTCGGAGGGGCAGTGCTGAGGGAGCGCCGCACTGTCGGAGGGGCAGTACTGAGGGAGCGCCGCACTGTCGGAGTGGCAGTACTGAGGGAGCGCCGCACTGTCAGAGGGGCAGTTCTGAGGGAGCGCTACACTGTTGGAGGGGCAGTACTGAGTGAGCACTGCACTGTCGGAGGGGCGGTGCTGAGGGAGCGCTGCACTGTCGGAGGGGCAGTACTGACGGAGCACTGCCCTGTCGGAGGGGCAGTACTGAGGGAGTGCTGCACTGTCGGAGGGGCAGTACTAAGGGAGCGCCGCACTGTCGGAGGGGCAGTACTGAGAGAGCGCTGCACTGTCGGAGGGTCAGTACTGACGGAGCGCTGCACTGTCGGAGGGGCAGTACTGAGGGAGTGCTGCATTGTCGGAGGGGCAGTACTAAGGGAGCGCCGCACTGTCAGAGGGGCAGTACTGAGGGAGTCCTGCACTGTCGGAGGGGCAGTACTGAGGGAGTGCTGCACTGCCGGAGGGGCAGTACTGAGGGAGCGCCGCACTGTCGGAGGGGCAGTACTGAGGGAGCGCTGCACTTTCGGAGGGGCAGTACTGAGGGAGCGCGCACTGTCGGAGGGGCAGTACTGAGGGAGCGCTACACTGTTGGAGGGGCAGTACTGAGTGAGCACTGCACTGTCGGAGGGGCGGTGCTGAGGGAGCGCTGCACTGTCGGAGGGGCAGTACTGACGGAGCACTGCCCTGTCGGAGGGGCAGTACTGAGGGAGTGCTGCACTGTCGGAGGGGCAGTACTAAGGGAGCGCCGCACTGTCGGAGGGGCAGTACTGAGAGAGCGCTGCACTGTCGGAGGGTCAGTACTGACGGAGCGCTGCACTGTCGGAGGGGCAGTACTGAGGGAGTGCTGCATTGTCGGAGGGGCAGTACTAAGGGAGCGCCGCACTGTCGGAGGGGCAGTACTGAGAGAGCGCTGCACTGTCGGAGGATCAGTACTGAGGGAGCGCTGCACTGTCGGAGGGGCAGTACTGAGGGAGTCCTGCACTGTCGGAGGGGCAGTACTGAGGGAGTGCTGCACTGCCGGAGGGGCAGTACTGAGGGAGCGCAGCACTGTCGGAGGGGCAGTACTGAGGGAGCGCTGCACTGTCGGAGGGGCAGTACTGAGGGAGTGCTGCACTGCCGGAGGGGTAGTACTGAGGGAGCGCCGCACTGTCGGAGGGGCAGTACTGAGGGAGCGCTGCACTTTCGGAGGGGCAGTACTGAGGGAGCGCGCACTGTCGGAGGGGCAGTACTGAGGGAGCACCGCACTGTTGGAGGGGCAGTACTGAGGGAGCGCTGCACTGTCGGAGGGGCAGTACTGAGGGAGCGCCGCACTGCCAGAGGGGCAGTACTGAGAGAGTGCTGCACTGTCGGAGGGGCAGTACTGAGGGAGCGTCGCACTGTCGGAGGGGCAGTACTGAGGGGGCGCCGCACTGTCGGAGGAGCAGTACTGAGGGAGCGCCGCACTGTGGGAGGGTCAGTACTGAGGGAGCGCTGCACTGTCGGGGGGGCAGTACTGCGGGAGTGCTGCACTGTCGGAGGGGCAGTACTGAGATAGTGCTGCACTGTCGGAGGGGCAGTACTGAGGGAGCGCCGCAGTGTCAGAGGGGCAGTTCTGAGGGAGCGCTACACTGTCGGAGGGGCAGTACTGAGGGAGTGCTGCACTGTCGGAGGGGCAGTACTGAGGGAGCGCTGCCCTGTCGGAGGGGCAGTACTGAGGTAGTGCTGCACTGTCAGAGGGACGGTGCTGAGGGAGCACCGCAATGTCGTAGGGGCAGTACTGATGGAGCGCTGCACTGTCAGATGGGCAGTACTGAGGGAGTGCTGCACTGTCGGAGGGGCAGTACTGAGGGAGCACCGCACTGTCAGAGGGGCAGTACTGAGGGAGCACTACACTGTCGGAGGGGCAGTACTGAGGGAGCGCCGCACTGCCAGAGGGGCAGTACTGAGAGAGTGCTGCACTGTCGGAGGGGCAGTACTGAGGGAGCGTCGCACTGTCGGAGGGGCAGTACTGAGGGGGCGCCGCACTGTCGGAGGAGCAGTACTGAGGGAGCGCCGCACTGTGGGAGGGTCAGTACTGAGGGAGCGCTGCACTGTCGGGGGGGCAGTACTGCGGGAGTGCTGCACTGTCGGAGGGGCAGTACTGAGATAGTGCTGCACTGTCGGAGGGGCAGTACTGAGGGAGCGCCGCAGTGTCAGAGGGGCAGTTCTGAGGGAGCGCTACACTGTCGGAGGGGCAGTACTGAGGGAGTGCTGCACTGTCGGAGGGGCAGTACTGAGGGAGCGCTGCCCTGTCGGAGGGGCAGTACTGAGGTAGTGCTGCACTGTCAGAGGGACGGTGCTGAGGGAGCACCGCAATGTCGTAGGGGCAGTACTGATGGAGCGCTGCACTGTCAGATGGGCAGTACTGAGGGAGTGCTGCACTGTCGGAGGGGCAGTACTGAGGGAGCACCGCACTGTCAGAGGGGCAGTACTGAGGGAGCACTACACTGTCGGAGGGGCAGTACTGAGGGAGTGCTGCACTGTCGGAGGGGCAGTACTGAGGGAGCGCTGCACTGTCGGAGGGGCGGTGCTGAGGGAGTGCCGCACTGTCGGAGGGGCAGTACTGAGGGAGTGCTGCACTGTCGGAGGGGCAGTACTGAGGGAGTGCTGCACTGTCGGAGGGGCAGTACTGAGGGAGTGCTGCACTGTCGGAGGGGCAGTACTAAGGGAGCGCCGCATTGTCGGAGGGGCAGTACTGAGGGAGCGCTGCACTGTCGGAGGGTCAGTACTGAGGGAGCGCTGCACTGTCGGGGGGGCGGTATTGAGGGAGTGCTGCACTGTCGGAGGGGCAGTACTGAGGGAGTGCTGCACTGTCGGAGGTGCAGTACTGAGGGAGTGCTGCACTGTCGGAGTGGCAGTACTGAGGGAGCGCCGCACTGTCGGAAGGGCAGTACTGAGGGAGAGCTGCACTGTCGGAGTGGCAGTACTGAGGGAGCACTGCACTCTCGGAGGGCAGTTCTGAGGGAGCACTGCATTCTCGGAGGGGCAGTACTGAGGGAGTGCTGCACTGTCAGAGGGGCAGTACTGAGGGAGCGCTGCACTGTCGGCGGGACAGTACTGAGGGAGTGCTGCACTGTCGGAGGGGCAGTACTGAGGGAGTGCTGCACTGTCGGAGGGGCAGTGCTGAGGGAGTGCTGCACTGTCGGAGGGGCGGTACTGAGGGAGTGCTGCACTGTCGGAGGGGCAGTACTGAGGGGGTGCTGCACTGTCGAAGGGGCAGTGCTGAGGGAGCGCCGCACTGTCGGAGGGGCGGTACTGAGGGAGTGCTGCACTGTCGGAGGGGCAGTACTGAGGGAGTACTGCACTGTCGGAGGGGCCGTACTGAGGGAGTGCTGCACTGTCGGAGGGGCAGTACTGAGGGAGCGCTGCACTGTCAGAGGTGCTGTTTTTCAGATGAGACGTTAATCCGAGGTCTCATCTGCTCTCCGAGGTGGATGTAAAAGATCCCATGTCACTATTTCGATGACGAGCAGGGGAGTTATCCCCGATGTCCTGGCCAATATTTATTCCATAATCAACATCACTAAAAAACAGATTAACTGGTCATTATCACATTGCTGTTGGTGGGAGCTTGCTGTGTGCAAATTGGCTGCCACGTTTCCTACATTACAACAATGACTACATTTCAATAAGTATTTGATTATCTGTAAAGCACTTTGGGACGTCCGGTGGTCGTGCTTTATAAGTGCAAGTCTTTCTTTTTTTCTTGCTTTTGTACTCTAGAAGCCCAGGATCCCGTGTGCTTTTTTAACTGCTTTCTTAACCTGCCCTGCCCTGCCACCTTCAATGTTCTGTGCACACATACCCCCAGGTCTCTCTGTTCCTGCACCCCTTTAGGATTGTGCCCTTTACTTTATATTGCCTCTCCTCGTTCTTCCTACCAAAATGTATCACTTCGCACTTTTCTGCATTAAATTTCATCTGCCACGTGTCCGCCCATTCCACCAGCCTGTCTATGTCTTCTTGAAGTCTATCACTCTCCTCCTCACTGTTCACTATACTTACACGCGACCAGAAATCCTTCCACCACTTCATACAGTTCCCCAAAGGGAACAGTGTGAAGACACGTTCGACGACGACTATACTTACAAGTTTTGTGTCATCTGCAAATTTTGAAATTGTGCCCTGTACACCCAAGTCTGAGTCATTAATGTATATCAAGAAAAGCAGTGGTCCTAGTACTGACCCCTGGGGAACACCACTGTATAACTTCCTCCAGTCTGAAAAACAACCGGTCACCACTACTCTCTGCTTCCTGTCACTTAGCCAATTCCGTATCCATGCTGCCACTGTCCATTTTATTCCATGGGCTTCAATTGTGCTGGCAAGCCTATTATGTGGCACTTTATCAAACGTCTTTTGGAAATCCATGTACACCACCTCAACCACATTGCCCTCATCAACCCTCTCTGTTACCTCATCAAAAAACTTAATCAAGTTAGTTAAACACGATTTGCCTTTAACAAATCCATGCTGGCTTTCCTTAATTAATCTACACTTGTCCAAGTGACTTAATTTTGCCCCAGATTATCATTTCTAAAAGCTTCCCCACCACCGAGGTTAAACTTTCACCAAGATCAGCCATCCCAAAAACAATGAAGTAATCAGAAATTGGGTAGATTATTCTTTTAATGGCCAATGTTGACAAACCCCATCAGCTCCAGTATAAACAGCGCCTGTGGACTATGAGCGAGTGATTGTCACAAGCCTTTCTTTTTCACACAAAGGGTGCTACAATACCACAGATAGTACGAGAGCTAATGGTAAAGCCTGAATCCAACCAGCAATTGAAGTCAAGCCCAAGAACTGCAAGGTGTGAAGCGAGTGTGTAAGATTCGAAATTTTCCGTAATTTAATCACGCAACAAAACAGGGTTAATAAGACAGTTTATTGACCAAGAGAAAGCTTGTACAGAAAAACATTTGATAAAAAGGGCATACAAAATGGCCGCCAGACCTCGTGATCAGTTTCTGGGACCATTTGATTTCTGTTACTGCAAGCCAGACAGGCTTGTGGATTGAGGACAGTAAGCCCGCGAAAGCCAGTATCGGGAAACCGAAACTCAGGGAACTAGCATACATATTAATTGGATTCTAAGTACAAGACAGTTTCAGGTAACAGGATGGGGCCCATCAAGAAATGGGCGGACAATTGAATGAACACTTAAACCCATTTACTGTACAAAGGAAAGACCGTTTAACAGCCATCAAGGGCAATCTCCAGACCGATCAATATACGAACCGAGTTACGGTGACAAAGTAGAAGACATTATCGGCCAGGAAGGCCAGTTAAGCTATCACCGGCTCCCGTTACAAGACAAAGCGCCCCTGCAGAGATTTCTGCCCGCCAAAAATATTACAAAGACAGGACTATGATTTGGCGGGAGATAAGAGTGTCCCAAAAAGGTGTAACTGTGGATTGAAAGGTCCATCAGTACGCTTCTTCTAGGATTCAAGCTTCGGGAGGGATACGATACGGATTCGATTCAGGAAGCTTCACCTCGGGTTTTCATTTCTTCAACGCACCGGGACAGACTTTCCGGTTAAGACAGCACTTCGGTTTCGGGACGTGGTCGATGTTCGGCCAGGCAAGGCTCGGCCACGACGAGAAGACGCCGAGGGTGGCCCGGGTACTTTTGTCGGGAGATCATCGACGACCCAGGCCGAAGAAGAAGACACCCTCAGGAAAACCGACGATCCAGGCCGGAGAAAAAGGACACTCCGGGCCTAGCACTCCCGTGCCTCAACATCCCATTCTCAGTTTTCCAGTAATGGACTTTCCCATGTGTATCCGGTTCTTCAACAAATTTTAACGGATTCAGTCATGACGAGCGCTCACCGGGACTGCATCTGCTGCTCCATCGCCTGAGAGAAAAACAAGCTGCGCCAGAAGTTTCCAAATCCACGTGACGACGGAAAGCTGTGCCAAAAGGGCTGCGAACCCCCTCTTTTGCGAATCTGAAAGTGGTGAGCATGATTCCGAGTTCCTCAAGTCGAAACTTAGTCCAGGTCTAGGGGAGGGAGTAAGGGTAATCGTAATGTGTTTCCCCTTTTACGATGTGCCGTGTGTTCCCCATTTCCATAGAGTTAAGTTTATAGATATGTGTATGCTTGTAGTTACATTAATCTGTGCTTATGACATGTATTTTTTAATGCTGCAAACTGTTTAATAATAAAAGCATCCATTTCGTGCTATTCAACCTGGTCTATTGAGTCTTTCTCTGCACTACAGTTCCCTGCACCTAAGTCCAAGGTCTAGAACCGTAGGGGAGAGTGGGTCGAACCACTCAAGGGTAATTATTGCACGAAGCCTGGTAGGAGACCAGAACGAGCAAGAGAAACCCCCTACAGAGATGGCGACCGCAGCAGGACCTTGGCAGCAGGAATGTAGTGTGTTAGATCAAGGTCTGAATAAACGGAATGTGATGGATGAGAGAATAGCGGATTATGTTTTTGGGAAGGTAAACCTTACAAAACAGTGGATATCTGACCTATTAAGAGATAGGCGCCCGCTAGACGCAGCCATCAAGTGGACAGAAAGTAAAGAGCATAAGAAATCGGTAGAAAAGGCGGTCTGGCTGATGTGTTACAAGAAGCAAGTCCAGCTTTTGGACCAGGTCGTTGTGGCACAGACAGCCCAGATCAAAGGGCTGCTCACAGAAGTAGAGGAAAAGGTTGCGGGAGGTCAGAAACTGATTCAATCGCTTAACGTGCTGAATCAGGAGCGCCAATCCGTAACTCACCGCCATGAGACCCGGATAGAGTATTTGGAATGTCAGGTCATTGAGGCCAAGGCCAGTGAAGGTAGAATGAAAGAGAGGTGTTTCCGCCTAGCTAAGCAGATAGCGACACAGGAGGAAAGAATCTTGGGGGCTAGGGCAGCTTATAAGGTGGCCATGGAGGATAGGTCTGAGAACACCGACCATAGCGCTTGCCACAGTGAGCTAGAGGACCTGAGAACGGCCCTAGCAAAGGCAACCGGCTTGGTGTGTCTCATAAACCCGCCAGCGAGCCAGCTACTGTTAGCCAAGGAATCAAAATGACCAATTCCACAGGAGGCAGTTAGGGTACCAGCCCCCGAGCCCTCAGCACCTCCCACCTATACCGAGTCTTGGACTCCGGGGGAGGAAACGGAGAAGTCAGACACAGAGGTTCTTGAGGTAAAGCAACACCAGGTAGTAGAGTCGGGACCAGCACCGATGTGTCCCACGCGACACCGGAGGCTCGGTCCGGACCAGGATGGCGAGGTCGGACCCCTCGTGAATCAGATCATAATGCCCCATAGCGCACGACAGCTAAGGGAAATGATCAGTAACATCCCAAAACTCTCCGAGTCAGGAGATCCCTCCGTGCATTTTCGGGACGTGGAACAAACCGCAGCAGTTAATGACTGCGACGGGGCCGAACTGTCCAAAATGCTCCTGTTCTCCCTGGACAGCTCGCTTCTCCAGTGTCTCCCTGACGAGAGCAAGAGAGGGCGCAAGACGTATGAAGAGGTACGGGACGAGATCCTGGAGATTATAGGGGAGGGTGACGGAACTCCGTTCCTCCGATTGGAAAGGACGGTACAGCTAGAGGGAGAACCCCCACGGGTTTTCGCCGGAAGGTTCACAGAAATCACAGAAATCACAGAAACCCCACAATGCAGTTGAGGCCATTTCAGCCCATCGAGCCTGCACCGACACATATCCCACCCGATCCCCGTAACCCCTACACCAACACATATCCCCCACTATCCCCACAACACCACGTATTTAATCCCCCTAACACTAAGGGTCAATTTATCATAGCCAATCAACCTAACCTGCACATCTTTGGACTGTGGGAGGAAACCGGAGCACCCGGAGGAAACCCACACAAACACGGGGAGAATGTGCAAACTCCACACAGACAGTCACCCGAGGCCGGATTCGAACCCGGGTCCCTGGCGCTGTGAGGCAACAGTGCTAACCACTATGCCACCGTGCTGCCCACAGGTTGTGGCCAGTGTACCGGCGCAGGTGCCCGGGAGGACCGGACCGGAACGCGCTAAATGATGACCAAAGGGCTCATTGGCTCCGGTGTCTGGTCGCCAATTGCTTGCCGCCGGTGAGGGAGCAGGCCAAAGCATGGTTTGACCCCACTAACCCCTGCTCCACGGAGGAAGTAGTACTTGATCAGCTCACGATAAGTTACAGGAACAACAAGAGTAGGGATGTGCCTTCCTCAAAAGGAAAGGTGCATGAGGCGAGGCCTGCAGCTCCTGCTAAAAAGGAATGGCATCAGGAGGGGAATCGTGCCCCCCAAGCCAAGAGCAGTTGTTACGGGTGTGGAAAGGAGGGTCATTGGCGCCGAGACTGTAAAAATCCCTGGAAGGATTTAAAGGGAAAAACTTCCCCAGCCCCGGCACCAGGAGATGGTGCGGTTGTGGATCCCGCTGCGATTGAGTCAATCATACAGACAATGCGGTCTCTGATTACCTCGCAGGGGAAAATAGCTGTCACCACTGGCCTTGCTGCTCCTGAAACTCCGATCACTGTACCCAAGTAACTAGAGTCGGCGCAGCCCGTCTACCTGTGTCCGCTCCGCTACGATGCATGGAGACGACCCCTTGTAGAGATGGAGGTAGAGGAGGTGAAGGAAACTTATCTGTTGGACACGGGAGCATCGTGCACCATAATCCACGCAGATAACCCCACCACCTTGCCCCTGTCCACCGGGGTCCCATATCGTCTGTTGGGCTTCACGGGCGAAGAACAGGCTGGCGCACATTCCCTTCCCCTCTCCCTTCGTTTAGGGCCACTCCGCACCACGTGGAAGTGTATCCTGATGAAGATGGAAGAGGGAGGAGGAACGGGAGTCCTGGGGTCTGATTTCTTGGTAGCCCACGGGATCCACGTGGACCTGAGAAATCATTGTCTCTGGGGAGAGGGTGCGAGTGTGAGGGAGATAGAAAGTGTTAAGGAAACCCCTACGAAGGCGCGGGTTGGCCGGCGAGAAGTAAAATTCTTGGGTCTAACCCTATGCGCTGCTGAGAGAACCATAGACCAGGAGGATGAGCCAGAATCGGTGCAAAATCCGCCGGTCTGCGCCACTCGTACTGTAGAGGTGTCCCGACACAAAAGGTGGTTTAGCATGAAGCGATGCAAACTGTTTAAATCGGGTGCACAAGGGCCAGCAACAGTGGCCAGGTCTGAGGACAAAAATCCTCAGCCTGCGACAGAGTCACAGACCACACAGGCTGGAACAGTGGCCTGCGTGAAGGGAGGAGTCATCCCATTGGAGTGGGAGGTCTCCCCTCTGATTTGGGATTCGGACGAGGAAGAGCCCGAACAGCTCAACCCCGCCCTTGACCCGATCACGGAGGAGGATGAGTCCGAGGACGAAGATCCCGCCCTCGACTCAAGCTTAGGGGAGGTAGGGATTGGGGGCAGAGACTCACTACCTGTAGGGACAGGTGAGGTGGAGTCGGATGCCACAGATCCCGGCCCCGGGGGGCGGAGCCAGAGGGAGGGGAGCCGGAGCCGGCAACTGTGGTGGAACCACAGGCTGTGACGGTGAAGGTCCCGGTCCCCGGTCCGTCAGCCCTGGGAGCCTCGCCCAAGGCAGCCCCTCGTAGGTCGACTCGAACGCCTCAGCCCAGAAAGCAGTGGCCAAGTTCTCCCTATCTTCCCCAACCTCGGTACAGAGCAGCCCGAGAAAGGCACGGTTCCCGTTCAGCAGCGACAGGCTGCGGGGGATCAAAGCCGAAGGTCAGTGCAGCCCCGCCACAGGGAGCGGCACGCTGCAGCCCTCACAGGAATTAAGTAGGCCGCCCGAAGGAGGGCAGCGCTGTACATAGGTTTAGGTAATGATGAGTTAAGTTAGGTAATTGTAATGATAGTTTAAGGTATGTAAAGTTTAAGATAATGGGAATGTTTAAAAGGTAGTTTTCGGAGTCTGCCCAGAATGTGTGGTTGTTTGGAAGTGGGGTCAGGGGACCCCAGCGTCCGTTTAATTAAGCCAGCACCTATTTGGAGCCTGGCTACATCATCTTATCGATTACAGAAACCAAAGATATGATGGAAAGGATTCTCGTAGCGCTCGCGGCGATCGGGTGCGGGCTGGCCTACCGGGGCCGCACCAAGGACGTCATCGTGTTTGGATGTTCCGGGGACACAGCCCCCATCGCGACGGATGGGACGGGGAAGCGAGAGGTTGAGGAAACCGTCACCTACTTCCACCAAGGGAGATGGCCAGGTTGGCTGGGAACGAATTCTACGGAATACTCCAGCAATTTCGGTTTCGCCTACCAAGAGACTTCATTAATGTGCCCTCGGGTGAGGATCCTTGCACCCAGAGTCAGCGTTACCGTGGGAAAGAGGATCTGTTTGGTGTGTAATGGGAACGTACCATTAAGTAGATGGTGGTGGTTACGAAAGCTGGGGAAGGACATGAAGAACTCTACTATCGAGTGGGAACGACTGGGTAACAATACCCATCGGACAATTACGGGGACTCACAGACAATTACGTGTGTGTTGGGACAAATGGTGGGAACCAGATGAAGGGATATATGTCTGTATGTGGGGTTCGAAACGCGTTTGCCCCAAGGGCGTATCCATCTTTTTCCAGAGGCAGTGGCAGGATGAAGGAAAGGGGATGAGATGGGATGTCAGCACTCGGACGTGCGGAGCCCCATACTCCCCGATTCCAGTAAACGCCACTGAACTCATCACCCGCCCACGCAAGCCCCTGCCCACGATTCCGGTAGCACTAGCCCAGAAGGAAGGGTGCCCCACCACCACAAAGGGACCCGGGAACGGTCTAGTATTGGTACCCACCGGTCAGGTGCTGTACCAAGGGGTACACTACGCAGTGGCCTCAGTGATTTTAAACCTCACTGAGGTACGATTGCCGGAGTGGTGTCCCAGGGAAACGGAACAATTGTACCAGGTCATGTTAACCCGAGTGTTCAGACAATTTTACGAGTTTGATTTTGCCGACATCGACAAGGCCAAATTGTACACCACACCACAGGAAGTCTTGGATCGGGTAGGAAGGCAAAGAAGGGGTACTGTAAAGGACATTTTCACTGCTTTTAACACCGGAACGTCTGTTGTCAACGCTCTAGACAACGTGGAGCTGCAGACACAGATCAATGGTTTAAAAGCCCAGTTAAGGAACATACTGACAAGCAAGAATAAGGTAGTGGGTTCTGAGCTACATGAGGACCAAGCCATGACACTACACTTAAAGGAAATAATTGCTGAGCTGGAGAAACACGCTAGAACGGTAAATGCGCTCATTAAGGAGGATCGGAATGCGTCCGATCAGGCTGCGCAGAACGAGGCCTGTGTGCTATACGAGGCGTGGTTACTGGGCGAGGGCCGCAGTAATCTGGAGGATTTAAAACAAGGTTTGGTCCTGTCCTGGATCAGCAACAAGCACTTGCAAGCGCTCCACCCTTTTGAGAACGCATTAAGCCCGTGCCAGCTCAGACTAGCTGCAGAGGCATACCCAGTCCCAGTGGACTGCGGACGCTCAAACCACACTATCATGGGAATAGTGGTAAGGATGCCGGTGTTGGGTCCTGCAGCAAAGCCCGCCCCGGTATACAGGGTGGAGAACATTGGAGTCATTCAGGGGGGTGCACACATTCGTTACGCAGTGGTCCCGCCTTATTTCATCAGATGGGAGCGTACGATGACAGGCACTGACCTCTCAGGGTGTCGTAGCCGGGGAGCACACATCATCCTGTGTCCCCAGCACATGAACGCCTTTTTGAAACCACAGTGCGGGTTCAGAGCCGCTAGCGCGAAGCCGATAAATTGCACCATGGTGGCAATGGCAAAGGACCATGTGCCCCCGCAGGTGGCATATATTGGAGGTGGGACATACTGTGTCACCACTGCAGCGCCTCACTACCGCCACGGACAGCACGAGTGGTTTCCGGTCAGTGACAGCAGTTTCTGTTTCAAACCCAGGGCTGAAGTTCAAGTGGCACAACAATGGATTGTCCCCATTCCTGCACCCTCCACCGTTCACCTCACTGTAAAAGAGAATTTCACGGACTTGTAGCGATTCGTCACGCATTTTGGTTATGTCATTCCCCCTCTCCCCGAACACCTCACCAAGATTTTAAAAGCCGTTATAGTTTCACAGAAGCATTTCTACACACTGGAGCAGAAGACGTTAGAGATAGGGAAAGACATATTGGACATAGTCACCCCACCATGGTGGGACCTGTTCACCAATATAGAGATCCCGGCCTGGATTAGAATAGCATCCCACATCCTAGTAGTGTGTCAGGTTTTAATTGTAATATTTTTATTGTTCGTGCATTGCAAGAGAGGCAAACGCCTCCAGAGGCACGAGAACACAGGAGAACACAGGAGAATGGAGAGAACGCTATGTACGAGTGGGGGAAGAGGACACCCCAGTGTAAGCGGCTAGTATTAAAAGTTAAAGTAGCCCTGCTACTTAATCAGGTTCATCACCACTCATTAGTTTTCTGCTGCATGGAGAGACATAAGATTATGTCAGTGTTAACAGTCAGAAAACCTCCCACGCTCAGAGGACATTCTTCTCTTCCCCAGTTTAATGGGAGCAGCAACTGATTTCAGACAGGGGGCTTCAGGTCCCTGTGCGAGGGAAGTCATTCAAACATGTTAAGCGTTCATTCATTAATATCAATGGGCGAGAGATTTACGCAACATATGGTTTATATAATATCAAACTATATAGTACCTAATTCGCAGTCAGCATCAGTCAGCTCTGAGCAATGAATTTAAGAAAAAAAGTAACCAGATTTTTCTGTGTGAGTGTGTAAATGGAGAGTTCTGGTGAGTGTGTAAATGGAGAGCTCTGGGTGAGTGTGTAAATGGAGAGCTCTGGGTGAGTGTGTAAATGGAAAGTTCTGGGTGAGTGTGTAAATGGAGAGTTCTGGGTGAGTGCGTCAATGGAGAGTTCTGGGTGAGTGTGTAAATGGAGAGTTCCGGGTGAGTGTGTAAATGGAGAGTTCTGGGTTGAAATAAAGAATAGATTGGCCTTCCAAAGCTTGGCTTTATTAACTTTAAAATCAGCAGCATATCTTTCCACATCCAGTCCCAACTAAAGCTAGAAAAGGACTGAATTTAAGGTAGCCACAACACATCATGTGATCATCAACTACCAATGAGATTACAACACATATCCCAAGGCAGTTAACAAACAACGAATCACAATACTTTTACTAATCAAGGAATAATCACCACATTCACCCCTCCTTTTAAAATATACTCCAACCTAATAACTTTTACAATTTACAATTAATTATTTACAACTAAACTATGCACGAGAATAAAACTATTTACATAACACAATACTAAATGAACAACAACAAATAATAACATTACGCATAAGTATTAAGTATCTCTCAACTAAAACAATATACTATAATATTTCAACAATTTTTAAAACATTACTATCAATTTAAAAGTCCATTTTCAATCGGTCGACCGGATATCTTGTTCGTGTCGACCTTCTTAACCTTGGTGAAATTCCTTGCCCTCCCACGCCAGAAGGCACAGAAGTATCTTCAACAGGAAGGCTATCCATATCCCGATTCTCAACGGTTTCCGGATTAGAAATCCCATCAGAAGATGAACTGGGACGGTCATAAACATCTATCAAAGGCTGACTAATAGAAGTATGATTATCTGCAATCGGATTGGAAATATTCGTAGTATCTGTAACAGCATCCACATTATCCGAATCATGACCATTATTAATATCCTCAGAAGAGGGCTGGCCCCCACAAGGAGCCAAGTCTTTAATTGAAACAGTACTTTCTTTCCCATCTTGGAATCGAATATGAGCATATTGGGAATTTGCCTCCAACAGCTCCACCTCCTCCACCAAGGGGTCATATTTTGACAATCTAACATGGCGTCGAAGCAACACAGGTCCCTGCATAGTAAGCCATGAAGGTACCGAATATCCAGTAGTAGATCTCCGCGGATAGTTAAAGAGCCTTTCATGGGGGGTCACATTAGTAGCCGTTGAAAGCAATGATCTAATGGAATGCAGGGCGTCAGGCAGCACCATTTCCCACTGTGTATTCTTAAGGTTCCGGGATGTCAACGCCAACATAACTGCCTTCCAGATCACCCCATTGTATCGTTCACACTGTCCATTACCCTGGGGATTATACGGGGTAGTTCTACTAGTAGAAATTCCCCGACTCTGAAGGTATTCCTTCAACTGGGAAGACATAAAAGAACTTCCCTGATCCGAATGGATATACGCAGGCATCCCAAAGATGACAAAAAGTTGAGTCAAACATTTAATAACTGTAGCAGCTGATACATCCGCACAAGGAAAAACAAAAGGGAACCTTGAAAACTCGTCCACAACAGTAAATATATATCGGTTTTGAGTAGTTGAAGGAAGAGGTCCCTTAAAATCGACACTCAAACGTTCAAAAGGAGAAGTAGCCTTTATAAGATGAGCTCGTTGAGGCTTAAAGAAATTCGGTTTACACCGAGCACAGATAGAACATGATGAAGTCATCCGCTTGACGTCTTCAACTGAAAAAGGCAAGTTCTTACTGCGTACAAAGTGTATCATCCTCGCAACCCCAGGATGACATAAGGCATTGTGAAGATTAATAAGCGTATCTCCGTGAATCACAGAACAATAAGCCCTCGACAGTGCATCAGCAGCAACATTATCCTTCCCCGGACGATAAACTATGTCAAAATGGTAACATGCCAACTCAATCCTCCATCTCATTATTTTATCATTTTTAATCTTTCCAAAATGTTTAACATCAAACATAAAGGACACAGATTTTTGATCAGTTACCAACGTGAAATGTCGCCCCGATAAATAATGTCTCCATTTACGCTATGCTTCTACTATTGCGTATGCCTCTTTTTCTATTGAGGAATGTCTTTTTTCACTATTATTCAAAGTACGTGAGAAAAAGGCCACAGGTCTTCCATTTTGGTTCAAAGTAGCCCCAACTGCAAAATCCGAAGCATCCGTCTCAATCACAAAGGGAACCTGCTCATCAATGGAAAGCACAACTGCTCCTAAAATATCCTTTATTAAAATTCTCAAAACATGTCCTGGCCTCCCATGATAGAGGATATGTCGTAACCCGAATAAGAGGCCAGATCTTCGGTGAAAAATTTGCAATCCAATTAGAATAATAAGAAAACAGTCCAACAACTCGTTGCAAAGCCTTAGAATTAGTAGGACAAGGTAAATCGATCAATGGTCGCAGACGTTCTGGATCTGGTTTAATCTTATTTCCTGAAATAATATACCCCAATAGATTTACCTCAGTAGTCGAAAAGATACATTTCTCTTTGTTAAAAGTTAAACCAACTTTTTCCGCAGCTTGAAGGAATCTTTTTAAATTAGAATCATGCTCCACCCTTGATTTGCCACACACTGTGATGTCATCTAAGTATGAAAAGGTGTCAGAGAGGGAGTTATCACTTATAAAAGCATCCATTGCCCGTTGAAAACAAGCAACACCATTAGTAACACCAAATGGTATTCGGCAAAACTGATACAGCTTTCCACCAGCCTCAAAGGTCGTATATGGTTGATCCTTCTTAACAATAGGAATCTGATGATAAGCACTCTTTAAATCAATAGTGCTAAAAACTTTATACTGAGATACTTTATTGATAAGCTCATCAATCTTAGGCAAAGGGTACGCGTCTAATTGAGTATACCTATTAATAGTTTGGGAATAGTCTATCACCATTTGTTTCTTGTGTCTCTCATTAGTCATGACAACTACCTGTGCTCGCCAAGGCGAACAACTAGGTTCAATGATTCCTTCCAATAAGAGACGTTGAACTTCAGAATTAATAAATTCTCTATCCTGACTACTATATCTTCTTGACTTGGTAGCAATTGGCTTACAATCTGACATCAAATTGGAAAAAAGTGATAATGGAGGAATAGATAAAGAGGTTAATCCACAAATAGATAAAGGTGGCTTAGTCCCTCCAAATGAAAGACTAAGAGACTCGTGTAACTGAAGCACATCATGTCCAATCAAAATATCCGCACAGAGATTAGGCAAAACAGATAGGCGTATATCAGTATACGTATTACCTAGAAGAACCATTTTCACAAAGCAACAACCAGCTATTTGTGAAGTAAGGGTCGTCTGAGCCATACACACCTGATACGTAACAGGCGAAATTTTCAAATGCTTCTCCTTCGCAAACTGAAGACATATAAAACTCGCAGTACTGCCCGTATCTATAAGGGCCTTCACTTCCAACCCATTAACTTGAGCCGTAACTATAGCTTTGTTTAGGCCATGAGCAAATGCAGCAGAAATTGATGCAATAAACGCCCTATCTAAAGGCTGAATAGTCACAGAAGAGGTAGTGGAGGAAGACCCTCCCACACCAGGAGAAGGGAAGGTAATTGAACCTGATGATTTGCACACACGTGCATAATGACCTCTCTTGCCGCATTTACTACACACAGCCTCCCGAGTAGGACACTTCAGACGAGGGTGCCGGATATTCCCACAAAAATAACACTTCTGAATCCTAGAGGCAATGGCCGCCGAACTAGAAACTGTTTCAAAATCTAGTAAACCACTCCCATTAAGTCCACATAATTCCTTTTCATCCGAAACTGCCGAAACCATAGTCGCAGGCTGATTAAAAAGAGCATAAGAATCCGAACTTCTCTGAGCCACATCCAATGTAGAAGCTTGCTCAAAAGCACTTTTAAGTTCCAGAGTCTTATTTTCTAACAACCGCTGACGAATTGATCTAGACAGTAATCCATTAATAAAAGCATCCCATACCGATTCGTCCTTATATTCTTCAGCCGTCACAGCCTTATAATTACAGTCAACACTAAGGCACCGAAGTGCTTGTAAATAAGTATCCAAAGATTCTCCCACCTGCTGCCTACGGGCAGATAGAAGATGACGTGCAAATACCTCATTCTTTGGTTTAACAAAAATCTTTTCCAATGTAGAAATAGCCTCTTCATAAGTTTTACAGTGCAAAATATATTTATATACATCCGGGTCAATGTAGTTGATCAGCATATTCAGCTTATTTAGAGCCTCTTGATCCAACACACCCAAAAAGTTTTTAAATGTACAATACCAATGTTTCCATTTATCATCCACTCCAGCAGAATTGGGGTCAGCCATGAATCGTTCTGGTTGAAGATATCGCTCCATTCTAACATAACATAAAGTTAATAAATTGAAATACAGAATAGATTGGCCTTCCAAAGCTAGGCTTTATTAACTTTAAAATCAGCAGCATATCTTTCCACATCCAGTCCCAACTAAAGCTAGAAAAGGACTGAATTTAAGGTAGCCACAACACATCATGTGATCATCAACTACCAATGAGATTACAACACATATCCCAAGGCAGTTAACAAACAACGAATCACAATACTTTTACTAATCAAGGAATAATCACCACATGGGTGAGTGTGTAAATGGAGATTTCCTAAATGGAGAGTTCTGGGTGAGTGTTTAAATGGAGAGTTCTGGGTGAGTGTGTAAATGGAAAGTTCTGGGTGAGTGTGTAAATGGAGAGTTCTGGGTGAGTGTGTAAATGGAGAGTTCTGGGTGAGTGTCTAAATGGATAGTTCTGAGTGAGTGTGTAAATGGGGAGTTCTGGTGAGTGTGTAAATGGGGAGTTCTGGGTGAGTGTGTAAATGGACAGTTCTGGGTGAGTGTGTAAATGGGGAGTTCTGGACGAGTGTGTAAATGGGGAGTTCTGGGTGACTGTGTAAATGGAAAGTTCTGGGTGAGTGTGTAAATGGGGAGTTCTGGGTGAGTGTGTAAATGGAGAGTTCTGGCTGAGTGTGTAAATGGAGAGCTCTGGGTGAGTGTGTAAATGGGGAGTTCTGGGTGAGCGTGTAAATGGGGAGTTCCGGGTGAGTGTGTAAATGGGGAGTTCTGGTGAGTGTGCAAATGGAGAGCTCTGGGTGAGCGTGTAAATGGAACGTTCTGGGTGTGTGAGTAAATGGAGAGTTCTGGGTGAGTGTGTAAATGGAGAGCTCTGGGTGAGTGTGTAAATGGAGATTTCTGGGTGAGTGTGTAAATGGAGAGTTCTGGGTGAGTGTGTAAATGGGGAGTTCTGGGTGAGTGTGTAAATGGAGAGCTCTGGATGAGTGTGTAAATGGAGAGTTCTGGGTGAGTGTGTAAATGGGGAGTTCTGGGTGAGTGTGTAAATGGAGAGTTCTGGGTGAGTGTGTAAATGGAAGCGTTCTGGGTGAGTGTGTAAATGGAGAGTTCTGGTGAGTGTGTAAATGGAGAGTTCTGGGTGAGTGTGTAAATGGGGATTTCTGAGTGAGTGTGTAAATGGAGAGTTCTGGGTGAGTGTGTAAATGGAGAGTTCTGAGTGAGTGTGTAAATGGGGAGTTCTGGGTGAGTGTGTAAATGGAGATTTCTGGGTGAGTGTGTAAATGTAGAGTTCTGGGTGAGTGTGTAAATGGGGAGTTCTGGGTGAGTGTGTAAATTGCGAGTTCTGGGTGAGTGTGTAAATGGGGAGTTCTGGGTGAGCGTGTAAATGTATAATTCTGGGCGAGTGTGTAAATGGCGAGTTCTGTGTGAGTGTGTAAACGGGGAGTTCTGGGTGAGTGTGTAAATGGAGAGTTCTGGGTGAGTGTGTAAATGGGGAGTTCTGGGTGTGTGTGTAAATGGAGAATTATGGGTGAGTGTGTAAATGTAGAGTTCTGGGTGAGTGTGTAAATGGGGAGTTCTGGGTGAGTGTGTAAATGGCGAGTTCTGGGTGAGTGTGTAAATGGGGAGTTCTGGGTGAGTGTGTAAATGTATAATTCTGGGCGAGTGTGTAAATGGCGAGTTCTGTGTGAGTGTGTAAACGGGGAGTTCTGGGTGAGTGTGTAAATGGAGAGTTCTGGGTGAGTGTGTAAATGGGGAGTTCTGGGTGTGTGTGTAAATGGAGAATTATGGGTGAGTGTGTAAATGGAGAGTTCTGGGTGAGTGTTTAAATGGGGAGTTCTGGGTGAATGTGTAAATGGGGAGTTCTGGGTGAGTGTGCAAATGGAGAGTTCTGGGTGAGTGTGTAAATGGAGAGTTCTGGGTGAGTGTGTAAATGGAGAGTTCTGGGTGAGTGTGTAAATGGAGAGTTCTGGTGAGTGTGTAAATGGGGAGTTCTGGGTGAGTGTGTCAATAGAGAGTTCTGGGTGAGTGTGTAAATGGTGAATTCTAGGTGAGTGTGTAAATGGAGAGTTCTGGGCGAGTGTGTAAATGGAGAATTCTGGGTGAGTGTGTAAATGGAGAGTTCTGGGTGAGTGTGTAAATGGAGAGCTCTGGGTGAGTGTGTAAATGGGGAGTTCTGGGTGAGTGTGTAAATGGGGAGTTCTGGTTGAGTGTGTAAATGGGGAGTTCTGGTGAGTGTGTAAATGGAGAGCTCTGGGTGAGCGTGTAAATGGAACGTTCTGGGTGAGTGTGTAAATGGAGAGTTCTGGGTGAGTGTGTAAATGGAGAGCTCTGGGTGAGTGTGTAAATGGAGATTTCTGGGTGAGTGTGTAAATGGAGAGTTCTGGGTGAGTGTGTAAATGGGGAGTTCTGGGTGAGTGTGTAAATGGAGTGCTCTGGGTGAGTGTGTAAATGGTGAGTTCTGGGTGAGTGTGTAAATTGGGAGTTCTGGGTGAGTGTGTAAATGGGGAGTTCTGGGTGAGTGTGTAAATGGAGAGTTCTGGGTGAGTGTGTAAATGGTAGCATTCTGGGTGAGTGTGTAAATGGAGAGTTCTGCATGAGTGTGTAAATGGAGATTTCTGGATGAGTGTGTAAATGGAGAGTCCTTGGTGAGTGTGTAAATGGAAGAGTTCTGGGTGAGTGTGTAAATGGAGAGTTCTGGTGAGTGTGTAAATGGAGAGTTCTGGGTGAGTGTGTAAATGGGGATTTCTGAGTGAGTGTGTAAATGGAGAGTTCTGAGTGAGTGTGTAAATGGAGAGTTCTGAGTGAGTGTGTAAATGGGGAGTTCTGGGTGAGTGTGTAAATGGAGATTTCTGGGTGAGTGTGTAAATGTAGAGTTGTGGGTGAGTGTGTAAATGGGGAGTTCTGGGTGAGTGTGTAAATGGAGAGTTCTGGTGAGTGGGAAATGGGGAGTTCTGGGTGAGTGTGTCAATAGAGAGTTCTGGGTGAGTGTGTAAATGGAGAATTCTGGGTGAGTGTGTAAATGGAGAGTTCTGGGTGAGTGTGTAAATGGAGAATTCTGGGTGAGTGTGTAAATGGAGAGTTCTGGGTGAGTGTGTAAACGGGGAGTTCTGGGTGAGTGTGTAAATGGGGAGTTCTGGGTGAGTGTGTAAATGGAGAGTTCTGCGTGAGTGTGTAAATGGGGAGTTCTGGGTGAGTATGTAAATGGGGAGTTCTGGGTGAGTGTGTAAATGGAGAGTTCTGGGTGAGTGTGTAAATGGGGAGTTCTGGGTGAGTGTGTAAATGGAGAGTTCTGAGTGAGTGTGTAAATGGAGAGTTCTGAGTGAGTGTGTAAATGGGGAGTTCTGGGTGAGTGTGTAAATGGAGATTTCTGGGTGAGTGTGTAAATGTAGAGTTCTGGGTGAGTGTGTAAATGGGGAGTTCTGGGTGAGTGTGTAAATGGAGAATTCTGGGCGAGTGTGTAAATGGAGAGTTCTGTGTGAGTGTGTAAATGGGGAGTTCTGAGTGAGTGTGTAAATGGAGAGTTCTGGGTGAGTGTGTAAATGGGGAGTTCTGGGTGAGTGTGTAAATGGAGAATTATGGGTGAGTGTGTAAATGGAGAGTTCTGGGTGAGTGTTTAAATGGGGAGTTCTGGGTGAATGTGTAAATGGGGAGTTCTGGGTGAGTGTGCAAATGGAGAGTTCTGGGTGAGTGTGTAAATGGGGAGTTCTGGGTGAGTGTGTAAATGGAGAATTCTGGGTGAGTGTGTAAATGAAGAGTTCTGGGTGAGTGTGCAAATGGAGAGTTCTGGGTGAGTGTGTAAATGGAGAGTTCTGGTGAGTGTGTAAATGGTGAGTTCTGGGTGAGTGTGTCAATAGAGAGTTCTGGGTGAGTGTGTAAATGGAGAATTCTAGGTGAGTGTGTAAATGGAGAGTTCTGGGTGAGTGTGTAAATGGAGAATTCTGGGTGAGTGTGTAAACGGGGAGTTCTGGGTGAGTGTGTAAATGGGGAGTTCTGGGTGAGTGTGTAAATGGGGAGTTCTGGGTGAGTGTGTAAATGGAGAGTTCTGGGTGAGTGTGTAAACGGGGAGTTCTGGGTGAGTGTGTAAATGGGGAGTTCTGCGTGAGTGTGTAAATGGGGAGTTCTGGGTGAGTGTGTAAATGTGGAGTTCTGGGTGAGTGTGTAAATGGAGAGTTCTGGGTGAGTGTGTAAATGGGGAGTTCTGGGTGAGTGTGTAAATGGAGAGTTCTGAGTGAGTGTGTAAATGGAGAGTTCTGAGTGAGTGTGTAAATGGGGAGTTCTGGGTGAGTGTGTAAATGGAGATTTCTGGGTGAGTGTGTAAATGGGGAGTTCTGGGTGAGTGTGTAAATGGGGAGTTCTGGGTGAGTGTGTAAATGGAGAATTCTGGGCGAGTGTGTAAATGGAGAGTTCTGTGTGAGTGTGTAAATGGGGAGTTCTGGGTGAGTGTGTAAATGGAGAGTTCTGGGTGAGTGTGTAAATGGGGGGTTCTGGGTGAGTGTGTAAATGGAGAATTATGGGTGAGTGTGTAAATGGAGAGTTCTGGGTGAGTGTTTAAATGGGGAGTTCTGAGTGAATGTGTAAATGGGGAGTTCTGGGTGAGTGTGCAAATGGAGAGTTCTGGGTGAGTGTGTAAATGGGGAGTTCTGGGTGAGTGTGTAAATGGAGAATTCTGGGTGAGTGTGTAAATGGAGAGTTCTGGGTGAGTGTGCAAATGGAGAGTTCTGGGTGAGTGTGTAAATGGAGAGTTCTGGTGAGTGTGTAAATGTTGAGTTCTGGGTGAGTGTGTCAATAGAGAGTTCTGGGTGAGTGTGTAAATGGAGAATTCTAGGTGAGTGTGTAAATGGAGAGTTCTGGGTGAGTGTGTAAATGGAGAATTCTGGGTGAGTGTGTAAATGGAGAGTTCTGGGTGAGTGTGTAAACGGGGAGTTCTGGGTGAGTGTGTAAATGGGGAGTTCTGGGTGAGTGTGTAAATGGGGAGTTCTGGGTGAGTGTGTAAATGGAGAGTTCTGGGTGAGTGTGTAAACGGGGAGTTCTGGGTGAGTGTGTAAATGGGGAGTTCTGGGTGAGTGTGTAAATGGAGAGTTCTGGGTGAGTGTGTAAATGTGGAGTTCTGGGTGAGTGTGTAAATGGAGAGTTCTGGGTGAGTGTGTAAATGGGTAGTTCTGGGTGAGCGTGTAAATGTATAATTCTGGGCGAGTGTGTAAATGGCGAGTTCTGTGTGAGTGTGTAAACGGGGAGTTCTGGGTGAGTGTGTAAATGGAGAGTTCTGGGTGAGTGTGTAAATGGGGAGTTCTGGGTGTGTGTGTAAATGGAGAATTATGGGTGAGTGTGTAAATGTAGAGTTCTGGGTGAGTGTGTAAATCGGGAGTTCTGGGTGAGTGTGTAAATGGCGAGTTCTGGGTGAGTGTGTAAATGGGGAGTTCTGGGTGAGTGTGTAAATGTATAATTCTGGGCGAGTGTGTAAATGGCGAGTTCTGTGTGAGTGTGTAAACGGGGAGTTCTGGGTGAGTGTGTAAATGGAGAGTTCTGGGTGAGTGTGTAAATGGGGAGTTCTGGGTGTGTGTGTAAATGGAGAATTATGGGTGAGTGTGTAAATGGAGAGTTCTGGGTGAGTGTTTAAATGGGGAGTTCTGGGTGAATGTGTAAATGGGGAGTTCTGGGTGAGTGTGCAAATGGAGAGTTCTGGGTGAGTGTGTAAATGGAGAGTTCTGGGTGAGTGTGTAAATGGAGAGTTCTGGGTGAGTGTGTAAATGGAGAGTTCTGGTGAGTGTGTAAATGGGGAGTTCTGGGTGAGTGTGTCAATAGAGAGTTCTGGGTGAGTGTGTAAATGGTGAATTCTAGGTGAGTGTGTAAATGGAGAGTTCTGGGCGAGTGTGTAAATGGAGAATTCTGGGTGAGTGTGTAAATGGAGAGTTCTGGGTGAGTGTGTAAATGGAGAGCTCTGGGTGAGTGTGTAAATGGGGAGTTCTGGGTGAGTGTGTAAATGGGGAGTTCTGGTTGAGTGTTTAAATGGGGAGTTCTGGTGAGTGTGTAAATGGAGAGCTCTGGGTGAGCGTGTAAATGGAACGTTCTGGGTGAGTGTGTAAATGGAGAGTTCTGGGTGAGTGTGTAAATGGAGAGCTCTGGGTGAGTGTGTAAATGGAGATTTCTGGGTGAGTGTGTAAATGGAGAGTTCTGGGTGAGTGTGTAAATGGGGAGTTCTGGGTGAGTGTGTAAATGGAGTGCTCTGGGTGAGTGTGTAAATGGTGAGTTCTGGGTGAGTGTGTAAATTGGGAGTTCTGGGTGAGTGTGTAAATGGGGAGTTCTGGGTGAGTGTGTAAATGGAGAGTTCTGGGTGAGTGTGTAAATGGTAGCATTCTGGGTGAGTGTGTAAATGGAGAGTTCTGCATGAGTGTGTAAATGGAGATTTCTGGATGAGTGTGTAAATGGAGAGTCCTTGGTGAGTGTGTAAATGGAAGAGTTCTGGGTGAGTGTGTAAATGGAGAGTTCTGGTGAGTGTGTAAATGGAGAGTTCTGGGTGAGTGTGTAAATGGGGATTTCTGAGTGAGTGTGTAAATGGAGAGTTCTGAGTGAGTGTGTAAATGGAGAGTTCTGAGTGAGTGTGTAAATGGGGAGTTCTGGGTGAGTGTGTAAATGGAGATTTCTGGGTGAGTGTGTAAATGTAGAGTTGTGGGTGAGTGTGTAAATGGGGAGTTCTGGGTGAGTGTGTAAATGGAGAGTTCTGGTGAGTGTGTAAATGGGGAGTTCTGGGTGAGTGTGTCAATAGAGAGTTCTGGGTGAGTGTGTAAATGGAGAATTCTGGGTGAGTGTGTAAATGGAGAGTTCTGGGTGAGTGTGTAAATGGAGAATTCTGGGTGAGTGTGTAAATGGAGAGTTCTGGGTGAGTGTGTAAACGGGGAGTTCTGGGTGAGTGTGTAAATGGGGAGTTCTGGGTGAGTGTGTAAATGGAGAGTTCTGCGTGAGTGTGTAAATGGGGAGTTCTGGGTGAGTATGTAAATGGGGAGTTCTGGGTGAGTGTGTAAATGGAGAGTTCTGGGTGAGTGTGTAAATGGGGAGTTCTGGGTGAGTGTGTAAATGGAGAGTTCTGAGTGAGTGTGTAAATGGAGAGTTCTGAGTGAGTGTGTAAATGGGGAGTTCTGGGTGAGTGTGTAAATGGAGATTTCTGGGTGAGTGTGTAAATGTAGAGTTCTGGGTGAGTGTGTAAATGGGGAGTTCTGGGTGAGTGTGTAAATGGAGAATTCTGGGCGAGTGTGTAAATGGAGAGTTCTGTGTGAGTGTGTAAATGGGGAGTTCTGAGTGAGTGTGTAAATGGAGAGTTCTGGGTGAGTGTGTAAATGGGGAGTTCTGGGTGAGTGTGTAAATGGAGAATTATGGGTGAGTGTGTAAATGGAGAGTTCTGGGTGAGTGTTTAAATGGGGAGTTCTGGGTGAATGTGTAAATGGGGAGTTCTGGGTGAGTGTGCAAATGGAGAGTTCTGGGTGAGTGTGTAAATGGGGAGTTCTGGGTGAGTGTGTAAATGGAGAATTCTGGGTGAGTGTGTAAATGAAGAGTTCTGGGTGAGTGTGCAAATGGAGAGTTCTGGGTGAGTGTGTAAATGGAGAGTTCTGGTGAGTGTGTAAATGGTGAGTTCTGGGTGAGTGTGTCAATAGAGAGTTCTGGGTGAGTGTGTAAATGGTGAATTCTAGGTGAGTGTGTAAATGGAGAGTTCTGGGTGAGTGTGTAAATGGAGAATTCTGGGTGAGTGTGTAAACGGGGAGTTCTGGGTGAGTGTGTAAATGGGGAGTTCTGGGTGAGTGTGTAAATGGGGAGTTCTGGGTGAGTGTGTAAATGGAGAGTTCTGGGTGAGTGTGTAAACGGGGAGTTCTGGGTGAGTGTGTAAATGGGGAGTTCTGCGTGAGTGTGTAAATGGGGAGTTCTGGGTGAGTGTGTAAATGGGGAGTTCTGGGTGAGTGTGTAAATGGAGAGTTCTGGGTGAGTGTGTAAATGGGGAGTTCTGGGTGAGTGTGTAAATGGAGAGTTCTGAGTGAGTGTGTAAATGGAGAGTTCTGAGTGAGTGTGTAAATGGGGAGTTCTGGGTGAGTGTGTAAATGGAGATTTCTGGGTGAGTGTGTAAATGGGGAGTTCTGGGTGAGTGTGTAAATGGGGAGTTCTGGGTGAGTGTGTAAATGGAGAATTCTGGGCGAGTGTGTAAATGGAGAGTTCTGTGTGAGTGTGTAAATGGGGAGTTCTGGGTGAGTGTGTAAATGGAGAGTTCTGGGTGAGTGTGTAAATGGGGGTTCTGGGTGAGTGTGTAAATGGAGAATTATGGGTGAGTGTGTAAATGGAGAGTTCTGGGTGAGTGTTTAAATGGGGAGTTCTGAGTGAATGTGTAAATGGGGAGTTCTGGGTGAGTGTGCAAATGGAGAGTTCTGGGTGAGTGTGTAAATGGGGAGTTCTGGGTGAGTGTGTAAATGGAGAATTCTGGGTGAGTGTGTAAATGGAGAGTTCTGGGTGAGTGTGCAAATGGAGAGTTCTGGGTGAGTGTGTAAATGGAGAGTTCTGGTGAGTGTGTAAATGTTGAGTTCTGGGTGAGTGTGTCAATAGAGAGTTCTGGGTGAGTGTGTAAATGGAGAATTCTAGGTGAGTGTGTAAATGGAGAGTTCTGGGTGAGTGTGTAAATGGAGAATTCTGGGTGAGTGTGTAAATGGAGAGTTCTGGGTGAGTGTGTAAACGGGGAGTTCTGGGTGAGTGTGTAAATGGGGAGTTCTGGGTGAGTGTGTAAATGGGGAGTTCTGGGTGAGTGTGTAAATGGAGAGTTCTGGGTGAGTGTGTAAACGGGGAGTTCTGGGTGAGTGTGTAAATGGGGAGTTCTGGGTGAGTGTGTAAATGGAGAGTTCTGGGTGAGTGTGTAAATGGGGAGTTCTGGGTGAGTGTGTAAATGGAGAGTTCTGGGTGAGTGTGTAAATGGAGAGTTCTGGAGGCTTCAGCCGAATGATACCAGGGTTTAATGAGTTAATTTACGAGGCCAGGTTGCATAAGGTTGCTTTGTATTGCCCTGATTTAGAAGGTTCAGGGTGATCCGACTGACATGTTTGAAATGAGAAAAGGGTTCAATTGAGTAGAGAGAGAAACTATTTCCTCTGGTGGGGGGAGTCCAGAACAAGGGGGCATCACCTTAAAATTAGAGCCCGGCCGTTCAGGGGTGATGTCAGGAAGCACTTCTTCACACAAAGGGTGGTGGAAATCTGGAACTCTCCCCCCCAAAAAGCTGTTGAGGCTGGGGGTCAATTGGAAATTTCAAAACTGAGATTGATCGTTTTTTGTTGGGTAAGGGTATTGAGGTATAGGGAGGAAAGGCAGGTTGGTGGAGTTGAGGTGCAGATCAGCCATTATCTAATCGAATGGAGGAGCAGGCTCGATGGGCTGAATGGCCCACCCCTGCTCCTGTTTACCAATGTTTCCTCCTGTGTTTTTTAATCAGCTGAAGGTGAGGCGACGATGGAAGTAATCTCAGGGTTGTGTGACCTGCAGAAATGATTTGTACCTTTGGCTGTTCATCAGTGGCAGAAAATGAGGAAACATTGAATGCAAATGAACGGGTGCCATACAATTACTAGATTAATAAGTTTATTCCAGTACTGTATGGGGAGCGGCCATCAGCTTGAATATCTGCTCTCGGACTGCATTTCTAAATGTCCTGTTAAGAGAGTGTGTCAAGGGTCAGGAAACTTAATTATACCATAACTAGATAGAAATTGCTGAATGATAAAGGGAACATCTAGCTAGATTCAGGCGGAAATTACTGCTTTAATACTGCTGCAGAATGACTATTTTTAATACAATTATGTCGAAGCCCGGAAAAAATTTAAATACTCTCACTTGGGTCTTCCAGGGGCAGTGAATCGCCCGCTCACAAAAGAACGGAATTGAAAGGCTCTGCATTTGAATTTTGAACCTTGAAAATATTATTTTGTCTGATATGAAAACACATTATAGGTATTTAGGCAAAATATGTTGTGAAATGAGATATCTGACAGCTGGTGTGAAGATTACCGGTACTGTGCTTGCGGTTTCTGCTTTCCCCCTGCCCGCACATTGTTAGACTGTGCCAGTGCTTTTGTCGACAGGGTACCCTGGAGAACACTGAATCCCATGGCTGAAGATTAATCAACATGACTCCATTACCCAGGGCTAACAGCAATTTTGCCTGACAATATGCATATTGCTGCTCTGCCCCACATTTAATTTCCTAACAGATCCGATATATATCTTGCTGTTGAAACAGACCAGCTAGCAATAGACACGGGAGTGCCCTTGTCAGTCGAGGCTGCAGGAGGGGGAAAGCAGCGCCGAAATGAGTGTTTGGATAGGCGATTCAGATCTTGGCTAGAATTGTGATCCACAGCAACACTTTCAGTTCTCAGGAAAGCACTAACTGTTCCCAAGACATTTCAGCTGAACATCTTAGAAGTGTGTTGCGTGATTGTATACGAGTGTGTTTAAATTCAGCAGCCTCTCGTATCCAGCAAAGACCCAAGCGTGAAGAGAGCACAGGCTCCAGCACTCCTGGTCGAATCTCCTGCCTGCTCTCCCCTCCAGCACAGCTCCCCGCTGGACTGCGGAATTAGTCATTAAATATTAGTGAAAACAGCCATTGAAGAATCTGCAAAAGAGGGGCATCTGGGCATTAGGTTTGGGTGGAATCGCCTCACTGGAAGTTTGGGATTGCTGGTGTTTTCTCTGAAGAATTTAAGTCTGAAGTTTTTTTTAAGGAACACAAGTTCATATAGTAAAACTCTCATCATTTAAACGTAATTGGTCCCAGATCCCCGGGTTGGTCTCAGATCCCCTGGTTGGACAGAGATTCCTGGGTTGGGCAGAGATTCCTGGGTTGGGCAGAGATTCCTGGGTTGGGCAGAGATTCCTGGGTTGGGCAGAGATTCCTGGGTTGGGCAGAGATCCCCTGGTTGGACAGAGATTCCTGGGTTGGGCCTAGATCCCCCAGTTGGGCAGAGATCCCCTGGTTGGGCAGAGATTCCTGGGTTGGGCCTAGATCCCCCAGTTGGGCAGAGATCCCCTGGTTGGGCAGAGATTCCTGGGTTGGGCAGAGATTCCTGGGTTGGGCAGAGATTCCTGGGTTGGGCAGAGATTCCTGGGTTGGGCAGAGATTCCTGGGTTGGGCAGAGATTCCTGGGTTGGGCAGAGATTCCTGGGTTGGGCCTAGATCCCCCAGTTGGGCAGAGATCCCCTGGTTGGATAGAGATTCCTGGGTTGGGCAGAGATTCCTGGGTTGGGCCTAGATCCCCAGGTTGGGCAGAGATCCCCTGGTTGGACAGAGATTCCTGGGTTGGGCCTAGATCCCCCAGTTGGGCAGAGATCCCCTGGTTGGACAGAGATTCCTGGGTTGGGCCTAGATCCCCAGGTTGGGCCCACCTCCTACAATTATCAAAAGAAAACCATGTGAAGTCATGTAATGTTGCCACGATTCCGAGCAAATCTCAGTTGCCATTTTAGCATCAGGACCTTTTGAGACTGGAAGGTGGGTGGGGAGCCAAAGGGGACAAAGAGCACAATGCAGTGTTGTCCTAAATTAGATCCATTTCGACTCCAGAATCCCTTCTGCAGTGAATTGGACATGGATTCTATTCAAGAGCAAACTGTAGCGATGTGTTACCTGACATGAATACAGTGTTTACATTGCCTCACAACACTGACACACATAGTAGTGTTGAAGGTTTAAGAATCACCTTGTTGCTGTAGGTAAGGAAGGAGAGTGGGCCAAGCATTGGGTAGATTGTACAAGCTGCAGCCACAGTCCACTGGTGATTGATTGTGTGAATATTTATTCCTGTGGAAAAGACACCAAACAAGTGAACTGTTCACGACCTTGGTCTCGTATTTGAACCCGAGATGAGCTTCTGACCACATATCCGCACCATTACTAAGGCCGCCCATTTCCACCTCCAGAATATCGCCTGTCTCCGCCCTTGCCTCAGCTCATTGGCTGCTGAAACCCTCAATAAACTTGAGCTAATCCAAGACTCTGCTGCCTGTATCCTAACTTGCACCAAGGCCGTTCACCCAGCACCCCAATCTTCCCCATCATTTGTTTTGGCTGCGCTCCCCTTTTAAGGGGCCGCGTACCCCATTCACAATTTTGTGCATGCACAAAGTTTCAAAGTTTAACATTGAAAAAGCCGGGCTGCGCGGGATTGGAAGAGAGATGCGCGCCCCCAGAAATGCTGCCAATCACCCCTGTGTTCGCTGACCCACATTGGCTCCCGGTTAAGCAAAGCTTCGATTTTAAAATTCTCAAACTTGTTTTCAAATCTCTCCATGGCCTTGTCCCTCCCTAACTCTGTAATCTCCTCCAGTGAGGTTAAAGTGCTCCTCCAATTCTGGCCTCTTGAGCATCCCCAATTTTAATCGCTCCACCATTGGCGGCCGTGCCTTCAGCTGCCTGGGCCCTGAGCTCTGGAATTCCCTCCCTAAACCTCTCCGCCTCTCGACCTCTCATTCCTCCTTTAAGACACTTCTTGAAACCTACCTCTTTGACCAAGCTTTTGGTCACGTGCCCTAATATCTCCTTATATGGCTCTGTATCATATTTTTGTCTGATAACGCTCCTGTGAAGCGCCTTTGAACTATGTTAAAGACACTATATAAATGTAAGTTGTTTTTGTTGTCCTACATGGTGTCGAGCTTTGAGTGTTGTAGCTGCTGCATCCATCCATGTGAGTGGCGAGTATCCATCACGCTCCTGACTTGAGCCTGGTCATTGATGGAGGTCAGTGGTGAGCCTGCAAGATGCTGATGGTGATGGACTCATGATGATGGTGCCACTGAAGGTCATGGGAGGTGGTTGGGTCTTTTCTAGTTGTAGATGACCATTACTTGCCACTTGTCAGCACCAAGCCTGGCTGTGTCCTGCTTTAAGCTGGTACAGGCTGCTTCATTATTGGAGGAGTTGTGAATGGAGCTGAAGACTGTGGAATCATCAATGAACAGCCCCAGTCCTGGCCTTATGAAAGACAGGTCATTGTGAAGCATTTGAAGATGGGTGGACCAAGAACACTTCCCTGAGAAACTCATACAGCAATGTCTTGGGGCTGTGATGATTGGCTTCCAACAACCACAACCACCTTTCTTCATGTCAGGTATGACTCCAGCAACTAGTGGGTTTTCCCTTTGACCTCCATTGACCTTAGTTTTGCTAGGGCTTCTCTGTGGCCACATGCTGCCTTGATGTTGAGGACAGTCACTCTCACCTCTCCTCTGGCACTCAGCTCTTATGTTTAAGTGTGGAGAGGAGTGATTCTGGCCAATCTTGAACTGAGTGTCAGTGAGCAGGCTGTTAATGAGTAGGTGTCACTTGATGGCACTATTGATGACTTCTTCTATCACTTTACTGAGGATGGAAGATAGGCTGGTGGGTGGTAATGGCCGGGTTGAATTTGTCCTTTTTGTGGACAGAACATACCTGGGCAATTTTCCACATTGTTGGGTAGATGCCAGTGTTGTAGCTGTACTGGAATATCTTGGCTAGAGGTGCAGCAAGCTCTGATGCATAGGTTTTCTGCACGACAGCTGGGATGTTGTCAGGATCCAGAGTCTACAGTATCCAGTGCGCTAAGCCATGTCTTATTGCCACATTGAGTGAACCAAATTGTCTAGATGTTGGTATCGATGATTGTGGAGACCCAGATTGGACGTTTAGGAGAAAATTCACTTTTTTAATGTTAGTGAACCAGTTGGGATTTTTACAAAAATTCAACAGGTTTCATGGTGATTTTTAATTGAATTCAATTATCAGATTTATTGAATTCCATAACTTGCCATGGTGGGATTAAATCTCAGGTTCCTAGTCCAGTACCAGAACCACTGACCTACTGCTGGAGCTCATAACCTCTTACTGGAACTGCTTCCTTCTCTCTACCTGAAATTGGGATATCCAGTTTTTAGTGATCACAGTCATGATGGGAATTACATTGGGCGGTAATGCAATCAGGGTATTTGATGCTATGATATAAAGAATTCATCATTGCCGTGACATCATTTAAGAACATAAGAATTAGAAGCAGGAGTAGGCCGTTCGGCCCCTCGAGCCTGCTCCGCCATTCAGTAAGATCATTGTTGATCTTCGACCTCAACTCCACTTTCCCGCCCGATTCCCATATCCCTTGATTTGTCTAGAGTCCAAAAATATATCTATCTCAAGGAGTGGTGTGGGAAAGAGTGGTTCCATTTCATGGGGCACTGGCACCAGTATTGGGACAGGAAGGAACTGTACCATTGGGACGGGCTCCACCTGAACCGGTCTGGGACCAGAATCCTAGTGGAAAGGATAAATAGGGTGGTCACAAGGACTTTAAACTACTAAATGGAGGGGAGGGCTCAGGTGGAATTTACAGTAAAAATAGTAGTTCAAGTACAAACACAAGGGAAGGGGGTAGAGTAACAGTCAGAAATTGTGCTTTAGGCACTACAGGTAAAATGGCAGAGGGGGAGGAGTAGCCTCAATGATAAGAGAGGATATAATGAGAGGTAAGCAGGGAGTGGAGACTTTATGGGTAGAATTAAGAAATAGGAAAGGATCTAAGACTGTAGTGGGAGTTGTGTATAGGCCCCTTGGTAGCAGTTGTGAAGTGCTAGATTGTATAAATGCAGAAATTAGACAAGCGTGTAGTAAAAGCAGTGTGGTTCTAATGGGAAATTTTAACTTTCATATAGATTGGGCTAAGCAGACTAGCACCTATCAGAAAGGTAGTGAATTTCTTGAGTGCCTCCGGGATAGTTTTCTACAACAATATGTCCTAGAGGCAACAAGGAGGCAAGCCATATTAGATTTAGTAATTGGTAATGAGCCAGATTTAGTTAACAGCCTAACTGTGCGTGAACATTTATCTAATAGCGACCATAACATGATCGAGTTCAATGTAGCCTTTGAAAGGGAGCAATGTGAAACAACTACTAGGATTCTAGATTTGGGTAAGGCCAACTTCAACGGGATGAGACAGAGACTGTCCACAGTAAACTGGGCAAATCTGTTAATGGGTAAAATGACAGAAGATCAGTGGGAGATGTTTAAAAAAGAATTGAAGGTGATCCAGAACCAGTTTATACCCCTGAGGGGCAAGAGCGCTACTTGCCAATAAAACCAGCCATGAATGACTAAAGAGGTGAGAGACAGCATAAAACTAAAGGAAAAGCAGACAAAAATAGCACAGATCCTGGTGAATGGGAAAGATACAAAGAACAGCAAAGGGTAAAAAAACAGATAGTAAGAGCTTCAAAAAGGGAGTATAAAAGGAAACTTGCCAGGGATATCAAAATCAACACAACATTTTTTTTACAATTATATTAGGAAAAAGAGGGTAGTCAGGAGCAATGTTGACCCCTTAAAAATTGAAAGTGGTGATATTGTCAATGATAATAAGGAAATGGCGGACATGTTGAATAATTAATTTGTGTCAATATTTACAGTAGAGGAAGAGGCTAGCATGCCAGAAATTCCAAGGAAACTAAACCAGGGAAAGGGACTCAATAAAATTAATGTACGTAAAATAACAGTAATGAAGAAAATAATGGCACTAAAGAGTGACAAATCCCCAGGACCAGATGGTTTCCATCCCAGGGTTTTAAAGGAAGTAGGTGAGTACATTGCAGATGCCCTAACTATAATCTTCCAAAGTTCTCTCAATTCAGGAACCGTTCATTTAGATTGGAAAATTGCACATGATGCTCCGCTATTTAAAAATGGTGAGAGACGGAAACCAGGGATTAATAGATCAGGTTAGCCTAACATCTGCTGCCAGGAAATTGCTAGAGTTTATAATTAAGGATAGGGTGAGTGAACACCTCAAATTTTCAGTTGATCAGAGAGAGCCAGCATGGATTTGTGAAAGGTAGGTCCTGCCTGACAAACCTGATTGCATTTTTTGAAGAGGTGACTAAAGTAGTGGACAGGGAAATGTCTATGGATGTTATTTATATGGACTTCCAGAAGGCATTTGATAAAGCCTCACATAAAAGACTGTTAACTAAGGTAGAAGCCCACGGAATTGAGGGCAATTATTGACCTGGTTAGGAAATTGGCTGAGCGGCAGGAGACAGGCAGTATGGATAATGGGTAAGTACTCAAATTGGCACAATTTCAAAATTTGCAGATGACACAAAACTTGGAAGTATAGTGAACAGTGAGGAGGAGAGTGATAGACTTCAAGAAGACATAGACAGGCTGGTGGAATGGGGGACATATGGCAGATGAAATTTAACGCAGAAAAGTGCGAAGTGATACATTTTGGTAGGAAGAACGAGGAGAGGCAATATAAACTAAAGGGTATAATCCTAGAGGGGGTGCTTGAAGAGATATACCAGGTGCACACAAATCATTGAAGGTGGCAGGGCAGGTTGAGAAAGTGGTTAAAAAAGCATACGGGATCCTGGGCTTCATAAATAGAGGTATAGAGTACAAAAGCAAGGAAGTTATGATGAACGTTATGAAACATTGGTTTGGCCTCAACTGGAGTATTGTGTCCAATTCTGGGCTCAGCACTTTAGGAAGGATGTGACGGCCTTAAAGAGGGTGCAGAAAAGATTTACGAGAATGATTTCATGGATGAGGGACTTCAGTTTCATGGATAGACTGGAGAGGCTGGGGTTGTTGTCCTTAGAGCAGGGAAGGTTGAGAGGAGATTTGATAGAGGTGTTCAAAATCATGAATGGTCTGGACAGAGTAGATAGAGAGAAACTGTTCCCATTGGCGGAAGGGTCGAGCACCAGAGGACGCAGATTTAAGGTGATTTGCAAAAGAACCAAAGGCGACATGAGGAAAAACATTTTTACGCAGTGAGTGGTTAGGATCTGGAATGCACTGCCCGATAGTGGGGTGGAGGCAGACTCATCGTGGCTTTCAAAAGGGAGTTGGGTAAGTACCTGAATGAAAATAATTGCAGGGTCACGGGGAAAGGGCGGGGGAGTGGGACTGGCTGCAGTGCTCTTGCAGAGAGACAGCACGGGCTCGACGGGCCAAATGGCCTCCTTCTATGATTCTATGATTCAATGTCCTTTGCCTTCCTAATTGCTTGCTGTACCTGCATGCTAACTTTCTGTGTTTCCTGTATGAGGACACCTAAATCTCTCTGAACACCAACTTATGTAGTTTCTGTAGTGATGAAGTTTCTCAGCATTTAAAAAATATTCGGTTTTTCTATTCTTCCTACCAAAGTGAATAACCTCACATTTTCCTACAACATACTCCATCTGCCACCTTATTGCCCACTCACTTAACTGGTCTATATCCCTTTGCAGGCTAGGGACAGGGTCACTGGCAAGGCTTGGAAGTTAAGCAGACCCAGGCCTGGTTAGTACCTGGAGGGGTGACCATCAGGGAAGACCAGGTGCAGAAGGTCACGGAAGGAGCCCCGGGAGGGGCGGCTGGTGAGCAGGCCCGGGCGTTGGGCTGAAGATTGTCGGACAGGAGGAATGGTGGAAATGGAATGGCGGCGCGCACAGACGCAGCGGCTTTGCTTCTCCCAGGACGGTGCTATTTACGTTTAATGTTATTTGTACTGGACTCATGGGAGCTTGCAAGATCACATTTTGTTGTACTTGTGCATTGTACAATGACAATAAAGTTGAATTATTATTTATGTTCTCCTCACAGCTTACTGTCCCACCTAGCTTTGTATCATCAGCAAACTTGGATACGTTGCACTCAGTCCCTTCATCTAAGTCATTAATAAAGATTGCAAATAGCTGAGGCCCAAGCACTGAGCCTTGCAGCACCCCACTAGTTACAGCCTGCCAACCTGAAAATGACCCATTTATCCCTACTCTCTGTTTTCTTTGCCTTAATCTCTATCTATGCTAATATATTACCCCTAACCCTCAACAATTTTAGTGCCAACTGTTGTGACCTTTTTTGCACTAAATGAGAATGGAAACTTGTGAAATTGAGCCAAAATGTAGAGTTAACATGCTTTCAACCACTAAGAATTCTGGGTGTCACTTTGCTTTTTAAATTTTGACTGATTATTCCTCTTGGTTCATTTTCACGTGTCTCAGTTTCAAGCCCCGTGTGTTAGAATTTACAGCACAGAAACAGGCCCTTCAGCCTAACAGGTCGGTGCTGGTGTTTCTGCTCCACTCGAGCCTCCTCCCACCCTCTTCATCTCACCCCATCAACATATCCTTCTATCCCTTTCTCCTCATGTGCTCATCCAGTCTCCCCTAAAATGTATTTATACTACTCGCCTCACCCACTCCCTGTGGGAGCGAGTTCCACATTCTCACCACTCTCTGGGTAAAGAAGTTTCTCCTGAATTCCCTATTGGATTTATTAGTGACTATCTTATATTTATGCCCCCTTGTTCTGGTCTCCCACACAAGTGGAAATGTCTTCTCTACATCTACCCTATGGAACCCCTTCATAATCTATCAGTTCACCCCTTAGACTTCTCTTTTCTATGAGGAGAGTCCCAGCCTCTTCAGTCTTTCCTGATAGTTGTATAACCTCTCAGTTCTGGTATCATCCTTGTAAATCTTGATTGCACTTTTTCCAGTGTTTATAGGTGTGCTTTTACACAGCTGTTGTGTTGCTAATGTACACGGAAAGGTAAGCTGTGTTGGAGTTGGAGTCAGGAGACGGCTGTGTGGTGTTCACTTGTACTCAGATTACATCAGGACCAACCAGCCATTACTGTTTACTTTGAAAGACAATGAGGCTTTGGAGAGTGTGGACTCAGCTGCTGCTGTCAGCAGTCAGTGAAATGTGCCTGCTTCCTTTGTTGACTCTGGGCCGGAGTCTCACACAGCCCTGCATGCAACCAAGTCCCACTCACTGAACAACATCCAGTCGTTTCTGATTTAATGTCAGACTATTCAGTGCAGGATTGGTTTGGGTCATTTCTTGGGTGCATGTTTCAACTCTCTGTGGTGGGAGTCTCACCCAGTGGGAATACCAATCAGAGATCTGGACACCGAGGGCAGTGACCTCCCAATCTGGGGTGCACCCGATTTTCTGAGAATTTAAGTGAATAAGCAGAAATTCGGGACACAGTGACCTGCTGCCAAGCTTTGCACACAACTTGCAGAGGTTCCCTGCATTAAAAGTCTCAGGGAGAATCGCTAGCACATCAGCAGCTGCAAAGCATTAACAGGTGGAAAATAGTCAGACTGACACCTTAAATTAGTGAGTCACAGTGAGTGCGTACACTGTTAATGAGTATGCAGTTAGTGTGTCACTGGTTGTGTGACAGGTTCAGTGACAGGTTGTGTCACAGATTGTGTGACAAGTTTGTCACAGATTGTGTAAAAGGTTGTGTGACAGGTTGTGTCACAGCTTGTGTAACAAGTTGTGTCACAGGTTGAGTGGCAGATTGTGTAACAGATTGTGTAACAGGTTGTGTGACAGGTTGCGTGATAGTTTGTGTCACAAGTTGTGTGAGAGGTTCTGTGGCAGGTTGTGTGACAGATTGTGTCACAGCTTGTGTAACAAGTTGTGTCACAGGTTGAGTGGCAGGTTGTGTAACAGGTTGTGTGACAGGTTGTGTGACAGGTTGTGTCACAGGTTGTGTCACAGATTGTGTAATAGGTTGTGTCACAGCTTGTGTAACAAGTTGTGTCACAGGTTGAGTGGCAGATTGTGTAACAGATTGTGTGACAGGTTGTGTGACAGGTTGTGTGACAGTTTGTGTCACAGGTTGTGTGAGAGGTTCTGTGGCAGGTTGTGTGACAGATTGTGTCAGAGGTTGTGTGACAAGTTGTGTCACAGGTTGAGTGGCAGGTTGTGTAACAGGTTGTGCCACAGGTTGTGTGACAAATTCTGTCACACATTGAGTGGCAAGTTGTGTAACAATTTGTGTCACAGATTGTGCCACACATTGTGCCAGAGGTTGTGTCACAGGTTGTGTCACAGGTTGTGTCACCAGTTTTGTGATAAGGGTGTGACTGGCTGAGTGACAGGTTGTGACACAAATTGAGTAACAGTTTATGTCACAGTTTGTGTCACAGGTAGTGTCACAGGTTATGTGACAGGTTGTGTGACAGGTTTTGTCACAGGCTGAGTGACAGGTTGTGTGACAAATTGTGGCACACGTTCAGTGGCAGGTTGTGTCACAAGTTGTGTCACATGTTGAGTGGCAGGTTGTGTAACAGTTTGCGTGACAGGTTGTGTCGCAGGTTGTGTCACAGGTTCTGTGACAGGTTATGTGACCGGTTGTGTGACATGTTTTGTCATAGGTTGAGTGACAGGTTGAGTGGCAGGTTGTGTCACAAGTTTTATCACAGGTTGTGTCCCAGGTTGTGTGACAAATTGTGTCACAAGTTGAGTGACTGGTTGAGTGACAGATTGTGTGACAAGTTGTGTGAGAGGTTGTGTCACAGGTTGAGTCCCAGGTTGTGTGACAAATTGTGTCACAGATCGAGTGACAGGTTGAGTGACAGGTTGTGTGACAGTTTGTGTCACAGGTTGTGTCACAGGTTGTGTCACAGGTTGAGAGGCAGGTTGTGTGACAGGTTGTGTCACTGGGTGTGTGACAAGTTGTGTCACAGGTTGTGTCCCAGGTTGTGTGACAAATTGTGTCACAGGTTAAGTGACAGGTTGAGTGACAGGTTGTGTGAGAGGCTGTGTCACAGGCTGTGTGACTGGCTGTATCACAGGCTGTGTCACACTTTGTGTGTCAGGTTGTGTGACACAGTTTGTGTCACAGTTTGAGTGACAGGTTGAGTGACAAGTTGTGTCACAGGTTGTGTCACATGTGTGGCAGATTGTGCCACAGGTTGCATCACAGGTTGTGTGAATCATTGTGTCACAGGTTGTGTGTCAGGTTGTGTGTCAAGCGGTGTGACAGTTTGTGTCACAGGTTGTATGACAAGTTGTGTCACATGTTCTGTCACACGTTATGTGTCAGATTGTGTCACGGGTTGCATCACAGGTTGTGAGATAGGTACTGTCTCAGGTTGTGTGACAGGTGGAGTGGCAGGTTGTTATTATGTCCGTGTATGATTGAGACACGGACAGCAGGAGTTGAACAAAACAAGTCTTTACTGATTGAAGTCAATCAGGAAACTGAAACTACAGAGGCTTACTAGCACCTTTTATACAGGGGTGGTCACTGCCGGTACTGCAGTCTGAGACTAGTTATTCTCTTAAAGGTACATACACAACAATTCCTCCCCTTTTAGATAAACAGTACATAACATTCATTTAACAACTAAATGATAACTAATTACAATCACAATTACGGTTGCTAGATACATTGCTTAAGTTTAAGCAATTATAAGTTCAGTCTTTGAGGAGGCTTCCTGATTCTGTCTGGATAACGCCTCTTTGGGGTATCAGGTTCTTCTGGCAAGGCTGAGTCGGGATCAATGTCGTTGTTTGGTTCATCTGCTTCCAATATCACCGATTCTGCGGTAGCTGCAATTGGTACATCAATTTCATTGTCAGGTGTATCAGATCGTGGTGTGGAGTTGACGTTTTCTAGTGACTCTAGAATCTGGTCAGCATGGCGTCTTACAATGCTCTCTCCAATGTCCACGGTATACATGAAAGGTCCTTGCCGTGTACAAATCGTTCCTGGCTGCCATTTCTCAGTGCGGTAGTCCCGGGCCAAAACTGGTTGACCTATCTTAAAACTCCTGGTCGGCCTTTCATTCATATTCTGAAACTGCCTGTTCTCCACATCTCTTCGGACGTTTGGCTTAACCAAATCCAAGCGGCATCGTAGCCTTCGATTGAAGAACATCATGGCTGGAGTTTGGTTGGTAACCGCATGTGTCGCATTCCGGTAGGCAAACAAGAAGTTGTCCACCTTGTGTTGTAGGGGTATATCTTCATTACACGTTGCCTTGATAGCCTTCTTGAATGTTTGAACAAACTTCTCGGCCAATCCATTAGTGGCTGGATGATATGGGGCAGATGTGTAATGCTTAACACCGTTGTTCTTTAAGAACCTCCAGAACTCTTCAGACACAAACTGTGGTCCATTGTCAGAGCAAATCTGTTCAGGCAGCCCATTCCTGGCGAATATGGTTCGTAAAACTGTGATAGTTTTTTCCGTGGTGGTTGAGGACATTTTTATTACCTCTGGCCACTTTGAATGTGCATCCACCGCAATTAAAAACATCGAGTCCATGAAGGGACCAGCAAAATCAATGTGCACCCTTTGCCATGGAGATGAGGGCCACTCCCATGGATGTAGAGGAGCTTGTGGTGGGGCGTTTTGGACCTTCTGGCATCCTGCACAGCTCTTGGTCATCTCTTCGATTTCTCTATCGATTCCCGGCCACCACACAAACGCTCTGGCTAAGTTTTTCATTTTTACCCCACCCAGATGACCCTCATGAAGCTCATTGAGCACTCTATCCATCAACTTAGGTGGAATTACTACTCTGGATCCACACATCAATGTTCCTCTGCACACTGACAGCTATTCTCTTCTCGGCGAGAATGCTGGCAGCAGTGGTTCGCCATGTGCTGGCCATCCCTTCACCGTTAAATCATAGACCCGTGATAGTGTCGGGTCATTCCGTGTTTCCTTTTCTATGTTTGCATTCGTCACAGGGAGTCATTCGACTATGGTCGAGTGGAATAACTCCATTGGATCCACTGCAAGGTCTTCTTCTTCCACTGTCGGCAACGGTAGGCATGACAATCCATCAGCATTCCCATGCTGTTTAGTTCCTTTGTACTCGATGTCATATTGGTGTGCCCCTAGGAAAAGGGACCACCTCTGCAGCCGTTGCGCTGTCATTATCGGTACGCCCTTCTGAGTGTTGAAAATGGAGACAAGAGGTTGATGATCGGTTAGTAGAGTAAATTTTTGACCGTGCAGGTAGTGATTGAACTTCTTCATCCCCCACACTAGGCTGAGGGCCTCTCTGTCAATCTGGGCGCAGTTACGCTCGGCAGAAGTTAACGAGCGTGACGCAAAAGCTATCGGCCTCTCTAAACCATCAAGGAATTTATGTGACAGTACCGCCCCAATGCCGTAGGGAGGGAGACGCATCACACGCCAGTCTGATCGGCAGTGCTGGGTTGTAGTGAGCCAATACTTCTCTTGAAGTGATTAAGTCCTTACTCTTCTGAAAGGCCCGCTTACAGTCATTGCTCCATTTCCATGCTACTCCCGTTCGTAGCAGGGCGTTCAGTGGGTGCAGAATTGTCGACAAATTCGGCAAAAACTTACGGTAGTAATTCACCAATCAGAGGAATGACCTCAGTTGCGACACATTTTCAGGCGCTGGGGCCTTAACAACCGCTTCAATTTTGTCAGGGGACTTATGTAACTCTTCTTCATCAATCACGTGGCCACAATACAATATCTGTTTCTTAAAAAACTCGCACTTGGGGCGGTTGGCTCGTAGCCCATGTTCCCGTAGTCTAGTGAGCACCTGTTCTAGGTTGTTAAGGTGTTCACTGTCATCTTCACCTGTCACAAGGATGTCGTCCAAGTAACACTGAGTCCCCGGAATCCCTTGCAGGACTTGTTCCATCACTCTTTGCCATATCGCCGGAGCTGATGCTACTCCGAATACCAATCGATGATACTGGTAAAGACCTTTGTGAGTGTTGATCGTGAGATACTTCCTAGAGGATTCTTCTACCTCCATCTGCAAATATGCTTGTGCTAGGTCAATTTTTGTAAAACGCTTCCCTCCAGACAGTGAGGTGAAGATGTCTTCTATCCTTGGCAGAGGATATTGTACTGTGTGAAGGACTGGGTTCACCGTCACCTTGAAATCCCCTCAGATGCGAACCTTCCTTGGCTCCTCAGACTTATTGCTTAACGTTTTCTTCATGACAGGAACGATGGGTGTCGCCCACTCGCTCCAGTCGACCTTAGACAACACACCTGCCTTCTCCAGATTCTCCAGCTCTGCCTCGATGGCTGGGCGAATTGCATATGGTACCGGTCTTGCTTTGAAAAACTTGGGAATTGCATTCTCTTCTATTTTTATCGAGGCGGTTACGCCTTTAAGAGTGCCCAGTTGTTGTTGAAATACCTCTTTGGCGTTAGCTAAGATTGTTGACAATCGCCCAGGAGTGACGTCTTCATCTTTTTTACCTTCCACCGTCATTGCATGAATGGAGTGCCAATCTAAGCTTATCTTCCTGATCCATTCACGTCCCAATAACAGTGGTCCACCACTTTGCAGTATGTAGAGATACAATTTCTGTATTTTCTTGCCGTTGTATTCGACAGGCACCCTTATTTTTCCTCTGGGGTATACTTTTTGCCCCGTATACGTCGTCAAGACGATGGATGTCTCTCTCAAGGGTATGTGTGAGAATAGCCACTCGTAGTCTCATCGATTCATGATGGTTAGCGCTGATCCTGTATCCAATTCCATTTTAACTTGGGACCCTGCTATCGTGAGGGTGACCCAAATGGTTCGGTGATCCTCTTTTGCGATTACATTGTGAAGTTTGAGACAGCTTAGTCTCCTGTTCCCGGATTCACTATCGCTCATCTGGTCTTCGGAACTACTGTCCGTCATCTTTTGTACTTTCTTGTACGGTTCCTTAGTAGCCTTCTTGTTGTCGCTGGTCTTCTTCCCAGACCTGCAAACTGATGCAATGTGTCCCATCTTTCCGCATTGCCTGCATAATTTGTCCTTGGACCAGCAGTCCTTCTGGTCATGGTTAGTTCTGCCGCAGCGATAATATTTTGCAAATCCCCGTGTCATTTCGTGGGTGCCGTATTCCTGTGGCTTTTGTTGAATTTCCGCAGCTCCCCTGGCTGCTGCTTCGTACGATACTGCCACGCTGAAAGCCTTATCTAGCGTCAGCTCTTTCTCTGAGGGTAACTTCTTCTGTGTTCCTTCACTCAGGAGTCCACAGACAAATTTGTCCCGTAGGGTATCTGCCAGTCCTGCTCCGAACTGGCAGTGCTTTGATAGCTTGCGTAGTTCCGTAAGGTACTCAGCATTGCTCTCATCTTTATGCTGAGTTCTCCTGTGGAATTTAAATCTTTCTGCTATCAACAGCAGTGCAGGGTTTAGGTGTTCCTGTAGGATAGCAACAATTTCGTTAAAACTCTTCGCCTTCGGTTTGGCTGGAGTAATCAGGTCCCGCAATAGGCCGTACGTTCTAGCACCCATTAAGTTTAGCAATACCGATGCCTTTTTCTCATCGGCTATTTCGTTTGCCTCGCAATATACCTTGACTCTTTCCACATACGTGGTCCAGTCCTCTATTGTATTATCAAAGGCAGTGATACAGCCAGTCTTCGGCATCTTGAAAATCTAAAATGGCACCTCCCGCGCTTTGCCTTCTTCCCCGATTTAACAAAATGTCACCTCCCGCGCTTTGCCTTCTTCCCCGCTGATTAAGATGTCACCTCCCATGCTTTGCCTTCTTCCCCACTGTTGCTAGCGCTGCTTTCCACGGTTTCCGTTGCAACCTGCAGCTCCTCGCGGTTTCCTGCGTGTTTAATATTTCTTTTTTTTATTATTTTCCCATCGTGGAACAACCCTGTGGGACTCTTGCCTCCCTCTTCTCGGGTCTATACGCAGCCCGGCTTCGTAGCACCGGCCGTGCCCTGTGTGCTCCACCCTCTCTCTCTCCTCTTCCCGACAACGCTGCTCGGCCCCGTTGCAAGCCACCCGCTCGAGTTCTAGACCGCCGCAGCCCAGGAAGGATCAGTGTACTACCTGCCACCAGCCCAATTAGCTGAAGCACCATCGACAGGAACCTGGCCCCGCTTTCGACAGCTTCTCCAGCAATCTTCAACTCCGCTAACACAGGGGTGGATGCCCACGGTCGACGCCCGTTTCTACTGCTTCTTTCTTCCTTCTGGCCTCAACCTCTGCTCACTTCGCTGCAGGAATGGATCCCAGGAGGTGGTGCAGACTGTAGGTAAGTTCGTATCTGCTCGTCGCCAGTATTATGTCCGTGTATGATTGAGACACGGACAGCAGGAGTTGAACAAAACAAGTCTTTACTGATTGAAGTCAATCGGGAAACTGAAACTACAGAGGCTTACTAGCGCCTTTTATACAGGGGTGGTCACTGCCGGTACTGCAGACTGAGACCAGTTATTCTCTTAAAGGTACATACACAACAGTTGTGTCACAGGTGATGTGTCAAATTGTGTGTCAGGTAGTGTCACAGGATGGTTATCAGCTTATGTGACATGTTGTGTGACAGGTTTTGTGACAAGTTGTGTAACAGGTTGTGTGACAGTCTGTGTCACAGGTTGAGTGACAGATTATGTGACAGATTGTGTCACAGGTTGAGTGACAGATTTTGTAAAAGGTTGTGTCACAGGTTGTGTCACAGGTTATGTGATAGGTTTTGGCAGAGGATCTGTGACTGGTTGAGTGACAGATTGTGTCACAGCTTCTGTCACAGGTTTTGTAACATGTTCTGTCACAGGTTGTGTGACTGTTTGAGTGACAGGGTGTGTCACAGGTTGTGTCACTGTTTGTGTGACAGGTTGAGTGACAGGGTGTGTGACAGGTTGTGTAACAGTTTGTGTGACAGGTTGTGTGACAGGTTGTGTCACTGTTTGTGTGACAGGTTGAGTGACAGGGTGTGTGACAGGTTGTGTAACAGTTTGTGTGACAGGCTGTGTGACAGGTTGTGTCACAAGTTAAGTGACAGGTTGTTTCACAGGCTGTGTCACAGGTAGTGTGATAGGTTGAGTGACAGGTTGTGTCACAGGCTCTGTCACAGGTTGAGTGTCAGGTTGTGTGTCAGGTCGTGTGACAGGTTGTGTCACAGGTTGTGTCACAGTTTGGAGACAGATTTTGTTGCATGTGTGACAAGTTGTGTGACAAGTTGTGTAACAGTTTTATGATAGGTTGTGTCATGGGTTGTGTGGCAAGTTGTGTCATAGCTGGTGTCACAGGTTGTGTGACAGATTGTGTCTTAGGTTGTGTCACAGAATGTGTCACAGGTTGTGTCACAGGTTGAGTGACAGGTTGTGCCATGGGTTCTGTGTTAGGTTGAGTGTCAGGTTTATTGACAAGTTGTGTGACAGTTTGTGTGACAAGTTGTGTCATAGGTTGTGTCATACGTTGTGTCAGAGGTTGTGTCACAGTTTGTGTGATAGGTTGTGTCACAGGTTATGAGACATGTTTTGTCACAGGTTGTGCCACACATTGTGTCAGATGTTGTGTCACAGTTTGTGTGATACGTTGTGTCACAGGTTGTGAGACAGATTATGTCATAGGTTGTGTCACAGGTTGTGTGATAAGGGTGAGAGAGATTGAGTGACAGTTTTGTCACAGGTTGTGACACAGGTTGAGTGACAGGTTGTGTCATTCGTTCTGTGTTAGGTTGAGTGTCAGGTTTTTTGACAAGTTGTGTGACAGTTTGTGTGACAAGTTGTGTCACAGGTTGTGTCATACGTTGTGTCAGAGGTTGTGTCACAGTTTGTGTGATAGGTTGTGTCACAGGTTGTGAGACAGGTTGTGTCATAGGTTGTGTCACAGGTTGTGTGATAAGGGTGAGAGAGATTGAGTGACAGTTTTGTCACAGGTTGTGTCACAGGTTGAGAGATAGTTTGTGTGACAGGTTTTGTCACAGTTTATGTGACTGGTTGAGTGACAGATTGTGACACAGGTTATTTGATATGTTGAGTCACATGTTGTGTGACAGGTTGTGTAACAGGTTGTGTCACAGGTTGAGTGACAGGTTGAGTAACAGGTTGAGTAACAGGTTGTGTCACAAGTTGTGTCACAGGTTGAGTAACAGGCTGAGTCACAGGTTGAGCGACAGATTGTGTCACAGGTTATGTGATAGGTTGAGTCACATGTTGTGTGACAGGTTGTGTGACAGGCTGGGTGACAGATTGTGTAACTGGTTGTGTGACAGGTTCTGTCAAAGGTTCTGTCACAGGTTTTGTCACAGGTTGTGTGACAGGTTTCATGATAGGTTGCATCACAGGTTGTGTCACAGGTTGTGTCACAGGTTAAGTGACAGCTAGTGTGATAGGTTATGTCACAGGTTTTGTGAAAGGTTGGGCAGGATTTTCATTGGGCCATGGAGACGTGATTGGAGGCGTGTGGGAGGTTAAAATCCAAAATTGGGGGGCAGGAACCCATCCTGCACCCAAGCCACCTCCATGCCAGTTTCAAAGGAGGCGGGTACCCGACCCGCACTCGGACCCGCCTCCCTGAGGCGGGAAGGGGATTAGTGCCAATTAACTGCCTGTTAACAGGTAGTTAACAGGCAGTTTTTAGCCTAATTGCTATTTTTAATGTTGAAGTGTGGGATTCCTGACGGCTCCAAACCACGCCAAGTTAGAGGAGGCGGATCGTTGGAATGAAGAGCTTGGAGGGGTTGAGATGTCCAGTGTTCAGGTGAGTGATGGGCGCATGAGTGCAAAGGTAAGTGTGTTTGGTGTGTGTAAATTGTTTAAAGAAGTTTTACATACATTTACTTACCTTTACAGCCTTCCTTCCTTCAGTAACAAGAAAGGATTAATTAGCAATCTTGTTGTACGAGGCCCCTTGGGTCGGAGCGATCATAATATGATCGAATTCTTCATTCAGATGGAGAATGAAGTATTTGACTCAGAGACTAGGGTCCTGAATTTAAATAAAGGAAACTACAATGGTCTGAGGAGCGAGTTGGGTAGGATTAATTGGGGAATGGCACTCAAAGGGTTGACGGTGGATAGGCAATGGCAAACATTCAAAGGCCGAATGGATGAGCTACAGAATTTGTTCATCCCAGTTTGGCATAAAAATAAAACAAAAAAGGTGACTCAACCATGGCTAACAAGGGAAATTAGGGATAGCATAAGATCAAAGGAGAGGACATATAAATTGGCTAGAAAAAGCAATAATCCTGAGGATTGGGAGCAGTTTAGGAGTCAACAAAGGAGGACAAAGGGATTAATTAAGAAAGGGAAAATAGAATATGAGAGTAAGCTATCAGGGAACATAAAAACTGACTGTAAAAGCTTTTATAGATATGTGAAGAGAAAAAGATTGGTGAAGTCAAGTGGAGGTCCCTTACAGTCAGAATCAGGGGGATTTATAATGGGAAACATGGAAATGGCAGACAAACCAAATACATATTTTGGTTCTGTCTTCACAAAGGAGGACACAAATAACCTCCCAGAGATGCCGGGGAACATAGGGTCTAATGAGAGGGAGGAACTGAAAGAAATCAGTATCTGTAGGGAGATGGTGTTAAGAAAATTGATGGGACTGAAGGCCGATAAATCCCCAGGGCCTGATGGTCTACATCCCAGGGTACTTAAGGAAGTGGCCCTAGAGATAGTAGATGCATTGCTGGTCATCTTCCAGAACTCGATAGGCTCTGGAACAGTGCCCATGGATTGGAGGGTAGCTAATGTTACCCTACTATTCAAAAAAGGTGGCAGAGAAAAAGCGGGGAATTATAGACAGGTAAGCCTGATATCGGTAGTGGGGAAAATGCTAGAGTCTATTATAAAAGATGTAATAGCAGAGCACTTGGAAAGCAGTGACAGGATCGAACAAAGTCAACATGGATTTACAAAAGGTAAATCATGCTTGACTAATCTACTGGAATTTTTTGAGGATGTAACTGGTAAAATAGATAAGGGAGAACCAGTGGATGTGGTGTATTTGGACTTTCAGAAGGCCTTCGATAAGGTCCCACATAAGAGATTAGCATGCAAAATTAAGGCACATGGGATTGGGGGCAAGGTATTGACTTGGATAGAGAACTGGTTGGCGGACAGAAAGCAAAGAGTTGGAATAAACGGGTCGTTTTCCGAGTGGCAGGCAGTGACTAGTGGGGTACCGCAAGGAAAGGTCCTAGGACCCCAGCTGTTCACAATATATGTTAATGATCTGGACGAGGGAATTGGATGTAATATCTCCAAATTTGCAGACGACACAAAGCTGGGTGGGAGGGTAAGCTGTGAGGAGGATGTCGTGAAACTCCAGTACGATTTGGACAGGTTGGGTGATTGGGCAGAAACATGGCAAATGCACTATAATGTGGATAAATGTGAGGTTATCCACTTTGTTGGCAAAAACAGGAAGGCAGATTATTATTTGAATGGCAATAGATTGGGAGAAGGGGAAGTGCAAAGAGACCTGGGTGCTATTGTGCACCAGTCGCTGAAGGTGAGCATGCAGGTGCAGCAGGCGGTTAAGAAGGCAAATGGTATGTTGGCCTTCGTAGCAAGAGCGTTCGAGTACAAGAACAAGGATGTCTTGCTGCAGTTGTACAGGGCCTTGGTGAGACCACACCTTGAGTATTGTGTGCAGTTTTGGTCACCTTACCTGAGGAAGGATGTTCTTGCCATGGAGGGAGTGAAGCGAAGATTCACCAGGCTGATACCTGGGATGGCAGGAATGACGTATGAGGAGAGATTGGGTCGATTGGGCTTATACTCACTGGAGTTTAGAAGATTGAGAGGGGATCCCATCGAAACCTATAAAATTCTGTCAGCTCTGGACAGACTAGATGCAGAAAGGATGTTTCTGATGGCCGAGGAGTCCAGAACCAGGGGTCATAGTCTAAGGATAAGGGGTAAGCCATTTAGGACAGAAATGAGGAGGAATTTCTTCACCCAGAGAGTGGTGAACCTGTGGAATTCTCTGCCACAGAGGGCAGTGGAGGCCAGTTCATTAAATATATTCAAGAAAGAGTTGGATATGTTTCTTGAGGCTAAAGGGATCAAGGGATGTGGGGAGAAGGCAGGGACAGGGTACTGAATTTGGATGATCAGCCATGATCTCATTGAATGGCGGAGCAGGCTCGAAGGGCCAAATGGCCTACTCCTGCTCCTACCTTCTATGTTTCTATGTTTCTAGGTCTCGGGAGTCCCTCATCTCACCGGCACAGAAAGCAGAATGGCTGCGAGCTGTCAAAAGTTGCAGCATTCAGTTTTCTGTTCCGGGGAGATCTCTAAATCAACCTGAGAGGAAGGAATTAACCTGGAGCACAGATTGTCAGTGTTTGACAGCTTCAAACAGCTGTGAAATGCTGATATTTCATCTGTCAAAAGGTCTTGACAGATGAAATATCAATCTGTGACCTCACCTGTTGCCGGGTGGCCCTTAATTTGCCTGTTGAGCACACTGGGCGGGCTCAACAAGGTCAATCAAGTCAAAATCGTGTGTGTTGGCTAGAACTCAATGGAGGCGGGACTACAACCCTGAAAGTTGTAGTCCCGCCTCCTACCCGACGCCTCAATGAAAATCCAGCCCGTTGTGTCAAACATTGAGTGACAGGTTGTTTCACATGTTGGGTCACAGGTAGTGTGACAGGCTTAGTCACAGGATATGTGACAGTTTGAGTGACAGGTTGTGTAACAGCTTCTGTGACAGGTTGTGTCACAGGTTGAGTGACAGGTTCTTTCACAGGCTGTGTCACAGGTAGTGTGATAGGTTGAGTGACAGGTTGTGTCATGAGTTGTGTGGCAAGTTGTGCCACAGCTGGTGTCACAGGTTGTGTGACAGATTGTGTCTTAGGTTGTGTCACAGAATGTGTCACAGGTTGTGTCACAGTTTGAGTGACAGGTTGTCTGACAGGTTGTGTAACTGGTTGTGTGACAGGTTCTGTCAAAGCTTCTGTCACAGGTTGTGTAACTGGTTGTGTGACAGGTTTTGTGACAGGTTGTGTGACAGGTTCTGTCACAGATTGTGTGATGGTTGTGTGACAGGTCATGGAACTGGTTGAGTGACAGGATGTGTCACAGTTTGAGTGACAGGTTGTCTGACAGGTTGTGTAACTGATTGTGTGACAGGCTCTGTCAAAGCTTCTGTCACAGGTTTTGTGACAGGTTGTGTGGCAGGTTTTGTGACATGTTGTGTCACAGGTTGTGTCACAGGTTGTGTCACAAGTTGAGTGACAGGTTGCTTCACAGTTTGTGTCACAGGCAGTGTGACAGGCTTAGTCACAGGATGTGTGACAGTTTCATTGACAGGTTGATTGACAGGTTGAGTGACAGCTTGTGTCACAGGTTGTGTCACAAGTTGTGTCATAAGTTGTGTCATAAATTGTGTCACAGGTTGTGTCACAGGTTGTGTCACAGGTTCTGTGACAGGTTTTGTCAGAGGAGTTGTGAGTGGTTGGGTGACAGATGTGTCACTGGTTGTGTCACATGTTGTGTGACAGGTTCTGTCACAGGTTCTGTCACAGGTTGAGTGACATGTTGTGTGACAAGTTGTGTCATGGGTTGAGTGACAGGCTGTGTCACAGATTGTGTGATAGCTTGTGTCACATGTTGTGTCACAGGTTGTGTCACAGGTTGAGTGACAGGTTGTGTCATGCGTTCTGTGTCAGATTGTGTGTCAAATTTTGTGACAGGTTGTGTGACAGTTTGTTTGACAAGTTGTGTCACAGGCTGTGTCACACGTTGTATCAGATGTTGTGTCACAGTTTGTGTGACACATTGTGTCACAGGTTATGAGACAGGTTGAGTAACAGGTTTTGTCACAGAATTTGTGACTGGTTGAGTGACAGGCTGAGTGACAGGTTTTATAACTGGTTGTGTGACAAGGTTCTGTCAAAGGTTCTGTCACAGGTTGTGTCACAAGTTGAGTGAATGAGGTTGTTTCACAGGTTGTGTCACAGGTAGTGTGACAGGCTTAGTCACAGGATATCTGACAGTGTGAGTGACAGGTTGTGTGACAGGTTGTGTGACAGGTTGTTTGATAGGTTGTGTGACAGGTTGTGTGACAGATTGTGTGACAGGTTGTGTCACAGTTTGTGTGATAGGTTGAGTGACATGTTGTGTTACAGGTTCTGTCACAGGTTGAGTGTCAGGTTGTGTGTCAGGTCGTGTGTCAGGTTGTGTGACAGGTTGTGTCACAGGTTGTGTCACGGGTTGGCTGACAGATTGTGTCACAGGTTGTGCCACAGGTTCTGTGACAATTTGTGTGACAGGTTTTGTGACAGGGTCTGTGATACTTGTGTCACAGGTTGTATGATACATTGTGTCACAGGTTGAGTGGCAAGTTGTGTGACAAGTTGTGTCACAGGTTGAGTGACAGGCTGTGTCACAGATTGTGTGATAGCTTGTGTCACAGGTTGTGTCGCATGTTGTGTGACAGGTTCTGTCACATGTTGTGTGATAAGTTGTGTGACTGGTTGTGTAACTGGTTGAGTGACAGGTTGTGCCACAGTTTGAGTGAAAGGTTGTGTGACAGGTTGTGTAACTGGTTGTGTGACAAGTTCTGTCAAAGCTTCTGTCACAGGTTTTGTCACAGGTTGTGTGACAGGTTTTGTGGCAGGTTGTGTCACAGGTTGTGAGACAGGTTGTGTCACTGGTTGTGTCACAAGTTGTGTCACAGGTTGTGTCACAGGTTGTATCAGAGGTTCTGTGACAGGTTTTGTCAGAGGAGTTGTGACTGGTTGAGTGACAGATTGTGTCACAGGTTGTGTCACATGTTGTGTGACAGGTTGTGTCACATATTCTGCCACATGTGTTGTGACAGGCTTAGTCACAGGATATGTGACAGTTTGAGTGACCGGTTGTGTTACAAGTCATGTCACAGTTTGAGTCCCATGTTGTGTCACAGATTGTGTGTCAGGTTGTGTCACAGGTTGTGTGACTAGTTGCATCACAGGTTGTGACACACTTTGTGTGTCTGGTTGTGTGACAGGTTGAGTGACTGGATGTGTCACAAGTTGTGTCACAGTTTGTGTCAAAGTTGTGTGACAGTTTGAATGGCAGGTTAAGTGACAGCTTGTGTCACATTTCACATGATAAGTTGTGTGCATGTTGTGTCACAGTTTGAATGACTGGTTGAGTGACAAGTTGTGTCACACGTTGTGTCACACAGTGTGTGACAGATTTTGACATAGTTTGCATCACAGGTTGTGTGTCAGGTTGTGTGTCAGGCAGTGTGACAGTTTGTGTCACAGGTTGTATGACAAGTTATGGCACATGTTCTGTCACGCGTTATGTGTCAGATTGTGTCACGGGTTGCATCACAGGTTGTGAGACTGGTTGTGTCACAGGTTGTGTGATAGGTTGAGTGACACGTTGTGTCACAGGTATGTAACAGGTTTTGTCACATGTTGTGCCACAGCTTGTGTCACAGGTTGTGTCACAGGTTCTGTGACAGGTTTTGTCAGAGGATTTGTGACTGGTTGAGTGACAGATTGTGTCACAGGTTGTGTCACATGTTGTGTGACAGGTTCTGTCACAGGTTTTGTGACAGGCTTAGTCACAGGATATGTGACAGTTTGAGTGACAGGTTGTGTGACAGGCTGTTTCACAGGTTGTGTCACCAGTTGTGTGATAGGTTGAGTGACAGGTTGTATCACAGGTTCTGTCACAGGTTGATTGTCAGGTTGAGTGTCGGTTGTGTCTCAGGTTGTGTGACAGGTTGTGACACAGGTTGTGTCACAGGTTAGATGACAGTTTGAGTCACAGGTTGGGTGACAGGTTAAGTGACAGGTAACGTGATAGATTTTTGTCACAGGGTTTGTGACAGGTTGTGTCACAGGTTGAGTGGCAGTTTGTGTGACAGGTTGTGTGACAGAGTCTAAGATACTTGTGTCACAGGTTGTATGATACTTTGTGTTATAGGTTGAGTGGCAAGTAGTGTGACAAATTGTATCACAGGTTGAGTGACAGGCTGTGTCACAGATTGTGTGATAGCTTGTGTCACAGGTTGTGTGACAAGTTATGTGACAAGTTGTGTAACAGTTTTTATGATAGGTTGTGTCACAGGTTGTGTGGCAGGTTGTGTCACAGCTGGTGTCACAGTTTGTGTGACAGATTGTGTCTTAGGTTCTGTCACATATTGTGTGACAGGTGGAGTGACAGGCTGTGTCACAGGTTCTGTCCCAGTTTGTGTGACAGATTGAGTGACGGGTTGTGTCACAGGTTGAGTGACAGGTTGTGTCACAGGTTGTGTAACTGGTTGTGTGACAGGTTCTGTCAAAGTTTCTGGCACAAGTTTTGTCACAGATTGTGTGACCGGTTTTGTGACAGGTTGTGCCACAGATTGTATCACAGGTTGTGTGATAGCTTGTGTCACAGGTTGTGTCACAGGTTGTGTCAGAGGTTGTGTGAGAAGTTGTGTGACAGGTTGAGTGACAGATTGTGTGACAGGTTGTGAGACAGGTTGAGTGGCAGGTTGTGTGACAAGTTGTGTCACAGGCTGTGGCACACTTTGTGTGTCCGGTTGTGTGACAGGTGTAAAGTATGTGTCTATACTTAATCCAATAATGAAGAGACAGCTTGGAAGATTCAACGTAGGTCTTTACTTAATACCAACAGGCGGGAACTGAGGGGAGATCAGTACCCACAGTACTATTTATACCCCTATGGCCAGGAGTGGTACTATGGTATCACTACGCCCTACAAAGTAGTGCCGCCCTGGCCATAGGTTTAAAGTAACATACATATTACATACACAACATTCCTCCCCTTTTAATTAAAATGTACCCGTGCAATTAAGTCAACAGATGCACCATAACTAGGGCTAATAACATTTGGTAACACAATATACATAACATATTTACATCAGAGTTGTCTACCTATATATATATATAAAAAGAAACATGTTATAGATTCAGTCTCTGAGGAGGCCTCCTGTCTCGACTAGGATAACGTCTTTCTCTAGTCGGTCTCGGTGTAGGCGGCGGTACTTCCGTCACCACTTCATCGTGGAGATCACTGGAGTGCTGAACTCCTCGCAATCCTGAGACCTCTGTAACGAGGAGCTGGGCCGTGATTCCGCTGTAGCAATGTGCTGAGACGTTTGAGGTAGTGAATCAGTTGGGTTTCTGGACTCCACAAGTTGATCAGCATGTCGTCTGATTATGCCGTCCCCTGTATCCACTGTGTACATCAAAGGTCCCTGGTGGGCCTTTATCGTACCAGACCACCACTTTTCATTTCTATAATCAAGGGCCAACACTTGCTGCCCCACCTCGAAGCTCCGTGTCTGTCTGTCAGGAGCCCTACGAAATACTCGGTTTTCCACATCTCTCCGGATGTTTGGTCTGAGCAATTCAAGGCGAGACCTTAACCTTCTATTAAAGAACATGACGGCGGGGGCCTGGTTGGTCACCGTATGTGCAGCATTACGGTACGCGAATAGGAAATTGTCCACCTTGTGTTGTAGTGGCAACCTTTCCTCCCCCATCGCCTTGATGGCCTTTTTAAAAGTCTGTACAAAGCGCTCTGCCAGCCCATTTGTAGACGGATGATATGGTGCGGATGTATAATGTCGCACTCCATTCCTTTTTAGGAATGCTTGAAATTCTTCTGCCACAAATTGTGGCCCATTGTCCGAACAGACTTGCTCGGGCACCCCGTTTCGGGCAAAAATGGTCCTTAAGACTGCGACCGTCTTTTCGGCTGTCGTTGATGACACCTTTATGACCTCCAGCCATTTTGAGTGGATGTCCACTACAATAAGGAACATCGCATCCAGGAAGGGCCCAGCGAAGTCCACGTGGATCCTTTGCCACGGTGTTGAGGGCCACTCCCACGGATGTAGTGGGGCTTGGGGTGGTACGTTCTGTACCATCTGGCACCCTTGGCACGCTTTTGCTACTTCCTTGATGTCCCTGTCAATGCCGGGCCACCAGACGTAGGCTCTGGCGAGGCTTTTCATTTTGACACCCCCCAGATGACCTTCGTGTAAGTCCCGCAACACTTTATGTTGCAATTTTTGAGGGACCACCACCCTGGCTCCGCACATCAATGTGCCCCGGCAGACGGACAACTGGTCCTTCCTTGCCGAAAATGCCGGCAATGATGCGTCACCCTGCGCCGGCCAGCCTTTCACGGTCAATTCGTAAACCCTTGCCAGTGTCGGGTCGTTCTGTGTTTCCCGCTCGATACATTGGCTGGTGATGGGCAAGTGTTCCATAACAGCCGTATGATACATTTCCACGGGGTCCTGTACTATCTCTTCGATCTCAGCAGGCAATGGTAGCCGCTACAGGCCATCCGCATTGCCATGCTGTTTGGTACCCTTATATTCGATAAGGTACTGGTGTGTGCCTAAGAACAGTGACCATCTCTGTAGCCTTTGGGCCGTCATCAGGGGCACCCCTTTTGTTGGATTAAATATGGACACCAACGGTTGATGATCCGTCAGTAGTGTGAAACGTTGCCCATGTAGGTAGTGGTGGAATTTTTTTACACCCCACACCAGACTGAGGGCCTCCCTGTCGATTTGCGCATAGTTTCTTTCGGCTGTAGTTAACGACCTTGAGGCAAATGCTATTGGCCTCTCCGTCCCATTGGGAAATTTGTGTGACAACACTGCCCCTATAACATACGGGGAGGCGTCACATGCCAACCTCATTGGCATTTTTGGGTCAAAGTGTGCGAGCACTTCCTTTGATGTAATGAGTTGTTTACCCTTTTTAAAAGCAGCCTCACACGCTTCGTCCCAATTCCAGGAGACTCCCCTTTGCAGCAATGAATTTAGTGGATGTAAAATGGACGATAAGTTCGGGAGGAACTTATGGTAATAGTTTATAAGGCCTAAGAATGATCGTAACTGAGATACATTCTCAGGGGGCGGGGCCTTCACTACTGCCTCGATCTTTTCCGGGGACTTATGCAGGCCTTCCTTGTCTATAATGTGACCACAGTATGAGATACGTTCCTGGAAAAACTCACATTTCTGCTTGTTCGCCCTGAGTCCGTATTGTTGTAACCGCAGAAGTACTCGCTCCAGGTTAGCGAGGTGGTCGTTATCCGTTTGTCCTGTCACCAGGATGTCATCCAGGTAGCATTGCGTTCCTGGAATGCCCTGTAAGACCTGTTCCATGGTCCTCTGCCATATTGCCGGGGCGGACGCCACACCAAATACCAGGCGATTGTGCTGGTACAATCCCTTGTGTGTGTTAATCGTTAGGAGCTTTATCGAGTCCTGTTCCACCTCCATCTGTAAATAAGCTTGACAAAGGTCAATCTTTGTAAAGTGTCTACCCCCAGCTAACGATGCGAATATGTCCTCTATCCGCGGCGTGCAGGGCTGGGTTAATAGTTATCTTAAAATCCCCGCAAATGCAAACCTTCTTTGGTTTCCCCGGTGTGTTATTTGCAGATTTCTTTATAACTGGGATGATGGGCTTGGCCCACTCACTCCACTCAATCTTTGTAAGGACACCTGCACTCTCTAAGGCATCCAGTTCTGCTTCCACAGCTGGCCGAATGGCGTAAGGCACCGGTCTGGCCTTACAAAACTTGGGGTTTGCGTCTTGAGCAATAGTTATTTTTGCTCTAATGTCCTTTAAGGTCCCCAGCCCTTGTTGGAACACCTCTGGCATTTTTGCCAATATTTTCGACAGCCTGCTTGTAATGGTTGTATCATCCTTGGTGGTCTCTACTTTTAACTCGTGTATCGACTTCCAGTCGAAATGGATTTTTCTTATCCATTCCCTACCCAAAAGTGGTGGTCCACCGTTTGGTAGGACGTATAAATAAAGTCCTGGCACTTTTCTGCCATTGTATTTAACTGTTACTTGCATTTTTCCCTTCGGGTAAACTTTTTGTCCCGTATATGTTTTTAATTTAATTTCCGTATCCTTTAAGGGAATGCGTTTGAACAGCCTGTTATAATCTTGTTCATTAATTACTGATAGGGCTGAACCCGTGTCCAGCTCCATATTAACTTCGATGCCTGCTACCTTTATTTTAACCCACATTGTGCTGTGGTCCTCCGTTTTGTCTACACCATATAACTTGAGACATCCCAGACCTTTAGGCTCTGCTTTTGTGCCTTCCTGTGACTCGTCTGAGCTACTGTCAGACATCTTATGTATTTTTGTCCTTGCCTTGGTACTGCTCGGATTGCCCCCACTATTGGGTTTCGTACCCGACCGACAAACTTTTGCTATATGCCCCTTTTTCCCACACTGCCGGCATATTTCATCACGAAACCAACAATTACTTTGGTCATGGGTGGTTTTGCCACAATGGTAGCATTTACCTTTGTGAAATGTCACCTCATGGGTGTCATAGCAGGTTGTGTTTTGTCGCATTTGAGCAGCACCCTGTGCTGCTGCTTCATGGGCGAATGCTATTTCAATCGCCTGATCTAGGCTGAGCTGTTTCTTGGCTAGCAACCGTTTTCGTGTACTCTCATTTAACATGCCACAGACAAATCTGTCTCTGATCGCGTCCGCCAAAAAGGCTCCAAACTGGCAATGTTTGGTGTTTGGACAACCTTCTGAGCTCAGCCAAATAGGCTGCCTGCGACTCATCATTCCTTTGGTCGCGTCTGTAGAAGCGGTACCTTTCCGCTATAAATGGTGGCTTAGGGTTTAAATGTTCCCTTAACGTATCAACAATTTGGGCATACGTTTTGTCTGCTGGCTTTTCTGGAGTAAGAAGATTCCTCAGCAGACCGTATGTTTTTGCCCCCATAAAATTTAATAAGGTTGCTGCCTTTTCGTCATCTTTCACCTTGTTTACTATGCAATAAAGTTCATGCCTTTCGACATAGGCATCCCACTCTTCTGTGTCCTCAACAAATGCTGACAACCAACCTTCTTTAGACATTTTAAACTGCTGAAGAGCTTTTCCCACCTTTGTCCACTAGATGGCGTTTTTTAAAATTTTTAATTTTAAACTACTGAAGAGAAAAAACTTTCCCCCTTTGTCCACTAGATGGCGTTTTTCCCGCCTTTTCTCCTGCTGCTGCTAACGACCTCTCTCCAGCGTTGTTATTTTTGGCCCTTGCAGCTCCCGTTATTGCCACCACCGCTATTAACAACGACCTTCCCCTCTCGTGGCTTGCTAGTCCTCGTGGCTCCGTTTGTTCCCCAGATCGCCTGCCCGTTCTGGCCCTTGCAGCTCCCGTTCCCTGGGAAGGATTTCAGTTTACCTGGCCCTGGGTGGACTATTGCCCTGTGGCTGGAGCGCCTGTTCAGCCTCTTCTCTCAGCTGCTGCAGCTTCTGTTGGAACCCTCTCTCTCTCTCTCTGTTGCTGCTGCTCCTCCCAAACCTGGAGTGCTGGGCGGTTTCCTTTGGTCGACGCTGGACTCTGCAGGCTGGCTGGTAAGAAGCCTCTCTCCTTCTCTCTCCATACTGCTGCCGTTCCTTTGTTGCACCGTGTACTGGTGAGTTCGAACCTTACTCGTCGCCAGTGTAAAGTATGTGTCTATACCTAATCCAATAATGAAGAGACAGCTTGGAAGATTCAACGTAGGTCTTTACTTAATACCAACAGGCGGGAACTGAGGGGAGATCAGTACCCACAGTACTATTTATACCCCTATGGCCAGGAGTGGTACTATGGTATCACTACGCCCTACAAAGTAGTGCCGCCCTGGCCATAGGTTTAAAGTAACATACATATTACATACACAACAACAGGTTGTGTCACTGGTTGTTTGACAAGTTTTGTACCAGGTTGTGTGACAGGTTGTGTGACAGGCTGTGTCACTGTTTGTTTGACAAGTTTTGTAACAGGTTGTGTGACAGGTTGTGTCAATGGTTGTGTGACAAGTTGTGTCATAGGCTGCGTCACACTTTGTGTGTCAGGTTGTTTGACAGGTTGTGTCACAAATTGAGTGACATGCTTTGCCACAGTTTGTGTCACAGGTTGTGTGACAGCTTGTATGACAAGTTGTGTCACAGATTGAGTGACAGGTTGTATGATGGGTTGTGTCAATGGTTGTGTCACAGGTTTTGTGATGAGTTGTGTCACAGGATGTGTCACAGCTTGTATGTCAGGTTGTGTCACAGTTTGTGTCACAGGTTGAGTGACAGGTTGTGTCACAGATTGTGTCACAGATTGTGTCACAGGTTGTGTGACAGCTTGTATGACAGGTTGTGCCACAGATTGAGTGACAGGTTGTGTGACGGGTTGTGGCAATGGTTGTGTCACATGTTTTGTGATGATTTGTGTCACAGGATGTGTCACAGCTTGTATGTTAGGTTGTGTCACAGTTTGTGTCACAAGTTGAGTGACAGCTTGTGTCACAAATTGTGTCACAGATTGTGTCACAGGTTGTGTCACAGATTGTGTCACAGGTTGTGTTTTAGGTTGTGTCACAGATTGTGTCACAGGTTGTGTCTTAGGGTGTGTCACAGGCTGTGTCACAGATTGTGTCACAGGTTGTGTCTTAAGTTGTGTCACAGATTGTGTCACAGGTTGTGTAACATACATTGCCAGTGTCGGATCCGCTCGTGCCTGGCACGGTGTAATTTAATTAGTTGTATAATGTTTCTATTTATGTGACAAAGGCCAGGAAACTATTTATGTGACAAAGGCCAGGAAAGTTACACACAGAATTGTGGTTTCTGACACACTTCTGCATAAATAACGAAGGTGGAATGGTGCAGCTCCAAGGAATTCCCAGACATTGTGTTCATGTTGTGTACGTTCCTGCTGACCTGACCTATTGTGCATAGTGAGTGTGCATAGTGAGTGTGCATTGTGTACAGGCTGACACACCAGAAACACAAAGAGAATAAGAATGTACAGAAGTGAACATTGGTCGCTCCTTGTGGCCTCACAAATTAGTTATGGTCTGATCTGTAATTATTAGTCTCCATTGTTGTAATTAAAATTAAAGTTGACAGATTACAGGGCTTTGTATGTTTAAAATGAGAATGATTTACACATATCTCTGGGGTACTTAGAAAACATAGAAACATAGAAGATAGGAGCAGGAGTAGGCCATTCGGCCCCTCGAGCCTGCTCCACCATTCAATGCGATCATGGCTGATCATCCAAATTCAGTACCCGGTCCCTGCCTTCTCCCCATATCCCTTGATCCCTTTAGCCTTAAGAGTTCAGAGTTCCATGATTCTGTGACTAGTGTTTGGAACTGTCTGTGTGTGTGTGTTTCAATGATGAATGTCTAGCCCCTGACTGCTCCTTTCTGCTGAAAGGTGACACTCAGATTGCGAGTGAGAGCAAAGATCAACATGCCCCGTCATGCCCAGGTGTAACTGTACGGTCTCTTCCAATTGCTGCTGATCTTTATCTGCTATTTGCTCACCCTCATTTTATCACTTACAATTTCTCGTCTCCTCCCCAAGGTCTCAATGCCTCCTTAGTGTAAAGAAAATTAACCAGATTTTAGCATCTTCAAAAAGAAATGATTATCTGAGCTGCAAGTCTGGAGGGTGAAGCAGAAGAAGCAGGACTGGAGCAAATGGGCTACACCCATCGTTCCTCTAATGAAGAGGTCGTTGAGTAATACGCCTGGGGAACCAAAGAAGGTCCGCATCTGTGGGGATTTTAAGGTGACAGTGAACCCAGTCCTTCACACGGTGCAATATCCGCTTCCACGAATTGAGGATATTTTTGCCTCGCTATCTGGTGTTAAACGCTTCACCAAAATTGATCTAGCCCAGGCGTACTTGCAAATGGAGGTAGAAGAAGCTTCGAAACATTACCTTACGATCAACACTCATAAAGGTCTCTATCAATACAACCGGCTGGTGTTTGGAGTAGCCTCAGCTCCGGCTATCTGGCAAAGGGCAATGGATCAGGTCCTGCAAGGGATTCCAGGGACCCAGTGCTATTTGGATGACATCTTGGTCACGGGCGAAAATGACGGTGATCACCTCGCTAACTTGGAGAAGGTGCTCACTAGATTAAAGGAGTATGGGCTATGAGCTAATCGCCACAAGCGCGAGTTGTAACAGCGGTTACAAAAATGGTCCCTGTTTCTAGGGGCAAATCAATATGAAATCGAATATAAAGGCACGAAACAGCATGGGAACGCTGATGGGCTATCGCGCCTGCCACTGCCTACTGTGGAGGGAGCACCAGCAGTGGACCCTATCGAGATATTTTATTCGTCGATAATTGAACGATTGCCAGTAACAAACGCGGATATAGAGAAGGAGACCCGCAATGATCCGACGCTGTCACGGGTATATGAATTGACGGTGAGGGGATGGCCAACACATGGCGACTCACTGTTGCCAGCATTCTCATCCAGAAGTGAACAGCTGTCAGTATGCCAGGGGACAGTGATGTGTGGATCCAGAGTGGTGATTCAACCCAAGTTAAGGGAGAGAGTGCTAAATGAGCTACATGAAGGTCATCTGGGGGGAGTGAAAATGAAAAGCCTTGCTAGGGCTTATGTGTGGTGGCCGGGAATCAATCAACAAATCGAAGACCTAACTAAGAGCTGCTTAGGATGCCAGAAGGTCCAAAATGCACCACCACATGCCCCTCTACACCCATGGGAGTGGCCCTCCTCTCCATGGCAACAGGTGCACATTGATTTTGCTGGCCCATTCATGGACTCAATGTTCTTAATAGCAGTGGATGCTCATTCAAAGTGGCCTGAGGTGATAAAGATGTCTTCAACCACTACAGAGAAACCGATTGCAGTCCTACGGACCATATTTGCCAGAAACGGTTTGCCAGAGCAGATCTGCTCTGATAATGGACCACAGTTTGTGTCCGACGAGTTCCAAAAATTCATGAAAAGGAATGGGGTAAGGCATTACACATCCGCCCCGTATCATCCAGCCACCAATGGATTGGCTGAGAGGTTCGTACAAACCTTTAAGAAGGTGATAAAGGCCATGTGCGATGAGAAAATTCCACTACAGCATAAGATGGACAATTTCTTATTAGCCTACCGAAACGCGACACATGCAGTTACCAACCAGACCCCGACCATGATGTTCTTTAACCGAAGGTTGAGATCTCATCTGGACTTGCTCAGACCAAATGTGCAAAGAAATGTTGAGGACAAACAATTCCAGCACATCAATGAGAAGCTGACAAGGAGCTTCAATGTAGGGCAACCAGTCTTGGCCCGTGACTATCGAACAGAGAAATGGCAACCCGGAACGATATGTACAAGGCAAGGGCCATTAATGTACACAGTGGATGTCGGGGAGAACATTGTGAGACGCCACGTCGATCAGATCTTAGCGTCACAGGAACGCGTCAACCCCATGTCTCGAGTACCTGGGGATGAACCCAACATAACGGTAGCATGTACGTCAGACCCAGTAGCAGTGGAACCCGATGAACTACCCGATGAAAAGGGGTCAGAATCGCCTCTGCACCAAGAACAAGAACCTCTGGAAAGGCGCTATCCCGAAAAGGTCAGGAAGCCGCCCCAAAGACTGAATCTATAAATGGACTTTTGTTATTTAATGTACTTGTAAAAATGTAATTGTTATTTGAATATTAAGGGGGTATTATTAATCTAAAAGGGGAGGAATTGTAGTGTATGTGCCTTTAAGTCAGAACTACTTTTTACAGCTCCTGTATACTGTAGTACCGGCAGTGACCACGCCTCTGTACCCCAGTCTAGAGATTACCCTCCTCCAGTAAATGTTAATGTACAGCATCCATGTGATTATTTATCCACTGAACCATGGATCTAACAGGACGGTCATTGATGAAGCAGCTGAAGTTGGTTGGGGGGCTGGAGGAGGTTACAGAGATAGGGAGGGGCGAGGCTATGAAGGGAATTGAAATCAAGGCTAAGAATTTTAAAATCGAGGCATTGCTTAACAGTGGTGGGTTGTGGAATAAGAGCCGGATATCGAGCCTGTGGACTGTTGGAATTAGGGTTGTTGAGCCCAAAAACAAATGAAAGCATTATTCAAAGAAAACAGTTTTAATAAAGGTAAAGAAAATGCATCAGAGGCAAATGGTAGCATTGAACAGAAACAAAAAGAGAAAATGTTTACACAGCAAAAGTTAACTCATTTGTCCGCAATTCCTGTGGAATTTCAGCATTTTCGATTCTTGTTTCAGATTGTTAGTTTATTTTAATATAATGAGAGAATACAATGCACCAAGAAAGGTGTTTTCTCTGTTTTAATATTTAATATAGAAAGGAGATTGTTGAAATTCGTACAGAAGGAAAATAATGCTTCCCTTCTGCATTAGATGAAGATTTCAGCAGCATCGATTATCTTCTCTGTGCACAGTGATGAGAGATCCTGTACGTCAACATTGCTTCTGCATCACTGAACATTATAGAAAATAGTAGACAAAATATATAAAGATTGCAGTAGATAGCATGTGGTCCTCTTTGTCTGTCAGATGAATGATGTGACACTCAGAGTTGTTTGCAAAACAGTGCAATTCACCATTTACATGGCAGTGTCAAACCTGGTCTTTCTGGCTGAGGTACGATAATGCATCACAAGAATGAGCTAAATGTGTGAATTCTGTCACCAGACAGAGAAATCTAAAAGAGCAATTCCTAGCAGGTAGGAGAGTTTTATTTTAATCCAAAGCACTCTCCCACGGTGGAGCACTATGTTAGGGACAGTGTATGGCGCAGATTCTCAGGGGTGAGGCTCCGGGCTGGGGACGTGCAATCGGGAAATTGACCCTTTCTTTCCATTTCAGTTTCATTTTTTTTTAAAGTCGCCGTGTAAGTGACCTGTAACATCTCAGCCCCAGGACGTCGCTGCAGGAGTTCCTCAGGACAGTGTCCTAGGCCAAACTATCTTCAGCTGCTTCATCAATGATCCCCCACCATCAATATCCTGGGGGTCACCATTGACCAGAGACTTAACTGGACCAGCCACATAAATACTGTGGCAACAAGAGCAGGCCAGAGGCTGGGTATTCTGCGGCGAGTGTCTCACCTCCTGACTCTCTAAAGCCTTTCCACCATCTACAAGGCACAAGTCAGGAGTGTGATGGAATACTCTCCACTTGCCTGGATGAGTGCAGCTTCAACAACACTCAGGAAGCTCGACACCATCCAGGACAAAGCCACCTGCTTGATTGGCACCCCATCCACCACCTTAAACATTCACTCCCTCCAACACTGGCATGCCATGGCTGCAGTGTGCACCATCTACAAGATGCACTGCAGCAGCTCACCAAGGCTTCTTTGGCAACACCTCCCAAACCCGCGACCTCTACCACCTAGAAGGACAAGGGCAGCAGGCGCATGGGAACACCACCACCTCCAAGTTCCCCTCCAAGTCACACAACATCCTGACTTGGAAGTGCATCGCCGTTCCTTCATCGTCACTGGGTCAAAATCCTGGAACTCCCTCCCTAACAGCACTGTGGGAACACCTTCACCACACGGACTGCAGCGGTTCAAGAAGGTGCCGCACCACCACCTTCTCAAGGGCAACTAGGAATGGGCAATAAATGCTGGCCTCGCCAGCGACCCCCACATCCCAGGAACTAATTTTAAAAAAGCCTTCCCTTTTACAGTGACTGTACCAGAGCTGCCTGTCTCAGTGATATTCACCAGAGGCCAAGGCTGTCTAATCTGTTGGCCTGGAGGCTATGGAAAGGCCAGTTCTGCACACTGCTGTCTCATTAGTAGATGAATTCTCAATCAGCCTACTTAGATCTGTTACCATCATCTACTTGACATGTCCTCAGGAATGTCCTTCAGGAAAGCAACACCCCCATCTGCCATCCCCAGACTCCACCCCCCCAGCCCGCCACCCCATCTCCCCACCCCTAGGCCCCCACCCCCAGCCCCCACTCCCAGCTCTACCCCACCTGCCAGCCCCCCATTCCCACCCCCACCCCAGCCCGCAGCCCGCCACCCCATCCCCCCCACCCCCAGCCCTCCACCCCATCCCCCTCACCCCCAGCCCTCTACTCCACAACCCCACCCCAATGCCCTGTTCCCCGCCCCCAACCCCCCAACCCGCTCCCCAACACCCTCTCCGCTCCCCAACACCCTCCCCACTCCCCATCAGCCCCCTCACTCCCCAACACCCTCCCCACTCCCCAAACCCTCCCCCTCGCTCCCCATCAGCCCCCTCGCTCCCCATCACCCTCCCCGCTCCCCATCACCCTCCCCGCTCCCCATCACCCTCCCCGCTCCCCATCACCCTCCCCGCTCCCCATCAGCCCCCTCGCTCCCCAAACCCTCCCCGCTCCCCATCACCCTCCCCGCTCCCCATCACCCTCCCCGCTCCCCATCACCCTCCCCGCTCCCCATCACCCTCCCCGCTCCCCATCACCCTCCCCGCTCCCCAACACCCTCCCCGCTCCCCATCACCCTCCCCGCTCCCCATCACCCTCCCCGCTCCCCATCAGCCCCCTCGCTCCCCAAACCCTCCCCGCTCCCCATCACCCTCCCCGCTCCCCATCACCCTCCCCGCTCCCCATCACCCTCCCCGCTCCCCATCACCCTCCCCGCTCCCCATCACCCTCCCCGCTCCCCATCACCCTCCCCGCTCCCCATCACCCTCCCCGCTCCCCATCACCCTTCCCGCTTCCCATCACCCTCCCCGCTCCCCATCACCCTCCCCCATCACCCTCCCCGCTCCCCATCAACCTCCCCGCTCCCCATCACCCTTCCCGCTTCCCATCACCCTCCCCGCTCCCCATCACCCTCCCCCATCACCCTCCCCGCTCCCCATCAACCTCCCCGCTCCCCATCACCCTCCCCGCTCCCCATCAGCCTCCCCGCTCCCCATCACCCTCCCCGCTCCCCATCACCCTCCCCGCTCCCCATCACCCTCCCCGCTCCCCAACACCCTCCCCGCTCCCCATCACCCTCCCCGCTCCCCATCACCCTCCCCGCTCCCCATCACCCTCCCCGCTCCCCATCACCCTCCCCGCTCCCCATCACCCTCCCCGCTCCCCATCACCCTCCCTGCTCCCCATCACCCTCCCCGCTCCCCATCACCCTCCCTGCTCCCCATCACCCTCCCCCCATCACCCTCCCCGCTCCCCATCACCCTCCCCGCTCCCCATCACCCTCCCCGCTCCCCATCACCCTCCCCATCACCCTCCCCACTCCCCATCACCCTCCCCGCTCCCCATCACCCTCCCCGCTCCCCATCACCCTGCCCGCTCCCCATCACCCTCCCCCCATCACCCTCCCCGCTCCCCATCACCCTCCCCGCTCCCCAACACCCTCCCCGCTCCCCATCACCCTCCCCGCTCCCCATCACCCTCCCCGCTCCCCATCACCCTCCCCGCTCCCCATCACCCTCCCCGCTCCCCATCACCCTCCCCGCTCCCCATCACCCTCCCCGCTCCCCATCACCCTCCCTGCTCCCCATCACCCTCCCCGCTCCCCATCACCCTCCCTGCTCCCCATCACCCTCCCCGCTCCCCATCACCCTCCCCCCATCACCCTCCCCGCTCCCCATCACCCTCCCCGCTCCCCATCACCCTCCCCGCTCCCCATCACCCTCCCCCCATCACCCTCCCCACTCCCCATCACCCTCCCCGCTCCCCATCACCCTCCCCGCTCCCCATCAGCCTCCCCGCTCCCCATCACTCTCCCCGCTCCCCATCACCCTCCCCCCATCACCCTCCCCGCTCCCCATCACCCTCCCCGCTCCCCAACACCCTCCCCGCTCCCCATCAGCCTCCCCGCTCCCCAACACCCTCCCCGCTCCCCAACACCCTCCCCGCTCCCCATCACCCTCCCCGCTCCCCATCACCCTCCCCGCTCCCCAACACCCTCCCCGCTCCCCATCACCCTCCCCGCTCCCCATCACCCTCCCCGCTCCCCAACACCCTCCCCGCTCCCCATCATCCTCCCCGCTCCCCATCACCCTCCCCGCTCCCCATCACCCTCCCCGCTCCCCATCACCCTCCCCGCTCCCCATCACCCTCCCCGCTCCCCATCACCCTCCCTGCTCCCCATCACCCTCCCCCCATCACCCTCCCCGCTCCCCATCACCCTCCCTGCTCCCCATCACCCTCCCCCATCACCCTCCCCGCTCCCCATCACCCTCCCCGCTCCCCATCACCCTCCCCGCTCCCCATCAGCCCCCTCGCTCCCCAAACCCTCCCCGCTCCCCATCACCCTCCCCGCTCCCCATCACCCTCCCCGCTCCCCATCACCCTCCCCGCTCCCCATCACCCTCCCCGCTCCCCATCACCCTCCCCGCTCCCCATCACCCTCCCCGCTCCCCATCACCCTCCCCGCTCCCCATCACCCTCCCCGCTCCCCATCACCCTTCCCGCTTCCCATCACCCTCCCCGCTCCCCATCACCCTCCCCCATCACCCTCCCCGCTCCCCATCAACCTCCCCGCTCCCCATCACCCTCCCCGCTCCCCATCAGCCTCCCCGCTCCCCATCACCCTCCCCGCTCCCCATCACCCTCCCCGCTCCCCAACACCCTCCCCGCTCCCCATCACCCTCCCCGCTCCCCATCACCCTCCCCGCTCCCCATCACCCTCCCCGCTCCCCATCACCCTCCCCGCTCCCCATCACCCTCCCCGCTCCCCATCACCCTCCCCGCTCCCCATCACCCTCCCTGCTCCCCATCACCCTCCCCCCATCACCCTCCCCGCTCCCCATCACCCTCCCCGCTCCCCATCACCCTCCCCGCTCCCCATCACCCTCCCCCCATCACCCTCCCCACTCCCCATCACCCTCCCCGCTCCCCATCACCCTCCCCGCTCCCCATCACCCTCCCCGCTCCCCATCACCCTCCCCCCATCACCCTCCCCGCTCCCCATCACCCTCCCCGCTCCCCAACACCCTCCCCGCTCCCCATCACCCTCCCCGCTCCCCATCACCCTCCCCGCTCCCCATCACCCTCCCCGCTCCCCATCACCCTCCCCGCTCCCCATCACCCTCCCCGCTCCCCATCACCCTCCCCGCTCCCCATCACCCTCCCTGCTCCCCATCACCCTCCCCGCTCCCCATCACCCTCCCTGCTCCCCATCACCCTCCCCGCTCCCCATCACCCTCCCCCCATCACCCTCCCCGCTCCCCATCACCCTCCCCGCTCCCCATCACCCTCCCCGCTCCCCATCACCCTCCCCCCATCACCCTCCCCACTCCCCATCACCCTCCCCGCTCCCCATCACCCTCCCCGCTCCCCATCAGCCTCCCCGCTCCCCATCACCCTCCCCGCTCCCCATCACCCTCCCCCCATCACCCTCCCCGCTCCCCATCACCCTCACCCCATCACCCTCCCCGCTCCCCATCACCCTCCCCGCTCCCCAACACCCTCCCCGCTCCCCATCAGCCTCCCCGCTCCCCAACACCCTCCCCGCTCCCCAACACCCTCCCCGCTCCCCATCACCCTCCCCGCTCCCCAACACCCTCCCCGCTCCCCATCACCCTCCCCGCTCCCCATCACCCTCCCCGCTCCCCAACACCCTCCCCGCTCCCCATCACCCTCCCCGCTCCCCATCACCCTCCCCGCTCCCCATCACCCTCCCCGCTCCCCATCACCCTCCCCGCTCCCCATCACCCTCCCTGCTCCCCATCACCCTCCCCCCATCACCCTCCCCGCTCCCCATCACCCTCCCTGCTCCCCATCACCCTCCCCCCATCACCCTCCCCGCTCCCCATCACCCTCCCCACTCCCCATCACCCTCCCCGCTCCCCATCAGCCCCCTCACTCCCCAACACCCTCCCCACCCCCCAAACCCTCCCCATTCCCCATCACCCTCCCCGCTCCCCATCACCCTCCCCACTGCCCAGCACTCTTCCCACTCCCCCAGCACCCTCTCCCTCCCTCCCCTCTCCCCAGCCCCTTCCCCACTCCCCCAGCACCCTCCCTCTCACTACCCACTCCCCCAGCACAGTCCCCGCACTCTTCCCATTAATATCGGCTGTCATGTTCCCACGCATCCTTCAATCTCTTCACCAACTGGCACTTTGTTCTTAAAGGATCCACAAGGTAACTGATTGAGACCGAACACTGCTCCAGCAGACCACAGTTAACAGGACTGATTATTCCTCCAGAGGTTGCAAGCCAGGACACAATAGAAAACATTGCTGAAGATCCAGACGAGCAAACACTCAGTTGTAAAAACAATTGCGAACCACAAGCAATGGGGAATAAGAGAGAAGAACACATGGGGGAAATGCAAAAAAGATTTACAAGGATGATCCCAGAACTGAGAGGTTATAACTATCAGGAAAGACTGAACAGGCTGGGGCTCTTTTCTTTAGAAGAGAGAAGGCTGAGGGGCGACCCGATAGAGGTCTTTAAAATTATGAAGGGGTTCGATAGGGTAGACGTAGAGAAGATGTTTCCACTTGTGCAGGAGACCAGAACTAGGGGCCATCAACACAAGAGAGTCACTAACAAATCCAATAGGGAATTCAGGAGAAACTTCTTCACCCAGAGAGTGGTGAGAATGTGGAACTCGCTCCCACAGGGAGTGGTTGAGGCGAATAGTATCGATGTATTTAAGGGGAAGCTGGATAAACATATGAGGGAGAAAGGAATAGAAGGATATGCTGATGGGGTGAGATGAGGAAAGGTGGGAGGAGCCTGGTGTGGAGCAGAAACACCGACACCGACCAGTTGGGTCGAATGGCCTGTTTCTGGGCTGTAAGCTTTCTGTCATTCTCTGTACATTGTCTCATCAGAAATTCCTGACTCTGGGAAAGGTGGAAATCCTAATTTGTGTCCTCTCTCGGCCCAGGAATTTCGGGACCAAAGTGAGAAAGTTTCCTCTGTGAAATCTTTAACCCTTTAGAATCCTTTAGGGTTTGGCTTGAGACGGCGCACTGAGGGAACAGCCTCCTAACGTTGACCTTCTCGCCAGCTCGTACAAACCAGGAGAAACTCTTTCTCATGTTCAGTAAGCCAGCTGATTCACGTCTCGAAAGGTTTGGACTTCGAGTATTGCGCTACGATACAGAATTGAAAGCGATGAGAATGACTTGGAGCTTTTAATCTCGGGCTGAAGAATATAGCAGTCCCAAGTCTCCGGCTGGTCATTGCCTTCATTTGCTACACACCTGGTAAAATGAGTTATTAATTCAGCAGCACCTTTATAAGCTGCAGTTCAAAGGATTGGTGATTTACAGAACAAAGTGTTCAAAAATAAAGTGCACTTCAGCTGGAGATTGAGCGGAACCCAGTTGCCGCCGATGAATAACGCTGGGCTCCGAGCTTCGTGTATTTATTACTGCGGGTGATCAATGACAGGGTTTACCTTTAACTCATTCTGCTTTCAGACAAGCACAAGACACGAGAGACAAGTCCACTGCACCTTCCTACCTCAACTAGGAACAAAGCACAAGGACTGGAAATTCCTCGGGGCCGCTCCCGCTCCCTCGCCGTTATTTTGTCGGAAGTCCCACGACTGGCAAAATTAGGCAGCGGAGCAGGAAAGGCCACAGGAAATTCCTCCCAGTACAGTCCATCTGACCAATCCCAAAGCATAAACCTTTTCAGTCCCCCACTGCCTTCAATACCCATCAAATTCTTCCTTAAATATTCCTACACTCTCTTAAATCCATCAATAATCTCTTCCCCGATCCTTCTCTTCTCCAGAGTAAACAATCCCAGGATCTTCACCCTCTCCTCACAGCTCAGATTCCTTAATCTCAGTATCAGTTTGTTGCCCTTTTCTGCACTGCATCCAGTGCCAGGATATCCTCGCCATAGTGCGGTGCCCAGAGTGGTACCCAGGGCTCCAGGTGTGGGGGCATCAGGGCCCAGAGTGGTACCCAGGGCTCCAGGTGTGGGGGCATCAGGGCCCAGAGTGATACCCAGGGCTCCAGGTGTGGGGGGGTACCAGGGCCCAGAGTGGTACCCAGGGCTCCAGGTGTGGGGGCATCAGGGCCCAGAGTGATACCCAGGGCTCCAGGTGTGGGGGCATCAGGGCCCAGAGTGGTACCCAGGGCTCCAGGTGTGGGGGCATCAGGGCCCAGAGTGATACCCAGGGCTCCAGGTGTGGGGGCATCAGGGCCCAGAGTGATACCCAGGGCTCCAGGTGTGGGGGCATCAGGGCCCAGAGTGATACCCAGGGCTCCAGGTGTGGGGGCATCAGGGCCCAGAGTGATACCCAGGGCTCCAGGTGTGGGGGCATCAGGGCCCAGAGTGATACCCAGGGCTCCAGGTGTGGGGGTACCAGGGCCCAGAGTGATACCCAGGGCTCCAGGTGTGGGGGCATCAGGGCCCAGAGTGATACCCAGGGCTCCAGGTGTGGGGGTACCAGGGCCCAGAGTGATACCCAGGGCTCCAGGTGTGGGGGGTACCAGGGCCCAGAGTGATACCCAGGGCTCCAGGTGTGGGGGTACTAGGGCCCAGAGTGATACCCAGGGCTCCAGGTGTGGGGGTACCAGGGCCCAGAGTGATACCCAGGGCTCCAGGTGTGGGGGCATCAGGGCCCAGAGTGATACCCAGGGCTCCAGGTGTGGGGGGTACCAGGGCCCAGAGTGGTACCCAGGGCTCCAGGTGTGGGGGGTACCAGGGCCCAGAGTGGTACCCAGGGCTCCAGGTGTGGGGGGTACCAGGGCCCAGAGTGATACCCAGGGCTCCAGGTGTGGGGGTACCAGGGCCCAGAGTGATACCCAGGGCTCCAGGAGTGGGGGTACCAGGGCCCAGAGTGATACCCAGGGCTCCAGGTGTGGGGGGTACCAGGGCCCAGAGTGATACCCAGGGCTCCAGGTGTGGGGCATCAGGGCCCAGAGTGATACCCAGGGCTCCAGGTGTGAGGGTACCAGGACCCAGAGTGATACCCAGGGCTCCAGGTGTGGGGGCATCAGGGCCCAGAGTGATACCCAGGGCTCCAGGTGTGGGGGCACTAGGGCCCAGAGTGATACCCAGGGCTCCAGGTGTGGGGGTATCAGCTCACTGGCCAGTAATTCCTTGAGTTGTTCCAGAAACATTAATTCCTAAAATCTGCCTCTTGCAAAGAAGGGAAAGAAAGATTTGAATTTCTGTAGAGCAATTCACAACCTCAGGATGTCCCAAAACTCTACAACCAATGAAGTACTTTTGAAGTATAGCCGCTGTTGAAATGTAGAAAACACGGCAGGCAATTTTCGCACAGCAAAATCCCACAAATAGTAACGTGTTAATGATCAGATAACCTGTATTTTAGTGACACTGGCCAGGGCAGCGGGAGAACTCCCTTGTTTTTCTTTGAATAGTGGCCATGGGATCTTAACATCCATCTGAGAGTGCAGACGGGGCCTCAGTTTAACGTCACATCTGAAAAATGGCACCTCCGACGGTGCAGCCCTCCCTCAGTACTGCCCCTCCGACAGTGCGGTGCTCCCTCAGTACTGCCCCTCCAACAGTGCAGCGCTCCCTCAGTACTGCCCCACCGACAGTGCGGCGCTCCCTCGGTACTGCCCCTCCGACAGTGCGGCGCTCCCTCGGTACTGCCCCTCCGACAGTGCGGCGCTCCCTCGGTACTGCCCCTCCGACAGTGCGGCGCTCCCTCAGTACTGCACCTCCGACAGTGCGGCGCTCCCTCAGTACTGCCCCTCCGACAGTGCGGCGCTCCCTCAGTACTGCCCCTCCGACAGTGCGGCGCTCCCTCAGTACTGCCCCTCCGACAGTGCGGCGCTCCCTCAGTACTGCCCCTCCGACAGTGCGGCGCTCCCTCAGTACTGCCCCTCCGACAGTGCGGCGCTCCCTCAGTACTGCCCCTCCGACAGTGCGGCGCTCCCTCAGTACTGCCCCTCCGACAGTGCGGCGCTCCCTCAGTACTGCCTCTCCGAAAGTGCGGCGCTCCCTCAGTACAGCCCCTCCGACAGTGCAGCGCTCCCTCAGTACTGCCCCTCCGACAGTGCAGCGCTCCCTCAGTACTGCCCCTCTGACAGTGCAGCGCTCCCTCAGTACTGCCCCTCTGACAGTGCAGCGCTCCCTCAGTACTGCCCCACCGACAGTGCAGCACTCCCTCAGTACTGCCCCTCCGACAGTGCTGCACTCCCTCAGTACTGCCCCTCCGACAGTGCAGCACTCCCTCAGTACTGCCCCTCCGACAGTGCTGCACTCCCTCAGTACTGACCCTCTGACAGTGCCGCGTTCCCCCAGTACTGCCCCTCCGACAGTGCGGCTCTCCCTCAGTACTGCCCCTCCGACAGTGCGGCGCTCCCTCAGTACTGCCCCTCCGACAGTGCAGCGCTCTTTCAGTACTGCCCCTCCGACAGTGCAGCGCTCCCTCAGTACTGACCCTCCGACAGTGCGGTGCTCCCTCAGTACTGCCCCTCCAACAGTGCGGCGCTCCCTCAGTACTGCCCCTCTGACAGTGCGGTGCTCCCTCAGTACTGCCACTCTGACAGTGCTGCATTGCTGAATCAGCCTAGATTATGGGGTTCATGTCTTTGGAGTGCGGCTCGAACCTACGACCTTCTGACTCAGGGGCGAGAGTGGGGGATGTTTTCTGTGGGTGCAACTCATCCCTCGCCAATGCATGCTGGAAAATCACAGGCTTCGCTGACCACAACTTTACGACATGTGCTGGTAAGAGGAGAGAATCGAGTGACACTTTGGTCCTCAGTGCCGGTGTCCAAGTGAAGTGACCCTTTGACACTCAGTGCCGGAGTCCGAGTGAAGTGACCCTTTGTTCCTCAGTGCCGGTGTCGGAGTGAAGTGACCCTTCGGTCCTCAGTGCCGGTGTCCGAGTGAAGTGACCCTTTGGTCCTCAGTGCCGGTGTCCGAGTGAAGTGACCCTTTGGTACTCAGTGCCTGTGTCCAAGTGAAGTGACCCTTTGACCCTCAGTGCCAGAGTCCGAGTGAAGTGAACATTTGGTCCTCAGTGCCCGGTGTCCGAGTGAAGTGAGCCTTCGGTCCTCAGTGCCAATGTCCTAGTGAAGTGACCCTTCGGTCCTCAGTGCCGGTGTCCGACTGAAGTGACCCTTTGGTCCACAGTGCCGGTGTCCAATTGAAGTGACCCTTTGGTCCTCAGTACCGGTGTCCGAGTAAAGTGACCATTTGGTCCTCAGTGCCGGTGTCCGAGTGAAGTGACCCTTTGGTGCTCACTGCCCGATGTCCGAGTGAAGTGATACTTTGGTCCTCAGTGCCGGTGTCCGAGTGAAGTGACCCTTTGGTCCTCAGTGCCAGTGTCTGAGTGAAGTGACCCTTTGGTCCTCAGTGTCCGATGTCCGAGTGAAGTGACCCTTTGGTCCTCAGTGCCGGTGTCCGTGTGAAGTGACCCTTTGGTCATCAGTGCCGGTGTCCGTGTGAAGTGACACTTTGGTCCTCAGTGCCGGTGTCCGAGTGAAGTGACCCTTTGGTCCTCAGTGCCCGATGTCCGAGTGAAGTGACCCTTTGGTCCTCAGTGCCGGTGTCCGAGTGAAGTGATCCTTTGGTCCTCAGTGCCCGATGTCCGAGTGAAGTGACCCTTTGGTCCTCAGTGCCGGTGTCCGAGTGAAGTGAAGCTTTGGTCCTCAGTGCCGGTGTCCGAGTGAAGTGACCCTTTGGTCCTCAGTGCCGGTGTCGGAGTGAAGTGACCCTTTGGTCCTCAGTGCCCAGTGTCCGAGTGAAGTGACCCTTTGGCCCTCAGTGTCCGATGTCCGAGTGAAGTGACCCTTTGGTCCTCAGTGCCGGTGTCCGAGTGAAGTGACCCTTTGGTCCTCAGTGCCCGATGTCCGAGTGAATTGACGCTTTGGTCCTCAGTGCCGGTGTCCGAGTGAAGTGACCCTTTGGTCCTCAGTGCCCGATGTCCGAGTGAAGTGGCCGTTTGGTCCTCAGTGCCCGAGGTCCGAGTGAAGTGACCATTTGGTCCTCAGTGCCGGTGCCCGAGTGAAGTGACCCTTTGGTCCTCAGTGCCGGTGTCCAAGTGAAGTGACCCTTTGGTCCTCAGTGTCCGGTGTCTGAGTGAAGTGACCCTTTGGTCCTCAGTGCTCGGTGTTCGAGTGAAGTGACCCTTTGGTCCTCAGTGCCTTTGTCCGAGTGAAGTGAAACTTTGGTCCTCAGTACCGGTGTCCGAGTGAAGTGACACTTTGGTCCTCAGTGTCCTGTGTCCAAGTGAAGTGACCCTTTGGTCCTCAGTGCCGGTGTCCGAGTGAAGTGACCATTTGGTCCTCAGTGCCCGGTGTCCGAGTGAAGTGACCCTTTGGTCCTCAGTGCCGGTGTCCGAGTGAAGTGACCCTTTGGTCCTCAGTGCCCAATGTCGGAGTGAAGTGACACTTTGGTCCTCAGTGCAGGTGTCCGAGTGAAGTGACCATTTGGTCCTCAGTGCCCGGTGTCCGAGTGAAGTGACCCTTTGGTCCTCAGTGCCTGTGTCCGAGTGAAGTGACCCTTTGGTCCTCAGTGCCGGTGTCCGAGTGAAGTGACCCTTTGGTCCTCAGTGCCGGTGTCCGAGTGAAGTGACCCTTTGGTCCTCAGTGCCGGTGTCCGAGTGAAGTGACCCTTTGGTCCTCAGTGCCGGTGTCCGAGTGAAGTGACCCTTTGGTCCTCAGTGCCCGATGTCCGAGTGAAGTGAGCCTTTAGTCCTCAGTGCCGGTGTCCGAGTGAAGTGACCCTTTGGTCCTCAGTGCCGGTGTCCGAGTGAAGTGACCCTTTGGTCCTCAGTGCCGGTGTCCGAGTGAAGTGACCCTTTGGTCCTCAGTGCCCGATGTCCGAGTGAAGTGACCCTTTGGTCCTCAGTGCCCAGTGTCCGCGTGAAGTGACCCTTTGGTCCTCAGTCCCGGTGTCCGAGTGAAGTGACCCTTTGGTCCTCAATGCCCAGTGTCCGCGTGAAGTGACCCTTTGGTCCTCAGTGCCCGGTGTCCGAGTGAAGTGACCCTTTGGTCCTCAGTGCCGGTGTCCGAGTGAAGTAACGCTTTGGTCCTCTGTGCCGGTGTCCGAGTGAAGTGACCCTTTGGTCCTCAGTGCCCGGTGTCCGAGTGAAGTGACCCTTTGGTCCTCAGTCCCGGTGTCCGAGTGAAGTGACCCTTTGGTCCTCAGTGCCGGTGTCCGAGTGAAGTGACCCTTTGGTCCTCAGTGCCCGGTATCCGAGTGAAGTGACCCTTTGGTCCTCAGTGCCCAGTGTCCGCGTGAAATGACCCTTTGGTCCTCAGTGCCCGATGTCCGAGTGAAGTGACCCTTTGGTCCTCAGTCCCGGTGTCCGAGTGAAGTGACCCTTTGGTCCTCAGTGCCGGTGTCCGAGTGAAGTGACCCTTTGGTCCTCAGTGCCGGTGTCCGAGTGAAGTGACCCTTTGGTCCTCAGTGCCCGGTATCCGAGTGAAGTGACCCTTTGGTCCTCAGTGCCGGCGTCCGAGTGAAGTGACCCTTTGGTCCTCAGTGCCGGTGTCCGAGTGAAGTGACACTTTGGTCCTCATTGCCGGTGTCCGAGTGAAGTGACCCTCTGGTCCTCAGTGCCGGTGTCCGAGTGAAGTGACCCTTTGGTCCTCAGTGCCCGGTGTCCGAGTGAAGTGACCCTTTGGTCCTCAGTGCCGGTGTCCGAGTGAAGTGACCCTTTGGTCCTCAGTGCCCGGTGTCCGAGTGAAGTGACCCTTTGGTCCTCAGTGCCGGTGTCCGAGTGAAGTGACCCTTTGGTCCTCAGTGCCCGGTGTCCGAGTGAAGTGACCCTTTGGTCCTCAGTGCCGGCGTCCGAGTGAAGTGACCCTTTGGTCCTCAGTCACGATGTCCGAGTGAAGTGACCCTATGGTCCTCAGTGCCGGTGTCTGAGTGAAGTGACGCTTTGGTCCTCAGTCACGATGTCCGAGTGAAGTGACCCTTTGGTCCTCAGTGTCCGATGTCCGAGTGAAGTGACCCTTTGGTCCTCAGTGCCGGTGTCCGAGTGAAGTGACGCTTTGGTCCTCAGTACCGGTGTCCGAGTGAAGTGACACTTTGGTCCTCAGTGCCCGATGTCCGAGTGAAGTGACCCTTTGGTCCTCAGTCCTGGTGTCCGAGAAAATTAACCCTTTGGTCCTCAGTGCCAGTGTCCGTGTGAAGTGACCCTTTGGTCCTCAGTGCCAGGGTCCGAGTGAAGTGACCCTTTGGTCCTCAGTGCCCGATGTCCGAGTGAAGTGACCCTTTGGTCCTCAGTGCCGGTGTCCGAGTGAAGTGACCCTTTAGTCCTCAGTTCCGGTGTCCGAGTGAAGTGACGCTTTGGTCCTCAGTGCCGGTGTCCGAGTGAAGTGACCCTTTGGTCCTAAGTGCCCGATGTCCGAGTGAAGTGACCCTTTGGTCCTCAGTGCCCGTGTCCGAGTGAAGTGAAACTTTTGTACTCAGTGCCTGGTGTCCGAGTGAAGTGACCCTTTGGTCCTCAGTGCTGGTGTCGTAGTGAAGTGACACTTTGGTCCTCAGTGCCTGGTGTCCGATTGAAGTGACCGTTTGGTCTTTAGTGCCCGGTGTCCGAGTTAAGTGACCCCTTGGTCCTCAGTGTCCGGTGTCCGAGTGAAGTGAAACTTTGGTCCGCATTGCCGGTGTCCGAGTGAAGTGACCCTTTGGTCCTCAGTGCTGGTGTCGTAGTGAAGTGACCCTTTGTTCCTCTGTGACCGATGTCTGAGTAAAGTGACCGTTAGATCCTCAGTGCCCGGTGCCAGAGTGAAGTAACCCTGTGGTCCTCAGTGCCGGTGTCTGAGTGAAGTGACCCTTTGGTCCTCAGTGCCGGTGTCCGAGTGAAGTGTCCCATTGGTCCTCAGTGTCCGATGTCCGAGTGAAGTGACTGTTTGGTCCTCAGTGCCGGTGTCCGAGTGAAGTGACCCTTTGGTCCTCAGTGCCGGTGTCCGAGTGAAGTGACCCTTTGGTCCTCAGTTCCCGGTGTCCGAGTGAAGTGACCCTTTGGTCCTCAGTGCCGGTGTCCGAGTGAAGTGACCCTTTGGTCCTCAGTGCCGGTGTCCGAGTGAAGTGACCCTTTGGTCCTCAGTTCCCGGTGTCCGAGTGAAGTGACACTTTGGTCCTCAGTGCCGGTGTCCGAGTGAAGTGACTCTTTGGTCCTCAGTGCGGGGTGTCCGAGTGAAGTGACCATTTGGTCCTCAGTGCGGTGTGTCCGAGTGAAGTGACCCTTTGGTCCTCAGTGCCAGTGTCCGAGTGAAGTGACCCATTAGTCCTCTGTTCCGGTGTCCGAGTGAAGTGACACTTTGGTCCTCAGTGCCCGGTGTCCGTGTGAAGTGACCCTTTGGTCCTCAGTGTCCGGTGTCCGAGTGAAGTGAAACTTTGGTCCGCATTGCCGGTGTCCGAGTGAAGTGACCCTTTGGTCCTCAGTGCCGGTGTCCGAGTGAAGTGACCCTTTGGTCCTCAGTGCCGGTGTCCGAGTGATGTGACCCTTAGATCCTCAGTGTCCGATGTCCGAGTGAAGTGACGCTTTGGTCCTCAGTGCCGGTGTCCGAGTGAATTGACCCTTTGTTCCTCTGTGACCGATGTCCGAGTGAAGTGACCCTTAGATCCTCAGTGCCCGGTGTCCGAGTGAAGTGACCCTTTGGTCCTCAGTGCCGGTGTCCAAGTGAAGTGACCCTTTGGTCCTCAGTGCCGGTGTCCGAGTGAAGTGACCCTTAGATCCTCAGTGCTGGTATCCGAGTGAAGTGACCCTTTGTTCCTCTGTGACCGATGTCCGAGTGAAGTGACCCTTAGATCCTCAGTGCCCGGTGCCCGAGTGAAGTAACCCTGTGGTCCTCAGTGCCGGTGTCTGAGTGAAGTGACCCTTTGGTCCTCAGTGCCGGTGTCCGAGTGAAGTGTCCCTTTGGTCCTCAGTGTCCGATGTCCGAGTGAAGTGACTCTTTGGTCCTCAGTGTCCGATGTCCGAGTGAAGTGACTCTTTGGTCCTCAGTGCCGGTGTCTGAGTGAAGTGACCCTTTGGTCCTCAGTGCCGGTGTCCGAGTGAAGTGACCCTTTGGTCCTCAGTGCCAGTGTCCGAGTGAAGTGACCCTTTGGTCCTCAGTGCCGGTGTCCGAGTGAAGTGACCCATTAGTCCTCAGTTCCGGTGTCCGAGTGAAGTGACACTTTGGTCCTCAGTGCCCGGTGTCCGTGTGAAGTGACCCTTTGGTCCTCAGTGTCCGGTGTCCGAGTGAAGTGACCCTTTGGTCCTCAGTGCCGGTGTCCGAGTGAAGTGACCCTTAGATCCTCAGTGTCCGATGTCCGAGTGAAGTGACGCTTTGGTCCTCAGTGCCGGTGTCCGAGTGAAGTGACCCTTTGTTCCTCTGTGACCGATGTCCGAGTGAAGTGACCCTTAGATCCTCAGTGCCCGGTGCCCGAGTGAAGTAACCCTGTGGTCCTCAGTGCCGGTGTCTGAGTGAAGTGGCCCTTTGGTCCTCAGTGCCGGTGTCCGATTGAAGTGACCCTTTGGTCCTCAGTGCCGGTGTCTGAGTGAAGTGACACTTTGGTCCTCAGTGCGGGGTGTCCGAGTGAATCACAGAATCACAGAATCACAGAAACCCCACAGTGCAGATAGAGGCCATTTCGGCCCATCGAGCCTGCACCGACACATATCCCACCCAATCCCCGTCACCCCTACACCAACACCAACACATATCCCACCCTATTCCTGTAACCTCACGTATTTAATCCCCCTAACACTGAGGGTCAATTTATCATAGCCAATCAACCTAACCCGCACATCTTTGGACTGTGGGAGGAAACCGGAGCACCCGGAGAAAACCCACGCAAACACGGGGAGAATGTGCAAACTCCACACAGACAGTCACCCGAGGCCGGATTCGAACCCGGGTCTCTGGTGCTGTGAGGCAACAGTGCTAACCACTATGCCACCGTGCTGCCTTTGGTCCTCAGTGCCAGTGTCCGAGTGAAGTGACCCTTTGGTCCTCAGTGCGGGGTGTCCGTGTGAAGTGACCCTTTGGTCCTCAGTGACCGATGTCCGAGTGAAGTGACCCTTTTGTCCTCAGTGCCGGTGTCCGAGGGAAGTGACCCTTTGGTCCTCAGTGCCGGTGTCCGAGTGAAGTGACCCTTTGGTCCTCAGTGCCAGTGTCGGAGTGAAGTGACACTTTGGTCCTCAGTGCCGGTGTCTGAGTGAAGTGACCCGTTGGTCCTCAGTGCCGGTGTCCGGGTGAAGTGACGCTTTGGTCCTCAGTGCCTCGTGTCCGAGTGAAGTGACCCTTTGATCCTCAGTGCCGGTGTCCGAGTGAAGTGACCCTTTGGTCCTCAGTGCCAGTGTCCGAGTGAAGTGACCCTTTGGTCCTCAGTGCTGGTGTCCGAGTGAAGTGACCCTTTGGTCCTCAGTGCCGGTGTCCGAGTGAAGTGACCCTATGGTCCTCAGTGCCCGGTGTCCGAGTGAAGTGACCCTTTGACCCTCAGTGCCGGTCTCCGATTGAGGTGAACCTTTGGTCCTCAGTGCCAGTGTCGGAGTCAAGTGACCCTTTGGTCCTCAGTGGGCGATGTCCGAGTGAAGTGACCGTTTGGTCCTCAGTGCCCGGTGTCCGAGTGAAGTGACTGTTTGGTCCTCAGTGCCCGGTGTCCGAGTGAAGTGACCGTTTGGTCCTCAGTGCCCGGTGTCCGAGTGAAGTGACCGTTTGGTCCTCAGTGCCCGGTGTCCGAGTGAAGTGACCCTTTGGTCCTCAGTGCCCGGTGTCCGAGTGAAGTGACCCTTTGGTCCTCAGTGCCGGTGTCCGAGTGAAGTGACACTTTGGTCCTCAGTGCCTGGTGTTCGAGTGAAGTGACCGTTTGGTCCTCAGTGCCCGGTGTCTGAGCGAAGTGACCCTTTGGTCCTCAGTGCCGGTGTCCGAGTGAAGTGGCCCTTTGATCCTCGGTGCCGATGTCCGGGTGAAGTGAACCTTTGGTCCTCAGTGCCGGTGTCCGAGTGAAGTGATGCTTTGGTCCTCAGTGCCCAATGTCCGAGTGAAGTGACCCTTTGGTCCTCGGTACCGGTGTCCGAGTGAAGTGACCATTTGGTCCTCAGTGCGGGGTGTCCGTGTGAAATGACCCTTTGGTCCTCAGTGCCAGTGTCCGAGTGAAGTGATCCTTTGGTCCTCAGTGCCGGTGTCCAAGTGAAGTGACCCTTTGGTCCTCAGTGCCAGTGTCCGAGTGAAGTGACACTTTGGTCCTCAGTGCCGGTGTCCGATTGAAGTGACCCTTTGGTCCTCAGTGCCGGTGTCCGAGTGAAGTGACACTTTGGTCCTCAGTGCCGGTGTCTGAGTGAAGTGACCCGTTGGTCCTCAGTGCCGGTGTCCGAGTGAAGTGACCCATTAGTCCTCAGTTCCGGTGTCCGAGTTAAGTGACCCCTTGGTCCTCAGTGCCCGATGTCCGAGTGAATTGACCCTTTGGTCCTCAGTGCCGGTGTCCGAATGAAGTGACCCTTTGGTCCTCAGTGCCGGTGTCCGAATGAAGTGACCCTTTGTTCCTCTGTGCCCGAGATCCGAGTGAAGTGACCCTTAGATCCTCAGTGTCCGATATCCGAGTGAAGTGACCCTTTGGTCCTCAGTGCCGGTGTCCGAGTGAAGTGACCCTTTGTTCCTCTGTGACTGATGTCCGAGTGAAGTGATCCTTAGATCCTCAGTGCCCGGTGCCCGAGTGAAGTAACGCTGTGGTCCTCAGTGCCGGTGTCCGATTGAAGTGACCGTTTGGTCTTCAGTGCCCGGTGTCCGAGTGAAGTGACCCTTTGGTCCTCAGCGTCCGATGTCCGAGTGAAGTGACCCTTTGGTCCTCAGTGCCGGTGTCCGAGTGAAGTGACCCTTTGGTCCTCAGTGCCGGTGTCCGAGTGAAGTGACCCTTTGGTCGTCAGTGCCGGTGTCCGAGTGAAGTGACCCTTTGGTCCTCAGTGCCCGATGTCTGAGTGAAGTGACCCTTTGGTCCTCAGTGCCGGTGTCCGGGTGAAGTGACCCTTTGGTTCTCAGTGCCGGTGTCCGAGTGAAGTGACCCTTTGGTCCTCAGTTCCCGGTGTCCGAATGAAGTGACACTTTGGTCCTCAGTACGGGGTGTCCGAGTGAAGTGATCCTTTGGTCCTCAGTGCCGGTGTCCGAGTGAAGTGACCCTTTGGTCCTCAGTGCTGGTGTCGGAGTGAAGTGACCCTTTGGTCCTCAGTGCCGGTCTCCGATTGAAGTGACCCTTTGGTCCTCAGTGCTGGTGTCCGAGTGAAGTTACCCTTTGGTCCTCAGTTCCCGGTGTCCGAATGAAGTGACACTTTGGTCCTCAGTACGGGGTGTCCGAGTGAAGTGATCCTTTGGTCCTCAGTGCCGGTGTCCGAGTGAAGTGACCCTTTGATCCTCAGTGCCCAGTGTCAGAGTGAAGTGACACTTTGGTCCTCAGTGCCGGTGTCTGAGTGAAGTGACCCTTTGGTCCTCAGTGCCGGTGTCCGAGTGAAGTGACCCTTTGGTCCTCAGTGCCGGTGTCCGATTGACATGATCCTTTGCTCCTCAGTGCCGGTGTCCGAGTGAAGTGACCCTTTGGTCCTCAGTGCCGGTGTCCGAGTGAAGTGGCCGTTTGGTCCTCGGTGCCAGTGTCCGAGTGAAGTGACCCTTTGATCCTCGGTGCCCATGTCCGAGTGAAGTGACCCTTTGGTCCTCAGTGCCGGTGTCCGAGTGAAGTGACGCTTTGGTCCTCAGTGCCCAATGTCCGAGTGAAGTGACCCTTTGGTCCTCAGTGCCGGTGTCCGAGTGAAGTGACACTTTGGTCCTCAGTGCCGGTGTCTGAGTGAAGTGACCCGTTGGTCCTCAGTGCCGGTGTCCGAGTGAAGTGACCCTTTGTTCCTCTGTGACTGATGTCCGAGTGAAGTGATCCTTAGATCCTCAGTGCCCGGTGCCCGAGTGAAGTAACGCTGTGGTCCTCAGTGCCGGTGTCCGATTGAAGTGACCGTTTGGTCCTCAGCGTCCGATGTCCGAGTGAAGTGACCCTTTGGTCCTCAGTGCCGGTGTCCGATTGACATGATCCTTTGCTCCTCAGTGCCAGTGTCCGAGTGAAGTGACCCTTTGATCCTCGGTGCCGATGTCCGAGTGAAGTGACCCTTTGGTCCTCAGTGCCGGTGTCCGAGTGAAGTGACGCTTTGGTCCTCAGTGCCCAATGTCCGAGTGAAGTGACCCTTTGGTCCTCAGTGCCGGTGTCCGAGTGAAGTGACCCTTTGGTCCTCAGTGCCGGTGTCCGAGTGAAGTGACTCTTTGGTCCTCAGTGCCGGTGTCCGAGTGAAGTGACTCTTTGGTCCTCAGTGCCGGTGTCCGAGTGAAGTGAACCTTTGGTCCTCAGTGCGGGGTGTCCGAGTGAAGTGACCCTTTGGTCCTCACTGCCAGTGTCCGAGTGAAGTGACCCTTTGGTCCTCAGTGCCGGTGTCCAAGTGAAGTGACCCTTTGGTCCTCAGTGCCAGTGTCCGAGTGAAGTGACACTTTTGTCCTCGGTGCCGATGCCCGAGTGAAGTGACCCTTTGGTCCTCAGTGCCGGTGTCCAAGTGAAGTGACGCTTTGGTCCTCAGTGCCCAATGTCCGAGTGAAGTGACCCTTTGGTCCTCAGTGCCGGTGTCCGAGTGAAGTGGCCCTTTGTTCCTCAGTGCCCGGTGTCCGAGTGAAGTGACCCTTTGGTCCTCAGTGACGGTGTCCGAGTGAAGTGACCCTTTGGTCCTCAGTGCCCGGTGTCCGAGTGAAGTGACCCTTTGGTCCTCAGTGCCTGGTGTCCGAGTGAAGTGACCCTTTGATCCTCGGTGCCGATGTCGGAGTGAAGTGACACTTTGGTCCTCAGTTCCGGTGTCCGAGTGAAGTGACACTTTGGTCTTCAGTGCCTGGTGTCCGATTGAAGTTACCGTTTGGTCTTCAGTGCCCGGTGTCCGAGTTAAGTGATCCCTTGGTGCTCAGTGCCCGATGTCCGAGTGAAGTGACCCTTTGGTCCTCAGTGCCGGTGTCCGAATGAATTGACCCTTTGGTCCTCAGTGCCGGTGTCCGAATGAAGTGACCCTTTGTTCCTCTGTGCCCGAGATCCGAGTGAAGTGACCCTTAGATCCTCAGTGTCCGATGTCCGAGTGAAGTGACGCTTTGGTCCTGAAATAAAGAATAGATTTGCCTTCCAAAGTTAGGCTTTATTAACTTTAAAATCGGCAGCATATCTTTCTACATCCAGTCCCAACTAAAGCTAGAAAAGGACTGAATTTAAGGTAGCCACAACACATCATGTGATCATCAACTACCAATGAGATTACAACACATATCCCAAGGCATTTAACAAACAACGAGTCACAATACTTTTACTAATCAAGGAATAATCACCACATTCACCCCTCCTTTAAAATATACTCTAACCTAATAACTTTTACAATTTACAATTAATTATTTACAACTAAACTATGCACGAGAATAAAACTATTTACATAACACAATGCTAAATGAACAACAACAAATAATAACATTATGCATAAGTATTAAGTATCTCAACTAAAACAATATACTATAATATTTCAACAATTTTTAAAACATTACTATCAATTTAAAAGTCCATTTTCAATCGGTCGACCGGATATCTTGTTCGTGTCGACCTTCTTAACCTTGGTGAAATTCCTTGCCCTCCCACGCCAGAAGGCACAGAAGTATCTTCAACAGGAAGGCTATCCATATCCCGATTCTCAACGGTTTCCGGATTAGAAATCCCATCAGAAGATGCACTGGGACGGTCATAAACATCTATCAAAGGCTGACTAATAGAAGTATGATTATCTGCAATCGGATTGGAAATATTCGTAGTATCTGTCACAGCATCCACATTATCCGAATCATGACCATTATTATTATCCTCAGAAGAGGGCTGGCCCCCACAAGGAGCCAAGTCTTTAATTGAAACAGTACTTTCTTTCCCATCTTGGAATCGAATATGAGCATATTGGGAATTTGCCTCCAACAGCTCCACCTCCTCCACCAAGGGGTCATATTTTGACAATCTAACATGGCGTCGAAGCAACACAGGTCCCTGCATAGTAAGCCATGAAGGTACCGAATATCCCGTAGTAGATCTCCGCGGATAGTTAAAGAGCCTTTCATGGGGGGTCACATTAGTAGCCGTTGAAAGCAATGATCTAATGGAATGCAGGGCAACAGGCAGTACCATTTCCCACTGTGTATTCTCAAGGTTCCGGGATGTCAACGCCAACATAACTGCCTTCCAGATCACCCCATTGTATCGTTCGCACTGTCCATTACCCTGGGGATTATACGGGGTAGTTCGACTAGTAGAAATTCCCCGACTCTGAAGGTATTCCTTCAACTGGGAAGACATAAAAGAACTTCCCTGATCCGAATGGATATACGCAGGCATCCCAAAGATGACAAAAAGTTGAGTCAAACATTTAATAACTGTAGCAGCTGATACATCTGCACAAGGAAAAGCAAAAGGGAACCTTGAAAACTCATCCACAACAGTAAATATATATCGGTTTTGAGTAGTTGAAGGAAGAGGTCCCTTAAAATCAACACTCAAACGTTCAAAAGGAGAAGTAGCCTTTATAAGATGAGCTCATTGAGGCTTAAAGAAATTCGGTTTACACCGAGCACAGATAGAACATGATGAAGTCATCCGCTTGACGTCTTCAACTGAAAAAGGCAAGTTCTTACTGCGTACAAAGTGTATCATCCTCGCAACCCCAGGATGACATAAGGCATTGTGAAGATTAATAAGCGTATCTCCGTGAATCACCGAACAATAAGCCCTCGACAGTGCATCAGCAGCAACATTATCCTTCCCCAGACGATAAACTATGTCAAAATGGTAACATGCCAACTCAATCCTCCATCTCATTATTTTATCATTTTTAATCTTTCCAAAATGTTTAACATCAAACATAAAGGACACAGATTTTTGGTCAGTTACCAATGTGAAATGTCGCCCCGATAAATAATGTCTCCATTTACGCTATGCTTCTACTATTGCGTATGCCTCTTTTTCTATTGAGGAATGTCTTTTTTCACTATTATTCAAAGTACGTGAGAAAAAGGCCACAGGTCTTCCATTTTGGTTCAAAGTAGCCCCAATTGCAAAATCCGAAGCATCTGTCTCAATCACAAAGGGAACCTGCTCATCAATGGAATGCACAACTGCTCCTAAAATATCCTTTTTAAAATTCTCAAAACATGTCCTGGCCTCCCATGATAGAGGATATGTCGTAACCCGAATAAGAGGCCGGATCTTCCGTGAAAAATTTGCAATCCAATTAGAATAATAAGAAAACAGTCCAACAACTCGTTGCAAAGCCTTAGAATTAGTAGGACAAGGTAAATCGATCAATGGTCGCAGATGTTCTGGATCTGGTTTAATCTTATTTCCCGAAATAATATACCCCAATAGATTTACCTCAGTAGTCGAAAAGACACATTTCTCTTTGTTAAAAGTTAAACCAACTTTTTCCGCAGCTTGAAGGAATCTTTTTAAATTAGAATCATGCTCCACCCTTGATTTGCCACACACTGTGATGTCATCTAAGTATGAAAAGGTGTCAGAGAGGGAGTTATCACTTATAAAAGCATCCATTGCCCGTTGAAAACAAGCAACACCATTAGTAACACCAAATGGTATTCGGCAAAACTGATACAGCTTTCCACCAGCCTCAAAGGTCGTATATGGTTGATCCTTCTTAACAATAGGAATCTGATGATAAGCACTCTTTAAATCAATAGTGCTAAAAACTTTATACTGAGATACTTTATTGATAAGCTCATCAATCTTAGGCAAAGGGTACGCGTCTAATTGAGTATACCTATTAATAGTTTGGGAATAGTCTATCACCATTTGTTTCTTGTGTCTCTCATTAGTCGTGACAACTACCTGTGCTCGCCAAGGCGAACAACTAGGTTCAATGATTCCTTCCAATAAGAGACGTTGAACTTCAGAATTAATAAATTCTCTATCCTGAATACTATATCTTCTTGACTTGGTAGCAATTGGCTTACAATCTGACATCAAATTGGAAAAAAGTGATAATGGAGGAATAGATAAAGAGGTTAATCCACAAATAGATAAAGGTGGCTTAGTCCCTCCAAATGAAAGACTAAGAGACTCGTGTAACTGAAGCACATCATGTTCAATCAAAATATCCGCACAGAGATTAGGCAAAACAGATAGGCGTATATCAGTATACGTATTACCTAGAAGAACCATTTTCACAAAGCAACGACCAGCTATTTGTGAAGTAAGGGTTGTCTGAGCCATACACACCTGATACGTAACAGGCGAAATTTTCAAATGCTTCTCCTTCGCAAACTGAAGACTTATAAAACTCTCAGTACTGCCCGTATCTATAAGGGCCTTCACTTCCAACCCATTAACTTGAGCTGTAACTATAGCTTTGTTTAGGCCATGAGCAAATGCAGCAGAAATTGATGCAATAAACGCCCTATCTAAAGGCTGAGTAGTCACAGAAGAGGTAGTGGAGGAAGACCCTCCCACACCAGGAGAAGGGAAGGTAATTGAACCTGATGGTTTGCACACACGTGCATAATGACCTCTCTTGCCGCATTTACTACACACAGCCTCCCGAGCAGGACACTTCAGACGAGGGTGCCGGATATTCCCACAAAAATAACACTTCTGAATCCTAGAGGCAACGGCCTCCGAAGTAGAAACTGTTTCAAAATCTAGTAAACCACTCCCATTAAGTCCACATAATTCCTTTTCATCCGAAACTGCCGAAACCATAGTCGCAGGCCGATTAAAAAGAGCATAAGAATCCGAACTTCTCTGAGCCATATCCAATGTAGAAGCTTGCTCAAAAGCACTTTTAAGATCCAGAGTCTTATTTTCTAACAACCGCTGACGAATTGATCTAGACAGTAATCCATTAATAAAAGCATCCCGTACCGATTCGTCCTTATATTCTTCAGCCGTCACAGCCTTATAATTACAGTCAACACTAAGGCACCGAAGTGCTTGTAAATAAGTATCCAAAGATTCTCCCACCTGCTGCCTACGGGCAGATAGAAGATGACGTGCAAATACCTCATTCTTTGGTTTAACAAAAATCTTTTCCAATGTAGAAATAGCCTCTTCATAAGTTTTACAGTGCAAAATATATTTATATACATCCGGGTCAATGTAGTTGATCAGCATATTCAGCTTATTTAGAGCCTCTTGATCCAACACGCCCAAAAAGTTTTTAAATGTACAATACCAATGTTTCCATTTATCATCCACTCCAGCAGAATTGGGGTCAGCCTTGAATCATTCTGGTTGAAGATATCGCTCCATTCTAACATAAAGTTAATAAATTGAAATAAAGAATAGATTTGCCTTCCAAAGTTAGGCTTTATTAACTTTAAAATCAGCAGCATATCTTTCTACATCCAGTCCCAACTAAAGCTAGAAAAGGACTGAATTTAAGGTAGCCACAACACATCATGTGATCATCAACTACCAATGAGGTTACAACACACATCCCAAGGCAGTTAACAAACAACGAATCACAATACTTTTACGAATCAAGGAATAATCACCACAGGTCCTCAGTGCCCATTGTCGGAGTGAAGTGACCCTTTGGTCCTCAGTGCCGGTGTCCGAGTGAAGTGACCCTTTGGTCCTCAGTGCCGGTGTCCGAATGAAGTGACACTTTGGTCCTCAGTACGGGGTGTCCGAGTGAAGTGACCCTTTCGTCCTCAGTGCCGGTGTCCGAGTGAAGTGACCCTTTGGTCCTCAGTGCTGGTGTCGGAGTGAAGTGACCCTTTGGTCCTCAGTGCCAGTGTCCGAGTGAAGTGACCCTATGGTCCTCAGTGCCCGGTGTCCGAGTGAAGTGACCCTTTGACCCTCAGTGCCCGGTGTCCGAGTGAAGTGACCCTTTGGTCCTCAGTGCCAGTGTCCGAGTGAAGTGACCCTATGGTCCTCAGTGCCCGGTGTCCGAGTGAAGTGACCCTTTGACCCTCAGTGCCCGGTGTCCGCGTGAAGTGACCCTTTGGTCCTCAGTGCCGGTGTCCGAGTCAGGTCACCCTTTGGTCCTCAGTGCCGGTGTCCGAGTGAAGTGACCCTTTGGTCCTCAGTGCCCGATGTCTGAGTGAAGTGACCCTTTGGTCCTCAGTGCCGCTGTCCGAGTGAAGTGACCCTTTGGTCCTCAGTGCCCGATGTCTGAGTGAAGTGACCCTTTGGTCCTCAGTGCCGGTGTCCGAGTGAAGTGACCCTTTGGTCCTCAGTGCCGGTGTCCGAGTGAAGTGACCCTTTCGTCCTCAGTGCCGGTGTCCGAGTGAAGTGACCCTTTGGTCCTCAGTGCCCGATGTCCGAGAGAATTAACCCTTTGGTCCTCAGTGCCGGTGTCGGAGTGAAGTGACACTTTGGTCCTCAGTGGGGGGTGTCCGAGTGAAGTGGCCCTTTGGTCCTCAGTGCCAGTGTCCGAGTGAAGTGACCCTTTGGTCCTCAGGGCCGGTGTCCGAGTGAAGTGACCCTTTGGTCCTCAGTGCCGGTGTCCGAGTGAAGTGACCCTTTGGTCCTCAGTGCGCGATGTCCGAGTGAAGTGACCCTTTGGTCCTCAGTGCCGCTGCCTGCATGAAGTGACACTTTGGTCCTCAGTGTCCAATATCCGAGTGAAGTGACCCTTTGGTCTTCAGAGCTGGTGTCCGAGTGAAGTGACCCTTTGTTCCTCAGTGCGGATGTCGGAGTGAAGTGACGCATTGGTCCTCAGTGCCCGGTTTCCGAGTGAAGCGACCCTTTGGTCCTCAGTGCCGGTGTCCGAGTGAAGTGACCCTTTGGTCCTCAGTGTCCGATGTCCGAGTGAAGTGACTCTTTGGTCCTCAGTGCCGGTGTCCGAGTGAAGTGAAACTTTGGTCCTCAGTGCCGGTGTCCAAGTGAAGTGACCTTTTGGTGCTCAGTGCCGGTGTCCGTGTGAAGTGACCCTTTGATCCTCAGAGCCCGATGTCTGAGTGAAGTGACCCTTTGTTCCTCAGTGCGGATGTCGGAGTGAAGTGACACTTTGGTCCTCAGTGCCCGGTGTCCGAGTGACGTGACCCTTTGGTCCTCAGTGCCGTTGTCGGAGTGAAGTGACCCTTTGGTCCTCAGTTCCGGTGTCCGAGTGAAGTGACACTTTGGTCCTCAGTGCCTGGTGTCCGACTGAAGTGACCGTTTGGTCCTCAGTGCCGGTGTCCGTGTGAAGTGACCCTTTGGTCCTCAGTCCCGGTGTCCGAGTGAAGTGACCGTTTGGTCCTCATTGTCCGGTGTCCGAGTGAAGTGACCCTTTGGTCCTCAGTTCCCGCTGTCCGAGTGAAGTGACCCTTTGGTCCTCAGTGCCCGGTGTCCGAGTGAAGTGACCCTTTGGTCCTCAGTGCCGGTGTCCGAGTGAAGTGACCCTTTCGTCCTCAGTGCTAGTGTCCGAGTGAAGTGACCCTTTGGTCCTCAGTGCCGGTGTCCGAGTGAAGTGACCCTTTGGTCCTCAGTGCCCATTGTCGGAGTGAAGTGACCCTTTGGCCCTCAGTGCCGGTGTCCGAGTGAAGTGACCCTTTGGTCCTCAGTGCCCGGTGTCTGAGTGAAGTGACCCTTTGGTCCTCAGTGCCAGTGTCCGAATGAAGTGACCCTTTGGTCCTCAGTGCTGGTATCCGAGTGAAGTGACTCTTTGTTCCTCTGTGCCCGAGATCCGAGTGAAGTGAACTTAGATCCTCAGTGTCCGATGTCCGAGTGAAGTGACCCTTTGTTCCTCAGTGCCGGTGTCCGAGTGAAGTGACCCTTTGTTCCTCTGTGACCGATGTCCGAGTGAAGTGACTCTTTGGTCCTCAGTGCCGATGTCCGATTGAAGTGACCGTTTGGTCTTCAGTGCCCGGTGTCCGAGTGAAGTGACCCTTTGGTCCTCAGTGCCGGTGTCCAAGTGAAGTGACCGTTTGGTCCTCAGTGTCCGATGTCCGAGTGAAGTGACTCTTTGGTCCTCAGTGCCGGTGTCCGAGTGAAGTGAAACTTTGGTCCTCAGTGCCGGTGTCCAAGTGAAGTGACCCTTTGGTCCTCAGTGCCGGAGTCCGTGTGAAGTGACCCTTTAGTCCTCAGAGCCCGATGTCTGAGTGAAGTGACCCTTTGGTCCTCAGTGCCGGTGTCCGAGTGAAGTGACCCGTTGGTCCTCAGTGCCGGTGTCCGAGTGAGGTGACCCTTTGGTCCTCAGTTCCCGGTGTCCGAGTGAAGTGACCCTTTGGTCCTCAGTGCGGGGTGTCCGAGTGAAGTGACCCTTTGGTCCTCAGTGCGGGGTGTCCGTGTGAAGTGACCCTTTGGTCCTCAGAGCTGGTGGCCGAGTGAAGTGACCCTTTGGTCCTCAGTGCCCGATGTCCGAGTGAAGTGAACCTTTGGTCCTCAGTGCCCAGTGTCAGAGTGAAGTGACCCTTTGGTCCACAGGGCCCAGTGTCAGAGTGAAGTGACCCTTTGATCCTCAGTGCCCGGTGTCCGAGTGAAGTGTCCCTATGGTCCTCAGTGCCCAGTGTCAGAGTGAAGTGACCCTTTGGTCCTCAGTGCCCGGTGTCCGAGTGAAGTGTCCCTATGGTCCTCAGTGCCCAGTGTCAGAGTGAAGTGACCCTTTGGTCCTCAGTGCCCGGTGTCTGAGTGAAGTGAACCTTTGCTCCTCAGTGCCCGGTGTCCGAGTGAAGTGACCCTTTGATCCTCAGTGCCCGGTGTCCGAGTGAAGTGACCCTTTGGTCCACAGGGCCCAGTGTCAGAGTGAAGTGACCCTTTGGTCCTCAGTGCCCGGTGTCTGAGTGAAGTGTCCCTATGGTCCTCAGTGCCCAGTGTCAGAGTGAAGTGACCCTTTGATCCTCAGTGCCCGGTGTCCGAGTGAAGTGTCCCTATGGTCCTCAGTGCCCAGTGTCAGAGTGAAGTGACCCTTTGGTCCTCAGTGCCCGGTGTCCGAGTGAAGTGTCCCTATGGTCCTCAGTGCCCAGTGTCAGAGTGAAGTGACCCTTTGGTCCTCAGTGCCCGGTGTCTGAGTGAAGTGAACCTTTGCTCCTCAGTGCCCGGTGTCCGAGTGAAGTGACCCTTTGATCCTCAGTGCCGGTGTCCGAGTGAAGTGAAACTTTGGTCCTCAGTGCCGGTGTCCAAGTGAAGTGACCCTTTGGTCCTCAGTGCCGGAGTCCGTGTGAAGTGACCCTTTAGTCCTCAGAGCCCGATGTCTGAGTGAAGTGACCCTTTGGTCCTCAGTGCCGGTGTCCGAGTGAAGTGACCCGTTGGTCCTCAGTGCCGGTGTCCGAGTGAGGTGACCCTTTGGTCCTCAGTTCCCGGTGTCCGAGTGAAGTGACCCTTTGGTCCTCAGTGCGGGGTGTCCGAGTGAAGTGACCCTTTGGTCCTCAGTGCGGGGTGTCCGTGTGAAGTGACCCTTTGGTCCTCAGAGCTGGTGGCCGAGTGAAGTGACCCTTTGGTCCTCAGTGCCCGATGTCCGAGTGAAGTGAACCTTTGGTCCTCAGTGCCCAGTGTCAGAGTGAAGTGACCCTTTGGTCCACAGGGCCCAGTGTCAGAGTGAAGTGACCCTTTGATCCTCAGTGCCCGGTGTCCGAGTGAAGTGTCCCTATGGTCCTCAGTGCCCAGTGTCAGAGTGAAGTGACCCTTTGGTCCTCAGTGCCCGGTGTCCGAGTGAAGTGTCCCTATGGTCCTCAGTGCCCAGTGTCAGAGTGAAGTGACCCTTTGGTCCTCAGTGCCCGGTGTCTGAGTGAAGTGAACCTTTGCTCCTCAGTGCCCGGTGTCCGAGTGAAGTGACCCTTTGATCCTCAGTGCCCGGTGTCCGAGTGAAGTGACCCTTTGGTCCACAGGGCCCAGTGTCAGAGTGAAGTGACCCTTTGGTCCTCAGTGCCCGGTGTCTGAGTGAAGTGTCCCTATGGTCCTCAGTGCCCAGTGTCAGAGTGAAGTGACCCTTTGATCCTCAGTGCCCGGTGTCCGAGTGAAGTGTCCCTATGGTCCTCAGTGCCCAGTGTCAGAGTGAAGTGACCCTTTGGTCCTCAGTGCCCGGTGTCCGAGTGAAGTGTCCCTATGGTCCTCAGTGCCCAGTGTCAGAGTGAAGTGACCCTTTGGTCCTCAGTGCCCGGTGTCTGAGTGAAGTGAACCTTTGCTCCTCAGTGCCCGGTGTCCGAGTGAAGTGACCCTTTGATCCTCAGTGCCCGGTGTCCGAGTGAAGTGACCCTTTGGTCCTCAGTGCCGGTGTCCGAGTGAAGTGACCCTTTGGTCCTCAGTGTCCGATATCCGAGTGAAGTGACCCTTTGGTACTCAGTGCCGGTGTCCGAGTGAAGTGACCCTTTGGTCCTCAGTGCCGATGTCCGAGTGAAGTGACTCTTTGGTCCTCAGTGCCCGGTGTCCGAGTGCAGTGACGCCTTGGTCCTCAGTGCCTGGTGTCCGAGTGAAGTGACCATTTGCTCCTCAGTGCCTGGTGTCCGAATGAAGTGACCCTTTGGTCCTCAGTGCCGGTGTCCAAGTGAAGTGACCCTTTGGTCCTCAGTGCCGATGTCCGAGTGAAGTGACCCTTTGGTCCTCAGTGCCGATGTCCGACTGAAGTGACCCTTTGGTCCTCAGTGCCCGATGTCCGAGTGAAGTGATCCTTTGGTCCTCAGTGCCCAGTGTCCGAGTGAAGTGACCCTTTGGTCCTCAGTGCCTGATGTCTGAGTGAAGTGACCCTTTGGTCCTCAGTGCCCAGTGTGGGAGTGAAGTGACCCTTTGGTCCTCAGTGCCGGTGTCCGAGTGAAGTGACCCTTTGGTCCTCAGTGCCAGTGTCCGAGTGAAGTGACCCTTTGGTCCTCAGTGCGGATGTCGGAGTGAAGTGACACTTTGGTCCTCAGTGCCCGGTGTCCGAGTGAAGTGACACTTTGGTCCTCAGTGTTGTTGTCGGAGTGAAGTAAACGTTTGGTCCTCAGTGCAGGTGTCCGAGTGAAGTGAACATTTGGTCCTCAGTGTCTGTGTGCGAGCGAAGTGAAACTTTGGTCCTCAGTGCGGATGTCGGAGTGAAGTGACCCTTTGGTCCTCAGTGCCCGGTGTCCGAGTGAAGTGACACGTTGGTCCTCAGGGCGGTTCTCGGAGTGAAGTGACACTTTGGTCCTCAGTGCCGTTGTCGGAGTGAAGTGACCCTTTGGTCCTCAGTGGCGGTGTCCAAGTGAAGTGATCCTTTGGGCCTCAGTGCCCGATTGTCCGAGTGAAGTGACCCTTTGGTCTTCAGTGTCCGGTGTCCGAGTGAATTGACACTTTGGTCCTCAGTGCGGGGTGTCCGAGTGAAGTGACCCTTTGGTCCTCAGTGCCGGTGTCCGAGTGAAGTGACCCTTTGGTCCTCAGTGCTGGAGTCCGAGTGAAGTGACTCTTTGGTTCTCAGTGCGCGATGTCCGAGTGAAGTGACCCTTTGGACCTCAGTGCGCGATGTCCGAGTGAAGTGACCCTTTGGTCTTCAGGGCCCGGTGTCCGAGTGAAGTGACCCTTGGGTCCTCAGTGCCCTATGTCCGAGTGAAGTAACCCTTTGGACCTCAGTGCCAGTGTCCAAGTGAAGTGACCCTTTGTTCCTCAGTGCGGATGTCGTAGTGAATTGACACTTTGGTCCTCAGTGCCGGTGTCCGAGTGAAGTGATCCTTTGGTCCTCAGTGCCGGTGTCCGAGTGAAGTGACCCTTTGGTCCTCAGTGACCGATGTCCGAGTGAAGTGACCCTTTGGTCCTCAGTGCTGATGTCCGAGTGAAGTGACCGTTTCGTCCTCAGTGCCGATGTCCGAGTGAAGTGACCCTTTGGTCCTCAGTGCCCAATGTCCGAGTGAAGTGATCCTTTGGTCCTCAGTGCCCGGTGTCCGAGTGAAGTGACCCTTTGGTCCTCAGTGTCCGGTGTCCGAGTGAAGTGACCCTTTGGTCCTCAGTGCAGGTGTCCATGTGAAGTGACCCTTTGGTCCTCAGTGTCCGGTGTCCGAGTGAAGTGACCCTTTGGTCCTCAGTGCCGGTGTCCGAATGAAGTGACCCTTTGTTCCTCAGTGCTGGTATCCGAGTGAAGTGACCCTTTGGTCCTCAGTGCCCGGTGTCCGAGTGAAGTGACACTTAGATCCTCAGTGCCCAGTGTCCGAGTGAAGTGACCCTTTGGTCCTCAGTGCAGGTGTCCGTGTGAAGTGACCCTTTGGTCCTCAGTGTCCGGTGTCCGAGTGAAGTGACCCTTTGGTCCTCAGTGCCGGTGTCCGAATGAAGTGAACCTTTGTTCCTCAGTGCTGGTATCCGAGTGAAGTGACCCTTTGGTCCTCAGTGCCGGTGTCCGAATGAAGTGAACCTTTGTTCCTCAGTGCAGGTGTCCGCGTTAAGTGACCCCTTGGTCCTCAGTCCCCGATGTCCGAGAGAAGTGTCCCTTTGGTCCTCAGTCCCGGTGTCCGAGCGAAGTGACCCTTTGGTCCTCAGTGCCGGTGTCCGTGTGAAGTGACCGTTTGGTCCTCAGTGTCCGGTGTCCGAGTGAAGTGACCCTTTGGTCCTCAGTTCCCGCTGTCCGAGTGAAGTGACCCTTTGGTCCTCAGTGCCGGTGTCCGAGTGAAGTGATCCTTTCGTCCTCAGTGCTAGTGTCCGAGTGAAGTGACCCTTTGGTCCTCAGTGCCGGTGTCCGAGTGAAGTGACCCTTTGGTCCTCAGTGCCGGTGTCCGAATGAAGTGACACTTTGGTCCTCAGTACGGGGTGTCCGAGTGAAGTGACCCTTTGGTCCTCAGTGCCGCTGTCCGAGTGAAGTGACCCTTTGGTCCTCAGTGCTGGTGTCGGAGTGAAGTGACCCTTTGGTCCTCAGTGCCGGTGTCCGAGTGAAGTGACCCTTTGGTCCTCAGTGCCGGTGTCCGAGTGAAGTGACACTTTGGTCCTCAGTGCTGGTGTCGGAGTGAAGTGACCCTTTGGTCCTCAGTGCTGGTGTCGGAGTGAAGTGACCCTTTGGTCCTCAGTGCCGGTGTCCGAGTGAAGTGACCCTTTGGTCCTCAGTGCAGGTGTCCGAGTGAAGTGACCCTTTGCTCCTCAGTGCCGGTGTCCGAGTGAAGTGACCCTTTGGTCCTCAGTGCCGGTGTCCGAGTGAGGTCACCCTTTGGTCCTCAGTGCTGGTGTCCGAGTGAAGTGACCCTTTGGTCCTCAGTGCCCGATGTCTGAGTGAAGTGACCCTTTGGTCCTCAGTGCCGCTGTCCGAGTGAAGTGACCCTTTGGTCCTCAGTGCCCGATGTCTGAGTGAAGTGACCCTTTGGTCCTCAGTGCCGGTGTCCGAGTGAAGTGACCCTTTGGTCCTCAGTGCCGGTGTCCGAGGGAAGTGACCCTTTCGTCCTCAGTGCCGGTGTCCGAGTGAAGTGACCCTTTGGTCCTCAGTGCCCGATGTCCGAGAGAATTAACCCTTTGGTCCTCAGTGCCGGTGTCGGAGTGAAGTGACACTTTGGTCCTCAGTGGGGGGTGTCCGAGTGAAGTGGCCCTTTGGTCCTCAGTGCCAGTGTCTGAGGGAAGTGACCCTTTGGTCTTCAGAGCTGGTGTCCGAGTGACGTGACCCTTTGGTCCTCAGTGCCGGTGTCCGAGTGAAGTGACCCTTTGGTCCTCAGTGCCGGTGTCCGAGTGAAGTGACCCTTTGGTCCTCAGTGCGCGATGTCCGAGTGAAGTGACCCTTTGGTCCTCAGTGCCGCTGCCTGCATGAAGTGACACTTTGGTCCTCAGTGTCCAATATCCGAGTGAAGTGACCCTTTGGTCTTCAGAGCTGGTGTCCGAGTGAAGTGACCCTTTGTTCCTCAGTGCGGATGTCGGAGTGAAGTGACACTTTGGTCCTCAGTGCCCGGTGTCTGAGTGACGTGACCCTTTGGTCCTCAGTGCCGTTGTCGGAGTGAAGTGACGCTTTGGTCCTCAGTGCCGGTGTCCGATTGAAGTGACTGTTTGGTCTTCAGTGCCCGGTGTCCGAGTGAAGCGACCCTTTGGTCCTCAGTGCCGGTGTCCGAGTGAAGTGACCCTTTGGTCCTCAGTGTCCGATGTCCGAGTGAAGTGACTCTTTGGTCCTCAGTGCCGCTGTCCGAGTGAAGTGAAACTTTGGTCCTCAGTGCCGGTGTCCAAGTGAAGTGACCTTTTGGTCCTCAGTGCCGGTGTCCGAGTGAAGTGAGCCTTTGGTCCTCAGTGCCGGTGTCCGAGTAACGTGACCCTTTTATCCTCAGTGCCCGGTGTCCGAGTGAAGTGAGCCTTTGGTCCTCAGTGCCGGTGTCCGAGTAACGTGACCCTTTTATCCTCAGTGCCCGGTGTCCGAGTGAAGTGACCCTTTGACCCTCAGTGCCGGAGTCCGATTGAAGTGACCCTTTGGTCCTCAGTGCCCGATGTCCGAATGAAGTGACCCTTTGGTCCTCAGTGCCGGTGTCCGAGTTAAGTGACCCCTTGGTCCTCAGTGCCGGTGTCCGAGCGAAGTGAAACTTTGGTCCTCAGTGCCTGGTGTCCGAGTGAAGTGACCCTTTGGTCCTCAGTGCAGGTGTCCGAGTGAAGTGACCCTTTGGTCCTCAGTGCCGGTGTCCGAGCGAAGTGACGCTTTGGTCCTCAGTGCCGGTGTCCGAGTGAACTGACCCTTTGGTCCTCAGTGCTGGTATCCGAGTGAAGTGACCTTTTGTTCCTCTGTGACCGATGTCCGAGTGGCGTGACCCTGTGGTCCTCAGTGCCGGTGTCTGAGTGAAGTGACCCTTTGGTCCTCAATGCCGGTGTCCGAGTGAAGTGACCCTTTGGTCCTCAGTGCCTGGTGTCCGATTGAAGTGACCGTTTGTTCTTCAGTGCCCGGTGTCCGAGTTAAGTTACCCCTTGGTCCTCAGTGCCGGTGTCGGAGTGAAGTGACCCTTTGGTCCTCGGTGCCGGTGTCCGAGTGAAGTGACCGTTTGGTGCTCAGTTCCTGGTGTCCGATTGAAGTGACTGTTTGGTCTTCAGTGCCCGGTGTCCGAGTGAAGTGACTCTTTGGTCCTCAGTGCTGGTGTCCGAGTGAATTGAGCCTTTGGTCCTCAGTGCCGGTGTCCGAGTAAAGAGACACTTTGGTCCACAGTGTCCGGTGTCTGAGTGAAGTGACCCTTTGACCCTCAGTGCCCGGTGTCCGAGTGAAGTGACCCTTTGACCCTCAGTGCCGGAGTCCGAGTAAAGTGATCCTTTGGTCCTCAGTGCCCGATGTCGGAATGAAGTGAACCTTTGGTCCTCAGTGCCGATGTCGGAGTGAAGTGACCCTTTGGTCCTCAGCACCGGTGTCGGAATGAAGTGACCCTTCGGTCCTCAGTGCCAGTGTCCGAGTGAAGTATCCCTTTGGTCCTCAGTGCCCGATGTCCGAGTGAAGTGACACTTTGGTCCTCAGTGCCGGTGTCCGAGTGAAGTGACGCTTTGGTCCTCAGTGTCCGGTGTCCGAGTGAAGTGACCCTTTGGTCCTCAGTGCAGGTGTCCATGTGAAGTGACCCTTTGGTCCTCAGTGTCCGGTGTCCGAGTGAAGTGACCCTTTGGTCCTCAGTGCCGGTGTCCGAATGAAGTGACCCTTTGTTCCTCAGTGCTGGTATCCGAGTGAAGTGACCCTTTGGTCCTCAGTGCCCGGTGTCCGAGTGAAGTGACACTTAGATCCTCAGTGCCCGGTGTCCGAGTGAAGTGACCCTTTGGTCCTCAGTGCAGGTGTCCGTGTGAAGTGACCCTTTGGTCCTCAGTGTCCGGTGTCCGAGTGAAGTGACCCTTTGGTCCTCAGTGCCGGTGTCCGAATGAAGTGAACCTTTGTTCCTCAGTGCTGGTATCCGAGTGAAGTGACCCTTTGGTCCTCAGTGCCGGTGTCCGAATGAAGTGAACCTTTGTTCCTCAGTACAGGTGTCCGCGTTAAGTGACCCCTTGGTCCTCAGTCCCCGATGTCCGAGAGAAGTGTCCCTTTGGTCCTCAGTCCCGGTGTCCGAGCGAAGTGACCCTTTGGTCCTCAGTGCCGGTGTCCGTGTGAAGTGACCGTTTGGTCCTCAGTGTCCGGTGTCCGAGTGAAGTGACCCTTTGGTCCTCAGTTCCCGCTGTCCGAGTGAAGTGACCCTTTGGTCCTCAGTGCCGGTGTCCGAGTGAAGTGATCCTTTCGTCCTCAGTGCTAGTGTCCGAGTGAAGTGACCCTTTGGTCCTCAGTGCCGGTGTCCGAGTGAAGTGACCCTTTGGTCCTCAGTGCCGGTGTCCGAATGAAGTGACACTTTGGTCCTCAGTACGGGGTGTCCGAGTGAAGTGACCCTTTGGTCCTCAGTGCCGCTGTCCGAGTGAAGTGACCCTTTGGTCCTCAGTGCTGGTGTCGGAGTGAAGTGACCCTTTGGTCCTCAGTGCCGGTGTCCGAGTGAAGTGACCCTTTGGTCCTCAGTGCCGGTGTCCGAGTGAAGTGACCCTTTGGTCCTCAGTGCTGGTGTCGGAGTGAAGTGACCCTTTGGTCCTCAGTGCTGGTGTCGGAGTGAAGTGACCCTTTGGTCCTCAGTGCCGGTGTCCGAGTGAAGTGACCCTTTGGTCCTCAGTGCAGGTGTCCGAGTGAAGTGACCCTTTGCTCCTCAGTGCCGGTGTCCGAGTGAAGTGACCCTTTGGTCCTCAGTGCCGGTGTCCGAGTGAGGTCACCCTTTGGTCCTCAGTGCTGGTGTCCGAGTGAAGTGACCCTTTGGTCCTCAGTGCCCGATGTCTGAGTGAAGTGACCCTTTGGTCCTCAGTGCCGCTGTCCGAGTGAAGTGACCCTTTGGTCCTCAGTGCCCGATGTCTGAGTGAAGTGACCCTTTGGTCCTCAGTGCCGGTGTGATATACCTATCAATTCCTCCAATAAAAGGCGAAGAGTTACGAAGGTGACTAAAGGTTTTTATTGACTAAATAACAGAGCCCACTCTCGTGGGTGATCCGATCCAAGCAGGAGGAATACCAGTCAGTCGCTCACCTTTATACCTGGCCTGGTGGGTGGAGCCAAGGCGGAGTCGGCGGTGGTCATCCCAGGTATAGCAGTGTGGCAAGAGGCGACCTCGTACCGTGATACAATAGTGGTCAGTGATACAGTTATAACGAACAGTGGTGAACAGTGCTAACTACTAACAGTGATACGATAGTGAACGTGGTTTACCACACGGTGTCCGAGTGAAGTGACCCTTTGGTCCTCAGTGCCGGTGTCCGAGGGAAGTGACCCTTTCGTCCTCAGTGCCGGTGTCCGAGTGAAGTGACCCTTTGGTCCTCAGTGCCCGATGTCCGAGAGAATTAACCCTTTGGTCCTCAGTGCCGGTGTCGGAGTGAAGTGACACTTTGGTCCTCAGTGGGGGGTGTCCGAGTGAAGTGGCCCTTTGGTCCTCAGTGCCAGTGTCTGAGGGAAGTGACCCTTTGGTCTTCAGAGCTGGTGTCCGAGTGACGTGACCCTTTGGTCCTCAGTGCCGGTGTCCGAGTGAAGTGACCCTTTGGTCCTCAGTGCCGGTGCCCGAGTGAAGTGACCCTTTGGTCCTCAGTGCGCGATGTCCGAGTGAAGTGACCCTTTGGTCCTCAGTGCCGCTGCCTGCATGAAGTGACACTTTGGTCCTCAGTGTCCAATATCCGAGTGAAGTGACCCTTTGGTCTTCAGAGCTGGTGTCCGAGTGAAGTGACCCTTTGTTCCTCAGTGCGGATGTCGGAGTGAAGTGACACTTTGGTCCTCAGTGCCCGGTGTCTGAGTGACGTGACCCTTTGGTCCTCAGTGCCGTTGTCGGAGTGAAGTGACGCTTTGGTCCTCAGTGCCGGTGTCCGATTGAAGTGACTGTTTGGTCTTCAGTGCCCGGTGTCCGAGTGAAGTGACCCTTTGATCCTCAGTGTCCGATGTCCGAGTGAAGTGACTCTTTGGTCCTCAGTGCCGGTGTCCGAGTGAAGTGAAACTTTGGTCCTCAGTGCCGGTGTCCAAGTGAAGTGACCTTTTGGTCCTCAGTGCCGGTGTCCGAGTGAAGTGACCCTTTTATCCTCAGTGCCCGGTGTCCGAGTGAAGTGAGCCTTTGGTCCTCAGTGCCGGTGTCCGAGTAACGTGACCCTTTTATCCTCAGTGCCCGGTGTCCGAGTGAAGTGAGCCTTTGGTCCTCAGTGCCGGTGTCCGAGTAACGTGACCCTTTTATCCTCAGTGCCCGGTGTCCGAGTGAAGTGACCCTTTGACCCTCAGTGCCGGAGTCCGATTGAAGTGACCCTTTGGTCCTCAGTGCCCGATGTCCGAATGAAGTGACCCTTTGGTCCTCAGTGCCGGTGTCCGAGTTAAGTGACCCCTTGGTCCTCAGTGCCGGTGTCCGAGCGAAGTGAAACTTTGGTCCTCAGTGCCTGGTGTCCGAGTGAAGTGACCCTTTGGTCCTCAGTGCAGGTGTCCGAGTGAAGTGACCCTTTGGTCCTCAGTGCCGGTGTCCGAGCGAAGTGACGCTTTGGTCCTCAGTGCCGGTGTCCGAGTGAACTGACCCTTTGGTCCTCAGTGCTGGTATCCGAGTGAAGTGACCTTTTGTTCCTCTGTGACCGATGTCCGAGTGGCGTGACCCTGTGGTCCTCAGTGCCGGTGTCTGAGTGAAGTGACCCTTTGGTCCTCAATGCCGGTGTCCGAGTGAAGTGACCCTTTGGTCCTCAGTGCCTGGTGTCCGATTGAAGTGACCGTTTGTTCTTCAGTGCCCGGTGTCCGAGTTAAGTTACCCCTTGGTCCTCAGTGCCGGTGTCGGAGTGAAGTGACCCTTTGGTCCTCGGTGCCGGTGTCCGAGTGAAGTGACCGTTTGGTGCTCAGTTCCTGGTGTCCGATTGAAGTGACTGTTTGGTCTTCAGTGCCCGGTGTCCGAGTGAAGTGACTCTTTGGTCCTCAGTGCTGGTGTCCGAGTGAATTGAGCCTTTGGTCCTCAGTGCCGGTGTCCGAGTAAAGAGACACTTTGGTCCACAGTGTCCGGTGTCTGAGTGAAGTGACCCTTTGACCCTCAGTGCCCGGTGTCCGAGTGAAGTGACCCTTTGACCCTCAGTGCCGGAGTCCGAGTAAAGTGATCCTTTGGTCCTCAGTGCCCGATGTCGGAATGAAGTGAATCTTTGGTCCTCAGTGCCGATGTCGGAGTGAAGTGACCCTTTGGTCCTCAGCACCGGTGTCGGAATGAAGTGACCCTTCGGTCCTCAGTGCCAGTGTCCGAGTGAAGTATCCCTTTGGTCCTCAGTGCCCGATGTCCGAGTGAAGTGACACTTTGGTCCTCAGTGCCGGTGTCCGAGTGAAGTGACGCTTTGGTCCTCAGTACCCGATGTCCGAGTGAAGTGACCCTTTGGTCCTCAGTGCCGGTGTCCGAATGAAGTTACACTTTCGTCCTCTGTGCCGGTGTCCGAGTGAAGTGACCCTTTGGTCCTCAGTGCCTGATGTCCGACTGAAGTGACCCTTTGGTCATCAGTGCTGGTGTCCGAGTGAAGTGAGCCTTTGGTCCTCAGTGCCGGAGTCCGAGTGAATTGACCCTTTGGTCCTCAGTGCCAGTGTCCGAGTGAAGTGACCCTTTGGTCCTCAGTGCCCAGTGTCCGAGCGAAGTCACCCTTTGGTCCTCAGTGTTCGGTTTCCGAGTGAAGTGACCCTTTGACCCTCAGTGGCGGAGTCCGAGTGAATTGACCCTTTGGTCCTCAGTGCCAGTGTCCGAGTGAAGTGACACTTTGGTCCTCAGTGCCCAGTGTCCGAGCGAAGTCACCCTTTGGTCCTCAGTGCCCGGTGTCCGAGTGAAGTGTTCCTTTGACCCTCAGTGCCGCTGTCGGAGTGAAGTGACCCTTTGGTCCTCAGTGCCGGTGTCCGAGTGAAGTGACCCTTTGGTGATCAGTGCCTGGTGTCCGATTGAAGTGACCGTTTGGTCTTCAGTGCCCGGTGTCCGAGTTAAGTGACCCTTTGGTCCTCAGTGCCGGTATCGGAGTGAAGTTACCCTTTGGTCCTCAGTGCCGGTGTCCGAGTGAAGTGTTCCTTTGACCCTCAGTGCCACTGTCGGAGTGAAGTGACCCTTTGGTCCTCAGTGCCGGTGTCCGAGTGAAATGACCCTTTGGTCCTCAGTGCCGGTGTCCGAGTGAAGTGACACTTTGGTCCTCAGTGCCCGGTGTCCGAGTGAAGTGACCCTTTGGTCATCAGTGCCGGTGTCCGAGTGAAGTGACCCTTTGGTCCTCAGTGCCCGGTGTCCGAGTGAAGTGACCATTTGGTCCTCAGTGCCGGTGTAAGAATGAAGTGACCCTTTGGTCCTCAGTACCCGATGTCCGAGTGAAGTGAAACTTTGGTCCTCAGTGCCCGATGTCCGAATGAAGTGACCCTCTGGTACGCAGTGCCGGTGTCCGAGTTAAGTGACCCCTTGGTCCTCAGTGCCGGTGTCCGAGCGAAGTGAAACTTTGGTCCTCAGTGCCTGGTGTCCGAGTGAAGTGACCCTTTGGTCCTCAGTGCAGGTGTCCGAGTGAAGTGACCCTTTGGTCCTCAGTGCCGGTGTCCGAGCGAAGTGACGCTTTGTTCCTCAGTGCCGGTGTCCGAGTGAACTGACCCTTTGGTCCTCAGTGCTGGTATCCGAGTGAAGTGACCTTTTGTTCCTCTGTGACCGATGTCCGAGTGGCGTGACCCTGTGTTCCTCAGTGCCGGTGTCTGAGTGAAGTGACCCTTTGGTCCTCAATGCCGGTGTCCGAGTGAAGTGACCCTTTGGTCCTCAGTGCCTGGTGTCCGATTGAAGTGACCGTTTGTTCTTCAGTGCCCGGTATCCGAGTTAAGTTACCCCTTGGTCCTCAGTGCCGGTGTCGGAGTGAAGTGACCCTTTGGTCCTCGGTGCCGGTGTCCGAGTGAAGTGACCGTTTGGTGCTAAGTTCCTGGTGTCCGATTGAAGTGACTCTTTGGTCCTCAGTGCCGGTGTCCGAGTGAAGTGACCCTTTGGTGCTCAGTTCCTGGTGTCCGATTGAAGTGACTCTTTGGTCCTCGGTGCCGGTGTCCGAGTGAAGTGACCCTTTGGTCTTCAGTGCCCGGTGTCCGAGTGAAGTGACTCTTTGGTCCTCAGTGCTGGTGTCCGAGTGAATTGAGCCTTAGGTCCTCAGTGCCGGTGTCCGAGTAAAGAGACACTTTGGTCCACAGTGTCCGGTGTCTGAGTGAAGTGACCCTTTGACCCTCAGTGCCCGGTGTCCGAGTGAAGTGACCCTTTGACCCTCAGTGCCGGAGTCCGAGTAAAGTGACCCTTTGGTCCTCAGTGCCCGATGTCGGAATGAAGTGAACCTTTGGTCCTCAGTGCCGATGTCGGAGTGAAGTGACCCTTTGGTCCTCAGCACCGGTGTCGGAATGAAGTGACCCTTCGGTCCTCAGTGCCAGTGTCCGAGTGAAGTATCCCTTTGGTCCTCAGTGCCCGATGTCCGAGTGAAGTGACACTTTGGTCCTCAGTGCCGGTGTCCGAGTGAAGTGACGCTTTGGTCCTCAGTACCCGATGTCCGAGTGAAGTGACCCTTTGGTCCTCAGTGCCGGTGTCCGAATGAAGTGACACTTTCGTCCTCTGTGCCGGTGTCCGAGTGAAGTGACCCTTTGGTCCTCAGTGCCTGATGTCCGACTGAAGTGACCCTTTGGTCATCAGTGCTGGTGTCCGAGTGAAGTGAGCCTTTGGTCCTCAGTGCCGGTGCCCGAGTGAAGTGAGCCTTTGGTCCTCAGTGCCGGTGCCCGAGTGAAGTGAACCTTTGGTCCTTAGTGCCCGGTGTCCGAGTGAAGTGAACCTTTTAACCTCAGTGCCGGTCTCCGAGTGAAGTGACCCTGTTGAGCTGAGTGCCGGAGTCCGAGTGAATTGACCCTTTGGTCCTCAGTGCCAGTGTCCGAGTGAAGTGAACCTTTGGTCCTCAGTGCCCAGTGTCCGAGCGAAGTCACCCTTTGGTCCTCAGTGTTCGGTTTCCGAGTGAAGTGACCCTTTGACCCTCAGTGGCGGAGTCCGAGTGAATTGACCCTTTGGTCCTCAGTGCCAGTGTCCGAGTGAAGTGACACTTTGGTCCTCAGTGCCCAGTGTCCGAGCGAAGTCACCCTTTGGTCCTCAGTGCCCGGTGTCCGAGTGAAGTGTTCCTTTGACCCTCAGTGCCGCTGTCGGAGTGAAGTGACCCTTTGGTCCTCAGTGCCGGTGTCCGAGTGAAGTGACCCTTTGGTGCTCAGTGCCTGGTGTCCGATTGAAGTGACCGTTTGGTCTTCAGTGCCCGGTGTCCGAGTTAAGTGACCCTTTGGTCCTCAGTGCCGGTATCGGAGTGAAGTTACCCTTTGGTCCTCAGTGCCGGTGTCCGAGTGAAGTGTTCCTTTGACCCTCAGTGCCACTGTCGGAGTGAAGTGACCCTTTGGTCCTCAGTGCCGGTGTCCGAGTGAAATGACCCTTTGGTCCTCAGTGCCGGTGTCCGAGTGAAGTGACACTTTGGTCCTCAGTGCCCAGTGTCCGAGTGAAGTGACCCTTTGGTCATCAGTGCCGGTGTCCGAGTGAAGTGACCCTTTGGTCCTCAGTGCCCGGTGTCCGAGTGAAGTGACCATTTGGTCCTCAGTGCCGGTGTAAGAATGAAGTGACCCTTTGGTCCTCAGTACCCGATGTCCGAGTGAAGTGAAACTTTGGTCCTCAGTGCCCGATGTCCGAATGAAGTGACCCTCTGGTACGCAGTGCCGGTGTCCGAGTAAAGTGACCCTTTGGTCCTCAGTGCCAGTGTCCAAGCGAAGTCACCCTTTGGTCCTCAGTGCCCGGTGTCCGAGTGAAGTGACCTTTGACACTCAGTGCCGGTGTCCGAGTGAAGTGTTCCTTTGACCCTCAGTGCCACTGTCGGAGTGAAGTGACCCTTTGGTCCTCAGTGCCGGTGTCCGAGCGAAGTGACCCTTTGGTGCTCAGTGCCTGGTGTCCGATTGAAGTGATCGTTTGGTCCTCAGTGCCCGATGTCCGAATGAAGTGACCCTTTGGTCCTCAGTGCCGGTGTCGGAGTGAAGTCACTCTTCGGTCCTCAGTGCTGGTGTCCGAGTGAAGTGCCCCATTGGTCCTCAGTGCGGGTGTCCGAGTGAAGTGAAACTTTGGTCCTCAGTGCCGGAGTCCGATTGAAGTGACCCTTTGGTCCTCAGTGCCTGATGTCCGAATGAAGTGACCCTTTGGTCCTCAGTGCCGGTGTCGGAGTGAAGTGACTCTTCGGTCCTCAGTGCTGGTGTCCGAGTGAAGTGACTCTTTGGTCCTCAGTGCGGGTGTCCGAGTGAAGTGAAACTTTGGTCCTCAGTGCCGGTGTCCGAGTGAAGTGACGCTTTGGTCCTCAGTGCCGGTGTCGGAGTAAAGTTACCCTTTGACCCTCAGTGCCGGAGTCCGAGTGAAGTGACTCTTTTGTCCTCAGTGCCTGGTGTCCGAGTGAAGTGACCCTTTGGTCCTCAGTGCCTGGTGTCCGATTGAAGTGACAGTTTGGTCTTCAGTGCCCGGTGTCCGAGTTAAGTTACCCTTTGGTCCTCAGTGCCGGTGTCCGAGTGAAGTGACCCGTTGGTCCTCAGTGCCTGGTGTCCGATTGAAGTGACCGTTTGGTCTTCAGTGCCCGGTGTCCGAGTTAAGTGACCCTTTGTTCCTCAGTGCTGGTGTCCGAGTGAAGTGACCATTTGGTCCTCAGTGCCCGGTGTCCGAGTGAAGTGACCTTTTGGTCCTCAGTGCCGGTGTCGGAGTGAAGTGACCCTTTGTTCCTCAGTGCCGGTGTCGGAGTGAAGTGACCCTTTGGTCCTCAGTGCCAGTGTCCGAGTGAAGTGACCCTTTGGTCCTCAGTGCCCGATGTCCGAGTGAAGTGACCCTTTGGTCCTCAGTGCCGGTGTCCGAGTGAAGTGACCCTTTGGTCCTCAGTTCCGGTGTCCGAGTGAAATGACCCTTTGGTCCTCAGTGCCGGTGTCCGAGTGAAGTTACACTTTGGTCCTCAGTGCCCGGGGTCCGAGTGAAGTGACCCTTTGGTCATCAGTGCCGGTGTCCGAGTGAAGTGACCCTTTGGTCCTCAGTGCCCGGTGTCCGAGTGAAGTGACCATTTGGTCCTCAGTGCCGGTGTAAGAATGAAGTGACCCTTTGGTCCTCAGTACCCGATGTCCGAGTGAAGTGAAACTTTGGTCCTCAGTGACCGATGTCCGAATGAAGTGACCCTCTGGTACGCAGTGCCTGTGTCCGAGTAAAGTGACCCTTTGGTCCTCAGTGCCAGTGTCCAAGCGAAGTCACCCTTTGGTCCTCAGTGCCCGGTGTCCGAGTAAAGTGACCCTTTGACACTCAGTGCCGGTGTCCGAGTGAAGTGACCCTTTGGTCCTCAGTGCCGATGTCTGAGTGAAGTGACCCTTTCTTCCTCAGTTCCGGTGTCCGAGTGAAGTGACCCTTTGGTCCTCAGTGCCGGTGTCTTAGTGAAGTAACCCTTTGGTCCTCAGTGCCGATGTCCGAGTGAAGTGACCCTTTGGTCCTCAGTGCCGGTGTCCGAGTAAAGTGACCCTTTGGTCCTCAGTGCCGGTGCCCGAGCGAAGTCACCCTTTGGTCCTCAGTGCCCGGTGTCCGAGTGAAGTGACCCTTTGACCCTCAGTGCCGGTGTCCGAGTGAAGTGACCCTTTCATCCTCAGTGCCGGTGTCCGAGTGAAGTGACCCTTTGACCCTCAGTGCCCGATGTCCGAGTGAAGCGACCCTTTGGTCCTCAGTGCCGGTGTCCAAGTGAAGTGACCCTTTGGTCCTCAGTGCCGATGTCCAAGTGAAGTGACACTTTGGCCCTCAGTGCCGGTGTCCGAGTGAAGTGACCCTTTGACCCTCAGTGCCGGTGTCCGAGTGAAGTGACCCTTTCATCCTCAGTGCCGGTGTCCGAGTGAAGTGACCCTTTGACCCTCCGTGCTGGAGTCCGAGTGAAGTGACGCTTTGGTCCTCAGTGCCGGTGTCCGAGTGAAGTGACCCCTTGGTCCTCAGCGCCCGGTGTCCGAGTGAAGTGACCCTTTGGTCCTCAGTGCCGGTGTCCGAGTGAAGTGACCCTTTGGTCCTCAGTGCCCGGTGTCCGAGTGAAGTGACCCTTTGGTCCTCAGTGCCGGCGACCGAGTAAAGTGACCCTTTGACCCTCAGTGCCTGTGTCCGAGTGAAGTACCCCTTTGGTCCTCAGTGCCTGGTGTCCGAGTGAAGTGAACCTTTGGTCCTCAGTGCCCGGTGTCCGAGTGAAGTGACCCTTTGGTCCTCAGTGCCCGGTGTCCGAGTGAAGTGACCCTTTGGTCCTCAGTGCCTGCTGTCCGAGTGAAGTGACCCTTTGGTCCTCAGTGCCCGGTGTCCAAGTGAAGTGACCCTTTGGTCCTGAGTGCCGGTGTCCGAGTGAAGTGACCCTTTGGTCCTCAGTGCCCGGTGTCCGAGTGAAGTGACCCTTTGGTCCTCAGTGCCGGTGTCCGAGTGAAGTGACCCTCTGGTCCTCAGTGTCCGATGTCCGAGTGAAGTGACCCTTTGGTCCTCAGTGCCGGTGTCCGATTGAAGTGACCCTTTGGTCTTCAGTGTCCGATGTCCGAGTGAAGTGACCCTTTGGTCCTCAGTGCCGGTGTCCGAGTGATGTGACCAATTGGTCCTCAATGCCTGCTGTCCGAGTGAAGTGACCCTTTGGTCCTCAGTGCCCGGTGTCCAAGTGAAGTGACCCTTTGGTCCTGAGTGCCGGAGTCTGAGTGAAATGACCCTTTGGTCCTCAGTGCCCAGTGTCCGAGCGAAATCACCCTTTGGTCCTCAGTGCTCAGTGTCCGAGTGAAGTGACCCTTTCACCCTCAGTGCACGGTGTCCGAGTGAAGTGACCCTTTGACCCTCAGTGCCGGAGTCCGAGTGAAGTGACCCTTTGGTCCTCAGTGCCCGATGTCCGAATGAAGTGACCCTTTGGTCCTCAGTGCCGGTGTCGGAGTGAAGTGACCCTTTGGTCCTCAGCACCGGTGTCGGAGTGAAGTGACCCTTCGGTCCTCAGTGCCGGTGTCCGAGTGAAGTGTCCCTTTGGTCCTCAGTGCCCGATGTCCGAGTGAAGTGACACTTTGGTCCTCAGTGCCGGTGTCCGAGTGAAGTGACCCTTTGGTCCTCAGTGCCGGTGTCCGAATGAAGTGACACTTTCGTCCTCAGTGCTGGTGTCCGAGTGAAGTGAGCCTTTGGTCCTCAGTGCCGGTGTCCGAGTAAAGTGACCCTTTGGTCCTCAGTGCCCGGTGTCCGAGTGAAGTGAACCTTTTAACCTCAGTGCCGGTCTCCGAGTGAAGTGACCCTGTTGAGCTGAGTGCAGGAGGCCAAGTGAATTGACCCTTTGGTCCTCAGTGCCTGTGTCCGAGTGAAGTGACCCTTTGGTCCTCAGTGCCCAGTGTCCGAGCGAAGTCACCCTTTGGTCCTCAGTGCTCGGTGTCCGACTGAAGTGACCCTTTGACCCTCAGTGGCGGAGTCCGAGTGAATTGACCCTTTGGTCCTCATTGCCAGTGTCTGAGTGAAGTGACACTTTGGTCCTCAGTGCCCAGTGTCCGAGCGAATTCACCCTTTGGTCCTCAGTGCCCGGTGTCCGAGTGAAGTGACCCTTTGGTGCTCAGTGCCTGGTGTCCGATTGAAGTGACCGTTTGGTCTTCAGTGCCCGGTGTCCGAGTTAAGTGACTCTTTGGTCCTCAGTGCCGGTGTCCGACTAAAGTGAGCCTTTGGTCCTCAGTGCCGGTGTCCGAGTAACGTGACCCTTTAATCCTCAGTGCTCGGTGTCCGAGTGAAATGACCCTTTGACCCTCAGTGCCGGAGTCCGATTGAAGTGACCCTTTGGTCCTCAGTGCCCGATGTCCGAATGAAGTGACGCTTTGGTCCTCAGTGCGGTGTCCGAGTGAAGTGACACTTTGGTCCTCAGTACCCGATGTCCGAGTGAAGTGACCCTGTGGTCCTCAGTGCCGGTGTCTGAGTTAAGTGACCCTCTGTTCCTCAGTGCTGGTGTCCGAGTGAAGTAACCCTCTGGTCCTCAGTGCCGGTGTCCGAGTTAAGTGACCCCTTGGTCCTCAGTGCCGGTGTCCGAGCGAAGTGAAACTTTGGTCCTCAGTGCCTGGTGTCCGAGTGAAGTGACCCTTTGGTCCTCAGTGCAGGTGTCCGAGTGAAGTGACACTTTGGTCCTCAGTGCTGGTGTCCGAGTGAAGTGACGCTTTGGTCCTCAGTGCCGGTGTCCGAGTGAACTGACCCTTTGGTCCTCAGTGCTGGTATCCGAGTGAAGTGACCTTTTGTTCCTCTGTGACCGATGTCCGAGTGAAGTGACCCTTTGGTCCTCAGTGCCTGGTGTCCGATTGAAGTGATCGTTTGGTCTTCAGTGCCCGGTGTCCGAGTTAAGTGACCCCTTGGTCCTCAGTGCCGGTGTCGGAGTGAAGTGACCCTTTGGTCCTCAGTGCCGGTGCCCCAGTGAAGTGACCCTTTGATGCTCAGTGCCTGGTGTCCGATTGAAGTGACCGTTTGGTCTTCAGTAACCGGTGACCGAGTGAACTGACTCTTTGGTCCTCAGTGCCGGTGTCGGAGTGAAGTGACCCTTTGGTCCTCAGTACCGGTGCCCCAGTGAAGTGACCCTTTGATGCTCAGTGCCTGGTGTCCGATTGAAGTGACCGTTTGGTCTTCAGTGCCCGGTGTCCGAGTTAAGTGACCCCTTGGTCCTCAGTGCCGGTGTCGGAGTGAAGTGACCCTTTGGTCCTCAGTGCCGGTGCCCCAGTGAAGTGACCCTTTGATGCTCAGTGCCTGGTGTCCGATTGAAGTGACCGTTTGGTCTTCAGTGCCCGGTGTCCGAGTGAACTGACTCTTTTGTCCTCAGTGCTGGTGTCCGAGTGAATTGAGCCTTTGGTCCTCAGTGCCGGTGTCTGAGTAAATTGACCCTTTGGTCCACAGTGTCCGGTGTCGGAGTGAAGTGACGCTTTGGTCCTCAGCACCGGTGTCGGAGTGAATTGACCTTTGGGTCCTCAGTGCCAGTGTCCGAGCGAAGTCACACTTTGGTCCTCAGTGCCCAGTGTCCGAGCGAAGTCACCCTTTGGTCCTCAGTGCTCGGTGTCCGAGTGAAGTGACCCTTTGACCCTCAGTGGCGGAGTTCGAGAGAATTGACCCTTTGGTCCTCAGTGCCAGTGTCCGTTTGAAGTGACACTTTGGTCCTCAGTGCCCAGTGTCCGAGCGAAGTCACCCTTTGGTCCTCAGTGCCCGGTGTCCGAGTGAAGTGATCCTTTGACCCTCAGTGCCGCTGTTGGAGTGAAGTGACCATTTGGTCCTCAGTGCCGGTGTCCGAGTGAAGTGACACTTTGGTCCTCAGTGCCCAGTGTCCGAATGAAGTGACCGTTTGGTCTTCAGTGCCCGATGTCCGAGTTAAGTGACACTATGGTCCTCAGTGCCGGTGTCGGAGTAAAGTGACCCCTTGGTCCTCAGTGCCGGCGTCTGAGTGAAGTTACCCTTTGGTCCTCACTGCCGGTGTCCGAGTGAAGTGACACTTTGGTCCTCAGTGCTGATGTCCGAGTGAAGTGAGCCTTTGGTCCTCAGTGCCGGAGTCTGATTGAAGTGACCCTTTGGTCCTCAGTGCCCGATGTCCGAAGGAAGTGAGCCTTTGGTCCTCAGTGCCGGTGTCGGAGTGAAGTGACTCCTCGGTCCTCAGTGCCGGTGTCCGAGTGAAGTGACCCTTTGGTCCTCAGTGCCTGGTGTCCGAGTGAAGTGACCCTTTGGTCCTCAGTGCCAGTGTCCGTGTGAAGTGATCCTTTGGTTTTCAGTACCGGTGTCCGAGTGAAATGACCCTTTGGTCCTCAGTGCCGGTGTCCGAGTAAAGTGACCGTTTGGTCCTCAGTGCCCGGTGTCCGAGTGAAGTGACCCTTTGGTCCTCAGTGTCCAATATCCAAGTGAAGTGACCCTTTGGTCCTCAGTGCCCGGTGTCCGAGTGAAGTAACCCTTTGGTCCTCAGTGCCGGTGTCCGAGTGAAGTGACCCTTTGGTCCTCAGTGCCTGGTGTCCGATTGAAGAGACCGTTTGGTCTTCAGTGCCCGGTGTCCGAGTTAAGTGACCCTTTGTTCCTCAGTGCTGGTGTCCGAGTGAAGTGACCATTTGGTCCTCAGTGCCCGGTGTCCGAGTGAAGTGACCTTTTGGTCCTCAGTGCCGGTGTCGGAGTGAAGTGACCCTTTGGTCCTCAGTGCCGGTGTCGGTGTGAAGTGACCCTTTGCTCCTCAGTGCCAGTGTCCGAGTGAAGTGACCCTTTGGTCCTCAGTGCCGGTGTCCGAGTGAAGTGACCCTTTGGTCCTCAGTTCCGGTGTCCGAGTGAAATGACCCTTTGGTCCTCAGTGCCGATGTCCGAGTGAAGTGACACTTTGGTCCTCAGTGCCCGGTGTCCGAGTGAAGTGACCCTTTGGTCATCAGTGCCGGTGTCCGAGTGAAGTGACCCTTTGGTCCTCAGTGCCCGGTGTCCGAGTGAAGTGACCATTTGGTCCTCAGTGCCGGTGTAAGAATGAAGTGACTCTTTGGTCCTCAGTACCCGATGTCCGAGTGAAGTGAAACTTTGGTCCTCAGTGCCCAATGTCCGAATGAAGTGACCCTCTGGTACGCAGTGCCGGTGTCCGAGTAAAGTGACCCTTTGGTCCTCAGTGCCAGTGTCCGAGCGAAGTCACCCTTTGGTCCTCAGTGCCCGGTGTCCGAGTGAAGTGACCCTTTGACACTTAGTGCCGGTGTCCGAGTGAAGTGACCCTTTGGTCCTCAGTGCCGATGTCTGAGTGAAGTGACCCTTTCATCCTCAGTTCCGGTGTCCGAGTGAAGTGACCCTTTGGTCCTCAGTGCCGGTGTCCGAGTGAAGTGACCCTTTGGTCCTCAGTGCTGATGTCCGAGTGAAGTGACCCTTTGGTCCTCAGTGCCGGTGCCCCAGTGAAGTGACCCTTTGATGCTCAGTGCCTGGTGTCCGATTGAAGTGACCGTTTGGTCTTCAGTGCCCGGTGTCCGAGTGAACTGACTCTTTGGTCCTCAGTGCTGGTGTCCGAGTGAATTGAGCCTTTGGTCCTCAGTGCCGGTGTCCGAGTAAATTGACCCTTTGGTCCACAGTGTCCGGTGTCTGAGTGAAGTGACCCTTTGACCCTCAGTGCCCGGTGTCCGAGGGAAGTGACCCTTTGACCCTCAGTGCCGGAGTCCGAGTGAAGTGACCCTTTTGTCCTCAGTGCCGGTGTCCGATTGAAGTGACCATGTGGTCCTCAGTGCCCGATGTCCGTATGAAGTGACCCTTTGGTCCTCAGTGCCGGTGTCGGAGTGAAGTGACGCTTTGGTCCTCAGCACCGGTGTCGGAGTGAAGTGACCCTTCGGTCCTCGGTGCCGGTGCCCGAGTGAGGTGACCCTTTGGTCCTCAGTGCCGGTGTCCGAGTGAAGTGACGCTTTGGTCCTCAGTACCCGATGTCCGAGTGAAGTGACCCTTTGGTCCTCAGTGCCGGTGTCCGAATGAAGTGACACTTTGGTCCTCAGTGCCGGTGTCCGAATGAAGTGACCCTTTCGTCCACAGTGTCCGGTGTCTGAGTGAAGTGACCCCTTGGTCCTCAGTGCCGGTGCCCGAGTGAATTGACCTTTGGGTCCTCAGTGCCAGTGTCCGAGCGAAGTCACACTTTGGTCCTCAGTGCCCAGTGTCCGAGCGAAGTCACCCTTTGGTCCTCAGTGCTCGGTGTCCGAGTGAAGGACCCTTTGACACTCAGTGGCGGAGTTCGAGAGAATTGACCCTTTGGTCCTCAGTGCCAGTGTCCGTTTGAAGTGACACTTTGGTCCTCAGTGCCCAGTGTCCGAGCGAAGTCACCCTTTGGTCCTCAGTGCCCGGTGTCCGATTGAAGTGATCTTTTGACCCTCAGTGCCGCTGTTGGAGTGAAGTGACCATTTGGTCCTCAGTGCCGGTGTCCGAGTGAAGTGACACTTTGGTCCTCAGTGCCCAGTGTCCGAATGAAGTGACCGTTTGGTCTTCAGTGCCCGATGTCCGAGTTAAGTGACCCTTTGGTCCTCAGTGCCGGTGTCGGAGTAAAGTGACCCCTTGGTCCTCAGTGCCGGCGTCTGAGTGAAGTTACCCTTTGGTCCTCACTGCCGGTGTCCGAGTGAAGTGACACTTTGGTCCTCAGTGCTGATGTCCGAGTGAAGTGAGCCTTTGGTCCTCAGTGCCGGAGTCTGACTGAAGTGACCCTTTGGTCCTCAGTGCCCGATGTCCGAATGAAGTGAGCCTTTGGTCCTCAGTGCCGGTGTCGGAGTGAAGTGACTCCTCGGTCCTCAGTGCCGGTGTCCGAGTGAAGTGACCCTTTGGTCCTCAGTACCCGATGAACGAGTGAAGTGAACCTTTGGTCCTCAGTGCCGGTGTCCGAGTGAAGTGACCCTTTGGTCCTCAGTGCCTGGTGTCCGAGTGAAGTGACCCTTTGGTCCTCAGTGCCGGTGTCCGAGTAAAGTGACCGTTTGGTCCTCAGTGCCCGGTGCCCGAGTGAAGTGACCCTTTGGTCCTCAGTGTCCAATATCCAAGTGAAGTGACCCTTTGGTCCTCAGTGCCCGGTGTCCGAGTGAAGTAACCCTTTGGTCCTCAGTGCCGGTGTCCGAGTGAAGTGACCCTTTGGTCCTCAGTGCCTGGTGTCCGATTGAAGAGACCGTTTGGTCTTCAGTGCCCGGTGTCCGAGTTAAGTGACTCTTTGTTCCTCAGTGCTGGTGTCCGAGTGAAGTGACCATTTGGTCCTCAGTGCCCGGTGTCCGAGTGAAGTGACCTTTTGGTCCTCAGTGCCGGTGTCGGAGTGAAGTGACCCTTTGGTCCTCAGTGCCGGTGTCGGTGTGAAGTGACCCTTTGCTCCTCAGTGCCAGTGTCCGAGTGAAGTGACCCTTTGGTCCTCAGTGCCGGTGTCCGAGTGAAGTGACCCTTTGGTCCTCAGTTCCGGTGTCCGAGTGAAATGACCCTTTGGTCCTCAGTGCCGATGTCCGAGTGAAGTGACACTTTGGTCCTCAGTGCCCGGTGTCCGAGTGAAGTGACCTTTTGGTCATCAGTGCCGGTGTCCGAGTGAAGTGACCCTTTGGTCCTCAGTGCCCGGTGTCCGAGTGAAGTGACCATTTGGTCCTCAGTGCCGGTGTAAGAATGAAGTGACTCTTTGGTCCTCAGTACCCGATGTCCGAGTGAAGTGAAACTTTGGTCCTCAGTGCCCAATGTCCGAATGAAGTGACCCTCTGGTACGCAGTGCCAGTGTCCGAGTAAAGTGACCCTTTGGTCCTCAGTGCCAGTGTCCGAGCGAAGTCACCCTTTGGTCCTCAGTGCCCGGTGTCCGAGTGAAGTGACCCTTTGACACTCAGTGCCGGTGTCCGAGTGAAGTGACCCTTTGGTCCTCAGTGCCGATGTCCGAGTGAAGTGACCCTTTCATCCTCAGTTCCGGTGTCCGAGTGAAGTGACCCTTTGGTCCTCAGTGCCGGTGTCCGAGTGAAGTGACCCTTTGGTCCTCAGTGCTGATGTCCGAGTGAAGTGACCCTTTGGTCCTCAGTGCCGGTGTCCGAGTAAAGTGACCCTTTGGTCCTCAGTGCCAGTGCCCGAGCGAAGTCACCCTTTGGTCCTCAGTGCCCGGTGTCCGAGTGAAGTGACCCTTTGACCCTCAGTGCCGGTGTCCGAGTGAAGTGACCCATTGGTCCTCAGTGCCGGCGTCCGAGTGAAGTGGCCCTTTGTTCCTCAGTGCCGATGTCCGAGTGAAGTGACCCTTTCATCCTCAGTGCCGGTGTCCGAGTGAAGTGACCCTTTGACCCTCAGTGCCCGATGTCCGAGTGAAGCGACCCTTTGGTCATCAGTGCCGGTGTCCGAGTGAAGTGACCCTTTGGTCCTCAGTGCCGATGTCCAAGTGAAGTGACACTTTGGCCCTCAGTGCCGGTGTCCGAGTGAAGTGACCCTTTGACCCTCAGTGCCGGTGTCCGAGTGAAGTGACCCTTTCATCCTCAGTGCCGGTGTCCGAGTGAAGTGACCCTTTGACCCTCCGTGCCGGAGTCCGAGTGAAGTGACGCTTTGGTCCTCAGTGCCGGTGTCCGAGTGAAGTGACCCCTTGGTCCTCAGTGCCCGGTGTCCGAGTGAAGTGACCCTTTGGTCCTCAGTGCTGGTGCCCGAGTGAAGTGACCCTTTGGTCCTCAGTGCCCGGTGTCCGAGTGAAGTGACCCTTTGGTCCTCAGTGCCGGTGTCCGAGGAAAGTGACCCTTTGACCCTCAGTGCCTGTGTCCGAGTGAAGTGCCCCTTTGGTCCTCAGTGCCTGGTGTCCGAGTGAAGTGAACCTTTGGTCCTCAGTGCCCGGTGTCCAAGTGAAGTGACCCTTTGGTCCTCAGTGCCCGGTGTCCAAGTGAAGTGACCCTTTGGTCCTGAGTGCCGGTGTCCGAGTGAAGTGACCCTTTGGTCCTCAGTGCCCGGTGTCCGAGTGAAGTGACCCTTTGGTCCTCAGTGCCGGTGTTGGAGTGAAGTGACCCTTTGGTACACAGTGCCCGGTGTCCGAGTGAAGTGACTCTTTGGTGCTCAGTGCAGTTGTCCGAGCGAAGTGACCCTTTGATCCTCAGTGCCGGTGTCCGAGTGAAGTGACCCTTTGGTCCTCAGTGCCGTTGTCCGAGCGAAGTGACCCTTTGGACCTCAGTGCCGTTGTCCGTGTGAAGTGACCCTTTGGTCCTCAGTGCCTGATGTCCGAGCGAAGTGACCCTTTGGTCCTCAGTGCCGGTGTCCGAGTGAAGTGACCCTTTGGACCTCAGTGCCGGTGTCCGTGTGAAGTGACCCTTTGGTCCTCAGTGCCTGATGTCTGAGCGAAGTGACCCTTTGGTCCTCAGTGCCCGGTGTCCGAGTGAACTGACACTTTGGTCCTCAGTGCCGGTGTCCGAGTGAAGTGAACCTTTGGTTCTCAGTGCCGGAGTCCGAGTGAAGTGATCCTTTGGTCCTCAGTGCCGGTGTCCGAGTGACGTGACCCTTTGGTCCTCAGTGCCGGTGTCCGAGTGAAGTGAACCTTTTGTCCTCAGTGCCGGTGTCCGAGTGAAGTGACCCTTTGGTCCTCAGTGTCCGATGTCCGAGTGAAGTGACCCTTTGGTTCTCAGTGCCGGTGTCCGAGTGAAGTGAACCTTTGGTACACAGTGCCCGGTGTCCGAGTGAAGTGACTCTTTGGTGCTCAGTGCAGTTGTCCGAGCGAAGTGACCCTTTGATCCTCAGTGCCGGTGTCCGAGTGAAGTGACCCTTTGGTCCTCAGTGCCGTTGTCCGAGCGAAGTGACCCTTTGGACCTCAGTGCCGGTGTCCGTGTGAAGTGACACTTTGGTCCTCAGTGCCTGATGTCCGAGCGAAGTGACCCTTTGGTCCTCAGTGCCGGTGTCCGAGTGAACTGACACTTTGGTCCTCAGTGCCGGTGTCCGAGTGAAGTGAACCTTTGGTTCTCAGTGCCGGAGTCCGAGTGAAGTGATCCTTTGGTCCTCAGTGCCGGTGTCCGAGTGACGTGACCCTTTGGTCCTCAGTGCCGGTGTCCGAGTGAAGTGACCCTTTGGTCCTCAGTGCCGGTGTCCGAGTGAAGTGACCCTTTGGTCCTCAGTGCCGGTGTCCGAGTGAACTGACACTTTGGTCCTCAGTGCCGGTGTCCGAGTGAAGTGACCCTTTTGTCCTCAGTGCCGGTGTCCGAGTGAACTGACCCTTTGGTCCTCAGTGCCGGTGTCCGAGTGAAGTGGCCCTTTCATCCTCAGTTCCGGTGTCCGAGTGAAGTGACCCTTTGGTCCTCACTGCCGGTGTCCGAGTGAAGTGGCCCGTTCATCCTCAGTGCCGGTGTCCGTGTGAAGTGACCCTTTGGTCCTCAGTGCCGGTGTCCGAGTGAAGTGACCCTTTGGTCCTCAGTGCCTGTGTCCGAGTGAAGTGACCCTTTGGTCCTCAGTGCCCGGTGTCCGAGTGACGTGACCCTTTCGTCCTCAGTGCCGGTGTCGGAGTGAAGTGACCCTTTGGTCCACAGTGTCCAATATCCGAATGAAGTAACCCTTTGGTCCTCAGTGCCGGTGTCCGAATGAAGTGACCCTTTGGTCCTCAGTGACGGTGTCCGAGTGAAGTGACCCTTTGGTCCTCAGTGCCGGTGTCCGAGTGAAGTGAACCTTTGGCCCTCAGTGCCGGTGTCCGAGTGACGTGACCCTTTGGTCCTCAGTGCCCGATGTCCGAGTGAAGTGATCCTTTGGTCCTCAGTGCCGGTGTCCGAGTGACGTGACCCTTTGGTCCTCAGTGCCGGTGTCCGAGTGAACTGACTCTTTGGTCCACAGTGCCGGTGTCCGAGTGAAGTGACCCTTTTGTCCTCAGTGCCGGTGTCCGAGTGAAGTGACCCTTTGGTCCTCAGTGCCGGTGTCCGAGTGAAGTGACCCTTTGGTCCTCAGTGCCGGTGTCCGAGTGAACTGACTCTTTGGTCCACAGTGCCGGTGTCCGAGTGAAGTGACCCTTTAGTCCTCAGTGCCGGTGTCCGAGTGAACTGACCCTTTGGTCCTCAGTGCCGGTGTCCGAGTGAAGTGACCCTTTGGTCCTCAGTGCCGGTGTCCGAGTGAAATGACCCTTTGGTCCTCAGTGCCGGTGTCCGAGTGAAGTGACCCTTTGGTCCTCAGTGCCCGGTGTCCGAGGGACGTGACCCTTTGGTCCTCAGTGCCGGTGTCGGAGTGAAGTGACACTTTGGTCCTCAGTGTCCAATATCCGAATGAAGTGAACCTTTGGTCCTCAGTGCCGGTGTCCGAATGAAGTGACCCTTTGGTCCTCAGTGCCCGGTGTCCGAGTGAAGTGACCCTTTGGTCCTCAGTGCCCGGTGTCCGAGTGAAGTGACACTTTGGTCCTCAGTGTCGGTGTCCGAGTGAAGTGACCCTTTGGTCCTCAGTGCCGGTGTCCGAGTGAAGTGACCATTTTGTCCTCAGTGCCCAGTGTCCGAGTGAAGTGATCCTTTGGTCCTCAGTGCCGTTGTCCGAGTGAAGTGACTCTTTGGTCCTCAGTGCCTGATGTCCGAGTGAAGTGACCCTTTGATCCTCAGTGCCCGGTGTCCGAGTGAAGTGACCCTTAGGTCCTCAGTGCCCGGTGTCCGAGTGAAGTGACCCTTTGGTCCTCAGTGCCTGATGTCCGAGTGAAGTGACCCTTTGATCCTCAGTGCCCGGTGTCCGAGTGAAGTGACCCTTAGGTCCTCAGTGCCCGGTGTCCGAGTGAAGTGACCCTTTGGTCCTCAGTGCCGGTGTCTGAGTGAAGTGACCCTTTGGCCCTCAGTCCCGGTGTCCGAGTGAAGTGACCCTTTGGTCCCCAGTGCCGGTGTCCGAATGAAGTGACACTTTGGTCCTCAGTGCCCGGTGTCCGAATGAAGTGACCCTTTGGTCCTCAGTGCCCGGTGTCCGAATGAAGTGACCCTTTGGCCCTCAGTGCCAGTGTCCGAGTGAATTGACAATTTGGTCCTCAGTGCCGGTGTCCGAGTGAAGTGACCCATTGGTCCTCAGTGCCCAATGTCAGCATGAAGTGACCCTTTGGTCCTCAGTGCCCGGTGTCCGAGTGAAGTGACCCTATGGTCCTCAGTGCCGGTGTCCGAATGAAGTGACCCTTTGGTCCTCAGTGCCGGTGTCCGAGTGAAGTGACCGTTTGGTCCTCAGTGCCCATTGTCCGAGTGAACTGACCCTTTGGTCCTCAGTGCCGGTGTCCGAGTGAAGTGACCCTTTGGTCCTCAGTGCTGGTGTCCAAGTGAAGTGACCCTTTGGTCCTCACTGCCCGATGTCCGAGTGAAGTGATCCTTTGGTCCTCAGTGCCCAGTGTCCGAGTGAAGTGATACATTGGTCCTCAGTGCTGGTGTCCAAGTGAAGTGACTCTTTGGTCCTCACTGCCCGATGTCCGAGTGAAGTGACCCTTTGGTCCTCAGTGCCCGGTGTCCGATTGAAGTGACACTTTGTTCCTCAGTGCCAGTGTCGGAGTGAAGTGACCATTTGGTCCTCCGTGCCCGGTGTCCGAGTGAAGTGACCATTTGGTCCTCAGTGCCCGATGTCCGAGTGAAGTGACCCTTTCGTCCTCAGTGCCGGTGTCCGAGTGAAGTGACCCGTTGCTCCTCAGTGCCGGTGTCTGAATGAAGTGACCCTTTGGTCCTCATTGCCCGATGTCCGAGTGAAGTGACCCTTTGGTCCTCAGTGCCCGATATCCGAGGGAAGTGGCCCTTTGGTCCTCAGTACCGGTGTCCGAGTGAAGTGATCCTTTGGTCCTCAGTGCCGGTGTCTGAGTGAAGTGAACCGTTGGCCCTCAGTGCCTGGTGTCCCAGTGAAGTGACCCTTTGGTCCTCAGTGCCCGATGTCCGAGTGAAGTGACCCTTTGGTCCTCAGTGCCCGATATCCGAGTGAAGTGGCACTTTGGTCCTCAGTACCGGTGTCCGAGTGAAGTGATCCTTTGGTCCTCAGTGCCGGGGTCTGAATGAAGTGAACCGTTGGCCCTCAGTGCCTGGTGTCCGAGTGAAGTGACCCTTTGGTCCTCAGTGCCCGATGTCCGAATGAAGTGACCCTTTGGTCCTCAGTGCCGGTGTCCGAGTGAAGTGAACCTTTGGTCCTCAGTGCCGGTGTCCGAGTGAAGTGACCCGTTGGTCCTCAGTGCACGATGTCCGAGTGAAGTGACCCTTTGATCCTCAGTGTCTGGTGTCCGAGTGAAGTGACCCTTTGGTCCTCAGCGCCGGTGTCCGAGTGAAGTGACACTTCGGTCCTCAGTGCCCGGTGTCCGAGTGAGGTGACCCTTTGGTCCTCAGTGCCCAGTGCCCGAGTGAAGTGACCGTTTGGTCCTCAGTGCCGGGGTCCGAGTGAAGTGACACTTTGGTCCTCAGTGCCCGGTGTCCGAGTGAAGTGACCATTTGGTCCTCAGTGCCCAGTGTCCGAGTGTAGTGAGCCTTTGGTCCTCAGTGCCAGTGTCCGAGTGAATTGACCCTTTGGTCCTCAGTGCCGGTGTCCTAGTGAAGTGACCCTTTGGTCCTCAGTGCCCGTTGTTCGAGTGAAGTGACCCTTTGGTCCTCAGTGCCCGGTGTCCGAGTGAAGTGACCCTTTGGTCCTCAGTGCCCGGTGTCCGAGTGAAGTGACCATTTGGTCCTCAGTGCCCAGTGTCCGAGTGTAGTGACCCTTTGGTCCTCAGTGCCAGTGTCCGAGTGAATTGACCCTTTGGTCCTCAGTGCCGGTGTCCGAGTGAAGTGACCCTTTGGTCCTCAGTGCCCGTTGTCCGAGTGAAGTGACCCTTTGGTCGTCAGTGCCCGGTGTCCGAGTGAAGTGACCCTTTGGTCCTCAGTGCCCGGTGTCCGAGTGAAGTGAAACTTTGTTCCTCAGTGCACGGTGTCTGAGTGAAGTGACCCTTTGGTCCTCAGTTCCGGTGTCCGAGTGAAGTGACCCTTTGGTCCTCAGTGCCGTTGACCGAGGGAAGTGACCCTTTGGTCCTCAGTGTCCGATGTCCGAGTGAAGTGACCCTTTGGTCCTCAGTGCCGGTGTCCGAGTGAAGTGACCCTCTGGTCCTCAGTGTCCGATGTCCGAGTGAAGTGACCCTTTGGTCCTCAGTGCCGGTGTCCGAGTGAAGTGACCCTCTGGTCCTCAGTGTCCGATGTCCGAGTGAAGTGACCCTTAGGTCCTCAGTGCACGGTGTCTGAGTGAAGTGACCCTTTGGTCCTCAGTTCCGGTGTCCGAGTGAAGTGACGCTTTGGTCCTCAGTGCCGGTGTCCGAGTGAAGTGACCCCTTGGTCCTCAGTGCCCGGTGTCCGAGTGAAGTGACCCTTTGGTCCTCAGTGCTGGTGCCCGAGTGAAGTGACCCTTTGGTCCTCAGTGCCCGGTGTCCGAGTGAAGTGACCCTTTGGTCCTCAGTGCCGGTGTCCGAGGAAAGTGACCCTTTGACCCTCAGTGCCTGTGTCCGAGTGAAGTGCCCCTTTGGTCCTCAGTGCCTGGTGTCCGAGTGAAGTGAACCTTCGGTCCTCAGTGCCCGGTGTCCGAGTGAAGTGACCCTTTGGTCCTCAGTGCCTGCTGTCCGAGTGAAGTGACCCTTTGGTCCTCAGTGCCCGGTGTCCAAGTGAAGTGACCCTTTGGTCCTGAGTGCCGGTGTCCGAGTGAAGTGACCCTTTGGTCCTCAGTGCCCGGTGTCCGAGTGAAGTGACCCTTTGGTCCTCAGTGCCGGTGTTGGAGTGAAGTGACCCTTTGGTACACAGTGCCCGGTGTCCGAGTGAAGTGACTCTTTGGTGCTCAGTGCAGTTGTCCGAGCGAAGTGACCCTTTGATCCTCAGTGCCGGTGTCCGAGTGAAGTGACCCTTTGGTCCTCAGTGCCGTTGTCCGAGAGAAGTGACCCTTTGGTCCTCAGTGCCGGTGTCCGCGTGAAGTGACACTTTGGTCCTCAGTGCCGGTGTCCGAGTGAAGTGACCCTTTGGTCCTCAGTGCCGGTGTCCAAGTGAACTGACCCTTTGGTCCTCAGTGCCGGTGTCCGAGTGAAGTGACCCTTTTGTCCTCAGTGCCGGTGTCCGAGTGAACTGAACCTTTAGTCCTCAGTGCCGGTGTCCGAGTGAAGTGACCCTTTGGTCCTCAGTGCCGTTGACCGAGGGAAGTGACCCTTTGGTCCTCAGTGTCCGATGTCCGAGTGAAGTGACCCTTTGGTCCTCAGTGCCGGTGTCCGAGTGAAGTGACCCTCTGGTCCTCAGTGTCCGATGTCCGAGTGAAGTGACCCTTTGGTCCTCAGTGCCGGTGTCCGAGTGAAGTGACCCTCTGGTCCTCAGTGTCCGATGTCCGAGTGAAGTGACCCTTAGGTCCTCAGTGCACGGTGTCTGAGTGAAGTGACCCTTTGGTCCTCAGTTCCGGTGTCCGAGTGAAGTGACGCTTTGGTCCTCAGTGCCGGTGTCCGAGTGAAGTGACCCCTTGGTCCTCAGTGCCCGGTGTCCGAGTGAAGTGACCCTTTGGTCCTCAGTGCTGGTGCCCGAGTGAAGTGACCCTTTGGTCCTCAGTGCCCGGTGTCCGAGTGAAGTGACCCTTTGGTCCTCAGTGCCGGTGTCCGAGGAAAGTGACCCTTTGACCCTCAGTGCCTGTGTCCGAGTGAAGTGCCCCTTTGGTCCTCAGTGCCTGGTGTCCGAGTGAAGTGAACCTTCGGTCCTCAGTGCCCGGTGTCCGAGTGAAGTGACCCTTTGGTCCTCAGTGCCTGCTGTCCGAGTGAAGTGACCCTTTGGTCCTCAGTGCCCGGTGTCCAAGTGAAGTGACCCTTTGGTCCTGAGTGCCGGTGTCCGAGTGAAGTGACCCTTTGGTCCTCAGTGCCCGGTGTCCGAGTGAAGTGACCCTTTGGTCCTCAGTGCCGGTGTTGGAGTGAAGTGACCCTTTGGTACACAGTGCCCGGTGTCCGAGTGAAGTGACTCTTTGGTGCTCAGTGCAGTTGTCCGAGCGAAGTGACCCTTTGATCCTCAGTGCCGGTGTCCGAGTGAAGTGACCCTTTGGTCCTCAGTGCCGTTGTCCGAGAGAAGTGACCCTTTGGTCCTCAGTGCCGGTGTCCGCGTGAAGTGACACTTTGGTCCTCAGTGCCGGTGTCCGAGTGAAGTGACCCTTTGGTCCTCAGTGCCGGTGTCCAAGTGAACTGACCCTTTGGTCCTCAGTGCCGGTGTCCGAGTGAAGTGACCCTTTTGTCCTCAGTGCCGGTGTCCGAGTGAACTGAACCTTTAGTCCTCAGTGCCGGTGTCCGAGTGAAGTGACCCTTTGGTCCTCAGTGCCCGGTGTCCGAGTGAAGTGACCTTTTGGTCCTCAGTGTCGGTGTCCGAGTGAAGTGACCCTTTGGTCCTCAGTGCCGGTGTCCGAGTGAAGTGACCATTTTGTCCTCAGTGCCCAGTGTCCGAGTGAAGTGATCCTTTGGTCCTCAGTGCCGTTGTCCGAGTGAAGTGACTCTTTGGTCCTCAGTGCCCGGTGTCCGAGTGAAGTGAAACTTTGTTCCTCAGTGCACGGTGTCTGAGTGAAGTGACCCTTTGGTCCTCAGTTCCGGTGTCCGAGTGAAGTGACCCTTTGGTCCTCAGTGCCGTTGACCGAGGGAAGTGACCCTTTGGTCCTCAGTGTCCGATGTCCGAGTGAAGTGACCCTTTGGTCCTCAGTGCCGGTGTCCGAGTGAAGTGACCCTCTGGTCCTCAGTGTCCGATGTCCGAGTGAAGTGACCCTTCGGTCCTCAGTGCCGGTGTCCGAGTGAAGTGACCCTTTGGTCTTCAGTGTCCTATGTCCGAGTGAAGTAACCCTTTGGTCCTCAGTGCCGGTGTCCGAGTGATGTGACCATTTGGTCCTCAGTGCCGGTGTCCGAGTGAAGTGACCCTTTGGTCCTCAGTGCCCGGTGTCCGAGTGAAGTGACACTTTGATCCTCAGTGCCGGTGTCCAAGTAAAGTGACCCTTTGGTCCTCAGTGCCCGGTGTCCGAGTGAAGTGACCCTTTGATCCTCAGTGCCGGTGTCCAAGTAAAGTGACCCTTTGGTCCTCAATGCCGGTGTCCACTGAAGTGACCCTTTGGTCCTCAGTGCCGGTGTCCGAGTGAAATGACCCTTTGGTCCTCAGTGCCCGGTGTCCGAGTGAAGTGACACTTTGGTCCTCAGTGCCCGGTGTCCGAGTGAAGTGACCATTTGGTCCTCAGTGCCCAGTGTCCGAGTGTAGTGAGCCTTTGGTCCTCAGTGCCAGTGTCCGAGTGAATTGACCCTTTGGTCCTCAGTGCCGGTGTCCTAGTGAAGTGACCCTTTGGTCCTCAGTGCCCGTTGTCCGAGTGAAGTGACCCTTTGGTCCTCAGTGCCCGGTGTCCGAGTGAAGTGACCCTTTGGTCCTCAGTGCCCGGTGTCCGAGTGAAGTGACCATTTGGTCCTCAGTGCCCAGTGTCCGAGTGTAGTGACCCTTTGGTCCTCAGTGCCAGTGTCCGAGTGAATTGACCCTTTGGTCCTCAGTGCCGGTGTCCGAGTGAAGTGACCCTTTGGTCCTCAGTGCCCGTTGTCCGAGTGAAGTGACCCTTTGGTCGTCAGTGCCCGGTGTCCGAGTGAAGTGACCCTTTGGTCCTCAGTGCCCGGTGTCCGAGTGAAGTGAAACTTTGTTCCTCAGTGCACGGTGTCTGAGTGAAGTGACCCTTTGGTCCTCAGTTCCGGTGTCCGAGTGAAGTGACCCTTTGGTCCTCAGTGCCGTTGACCGAGGGAAGTGACCCTTTGGTCCTCAGTGTCCGATGTCCGAGTGAAGTGACCCTTTGGTCCTCAGTGCCGGTGTCCGAGTGAAGTGACCCTCTGGTCCTCAGTGTCCGATGTCCGAGTGAAGTGACCCTTTGGTCCTCAGTGCCGGTGTCCGAGTGAAGTGACCCTCTGGTCCTCAGTGTCCGATGTCCGAGTGAAGTGACCCTTAGGTCCTCAGTGCACGGTGTCTGAGTGAAGTGACCCTTTGGTCCTCAGTTCCGGTGTCCGAGTGAAGTGACGCTTTGGTCCTCAGTGCCGGTGTCCGAGTGAAGTGACCCCTTGGTCCTCAGTGCCCGGTGTCCGAGTGAAGTGACCCTTTGGTCCTCAGTGCTGGTGCCCGAGTGAAGTGACCCTTTGGTCCTCAGTGCCCGGTGTCCGAGTGAAGTGACCCTTTGGTCCTCAGTGCCGGTGTCCGAGGAAAGTGACCCTTTGACCCTCAGTGCCTGTGTCCGAGTGAAGTGCCCCTTTGGTCCTCAGTGCCTGGTGTCCGAGTGAAGTGAACCTTCGGTCCTCAGTGCCCGGTGTCCGAGTGAAGTGACCCTTTGGTCCTCAGTGCCTGCTGTCCGAGTGAAGTGACCCTTTGGTCCTCAGTGCCCGGTGTCCAAGTGAAGTGACCCTTTGGTCCTGAGTGCCGGTGTCCGAGTGAAGTGACCCTTTGGTCCTCAGTGCCCGGTGTCCGAGTGAAGTGACCCTTTGGTCCTCAGTGCCGGTGTTGGAGTGAAGTGACCCTTTGGTACACAGTGCCCGGTGTCCGAGTGAAGTGACTCTTTGGTGCTCAGTGCAGTTGTCCGAGCGAAGTGACCCTTTGATCCTCAGTGCCGGTGTCCGAGTGAAGTGACCCTTTGGTCCTCAGTGCCGTTGTCCGAGAGAAGTGACCCTTTGGTCCTCAGTGCCGGTGTCCGCGTGAAGTGACACTTTGGTCCTCAGTGCCGGTGTCCGAGTGAAGTGACCCTTTGGTCCTCAGTGCCGGTGTCCAAGTGAACTGACCCTTTGGTCCTCAGTGCCGGTGTCCGAGTGAAGTGACCCTTTTGTCCTCAGTGCCGGTGTCCGAGTGAACTGAACCTTTAGTCCTCAGTGCCGGTGTCCGAGTGAAGTGACCCTTTGGTCCTCAGTGCCCGGTGTCCGAGTGAAGTGACCTTTTGGTCCTCAGTGTCGGTGTCCGAGTGAAGTGACCCTTTGGTCCTCAGTGCCGGTGTCCGAGTGAAGTGACCATTTTGTCCTCAGTGCCCAGTGTCCGAGTGAAGTGATCCTTTGGTCCTCAGTGCCGTTGTCCGAGTGAAGTGACTCTTTGGTCCTCAGTGCCCGGTGTCCGAGTGAAGTGAAACTTTGTTCCTCAGTGCACGGTGTCTGAGTGAAGTGACCCTTTGGTCCTCAGTTCCGGTGTCCGAGTGAAGTGACCCTTTGGTCCTCAGTGCCGTTGACCGAGGGAAGTGACCCTTTGGTCCTCAGTGTCCGATGTCCGAGTGAAGTGACCCTTTGGTCCTCAGTGCCGGTGTCCGAGTGAAGTGACCCTCTGGTCCTCAGTGTCCGATGTCCGAGTGAAGTGACCCTTCGGTCCTCAGTGCCGGTGTCCGAGTGAAGTGACCCTTTGGTCTTCAGTGTCCTATGTCCGAGTGAAGTAACCCTTTGGTCCTCAGTGCCGGTGTCCGAGTGATGTGACCATTTGGTCCTCAGTGCCGGTGTCCGAGTGAAGTGACCCTTTGGTCCTCAGTGCCCGGTGTCCGAGTGAAGTGACACTTTGATCCTCAGTGCCGGTGTCCAAGTAAAGTGACCCTTTGGTCCTCAGTGCCCGGTGTCCGAGTGAAGTGACCCTTTGATCCTCAGTGCCGGTGTCCAAGTAAAGTGACCCTTTGGTCCTCAATGCCGGTGTCCACTGAAGTGACCCTTTGGTCCTCAGTGCCGGTGTCCGAGTGAAATGACCCTTTGGTCCTCAGTGCCCGGTGTCCGAGTGAAGTGACACTTTGGTCCTCAGTGCCGGTGTCCGAGTGAAGTGACCCATTGGTCCTCAGTGTCCGATGTCCGATTGAAGTGACCCTTTGGTCCTCAGTGCCGGTGTCCGTGTGAAGTGACCCTTTGGTCCTCAGTGTCCGATGTCCGAGTGAAGTGACCCTTGGTCCTCAGTGCCGGTGTCCGAGGGAAGTGACCCTTTCGTCCTCAGTGTCCAATGTCCGAATGAAGTGACCCTTTGGTCCTCAGTGCCGGTGTCCGAATGAAGTGACCCTTTGGTCCTCAGTGCCCGGTTTCCGAGTGAAGTGACCCTTTGGTCCTCCGTGCCGGTGTCCGAGTGAAGTGACCCTTTGGTCCTCAGTGCCCGGTGTCCGAGTGAAGTGACCCTTTGTTCCTCAGTGCCGGTGTCCGAGTGAAGTGACCCATTGGTCCTCAGTGCCGTTGACCGAGGGAAGTGACCCTTTGGTCCTCAGTGTCCGATGTCCGAGTGAAGTGACCCTTTGGTCCTCAGTGCCGGTGTCCGAGTGAAGTGACCCTCTGGTCCTCAGTGTCCGATGTCCGAGTGAAGTGACCCTTTGGTCCTCAGTGCCGGTGTCCGAGTGAAGTGACCCTCTGGTCCTCAGTGTCCGATGTCCGAGTGAAGTGACCCTTAGGTCCTCAGTGCACGGTGTCTGAGTGAAGTGACCCTTTGGTCCTCAGTTCCGGTGTCCGAGTGAAGTGACGCTTTGGTCCTCAGTGCCGGTGTCCGAGTGAAGTGATCCTTTGGTCCTCAGTGCCGTTGTCCGAGTGAAGTGACTCTTTGGTCCTCAGTGCCCGGTGTCGGAGTGAAGTGAAACTTTGTTCCTCAGTGCACGGTGTCTGAGTGAAGTGACCCTTTGGTCCTCAGTTCCGGTGTCCGAGTGAAGTGACCCTTTGGTCCTCAGTGCCGTTGACCGAGGGAAGTGACCCTTTGGTCCTCAGTGTCCGATGTCCGAGTGAAGTGACCCTTTGGTCCTCAGTGCCGGTGTCCGAGTGAAGTGACCCTCTGGTCCTCAGTGTCCGATGTCCGAGTGAAGTGACCCTTAGGTCCTCAGTGCCGGTGTCCGAGTGAAGTGACCCTTTGGTCTTCAGTGTCCTATGTCCAAGTGAAGTAACCCTTTGGTCCTCAGTGCCGGTGTCCGAGTGATGTGACCATTTGGTCCTCAGTGCCGGTGTCTGAGTGAAGTGACCCTTTGGTCCTCAGTGCCCGGTGTCCGAGTGAAGTGACACTTTGATCCTCAGTGCCGGTGTCCAAGTAAAGTGACCCTTTGGTCCTCAGTGCCCGGTGTCCGAGTGAAGTGACCCTTTGATCCTCAGTGCCGGTGTCCAAGTAAAGTGACCCTTTGGTCCTCAATGCCGGTGTCCACTGAAGTGACCCTTTGGTCCTCAGTGCCGGTGTCCGAGTGAAATGACCCTTTGGTCCTCAGTGCCCGGTGTCCGAGTGAAGTGACACTTTGGTCCTCAGTGCCGGTGTCCGAGTGAAGTGACCCATTGGTCCTCAGTGTCCGATGTCCGATTGAAGTGACCCTTTGGTCCTCAGTGCCGGTGTCCGTGTGAAGTGACCCTTTGGTCCTCAGTGTCCGATGTCCGAGTGAAGTGACCCTTGGTCCTCAGTGCCGGTGTCCGAGGGAAGTGACCCTTTCGTCCTCAGTGTCCAATGTCCGAATGAAGTGACCCTTTGGTCCTCAGTGCCGGTGTCCGAATGAAGTGACCCTTTGGTCCTCAGTGCCCGGTTTCCGAGTGAAGTGACCCTTTGGTCCTCCGTGCCGGTGTCCGAGTGAAGTGACCCTTTGTTCCTCAGTGCCCGGTGTCCGAGTGAAGTGACCCTTTGTTCCTCAGTGCCGGTGTCCGAGTGAAGCGACACTTTGGTCCTCAGTGCCGGTGTCCGAGTGAAGTGACCCTTTGGTCCTCAGTGCCGGTGTGCAAGTGATGTTCCCCTTTGGTCCTCAGTGCCGGTGTCCGACTGAAATGACCCTTTGGTCTTCAGTGCCGGTGCCTGAGTGAAGTGACCCTTTGGTCCTCATTGCCGGTGTCTGAGTGAAGTGACCCTTTGGTCCTCAGTGTCCATTGTCCGAGTGAACTGACCCTTTGGTCCTCAGTGCCCGGTGTCCGAGTGAAGTGACCCTTTGGTCCTCAGTGCCCGGTGTCCGAGTGAAGTGACACTTTGGTCCTCAGTGCCCGGTGTCCGAGTGAAGTGACCTTTTGGTCCTCTGTGCCCGCTGTCCGAGTGAAGTGAAACTTTGTTCCTCAGTGCCGGTGTCCGAGTGAAGTGACACTTGGGTACTCAGTGCCGGTGTCCGAGTGAAGTGACACTTTGGTCCTCAGTGCCGGTGTCCGAGTGAAGTAACCCTTTGGTCCTCAGTGCCGGTGTCCGAGTGAATTGACCCTTATGTCCTCAGAGCCGGTGTCGGTGTGAAGTGACCCTTTGGTCCTCAGTGTCGGTGTCCGAATGAAGTGACCCTTTGGTGCTCAGTGCCGTTGTCCGAATGAAGTGACCCTTTGGTCCTCAGTGTCGGTGTCCGAGTGAAGAGACCCTTTGCTCCTCAGTGCCGGTGTCCGAGTGAAGTGACACTTTGGTCCTCAGTGCCGGTGTCCAAATGAAGTGACCCTTTGGTCCTCAGTGCCCGATGTCCGAGTGAAGTGACCCTTTGGTCCTCAGTGCCCAGTGTCCGAGTGAAGTGACCCTTTGGCCCTCAGTGCCGGTGTCGGAGTGAAGTGACCATTTGGTCCTCAGTGCCCGGTGTCCGAATGAAGTGACCCTTTGGTCCTCAGTATCCGAGTGAAGTGACCCTTTGGTCCTCAGTGCCAGTGTCCGAGTGAAGTTACCCTTTGGTCCTCAGTGCCCGGTGTCCGAGTGAAGTGACCCTTTGGTCCTCAGTGCCTGGTGTCCGAGTGAAGTGACCCTTTGGTCCTCAGTGCCCGGTGTCCGAGTGAAGTGAACCTTTTGTCCTCAGAGCCCAGTGTCCGAGTGAAGTGACCCTTTTGTCCGCAGTGCCCAGTGTCCGAGTGAAGTGACCCTTTGGTCCTCAGTGCCGGTGTCGGAGTGAAGTGACCCTTTGGTCCTCAGTGCCGGTGTCCGAGCGAAGTGACCCTTTGGTCCTCAGTGCCGGTGTCCGAGTGAAGTGACACTTTTGTCCTCAGTGTCCAATATCCGAGTGAAGTGACCCTTTGGTCCTCAGTGCCGGTGTCCGAGTGAAGTGACCCTGTGGTCCTCAGTGCCTGGTGTCCGAGTTAAGTGACCCCTTGGTCCTCAGTGCCGGTGTCCGAGTGAACTGACCCTTTGGCCTCAGTGCCGGTGCCCGAGTGAAGTGACGCTTTGGCCTCAGTGCAGGTGTCCGAGTGAAGTGACCCTTTGTTCCTCAGTGCCCGGTGTCCGAGTGAAGTGTCCCTTTGTTCCTCTGTGACCGATGTCCGAGTGAAGTGACCCTGTGGTCCTCAGTGCCGGTGTCTGAGTGAAGTGAACCTTTGGTCCTCAGTGCCGGTGACTGAGTGAAGTGACCCTTTGGCCCTCAGTGCCTGGTGTCCGAGTGAAGTGACCCTCTGGTCCTCAGTGCCGTTGTCCGAGTGAAGTGACCCTCTGGTCCTCAGTGTCCGATATTCGAGTGAAGTGACACTTTGGTCCTCAGTGCCGGTGTCCGAGTGAAGTGACCCTTTGGTCTTCAGTGCCCGGTGTCCGAGTGAAGTGATCCTTTGGTCCTCAGTGCCCGGTGTCCGAGTGAAGTGAAACTTTGTTCCTCAGTGCACGGTGTCTGAGTGAAGTGGCCCTTTGGTCCTCAGTTCCGGTGTCTGAGTGAAGTGACCCTTTGGTCCTCAGTGCCGTTGACCGAGTGAAGTGACCCTTTGGTCCTCAGTGTCCGATGTCCGAGTGAAGTGACCCTTTGGTCCTCAGTGCCGGTGTCCGAGTGAAGTGACCCTCTGGTCCTCAGTGTCCGATGTCCGAGTGAAGTGACCCTTAGGTCCTCAGTGCCGGTGTCCGAGTGAAGTGACCCTTTGGTCTTCAGTGTCCGATGTCCGAGTGAAGTAACCCTTTGGTCCTCAGTGCCGGTGTCCGAGTGATGTGACCATTTGGTCCTCAGTGCCGGTGTCCGAGTGAAGTGACCCTTTGGTCCTCAGTGCCCGGTGTCCGAGTGAAGTGACCCTTTGATCCTCAGTGCCGGTGTCCAAGTAAAGTGACCCTTTGGTCCTCAGTGCCGGTGTCCACTGAAGTGACCCTTTGGTCCTCAGTGCCGGTGTCCGAATGAAATGACCCTTTGGTCCTCTGTGCCCGGTGTCCGAGTGAAGTGACACTTTGGTCCTCAGTGCCGGTGTCCGAGTGAAGTGACCCATTGGTCCTCAGTGTCCGATGTCCGATTGAAGTGACCCTTTGGTCCTCAGTGCCGGTGTCCGTGTGAAGTGACCCTTTGGTCCTCAGTGTCCGATGTCCGAGTGAAGTGACGCTTGGTCCTCAGTGCCGGTGTCCGAGGGAAGTGACCCTTTCGTCCTCAGTGTCCAATGTCCGAATGAAGTGACCCTTTGGTCCTCAGTGCCGTTGTCCGAATGAAGTGACCCTTTGGTCCTCAGTGCCCGGTTTCCGAGTGAAGTGACCCTTTGGTCCACCGTGCCGGTGTCCGAGTGAAGTGACCCTTTGGTCCTCAGTGCCCGGTGTCCGAGTGAAGTGACCCTTTGTTCCTCAGTGCCGGTGTCCGAGTGAAGCGACACTTTGGTCTTCAGTGCCGGTGTCCGAGTGAAGTGACCCTTTGGTCCTCAGTGCCGGTGTGCAAGTGAAGTTCCCCTTTGGTCCTCAGTGCCGGTGTCCGAGTGAAATGACCATTTGGTCTTCAGTGCCGGTGCCTGAGTGAAGTGACCCTTTGCTCCTCATTGCCGGTGTCTGAGTGAAGTGACCCTTTGGTCCTCAGTGTCCATTGTCCGAGTGAACTGACCCTTTGGTCCTCAGTGCCCGGTGTCCGAGTGAAGTGACACTTTGGTCCTCAGTGCCCGGTGTCCGAGTGAAGTGACACTTTGGTCCTCAGTGCCCGGTGTCCGAGTGAAGTGACCCTTTGGTCCTCAGTGCCCGCTGTCCGAGTGAAGTGAAACTTTGTTCCTCAGTGCCGGTGTCCGAGTGAAGTGACACTTGGGTACTCAGTGCCGGTGTCCGAGTGAAGTGACACTTTGGTCCTCAGTGCCGGTGTCCGAGTGAAGTAACCCTTTGGTCCTCAGTGCCGGTGTCCGAGTGAATTGACCCTTATGTCCTCAGAGCCGGTGTCGGTGTGAAGTGACCCTTTGGTCCTCAGTGTCGGTGTCCGAATGAAGTGACACTTTGGTCCTCAGTGCCGTTGTCCGAATGAAGTGACCCTTTGGTCCTCAGTGTCGGTGTCCGAGTGAAGTGACCCTTTGGTCCTCAGTGCCCAGTGTCCGAGTGAAGTGACCCTTTGGCCCTCAGTGCCGGTGTCGGAGTGAAGTGACCCTTTGGTCCTCAGTGCCCGGTGTCTGAATGAAGTGACCCTTTGGTCCTCAGTGTCCGAGTGAAGTGACCCTTTGGTCCTCAGTGCCAGTGTCCGAGTGAAGTTACCCTTTGGTCCTCAGTGCCCGGTGTCCGAGTGAAGTGACCCTTTGGTCCTCAGTGCCTGGTGTCCGAGTGAAGTGACCCTTTGGTCCTCAGTGCCCGGTGTCCGAGTGAAGTGACCCTTTGGTCATCAGTGCCCAGTGTCCGAGTGAAGTGACCCTTTGGTCCTCAGTGCCCAGTGTCCGAGTGAAGTGACCCTTTGGTCCTCAGTGCCCGATGTCCGAGTGAAGTGAACCTTTTGTCCTCAGAGCCCAGTGTCCAAGTGAAGTGAACCTTTTGTCCGCAGTGCCCAGTGTCCGAGTGAAGTGACCCTTTGGTCCTCAGTGCCGGTGTCGGAGTGAAGTGACCCTTTGGTCCTCAGTGCCGGTGTCCGAGCGAAGTGACCCTTTGGTCCTCAGTGCCGGTGTCCGAGTGAAGTGACACTTTTGTCCTCAGTGTCCAATATCCGAGTGAAGTGACCCTTTGGTCCTCAGTGCCGGTGTCCGAGTGAAGTGACCCTGTGGTCCTCAGTGCCTGGTGTCCGAGTTAAGTGACCCCTTGGTCCTCAGTGCCGGTGTCCGAGTGAACTGACCCTTTGGCCTCAGTGCCGGTGCCCGAGTGAAGTGACGCTTTGGCCTCAGTGCAGGTGTCCGAGTGAAGTGACCCTTTGTTCCTCAGTGCCCGGTGTCCGAGTGAAGTGTCCCTTTGTTCCTCTGTGACCGATGTCCGAGTGAAGTGACCCTGTGGTCCTCAGTGCCGGTGTCTGAGTGAAGTGACCCTTTGGTCCTCAGTGCCGGTGACTGAGTGAAGTGACCCTTTGGCCCTCAGTGCCTGGTGTCCGATTGAAGTGACCATTTGGTCTTCAGTGCCGGTGTTCGAGTTAAGTGACACTTTGGTCTTCAGTGCCTGGTGTCCGAGAGAAGTGACCGTTTGGTCCTCAGTGCCGGTGTCCGAGTGAAGTGACCGTTTGGTCCTCAGTGTCCGATGTCCGAGTGAAGTGACCCTTTGGTCCTCAGTGCCGGTGTCCGAGTGAAGTGACCCTCTGGTCCTCAGTGTCCGATGTTCGAGTGAAGTGACCCTTTGGTCCTCTGTGCCGGTGTCCGATTGAAGTGACCCTTTGGTCTTCAGTGTCCGATGTCCGAGTGAAGTGACCCTTTGGTCCTCAGTGCCGGTGTCCGAGTGATGTGACCATTTGGTCCTTAGTGTCGGTGTCCGAGTGAAGTGACCCTTTGGTCCTCAGTGCCCGGTGCCCGAGTGAAGTGACCCTTTGGTCCTCAGTGCCGGTGTCCAAGTAAAGTGACCCTTTGGTCCTCAGTGCCGGTGTCCGAGTGAAGTGACCCTTTGGTCCTCAGTGCCGGTGTCCGAGTGAAGTGACCCTTTGGTCCTCAGTGCCCGGTGTCCAAGTGAAGTGACACTTTCGTCCTCAGTGCCGGTGTCCGAGTGAAGTGACCCTTTGGTCCTCAGTGTCCGATGTCCGATTGAAGTGACCCTTTGGTCCTCAGTGCCGGTGTCCGTGTGAAGTGACCCTTTGGTCCTCAGTGTCCGATGTCCGAGTGAAGTGACCCTTTGGTCCTCAGTGCCGGTGTCCGAGGGAAGTGACCCTTTGGACCTCAGTGTCCAATGTCCGAATGAAGTGACCCTTTGGTCCTCAGTGCCGGTGTCCGAATGAAGTGACCCTTTGGTCCTCAGTGCCCGGTGTCCGAGTGAAGTGACCCTTTGGTCCTCAGTGCCGGTGTCCAAGTAAAGTGACCCTTTGGTCCTCAGTGCCGGTGTCCGAGTGAAGTGACCCTTTGGTCCTCAGTGCCGGTGTCCGAGTGAAGTGACCCTTTGGTCCTCAGTGTCCGATGTCCGAATGAAGTGACCCTTTGGTCCTCAGTGCCGGTGTCCGTGTGAAGTGACCCTTTGGTCCTCCGTGTCCGATGTCCGAGTGAAGTGACCCTTTGGTCCTCAGTGCCGGTGTCTGAGGGAAGTGACACTTTGGTCCTCAGTGTCCATTGTCCGAATGAAGTGACCCTTTGGTCCTCAGTGCCGGTGTCCGAATGAAGTGACCCTTTGGTCCTCAGTTTCCGGTGTCCGAGTGAAGTGACCCTTTGGTCCTCCGTGCCGGTGTCTGAGTGAAGTGACCCTTTGGTCCTCAGAGCCCGGTGTCCGAGTGAAGTGACCCTTTGGTCCTCAGTGCCGGTGTCTGAGTGAAGTGACCCTTTGGTCCTCATTGCCGGCGTTCGAGTGAAGTGACCCTTTGGTCCTCAGTGCCCGGTGTCCGAGTGAAGTGACCCTTTGGTCCTCAGTGCCAGGTGTCCGAGTGAAGTGAAACTTTGGTCCTCAGTGCCGGTGTCCGAGCGAAGTGACACTTTGGTCCTCAGTGCCGGTGTCCGAATGAAGTGACACTTTGGTCCTCAGTGCCGGTGTCCGTGTGAATTAACCCTTTGGTCCTCAGTGCCGGTGTCCGAGTTAATTGACACTTATGTCCTCAGTTCCGGTGTCGGAGTGAAGTGACCCTTTGGTCCTCAGTGTCGGTGTCCGAATGAAGTGACCCTTTGGTCCTCAGTGCCGGTGTCCGAATGAAGTGACCCTTTGGTCCTCAGTGTCGGTGTCCGAGTGAAGAGACCCTTTGGTCCTCAGTGCCGGTGTCAGAGTGAAGTGACCCTTTGGTCCTCAGTGCCGGTGTCCGAATGAAGTGACCCTTTGGTCCTCAGTGCCCGATGTCCGAGTGAAGTGACCCTTTGGTCCTCAGTGCCCAGTGTCTGAGTGAAGTGACCCTTTGGCCCTCAGTGCCCTGTGTCGGAGTGAAGTGAGCCTTTGATCCTCAGTGCCGGTGTCCGAGTGAAGTGAACCTTTGGCCCTCAGTGCCGGTGTCGGAGTGGAGTGACCGATTGGCCCTCAGTGCCCTGTGTCAGAGTGAAGTGACCCTTTGGTCCTCAGTGCCCGGTGTCCGAATGAAGTGTCCCTTTGGCCCTCAGTGTCCGAGTGAAGTGACCCTTTGGTCCTCAGTGCCAGTGTCCGAGTGAAGTTACCCTTTTGTCCTCAGTGCCCAGTGTCCGAGTGAAGTGACCCTTTTGTCCGCAGTGCCCAGTGTCCGAGTGAAGTGACACTTTGGTCCTCAGTACCGGTGTCCGAGTGAAGTAATCCTTTGGTCCTCAGTGCCGGTGTCCGAGTGAATTGATCCTTATGTCCTCAGTGCCGGTGTCGGAGTGAAGTGACCCTTTGGTCCTCAGTGTCGGTGTCCGAGTGAAGTGACACTTTGGTCCTCAGTGCCCTGTGTCGGAGTGAAGTGACCCTTTGGTCCTCAGTGCCCGGTGTCCGAATGAAGTGACCCTTTGGTCCTCAGTGTCCGAGTGAAGTGACCCTTTGGTCCTCAGTGCCAGTGTCCGAGTGAAGTTACCCTTTGGGCCTCAGTGCCCGGTGTCCGAGTGAAGTGACCCTTTGGTCCTCAGTGCCCGGTGTCCGAGTGAAGTGACCCTCTAATCCTCAGTGCCCGGTGTCCGAGTGAAGTGACCTTTTGGTCCTCAGTGCCCAGTGTCCGAGTGAAGTGACCCTTTGGTCCTCAGTGCCCAGTGTCCGAGTGAAGTGACCCTTTGGTCCTCAGTGCCCGATGTCCGAGTGAAGTGAACCTTTTGTCCTCAGTGCCCAGTGTCCGAGTGAAGTGACCCTTTGGTCCTCAGTGCCCAGTGTCCGAGTGAAGTGACCCTCTGGTCCTCAGTGTCCGATGTCCGAGTGAAGTGACCCTTTGGTCCTCAGTGCCGGTGTCCGATTGAAGTGACCCTTTGGTCTTCAGTGTCCGATGTCCGAGTGAAGTGACTCTTTGGTCGTCAGTGCCGGTGTCCGAGTGATGTGACCATTTGGTCCTCAGTGCCGGTGTCCGAGTGAAGTGACCCTTTGGTCCTCAGTGCCCGGTGCCCGAGTGAAGTGACCCTTTGGTCCTCAGTGCCGGTGTCCAAGTAAAGTGACCCTTTGGTCCTCAGTTCCGGTGTCCGAGTGAAGTGACACTTTGGTCCTCAGTGCCGGTGTCCGAGTGAAGTGACCCTTTGGTCCTCAGTGTCCGATGTCCGATTGAAGTGATCCTTTGGTCCTCAGTGCCGGTGTCCGTGTGAAGTGACCCTTTGGTCCTCAGTGTCCGATGTCCGAGTGAAGTGACCCTTTGGTCCTCAGTGCCGGTGTCCGAGGGAAGTGACCCTTTGGTCCTCAGTGTCCAATGTCCGAATGAAGTGACCCTTTGGACCTCAGTGCCGGTGTCTGAATGAAGTGACCCTTTGGTCCTCAGTGACCGGTGTCCGAGTGAAGTGACCCTTTGGTCCTCCGTGCCGGTGTCTGAGTGAAGTGACCCTTTGGTCCTCAGAGCCCGGTGTCCGAGTGAAGTGACCCTTTGGACCTCAGTGCCTGTGTCCGAGTGAAGCGACCCTTTGGTCCTCAGTGCCGGTGTCCGAGTGAAGTGACCCTTTGGTCCTCAGTGCCGGTATCCAAGTGAAGTTACCCTTTGGTCCTCAGTGCCGGTGTCCGAGTGAAGTGACCCTTTGGTCTTCAGTGCTGGTGTCTGAGTGAAGTGACCCTTTGGTCCTCATTGCCGGCGTTCGAGTGAAGTGACCCTTTGGTCCTCAGTGCCCGGTGTCCGAGTGAAGTGACCCTTTGGTCCTCAGTGCCCGGTGTCCGAGTGAAGTGAAACTTTGGTCCTCAGTGCCGGTGTCCGAGCGAAGTGACACTTTGGTCCTCAGTGCTGGTGTCCGAATGAAGTGACACTTTGGTCCTCAGTGCCGGTGTCCGTGTGAATGAACACTTTGGTCCTCAGTGCCGGTGTCCGAGTGAATTGACACTTATGTCCTCAGTGCCGGTGTCGGAGTGAAGTGACCCTTTGGTCCTCAGTGTCGGTGTCCGAATGAAGTGACCCTTTGGTCCTCAGTGCCGGTGTCCGAATGAAGTGACACTTTGGTCCTCAGTGTCGGTGTCCGAGTGAAGAGACCCTTTGGTCCTCAGTGCCGGTGTCCGAGTGAAGTGACCCTTTGGTCCTCAGTGCCGGTGTCCGAATGAAGTGACCCTTTGGTCCTCAGTGCCCGATGTCCGAGTGAAGTGACCCTTTGGTCCTCAGTGCCCAGTGTCCGTGTGAAGTGACCCTTTGGCCCTCAGTGCCCTGTGTCGGAGTGAAGTGAGCCTTTGATCCTCAGTGCCGGTGTCCGAGTGAAGTGAACCTTTGGCCCTCAGTGCCGGTGTCGGAGTGAAGTTACCCTTTGGCCCTCAGTGCCCTGTGTCAGAGTGAAGTGACCCTTTGGTCCTCAGTGCCCGGTGTCCGAATGAAGTGACCCTTTGGTCCTCAGTGCCCGAGTGAAGTGACCCTTTGGTCCTCAGTGCCAGTGTCCGAGTGAAGTTACACTTTAGTCCTCAGTGCCCAGTTTCCGAGTGAAGTGACCCTTTTGTCCGCTGTGCCCAGTGTCCGAGTGAAGTGACACTTTGGTCCTCAGTGCCGGTGTCCGAGTGAAGTAACCCTTTGGTCCTCAGTGCCGGTGTCCGAGTGAATTGACCCTTATATCCTCAGTGCCGGTGTCGGAGTGAAGTGACCCTTTGGTCCTCAGTGTCGGTGTCGGAGTGAAGTGATCCTTTGGTCCTCAGTGCCCTGTGTCGGAGTGAAGTGACCCTTTGGTCCTCAGTGCCCGGTGTCCGAATGAAGTGACCCTTTGGTCCTCAGTGTCCGAGTGAAGTGACCCTTTGGTCCTCAGTGCCAGTGTCCGAGTGAAGTTACCCTTTGGTCCTCAGTGCCCGGTGTCCGAGTGAAGTGACCCTTTGGTCCTCAGTGCCCGGTGTCCGAGTAAAGTGACCCTTTGGTCCTCAGTGCCCGGTGTCCGAGTGAAGTGACACTTTGGTCCTCAGTGCCCAGTGTCCGAGTGAAGTGACCCTTTGGTCCACAGTGCCCAGTGTCCGAGTGAAGTGACCCTTTGGTCCTCAGTGCCCGATGTCCGAGTGAAGTGAACCTTTTGCCCTCAGTGCCCAGTGTCCGAGTGAAGTGACCCTTTTGTCCGCAGTGCCCAGTGTCCGAGTGAAGTGACACTTTGGTCCTCAGTGCCGGTGTCCGAGTGAAGTAACCCTTTGGTCCTCAGTGCCGGTGTCCGAGTGAATTGACCCTTACGTCCTCAGTGCCGGTGTCCGAGTGAAGTGACCCTTTGGTCCTCAGTGTCGGTGTCCGAATGAAGTGACCCTTTGGTCCTCAGTGCCGGTGTCCGAATGAAGTGACCCTTTGGTCCTCAGTGTCGGTGTCCGAGTGAAGTGACCCTTTGGTCCTCAGTGCCGGTGTCCGAATGAAGTGACCCTTTGGTCCTCAGTGCCCGATGTCCGAGTGAAGTGACCCTTTGGTCCTCAGTGCCGGTGTCCGAGTGATGTGACCATTTGGTCCTCAGTGCCGGTGTCTGAGTGAAGTGACCCTTTGGTCCTCAGTGCCCGGTGTCCGAGTGAAGTGACCCTTTGGTTCTCAGTGCCGGTGTCCAAGTAAAGTGACCCTTTGGTACTCAGTGCCGGTGTCCGAGTGAAGTGACCCTTTGGTCCTCAGTGCCGGTGTCCGAGTGAAGTGACCCTTTGGTCCTCAGTGCCCGGTGTCCGAGTGAAGTGACACTTTGGTCCTCAGTGCCGGTGTCCGAGTGAAATGACCCTTTGGTCCTCAGTGTCCGATGTCCGATTGAAGTGACCCTTTGGTCCTCAGTGCCGGTGTCCGTGTGAAGTGACCCTTTGGTCCTCAGTGTCCGATGTCCGAGTGAAGTGACCCTTTGGTCCTCAGTGCCAGTGTCCGAGGGAAGTGACCCTTTGGTCCTCAGTGCCCGGTGTCCGAGTGAAGTGACCCTTTGGTCCTCCGTGCCGGTGTCTGAGTGAAGTGACCCTTTGATCCTCAGAGCCCGGTGTCCGAGTGAAGTGACACTTTGGTCCTCAGTGCCGGTGTCCGAGTGAAGCGACACTTTGGTCCTCAGTGCCGGTGTCCGAATGAAGTGACCCTTTGGTCCTCAGTGCCGGTGTCCGAATGAAGTGACCCTTTGGTCCTCAGTGCCCGGTGTCCGAGTGAAGTGACCCTTTGGTCCTCCGTGCCGGTGTCCGAGTGAAGTGACCCTTTGGTCCTCAGAGCCCGGTGTCCGAGTGAAGTGACACTTTGGTCCTCAGTGCCGGTGTCCGAGTGAAGCGACCCTTTGATCCTCAGTGCCGGTGTCCGAGTGAAGTGACCCTTTGGTCCTCAGTGCCGGTGTCCAAGTGAAGTTACCCTTTGGTCCTCAGTGCCGGTGTCCGAGTGAAGTGACCCTTTGGTCTTCAGTGCCGGTGTCTGAGTGAAGTGATCCTTTGGTCCTCATTGCCGATGCCTGAGTGAAGTGACCCTTTGGTCCTCAGTGCCCATTGTCCGAGTGAACTGACCCTTTGGTCCTCAGTGCCGGTGTCCGAGTGAAGTGACCCTTTGGTCCTCAGTGCCCATTGTCCGAGTGAATTGACCCTTTGGTCCTCAGTGCCCGGCGTCCGAGTGAAGTGACCCTTTGGTCCTCAGTGCCCGGTGTCCGAGTAAAGTGACCCTTTGGTCCTCAGTGCCCGGTGTCCGAGTGAAGTGAAACTTTGGTCCTCAGTGCCGGTGTCCGAGTGAAGTGACACTTGGGTACTCAGTGCCGGTGTCCGAGTGAAGTGACACTTTGGTCCTCAGTGCCGGTGTCCGAGTGAAGTAACCCTTAGGTCCTCAGTGCCGGTGTCCGAATGAATTGACCCTTATGTCCTCAGAGCCGGTGTCGGAGTGAAGTGACCCTTTGGTCCTCAGTGTCGGTGTCCGAATGAAGTGACCCTTTGGTCCTCAGTGCCGTTGTCCGAATGAAGTGACCCTTTGGTCCTCAGTGTCGGTGTCCGAGTGAAGAGACCCTTTGGTCCCCAGTGCCGGTGTCCGAGTGAAGTGACACTTTGGTCCTCAGTGCCGGTGTCCAAATGAAGTGACCCTTTGGTCCTCAGTGCCCGATGTCCGAGTGAAGTGACCCTTTGGTCCTCAGAGCCCAGTGTCCGAGTGAAGTGACCCTTTGGCCCTCAGTGCCGGTGTCGGAGTGAAGTGACCCTTAGGCCCTCAGTGCCCTGTGTCGGAGTGAAGTGACCCTTTGGTCCTCAGTGCCCGGTGTCCGAATGAAGTGACCCTTTGGTCCACAGTGTCCGAGTGAAGTGACCCTTTGGTCCTCAGTGCCAGTGTCCGAGTGAAGTTACCCTTTGGTCCTCAGTGCCCGGTGTCCGAGTGAAGTGACCCTTTGGTCCTCAGTGCCTGGTGTCCGAGTGAAGTGACCCTTTGGTACTCAGTGCCCGCTGTCCGAGTGAAGTGACCCTTTGGTCCTCAGTGCCCAGTGTCCGAGTGAAGTGACCCTTTGGTCCTCAGTGCCCAGTGTCCGAGTGAAGTGACCCTTTGGTCCTCAGTGCCCGATGTCCGAGTGAAGTGAACCTTTTGTCCTCAGTGCCCAGTGTCCGAGTGAAGTGACCCTTTTGTCCGCAGTGCCCAGTGTCCGAGTGAAGTGACCCTTTGGTCCTCAGTTCCGGTGTCGGAGTGAAGTGACCCTTTGGTCCTCAGTGCCGGTGTCCGAGTGAAGTGACCCTTTGGTCCTCAGTGCCGGTGTCCGAGTGAAGTGACACTTTGGTCCTCAGTGTGCAATATCCGAGTGAAGTGACCCTTTGGTCCTCAGTGCCGGTGTCCGAGTGAAGTGACCCTGTGGTCCTCAGTGCCTGGTGTCCGAGTTAAGTGACCCCTTGGTCCTCAGTGCCGGTGTCCGAGTGAACTGACCCTTTGGCCTCAGTGCCGGTGTCCGAGTGAACTGACCCTCTGGTCCTCAGTGCCGGTGTCCGAGTGAAGTGACGCTTTGGCCTCAGTGCAGGTGTCCGAGTGAAGTGACCCTTTGGTCCTCAGTGCCCGGTGTCCGAGTGAAGTGTCCCTTTGATCCTCTGTGACCGATGTCCGAGTGAAGTGACCCTGTGGTCCTCAGTGCCGGTGTCTGAGTGAAGTGACCCTTTGGTCCTCAGTGCCGGTGACTGAGTGAAGTGACCCTTTGGCCCTCAGTGCCTGGTGTCCGATTGAAGTGACCATTTGGTCTTCAGTGCCGGTGTTCGAGTTAAGTGACCCTTTGGTCTTCAGTGCCTGGTGTCCGATTGAAGTGACCGTTTGGTCCTCAGTGCCGGTGTCCGAGTGAAGTGACCCTTTGGTCCTCAGTGTCCGATGTCCGAGTGAAGTGACCCTTTGGTCCTCAGTGCCGGTGTCCGAGTGAAGTGACCCTCTGGTCCTCAGTGTCCGATGTCCGAGTGAAGTGACCCTTTGGTCCTCAGTGCCGGTGTCCGATTGAAGTGACCCTTTGGTCTTCAGTGTCCGATGTCCGAGTGAAGTGACCCTTTGGTCCTCAGTGCCGGTGTCCGAGTGATGTGACCATTTGGTCCTCAGTGCCGGTGTCCGAGTGAAGTGACCCTTTGGTCCTCAGTGCCCGGTGCCCGAGCGAAGTGACCCTTTGGTCCTCAGTGCCGGTGTCCAAGTAAAGTGACCCTTTGGTCCTCAGTGCCGGTGTCCGAGTGAAGTGACCCTTTGGTCCTCAATGCCGGTGTCCGAGTGAAGTGACCCTTTGGTCCTCAGTGCCCGGTGTCCGAGTGAAGTGACACTTTGGTCCTCAATTCCGGTGTCCGAGTGAAGTGACCCTTTGGTCCTCATTGTCCGATGTCCGATTGAAGTGACCCTTTGGTCCTCAGTGCCGGTGTCCGTGTGAAGTGACCCTTTGGTCCTCAGTGTCCGATGTCCGAGTGAAGTGACCCTTTGGTCCTCAGTGCCGGTGTCCGAGGGAAGTGACCCTTTGGTCCTCAGTGTCCAATGTCCGAATGAAGTGACCCTTTGGTCCTCAGTGCCGGTGTCCGAATGAAGCGACCCTTTGGTCCTCAGTGCCCGGTGTCCGAGTGAAGTGACCCTTTGGTCCTCAGTGCCGGTGTCCAAATAAAGTGACCCTTTGGTCCTCAGTGCCGGTGTCCGAGTGAAGTGACCCTTTGGTCCTCAGTGCCGGTGTCCGAGTGAAGTGACCCTTTGGTCCTCAGTGTCCGATGTCCGAATGAAGTGACCCTTTGGTCCTCAGTGCCGGTGTCCGTGTGAAGTGACCCTTTGGTCCTCAGTGTCCGATGTACGAGTGAAGTGACCCTTTGGTCCTCAGTGCCGGTGTCCGAGGGAAGTGACCCTTTGGTCCTCAGTGTCCAATGTCCGAATGAAGTGACCCTTTGGTCCTAAGTGCCGGTGTCCGAATGAAGTGACCATTTGGTCCTCAGTGCCCGGTGTCCGAGTGAAGTGTCCCTTTGGTCCTCCGTGCCGGTGTCTGAGTGAAGTGACCCTTTGGTCCTCAGAGCTCGGTGTCCGAGTGAAGTGACCCTTTGGTCCTCAGTGCCGGTGTCCGAGTGAAGCGACCCTTTGGTCCTCAGTGCCGGTGTCCGAGTGAAGTGACCCTTTGGTCCTCAGTGCCGGTATCCAAGTGAAGTTACCCTTTGGTCCTCAGTGCCGGTGTCCGAGTGAAGTGACCCTTTGGTCTTCAGTGCCGGTGTCCGAGTGAAGTGACCCTTTGGTCCTCAGTGTCCGATGTCCGAATGAAGTGACCCTTTGGTCCTCAGAGCCCAGTGTCCGAGTGAAGTGACCCTTTGGCCCTCAGTGCCGGTGTCGGAGTGAAGTGACCCTTAGGCCCTCAGTGCCCTGTGTCGGAGTGAAGTGACCCTTTGGTCCTCAGTGCCCGGTGTCCGAATGAAGTGACCCTTTGGTCCTCAGTGTCCGAGTGAAGTGACACTTTGGTCCTCAGTGCCAGTGTCCGAGTGAAGTTACCCTTTGGTCCTCAGTGCCCGGTGTCCGAGTGAAGTGACCCTTTGGTCCTCAGTGCCTGGTGTCCGAGTGAAGTGACCCTTTGGTACTCAGTGCCCGCTGTCCGAGTGAAGTGACCCTTTGGTCCTCAGTGCCCAGTGTCCGAGTGAAGTGACCCTTTGGTCCTCAGTGCCCAGTGTCCGAGTGAAGTGACCCTTTGGTCCTCAGTGCCCGATGTCCGAGTGAAGTGAACCTTTTGTCCTCAGTGCCCAGTGTCCGAGTGAAGTGACCCTTTTGTCCGCAGTGCCCAGTGTCCGAGTGAAGTGACCCTTTGGTCCTCAGTTCCGGTGTCGGAGTGAAGTGACCCTTTGGTCCTCAGTGCCGGTGTCCGAGTGAAGTGACCCTTTGGTCCTCAGTGCCGGTGTCCGAGTGAAGTGACACTTTGGTCCTCAGTGTCCAATATCCGAGTGAAGTGACCATTTGGTCCTCAGTGCCCGGTGTCCGAGTGAAGTGTCCCTTTGGTCCTCCGTGCCGGTGTCTGAGTGAAGTGACCCTTTGGTCCTCAGAGCTCGGTGTCCGAGTGAAGTGACCCTTTGGTCCTCAGTGCCGGTGTCCGAGTGAAGCGACCCTTTGGTCCTCAGTGCCGGTGTCCGAGTGAAGTGACCCTTTGGTCCTCAGTGCCGGTATCCAAGTGAAGTTACCCTTTGGTCCTCAGTGCCGGTGTCCGAGTGAAGTGACCCTTTGGTCTTCAGTGCCGGTGTCCGAGTGAAGTGACCCTTTGGTCCTCAGTGTCCGATGTCCGAATGAAGTGACCCTTTGGTCCTCAGAGCCCAGTGTCCGAGTGAAGTGACCCTTTGGCCCTCAGTGCCGGTGTCGGAGTGAAGTGACCCTTAGGCCCTCAGTGCCCTGTGTCGGAGTGAAGTGACCCTTTGGTCCTCAGTGCCCGGTGTCCGAATGAAGTGACCCTTTGGTCCTCAGTGTCCGAGTGAAGTGACACTTTGGTCCTCAGTGCCAGTGTCCGAGTGAAGTTACCCTTTGGTCCTCAGTGCCCGGTGTCCGAGTGAAGTGACCCTTTGGTCCTCAGTGCCTGGTGTCCGAGTGAAGTGACCCTTTGGTACTCAGTGCCCGCTGTCCGAGTGAAGTGACCCTTTGGTCCTCAGTGCCCAGTGTCCGAGTGAAGTGACCCTTTGGTCCTCAGTGCCCAGTGTCCGAGTGAAGTGACCCTTTGGTCCTCAGTGCCCGATGTCCGAGTGAAGTGAACCTTTTGTCCTCAGTGCCCAGTGTCCGAGTGAAGTGACCCTTTTGTCCGCAGTGCCCAGTGTCCGAGTGAAGTGACCCTTTGGTCCTCAGTTCCGGTGTCGGAGTGAAGTGACCCTTTGGTCCTCAGTGCCGGTGTCCGAGTGAAGTGACCCTTTGGTCCTCAGTGCCGGTGTCCGAGTGAAGTGACACTTTGGTCCTCAGTGTCCAATATCCGAGTGAAGTGACCCTTTGGTCCTCAGTGCCGGTGTCCGAGTGAAGTGACCCTGTGGTCCTCAGTGCCTGGTGTCCGAGTTAAGTGACCCCTTGGTCCTCAGTGCCGGTGTCCGAGTGAACTGACCCTTTGGCCTCAGTGCCGGTGTCCGAGTGAACTGACCCTCTGGTCCTCAGTGTCCGATGTCCGAGTGAAGTGACCCTTTGGTCCTCAGTGCCGGTGTCCGAGTGAAGTGACCCTCTGGTCCTCAGTGTCCGATGTCCGAGTGAAGTGACCCTTTGGTCCTCAGTGCCGGTGTCCGATTGAAGTGACCCTTTGGTCTTCAGTGTCCGATGTCCGAGTGAAGTGACCCTTTGGTCCTCAGTGCCGGTGTCCGAGTGATGTGACCATTTGGTCCTCAGTGCCGGTGTCCGAGTGAAGTGACCCTTTGGTCCTCAGTGCCCGGTGCCCGAGCGAAGTGACCCTTTGGTCCTCAGTGCCGGTGTCCAAGTAAAGTGACCCTTTGGTCCTCAGTGCCGGTGTCCGAGTGAAGTGACCCTTTGGTCCTCAATGCCGGTGTCCGAGTGAAGTGACCCTTTGGTCCTCAGTGCCCGGTGTCCGAGTGAAGTGACACTTTGGTCCTCAATTCCGGTGTCCGAGTGAAGTGACCCTTTGGTCCTCATTGTCCGATGTCCGATTGAAGTGACCCTTTGGTCCTCAGTGCCGGTGTCCGTGTGAAGTGACCCTTTGGTCCTCAGTGTCCGATGTCCGAGTGAAGTGACCCTTTGGTCCTCAGTGCCGGTGTCCGAGTGAAGCGACCCTTTGGTCCTCAGTGCCGGTGTCCGAGTGAAGTGACCCTTTGGTCCTCAGTGCCGGTATCCAAGTGAAGTTACCCTTTGGTCCTCAGTGCCGGTGTCCGAGTGAAGTGACCCTTTGGTCTTCAGTGCCGGTGTCCGAGTGAAGTGACCCTTTGGTCCTCAGTGTCCGATGTCCGAATGAAGTGACCCTTTGGTCCTCAGAGCCCAGTGTCCGAGTGAAGTGACCCTTTGGCCCTCAGTGCCGGTGTCGGAGTGAAGTGACCCTTAGGCCCTCAGTGCCCTGTGTCGGAGTGAAGTGACCCTTTGGTCCTCAGTGCCGGTGTCCGAATGAAGCGACCCTTTGGTCCTCAGTGCCCGGTGTCCGAGTGAAGTGACCCTTTGGTCCTCAGTGCCGGTGTCCAAATAAAGTGACCCTTTGGTCCTCAGTGCCGGTGTCCGAGTGAAGTGACCCTTTGGTCCTCAGTGCCGGTGTCCGAGTGAAGTGACCCTTTGGTCCTCAGTGTCCGATGTCCGAATGAAGTGACCCTTTGGTCCTCAGTGCCGGTGTCCGTGTGAAGTGACCCTTTGGTCCTCAGTGTCCGATGTACGAGTGAAGTGACCCTTTGGTCCTCAGTGCCGGTGTCCGAGGGAAGTGACCCTTTGGTCCTCAGTGTCCAATGTCCGAATGAAGTGACCCTTTGGTCCTAAGTGCCGGTGTCCGAATGAAGTGACCATTTGGTCCTCAGTGCCCGGTGTCCGAGTGAAGTGTCCCTTTGGTCCTCCGTGCCGGTGTCTGAGTGAAGTGACCCTTTGGTCCTCAGAGCTCGGTGTCCGAGTGAAGTGACCCTTTGGTCCTCAGTGCCGGTGTCCGAGTGAAGCGACCCTTTGGTCCTCAGTGCCGGTGTCCGAGTGAAGTGACCCTTTGGTCCTCAGTGCCGGTATCCAAATGAAGTTACCCTTTGGTCCTCAGTGCCGGTGTCCGAGTGAAGTGACCCTTTGGTCTTCAGTGCCGGTGTCCGAGTGAAGTGACCCTTTGGTCCTCAGTGTCCGATGTCCGAATGAAGTGACCCTTTGGTCCTCAGAGCCCAGTGTCCGAGTGAAGTGACCCTTTGGCCCTCAGTGCCGGTGTCGGAGTGAAGTGACCCTTAGGCCCTCAGTGCCCTGTGTCGGAGTGAAGTGACCCTTTGGTCCTCAGTGCCCGGTGTCCGAATGAAGTGACCCTTTGGTCCTCAGTGTCCGAGTGAAGTGACCCTTTGGTCCTCAGTGCCAGTGTCCGAGTGAAGTTACCCTTTGGTCCTCAGTGCCCGGTGTCCGAGTGAAGTGACCCTTTGGTCCTCAGTGCCTGGTGTCCGAGTGAAGTGACCCTTTGGTACTCAGTGCCCGCTGTCCGAGTGAAGTGACCCTTTGGTCCTCAGTGCCCAGTGTCCGAGTGAAGTGACCCTTTGGTCCTCAGTGCCCGGTGTCCGAGTGAAGTGTCCCTTTGGTCCTCCGTGCCGGTGTCTGAGTGAAGTGACCCTTTGGTCCTCAGAGCTCGGTGTCCGAGTGAAGTGACCCTTTGGTCCTCAGTGCCGGTGTCCGAGTGAAGCGACCCTTTGGTCCTCAGTGCCGGTGTCCGAGTGAAGTGACCCTTTGGTCCTCAGTGCCGGTATCCAAGTGAAGTTACCCTTTGGTCCTCAGTGCCGGTGTCCGAGTGAAGTGACCCTTTGGTCTTCAGTGCCGGTGTCCGAGTGAAGTGACCCTTTGGTCCTCAGTGTCCGATGTCCGAATGAAGTGACCCTTTGGTCCTCAGTGCCGGTGTCCGTGTGAAGTGACCCTTTGGTCCTCAGTGTCCGATGTCCGAGTGAAGTGACCCTTTGGTCCTCAGTGCCGGTGTCCGAGGGAAGTGACCCTTTGGTCCTCAGTGTCCAATGTCCGAATGAAGTAACCCTTTGGTCCTCAGTGCCGGTGTCTGAGTGAAGTGACCCTTTGGTCCTCAGAGCTCGGTGTCCGAGTGAAGTGACACTTTGGTCCTCAGTGCCGGTGTCCGAGTGAAGCGACCCTTTGGTCCTCAGTGCCGGTGTCCGAGTGAAGTGACCCTTTGGTCCTCAGTGCCGGTATCCAAGTGAAGTTACCCTTTGGTCCTCAGTGCCGGTGTCCGACTGAAGTGACCCTTTGGTCTTCAGTGCCGGTGTCTGAGTGAAGTGACCCTTTGGTCCTCATTGCCGGCGTTCGAGTGAAGTGACCCTTTGGTCCTCAGTGCCCGGTGTCCGAGTGAAGTGACCCTTTGGTCCTCAGTGCCCGGTGTCCGAGTGAAGTGAAACTTTGGTCCTCAGTGCCGGTGTCAGAATGAAGTGACACTTTGGTCCTCAGTGCCGGTGTCCGAGTGAAGTGACCCTTTGGCCCTCAGTTTCGGTGTCCGAATGAAGTGACCCTTTGGTCCTCAGTGCCGGTGTCCGAATGAAGTGACCCTTTGGTCCTCAGTGTCGGTGTCCGAGTGAAGAGACCCTTTGGTCCTCAGTGCCGGTGTCCGAGTGAAGTGACCCTTTGGTCCTCAGTGCCGGTGTCCGAATGAAGTGACCCTTTGGTCCTCAGTGCCCGATGTCCGAGTGAAGTGACCCTTTGGTCCTCAGTGCCCAGTGTCCGAGTGAAGTGACCCTTTGGCCCTCAGTGCCCGGTGTCCGAGTGAAGTGAACCTTTGCCCCTCCGTGCCGGTGTCGGAGTGAAGTGACCCTTTGGTCCTCAGTGCCAGTGTCCGAGTGAAGTTACCCTTTTGTCCTCAGTGCCCAGTGTCCGAGTGAAGTGACCCTTTTGTCCGCAGTGCCCAGTGTCCGAGTGAAGTGACATTTTGGTCCTCAGTGCCGGTGTCCGAGTGAAGTAACCCTTTGGTCCTCAGTGCCGGTGTCCGAGTGAATTGACCCTTATGTCCTCAGTGCCGGTGTCGGAGTGAAGTGACCCTTTGGTCCTCAGTGTCGGTGTCCGAGTGAAGTGACCATTTGGTCCTCAGTGCCCGATGTCCGAGTGAAGTGACCCTTTGGTCCTCAGTGCCCAGTGTCCGAGTGAAGTGACCCTTTGGCCCTCAGTGCCGGTGTCAGAGTGAAGTGACCCTTAGGCCCTCAGTGCCCTGTGTCGGAGTGAAGTGATCCTTTGGTCCTCAGTGCCCGGTGTCCGAATGAAGTGACCCTTTGGTCTTCAGTGTCCGAGTGAAGTGACCCTTTGGTCCTCAGTGCCAGTGTCCGAGTGAAGTTACCCTTTGGTCCTCAGTGCCCGGTGTCCGAGTGAAGTGACCCTTTGGTCCTCAGTGCCTGGTGTCCGAGTGAAGTGACCCTTTGGTCCTCAGTGCCCGGTGTCCGAGTGAAGTGACCCTTTGGTCCTCAGTGCCCAGTGTCCGAGTGAAGTGACCCTTTGGTCCTCAGTGCCCAGTGTCCGAGTGAAGTAACCCTTTGGTCCTCAGTGCCCGATGTCCGAGTGAAGTGAACCTTTTGTCCTCAGTGCCCAGTGTCCGAGTGAAGTGACCCTTTTGTCCGCAGTGCCCAGTGTCCGAGTGAAGTGACGCTTTGGTCCTCAGTGCCGGTGTCGGAGTGAAGTGACCCTTTGGTACTCAGTGCCGGTGTCCGAGTGAAGTGACCCTTTGGTCCTCAGTGCCGGTGTCCGAGTGAAGTGACACTTTGGTCCTCAGTGTCCAATATCCGAGTGAAGTGACCCTTTGGTCCTCAGTGCCGGTGTCCGAGTGAAGTGACCCTGTGGTCCTCAGTGCCTGGTGTCCGAGTTAAGTGACCCCTTGGTCCTCAGTGCCGGTGTCCGAGTGAACTGACCCTTTGGCCTCAGTGCCGGTGTCCGAGTGAACTGCCCCTCTGGTCCTCAGTGCCGGTGTCCGAGTGAAGTGACCCTTTGGTCCTCAGTGCCCAGTGTCCGAGTGAAGTGTCCCTTTGTTCCTCTGTGACCGATGTCCGAGTGAAGTGACCCTGTGGTCCTCAGTGCCGGTGTCTGAGTGAAGTGACCCTTTGGTCCTCAGTGCCGGTGACTGAGTGAGGTGACCCTTTGGCCCTCAGTGCCTGGTGTCCGATTGAAGTGACCATTTGGTCTTCAGTGCCGGTGTTCGAGTTAAGTGACCCTTTGGTCTTCAGTGCCTGGTGTCCGAGAGAAGTGACCGTTTGGTCCTCAGTGCCGGAGTCCGAGTGAAGTGACCCTTTGGTCCTCAGTGTCCGATGTCCGAGTGAAGTGACCCTTTGGTCCTCAGTGCCGGTGTCCGAGTGAAGTGACCCTCTGGTCCTCAGTGTCCGATGTCCGAGTGAAGTGACCCTTTGGTCCTCAGTGCCGGTGTCCGATTGAAGTGACCCTTTGGTCTTCAGTGTCCGATGTCCGAGTGAAGTGACCCTTTGGTCCTCAGTGCCGGTGTCCGAGTGATGTGACCATTTGGTCCTCAGTGCCGGTGTCCGAGTGAAGTGACCCTTTGGTCCTCAGTGCCCGGTGCCCGAGTGAAGTGACCCTTTGGTCCTCAGTGCCGGTGTCCAAGTAAAGTGACACTTTGGTCCTCAGTGCCGGTGTCCGAGTGAAGTAACCCTTTGGTCCTCAGTGCCGGTGTCCGAGTGAAGTGACCCTTTGGTCCTCAGTGCCCGGTGTCTGAGTGAAGTGACACTTTGGTCCTCAGTGCCGGTGTCCGAGTGAAGTGACCCTTTGGTCCTCAGTGTCCGATGTCCGATTGAAGTGACCCTTTGGTCCTCAGTGCCGGTGTCCGTGTGAAGTGACCCTTTGGTCCTCAGTGTCCAATGTCCGAGTGAAGTGACCCTTTGGTCCTCAGTGCCGGTGTCCGAGGGAAGTGACCCTTTGGTCCTCAGTGTCCAATGTCCGAATGAAGTGACCCTTTGGTCCTCAGAGCCCAGTGTCCGAGTGAAGTGACCCTTTGGCCCTCAGTGCCGGTGTCGGAGTGAAGTGACCCTTAGGCCCTCAGTGCCCTGTGTCGGAGTGAAGTGACCCTTTGGTCCTCAGTGCCCGGTGTCCGAATGAAGTGACCCTTTGGTCCTCAGTGTCCGAGTGAAGTGACCCTTTGGTCCTCAGTGCCAGTGTCCGAGTGAAGTTACCCTTTGGTCCTCAGTGCCCGGTGTCCGAGTGAAGTGACCCTTTGGTCCTCAGTGCCTGGTGTCCGAGTGAAGTGACCCTTTGGTACTCAGTGCCCGCTGTCCGAGTGAAGTGACCCTTTGGTCCTCAGTGCCCAGTGTCCGAGTGAAGTGACCCTTTGGTCCTCAGTGCCCGGTGTCCGAGTGAAGTGTCCCTTTGGTCCTCCGTGCCGGTGTCTGAGTGAAGTGACCCTTTGGTCCTCAGAGCTCGGTGTCCGAGTGAAGTGACCCTTTGGTCCTCAGTGCCGGTGTCCGAGTGAAGCGACCCTTTGGTCCTCAGTGCCGGTGTCCGAGTGAAGTGACCCTTTGGTCCTCAGTGCCGGTATCCAAGTGAAGTTACCCTTTGGTCCTCAGTGCCGGTGTCCGAGTGAAGTGACCCTTTGGTCTTCAGTGCCGGTGTCCGAGTGAAGTGACCCTTTGGTCCTCAGTGTCCGATGTCCGAATGAAGTGACCCTTTGGTCCTCAGTGCCGGTGTCCGTGTGAAGTGACCCTTTGGTCCTCAGTGTCCGATGTCCGAGTGAAGTGACCCTTTGGTCCTCAGTGCCGGTGTCCGAGGGAAGTGACCCTTTGGTCCTCAGTGTCCAATGTCCGAATGAAGTAACCCTTTGGTCCTCAGTGCCGGTGTCTGAGTGAAGTGACCCTTTGGTCCTCAGAGCTCGGTGTCCGAGTGAAGTGACACTTTGGTCCTCAGTGCCGGTGTCCGAGTGAAGCGACCCTTTGGTCCTCAGTGCCGGTGTCCGAGTGAAGTGACCCTTTGGTCCTCAGTGCCGGTATCCAAGTGAAGTTACCCTTTGGTCCTCAGTGCCGGTGTCCGACTGAAGTGACCCTTTGGTCTTCAGTGCCGGTGTCTGAGTGAAGTGACCCTTTGGTCCTCATTGCCGGCGTTCGAGTGAAGTGACCCTTTGGTCCTCAGTGCCCGGTGTCCGAGTGAAGTGACCCTTTGGTCCTCAGTGCCCGGTGTCCGAGTGAAGTGAAACTTTGGTCCTCAGTGCCGGTGTCAGAATGAAGTGACACTTTGGTCCTCAGTGCCGGTGTCCGAGTGAAGTGACCCTTTGGCCCTCAGTTTCGGTGTCCGAATGAAGTGACCCTTTGGTCCTCAGTGCCGGTGTCCGAATGAAGTGACCCTTTGGTCCTCAGTGTCGGTGTCCGAGTGAAGAGACCCTTTGGTCCTCAGTGCCGGTGTCCGAGTGAAGTGACCCTTTGGTCCTCAGTGCCGGTGTCCGAATGAAGTGACCCTTTGGTCCTCAGTGCCCGATGTCCGAGTGAAGTGACCCTTTGGTCCTCAGTGCCCAGTGTCCGAGTGAAGTGACCCTTTGGCCCTCAGTGCCCGGTGTCCGAGTGAAGTGAACCTTTGCCCCTCCGTGCCGGTGTCGGAGTGAAGTGACCCTTTGGTCCTCAGTGCCAGTGTCCGAGTGAAGTTACCCTTTTGTCCTCAGTGCCCAGTGTCCGAGTGAAGTGACCCTTTTGTCCGCAGTGCCCAGTGTCCGAGTGAAGTGACATTTTGGTCCTCAGTGCCGGTGTCCGAGTGAAGTAACCCTTTGGTCCTCAGTGCCGGTGTCCGAGTGAATTGACCCTTATGTCCTCAGTGCCGGTGTCGGAGTGAAGTGACCCTTTGGTCCTCAGTGTCGGTGTCCGAGTGAAGTGACCATTTGGTCCTCAGTGCCCGATGTCCGAGTGAAGTGACCCTTTGGTCCTCAGTGCCCAGTGTCCGAGTGAAGTGACCCTTTGGCCCTCAGTGCCGGTGTCAGAGTGAAGTGACCCTTAGGCCCTCAGTGCCCTGTGTCGGAGTGAAGTGATCCTTTGGTCCTCAGTGCCCGGTGTCCGAATGAAGTGACCCTTTGGTCTTCAGTGTCCGAGTGAAGTGACCCTTTGGTCCTCAGTGCCAGTGTCCGAGTGAAGTTACCCTTTGGTCCTCAGTGCCCGGTGTCCGAGTGAAGTGACCCTTTGGTCCTCAGTGCCTGGTGTCCGAGTGAAGTGACCCTTTGGTCCTCAGTGCCCGGTGTCCGAGTGAAGTGACCCTTTGGTCCTCAGTGCCCAGTGTCCGAGTGAAGTGACCCTTTGGTCCTCAGTGCCCAGTGTCCGAGTGAAGTAACCCTTTGGTCCTCAGTGCCCGATGTCCGAGTGAAGTGAACCTTTTGTCCTCAGTGCCCAGTGTCCGAGTGAAGTGACCCTTTTGTCCGCAGTGCCCAGTGTCCGAGTGAAGTGACGCTTTGGTCCTCAGTGCCGGTGTCGGAGTGAAGTGACCCTTTGGTACTCAGTGCCGGTGTCCGAGTGAAGTGACCCTTTGGTCCTCAGTGCCGGTGTCCGAGTGAAGTGACACTTTGGTCCTCAGTGTCCAATATCCGAGTGAAGTGACCCTTTGGTCCTCAGTGCCGGTGTCCGAGTGAAGTGACCCTGTGGTCCTCAGTGCCTGGTGTCCGAGTTAAGTGACCCCTTGGTCCTCAGTGCCGGTGTCCGAGTGAACTGACCCTTTGGCCTCAGTGCCGGTGTCCGAGTGAACTGCCCCTCTGGTCCTCAGTGCCGGTGTCCGAGTGAAGTGACCCTTTGGTCCTCAGTGCCCAGTGTCCGAGTGAAGTGTCCCTTTGTTCCTCTGTGACCGATGTCCGAGTGAAGTGACCCTGTGGTCCTCAGTGCCGGTGTCTGAGTGAAGTGACCCTTTGGTCCTCAGTGCCGGTGACTGAGTGAGGTGACCCTTTGGCCCTCAGTGCCTGGTGTCCGATTGAAGTGACCATTTGGTCTTCAGTGCCGGTGTTCGAGTTAAGTGACCCTTTGGTCTTCAGTGCCTGGTGTCCGAGAGAAGTGACCGTTTGGTCCTCAGTGCCGGAGTCCGAGTGAAGTGACCCTTTGGTCCTCAGTGTCCGATGTCCGAGTGAAGTGACCCTTTGGTCCTCAGTGCCGGTGTCCGAGTGAAGTGACCCTCTGGTCCTCAGTGTCCGATGTCCGAGTGAAGTGACCCTTTGGTCCTCAGTGCCGGTGTCCGATTGAAGTGACCCTTTGGTCTTCAGTGTCCGATGTCCGAGTGAAGTGACCCTTTGGTCCTCAGTGCCGGTGTCCGAGTGATGTGACCATTTGGTCCTCAGTGCCGGTGTCCGAGTGAAGTGACCCTTTGGTCCTCAGTGCCCGGTGCCCGAGTGAAGTGACCCTTTGGTCCTCAGTGCCGGTGTCCAAGTAAAGTGACACTTTGGTCCTCAGTGCCGGTGTCCGAGTGAAGTAACCCTTTGGTCCTCAGTGCCGGTGTCCGAGTGAAGTGACCCTTTGGTCCTCAGTGCCCGGTGTCTGAGTGAAGTGACACTTTGGTCCTCAGTGCCGGTGTCCGAGTGAAGTGACCCTTTGGTCCTCAGTGTCCGATGTCCGATTGAAGTGACCCTTTGGTCCTCAGTGCCGGTGTCCGTGTGAAGTGACCCTTTGGTCCTCAGTGTCCAATGTCCGAGTGAAGTGACCCTTTGGTCCTCAGTGCCGGTGTCCGAGGGAAGTGACCCTTTGGTCCTCAGTGTCCAATGTCCGAATGAAGTGACCCTTTGGTCCTCAGTGCCGGTGTCCGAATGAAGTGACCCTTTGGTCCTCAGTGCCCGGTGTCCGAGTGAAGTGACCCTTTGGTCCTCCGTGCCTGTGTCTGAGTGAAGTGACCCTTTGGTCCTCAGAGCCCGGTGTCCGAGTGGAGTGACCCTTTGGTCCTCAGTGCCGGTGTCCGAGTGAAGCGACCCTTTGGTCCTCAGTGCCGGTGTCCGAGTGAAGTGACCCTTTGGTCCTCAGTGCCGGTATCCAAGTGAAGTTACCCTTTGGTCCTCAGTGCCGGTGTCCGAGTGAAGTGACCCTTTGGTCTTCAGTGCCGGTGTCTGAGTGAAGTGACCCTTTGGTCCTCATTGCCGGCGTTCGAGTGAAGTGACCCTTTGGTCCTCAGTGCCCGGTGTCCGAGTGAAGTGACCCTTTGGTCCTCAGTGCCCGGTGTCCGAGTGAAGTGAAACTTTGGTCCTCAGTGCCGGTGTCCGAGCGAAGTGACACTTTGGTCCTCAGTGCCGGAGTCCGAGTGAAGTGACACTTTGGTCCTCAGTGCCGGTGTCCGAGTGAATTAACCCTTTGGTCCTCAGTGCCGGTGTCCGAGTGAATTGACACTTATGTCCTCAGTGCCGGTGTCGGAGTGAAGTGACCCTTTGGTCCTCAGTGTCGGTGTCCGAATGAAGTGACCCTTTGGTCCTCAGTGCCGGTGTCCGAATGAAGTGACCCTTTGGTCCTCAGTGTCGGTGTCCGAGTGAAGAGACCCTTTGGTCCTCAGTGCCGGTGTCCGAGTGAAGTGACCCTTTGGTCCTCAGTGCCGGTGTCCGAATGAAGTGACCCTTTGGTCCTCAGTGCCCGATGTCCGAGTGAAGTGACCCTTTGGTCCTCAGTGTCGGTGTCCGAATGAAGTGACCCTTTGGTCCTCAGTGCCGGTGTCCGAATGAAGTGACCCTTTGGTCCTCAGTTTCGGTGTCCGAGTGAAGTGACCCTTTGGTCCTCAGTGCCGGTGTCCGAATGAAGTGACCCTTTGGTCCTCAGTGCCCGATGTCCGAGTGAAGTGACCCTTTGGTCCTCAGTTCCGGTGTCCGAGTGATGTGACCATTTTGTCCTCAGTGCCGGTGTCCGAGTGAAGTGACCCTTTGGTCCTCAGTGCCCGGTGTCCGAGTGAAGTAACCCTTTGGTCCTCAGTGCCGATGTCCAAGTAAAGTGACCCTTTGGTCCTCAGTGCCGGTGTCCGAGTGAAGTGACCCTTTGGTCCTCAGTGCCCGGTGTCCGAGTGAAGTGACACTTTGGTCCTCAGTGCCGGTGTCCGAGTTAAATGACCCTTTGGTCCTCAGTGTCCCATGTCCGATTGAAGTGACCCTTTGATCCTCAGTGCCGGTGTGCGTGTGAAGTGAACCTTTGGTCCTCAGTGTCCGATGTCCGAGTGAAGTGACCCTTTGGTCCTCAGTGCCAGTGTCCGAGGGAAGTGACCCTTTGGTCCTCAGTGTCCAATGTCCGAATGAAGTGACCCTTTGGTCCTCAGTGCCGGTGTCCGAATGATGTGACCCTTTGGTCCTCAGTGCCCGGTGTCCGAGTGATGTGACCCTTTGGTCCTCCGTGCCGGTGTCTGAGTGAAGTGACCCTTTGGTCCTCAGAGCCCGGTGTCCGAGTGAAGTGACACTTTGGTCCTCAGTGCCGGTGTCTGAAGTGAACCTTTGGTCCTCAGTGCCGGTGTCCGAGTGAAGTGGCCCTTTGGTCCTCAGTGCCGGTGTCCAAGTGATGTTCCCCTTTGGTCCTCAGTGCCGGTGTCCGAGTGAAGTGACCCTTTGGTCTTCAGTGCCGGTGTCTGAGTGAAGTGATCCTTTGGTCCTCATTGCCGGTGTCTGAGTGAAGTGACCCTTTGGTCCTCAGTGCCCATTATCCGAGTGAACTGACCCTTTGGTCCTCAGTGCCGGTGTCCGAGTGAAGTGACCCTTTGGTCCTCAGTGCCCGGTGTCCGAGTGAAGTGAAACTTTGGTCCTCAGTGCCGGTGTCCGAGCGAAGTGACACTTTGGTCCTCAGTGCCGGTGTCCGAGTGAAGTGACACTTTGGTCCTCAGTGCCGGTGTCCGAGTGAATTAACCCTTTGGTCCTCAGTGCCGGTGTCCGAGTGAATTGACACTTATGTCCTCAGTGCCGGTGTCGGAGTGAAGTGACCCTTTGGTCCTCAGTGTCGGTGTCCGAATGAAGTGACCCTTTGGTCCTCAGTGCCGGTGTCCGAATGAAGTGACCCTTTGGTCCTCAGTGTCGGTGTCCGAGTGAAGAGACCCTTTGGTCCTCAGTGCCGGTGTCCGAGTGAAGTGACCCTTTGGTCCTCAGTGCCGGTGTCCGAATGAAGTGACCCTTTGGTCCTCAGTGCCCGATGTCCGAGTGAAGTGACCCTTTGGTCCTCAGTGTCGGTGTCCGAATGAAGTGACCCTTTGGTCCTCAGTGCCGGTGACCGAATGAAGTGACCCTTTGGTCCTCAGTTTCGGTGTCCGAGTGAAGTGACCCTTTGGTCCTCAGTGCCGGTGTCCGAATGAAGTGACCCTTTGGTCCTCAGTGCCCGATGTCCGAGTGAAGTGACCCTTTGGTCCTCAGTTCCGGTGTCCGAGTGATGTGACCATTTTGTCCTCAGTGCCGGTGTCCGAGTGAAGTGACCCTTTGGTCCTCAGTGCCCGGTGTCCGAGTGAAGTAACCCTTTGGTCCTCAGTGCCGATGTCCAAGTAAAGTGACCCTTTGGTCCTCAGTGCCGGTGTCCGAGTGAAGTGACCCTTTGGTCCTCAGTGCCCGGTGTCCGAGTGAAGTGACACTTTGGTCCTCAGTGCCGGTGTCTGAGTTAAATGACCCTTTGGTCCTCAGTGTCCCATGTCCGATTGAAGTGACCCTTTGATCCTCAGTGCCGGTGTGCGTGTGAAGTGAACCTTTGGTCCTCAGTGTCCGATGTCCGAGTGAAGTGACCCTTTGGTCCTCAGTGCCAGTGTCCGAGGGAAGTGACCCTTTGGTCCTCAGTGTCCAATGTCCGAATGAAGTGACCCTTTGGTCCTCAGTGCCGGTGTCCGAATGATGTGACCCTTTGGTCCTCAGTGCCCGGTGTCCGAGTGAAGTGACCCTTTGGTCCTCCGTGCCGGTGTCTGAGTGAAGTGACCCTTTGGTCCTCAGAGCCCGGTGTCCGAGTGAAGTGACACTTTGGTCCTCAGTGCCGGTGTCCGAGTGAAGTGAACCTTTGGTCCTCAGTGCCGGTGTCCGAGTGAAGTGGCCCTTTGGTCCTCAGTGCCGGTGTCCAAGTGATGTTCCCCTTTGGTCCTCAGTGCCGGTGTCCGAGTGAAGTGACCCTTTGGTCTTCAGTGCCGGTGTCTGAGTGAAGTGATCCTTTGGTCCTCATTGCCGGTGTCTGAGTGAAGTGACCCTTTGGTCCTCAGTGCCCATTATCCGAGTGAACTGACCCTTTGGTCCTCAGTGCCGGTGTCCGAGTGAAGTGACCCTTTGGTCCTCAGTGCCCATTGTCCAAGTGAACTGACCCTTTGGTCCTCAGTGCCCGGCGTCCGAGTGAAGTGACCCTTTGGTCCTCAGTGCCCAGTGTCCGAGTGAAGTGACCCTTTGGTCCTCAGTGCCCGGTGTCCGAGTGAAGTGAAACTTTGGTCCTCAGTGCCGGTGTCCGAGTGAAGTGACACTTTGGTCCTCAGTGACGGTGTCCGGGTGAAGTGACACTTTGGTCCTCAGTGCCGGTGTCCGAGTGAATTAACCCTTTGGTCCTCAGTGCTGGTGTCCGAGTGAAGTGACCCTCTGGTCCTCAGTGTCCGATGTCCGAGTGAAGTGACCCTTTGGTCCTCAGTGCCGGTGTCCAAGTGAAGTGACCCTTTGGTCTTCAGTGTCCGATGTCCGAGTGAAGTGACCCTTTGGTCCTCAGTGCCGGTGTCCGAGTGATGTGACCATTTGGTCCTCAGTGCCGGTGTTCGAGTGAAGTGACCCTTTGGTCCTCAGTGCCCGGTGTCCGAGTGAAGTGACCCTTTGGTCCTCAGTGCCGGTGTCCAAGTAAAGTGACCCTTTGGTCCTCAGTGCCGGTGTCCGAGTGAAGTGACCCTTTGGTCCTCAGTGCCGGTGTCCGAGTGAAGTGACCCTTTGGTCCTAAGTGCCCGGTGTCCAAGTGAAGTTACGCTCTGGTCCTCAGTGCCAGTGTCCGAGTGAAGTGACACTTTGGTCCTCAGTGTCCGATGTCCGATTGAAGTGACCCTTTGGTCCTCAGTGCCGTTGTCCGTGTGAAGTGACCCTTTGGTCCTCAGTGTCCGATGTCCGAGTGAAGTGACCCTTTGGTCCTCAGTGCCGGTGTCCGAATGAAGTGACCCTTTGGTCCTCAGTGCCCGGTGTCCGAGTGAAGTGACCCTTTGGTCCTCCGTGCCGGTGTCCGAGTGAAGTGACGCTTTGGTCCTCAGAGCCCGGTGTCCGAGGGAAGTGACCCTTTGGTCCTCAGTGCCGGTGTCCGAGTGACGCGACCCTTTGGTCCTCAGTGCCGGTGTCCGAGTGAAGTGACCCTTTGGTCCTCAGTGCCGGTGTCCAAGTGAAGTTCCCCTTTGGTCCTCAGTGCCGGTGTCCGAGTGAAGTGACCCTTTGGTCTTCAGTGCCGGTGTCTGAGTGCAGTGACCCTTTGGTCCTCATTGCCGGTGTCTGAGTGAAGTGACCCTTTGGTCCTCAGTGCCCATTGTCCGAGTGAACTGACCCTTTGGTCCTCAGTGCCGGTGTCCGAGTGAAGTGACCCTTTGCTCCTCAGTGCCCATTGTCCGAGTGAACTGACCCTTTGGTCCTCAGTGCCCGGTGTCCGAGTGAAGTGACCCTTTGGTCCTCAGTGCCCGGTGTCCGAGTGAAGTGACCCTTTGGTCCTCAGTGCCCGGTGTCCGAGTGAAGTGAAACTTTGGTCCTCAGTGCCGGTGTCCGAGTGAAGTGACACTTTGGTCCTCAGTGCCGGTGTCCGAGTGAAGTGACACTTTGGTCCTCAGTGCCGGTGTCTGAGTGAAGTAACCCTTTGGTCCTCAGTGCCGGTGTCCGGGTGAATTGACCCTTATGTCCTCAGTGCCGGTGTCGGAGTGAAGTGACCCTTTGGTCCTCAGTGTCGGTGTCCGAATGAAGTGACCCTTTGGTCCTCAGTGCCGGTGTCCGAATGAAGTGACCCTTTGGTCCTCAGTGTCGGTGTCCGAGTGAAGAGACCCTTTGGTCCTCGGTGCCGGTGTCCGAGTGATGTGACCCTTTGGCCCTCAGTGCCGGTGTCCGAATGAAGTGATCCTTTGGTCCTCAGTGCCCGATGTCCGAGTGAAGTGACCCTTTGGTCCTCAGTGCCCAGTGTCCGAGTGAAGTGAACCTTTGGCCCTCAGTGCCCTGTGTCGGAGTGAAGTGACCCTTTGATCCTCAGTGTCGGTGTCCGAGTGAAGTGAACCTTTGGCCCTCAGTGCCGGTGTCGGAGTGAAGTGACACTTTGGCCCTCAGTGCCCTGTGTCGGAGTGAAGTGACCCTTTGGTCCTCAGTGCCCGGTTTCCGAATGAAGTGATCCTTTCGTCCTCAGTGTCCGAGTGAAGTGACCCTTTGGTCCTCAGTGCCAGTGTCCGAGTGAAGTTACCCTTTGGTGCTCAGTGCCCCGTGTCCGAGTGAAGTGATCCTTTGGTCCTCAGTGCCTGTTGTCCGAGTGAAGTGAACCTTTGGTCCTCAGTGCCCAGTGTCCGAGTGAAGTGACCCTTTGGTCCTCAGTGCCCAGTGTCCGAGTGAAGTGACCCTTTTGTCCGCAGTGCCCATTGTCCGAGTGAAGTGACACTTTGGTCCTCAGTGCCGGTGTCCGAGTGAAGTAACCCTTTGGTCCTCAGTGCCGGTGTCCGAGTGAATTGACCCTTATGTCCTCAGTGCCGGTGTCGGAGTGTAGTGACACTTTGGTCCTCAGTGTCGGTGTCCGAGTGAAGTGACCCTTTGGTCCTCAGTACCCTGTGTCGGAGTGAAGTGATCCTTTGGTCCTCAGTGCCCGGTGTCCGAATGAAGTGACCCTTTGGTCCTCAGTGTCCGAGTGAAGTGACCCTTTGGTCCTCAGTGCCAGTGTCTGAATGAAGTTACCCTTTGGTCCTCAGTGCCCGGTGTCCGAGTGAAGTGACACTTTGGTCCTCAGTGCCCGGTGTCCGAGTGAAGTGACCCTTTGGTCCTCAGTGCCCGGTGTCCGAGTGAAGTGACCCTTTGGTCCTCAGTGCCCGATGTCCGAGTGAAGTGAACCTTTTGTCCTCAGTGCCCAGTGTCCGAGTGAAGTGACCCTTTTGTCCGCAGTGCCCAGTGTCCGAGTGAAGTGACACTTTGGTCCTCAGTGCCGGTGTCCGAGTGAAGTAACCCTTTGGTCCTAAGTGCCGGTGTCCGAGTGAATTGACCCTTATGTCCTCAGTGCCGGTGTCGGAGTGAAGTGACACTTTGGTCCTCAGTGTCGGTGTCCGAATGAAGTGACCCTTTGGTCCTCAGTGCCGGTGTCCGAATGAAGTGACCCTTTGGTCCTCAGTGTCGGTGTCCGAGTGAAGAGACCCTTTGGTCCTCAGTGCCGGTGTCCGAGTGAAGTGACCCTTTGGTCCTCAGTGCCGGTGTCCGAATGAAGTGACCCTTTGGTCCTCAGTGCCCGATGTCCGAGTGAAGTGACCCTTTGGTCCTCAGTGCCTGGTGTCCGAGTTAAGTGACCCCTTGGTCCTCAGTGCCGGTGTCCGAGTGAACTGACCCTTTGGCCTCAGTGCCGGTATCCGAGTGAACTGACCCTCTGGTCCTCAGTGCCGGTGTCCGAGTGAAGTGACGCTTTGGCCTCAGTGCCGGTGTCCGAGTGAAGTGACAATTTGGTCCTCAGTGCCCGGTGTCCGAGTGAAGTGTCCCTTTGTTCCTCTGTGGCCGATGTCCGAGTGAAGTGACCCTGTGGTTCTCAGTGCCGGTGTCTGAGTGAAGTGACCCTTTGGTCCTCAGTGCCGGTGTCTGAGTGAAGTGACCCTTTGGCCCTCAGTGCCTGGTGTCCGATTGAAGTGACCATTTGGTCTTCAGTGCCGGTGTTCGAGTTAAGTGACCCTTTGGTCTTCAGTGCCTGGCGTCCGAGAGAAGTGACCGTTTGGTCCTCAGTGCCTGTGTCCGAGATAAGTGACCCTTTGGTCCTCAGTGTCCGATGTCCGAGTGAATTGACCCTTATGTCCTCAGTGCCGGTGTCGGAGTGTAGTGACACTTTGGTCCTCAGTGTCGGTGTCCGAGTGAAGTGACCCTTTGGTCCTCAGTACCCTGTGTCGGAGTGAAGTGATCCTTTGGTCCTCAGTGCCCGGTGTCCGAATGAAGTGACCCTTTGGTCCTCAGTGTCCGAGTGAAGTGACCCTTTGGTCCTCAGTGCCAGTGTCTGAATGAAGTTACCCTTTGGTCCTCAGTGCCCGGTGTCCGAGTGAAGTGACACTTTGGTCCTCAGTGCCCGGTGTCCGAGTGAAGTGACCCTTTGGTCCTCAGTGCCCGGTGTCCGAGTGAAGTGACCCTTTGGTCCTCAGTGCCCGATGTCCGAGTGAAGTGAACCTTTTGTCCTCAGTGCCCAGTGTCCGAGTGAAGTGACCCTTTTGTCCGCAGTGCCCAGTGTCCGAGTGAAGTGACACTTTGGTCCTCAGTGCCGGTGTCCGAGTGAAGTAACCCTTTGGTCCTAAGTGCCGGTGTCCGAGTGAATTGACCCTTATGTCCTCAGTGCCGGTGTCGGAGTGAAGTGACACTTTGGTCCTCAGTGTCGGTGTCCGAATGAAGTGACCCTTTGGTCCTCAGTGCCGGTGTCCGAATGAAGTGACCCTTTGGTCCTCAGTGTCGGTGTCCGAGTGAAGAGACCCTTTGGTCCTCAGTGCCGGTGTCCGAGTGAAGTGACCCTTTGGTCCTCAGTGCCGGTGTCCGAATGAAGTGACCCTTTGGTCCTCAGTGCCCGATGTCCGAGTGAAGTGACCCTTTGGTCCTCAGTGCCTGGTGTCTGAGTTAAGTGACCCCTTGGTCCTCAGTGCCGGTGTCCGAGTGAACTGACCCTTTGGCCTCAGTGCCGGTGTCCGAGTGAACTGACCCTCTGGTCCTCAGTGCCGGTGTCCGAGTGAAGTGACGCTTTGGCCTCAGTGCCGGTGTCCGAGTGAAGTGACAATTTGGTCCTCAGTGCCCGGTGTCCGAGTGAAGTGTCCCTTTGTTCCTCTGTGGCCGATGTCCGAGTGAAGTGACCCTGTGGTTCTCAGTGCCGGTGTCTGAGTGAAGTGACCCTTTGGTCCTCAGTGCCGGTGTCTGAGTGAAGTGACCCTTTGGCCCTCAGTGCCTGGTGTCCGATTGAAGTGACCATTTGGTCTTCAGTGCCGGTGTTCGAGTTAAGTGACCCTTTGGTCTTCAGTGCCTGGCGTCCGAGAGAAGTGACCGTTTGGTCCTCAGTGCCTGTGTCCGAGATAAGTGACCCTTTGGTCCTCAGTGTCCGATGTCCGAGTGAAGTGACCCTTTGGTCCTCAGTGCTGGTGTCCGAGTGAAGTGACCCTCTGGTCCTCAGTGTCCGATGTCCGAGTGAAGTGACCCTTTGGTCCTCAGTGCCGGTGTCCAAATGAAGTGACCCTTTGGTCTTCAGTGTCCGATGTCCGAGTGAAGTGACCCTTTGGTCCTCAGTGCCGGTGTCCGAGTGATGTGACCATTTGGTCCTCAGTGCCGGTGTCCGAGTGAAGTGACCCTTTGGTCGTCAGTGCCCGGTGTCCGAGTGAAGTGACCCTTTGGTCCTCAGTGCCGGTGTCCAAGTAAAGTGACCCTTTGGTCCTCAGTGCCGGTGTCCGAGTGAAGTGACCCTTTGGTCCTCAGTGCCGGTGTCCGAGTGAAGTGACCCTTTGGTCGTCAGTGCCCGGTGTCCGAGTGAAGTGACCCTTTGGTCCTCAGTGCCGGTGTCCAAGTAAAGTGACCCTTTGGTCCTCAGTGCCGGTGTCCGAGTGAAGTGACCCTTTGGTCCTCAGTGCCGGTGTCCGAGTGAAGTGACCCTTTGGTCCTAAGTGCCCGGTGTCCAAGTGAAGTGACCCTTTGGTCCTCAGTGCCAGTGTCCGAGTGAAGTGACACTTTGGTCCTCAGTGTCCGATGTCCGATTGAAGTGACCCTTTGGTCCTCAGTGCCGTTGTCCGTGTGAAGTGACCCTTTGGTCCTCAGTGTCCGATGTCCGAGTGAAGTGACACTTTGGTCCTCAGTGCCGGTGTCCGAGGGAAGGAACCCTTTGTTCCTCAGTGTCCAATGTCCGAATGATGTGACCCTTTGGTCCTCAGTGCCGGTGTCCGAATGAAGTGACCCTTTGGTCCTCAGTGCCCGGTGTCCGAGTGAAGTGACCCTTTGATCCTCCGTGCCGGTGTCCGAGTGAAGTGACGCTTTGGTCCTCAGAGCCCGGTGTCCGAGGGAAGTGACCCTTTGGTCCTCAGTGCCGGTGTCCGAGTGACGCGACCCTTTGGTCCTCAGTGCCGGTGTCCGAGTGAAGTGACACTTTGGTCCTCAGTGCCGGTGTCCAAGTGATGTTCCCCTTTGGTCCTCAGTGCCGGTGTCCGAGTGAAGTGACCCTTTGGTCTTCAGTGCCGGTGTCTGAGTGCAGTGACCCTTTGGTCCTCATTGCCGGTGTCTGAGTGAAGTGACCCTTTGGTCCTCAGTGCCCATTGTCCGAGTGAACTGACCCTTTGGTCCTCAGTGCCGGTGTCCGAGTGAAGTGACCCTTTGCTCCTCAGTGCCCATTGTCCGAGTGAACTGACCCTTTGGTCCTCAGTGCCCGGTGTCCGAGTGAAGTGACCCTTTGGTCCTCAGTGCCCGGTGTCCGAGTGAAGTGACCCTTTGGTCCTCAGTGCCCGGTGTCCGAGTGAAGTGAAACTTTGGTCCTCAGTGCCGGTGTCCGAGTGAAGTGACACTTTGGTCCTCAGTGCCGGTGTCCGAGTGAAGTGACCCTTTGGTCCTCAGTGCCCGATGTCCGAGTGAAGTGAACCTTTTGTCCTCAGTGCCCAGTGTCCGAGTGAAGTGACCCTTTTGTCCGCAGTGCCCAGTGTCCGAGTGAAGTGACACTTTGGTCCTCAGTGCCGGTGTCCGAGTGAAGTAACCCTTTGGTCCTAAGTGCCGGTGTCCGAGTGAATTGACCCTTATGTCCTCAGTGCCGGTGTCGGAGTGAAGTGACCCTTTCGTCCTCAGTGTCGGTGTCCGAATGAAGTGACACTTTGGTCCTCAGTGCCGGTGTCCGAATGAAGTGACCCTTTGGTCCTCAGTGTCGGTGTCCGAGTGAAGAGACCCTTTGGTCCTCAGTGCCGGTGTCCGAGTGAAGTGACCCTTTGGTCCTCAGTGCCGGTGTCCGAATGAAGTGACCCTTTGGTCCTCAGTGCCCGATGTCCGAGTGAAGTGACCCTTTGGTCCTCAGTGCCTGGTGTCCGAGTTAAGTGACCCCTTGGTCCTCAGTGCCGGTGTCCGAGTGAACTGACCCTTTGGCCTCAGTGCCGGTGTCCGAGTGAACTGACCCTCTGGTCCTCAGTGCCGGTGTCCGAGTGAAGTGACGCTTTGGCCTCAGTGCTGGTGTCCGAGTGAAGTGACAATTTGGTCCTCAGTGCCCGGTGTCCGAGTGAAGTGTCCCTTTGTTCCTCTGTGGCCGATGTCCGAGTGAAGTGACCCTGTGGTCCTCAGTGCCGGTGTCTGAGTGAAGTGACCCTTTGGTCCTCAGTGCCGGTGTCTGAGTGAAGTGACCCTTTGGCCCTCAGTGCCTGGTGTCCGATTGAAGTGACCATTTGGTCTTCAGTGCCGGTGTTCGAGTTAAGTGACCCTTTGGTCTTCAGTGCCTGGCGTCCGAGAGAATTGACCGTTTGGTCCTCAGTGCCTGTGTCCGAGATAAGTGACCCTTTGGTCCTCAGTGTCCGATGTCCGAGTGAAGTGACCCTTTGGTCCTCAGTGCTGGTGTCCGAGTGAAGTGACCCTCTGGTCCTCAGTGTCCGATGTCCGAGTGAAGTGACCCTTTGGTCCTCAGTGCCGGTGTCCAAGTGAAGTGACCCTTTGGTCTTCAGTGTCCGATGTCCGAGTGAAGTGACCCTTTGGTCCTCAGTGCCGGTGTCCGAGTGATGTGACCATTTGGTCCTCAGTGCCGGTGTCCGAGTGAAGTGACCCTTTGGTCCTCAGTGCCCGGTGTCCGAGTGAAGTGACCCTTTGGTCCTCAGTGCCGGTGTCCAAGTAAAGTGACCCTTTGGTCCTCAGTGCCGGTGTCCGAGTGAAGTGACCCTTTGGTCCTCAGTGCCGGTGTCCGAGTGAAGTGACCCTTTGGTCCTAAGTGCCCGGTGTCCAAGTGAAGTTACGCTCTGGTCCTCAGTGCCAGTGTCCGAGTGAAGTGACACTTTGGTCCTCAGTGTCCGATGTCCGATTGAAGTGACCCTTTGGTCCTCAGTGCCGTTGTCCGTGTGAAGTGATCCTTTGGTCCTCAGTGTCCGATGTCCGAGTGAAGTGACACTTTGGTCCTCAGTGCCGGTGTCCGAGGGAAGGAACCCTTTGGTCCTCAGTGTCCAATGTCCGAATGATGTGACCCTTTGGTCCTCAGTGCCGGTGTCCGAATGAAGTGACCCTTTGGTCCTCAGTGCCCGGTGTCCGAGTGAAGTGACCCTTTGGTCCTCCGTGCCGGTGTCCGAGTGAAGTGACGCTTTGGTCCTCAGAGCCCGGTGTCCGAGGGAAGTGACCCTTTGGTCCTCAGTGCCGGTGTCCGAGTGACGCGACCCTTTGGTCCTCAGTGCCGGTGTCCGAATGAAGTGACCCTTTGGTCCTCAGTGCCGGTGTCCAAGTGAAGTTCCCCTTTGGTCCTCAGTGCCGGTGTCCGAGTGAAGTGACCCTTTGGTCTTCAGTGCCGGTGTCTGAGTGCAGTGACCCTTTGGTCCTCATTGCCGGTGTCTGAGTGAAGTGACCCTTTGGTCCTCAGTGCCCATTGTCCGAGTGAACTGACCCTTTGGTCCTCAGTGCCGGTGTCCGAGTGAAGTGACCCTTTGCTCCTCAGTGCCCATTGTCCGAGTGAACTGACCCTTTGGTCCTCAGTGCCCGGTGTCCGAGTGAAGTGACCCTTTGGTCCTCAGTGCCCGGTGTCCGAGTGAAGTGACCCTTTGGTCCTCAGTGCCCGGTGTCCGAGTGAAGTGAAACTTTGGTCCTCAGTGCCGGTGTCCGAGTGATGTGACACTTTGGTCCTCAGTGCCGGTGTCCGAGTGAAGTGACACTTTGGTCCTCAGTGCCGGTGTCCGAGTGAAGTAACCCTTTGGTCCTCAGTGCCGGTGTCCGAGTGAATTGACCCTTATGTCCTCAGTGCCGGTGTCAGAGTGAAGTGACCCTTTGGTCCTCAGTGCCGGTGTCCGAATGAAGTGACCCTTTGGTCCTCAGTGCCGGTGTCCGAATGAAGTGACCCTTTGGTCCTCAGTGTCGGTGTCCGAGTGAAGAGACCCTTTGGTCCTCGGTGCCGGTGTCCGAGTGATGTGACCCTTTGGCCCTCAGTGCCGGTGTCCGAATGAAGTGATCCTTTGGTCCTCAGTGCCCGATGTCCGAGTGAAGTGACCCTTTGGTCCTCAGTGCCCAGTGTCCGAGTGAAGTGAACCTTTGGCCCTCAGTGCCCTGTGTCGGAGTGAAGTGACCCTTTGATCCTCAGTGTCGGTGTCCGAGTGAAGTGAACCTTTGGCCCTCAGTGCCGGTGTCGGAGTGAAGTGACCCTTTGGCCCTCAGTGCCCTGTGTCGGAGTGAAGTGACCCTTTGGTCCTCAGTGCCCGGTTTCCGAATGAAGTGATCCTTTCGTCCTCAGTGTCCGAGTGAAGTGACCCTTTGGTCCTCAGTGCCAGTGTCCGAGTGAAGTTACCCTTTGGTCCTCAGTGCCCGGTGTCCGAGTGAAGTGACACTTTGGTGCTCAGTGCCCCGTGTCCGAGTGAAGTGATCCTTTGGTCCTCAGTGCCTGTTGTCCGAGTGAAGTGAACCTTTGGTCCTCAGTGCCCAGTGTCCGAGTGAAGTGACCCTTTGGTCCTCAGTGCCCAGTGTCCGAGTGAAGTGACCCTTTGATCCTCAGTGCCCGATGTCCGAGTGAAGTGAACCTTTTGTCCTCAGTGCCCAGTGTCCGAGTGAAGTGACCCTTTTGTCCTCAGTGCCCGGTGTCCGAGTGAAGTGACACTTTGGTGCTCAGTGCCCCGTGTCCGAGTGAAGTGATCCTTTGGTCCTCAGTGTCCGATGTCCGAGTGAAGTGACACTTTGGTCCTCAGTGCCGGTGTCCGAGGGAAGGAACCCTTTGGTCCTCAGTGTCCAATGTCCGAATGATGTGACCCTTTGGTCCTCAGTGCCGGTGTCCGAATGAAGTGACCCTTTGGTCCTCAGTGCCCGGTGTCCGAGTGAAGTGACCCTTTGGTCCTCCGTGCCGGTGTCCGAGTGAAGTGACGCTTTGGTCCTCAGAGCCCGGTGTCCGAGGGAAGTGACCCTTTGGTCCTCAGTGCCGGTGTCCGAGTGACGCGACCCTTTGGTCCTCAGTGCCGGTGTCCGAATGAAGTGACCCTTTGGTCCTCAGTGCCGGTGTCCAAGTGAAGTTCCCCTTTGGTCCTCAGTGCCGGTGTCCGAGTGAAGTGACCCTTTGGTCTTCAGTGCCGGTGTCTGAGTGCAGTGACCCTTTGGTCCTCATTGCCGGTGTCTGAGTGAAGTGACCCTTTGGTCCTCAGTGCCCATTGTCCGAGTGAACTGACCCTTTGGTCCTCAGTGCCGGTGTCCGAGTGAAGTGACCCTTTGCTCCTCAGTGCCCATTGTCCGAGTGAACTGACCCTTTGGTCCTCAGTGCCCGGTGTCCGAGTGAAGTGACCCTTTGGTCCTCAGTGCCCGGTGTCCGAGTGAAGTGACCCTTTGGTCCTCAGTGCCCGGTGTCCGAGTGAAGTGAAACTTTGGTCCTCAGTGCCGGTGTCCGAGTGATGTGACACTTTGGTCCTCAGTGCCGGTGTCCGAGTGAAGTGACACTTTGGTCCTCAGTGCCGGTGTCCGAGTGAAGTAACCCTTTGGTCCTCAGTGCCGGTGTCCGAGTGAATTGACCCTTATGTCCTCAGTGCCGGTGTCGGAGTGAAGTGACCCTTTGGTCCTCAGTGCCGGTGTCCGAATGAAGTGACCCTTTGGTCCTCAGTGCCGGTGTCCGAATGAAGTGACCCTTTGGTCCTCAGTGTCGGTGTCCGAGTGAAGAGACCCTTTGGTCCTCGGTGCCGGTGTCCGAGTGATGTGACCCTTTGGCCCTCAGTGCCGGTGTCCGAATGAAGTGATCCTTTGGTCCTCAGTGCCCGATGTCCGAGTGAAGTGACCCTTTGGTCCTCAGTGCCCAGTGTCCGAGTGAAGTGAACCTTTGGCCCTCAGTGCCCTGTGTCGGAGTGAAGTGACCCTTTGATCCTCAGTGTCGGTGTCCGAGTGAAGTGAACCTTTGGCCCTCAGTGCCGGTGTCGGAGTGAAGTGACCCTTTGGCCCTCAGTGCCCTGTGTCGGAGTGAAGTGACCCTTTGGTCCTCAGTGCCCGGTTTCCGAATGAAGTGATCCTTTCGTCCTCAGTGTCCGAGTGAAGTGACCCTTTGGTCCTCAGTGCCAGTGTCCGAGTGAAGTTACCCTTTGGTCCTCAGTGCCCGGTGTCCGAGTGAAGTGACACTTTGGTGCTCAGTGCCCCGTGTCCGAGTGAAGTGATCCTTTGGTCCTCAGTGCCTGTTGTCCGAGTGAAGTGAACCTTTGGTCCTCAGTGCCCAGTGTCCGAGTGAAGTGACCCTTTGGTCCTCAGTGCCCAGTGTCCGAGTGAAGTGACCCTTTGATCCTCAGTGCCCGATGTCCGAGTGAAGTGAACCTTTTGTCCTCAGTGCCCAGTGTCCGAGTGAAGTGACCCTTTTGTCCGCAGTGCCCAGTGTCCGAGTGAAGTGACCCTTTGGTCCTCAGTGCCGGTGTCGGAGTGAAGTGATCCTTTGTTCCTCAGTGCCGGTGTCCGAGTGAAGTGACCCTTTGGTCCTCAGTGCCGGTGTCCGAGTGAAGTGACACTTTGGTCCTCAGTGTCCAATATCCGAGTGAAGTGACCCTTTGGTCCTCAGTGCCGGTGTCCGAGTGAAGTGACCCTGTGGTCCTCAGTGCCTGGTGTCCGAGTTAAGTGACCCCTTGGTCCTCAGTGCCGGTGTCCGAGTGAACTGACCCTTTGGCCTCAGTGCCGGTGTCCGAGTGAACTGACCCTCTGGTCCTCAGTGCCGGTGTCCGAGTGAAGTGACGCTTTGGCCTCAGTGCAGGTGTCCGAGTGAAGTGACCCTTTGGTCCTCAGTGCCCGGTTTCCGAATGAAGTGATCCTTTCGTCCTCAGTGTCCGAGTGAAGTGACCCTTTGGTCCTCAGTGCCGGTGTCCGAGTGAAGTGACCCTTTGGTCCTCAGTGCCGGTGTCCGAGTGAAGTGACCCTTTGGTCCTAAGTGCCCGGTGTCCAAGTGAAGTTACGCTCTGGTCCTCAGTGCCAGTGTCCGAGTGAAGTGACACTTTGGTCCTCAGTGTCCGATGTCCGATTGAAGTGACCCTTTGGTCCTCAGTGCCGTTGTCCGTGTGAAGTGATCCTTTGGTCCTCAGTGTCCGATGTCCGAGTGAAGTGACACTTTGGTCCTCAGTGCCGTTGTCCGTGTGAAGTGATCCTTTGGTCCTCAGTGTCCGATGTCCGAGTGAACTGACCCTCTGGTCCTCAGTGCCGGTGTCCGAGTGAAGTGACGCTTTGGCCTCAGTGCAGGTGTCCGAGTGAAGTGACCCTTTGGTCCTCAGTGCCCGGTTTCCGAATGAAGTGATCCTTTCGTCCTCAGTGTCCGAGTGAAGTGACCCTTTGGTCCTCAGTGCCAGTGTCCGAGTGAAGTTACCCTTTGGTCCTCAGTGCCGGTGTCCGAGTGACGCGACCCTTTGGTCCTCAGTGCCGGTGTCCGAGTGAAGTGACTCTTTGGTCCTCAGTGCCGGTGTCCAAGTGAAGTTCCCCTTTGGTCCTCAGTGCCGGTGTCCGAGTGAAGTGACCCTTTGGTCTTCAGTGCCGGTGTCTGAGTGAAGTGACCCTTTGGTCCTCATTGCCGGTGTCTGAGTGAAGTGACCCTTTGGTCCTCAGTGCCCATTGTCCGAGTGAACTGACCCTTTGGTCCTCAGTGCCGGTGTCCGAGTGAAGTGACCCTTTGCTCCTCAGTGCCCATTGTCCGAGTGAACTGACCCTTTGGTCCTCAGTGCCCGGTGTCCGAGTGAAGTGACCCTTTGGTCCTCAGTGCCCGGTGTCCGAGTGAAGTGACCCTTTGGTCCTCAGTGCCCGGTGTCCGAGTGAAGTGAAACTTTGGTCCTCAGTGCCGGTGTCCGAGTGAAGTGACACTTTGGTCCTCAGTGCCGGTGTCCGAGTGAAGTGACACTTTGGTCCTCAGTGCCGGTGTCCGAGTGAAGTAACCCTTTGGTCCTCAGTGCCGGTGTCCGAGTGAATTGACCCTTATGTCCTCAGTGCCGGTGTCGGAGTGAAGTGACCCTTTGGTCCTCAGTGTCGGTGTCCGAATGAAGTGACCCTTTGGTCCTCAGTGTCGGTGTCCGAGTGAAGAGACCCTTTGGTCCTCAGTGCCGGTGTCCGAGTGATGTGACCCTTTGGCCCTCAGTGCCGGTGTCCGAATGAAGTGATCCTTTGGTCCTCAGTGCCCGATGTCCGAGTGAAGTGACCCTTTGGTCCTCAGTGCCCAGTGTCCGAGTGAAGTGAACCTTTGGCCCTCAGTGCCCTGTGTCGGAGTGAAGTGACCCTTTGATCCTCAGTGTCGGTGTCCGAGTGAAGTGAACCTTTGGCCCTCAGTGCCGGTGTCGGAGTGAAGTGACCCTTTGGCCCTCAGTGCCCTGTGTCGGAGTGAAGTGACCCTTTGGTCCTCAGTGCCCGGTTTCCGAATGAAGTGATCCTTTCGTCCTCAGTGTCCCAGTGAAGTGACCCTTTGGTCCTCAGTGCCAGTGTCCGAGTGAAGTTACCCTTTGGTCCTCAGTGCCCAGTGTCCGAGTGAAGTGACCCTTTGGTGCTCAGTGCCCCGTGTCCGAGTGAAGTGATCCTTTGGTCCTCAGTGCCTGTTGTCCGAGTGAAGTGAACCTTTGGTCCTCAGTGCCCAGTGTCCGAGTGAAGTGACCCTTTGGTCCTCAGTGCCCAGTGTCCGAGTGAAGTGACCCTTTGATCCTCAGTGCCCGATGTCCGAGTGAAGTGAACCTTTTGTCCTCAGTGCCCAGTGTCCGAGTGAAGTGAACCTTTTGTCCGCAGTGCCCAGTGTCCGAGTGAAGTGACCCTTTGGTCCTCAGTGCCGGTGTCGGAGTGAAGTGACCCTTTGTTCCTCAGTGCCGGTGTCCGAGTGAAGTGACCCTTTGGTCCTCAGTGCCGGTGTCCGAGTGAAGTGACACTTTGGTCCTCAGTGTCCAATATCCGAGTGAAGTGACCCTTTGGTCCTCAGTGCCGGTGTCCGAGTGAAGTGACCCTGTGGTCCTCAGTGCCTGGTGTCCGAGTTAAGTGACCCCTTGGTCCTCAGTGCCGGTGTCCGAGTGAACTGACCCTTTGGTCCTCAGTGCCGGTGTCCGAGTGAAGTGACCCTGTGGTCCTCAGTGCCTGGTGTCCGAGTTAAGTGACCCCTTGGTCCTCAGTGCCGGTGTCCGAGTGAACTGACCCTCTGGTCCTCAGTGCCGGTGTCCGAGTGAAGTGACGCTTTGGCCTCAGTGCAGGTGTCCGAGTGAAGTGACCCTGTGGTCCTCAGTGCCTGGTGTCCGAGTTAAGTGACCCCTTGGTCCTCAGTGCCGGTGTCCGAGTGAACTGACCCTCTGGTCCTCAGTGCTGGTGTCCGAGTGAAGTGACGCTTTGGCCTCAGTGCAGGTGTCCGAGTGAAGTGACCCTTTGGTCCTCAGTGCCCGGTGTCTGAGTGAAGTGACCCTTTGATCCTCAGTGTCGGTGTCCGAGTGAAGTGAACCTTTGGCCCTCAGTGCCGGTGTCGGAGTGAAGTGACCCTTTGGCCCTCAGTGCCCTGTGTCGGAGTGAAGTGACCCTTTGGTCCTCAGTGCCCGGTTTCCGAATGAAGTGATCCTTTCGTCCTCAGTGTCCGAGTGAAGTGACCCTTTGGTCCTCAGTGCCAGTGTCCGAGTGAAGTTACCCTTTGGTCCTCAGTGCCCGGTGTCCGAGTGAAGTGACCCTTTGGTGCTCAGTGCCCCGTGTCCGAGTGAAGTGATCCTTTGGTCCTCAGTGCCTGTTGTCCGAGTGAAGTGAACCTTTGGTCCTCAGTGCCCAGTGTCCGAGTGAAGTGACCCTTTGGTCCTCAGTGCCCAATGTCCGAGTGAAGTGACCCTTTGATCCTCAGTGCCCGATGTCCGAGTGAAGTGAACCTTTTGTCCTCAGTGCCCAGTGTCCGAGTGAAGTGACCCTTTTGTCCGCAGTGCCCAGTGTCCGAGTGAAGTGACCCTTTGGTCCTCAGTGCCGGTGTCGGAGTGAAGTGATCCTTTGTTCCTCAGTGCCGGTGTCCGAGTGAAGTGACCTTTGGTCCTCAGTGCCGGTGTCCGAGTGAAGTGACACTTTGGTCCTCAGTGTCCAATATCCGAGTGAAGTGACCCTTTGGTCCTCAGTGCCGGTGTCCGAGTGAAGTGACCCTGTGGTCCTCAGTGCCTGGTGTCCGAGTTAAGTGACCCCTTGGTCCTCAGTGCCGGTGTCCGAGTGAACTGACCCTTTGGCCTCAGTGCCGGTGTCCGAGTGAACTGACCCTCTGGTCCTCAGTGCCGGTGTCCGAGTGAAGTGACGCTTTGGCCTCAGTGCAGGTGTCCGAGTGAAGTGACCCTTTGGTCCTCAGTGCCCGGTTTCCGAATGAAGTGATCCTTTCGTCCTCAGTGTCCGAGTGAAGTGACCCTTTGGTCCTCAGTGCCAGTGTCCGAGTGAAGTTACCCTTTGGTCCTCAGTGCCGGTGTCCGAGTGACGCGACCCTTTGGTCCTCAGTGCCGGTGTCCGAGTGAAGTGACCCTTTGGTCCTCAGTGCCGGTGTCCAAGTGAAGTTCCCCTTTGGTCCTCAGTGCCGGTGTCCGAGTGAAGTGACCCTTTGGTCTTCAGTGCCGGTGTCTGAGTGAAGTGACCCTTTGGTCCTCATTGCCGGTGTCTGAGTGAAGTGACCCTTTGGTCCTCAGTGCCCATTGTCCGAGTGAACTGACCCTTTGGTCCTCAGTGCCGGTGTCCGAGTGAAGTGACCCTTTGCTCCTCAGTGCCCATTGTCCGAGTGAACTGACCCTTTGGTCCTCAGTGCCCGGTGTCCGAGTGAAGTGACCCTTTGGTCCTCAGTGCCCGGTGTCCGAGTGAAGTGACCCTTTGGTCCTCAGTGCCCGGTGTCCGAGTGAAGTGAAACTTTGGTCCTCAGTGCCGGTGTCCGAGTGAAGTGACACTTTGGTCCTCAGTGCCGGTGTCCGAGTGAAGTGACACTTTGGTCCTCAGTGCCGGTGTCCGAGTGAAGTAACCCTTTGGTCCTCAGTGCCGGTGTCCGAGTGAATTGACCCTTATGTCCTCAGTGCCGGTGTCGGAGTGAAGTGACCCTTTGGTCCTCAGTGTCGGTGTCCGAATGAAGTGACCCTTTGGTCCTCAGTGTCGGTGTCCGAGTGAAGAGACCCTTTGGTCCTCAGTGCCGGTGTCCGAGTGATGTGACCCTTTGGCCCTCAGTGCCGGTGTCCGAATGAAGTGATCCTTTGGTCCTCAGTGCCCGATGTCCGAGTGAAGTGACCCTTTGGTCCTCAGTGCCCAGTGTCCGAGTGAAGTGAACCTTTGGCCCTCAGTGCCCTGTGTCGGAGTGAAGTGACCCTTTGATCCTCAGTTTCGGTGTCCGAGTGAAGTGAACCTTTGGCCCTCAGTGCCGGTGTCGGAGTGAAGTGACCCTTTGGCCCTCAGTGCCCTGTGTCGGAGTGAAGTGACCCTTTGGTCCTCAGTGCCCGGTTTCCGAATGAAGTGATCCTTTCGTCCTCAGTGTCCCAGTGAAGTGACCCTTTGGTCCTCAGTGCCAGTGTCCGAGTGAAGTTACCCTTTGGTCCTCAGTGCCCGGTGTCCGAGTGAAGTGACCCTTTGGTGCTCAGTGCCCCGTGTCCGAGTGAAGTGATCCTTTGGTCCTCAGTGCCTGTTGTCCGAGTGAAGTGAACCTTTGGTCCTCAGTGCCCAGTGTCCGAGTGAAGGGACCCTTTGGTCCTCAGTGCCCAGTGTCCGAGTGAAGTGACCCTTTGATCCTCAGTGCCCGATGTCCGAGTGAAGTGAACCTTTTGTCCTCAGTGCCCAGTGTCCGAGTGAAGTGAACCTTTTGTCCGCAGTGCCCAGTGTCCGAGTGAAGTGACCCTTTGGTCCTCAGTGCCGGTGTCGGAGTGAAGTGACCCTTTGTTCCTCAGTGCCGGTGTCCGAGTGAAGTGACCCTTTGGTCCTCAGTGCCGGTGTCCGAGTGAAGTGACACTTTGGTCCTCAGTGTCCAATATCCGAGTGAAGTGACCCTTTGGTCCTCAGTGCCGGTGTCCGAGTGAAGTGACCCTGTGGTCCTCAGTGCCTGGTGTCCGAGTTAAGTGACCCCTTGGTCCTCAGTGCCGGTGTCCGAGTGAACTGACCCTTTGGGCACAGTGCCGGTGTCCGAGTGAACTGACCCTCTGGTCCTCAGTGCCGGTGTCCGAGTGAAGTGACGCTTTGGCCTCAGTGCAGGTGTCCGAGTGAAGTGACCCTTTGGTCCTCAGTGCCGGTGTCTGAGTGTAGTGACCCTTTGGTCCTCAGTGCCGGTGTCTGAGTGTAGTGACCCTTTGGCCCTCAGTGCCTGGTGTCCGATTGAAGTGATCCTTTGGTCCTCAGTGCCCGATGTCCGAGTGAAGTGACCCTTTGGTCCTCAGTGCCCAGTGTCCGAGTGAAGTGAACCTTTGGCCCTCAGTGCCCTGTGTCGGAGTGAAGTGACCCTTTGATCCTCAGTGTCGGTGTCCGAGTGAAGTGAACCTTTGGCCCTCAGTGCCGGTGTCGGAGTGAAGTGACCCTTTGGCCCTCAGTGCCCTGTGTCGGAGTGAAGTGACCCTTTGGTCCTCAGTGCCCGGTTTCCGAATGAAGTGATCCTTTCGTCCTCAGTGTCCGAGTGAAGTGACCCTTTGGTCCTCAGTGCCAGTGTCCGAGTGAAGTTACCCTTTGGTCCTCAGTGCCCGGTGTCCGAGTGAAGTGACCCTTTGGTGCTCAGTGCCCCGTGTCCGAGTGAAGTGATCCTTTGGTCCTCAGTGCCTGTTGTCCGAGTGAAGTGAACCTTTGGTCCTCAGTGCCCAGTGTCCGAGTGAAGTGACCCTTTGGTCCTCAGTGCCCAGTGTCCGAGTGAAGTGACCCTTTGATCCTCAGTGCCCGATGTCCGAGTGAAGTGAACCTTTTGTCCTCAGTGCCCAGTGTCCGAGTGAAGTGACCCTTTTGTCCGCAGTGCCCAGTGTCCGAGTGAAGTGACCCTTTGGTCCTCAGTGCCGGTGTCGGAGTGAAGTGACCCTTTGTTCCTCAGTGCCGGTGTCCGAGTGAAGTGACCCTTTGGTCCTCAGTGCCGGTGTCCGAGTGAAGTGACACTTTGGTCCTCAGTGTCCAATATCCGAGTGAAGTGACCCTTTGGTCCTCAGTGCCGGTGTCCGAGTGAAGTGACCCTGTGGTCCTCAGTGCCTGGTGTCCGAGTTAAGTGACCCCTTGGTCCTCAGTGCCGGTGTCCGAGTGAACTGACCCTTTGGCCTCAGTGCCGGTGTCCGAGTGAACTGACCCTCTGGTCCTCAGTGCCGGTGTCCGAGTGAAGTGACGCTTTGGCCTCAGTGCAGGAGTCCGAGTGAAGTGACCCTTTGGTCCTCAGTGCCCGGTTTCCGAATGAAGTGATCCTTTCGTACTCAGTGTCCGAGTGAAGTGACCCTTTGGTCCTCAGTGCCAGTGTCCGAGTGAAGTTACCCTTTGGTCCTCAGTGCCGGTGTCCGAGTGACGCGACCCTTTGGTCCTCAGTGCCGGTGTCCGAGTGAAGTGACCCTTTGGTCCTCAGTGCCGGTGTCCAAGTGAAGTTCCCCTTTGGTCCTCAGTGCCGGTGTCCGAGTGAAGTGACCCTTTGGTCTTCAGTGCCGGTGTCTGAGTGAAGTGACCCTTTGGTCCTCATTGCCGGTGTCTGAGTGAAGTGACCCTTTGGTCCTCAGTGCCCATTGTCCGAGTGAACTGACCCTTTGGTCCTCAGTGCCGGTGTCCGAGTGAAGTGACCCTTTGCTCCTCAGTGCCCATTGTCCGAGTGAACTGACCCTTTGGTCCTCAGTGCCCGGTGTCCGAGTGAAGTTACCCTTTGGTCCTCAGTGCCCGGTGTCCGAGTGAAGTGACCCTTTGGTCCTCAGTGCCCGGTGTCCGAGTGAAGTGAAACTTTGGTCCTCAGTGCCGGTGTCCGACTGAAGTGACACTTTGGTCCTCAGTGCCGGTGTCCGAGTGAAGTGACACTTTGGTCCTCAGTGCCGGTGTCCGAGTGAAGTAACCCTTTGGTCCTCAGTGCCGGTGTCCGAGTGAATTGACCCTTATGTCCTCAGTGCCGGTGTCGGAGTGAAGTGACCCTTTGGTCCTCAGTGTCGGTGTCCGAATGAAGTGGCCCTTTGGTCCTCAGTGCCGGTGTCCGAATGAAGTGACCCTTTGGTCCTCAGTGTCGGTGTCCGAGTGAAGAGACCCTTTGGTCCTCAGTGCCGGTGTCCGAGTGATGTGACCCTTTGACCCTCAGTGCCGGTGTCCGAATGAAGTGATCCTTTGGTCCTCAGTGCCCGATGTCCGAGTGAAGTGACCCTTTGGTCCTCAGTGCCCAGTGTCCGAGTGAAGTGAACCTTTGGCCCTCAGTGCCCTGTGTCGGAGTGAAGTGAACCTTTGATCCTCAGTGTCGGTGTCCGAGTGAAGTGAACCTTTGGCCCTCAGTGCCGGTGTCGGAGTGAAGTGACCCTTTGGCCCTCAGTGCCCTGTGTCGGAGTGAAGTGACCCTTTGGTCCTCAGTGCCCGGTTTCCGAATGAAGTGATCCTTTCGTCCTCAGTGTCCCAGTGAAGTGACCCTTTGGTCCTCAGTGCCAGTGTCCGAGTGAAGTTACCCTTTGGTCCTCAGTGCCCGGTGTCCGAGTGAAGTGACCCTTTGGTGCTCAGTGCCCCGTGTCCGAGTGAAGTGATCCTTTGGTCCTCAGTGCCTGTTGTCCGAGTGAAGTGAACCTTTGGTCCTCAGTGCCCAGTGTCCGAGTGAAGGGACCCTTTGGTCCTCAGTGCCCAGTGTCCGAGTGAAGTGACCCTTTGATCCTCAGTGCCCGATGTCCGAGTGAAGTGAACCTTTTGTCCTCAGTGCCCAGTGTCCAAGTGAAGTGAACCTTTTGTCCGCAGTGCCCAGTGTCCGAGTGAAGTGACCCTTTGGTCCTCAGTGCCGGTGTCGGAGTGAAGTGACCCTTTGTTCCTCAGTGCCGGTGTCCGAGTGAAGTGACCCTTTGTTCCTCAGTGCCGGTGTCCGAGTGAAGTGACCCTTTGGTCCTCAGTGCCGGTGTCCGAGTGAAGTGACACTTTGGTCCTCAGTGTCCAATATCCGAGTGAAGTGACCCTTTGGTCCTCAATGCCGGTGTCCGAGTGAAGTGACCCTCTGGTCCTCAGTGCCTGGTGTCCGAGTTAAGTGACCCCTTGGTCCTCAGTGCCGGTGTCCGAGTGAACTGACCCTTTGGCCACAGTGCCGGTGTCCGAGTGAACGGACCCTCTGGTCCTCAGTGCCGGTGTCCGAGTGAAGTGACGCTTTGGCCTCAGTGCAGGTGTCCGAGTGAAGTGACCCTTTGGTCCTCAGTGCCGGTGTCTGAGTGTAGTGACCCTTTGGCCCTCAGTGCCTGGTGTCCGAGTTAAGTGACACTTTGGTCTTCAGTGCCTGGTGTCCGAGTGAAGTGACCGTTTGGTCCTCAGTGCCGGTGTCCGAGTGAAGTGACCCTTTGACCCTCAGTGCCGGAGTCCGAGTGAAGTGACCCTTTGACCCTCAGTGCCGGAGTCCGAGTGAAGTGAACCTTTGACCCTCAGTGCCGGAGTCCGAGTAAAGTGACCCTTTTGTCCTCAGTGCCCAGTGTCGGGGTGAAGTGACCCTTTGAACCTCAGCACTGGTGTCGGAGTGAAGTGACCCTTTGGTCATCAGTGCTGGTGTCGGAGTGCAGTGACCCTTTGGTCCTCAGTGCCCAGTGTCGGGGTGAAGTGACCCTTTGGTCCTCAGTGCCAGTGTCCGAGTGAAGTGACCCTTTGGTCCTCAGTGCTGATGTCCGAGTGAAGTGACCCTTTGGTCCTCAGTGCCAGTGTCCGAGTGAAGTGACCCTTTGGTCCTCAGTGCCGGTGTCCGAGTGAATTGACCCTTTGGTCCTCAGTGCCGGTGTCCGAGTGAAGTGACCCTTTGGTCCTCAGTGCCGGTGTCCGAGTGAAGTGACCCTTTGGTCCTCAGTGCCAGTGTCCGAGTGAAGTGACCCTTTGGACCTCAGTGCCCGGTGTCCGAGTGAAGTGACCCTTTGGTCCTCAGTGCCCGGTGTCCGAGTGAAGTGAAACTTTGGTCCTCAGTGCCGGTGTCCGAGTGAAGTGACACTTTGGTCCTCAGTGCCGGTGTCCGAGTGAAGTGACACTTTGGTCCTCAGTGCCGGTGTCCGAGTGAAGTAACCCTTTGGTCCTCAGTGCCGGTGTCCGAGTAAATTGACCCATATGTCCTCAGTGCCGGTGTCGGAGTGAAGTGACCCTTTGGTCCTCAGTGTCGGTGTCCGAATGAAGTGACCCTTTGGTCCTCAGTGCCGGTGTCCGAATGAAGTGACCCTTTGGTCCTCAGTGTCGGTGTCCGAGTGAAGAGACCCTTTGGTCCTCAGTGCCGGTGTCCGAGTGAAGTGACCCTTTGGCCCTCAGTGCCGGTGTCCGAATGAAGTGGTCCTTTGGTCCTCAGTGCCCGATGTCCGAGTGAAGTGACCCTTTGGTCCTCAGTGCCCAGTGTCCGAGTGAAGTGAACCTTTGGCCCTCAGTGCCCTGTGTCGGAGTGAAGTGACCCTTTGATCCTCAGTGCCGGTGTCCGAGTGAAGTGAACCTTTGGCCCTCAGTGCCGGTGTCGGAGTGAAGTGACCCTTTGGCCCTCAGTGCCCTGTGTCGGAGTGAAGTGACCCTTTGGTCCTCAGTGCCCGGTTTCCGAATGAAGTGACCCTTTCGTCCTCAGTGTCCGAGTGAAGTGACCCTTTGGTCCTCAGTGCCTGTGTCCGAGTGAAGTTACCCTTTGGTCCTCAGTGCCCGGTGTCCGAGTGAAGTGACACTTTGGTCCTCAGTGCCCCGTGTCCGAGTGAAGTGATCCTTTGGTCCTCAGTGCCTGTTGTCCGAGTGAAGTGAACCTTTGGTCCTCAGTGCCCAGTGTCCGAGTGAAGTGACCCTTTGGTCCTCAGTGCCCAGTGTCCGAGTGAAGTGACCCTTTGATCCTCAGTGCCCGATGTCCGAGTGAAGTGAACCTTTTGTCCTCAGTGCCCAGTGTCCGAGTGAAGTGACCCTTTTGTCCGCAGTGCCCAGTGTCCGAGTGAAGTGACCCTTTGGTCCTCAGTGCCGGTGTCGGAGTGAAGTGACCCTTTGGTCCTCAGTGCCGGTGTCCGAGTGAAGTGACCCTTTGGTCCTCAGTGCCGGTGTCCGAGTGAAGTGACACTTTGGTCCTCAGTGTCCAATATCCGACTGAAGTGACCCTTTGGTCCTCAGTGCCGGTGTCCGAGTGAAGTGACCCTGTGGTCCTCAGTGCCTGGTGTCCGAGTTAAGTGACCCCTTGGTCCTCAGTGCCGGTGTCCGAGTGAACTGACCCTTTGGCCTCAGTGCCGGTGTCCGAGTGAACTGACCCTCTGGTCCTCAGTGCCGGTGTCCGAGTGAAGTGACGCTTTGGCCTCAGTGCAGGTGTCCGAGTGAAGTGACCTTTTGGTCCTCAGTGCCCGGTGTCCGAGTAAAGTGTCACTTTGTTCCTCTGTGACCGATGTCCGAGTGAAGTGACCCTGTTGTCCCCAGTGCCGGTGTCTGAGTGAAGTGACCATTTGGTCCTCAGTGCCGGTGACTGAGTGAAGTGACCCTTTGGCCCTCAGTGCCTGGTGTCCGATTGAAGTGACCATTTGGTCTTCAGTGCCGGTGTCCGAGTTAAGTGACCCTTTGGTATTCAGTGCCTGGTGTCCGAGTGAAGTGACCGTTTGGTCCTCAGTGCCGGTGTCCGAGTGAAGTGACCCTTTGACCCTCAGTGCCGGAGTCCGAGTGAAGTGACCCTTTGACCCACAGTGCCGGAGTCCGAGTGAAGTGAACCTTTGACCCTCAGTGCCGGAGTCCGAGTAAAGTGACCCTTTTGTCCTCAGTGCCCAGTGTCGGGGTGAAGTGACCCTTTGGTCCTCAGCACTGGTGTCGGAGTGAAGTGACCCTTTGGTCATCAGTGCCGGTGTCGGGCTATAGTGACCCTTTGGTCCTCAGTGCCCAGTGTCGGGGTGAAGTGACCCTTTTGGTCCTCAGTGCCAGTGTCCGAGTGAAGTGACCCTTTGGTCCTCGGTGCTGATGTCCGTGTGAAGTGACCCTTTGGACCTCAGTGCCAGTGTCCGAGTGAAGTGACCCTTTGGTCCTCAGTGCCGGTGTCCGAGTGAATTGACCCTTTGGTCCTCAGTGCCGGTGTCCGAGTGAAGTGACCCTTTGACCCTCAGTGCCGGTGTCCGAGTGAAGTGACACTTTGGTCCTCAGTGCAAGTGTCCGAGTGAAGTGACCCTTTGGACCTCAGTGCCAGTGTCCGAGTGAAGTGACACTTTGGTCCTCAGTGCCGGTGTCCGAGTGAAGTGACCCTTTGGTCCTCAGTGCCAGTGTCCGAGTGAAGTGACCCTTTGGTCCTCAGTGCCAGAGTCCGAGTGAAGTGACCCTTTGGTCCTCAGTGCCGGTGTCCGAGTGAAGTGACCCTTTGGTCTTCAGTGCCGGTGTCTGAGTGAAGTGACTCTTTGGTCCTCTTTGCCGGTGTCCGAGTGAAGTGACCCTTTGGTCCTCAGTGCCCATTGTCCGAGTGAAGTGACCCTTTGGTCCTCAGTGCCCGGTGTCCGAGAAATGTGACCCTTTGGTCCTCAGTGCCCGGTGTCCGAGTGAAGTGACACTTTGGTCCTCAGTGCCGCTGTCCGTGTGAAGTGACACTTTGGTCCTCAGTGCCGGTGTCCAAGTGATGTGACACTTTGGTCCTCAGTGCCGGTGTCCGAGTGAAGTAACCCTTTGGTCCTCAGTGCCGGTGTCCGAGTGAATTGACCCTTATGTCCTCAGTGCCGGTTTCGGAGTGAAGTGACCCTTTGGTCCTCAGTGTCGGTGTCCGAATGAAGTGACACTTTGGTCCTCAGTGCCGGTGTCCGAATGAAGTGACCCTTTGGTCCTCAGTGTCGGTGTCCGAGTGAAGTGACCCTTTGGTCCTCAGTGCCGGTGTCCGAGTGAAGTGACCCTTTGGTCCTCAGTGCCCTGTTTCGGAGTGAAGTGACCCTTTGGTCCTCAGTGCCCGGTGTCCGAATGAAGTGACCCTTTGGTCCTCAGTGTCCGAGTGAAGTGACCCTTTGGTCCTCAGTGCCAGTGTCCGAGTGAAGTGACCCTTTGGTCCTCAGTGCCGGTGTCCGAGTGAAGTGACCCTTTGGTCCTCAGTGCCGGTGTCCGAATGAAGTGACCCTTTGGCCCTCAGTGCCCTGTGTCGGAGTGAAGTGACCCTTTGGTCCTCAGTGCCCGGTGTCCGAATGAAGTGACCCTTTGATCCTCAATGTCCGAATGAAGTGACCCTTTGGTCCTCAGTGCCAGTGTCCGAGTGAAGTAACCCTTTGGTTCTCAGTGCCCGGTGTCCGAGTGAAGTGACCGTTTGGTCCTCAGTGCCCGGTGTCCGAGTGAAGTGACCCTTTGGTCCTCAGTGCCCGGTGTCCGAGTGAAGTGACCCTTTGGTCCTCAGTGCCCGGTGTCCGAGTGAAGTGACCCTTTGGTCCTCAGTGCCCAGTGTCCGAGTGAAGTGACCCTTTGGTCCTCAGTGCCCGATGTCCGAGTGAAGTGAAACTTTTGTCCTCAGTGCCCAGTATCCGAGTGAAGTGACCCTTTTGTCCGCAGTGCCCAGTGTCCGAGTGAAGTGACCCTTTGGTCCTCAGTGCCGGTGTCGGAGTGGAGTGACCCTTTGGTCCTCAGTGCCAGTGTCCGAGTGAAGTGACCCTTTGGTCCTCGGTGCTGATGTCCGAGTGAAATGAACCTTTGGTCCTCAGTGCCAGTGTCCGAGTGAAGTGACCCTTTGGTCCTCAGTGCCGGTGTCCGAGTGAATTGACCCTTTGGTCCTCAGTGCCGGTGTCCAAGTGAAGTGACCCTTTGACCCTCAGTGCCGGTGTCCGAGTGAAGTGACCCTTTGGTCTTCAGTGCCGGTGTCTGAGTGAACTGACTCTTTGGTCCTCAGTGCCGGTGTCCGAGTGAAGTGACCCTTTGGCCCTCAGTGCCCATTGTTCGAGTGAACTGAACCTTTGGTCCTCAGTGCCCGGTGTCCGAGTGAAGTGACCCTTTGGTCCTCAGTGCCCGGTGTCCGAGAAAAGTGACCCTTTGGTCCTCAGTGCCAGTGTCCAAGTGATGTGACACTTTGGTCCTCAGTGCCGGTGTCCGAGTGAAGTAACCCTTTGGTCCTCAGTGCCGGTGTCCGAGTGAATTGACCCTTATGTCCTCAGTGCCGGTGTCGGAGTGAAGTGACCCTTTGGTCCTCAGTGTCGGTGTCCGAATGAAGTGAAACTTTGGTCCTCAGTGCCGGTGTCCGAATGAAGTGACCCTTTGGTCCTCAGTGTCGGTGTCCGAGTGAAGTGACCCTTTGGTCCTCAGTGCCGGTGTCTGAGTGAAGTGACACTTTGGTCCTCAGTGCCGGTGTCCGAATGAAGTGAAACTTTGGTCCTCAGTGCCCTGTGTCGGAGTGAAGTGACCCTTTGGTCCTCAGTGCCCGGTGTCCGAATGAAGTGACCCTTTGGTCCTCAGTGTCCGAGTGAAGTGACCCTTTGGTCCTCAGTGCCAGTGTCCGAGTGAAGTGACCCTTTGGTCCTCAGTGCCGGTGTCCGAGTGAAGTGACCCTTTGGTCCTCAGTGCCGGTGTCCGAATGAAGTGACCCTTTGGCCCTCAGTGCCCTGTGTCGGAGTGAAGTGACCCTTTGGTCCTCAGTGCCCGGTGTCCGAATGAAGTGACCCTTTGGTCCTCAATGTCCGAGTGAAGTGACCCTTTGGTCCTCAGTGCCAGTGTCCGAGTGAAGTAACCCTTTGGTTCTCAGTGCCCGGTGTCCGAGTGAAGTGACCCTTTGGTCCTCAGTGCCCGGTGTCCGAGTGAAGTGACCCTTTGGTCCTCAGTGCCCGGTCTCCGAGTGAAGTGACCCTTTGGTCCTCAGTGCCCAGTGTCCGAGTGAAGTGACCCTTTGGTCCTCAGTGCCCAGTGTCCGAGTGAAGTGGCCCTTTGGTCCTCAGTGCCCGATGTCCGAGTGAAGTGAAACTTTTGTCCTCAGTGCCCAGTATCCGAGTGAAGTGACCCTTTTGTCCGCAGTGCCCAGTGTCCGAGTGAAGTGACCCTTTGGTCCTCAGTGCCGATGTCGGAGTGGAGTGACCCTTTGGTCCTCAGTGCCGGTGTCCGAGTGCAGTGACCCTTTGGTCCTCAGTGCCGGTGTCCGAGTGAAGTGACCCTGTGGTCCTCAGTGCCTGGTGTCCGAGTTAATTGACCCCTTGGTCCTCAGTGCCGGTGTTCGAGTGAACTGACCCTTTGGCCTCACTGCCGGTGTCCGAGTGAACTGACCCTCTGGTCCTCAGTGCCGGTGTCCGAGTGAAGTGACGCTTTGGCCTCAGTGCAGGTGTCCGAGTGAAGTGACCCTTTGGTCCTCAGTGCCCGGTGTCCGAGTGAAGTGTCCCTTTGTTCCTCTGTGACCGATGTCCGAGTGAAGTGACCCTGTGGTCCTCAGTGCCGGTGTCTGAGTGAAGTGACCCTTTGGTCCTCAGTGCCGGTGTCTGAGTGAAGTGACCCTTTGGCCCTCAGTGCGTGGTGTCCGATTGAAGTGACCCTTTGGTCCTCAGCACCGGTGTCGGAGTGAAGTGCCCCTTTGGTCCTCAGTGCCGGTGTCGGAGTGTAGTGACCCTTTGGTCCTCAGTGCCCAGTGTCGGAGTGAAGTGACACTTTGGTCCTCAGTGCCAGTGTCCGAGTGAAGTGACCCTTTGGTCCTCAGTGCTGATGTCCGAGTGAAGTGACCCTTTGGTCCTCAGTGCCGGTGTCCGAGTGAAGTGACCCTTTGGTCCTCAGTGCCGGTGTCCGAGTGAATTGACCCTTTGGTCCTCAGTGCCGGTGTCCGAGTGAAGTGACTCTTTGACCCTCAGTGCCGGTGTCCGAGTGAAGTGACCCTTTGGTCCTCAGTGCCAGTGTCCGAGTGAAGTGGCCCTTTGGTCCTCAGTGCCAGTGTCCGAGTGAAGTGACCCTTTGGTCCTCAGTGCCGGTGTCCGAGTGAAGTGACCCTTTGGTCCTCAGTGCCAGTGTCCGAGTGAAGTGACCCTTTGGTCCTCAGTGCCAGAGTCCGAGTGAAGTGACACTTTGATCCTCAGTGCCCGGTGTCCGAGTGAAGTGACCCTTTGGTCCTCAGTGCCGGTGTCCGAATGAAGTGACCCTTTGGCCCTCAGTGCCCTGTGTCGGAGTGAAGTGACCCTTTGGTCCTCAGTGCCCGGTGTCCGAATGAAGTGACCCTTTGGTCCTCAATGTCCGAGTGAAGTGACACTTTGGTCCTCAGTGCCAGTGTCCGAGTGAAGTAACCCTTTGGTTCTCAGTGCCCGGTGTCCGAGTGAAGTGACCCTTTGGTCCTCAGTGCCCGGTGTCCGAGTGAAGTGACCCTTTGGTCCTCAGTGCCCGGTGTCCGAGTGAAGTGACCTTTTGGTCCTCAGTGCCCAGTGTCCGAGTGAATTGACCCTTTGGTCCTCAGTGCCCAGTGTCCGAGTGAAGTGACCCTTTGGTCCTCAGTGCCCGATGTCCGAGTGAAGTGAAACTTTTGTCCTCAGTGCCCAGTATCCGAGTGAAGTGACCCTTTTGTCCGCAGTGCCCAGTGTCCGAGTGAAGTGACACTTTGGTCCTCAGTGCCGGTGTCGGAGTGGAGTGACCCTTTGGTCCTCAGTGCCAGTGTCCGAGTGAAGTGACCCTTTGGTCCTCGGTGCTGATGTCCGAGTGAAGTGACCCTTTGGTCCTCAGTGCCAGTGTCCGAGTGAAGTGACCCTTTGGTCCTCAGTGCCGGTGTCCGAGTGAATTGACCCTTTGGTCCTCAGTGCCGGTGTCCGAGTGAAGTGACCCTTTGACCCTCAGTGCCGGTGTCCGAGTGAAGTGACCCTTTGGTCCTCAGTGCAAGTGTCCGAGTGAAGTGACCCATTGGACCTCAGTGCCAGTGTCCGAGTGAAGTGACACTTTGGTCCTCAGTGCCGGTGTCCGAGTGAAGTGACCCTTTGGTCCTCAGTGCCAGTGTCCGAGTGAAGTGACCCTTTGGTCCTCAGTGCCAGAGTCCGAGTGAAGTGACCCTTTGGTCCTCAGTGCCGGTGTCCGAGGGAAGTGACCCTTTGGTCTTCAGTGCCGGTGTCTGAGTGAAGTGACCCTTTGGTCCTCTTTGCCGGTGTCCGAGTGAAGTGACCCTTTGGTCCTCAGTGCCCATTGTCCGAGTGAACTGACCCTTTGGTCCTCAGTGCCGGTGTCCGAGTGAAGTGACCCTTTGGCCCTCAGTGCCCATTGTCCGAGTGAACTGACCCTTTGGTCCTCAGTGCCCGGTGTCCGAGTGAAGTGACCCTTTGGTCCTCAGTGCCCGGTGTCCGAGAAAAGTGACCCTTTGGTCCTCAGTGCCCGGTGTCCGAGTGAAGTGACACTTTGGTCCTCAGTGCCGCTGTCCGTGTGAAGTGACACTTTGGTCCTCAGTGCCGGTGTCCAAGTGATGTGACACTTTGGTCCTCAGCGCCGGTGTCCGAGTGAAGTAACCCTTTGGTCCTCAGTGCCGGTGTCCGAGTGAATTGACCCTTATGTCCTCAGTGCCGGTGTCGGAGTGAAGTGACCCTTTGGTCCTCAGTGTCGGTGTCCGAATGAAGTGACACTTTGGTCCTCAGTGCCGGTGTCCGAATGAAGTGACCCTTTGGTCCTCAGTGTCGGTGTCCGAGTGAAGTGACCCTTTGGTCCTCAGTGCCGGTGTCCGAGTGAAGTGACCCTTTGGTCCTCAGTGCCGGTGTCCGAATGAAGTGAAACTTTGGTCCTCAATGCCCTGTGTCGGAGTGAAGTGACCCTTTGGTCCTCAGTGCCCGGTGTCCAAATGAAGTGACCCTTTGGTCCTCAGTGTCCGAGTGAAGTGACCCTTTGGTCCTCAGTGCCAGTGTCCGAGTGAAGTGACCCTTTGATCCTCAGTGCCGGTGTCCGAGTGAAGTGACCCTTTGGTCCTCAGTGCCGGTGTCCGAATGAAGTGACCCTTTGGCCCTCAGTGCCCGGTCTCCGAGTGAAGTGACCCTTTGGTCCTCAGTGCCCAGTGTCCGAGTGAAGTGACCCTTTGGTCCTCAGTGCCCAGTGTCCGAGTGAAGTGACCCTTTGGTCCTCAGTGCCCGATGTCCGAGTGAAGTGAAACTTTTGTCCTCAGTGCCCAGTATCCGAGTGAAGTGACCCTTTTGTCCGCAGTGCCCAGTGTCCGAGTGAAGTGACCCTTTGGTCCTCAGTGCCGGTGTTGGAGTGGAGTGACCCTTTGGTCCTCAGTGCCGGTGTCCGAGTGAAGTGACCCTTTGGTCCTCAGTGCCGGTGTCCGAGTGAAGTGACCCTGTGGTCCTCAGTGCCTGGTGTCCGAGTTAAGTGACCCCTTGGTCCTCAGTGCTGGTGTTCGAGTGAACTGACCCTTTGGCCTCAGTGCCAGTGTCCGAGTGAACTGACCCTCTGGTCCTCAGTGCCGGTGTCCGAGTGAAGTGACGCTTTGGCCTCAGTGCAGGTGTCCGAGTGAAGTGACCCTTTGGTCCTCAGTGCCCGGTGTCCGAGTGAAGTGTCCCTTTGTTCCTCTGTGACCGATGTCCGAGTGAAGTGACCCTGTGGTCCACAGTGCCGGTGTCTGAGTGAAGTGACCCTTTGGTCCTCAGTGCCGGTGTCTGAATGAAGTGACCCTTTGGCCCTCAGTGCCTGGTGTCCGATTGAAGTGACCATTTGGTCTTCATTGCCAGTGTCCGAGTTAAGTGACCTTTTGGTCTTCAGTGCCTGGTGTCCGAGTGAAGTGACCGTTTGGTCCTCAGTGCCGGTGTCCGAGTGAAGTGACCCTTTGACCCTCAGTGCTGGAGTCCGAGTGAAGTGACCCTTTGACCCTCAGTGCCGGAGTCCGAGTGAAGTCACCCTTTGACCCTCAGTGCCGGAGTCCGAGGAAAGTGACCCTTTTTTCCTCAGTGCCGGTGACCGATTGAAGTGACCCTTTGGTCCTCAGCACCGGTGTCGGAGTGAAGTGCCCCTTTGGTCCTCAGTGCCGGTGTCGGAGTGTAGTGACCCTTTGGTCCTCAGTGCCCAGTGTCGGAGTGAAGTGACACTTTGGTCCTCAGTGCCAGTGTCCGAGTGAAGTGACCCTTGGTCCTCAGTGCTGATGTCCGAGTGAAGTGACCCTTTGGTCCTCAGTGCCGGTGTCCGATTGAAGTGACCCTTTGGTCCTCAGTGCCGGTGTCCGAGTGAATTGACCCTTTGGTCCTCAGTGCCGGTGTCCGAGTGAAGTGACCCTTTGACCCTCAGTGCCGGTGTCCGAGTGAAGTGACCCTTTGGTCCTCAGTGCCACTGTCCGAGTGAAGTGGCCCTTTGGTCCTCAGTGCCAGTGTCCGAGTGAAGTGACCCTTTGGTCCTCAGTGCCGGTGTCCGAGTGAAGTGACCCTTTGGTCCTCAGTGCCAGTGTCCGAGTGAAGTGACCCTTTGGTCCTCAGTGCCAGAGTCCGAGTGAAGTGACACTTTGATCCTCAGTGCCCGGTGTCCGAGTGAAGTGACCCTTTGGCCCTCAGTGCCGGTGTCCGAGTGAAGTGACAGTTTGGTCCTCAGTGCCAGTGTCCGAGTGAAGTGACCCTTTGACCCTCAGTGCCGGAATCCGAGTGAAGTGACCCTTTGACCCTCAGTGCCGGAGTCCGAGTGAAGTGACCCTTTGGTCCTCAGAGCCGGTGTCCGAGTGAAGTGACCCTTTGACACTTAGTGCCGGAGTCCGAGTGAAGTGACCCTTTGGTCCTCAGTGCCAGTGTCCGAGTGAAGTGACCCTTTCGTCCTCAGTGCCGGTGTCTGACTGTAGTGACCCTTTGCTCCTCAGTGCCCGGTGTCTGAGTGAAGTTACCCTTTGGTCCTCAGTGCCGGTGTCCGAGTGAAGTGACCCTTTGGCCCTCAGTGCCGGTGTCCGAGTGAAGTGACCCTCTGACCCTCAGTGCCGGTGTCCGATTGTAGTGACCCTTTGGTCCTCAGTGCCGGAGTCTGAGTGAAGTGACCCTTTGGTCCTCAGTGTCCAATATCCGAGTGAAGTGACCCTTTGGTCCTCAGTGCCGGTGTCCGAGTGAAGTGACCCTTTGGTCCTCAGTGCCGGAGTCCGAGTGAAGTGACCCTTTGGTCCTCAGTTCCCGGTGTCCGAGTGAAGTGACCCTTTGGTCCTCAGTGCCCATTGTCCGAGTTAACTGACCCTTTGATCCTCAGTGCCGGTGTCCGTGTGAATTGACTCTTTGGCCCTCAGTGCCCAGTGTCCGAGTGAAGTGACCCCTTGGTCCTCAGTGCCGGTGTTCGAGTGAAGTGAACCTTTTGTCCTCAGTACCCGATGTCCGAGTGAAGCGAAACTTTGGTCCTCAGTGCCCGATGTCCGAATGAAGTGACCCTCTGGTCCTCAGTGCCGGTGTCCGAGTAAAGTGACCCTTTGGTCCTCAGTGCCAGTGTCCGAGCGAAGTCACCCTTTGGTCCTCAGTGCCCGGTGTCCGAGTGAAGTGACCCTTTGACCCTCAGTGCCGGAGTCCGAGTGAAGTGACCCTTTGGTCCTCAGTGCCGGTGTCCGAGTGAAGTGACACTTTGGTCCTCAGTGCCGATGTCCGAGGGAAGTGACCCTTTCATCCTCAGTGCCGGTGTCCGAGTGAAGTGACCCTTTGACCCTCAGTGCCCGGTGTCCGAGTGAAGTGACACTTTGGTCCTCAGTGCCGCTGTCCGAGTGAAGTGACACTTTGGTCCTCAGTGCCGGTGTCCGAGTGATGTGCCACTTTGGTCCTCAGTGCCGGTGTCCGAGTGAAGTAACCCTTTGGTCCTCAGTGCCGGTGTCCGAGTGAATTGACCCTTATGTCCTCAGTGCCGGTGTCGGAGTGAAGTGACCCTTTGGTCCTCAGTGTCGGTGTCCGAATGAAGTGACTCTTTGGTCCTCAGTTCCGGTGTCCGAATGAAGTGACCCTTTGGTCCTCAGTGTCGGTGTCCGAGTGAAGTGACCCTTTGGTCCTCAGTGCCGGTGTCCGAGTGAAGTGACCCTTTGGTCCTCAGTGCCGGTGTCCGAATGAAGTGAAACTTTGGTCTCCAGTGCCCGATGTCCGAGTGAAGTGACACTTTGGTCCTCACTGCCCAGTGTCCGAGTGAAGTGACCGTTTGGCCCTCAGTGCCCTGTGTCGGAGTGAAGTGACCCTTTGATCCTCAGTGCCGGTGTCTGAGTGAAGTGAACCTTTGGCCCTCAGTGCCGGTGTCGGAGTGAAGTGACCCTTTGACCCTCAGTGCCCTGTGTCAGAGTGAAGTGACCCTTTGGTCCTCAGTGGCCGGTGTCCGAATGAAGTGACCATTTGGTCCTCAGTGTCCGAGTGAAGTGACCCTTTGGTCCTCAGTGCCAGTGTCCGAGTGAAGTAACCCTTTGGTCCTCAGTGCCCGGTGTCCGAGTGAAGTGACCCTTTGGTCCTCAGTGCCCGGTGTCCGAATGAACTGACCCTTTGGTCCTCAGTGCCCGGTGTCCGAGTGAAGTGACCCTTTGGTCCTCAGTGCCTAGTGTCCGAGTGAAGTGACCCTTTGGTCCTCAGTGCCCAGTGTCCGAGTGAAGTGACCCTTTTGTCCGCAGTGCCCAGTGTCCGAGTGAAGTGACCATTTGGTCCTCAGTGCCGGTGTCGGAGTGAAGTGACACTTTGGTCCTCAGTGCCGGTGTCCGAGTGAAGTGACCCTTTGGTCCTCAGTGCCGGTGTCCGAGTGAAGTGACCCTGTGGTCCTCAGTGCCGGTGTCCGAGTGAAGTGACCCTTTGACCCTCAGTGCCGGAGTCCGACTGAAGTGACCCTTTGACCCTCAGTGCCGGAGTCCGAGGAAAGTGACCCTTTTGTCCTCAGTGCCGGTGACCGATTGAAGTGACCCTTGGGTCCTCAGCACCGGTGTCGGAGTGAAGTGACCCTTTGGTCCTCAGTGCCGGTGTCGGAGTGTAGTGACCCTTTGGTCCTCAGTGCCCAGTGTCGGGGTGAAGTGACACTTTGGTCCTCAGTGCCAGTGTCCGAGTGAAGTGACCCTTTGGTCCTCAGTGCTGATGTCCGAGTGAAGTGACCCTTTGGTCCTCAGTGCCGGTGTACGAGTGAAGTGACCCTTTGGTCCTCAGTGCTGGTGTCCGAGTGAATTGACCCTTTGGTCCTCAGTGCCGGTGTCCGAGTGAAGTGACCCTTTGACCCTCAGTGCCGGTGTCCGAGTGAAGTGACCCTTTGGTCCTCAGTGCCAGTGTCCGAGTGAAGTGACCCTTTGGTCCTCAGTGCCAGTGTCCGAGTGAAGTGACCCTTTGGTCCTCAGTGCCGGTGTCCGAGTGAAGTGACCCTTTGCTCCTCAGTGACAGTGTCCGAGTGAAGTGACCCTTTGGTCCTCCGTGCCAGAGACCGAGTGAAGTGACCCTTTGGTCCTCAGTGCCGGTGTCCGAGTGAAGTGACAGTTTGACCCTCAGTGCCGGAGTCCGAGTGAAGTGACCCTTAGGTCCTCAGTGCCAGTGTCCGAGTGAAGTGACCCTTTGGTCCTCAGTGCCGGTGTCCGACTGTAGTGACCCTTTGGTCCTCAGTGCCCGGTGTCTGAGTGAAGTGACCCTTTGGTCCTCAGTGCCGGTGTCCGAGTGAAGTGACCCTTTGGTCCTCAGTGCCGGTGTCCGAGTGAAGTGACCCTCTGACCCTCAGTGCCGGTGTCCGATTGTAGTGACCATTTGGTCCTCAGTGCCGGAGTCTGAGTGAAGTGACCCTTTGGTCCTCAGTGTCCAATATCCGAGTGAAGTGACCCTTTGGTACTCAGTGCCCAGTGTCCGAGTTAACTGACCCTTTGGTCCTCAGTGCCGGTGTCCGCGTGAATTGACCCTTTGGCCCTCAGTGCCCAGTGTCCGAGTGAAGTGACCCCTTGGTCCTCAGTGCCGGTGTTCGAGTGAAGTGAACCTTTTGTCCTCAGTACCCGATGTCCGAGTGAAGTGAAACTTTGGTCCTCAGTGCCCGATGTCCGAATGAAGTGACCCTCTGGTCCTCAGTGCCGGTGTCCGAGTAAAGTGACCCTTTGGTCCTCAGTGCCAGAGTCCGAGCGAAGTCACCCTTTGGTCCTCAGTGCCCGGTGTCCGAGTGAAGTGACCCTTTGGTCCTCAGTGCCCGGTGTCCGAATGAACTGACCCTTTGGTCCTCAGTGCCCGGTGTCCGAGTGAAGTGACCCTTTGGTCCTCAGTGCCCAGTGTCCGAGTGAAGTGACCCTTTGGTCCTCAGTGCCCAGTGTCCGAGTGAAGTGACCCTTTTGTCCGCAGTGGCCAGTGTCCGAGTGAAGTGACCATTTGGTCCTCAGTGCCGGTGTCGGAGTGAAGTGACACTTTGGTCCTCAGTGCCGGTGTCCGAGTGAAGTGACCCTGTGGTCCTCAGTGCCGGTGTCCGAGTGAAGTGACCCTTTGACCCTCAGTGCCGGAGTCCGACTGAAGTGACCCTTTGACCCTCAGTGCCGGAGTACGAGGAAAGTGACCCTTTTGTCCTCAGTGCCGGTGACCGATTGAAGTGAACCTTTGGTCCTCAGCACCGGTGTCGGAGTGAAGTGACCCTTTGGTCCTCAGTGCCGGTGTCGGAGTGTAGTGACCCTTTGGTCCTCAGTGCGCAGTGTCGGGGTGAAGTGACACTTTGGTCCTCAGTGCCAGTGTCCGAGTGAAGTGACCCTTTGGTCCTCAGTGCTGATGTCCGAGTGAAGTGACCCTTTGGTCCTCAGTGCCGGTGTACGAGTGAAGTGACCCTTTGGTCCTCAGTGCCGGTGTCCGAGTGAATTGACCCTTTGGTCCTCAGTGCCGGTGTCCGAGTGAAGTGACCCTTTGACCCTCAGTGTCGGTGTCCGAGTGAAGTGACCCTTTGGTCCTCAGTGCCAGTGTCCGAGTGAAGTGACCCTTTGGTCCTCAGTGCCAGTGTCCGAGTGAAGTGACCCTTTGGTCCTCAGTGCCGGTGTCCGAGTGAAGTGACCCTTAGCTCCTCAGTGACAGTGTCCGAGTGAAGTGACCCTTTGGTCCTCCGTGCCAGAGACCGAGTGAAGTGACCCTTTGGTCCTCAGTGCCAGTGTCCGAGTGAAGTGACAGTTTGACCCTCAGTGCCGGAGTCCGAGTGAAGTGACCCTTCGGTCCTCAGTGCCAGTGTCCGAGTGAAGTGACCCTTTGGTCCTCAGTGCCGGTGTCCGACTGTAGTGACCCTTTGGTCCTCAGTGCCCGGTGTCTGAGTGAAGTGACCCTTTGGTCCTCAGTGCCGGTGTCCGAGTGAAGTGACCCTTTGGTCCTCAGTGCCGGTGTCCGAGTGAAGTTACCCTCTGACCCTCAGTGCCGGAGTCTGAGTGAAGTGACCCTTTGGTCCTCAGTGTCCAATATCCGAGTGAAGTGACCCTTTGGTACTCAGTGCCCAGTGTCCGAGTGAAGTGACCCCTTGGTCCTCAGTGCCGGTGTTCGAGTGAAGTGAACTTTTTGTCCTCAGTACCCGATGTCCGAGTGAAGTGAAACTTTGGTCCTCAGTGCCCGATGTACGAATGAAGTGACCCTCTGGTCCTCAGTGCCGGTGTCCGAGTAAAGTGACCCTTTGGTCCTCAGTGCCAGAGTCCGAGCGAAGTCACCCTTTGGTCCTCAGTGCCCGGTGTCCGAGTGAAGTGACCCTTTGACCCTCAGTGCCGGTGTCCGAGTGAAGTGACCCTTTGGTCCTCAGTGCCGGTGTCCGAGTGAAGTGACCCTTTGGTCCTCAGTGCCGATGTCTGAGTGAAGTGACCCTTTCATCCTCAGTGCCGGTGTCCGAGTGAAGTGACCCTTTGACCCTCAGTGCCCGATGTCCGAGTGAAGTGACACTTTGGTCCTCAGTGCCGGTGTCCGAGTGAAGTGACCCTTTGACCCTCAGTGCCGGAGTCCGATTGAAGTGACCCTATGGTCCTCAGTGCCGGTGTCCGAGTGAAGTGACGCTTTGGTCCTCAGTGCCGGTGTCCGAGTGAAGTGACCCTTTGGTCCTCAGTGCCCGGTGTCCGAGCGAAGTGACCTTTTGGTCCTCAGTGCCGGTGTTCGAGTAAAGTGACCCTTTGACCCTCAGAGCCGGTGTCCGAGTGAAGTGCCTCTTTGGTCCCCAGTGCCTGGTGTCCGAGTGAAGTGACCCTTTGGTCCTCAGTGCCCGGTGTCCGAGTGAAGTGACCCTTTGGTCCTCAGTTCCCGGTGTCCGAGTGAAGTGACCCTTTGGTCCTCAGTGCCTGGTGTCCGAGTGAAGTGACCCTTTGCTCCTCAGTGCCCGGTGTCCGAGTGCAGTGCCCCTTTGGTCCTCAGTGCCCTGTGTCGGAGTGAAGTGCCCCTTTGATCCTCAGTGCCGATGTCCGAGTGAAGTGAACCTTTGGCCCTCAGTGCCGGTGTCGGAGTGAAGTGACCCTTTGGCCCTCAGTGCCCTGTGTCGGAGTGAAGTGACCCTTTGGTCCTCAGTGCCCGGTTTCCGAATGAAGTGACCCTTTCGTCCTCAGTGTCCGAGTGAAGTGTCCCTTTGGTCCTCAGTGCCAGTGTCCGAGTGAAGTTACCCTTTGGTCCTCAGTGCCCGGTGTCCGAGTGAAGTGACCCTTTGGTCCTCAGTGCCCCATGTCCGAGTGAAGTGATCCTTTGGTCCTCAGTGCCTGTTGTCCGAGTGAAGTGACCCTTTGGTCCTCAGTGCCCAGTGTCCGAGTGAAGTGACGCTTTGGTCCTCAGTGCCCGATGTCCGAGTGAAGTGAACCTTTTGTTTTCAGTGCCCAGTGTCCGAGTGAAGTGACCCTTTTGTCCGCAGTGCCCTGTGTCCGAGTTAAGTGACCCCTTGGTCCTCAGTGCCGGTGTCCGAGTGAACTGACCCTTTGGCCTCAGTGCCGGTGTCCGAGTGAACTGACCCTCTGGTCCTCAGTGCCGGTGTCCGAGTGAAGTGACGCTTTGGCCTCAGTGCAGGTGTCCGAGTGAAGTGACCCTTTGGTCCTCAGTGCCCGGTGTCCGAGTGAAGTGTCACTTTGTTCCTCTGTGACCGATGTCCGAGTGAAGTGGCCCTGTTGTCCTCAGTGCCGGTGTCTGAGTGAAGTGACCCTTTGGTCCTCAGTGCCGGTGTCTGAGTGAAGTGACCCTTTGGCCCTCAATGCCTGGTGTCCGATTGAAGTGACCATTTGGTCTTCAGTGCCGGTGTCCGAGTTAAGTGACCCTTTGGTCTTCAGTGCCTGGTGTCCGAGTGAAGTGACCGTTTGGTCCTCAGTGCCGGTGTCCGAGTGAAGTGACCCTTTGACCCTCAGTGCCAGAGTCCGAGTGAAGTGACCCTTTGACCCTCAGTGCCGGAGTCCGAGTGAAGTGAACGTTTGACCCTCAGTGCCGGAGTCCGAGTAAAGTGACCCTTTTGTCCTCAGTGCCCAGTGTCGGGGTGAAGTGACACTTTGGTCCTCAGCACTGGTGTCGGAGTGAAGTGACCCTTTGGTCATCAGTGCCGGTGTCGGAGTGTAGTGACCCTTTGGTCCTCAGTGCCCAGTGTCGGGGTGAAGTGACCCTTTGGTCCTCAGTGCCAGTGTCCGAGTGAAGTGACCCTTTGGTCCTCAGTGCTGATGTCCGAGTGAAGTGACACTTTGGTCCTCAGTGCCAGTGTCCGAGTGAAGTGACCCTTTGGTCCTCAGTGCCGGTGTCCGAGTGAATTGACCCTTTGGTCCTCAGTGCCGGAGTCCAAGTGAAGTGACCCTTTGACCGTCAGTGCCGGTGTCCGAGTGAAGTGACCCTTTGGTCCTCAGTGCAAGTGTCCGAGTGAAGTGACCCTTTGGACCTCAGTGCCAGTGTCCGAGTGAAGTGACCCTTTGGTCCTCAGTGCCGGTGTCCGAGTGAAGTGACCCTTTGGTCCTCAGTGCCAGTGTCCGAGTGAAGTGACCCTTTGGTCCTCAGTGCCAGAGTCCGAGTGAAGTGACCCTTTGGTCCTCAGTGCCCGGTGTCCGAGTGAAGTGACCCTTTGGTCCTCAGTGCCGGTATCCGAGTGAAGTGACACTTTGGTCTTCAGTGCCGGTGTCCGAGTGAAGTGACCCTTTGACCCTCAGTGCCGGAGTCCGAGTGAAGTGACCCTTTGACCCTCAGTGCCAGTGTCCAAGTGAAGTTACCCTTTGGTCCTCAGTGCCGGTGTCCGAGTGAAGTGACCCTTTGGTCTTCAGTGCCGGTGCCTGAGTGAAGTGACCCTTTGGTCCTCTTTACCGGTGTCCGAGTGAAGTGACCCTTTGGTCCTCAGTGCCCATTGTCCGAGTGAACTGACCCTTTGGTCCTCAGTGCCGGTGTCTGAGTGAAGTGACCCTTTGCTCCTCAGTGCCCATTGTCCGAGTGAACTGACCCTTTGGTCCTCAGTGCCCAGTGTCCGAGTGAAGTGACCCTTTGGTCCTCAGTGACCGGTGTCCGAGAGAAGTGACCCTTTGGTCCTCAGTGCCTGGTGTCCGAGTGAAGTGACACTTTGGTCCTCAGTGCCGCTGTCCGAGTGAAGTAACCCTTTGGTCCTCTGTGCCGGTGTCCGAGTGAATTGACCCTTTGGTCCTCAGTGACGGTGTCCGAGTGAATTGACCCTTTGGTCCTCAGTGCCGGTGTCCGAGTGAAGTGACCCTTTGGTCCTCAGTGCCAGTGTCGGAGTGAAGTGACACTTTGGTCCTCAGTGCCGGTGTCTGAGTGAAGTGACCCGTTGGTCCTCAGTGCCGGTGTCCGGGTGAAGTGACGCTTTGGTCCTCAGTGCCGGTGTCCGAGTGAAGTGACCCTTTGGTCCTCAGTGCCGGTGTCCGAATGAAGTGAAACTTTGGTCCTCAGTGCCCTGTGTCGGAGTGAAGTGACCCTTTGGTCCTCAGTGTCCGAGTGAAGTAACCCTTTGGTCCTCAGTGCCGGTGTCCGAGTGAATTGACCCTTTGGTCCTCAGTGCCGGTGTCCGAGTGAAGTGACCCTTTGGTCCTCAGTGCCGGTGTCCGAATGAAGTGAAACTTTGGTCCTCAGTGCCCTGTGTCGGAGTGAAGTGACCCTTTGGTCCTCAGTGCCCGGTGTTCGAATGAAGTGACCCTTTGGTCCTCAGTGTCCGAGTGAAGTGACCCTTTGGTCCTCAGTGCCAGTGTGCGAGTGAAGTGACCCTTTGGTCATCAGTGCCGGTGTCCGAGTGAAGTGACCCTTTGGTCCTCAGTGCCGGTGTCCGAATGAAGTGTCCCTTTGGCCCTCAGTGCCCTGTGTCGGAGTGAAGTGACCCTTTGGTCCTCAGTGCCCGGTGTCCGAATGAAGTGACCCTTTGGTCCTCAGTGTCCGAGTGAAGTGACCCTTTGGTCCTCAGTGCCAGTGTCCGAGTGAAGTAACCCTTTGGTCCTCAGTGCCCGATGTCCGAGTGAAGTGACCCTTTGGTCCTCAGTACCCGGTGTCCGAGTGAAGTGACCCTTTGGTCCTCAGTGCCCGGTGTCCGAGTGAAGTGACCCTTTGGTCCTCAGTGCCCGGTGTCCGAGTGAAGTGACCCTTTGGTCCTCAGTGCCCGGTGTCCGAGTGAAGTGACCCTTTGGTCCTCAGTGCCCGATGTCCGAGTGAAGTGAACCTTTTGTCCTCAGTGCCCAGTGTCCGAGTGAAGTGACCCTTTGGTCCTCAGTGCCGGTGTAGGAGTGAAGTGACCCTTTGGTCCTCAGTGCCGGTGTCCGAGTGAAGTGACCCTTTGGTCCTCAGTGCCGGTGTCCGAGTGAAGTGACCCTGTGGTCCTCAGTGCCTGGTGTCCGAGTTAAGTGACCCCTTGGTCCTCAGTGCCGGTGTTCGAGTGAACTGACCCTTTTGTCCTCAGTGCCGGTGTCCGATTGAAGTGACCCTTTGGTCCTCAGCACCGGTGTCAGAGTGAAGTGACCCTTTGGTCCTCAGTGCCGGTGTCCGAGTGTAGTGACCCTTTGGTCCTCAGTGCCCAGTGTCGGGGTGAAGTGACACTTTGGTCCTCAGTGCCAGTGTCCGAGTGAAGTGACCCTTTGGTCCTCAGTGCTGATGTCCGAGTGAAGTGACCCTTTGGTCCTCAGTGCCGGTGTCCGAGTGAAGTGTCCCTTTGGTCCTCAGTGCCGGTGTCCGAGTGAATTGACCCTTTGGTCCTCAGTGCCGGTGTCCGAGTGAAGTGACCCTTTGTCCCTCAGTGCCGGTGTCCGAGTGAAGTGACCCTTTGGTCCTCAGTGCCAGTGTCCGAGTGAAGTGGCCCTTTGGTCCTCAGTGCCAGTGTCCGAGTGAAGTGACCCTTTGGTCCTCAGTGCCGGTGTCCGAGTAATGTGACCCTTTGGTCCTCAGTGCCAGTGTCCGAGTGAAGTGACCCTTTGGTCCTCAGTGCCAGAGTCCGAGTGAAGTGACACTTTGATCCTCAGTGCCCGGTGTCCGAGTGAAGTGACCCTTTTGTCCTCAGTGCCGGTGTCCGAGTGAAGTGACACTTTGGTCCTCAGTGCCAGTGTCCGAGTGAAGTGACCCTTTGACCCTCAGTGCCGGAATCTGAGTGAAGTGACCCTTTGACCCTCAGTGCCGGAGTCCGAGTGAAGTGACACTTTGGTCCTCAGAGTCGGTGTCCGAGTGAAGTGACCCTTTGACACTTAGTGCCGGAGTCCGAGTGAAGTGACCCTTTGGTCCTCAGTGACAGTGTCCGAGTGAAGTGACCCTTTGGTCCTCAGTGCCGGTGTCCGACTGTAGTGACCCTTTGGTCCTCAGTGCCCGGTGTCTGAGTGAAGTGACCCTTTGGTCCTCAGTGCCGGTGTCCGAGTGAAGTGACCCTTTGGCCCTCAGTGCCGGTGTCCGAGTGAAGTGACCCTCTGACCCTCAGTGCCGGTGTCCGATTGTAGTGACACTTTGGTCCTCAGTGCCGGAGTCTGAATGAAGTGACCCTTTGGTCCTCAGTGTCCAATATCCGAGTGAAGTGACCCTTTGGTCCTCAGTGCCGGTGTCCGAGTGAAGTGACCCTTTGGTCCTCAGTGCCGGTGTCCGAGTGAAGTGACCCTTTGGTCCTCAGTTCCCGGTGTCCGAGTGAAGTGACCCTTTGGTCCTCAGTGCCCAGTGTCCGAGTGAAGTGACCCCTTGGTCCTCAGTGCCGGTGTCCGAGTGAAGTGACCCTTTGGTCCTCAGTACCCGATGTCCGAGTGAAGTGAAACTTTGGCCCTCAGTGCCCGATGTCCGAATGAAGTGACCCTCTGGTCCTCAGTGCCGGTGTCCGAGTAAAGCGAACCTTTGGTCCTCAGTGCCAGTGTCCGAGCGAAGTCACCCTTTGGTCCTCAGTGCCCGGTGTCCGAGTGAAGTGACCCTTTGACCCTCATGCCGGTGTCCGAGTGAAGTGACCCTTTGGTCCTCAGTGCCGGTGTCCGAGTGAAGTGACCCTTTGGTCCTCAGTGCCGGTGTCCGAGTGAAGTGACCCTTTGACCCTCAGTGCCCGGTGTCCGAGTGAAGTGACACTTTGGTCCTCAGTGCCGGTGTCCGAGTGATGTGACACTTTGGTCCTCAGTGCCGGTGTCCGAGTGAAGTAACCCTTTTGTCCTCAGTGCCGGTGTCCGAGTGAAGTGACCCTTTGGTGCTCAGTGTCGATGTCCGAGTGAAGTGACCCTTTCATCCTCAGTGCCGGTGTCCGAGTGAAGTGACCCTTTGACCCTCAGTGCCCGGTGTCTGAGTGAAGTGACACTTTGGTCCTCAATGCCGCTGTCCGAGTGAAGTGACACTTTGGTCCTCAGTGCCGGTGTCCGAGTGATGTGACACTTTGGTCCTCAGTGCCGGTGTCCGAGAGAAGTAACCCTTTTGTCCTCAGTGCCGGTGTCCGAGTGAATTGACCCTTTGGTCCTCAGTGCCGGTGTCGGCGTGAAGTGACCCTTTGGTCCTCAGTGTCGGTGTCAGAATGAAGTGACCCTTTGGTCCTCAGTGCCGGTGTCCGAATGAAGTGACCCTTTGGTCCTCAGTGTTGGTGTCCGAGTGAAGTGACACTTTGGTCCTAAGTGCCGGTGTCCGAGTGAAGTGACCCTTTGGTCCTCAGTGCCGGTGTCCGAATGAAGTGAAACTTTGGTCTTCAGTGCCCGATGTCCGAGTGAAGTGACACTTTGGTCCTCACTGCCCAGTGTCCGAGTGAAGTGACCCTTTGGCCCTCAGTGCCCTGTGTCGGAGTGAAGTGACCCTTTGATCCTCAGTGCCGGTGTCCGAGTGAAGTGAACCTTTGGCCCTCAGTGCCGGTGTCGGAGTGAAGTGACCCTTTGGCCCTCAGTGCCCTGTGTCGGAGTGAAGTGACCCTTTGGTCCTCAGTGCCCGGTGTCCGAATGAAGTGACCCTTTGGTCCTCAGTGTCCGAGTGAAGTGATCCTTTGGTCCTCAGTGCCAGTGTCCGAGTGAAGTAACCCTTTGGTCCTCAGTGCCCGGTGTCCGAGTGAAGTGACCCTTTGGTCCTCAGTGCCCGGTTTCCGAGTGAAGTGACCCTTTGGTCCTCAGTGCCCGGTGTCCGAGTGAAGTGACCCTTTGGTCCTCAGTGCCCAGTGTCCGAGTGAAGTGAACCTTTTGTCCTCAGTGCCCAGTGTCCGAGTGAAGTGACCCTTTTGTCCGCAGTGCCCAGTGTCCGAGTAAAGTGACCCTTTGGTCCTCAGTGCCGGTGTCGGAGTGAAGTGACCCTTTGGTCCTCAGTGCCGGTGTCCGAGTGAAGTGACCCTTTGGTCCTCAGTGCCGGTGTCCGAGTGAAGTGACCCTGTGGTCCTCAGTGCCGGTGTCCGAGTGAAGTGACCCTTTGACCCTCTGTGCCGGAATCCGAGTGAAGTGACCCTTTGACCCTCAGTGCCGGAGTCCGAGTGAAGTGACCCTTTGACCCTCAGTGCCGGAGTCCGAGGAAAGTGATCCTTTTGTCCTCAGTGCCGGTGACCGATTGAAGTGACCCTTTGGTCCTCAGCACCGGTGTCGGAGTGAAGTGACCCTTTGGTCCTCAGTGCCGGTGTCGGAGTGTAGTGACCCTTTGGTCCTCAGTGCCCAGTGTCGGGGTGAAGTGACACTTTGGTCCTCAGTGCCAGTGTCCGAGTGAAGTAACCCTTTGGTCCTCAGTGCTGATGTCCGAGTGAAGTGACCCTTTGGTCCTCAGTGCCGGTGTACGAGTGAAGTGACCCTTTGGTCCTCAGTGCCGGTGTCCGAGTGAATTGACCCTTTGGACCTCAGTGCCGGTGTCCGAGTGAAGTGACCCTTTGACCCTCAGTGCCGGTGTCCGAGTGAAGTGACCCTTTGGTCCTCAGTGCCAGTGTCCGAGTGAAGTGACCCTTTGGTCCTCAGTGCCAGTGTCCGAGTGAAGTGACCCTTTGGTCCTCAGTGCCGGTGTCCGAGTGAAGTGACCCTTTGGTCCTCAGTGCCGGTGTCCGAGTGAAGTGACAGTTTGACACTCAGTGCCGGAGTCCGAGTGAAGTGACCCTTAGGTCCTCAGTGCCAGTGTCCGAGTGAAGTGACCCTTTGGTCCTCAGTGCCGGTGTCCGACTGTAGTGACCCTTTGGTCCTCAGTGCCCGGTGTCTGAGTGAAGTGACCCTTTGGTCCTCAGTGCCGGTGTCCGAGTGAAGTGACCCTTTGGTCCTCAGTGCCGGTGTCCGAGTGAAGTGACCCTCTGACCCTCAGTGCCGGTGTCCGATTGTAGTGACCCTTTGGTCCTCAGTGCCGGAGTCTGAGTGAAGTGACCCTTTGGTCCTCAGTGTCCAATATCCGAGTGAAGTGACCCTTTGGTCCTCAGTGCCGCTGTCCGAGTGAAGTGACCCTTTGGTCCTCAGTGCCGGTGTCCGAGTGAAGTGACCCTTTGGTCCTCAGTTCCCGGTGTCCGAGTGAAGTGACCCTTTGGTCCTCAGTGCCCAGTGTCCGAGTTAACTGACCCTTTGGTCCTCAGTGCCGGTGTCCGAGTGAATTGACACTTTGGCCCTCAGTGCCCAGTGTCCGAGTGAAGTGACCCCTTGGTCCTCAGTGCCGGTGTTCGAGTGAAGTGAACCTTTTGTCCTCAGTACCCGATGTCCGAGTGAAGTGAAACTTTGGTCCTCAATGCCCGATGTCCGAATGAAGTGACCCTCTGGTCCTCAGTGCCGGTGTCCAAGTAAAGTGACCCTTTGGTCCTCAGTGCCAGAGTCCGAGCGAAGTCACCCTTTGGTCCTCAGTGCCCGGTGTCCGAGTGAAGTGACCCTTTTACCCTCAGTGCCGGTGTCCGAGTGAAGTGACCCTTTGGTCCTCAGTGCCGGTGTCCGAGTGAAGTGACCCTTTGGTCCTCAGTGCCGATGTCCGAGTGAAGTGACCCTTTCATCCTCAGTGCCGGTGTCCGAGTGAAGTGACCCTTTGACCCTCAGTGCCCGATGTCCGAGTGAAGTGATACTTTGGTCCTCAGTGCCGGTGTCCGAGTGAAGTGACCCTTTGACCCTCAGTGCCGGAGTCCGATTGAAGAGACACTTTGGTCATCAGTGCCGGTGTCCGAGTGAAGTGACGCTTTGGTCCTCAGTGCCGGTGTCCGAGTGAAGTGACCCCTTGGTCCTCAGTGCCCGGTGTCCGAGTGAAGTGACCCTTTGGTCCTCAGTGCCGGTGTCCGAGTGAAGTGACCCTTTGGCCCTCAGTGCCCGGTGTCCGAGTGAATTGACCTTTTGGTCCTCAGTGCCGGTGTTCGAGTAAAGTGATCCTTTGACCCTCAGAGCCGGTGTCCGAGTGAAGTGCCTCTTTGGTCCCCAGTGCTTGGTGTCCGAGTGAAGTGACCCTTTGGTCCTCAGTGCCCGGTGTCCGAGTGAAGTGACCCTTTGGTCCTCAGTGCCGGTGTCGGAGTGAAGTGACCCTTTGGTCCTCAGTGCCGGTGTCCGAGTGAAGTGACCCTTTGGTCCTCAGTGCCGATGTCCGAGTGAAGTGACCCTTTCATCCTCAGTGCCGGTGTCCGAGTGAAGTGACACTTTGGTCCTCAGTGCCAGTGTCCGAGTGAAGTGACCCTTTGACCCTCAGTGCCGGAATCTGAGTGAAGTGACCCTTTGACCCTCAGTGCCGGAGTCCGAGTGAAGTGACCCTTTGGTCCTCAGATTCGGTGTCCGAGTGAAGTGACCCTTTGACACTTAGTGCCGGAGTCCGAGTGAAGTGACCCTTTGGTCCTCAGTGACAGTGTCCGAGTGAAGTGACCCTTTGGTCCTCAGTGCCGGTGTCCGACTGTAGTGACCCTTTGGCCCTCAGTGCCGGTGTCCGAGTGAAGTGACCCTCTGACCCTCAGTGCCGTTGTCCGATTGTAGTGACACTTTGGTCCTCAGTGACAGTGTCTGAGTGAAGTGACCCTTTGGTCCTCAGTGCCGGTGTCCGAGTGAAGTGACCCTTTGGCCCTCAGTGCCGGTGTCCGAGTGAAGTGACCCTCTGACCCTCAGTGCCGGTGTCCGATTGTAGTGACACTTTGGTCCTCAGTGCCGGAGTCTGAGTGAAGTGACCCTTTGGTCCTCAGTGTCCAATATCCGAGTGAAGTGACCCTTTGGTCCTCAGTGCCGGTGTCCGAGTGAAGTGACCCTTTGGTCCTCAGTGCCTGTGTCCGAGTGAAGTGACCCTTTGGTCCTCAGTTCCAGGTGTCCGAGTGAAGTGACCCTTTGGTCCTCAGTGCCGGTGTCCGAGTGAAGTGACCCTTTGACCCTCAGTGCCGGTGTCCGAGTGAAGTGACCCTTTGACCCTCAGTGCTGGAGTCCGAGTGAAGTGACCCTTTGACCCTCAGTGCCGGAGTCCGAGTGAAGTCACCCTTTGACCCTCAGTGCCGGAGTCCGAGGAAAGTGACCCTTTTTTCCTCAGTGCCGGTGACCGATTGAAGTGACCCTTTGGTCCTCAGCACCGGTGTCGGAGTGAAGTGCCCCTTTGGTCCTCAGTGCCGGTGTCGGAGTGTAGTGACCCTTTGGTCCTCAGTGCCCAGTGTCGGAGTGAAGTGACACTTTGGTCCTCAGTGCCAGTGTCCGAGTGAAGTGACCCTTGGTCCTCAGTGCTGATGTCCGAGTGAAGTGACCCTTTGGTCCTCAGTGCCGGTGTCCGATTGAAGTGACCCTTTGGTCCTCAGTGCCGGTGTCCGAGTGAATTGACCCTTTGGTCCTCAGTGCCGGTGTCCGAGTGAAGTGACCCTTTGACCCTCAGTGCCGGTGTCCGAGTGAAGTGACCCTTTGGTCCTCAGTGCCACTGTCCGAGTGAAGTGGCCCTTTGGTCCTCAGTGCCAGTGTCCGAGTGAAGTGACCCTTTGGTCCTCAGTGCCGGTGTCCGAGTGAAGTGACCCTTTGGTCCTCAGTGCCAGTGTCCGAGTGAAGTGACCCTTTGGTCCTCAGTGCCAGAGTCCGAGTGAAGTGACACTTTGATCCTCAGTGCCCGGTGTCCGAGTGAAGTGACCCTTTGGCCCTCAGTGCCGGTGTCCGAGTGAAGTGACACTTTGGTCCTCAGTGCCAGTGTCCGAGTGAAGTGACCCTTTGACCCTCAGTGCCGGAATCCGAGTGAAGTGACCCTTTGACCCTCAGTGCCGGAGTCCGAGTGAAGTGACCCTTTGGTCCTCAGAGCCGGTGTCCGAGTGAAGTGACCCTTTGACACTTAGTGCCGGAGTCCGAGTGAAGTGACCCTTTGGTCCTCAGTGCCAGTGTCCGAGTGAAGTGACCCTTTCGTCCTCAGTGCCGGTGTCTGACTGTAGTGACCCTTTGCTCCTCAGTGCCCGGTGTCTGAGTGAAGTTACCCTTTGGTCCTCAGTGCCGGTGTCCGAGTGAAGTGACCCTTTGGACCTCAGTGCCGGTGTCCGAGTGAAGTGACCCTCTGACCCTCAGTGCCGGTGTCCGATTGTAGTGACCCTTTGGTCCTCAGTGCCGGAGTCTGAGTGAAGTGACCCTTTGGTCCTCAGTGTCCAATATCCGAGTGAAGTGACCCTTTGGTCCTCAGTGCCGGTGTCCGAGTGAAGTGACCCTTTGGTCCTCAGTGCCGGAGTCCGAGTGAAGTGACCCTTTGGTCCTCAGTTCCCGGTGTCCGAGTGAAGTGACCCTTTGGTCCTCAGTGCCCATTGTCCGAGTTAACTGACCCTTTGATCCTCAGTGCCGGTGTCCGTGTGAATTGACTCTTTGGCCCTCAGTGCCCAGTGTCCGAGTGAAGTGACCCCTTGGTCCTCAGTGCCGGTGTTCGAGTGAAGTGAACCTTTTGTCCTCAGTACCCGATGTCCGAGTGAAGCGAAACTTTGGTCCTCAGTGCCCGATGTCCGAATGAAGTGACCCTCTGGTCCTCAGTGCCGGTGTCCGAGTAAAGTGACCCTTTGGTCCTCAGTGCCAGTGTCCGAGCGAAGTCACCCTTTGGTCCTCAGTGCCCGGTGTCCGAGTGAAGTGACCCTTTGACCCTCAGTGCCGGAGTCCGAGTGAAGTGACCCTTTGGTCCTCAGTGCCGGTGTCCGAGTGAAGTGACACTTTGGTCCTCAGTGCCGATGTCCGAGGGAAGTGACCCTTTCATCCTCAGTGCCGGTGTCCGAGTGAAGTGACCCTTTGACCCTCAGTGCCCGGTGTCCGAGTGAAGTGACACTTTGGTCCTCAGTGCCGCTGTCCGAGTGAAGTGACACTTTGGTCCTCAGTGCCGGTGTCCGAGTGATGTGCCACTTTGGTCCTCAGTGCCGGTGTCCGAGTGAAGTAACCCTTTGGTCCTCAGTGCCGGTGTCCGAGTGAATTGACCCTTATGTCCTCAGTGCCGGTGTCGGAGTGAAGTGACCCTTTGGTCCTCAGTGTCGGTGTCCGAATGAAGTGACTCTTTGGTCCTCAGTTCCGGTGTCCGAATGAAGTGACCCTTTGGTCCTCAGTGTCGGTGTCCGAGTGAAGTGACCCTTTGGTCCTCAGTGCCGGTGTCCGAGTGAAGTGACCCTTTGGTCCTCAGTGCCGGTGTCCGAATGAAGTGAAACTTTGGTCTCCAGTGCCCGATGTCCGAGTGAAGTGACACTTTGGTCCTCACTGCCCAGTGTCCGAGTGAAGTGACCGTTTGGCCCTCAGTGCCCTGTGTCGGAGTGAAGTGACCCTTTGATCCTCAGTGCCGGTGTCTGAGTGAAGTGAACCTTTGGCCCTCAGTGCCGGTGTCGGAGTGAAGTGACCCTTTGACCCTCAGTGCCCTGTGTCAGAGTGAAGTGACCCTTTGGTCCTCAGTGGCCGGTGTCCGAATGAAGTGACCATTTGGTCCTCAGTGTCCGAGTGAAGTGACCCTTTGGTCCTCAGTGCCAGTGTCCGAGTGAAGTAACCCTTTGGTCCTCAGTGCCCGGTGTCCGAGTGAAGTGACCCTTTGGTCCTCAGTGCCCGGTGTCCGAATGAACTGACCCTTTGGTCCTCAGTGCCCGGTGTCCGAGTGAAGTGACCCTTTGGTCCTCAGTGCCTAGTGTCCGAGTGAAGTGACCCTTTGGTCCTCAGTGCCCAGTGTCCGAGTGAAGTGACCCTTTTGTCCGCAGTGCCCAGTGTCCGAGTGAAGTGACCATTTGGTCCTCAGTGCCGGTGTCGGAGTGAAGTGACACTTTGGTCCTCAGTGCCGGTGTCCGAGTGAAGTGACCCTTTGGTCCTCAGTGCCGGTGTCCGAGTGAAGTGACCCTGTGGTCCTCAGTGCCGGTGTCCGAGTGAAGTGACCCTTTGACCCTCAGTGCCGGAGTCCGACTGAAGTGACCCTTTGACCCTCAGTGCCGGAGTCCGAGGAAAGTGACCCTTTTGTCCTCAGTGCCGGTGACCGATTGAAGTGACCCTTTGGTCCTCAGCACCGGTGTCGGAGTGAAGTGACCCTTTGGTCCTCAGTGCCGGTGTCGGAGTGTAGTGACCCTTTGGTCCTCAGTGCCCAGTGTCGGGGTGAAGTGACACTTTGGTCCTCAGTGCCAGTGTCCGAGTGAAGTGACCCTTTGGTCCTCAGTGCTGATGTCCGAGTGAAGTGACCCTTTGGTCCTCAGTGCCGGTGTACGAGTGAAGTGACCCTTTGGTCCTCAGTGCTGGTGTCCGAGTGAATTGACCCTTTGGTCCTCAGTGCCGGTGTCCGAGTGAAGTGACCCTTTGACCCTCAGTGCCGGTGTCCGAGTGAAGTGACCCTTTGGTCCTCAGTGCCAGTGTCCGAGTGAAGTGACCCTTTGGTCCTCAGTGCCAGTGTCCGAGTGAAGTGACCCTTTGGTCCTCAGTGCCGGTGTCCGAGTGAAGTGACCCTTTGCTCCTCAGTGACAGTGTCCGAGTGAAGTGACCCTTTGGTCCTCCGTGCCAGAGACCGAGTGAAGTGACCCTTTGGTCCTCAGTGCCGGTGTCCGAGTGAAGTGACAGTTTGACCCTCAGTGCCGGAGTCCGAGTGAAGTGACCCTTAGGTCCTCAGTGCCAGTGTCCGAGTGAAGTGACCCTTTGGTCCTCAGTGCCGGTGTCCGACTGTAGTGACCCTTTGGTCCTCAGTGCCCGGTGTCTGAGTGAAGTGACCCTTTGGTCCTCAGTGCCGGTGTCCGAGTGAAGTGACCCTTTGGTCCTCAGTGCCGGTGTCCGAGTGAAGTGACCCTCTGACCCTCAGTGCCGGTGTCCGATTGTAGTGACCATTTGGTCCTCAGTGCCGGAGTCTGAGTGAAGTGACCCTTTGGTCCTCAGTGTCCAATATCCGAGTGAAGTGACCCTTTGGTACTCAGTGCCCAGTGTCCGAGTTAACTGACCCTTTGGTCCTCAGTGCCGGTGTCCGCGTGAATTGACCCTTTGGCCCTCAGTGCCCAGTGTCCGAGTGAAGTGACCCCTTGGTCCTCAGTGCCGGTGTTCGAGTGAAGTGAACCTTTTGTCCTCAGTACCCGATGTCCGAGTGAAGTGAAACTTTGGTCCTCAGTGCCCGATGTCCGAATGAAGTGACCCTCTGGTCCTCAGTGCCGGTGTCCGAGTAAAGTGACCCTTTGGTCCTCAGTGCCAGAGTCCGAGCGAAGTCACCCTTTGGTCCTCAGTGCCCGGTGTCCGAGTGAAGTGACCCTTTGGTCCTCAGTGCCCGGTGTCCGAATGAACTGACCCTTTGGTCCTCAGTGCCCGGTGTCCGAGTGAAGTGACCCTTTGGTCCTCAGTGCCCAGTGTCCGAGTGAAGTGACCCTTTGGTCCTCAGTGCCCAGTGTCCGAGTGAAGTGACCCTTTTGTCCGCAGTGGCCAGTGTCCGAGTGAAGTGACCATTTGGTCCTCAGTGCCGGTGTCGGAGTGAAGTGACACTTTGGTCCTCAGTGCCGGTGTCCGAGTGAAGTGACCCTGTGGTCCTCAGTGCCGGTGTCCGAGTGAAGTGACCCTTTGACCCTCAGTGCCGGAGTCCGACTGAAGTGACCCTTTGACCCTCAGTGCCGGAGTACGAGGAAAGTGACCCTTTTGTCCTCAGTGCCGGTGACCGATTGAAGTGACCCTTTGGTCCTCAGCACCGGTGTCGGAGTGAAGTGACCCTTTGGTCCTCAGTGCCGGTGTCGGAGTGTAGTGACCCTTTGGTCCTCAGTGCGCAGTGTCGGGGTGAAGTGACACTTTGGTCCTCAGTGCCAGTGTCCGAGTGAAGTGACCCTTTGGTCCTCAGTGCTGATGTCCGAGTGAAGTGACCCTTTGGTCCTCAGTGCCGGTGTACGAGTGAAGTGACCCTTTGGTCCTCAGTGCCGGTGTCCGAGTGAATTGACCCTTTGGTCCTCAGTGCCGGTGTCCGAGTGAAGTGACCCTTTGACCCTCAGTGTCGGTGTCCGAGTGAAGTGACCCTTTGGTCCTCAGTGCCAGTGTCCGAGTGAAGTGACCCTTTGGTCCTCAGTGCCAGTGTCCGAGTGAAGTGACCCTTTGGTCCTCAGTGCCGGTGTCCGAGTGAAGTGACCCTTAGCTCCTCAGTGACAGTGTCCGAGTGAAGTGACCCTTTGGTCCTCCGTGCCAGAGACCGAGTGAAGTGACCCTTTGGTCCTCAGTGCCAGTGTCCGAGTGAAGTGACAGTTTGACCCTCAGTGCCGGAGTCCGAGTGAAGTGACCCTTCGGTCCTCAGTGCCAGTGTCCGAGTGAAGTGACCCTTTGGTCCTCAGTGCCGGTGTCCGACTGTAGTGACCCTTTGGTCCTCAGTGCCCGGTGTCTGAGTGAAGTGACCCTTTGGTCCTCAGTGCCGGTGTCCGAGTGAAGTGACCCTTTGGTCCTCAGTGCCGGTGTCCGAGTGAAGTGACCCTCTGACCCTCAGTGCCGGAGTCTGAGTGAAGTGACCCTTTGGTCCTCAGTGTCCAATATCCGAGTGAAGTGACCCTTTGGTACTCAGTGCCCAGTGTCCGAGTGAAGTGACCCCTTGGTCCTCAGTGCCGGTGTTCGAGTGAAGTGAACTTTTTGTCCTCAGTACCCGATGTCCGAGTGAAGTGAAACTTTGGTCCTCAGTGCCCGATGTACGAATGAAGTGACCCTCTGGTCCTCAGTGCCGGTGTCCGAGTAAAGTGACCCTTTGGTCCTCAGTGCCAGAGTCCGAGCGAAGTCACCCTTTGGTCCTCAGTGCCCGGTGTCCGAGTGAAGTGACCCTTTGACCCTCAGTGCCGGTGTCCGAGTGAAGTGACCCTTTGGTCCTCAGTGCCGGTGTCCGAGTGAAGTGACCCTTTGGTCCTCAGTGCCGATGTCTGAGTGAAGTGACCCTTTCATCCTCAGTGCCGGTGTCCGAGTGAAGTGACCCTTTGACCCTCAGTGCCCGATGTCCGAGTGAAGTGACACTTTGGTCCTCAGTGCCGGTGTCCGAGTGAAGTGACCCTTTGACCCTCAGTGCCGGAGTCCGATTGAAGTGACCCTATGGTCCTCAGTGCCGGTGTCCGAGTGAAGTGACGCTTTGGTCCTCAGTGCCGGTGTCCGAGTGAAGTGACCCTTTGGTCCTCAGTGCCCGGTGTCCGAGCGAAGTGACGTTTTGGTCCTCAGTGCCGGTGTTCGAGTAAAGTGACCCTTTGACCCTCAGAGCCGGTGTCCGAGTGAAGTGCCTCTTTGGTCCCCAGTGCCTGGTGTCCGAGTGAAGTGACCCTTTGGTCCTCAGTGCCCGGTGTCCGAGTGAAGTGACCCTTTGGTCCTCAGTTCCCGGTGTCCGAGTGAAGTGACCCTTTGGTCCTCAGTGCCTGGTGTCCGAGTGAAGTGACCCTTTGCTCCTCAGTGCCCGGTGTCCGAGTGCAGTGCCCCTTTGGTCCTCAGTGCCCTGTGTCGGAGTGAAGTGCCCCTTTGATCCTCAGTGCCGATGTCCGAGTGAAGTGAACCTTTGGCCCTCAGTGCCGGTGTCGGAGTGAAGTGACCCTTTGGCCCTCAGTGCCCTGTGTCGGAGTGAAGTGACCCTTTGGTCCTCAGTGCCCGGTTTCCGAATGAAGTGACCCTTTCGTCCTCAGTGTCCGAGTGAAGTGTCCCTTTGGTCCTCAGTGCCAGTGTCCGAGTGAAGTTACCCTTTGGTCCTCAGTGCCCGGTGTCCGAGTGAAGTGACCCTTTGGTCCTCAGTGCCCCATGTCCGAGTGAAGTGATCCTTTGGTCCTCAGTGCCTGTTGTCCGAGTGAAGTGACCCTTTGGTCCTCAGTGCCCAGTGTCCGAGTGAAGTGACGCTTTGGTCCTCAGTGCCCGATGTCCGAGTGAAGTGAACCTTTTGTTTTCAGTGCCCAGTGTCCGAGTGAAGTGACCCTTTTGTCCGCAGTGCCCTGTGTCCGAGTGAAGTGACCCTTTGGTCCTCGGTGCCGGTGTCCGAGTGAAGTGACCCTGTGGTCCTCAGTGCCTGGTGTCCGAGTTAAGTGACCCCTTGGTCCTCAGTGCCGGTGTCCGAGTGAACTGACCCTTTGGCCTCAGTGCCGGTGTCCGAGTGAACTGACCCTCTGGTCCTCAGTGCCGGTGTCCGAGTGAAGTGACGCTTTGGCCTCAGTGCAGGTGTCCGAGTGAAGTGACCCTTTGGTCCTCAGTGCCCGGTGTCCGAGTGAAGTGTCACTTTGTTCCTCTGTGACCGATGTCCGAGTGAAGTGGCCCTGTTGTCCTCAGTGCCGGTGTCTGAGTGAAGTGACCCTTTGGTCCTCAGTGCCGGTGTCTGAGTGAAGTGACCCTTTGGCCCTCAATGCCTGGTGTCCGATTGAAGTGACCATTTGGTCTTCAGTGCCGGTGTCCGAGTTAAGTGACCCTTTGGTCTTCAGTGCCTGGTGTCCGAGTGAAGTGACCGTTTGGTCCTCAGTGCCGGTGTCCGAGTGAAGTGACCCTTTGACCCTCAGTGCCAGAGTCCGAGTGAAGTGACCCTTTGACCCTCAGTGCCGGAGTCCGAGTGAAGTGAACGTTTGACCCTCAGTGCCGGAGTCCGAGTAAAGTGACCCTTTTGTCCTCAGTGCCCAGTGTCGGGGTGAAGTGACACTTTGGTCCTCAGCACTGGTGTCGGAGTGAAGTGACCCTTTGGTCATCAGTGCCGGTGTCGGAGTGTAGTGACCCTTTGGTCCTCAGTGCCCAGTGTCGGGGTGAAGTGACCCTTTGGTCCTCAGTGCCAGTGTCCGAGTGAAGTGACCCTTTGGTCCTCAGTGCTGATGTCCGAGTGAAGTGACACTTTGGTCCTCAGTGCCAGTGTCCGAGTGAAGTGACCCTTTGGTCCTCAGTGCCGGTGTCCGAGTGAATTGACCCTTTGGTCCTCAGTGCCGGAGTCCAAGTGAAGTGACCCTTTGACCGTCAGTGCCGGTGTCCGAGTGAAGTGACCCTTTGGTCCTCAGTGCAAGTGTCCGAGTGAAGTGACCCTTTGGACCTCAGTGCCAGTGTCCGAGTGAAGTGACCCTTTGGTCCTCAGTGCCGGTGTCCGAGTGAAGTGACCCTTTGGTCCTCAGTGCCAGTGTCCGAGTGAAGTGACCCTTTGGTCCTCAGTGCCAGAGTCCGAGTGAAGTGACCCTTTGGTCCTCAGTGCCCGGTGTCCGAGTGAAGTGACCCTTTGGTCCTCAGTGCCGGTATCCGAGTGAAGTGACACTTTGGTCTTCAGTGCCGGTGTCCGAGTGAAGTGACCCTTTGACCCTCAGTGCCGGAGTCCGAGTGAAGTGACCCTTTGACCCTCAGTGCCAGTGTCCAAGTGAAGTTACCCTTTGGTCCTCAGTGCCGGTGTCCGAGTGAAGTGACCCTTTGGTCTTCAGTGCCGGTGCCTGAGTGAAGTGACCCTTTGGTCCTCTTTACCGGTGTCCGAGTGAAGTGACCCTTTGGTCCTCAGTGCCCATTGTCCGAGTGAACTGACCCTTTGGTCCTCAGTGCCGGTGTCTGAGTGATGTGACCCTTTGCTCCTCAGTGCCCATTGTCCGAGTGAACTGACCCTTTGGTCCTCAGTGCCCAGTGTCCGAGTGAAGTGACCCTTTGGTCCTCAGTGACCGGTGTCCGAGAGAAGTGACCCTTTGGTCCTCAGTGCCTGGTGTCCGAGTGAAGTGACACTTTGGTCCTCAGTGCCGCTGTCCGAGTGAAGTAACCCTTTGGTCCTCTGTGCCGGTGTCCGAGTGAATTGACCCTTTGGTCCTCAGTGACGGTGTCCGAGTGAATTGACCCTTTGGTCCTCAGTGCCGGTGTCCGAGTGAAGTGACCCTTTGGTCCTCAGTGCCAGTGTCGGAGTGAAGTGACACTTTGGTCCTCAGTGCCGGTGTCTGAGTGAAGTGACCCGTTGGTCCTCAGTGCCGGTGTCCGGGTGAAGTGACGCTTTGGTCCTCAGTGCCGGTGTCCGAGTGAAGTGACCCTTTGGTCCTCAGTGCCGGTGTCCGAATGAAGTGAAACTTTGGTCCTCAGTGCCCTGTGTCGGAGTGAAGTGACCCTTTGGTCCTCAGTGTCCGAGTGAAGTAACCCTTTGGTCCTCAGTGCCGGTGTCCGAGTGAATTGACCCTTTGGTCCTCAGTGCCGGTGTCCGAGTGAAGTGACCCTTTGGTCCTCAGTGCCGGTGTCCGAATGAAGTGAAACTTTGGTCCTCAGTGCCCTGTGTCGGAGTGAAGTGACCCTTTGGTCCTCAGTGCCCGGTGTTCGAATGAAGTGACCCTTTGGTCCTCAGTGTCCGAGTGAAGTGACCCTTTGGTCCTCAGTGCCAGTGTGCGAGTGAAGTGACCCTTTGGTCATCAGTGCCGGTGTCCGAGTGAAGTGACCCTTTGGTCCTCAGTGCCGGTGTCCGAATGAAGTGTCCCTTTGGCCCTCAGTGCCCTGTGTCGGAGTGAAGTGACCCTTTGGTCCTCAGTGCCCGGTGTCCGAATGAAGTGACCCTTTGGTCCTCAGTGTCCGAGTGAAGTGACCCTTTGGTCCTCAGTGCCAGTGTCCGAGTGAAGTAACCCTTTGGTCCTCAGTGCCCGATGTCCGAGTGAAGTGACCCTTTGGTCCTCAGTACCCGGTGTCCGAGTGAAGTGACCCTTTGGTCCTCAGTGCCCGGTGTCCGAGTGAAGTGACCCTTTGGTCCTCAGTGCCCGGTGTCCGAGTGAAGTGACCCTTTGGTCCTCAGTGCCCGGTGTCCGAGTGAAGTGACCCTTTGGTCCTCAGTGCCCGATGTCCGAGTGAAGTGAACCTTTTGTCCTCAGTGCCCAGTATCCGAGTGAAGTGACCCTTTTGTCCGCAGTGCCCAGTGTCCGAGTGAAGTGACCCTTTGGTCCTCAGTGCCGGTGTAGGAGTGAAGTGACCCTTTGGTCCTCAGTGCCGGTGTCCGAGTGAAGTGACCCTTTGGTCCTCAGTGCCGGTGTCCGAGTGAAGTGACCCTGTGGTCCTCAGTGCCTGGTGTCCGAGTTAAGTGACCCCTTGGTCCTCAGTGCCGGTGTTCGAGTGAACTGACCCTTTTGTCCTCAGTGCCGGTGTCCGATTGAAGTGACCCTTTGGTCCTCAGCACCGGTGTCAGAGTGAAGTGACCCTTTGGTCCTCAGTGCCGGTGTCCGAGTGTAGTGACCCTTTGGTCCTCAGTGCCCAGTGTCGGGGTGAAGTGACACTTTGGTCCTCAGTGCCAGTGTCCGAGTGAAGTGACCCTTTGGTCCTCAGTGCTGATGTCCGAGTGAAGTGACCCTTTGGTCCTCAGTGCCGGTGTCCGAGTGAAGTGTCCCTTTGGTCCTCAGTGCCGGTGTCCGAGTGAATTGACCCTTTGGTCCTCAGTGCCGGTGTCCGAGTGAAGTGACCCTTTGTCCCTCAGTGCCGGTGTCCGAGTGAAGTGACCCTTTGGTCCTCAGTGCCAGTGTCCGAGTGAAGTGGCCCTTTGGTCCTCAGTGCCAGTGTCCGAGTGAAGTGACCCTTTGGTCCTCAGTGCCGGTGTCCGAGTAATGTGACCCTTTGGTCCTCAGTGCCAGTGTCCGAGTGAAGTGACCCTTTGGTCCTCAGTGCCAGAGTCCGAGTGAAGTGACACTTTGATCCTCAGTGCCCGGTGTCCGAGTGAAGTGACCCTTTTGTCCTCAGTGCCGGTGTCCGAGTGAAGTGACACTTTGGTCCTCAGTGCCAGTGTCCGAGTGAAGTGACCCTTTGACCCTCAGTGCCGGAATCTGAGTGAAGTGACCCTTTGACCCTCAGTGCCGGAGTCCGAGTGAAGTGACACTTTGGTCCTCAGAGTCGGTGTCCGAGTGAAGTGACCCTTTGACACTTAGTGCCGGAGTCCGAGTGAAGTGACCCTTTGGTCCTCAGTGACAGTGTCCGAGTGAAGTGACCCTTTGGTCCTCAGTGCCGGTGTCCGACTGTAGTGACCCTTTGGTCCTCAGTGCCCGGTGTCTGAGTGAAGTGACCCTTTGGTCCTCAGTGCCGGTGTCCGAGTGAAGTGACCCTTTGGCCCTCAGTGCCGGTGTCCGAGTGAAGTGACCCTCTGACCCTCAGTGCCGGTGTCCGATTGTAGTGACACTTTGGTCCTCAGTGCCGGAGTCTGAATGAAGTGACCCTTTGGTCCTCAGTGTCCAATATCCGAGTGAAGTGACCCTTTGGTCCTCAGTGCCGGTGTCCGAGTGAAGTGACCCTTTGGTCCTCAGTGCCGGTGTCCGAGTGAAGTGACCCTTTGGTCCTCAGTTCCCGGTGTCCGAGTGAAGTGACCCTTTGGTCCTCAGTGCCCAGTGTCCGAGTGAAGTGACCCCTTGGTCCTCAGTGCCGGTGTCCGAGTGAAGTGACCCTTTGGTCCTCAGTACCCGATGTCCGAGTGAAGTGAAACTTTGGCCCTCAGTGCCCGATGTCCGAATGAAGTGACCCTCTGGTCCTCAGTGCCGGTGTCCGAGTAAAGCGAACCTTTGGTCCTCAGTGCCAGTGTCCGAGCGAAGTCACCCTTTGGTCCTCAGTGCCCGGTGTCCGAGTGAAGTGACCCTTTGACCCTCATGCCGGTGTCCGAGTGAAGTGACCCTTTGGTCCTCAGTGCCGGTGTCCGAGTGAAGTGACCCTTTGGTCCTCAGTGCCGGTGTCCGAGTGAAGTGACCCTTTGACCCTCAGTGCCCGGTGTCCGAGTGAAGTGACACTTTGGTCCTCAGTGCCGGTGTCCGAGTGATGTGACACTTTGGTCCTCAGTGCCGGTGTCCGAGTGAAGTAACCCTTTTGTCCTCAGTGCCGGTGTCCGAGTGAAGTGACCCTTTGGTGCTCAGTGTCGATGTCCGAGTGAAGTGACCCTTTCATCCTCAGTGCCGGTGTCCGAGTGAAGTGACCCTTTGACCCTCAGTGCCCGGTGTCTGAGTGAAGTGACACTTTGGTCCTCAATGCCGCTGTCCGAGTGAAGTGACACTTTGGTCCTCAGTGCCGGTGTCCGAGTGATGTGACACTTTGGTCCTCAGTGCCGGTGTCCGAGAGAAGTAACCCTTTTGTCCTCAGTGCCGGTGTCCGAGTGAATTGACCCTTTGGTCCTCAGTGCCGGTGTCGGCGTGAAGTGACCCTTTGGTCCTCAGTGTCGGTGTCAGAATGAAGTGACCCTTTGGTCCTCAGTGCCGGTGTCCGAATGAAGTGACCCTTTGGTCCTCAGTGTTGGTGTCCGAGTGAAGTGACACTTTGGTCCTAAGTGCCGGTGTCCGAGTGAAGTGACCCTTTGGTCCTCAGTGCCGGTGTCCGAATGAAGTGAAACTTTGGTCTTCAGTGCCCGATGTCCGAGTGAAGTGACACTTTGGTCCTCACTGCCCAGTGTCCGAGTGAAGTGACCCTTTGGCCCTCAGTGCCCTGTGTCGGAGTGAAGTGACCCTTTGATCCTCAGTGCCGGTGTCCGAGTGAAGTGAACCTTTGGCCCTCAGTGCCGGTGTCGGAGTGAAGTGACCCTTTGGCCCTCAGTGCCCTGTGTCGGAGTGAAGTGACCCTTTGGTCCTCAGTGCCCGGTGTCCGAATGAAGTGACCCTTTGGTCCTCAGTGTCCGAGTGAAGTGATCCTTTGGTCCTCAGTGCCAGTGTCCGAGTGAAGTAACCCTTTGGTCCTCAGTGCCCGGTGTCCGAGTGAAGTGACCCTTTGGTCCTCAGTGCCCGGTTTCCGAGTGAAGTGACCCTTTGGTCCTCAGTGCCCGGTGTCCGAGTGAAGTGACCCTTTGGTCCTCAGTGCCCAGTGTCCGAGTGAAGTGAACCTTTTGTCCTCAGTGCCCAGTGTCCGAGTGAAGTGACCCTTTTGTCCGCAGTGCCCAGTGTCCGAGTAAAGTGACCCTTTGGTCCTCAGTGCCGGTGTCGGAGTGAAGTGACCCTTTGGTCCTCAGTGCCGGTGTCCGAGTGAAGTGACCCTTTGGTCCTCAGTGCCGGTGTCCGAGTGAAGTGACCCTGTGGTCCTCAGTGCCGGTGTCCGAGTGAAGTGACCCTTTGACCCTCTGTGCCGGAATCCGAGTGAAGTGACCCTTTGACCCTCAGTGCCGGAGTCCGAGTGAAGTGACCCTTTGACCCTCAGTGCCGGAGTCCGAGGAAAGTGATCCTTTTGTCCTCAGTGCCGGTGACCGATTGAAGTGACCCTTTGGTCCTCAGCACCGGTGTCGGAGTGAAGTGACCCTTTGGTCCTCAGTGCCGGTGTCGGAGTGTAGTGACCCTTTGGTCCTCAGTGCCCAGTGTCGGGGTGAAGTGACACTTTGGTCCTCAGTGCCAGTGTCCGAGTGAAGTAACCCTTTGGTCCTCAGTGCTGATGTCCGAGTGAAGTGACCCTTTGGTCCTCAGTGCCGGTGTACGAGTGAAGTGACCCTTTGGTCCTCAGTGCCGGTGTCCGAGTGAATTGACCCTTTGGACCTCAGTGCCGGTGTCCGAGTGAAGTGACCCTTTGACCCTCAGTGCCGGTGTCCGAGTGAAGTGACCCTTTGGTCCTCAGTGCCAGTGTCCGAGTGAAGTGACCCTTTGGTCCTCAGTGCCAGTGTCCGAGTGAAGTGACCCTTTGGTCCTCAGTGCCGGTGTCCGAGTGAAGTGACCCTTTGGTCCTCAGTGCCGGTGTCCGAGTGAAGTGACAGTTTGACACTCAGTGCCGGAGTCCGAGTGAAGTGACCCTTAGGTCCTCAGTGCCAGTGTCCGAGTGAAGTGACCCTTTGGTCCTCAGTGCCGGTGTCCGACTGTAGTGACCCTTTGGTCCTCAGTGCCCGGTGTCTGAGTGAAGTGACCCTTTGGTCCTCAGTGCCGGTGTCCGAGTGAAGTGACCCTTTGGTCCTCAGTGCCGGTGTCCGAGTGAAGTGACCCTCTGACCCTCAGTGCCGGTGTCCGATTGTAGTGACCCTTTGGTCCTCAGTGCCGGAGTCTGAGTGAAGTGACCCTTTGGTCCTCAGTGTCCAATATCCGAGTGAAGTGACCCTTTGGTCCTCAGTGCCGCTGTCCGAGTGAAGTGACCCTTTGGTCCTCAGTGCCGGTGTCCGAGTGAAGTGACCCTTTGGTCCTCAGTTCCCGGTGTCCGAGTGAAGTGACCCTTTGGTCCTCAGTGCCCAGTGTCCGAGTTAACTGACCCTTTGGTCCTCAGTGCCGGTGTCCGAGTGAATTGACACTTTGGCCCTCAGTGCCCAGTGTCCGAGTGAAGTGACCCCTTGGTCCTCAGTGCCGGTGTTCGAGTGAAGTGAACCTTTTGTCCTCAGTACCCGATGTCCGAGTGAAGTGAAACTTTGGTCCTCAATGCCCGATGTCCGAATGAAGTGACCCTCTGGTCCTCAGTGCCGGTGTCCAAGTAAAGTGACCCTTTGGTCCTCAGTGCCAGAGTCCGAGCGAAGTCACCCTTTGGTCCTCAGTGCCCGGTGTCCGAGTGAAGTGACCCTTTTACCCTGAGTGCCGGTGTCCGAGTGAAGTGACCCTTTGGTCCTCAGTGCCGGTGTCCGAGTGAAGTGACCCTTTGGTCCTCAGTGCCGATGTCCGAGTGAAGTGACCCTTTCATCCTCAGTGCCGGTGTCCGAGTGAAGTGACCCTTTGACCCTCAGTGCCCGATGTCCGAGTGAAGTGATACTTTGGTCCTCAGTGCCGGTGTCCGAGTGAAGTGACCCTTTGACCCTCAGTGCCGGAGTCCGATTGAAGAGACACTTTGGTCATCAGTGCCGGTGTCCGAGTGAAGTGACGCTTTGGTCCTCAGTGCCGGTGTCCGAGTGAAGTGACCCCTTGGTCCTCAGTGCCCGGTGTCCGAGTGAAGTGACCCTTTGGTCCTCAGTGCCGGTGTCCGAGTGAAGTGACCCTTTGGCCCTCAGTGCCCGGTGTCCGAGTGAAGTGACCTTTTGGTCCTCAGTGCCGGTGTTCGAGTAAAGTGATCCTTTGACCCTCAGAGCCGGTGTCCGAGTGAAGTGCCTCTTTGGTCCCCAGTGCTTGGTGTCCGAGTGAAGTGACCCTTTGGTCCTCAGTGCCCGGTGTCCGAGTGAAGTGACCCTTTGGTCCTCAGTGCCGGTGTCGGAGTGAAGTGACCCTTTGGTCCTCAGTGCCGGTGTCCGAGTGAAGTGACCCTTTGGTCCTCAGTGCCGATGTCCGAGTGAAGTGACCCTTTCATCCTCAGTGCCGGTGTCCGAGTGAAGTGACACTTTGGTCCTCAGTGCCAGTGTCCGAGTGAAGTGACCCTTTGACCCTCAGTGCCGGAATCTGAGTGAAGTGACCCTTTGACCCTCAGTGCCGGAGTCCGAGTGAAGTGACCCTTTGGTCCTCAGATTCGGTGTCCGAGTGAAGTGACCCTTTGACACTTAGTGCCGGAGTCCGAGTGAAGTGACCCTTTGGTCCTCAGTGACAGTGTCCGAGTGAAGTGACCCTTTGGTCCTCAGTGCCGGTGTCCGACTGTAGTGACCCTTTGGCCCTCAGTGCCGGTGTCCGAGTGAAGTGACCCTCTGACCCTCAGTGCCGTTGTCCGATTGTAGTGACACTTTGGTCCTCAGTGACAGTGTCTGAGTGAAGTGACCCTTTGGTCCTCAGTGCCGGTGTCCGAGTGAAGTGACCCTTTGGCCCTCAGTGCCGGTGTCCGAGTGAAGTGACCCTCTGACCCTCAGTGCCGGTGTCCGATTGTAGTGACACTTTGGTCCTCAGTGCCGGAGTCTGAGTGAAGTGACCCTTTGGTCCTCAGTGTCCAATATCCGAGTGAAGTGACCCTTTGGTCCTCAGTGCCGGTGTCCGAGTGAAGTGACCCTTTGGTCCTCAGTGCCTGTGTCCGAGTGAAGTGACCCTTTGGTCCTCAGTTCCAGGTGTCCGAGTGAAGTGACCCTTTGGTCCTCAGTGCCGGTGTCCGAGTGAAGTGACCCTTTGACCCTCAGTGCCCGGTGTCCGAGTGAAGTGACCCTTTGACCCTCAGTGCCCGATGTCCGAGTGAAGTGACACTTTGGTCCTCAGTGCCGGTGTCCGAGTGAAGTGACCCTTTGACCCTCAGTGCCGGAGTCCGATTGAAGTGACACTATGGTCCTCAGTGCCGGTGTCCGAGTGAAGTGACGCTTTGGTCCTCAGTGCCGGTGTCCGAGTGAAGTGACCCTTTGGTCCTCAGTGCCCGGTGTCCGAGCGAAGTGACCTTTTGGTCCTCAGTGCCGGTGTTCGAGTAAAGTGACCCTTTGACCCTCAGAGCCGGTGTCCGAGTGAAGTGACCCTTTGGTCCTCAGTGCCCGGTGTCCGAGTGAAGTGACCCTTTGGTCCTCAGTGCCCGGTGTCCGAGTGAAGTGACCCTTTGGTCCTCAGTTCCCGGTGTCCGAGTGAAGTGACCCTTTGGTCCTCAGTGCCTGGTGTCCGAGTGAAGTGACCCTTTGCTCCTCAGTGCCCGGTGTCCGAGTGCAGTGCCCCTTTGGTCCTCAGTGCCCTGTGTCGGAGTGAAGTGCCCCTTTGATCCTCAGTGCCGATGTCCGAGTGAAGTGAACCTTTGGCCCTCAGTGCCGGTGTCGGAGTGAAGTGACCCTTTGGCCCTCAGTGCCCTGTGTCGGAGTGAAGTGATCCTTTGGTCCTCAGTGCCCGGTTTCCGAATGAAGTGACCCTTTCGTCCTCAGTGTCCGAGTGAAGTGACCCTTTGGTCCTCAGTGCCAGTGTCCGAGTGAAGTTACCCTTTGGTCCTCAGTGCCCGGTGTCCGAGTGAAGTGACCCTTTGGTCCTCAGTGCCCCGTGTCCGAGTGAAGTGATCCTTTGGTCCTCAGTGCCTGTTGTCCGAGTGAAGTGACCCTTTGGTCCTCAGTGCCCAGTGTCCGAGTGAAGTGACCCTTTGGTCCTCAGTGCCCAGTGTCCAAGTGAAGTGACCCTTTGATCCTCAGTGCCCGATGTCCGAGTGAAGTGAACCTTTTGTTTTCAGTGCCCAGTGTCTGAGTGAAGTGACCCTTTTGTCCGCAGTGCCCTGTGTCCGAGTGAAGTGACCCTTTGGTATTCGGTGCCGGTGTCCGAGTGAAGTGACCCTGTGGTCCTCAGTGCCTGGTGTCCGAGTTAAGTGACCCCTTGGTCCTCAGTGCCGGTGTCCGAGTGAACTGACCCTTTGGCCTCAGTGCCGGTGTCCGAGTGAACTGACCCTCTGGTCCTCAGTGCCGGTGTCCAAGTGAAGTGACGCTTTGGCCTCAGTGCAGGTGTCCGAGTGAAGTGACCCTTTGGTCCTCAGTGCCCGGTGTCCGAGTGAAGTGTCACTTTGTTCCTCTGTGACCGATGTCCGAGTGAAGTGGCCCTGTTGTCCTCAGTGCCGGTGTCTGAGTGAAGTGACCCTTTGGTCCTCAGTGCCGGTGTCTGAGTGAAGTGACCCTTTGGCCCTCAATGCCTGGTGTCCGATTGAAGTGACCATTTGGTCTTCAGTGCCGGTGTCCGAGTTAAGTGACCCTTTGGTCTTCAGTGCCTGGTGTCCGAGTGAAGTGACCGTTTGGTCCTCAGTGCCGGTGTCCGAGTGAAGTGACCCTTTGACCCTCAGTGCCGGAGTCCGAGTGAAGTGACCCTTTGACCCTCAGTGCCGGAGTCCGAGTGAAGTGAACCTTTGACCCTCAGTGCCGGAGTCCGAGTAAAGTGACCCTTTTGTCCTCAGTGCCCAGTGTCGGGGTGAAGTGACCCTTTGGTCCTCAGCACTGGTGTCGGAGTGAAGTGACCCTTTGGTCATCAGTGCCGGTGTCGGAGTGTAGTGACCCTTTCGTCCTCAGTGCCCAGTGTCGGGGTGAAGTGACCCTTTGGTCCTCAGTGCCAGTGTCCGAGTGAAGTGACCCTTTGGTCCTCAGTGCTGATGTCCGAGTGAAGTGACCCTTTGGTCCTCAGTGCCAGTGTCCGAGTGAAGTGACCCTTTGGTCCTCAGTGCCGGTGTCCGAGTGAATTGACCCTTTGGTCCTCAGTGCCGGAGTCCAAGTGAAGTGACCCTTTGACCGTCAGGGCCGGTGTCCGAGTGAAGTGACCCTTTGGTCCTCAGTGCAAGTGTCCGAGTGAAGTGACCCTTTGGACCTCAGTGCCAGTGTCCGAGTGAAGTGACCCTTTGGTCCTCAGTGCCGGTGTCCGAGTGAAGTGACCCTTTGGTCCTCAGTGCCAGTGTCCGAGTGAAGTGACCCTTTGGTCCTCAGTGCCAGAGTCCGAGTGAAGTGACCCTTTGGTCCTCAGTGCCCGGTGTCCGAGTGAAGTGACCCTTTGGTCCTCAGTGCCGGTATCCGAGTGAAGTGACACTTTGGTCCTCAGTGCCGGTGTCCGAGTGAAGTGACCCTTTGACCCTCAGTGCCGGAGTCCGAGTGAAGTGACCCTTTGACCCTCAGTGCCGGTGTCCAAGTGAAGTTACCCTTTGGTCCTCAGTGCCGGTGTCCGAGTGAAGTGACCCTTTGGTCTTCAGTGCCGGTGTCTGAGTGAAGTGACCCTTTGGTCCTCTTTACCGGTGTCCGAGTGAAGTGACCCTTTGGTCCTCAGTGCCGGTGTCCGAGTGAAGTGACCCTTTGCTCCTCAGTGCCCATTGTCCGAGTGAACTGACCCTTTGGTCCTCAGTGCCCAGTGTCCGAGTGAAGTGACCCTTTGGTCCTCAGTGCCCGGTGTCCGAGAGAAGTGACCCTTTGGTCCTCAGTGCCTGGTGTCCGAGTGAAGTGACACTTTGGTCCTCAGTGCCGCTGTCCGAGTGAAGTAACCCTTTGGTCCTCAGTGCCGGTGTCCGAGTGAATTGACCCTTTGGTCCTCAGTGCCGGTGTCCGAGTAAAGTGACCCTTTGGTCCTCAGTGCCGGTGTCCGAATGAAGTGAAACTTTGGTCCTCAGTGCCCTGTGTCGGAGTGAAGTGACCCTTTGGTCCTCAGTGCCCGGTGTTCGAATGAAGTGACCCTTTGGTCCTCAGTGTCCGAGTGAAGTGACCCTTTGGTCCTCAGTGCCAGTGTGCGAGTGAAGTGACCCTTTGGTCATCAGTGCCGGTGTCCGAGTGAAGTGACCCTTTGGTCCTCAGTGCCGGTGTCCGAATGAAGTGTCCCTTTGGCCCTCAGTGCCCTGTGTCGGAGTGAAGTGACCCTTTGGTCCTCAGTGCCCGGTGTCCGAATGAAGTGACCCTTTGGTCCTCAGTGTCCGAGTGAAGTGACCCTTTGGTCCTCAGTGCCAGTGTCCGAGTGAAGTAACCCTTTGGTCCTCAGTGCCCGATGTCCGAGTGAAGTGACCCTTTGGTCCTCAGTACCCGGTGTCCGAGTGAAGTGACACTTTGGTCCTCAGTGCCCGGTGTCCGAGTGAAGTGACCCTTTGGTCCTCAGTGCCCGGTGTCCGAGTGAAGTGACCCTTTGGTCCTCAGTGCCCGGTGTCCGAGTGAAGTGACCCTTTGGTCCTCAGTGCCCGATGTCCGAGTGAAGTGAACCTTTTGTCCTCAGTGCCCAGTATCCGAGTGAAGTGACCCTTTTGTCCGCAGTGCCCAGTGTCCGAGTGAAGTGACCCTTTGGTCCTCAGTGCCGGTGTAGGAGTGAAGTGACCCTTTGGTCCTCAGTGCCGGTGTCCGAGTGAAGTGACCCTTTGGTCCTCAGTGCCGGTGTCCGAGTGAAGTGACCCTGTGGTCCTCAGTGCCTGGTGTCCGAGTTAAGTGACCCCTTGGTCCTCAGTGCCGGTGTTCGAGTGAACTGACCCTTTTGTCCTCAGTGCCGGTGTCCGATTGAAGTGACCCTTTGGTCCTCAGCACCGGTGTCGGAGTGAAGTGACCCTTTGGTCCTCAGTGCCGGTGTCGGAGTGTAGTGACCCTTTGGTCCTCAGTGCCCAGTGTCGGGGTGAAGTGACACTTTGGTCCTCAGTGCCAGTGTCCGAGTGAAGTGACCCTTTGGTCCTCAGTGCTGATGTCCGAGTGAAGTGACCCTTTGGTCCTCAGTGCCGGTGTCCGAGTGAAGTGTCCCTTTGGTCCTCAGTGCCGGTGTCCGAGTGAATTGACCCTTTGGTCCTCAGTGCCGGTGTCCGAGTGAAGTGACCCTTTGTCCCTCAGTGCCGGTGTCCGAGTGAAGTGACCCTTTGGTCCTCAGTGCCAGTGTCCGAGTGAAGTGGCCCTTTGGTCCTCAGTGCCAGTGTCCGAGTGAAGTGACCCTTTGGTCCTCAGTGCCGGTGTCCGAGTAATGTGACCCTTTGGTCCTCAGTGCCAGTGTCCGAGTGAAGTGACCCTTTGGTCCTCAGTGCCAGAGTCCGAGTGAAGTGACACTTTGATCCTCAGTGCCCTGTGTCCGAGTGAAGTGACCCTTTTGTCCTCAGTGCCGGTGTCCGAGTGAAGTGACACTTTGGTCCTCAGTGCCAGTGTCCGAGTGAAGTGACCCTTTGACCCTCAGTGCCGGAATCTGAGTGAAGTGACCCTTTGACCCTCAGTGCCGGAGTCCGAGTGAAGTGACCCTTTGGTCCTCAGAGTCGGTGTCCGAGTGAAGTGACCCTTTGACACTTAGTGCCGGAGTCCGAGTGAAGTGACCCTTTGGTCCTCAGTGACAGTGTCCGAGTGAAGTGACCCTTTGGTCCTCAGTGCCGGTGTCCGACTGTAGTGACCCTTTGGTCCTCAGTGCCCGGTGTCTGAGTGAAGTGACCCTTTGGTCCTCAGTGCCGGTGTCCGAGTGAAGTGACCCTTTGGCCCTCAGTGCCGGTGTCCGAGTGAAGTGACCCTCTGACCCTCAGTGCCGGTGTCCGATTGTAGTGACACTTTGGTCCTCAGTGCCGGAGTCTGAGTGAAGTGACCCTTTGGTCCTCAGTGTCCAATATCCGAGTGAAGTGACCCTTTGGTCCTCAGTGCCGGTGTCCGAGTGAAGTGACCCTTTGGTCCTCAGTGCCGGTGTCCGAGTGAAGTGACCCTTTGGTCCTCAGTTCCCGGTGTCCGAGTGAAGTGACCCTTTGGTCCTCAGTGCCCAGTGTCCGAGTGAAGTGACCCCTTGGTCCTCAGTGCCGGTGTCCGAGTGAAGTGACCCTTTGGTCCTCAGTACCCGATGTCCGAGTGAAGTGAAACTTTGGCCCTCAGTGCCCGATGTCCGAATGAAGTGACCCTCTGGTCCTCAGTGCCGGTGTCCGAGTAAAGCGAACCTTTGGTCCTCAGTGCCAGTGTCCGAGCGAAGTCACCCTTTGGTCCTCAGTGCCCGGTGTCCGAGTGAAGTGACCCTTTGACCCTCATGCCGGTGTCCGAGTGAAGTGACCCTTTGGTCCTCAGTGCCGGTGTCCGAGTGAAGTGACCCTTTGGTGCTCAGTGTCGATGTCCGAGTGAAGTGACCCTTTCATCCTCAGTGCCGGTGTCCGAGTGAAGTGACCCTTTGACCCTCAGTGCCCGGTGTCCGAGTGAAGTGACACTTTGGTCCTCAGTGCCGGTGTCCGAGTGATGTGACACTTTGGTCCTCAGTGCCGGTGTCCGAGTGTAGTAACCCTTTTGTCCTCAGTGCCGGTGTCCGAGTGAATTGACCCTTATGTCCTCAGTGCCGGTGTCGGAGTGAAGTGACCCTTTGGTCCTCAATGTCGGTGTCAGAATGAAGTGACCCTTTGGTCCTCAGTGCCGGTGTCCGAGTGAAGTGACACTTTGGTCCTCAGTGCCAGTGTCCGAGTGAAGTGACCCTTTGACCCTCAGTGCCGGAATCTGAGTGAAGTGACCCTTTGACCCTCAGTGCCGGAGTCCGAGTGAAGTGACCCTTTGGTCCTCAGAGTCGGTGTCCGAGTGAAGTGACCCTTTGACACTTAGTGCCGGAGTCCGAGTGAAGTGACCCTTTGGTCCTCAGTGACAGTGTCCGAGTGAAGTGACCCTTTGGTCCTCAGTGCCGGTGTCCGACTGTAGTGACCCTTTGGTCCTCAGTGCCCGGTGTCTGAGTGAAGTGACCCTTTGGTCCTCAGTGCCGGTGTCCGAGTGAAGTGACCCTTTGGCCCTCAGTGCCGGTGTCCGAGTGAAGTGACCCTCTGACCCTCAGTGCCGGTGTCCGATTGTAGTGACACTTTGGTCCTCAGTGCCGGAGTCTGAGTGAAGTGACCCTTTGGTCCTCAGTGTCCAATATCCGAGTGAAGTGACCCTTTGGTCCTCAGTGCCGGTGTCCGAGTGAAGTGACCCTTTGGTCCTCAGTGCCGGTGTCCGAGTGAAGTGACCCTTTGGTCCTCAGTTCCCGGTGTCCGAGTGAAGTGACCCTTTGGTCCTCAGTGCCCAGTGTCCGAGTGAAGTGACCCCTTGGTCCTCAGTGCCGGTGTCCGAGTGAAGTGACCCTTTGGTCCTCAGTACCCGATGTCCGAGTGAAGTGAAACTTTGGCCCTCAGTGCCCGATGTCCGAATGAAGTGACCCTCTGGTCCTCAGTGCCGGTGTCCGAGTAAAGCGAACCTTTGGTCCTCAGTGCCAGTGTCCGAGCGAAGTCACCCTTTGGTCCTCAGTGCCCGGTGTCCGAGTGAAGTGACCCTTTGACCCTCATGCCGGTGTCCGAGTGAAGTGACCCTTTGGTCCTCAGTGCCGGTGTCCGAGTGAAGTGACCCTTTGGTGCTCAGTGTCGATGTCCGAGTGAAGTGACCCTTTCATCCTCAGTGCCGGTGTCCGAGTGAAGTGACCCTTTGACCCTCAGTGCCCGGTGTCCGAGTGAAGTGACACTTTGGTCCTCAGTGCCGGTGTCCGAGTGATGTGACACTTTGGTCCTCAGTGCCGGTGTCCGAGTGAAGTAACCCTTTTGTCCTCAGTGCCGGTGTCCGAGTGAATTGACCCTTATGTCGTCAGTGCCGGTGTCGGAGTGAAGTGACCCTTTGGTCCTCAGTGTCGGTGTCAGAATGAAGTGACCCTTTGGTCCTCAGTGCCGGTGTCCGAATGAAGTGACCCTTTGGTCCTCAGTGTTGGTGTCCGAGTGAAGTGACACTTTGGTCCTAAGTGCCGGTGTCCGAGTGAAGTGACCCTTTGGTCCTCAGTGCCGGTGTCCGAATGAAGTGAAACTTTGGTCTTCAGTGCCCGATGTCCGAGTGAAGTGACACTTTGGTCCTCACTGCCCAGTGTCCGAGTGAAGTGACCCTTTGGCCCTCAGTGCCCTGTGTCGGAGTGAAGTGACCCTTTGATCCACAGTGCCGGTGTCCGAGTGGAGTGAACCTTTGGCCCTCAGTGCCGGTGTCGGAGTGAAGTGACCCTTTGGCCCTCAGTGCCCTGTGTCGGAGTGAAGTGACCCTTTGGTCCTCAGTGCCCGGTGTCCGAATGAAGTGACCCTTTGGTCCTCAGTGTCCGAGTGAAGTGATCCTTTGGTCCTCAGTGCCAGTGTCCGAGTGAAGTAACCCTTTGGTCCTCAGTGCCCGGTGTCCGAGTGAAGTGACCCTTTGGTCCTCAGTGCCCGGTTTCCGAGTGAAGTGACCCTTTGGTCCTCAGTGCCCGGTGTCCGAGTGAAGTGACCCTTTGGTCCTCAGTGCCCAGTGTCCGAGTGAAGTGAACCTTTTGTCCTCAGTGCCCAGTGTCCGAGTGAAGTGACCCTTTTGTCCGCAGTGCCCAGTGTCCGAGTAAAGTGACCCTTTGGTCCTCAGTGCCGGTGTCGGAGTGAAGTGACCCTTTGGTCCTCAGTGCCGGTGTCCGAGTGAAGTGACCCTTTGGTCCTCAGTGCCGGTGTCCGAGTGAAGTGACCCTGTGGTCCTCAGTGCCGGTGTCCGAGTGACGTGACCCTTTGACCCTCAGTGCCGGAGTCCGAGTGAAGTGACCCTTTGACCCTCAGTGCCGGAGTCCGAGTGAAGTGACCCTTTGACCCTCAGTGCCGGAGTCCGAGGAAAGTGACCCTTTTGTCCTCAGTGCCGGTGACCGATTGAAGTGACCCTTTGGTCCTCAGCACCGGTGTCGGAGTTAAGTGACCCTTTGGTCCTCAGTGCCGGTGTCGGAGTGTAGTGACCCTTTGGTCCTCAGTGCCCAGTGTCGGGGTGAAGTGACACTTTGGTCCTCAGTGCCAGTGTCCGAGTGAAGTAACCCTTTGGTCCTCAGTGCTGATGTCCGAGTGAAGTGACCCTTTGGTCCTCAGTGCCGGTGTACGAGTGAAGTGACCCTTTGGTCCTCAGTGCCGGTGTCCGAGTGAATTGACCCTTTGGACCTCAGTGCCGGTGTCCGAGTGAAGTGACCCTTTGACCCTCAGTGCCGGTGTCCGAGTGAAGTGACCCTTTGGTCCTCAGTGCCAGTGTCCGAGTGACGTGACCCTTTGGTCCTCAGTGCCAGTGTCCGAGTGAAGTGACCCTTTGGTCCTCAGTGCCGGTGTCCGAGTGAAGTGACCCTTTGGTCCTCAGTGCCGGTGTCCGAGTGAAGTGACAGTTTGACACTCAGTGACGGAGTCCGAGTGAAGTGACCCTTAGGTCCTCAGTGCCAGTGTCCGAGTGAAGTGACCCTTTGGTCCTCAGTGCCGGTGTCCGACTGTAGTGACCCTTTGGTCCTCAGTGCCCGGTGTCTGAGTGAAGTGACCCTTTGGTCCTCAGTGCCGGTGTCCGAGTGAAGTGACCCTTTGGTCCTCAGTGCCGGTGTCCGAGTGAAGTGACCCTCTGACCCTCAGTGCCCAATATCCGAGTGAAGTGACCCTTTGGTCCTCAGTGCCGCTGTCCGAGTGAAGTGACCCTTTGGTCCTCAGTGCCGGTGTCCGAGTGAAGTGACCCTTTGGTCCTCAGTTCCCGGTGTCCGAGTGAAGTGACCCTTTGGTCCTCAGTGCCCAGTGTCCGAGTTAACTGACCCTTTGGTCCTCAGTGCCGGTGTCCGAGTGAATTGACACTTTGGCCCTCAGTGCCCAGTGTCCGAGTGAAGTGACCCCTTGGTCCTCAGTGCCGGTGTTCGAGTGAAGTGAACCTTTTGTCCTCAGTACCCGATGTCCGAGTGAAGTGAAACTTTGGTCCTCAATGCCCGATGTCCGAATGAAGTGACCCTCTGGTCCTCAGTGCCGGTGTCCAAGTAAAGTGACCCTTTGGTCCTCAGTGCCAGAGTCCGAGCGAAGTCACCCTTTGGTCCTCAGTGCCCGGTGTCCGAGTGAAGTGACCCTTTTACCCTCAGTGCCGGTGTCCGAGTGAAGTGACCCTTTGGTCCTCAGTGCCGGTGTCCGAGTGAAGTGACCCTTTGGTCCTCAGTGCCGATGTCCGAGTGAAGTGACCCTTTCATCCTCAGTGCCGGTGTCCGAGTGAAGTGACCCTTTGACCCTCAGTGCCCGATGTCCGAGTGAAGTGATACTTTGGTCCTCAGTGCCGGTGTCCGAGTGAAGTGACCCTTTGACCCTCAGTGCCGGAGTCCGATTGAAGAGACACTTTGGTCATCAGTGCCGGTGTCCGAGTGAAGTGACGCTTTGGTCCTCAGTGCCGGTGTCCGAGTGAAGTGACCCCTTGGTCCTCAGTGCCCGGTGTCCGAGTGAAGTGACCCTTTGGTCCTCAGTGCCGGTGTCCGAGTGAAGTGACCCTTTGGCCCTCAGTGCCCGGTGTCCGAGTGAAGTGACCTTTTGGTCCTCAGTGCCGGTGTTCGAGTAAAGTGATCCTTTGACCCTCAGAGCCGGTGTCCGAGTGAAGTGCCTCTTTGGTCCCCAGTGCTTGGTGTCCGAGTGAAGTGACCCTTTGGTCCTCAGTGCCCGGTGTCCGAGTGAAGTGACCCTTTGGTCCTCAGTGCCGGTGTCGGAGTGAAGTGACCCTTTGGTCCTCAGTGCCGGTGTCCGAGTGAAGTGACCCTTTGGTCCTCAGTGCCGATGTCCGAGTGAAGTGACCCTTTCATCCTCAGTGCCGGTGTCCGAGTGAAGTGACCCTTTGACCCTCAGTGCCCGATGTCCGAGTGAAGTGATACTTTGGTCCTCAGTGCCGGTGTCCGAGTGAAGTGACCCTTTGACCCTCAGTGCCGGAGTCCGATTGAAGAGACACTTTGGTCATCAGTGCCGGTGTCCGAGTGAAGTGACGCTTTGGTCCTCAGTGCCGGTGTCCGAGTGAAGTGACCCCTTGGTCCTCAGTGCCCGGTGTCCGAGTGAAGTGACCCTTTGGTCCTCAGTGCCGGTGTCCGAGTGAAGTGACCCTTTGGCCCTCAGTGCCCGGTGTCCGAGTGAAGTGACCTTTTGGTCCTCAGTGCCGGTGTTCGAGTAAAGTGATCCTTTGACCCTCAGAGCCGGTGTCCGAGTGAAGTGCCTCTTTGGTCCCCAGTGCTTGGTGTCCGAGTGAAGTGACCCTTTGGTCCTCAGTGCCCGGTGTCCGAGTGAAGTGACCCTTTGGTCCTCAGTGCCGGTGTCGGAGTGAAGTGACCCTGTGGTCCTCAGTGCCGGAGTCCGAGTGAAGTGACCCTTTGACCCTCAGTGCCGGAGTCCGAGTGAAGTGACCCTTTGACCCTCAGTGCCGGAGTCGGAGTGAAGTGACCCTTTGACCCTCAGTGCCGGTGTCCGAGGAAAGTGACCCTTTTGTCCTCAGTGCCGGTGACCGATTGAAGTGACACTTTGGTCCTCAGCACCGGTGTCGGAGTGAAGTGACCCTTTGGTCCTCAGTGCCGGTGTCGGGGTGAAGTGACACTTTGGTCCTCAGTGCCAGTGTCCGAGTGAAGTGACCCTTTGGTCCTCAGTGCTGATGTCCGAGTGAAGTGACCCTTTGGTTCTCAGTGCCGGTGTACGAGTGAAGTGACCCTTTGGTCCTCAGTGCCGGTGTCCGAGTGAATTGACCCTTTGGTCCTCAGTGCCGGTGTCCGAGTGAAGTGACTCTTTGACCCTCAGTGCCGTTGTCCGAGTGAAGTGACCCTTTGGTCCTCAGTGCCAGTGTCCGAGTGAAGTGACCCTTTGGTCCTCAGTGCCAGTGTCCGAGTGAAGTGACCCTTTGGTCCTCAGTGCCGGTGTCCGAGTGAAGTGACCCTTTGGTCCTCAGTGACAGTGTCCGAGTGAAGTGACCCTTTGGTCCTCCGTGCCAGAGTCCGAGTGAAGTGACCCTTTGGTCCTCAGTGCCGGTGTCCGAGTGAACTGACAGTTTGACACTCAGTGCCGGAGTCCGAGTGAAGTGACCCTTAGGTCCTCAGTGCCAGTGTCCGAGTGAAGTGACCCTTTGGTCCTCAGTGCCGGTGTCCGACTGTAGTGACCCTTTGGTCCTCAGTGCCCGGTGTCTGAGTGAAGTGACCCTTTGGTCCTCAGTGCCGGTGTCCGAGTGAAGTGACCCTTTGGTCCTCAGTGCCGGTGTCCGAGTGAAGTGACCCTCTGACCCTCAGTGCCGGTGTCCGATTGTAGTGACCCTTTGGTCCTGAGTGCCGGAGTCTGAGTGAAGTGACCCTTTGGTCCTCAGTGTCCAATATCCGAGTGAAGTGACCCTTTGGTCCTCAGTGCCGCTGTCCGAGTGAAGTGACCCTTTGGTCCTCAGTGCCGGTGTCCGAGTGAAGTGACCCTTTGGTCCTCAGTTCCCGGTGTCCGAGTGAAGTGACCCTTTGGTCCTCAGTGCCCAGTGTCCGAGTTAACTGACCCTTTGGTCCTCAGTGCCAGTGTCCGAGTGAAGTGACCCTTTGGTCCTCAGTGCTGATGTCCGAGTGAAGTGACCCTTTGGTCCTCAGTGCCGGTGTACGAGTGAAGTGACCCTTTGGTCCTCAGTGCCGGTGTCCGAGTGAATTGACCCTTTGGTCCTTGTGATAAAAATGCTAACTTCCGAGAAGTTATGTCATCACTTCCTGTGAACTATGAACTATGAACTGTGTACATACCTCACTTCCTGTAAATGTCACTTCCTGTTGGACTGGTATAAATACTGGTCTGTTCAGTATTGTAAGAGGCTTCTACCAGAGGCATGGTAAAGACCTCTCTTGTATATAGTGTGTTTATAAGTTACTTAAAGCTTACTTTAAAGTTACTTGATGGTAAGTCTCCTTTTTCTTACATCAATTTAAGTAACTTAGTATTTACACTGACAAATACTAGACCTTCAGACAAACTCGGAAGTTAAGGATCCAGGGAACCACCCATCATGGAGAAAATCCTTAGACCTATTCGTCTGGACTTGGACCCGAATACACCAGCAGCTGGCAGGGTATGGAAGCATTGGTATCGTACTTTTGAGAATTTTCTGGATGAATGTAAAGCGGATGCTCCTGCTAAATTGAAGATACTTGTCAATTATGTGACCCCAAAAGTGTTCGAATATGTTGATGACTGGGATAATTACGAAGAGGTGATTCGGGCACTTAAGAAACTGTATGCGAAGACCCCAAATGAGGTCTATGCTAGACATCTACTGGCCACAGCCCGACAAGGGCCAGGGGAATCAATTGACGAATTCCTGCAAGAACTTCGCAGGCTCAGCGTAGATTGTAACTTTCAGGCAGCCTCAGCTGAGCTGTACCGCCAAGAAATGATTCGTGATGCTTTCATCTGCGGGATTGCCTCCATTTATACGCCAGCGTCTACTAGAAAGTAAAACACTTGAGCTACAAAAAGCTTTTGAACTAGCTTGTTCACTGGATTTGGCAAAGAGAAATGCAGACCTCTATCAGCTGCCCAGATCTCGATCTGCTGCTGTAGCTGCAACCAGACAATTCAAGCGGTCTCAGGTGAACCCTATCATGGGGGAATCTAATTCTGATAATTCTGATGAAGAGGAGGACGACCCCACTTTAGCAGCCTCTTGGCAATCTAGGAAGGAATGCTTCTTTTGTGGAGATGCTTTTCACCCTAGGAAAACCTGCCCTGCTCGCAATGCAATCTGCAGTTATTGCGGAAAAAAAGGACACTTTGCTAAAGTTTGCCTATCAAGGGCCTCTACGAGGGCCAATCCAGCTAAGGCCTACCGAACTGCCCCAATTAGGGCCTATCAAGATGCTCCAGCTAGGACCTATCAAGCTTCCTCTCGAGCTCTCTCCCGAAGAAGCACACCGAGAGTTTTAGCCACTCTCTGTGCAACGACACCAATTACAGCTGCTTGCCCACAGAACCTGTCTCAGGCAGCCACAAAAATTTCAATTAAAGGGCATACCTTAGATGCCTTAATTGACTCAGGAAGTACTGATAGTTTCATTAAGGAACAGATTGTTGCGAAATTGAAACTACATGTCTTCCCATCGGACCAGGCAATTGCGATGGCCCAGTCATCACTTAATACCAGAATCTCCGGCTTTTGTGTTGTTGATATGACACTTCATGGTCGTATGTATCCCTCCACCCGACTTTCAGTGCTCAAAGACTTATGTAGTGATCTCCTCTTAGGGCTGGACTTCCAAAAACAGCATAAGAAACTCACCATTGAGTTTGGTGGATCCAAACCCGGACTTACTATTTCTAATATACCATCTAAATTACCATTTTGTGCACTATCAGCAGCTTCACTTGATGAACCCTCATTATTTGCCAGTATTCCGCCTCAATGCCAACCGATAATAACGAAATCGCGGCGCTTTAATCAGGGAGACCAATCTTTTATTGCGGCTGAAATCTCTCGACTTCTAGCAGAGGGTATCATTGAACCATGTTCGTCGCCCTGGCGGGCTCAAGTCGTCATTGTCAAGAACCCTCTAAAACCTCACAAACAACGACTATGCATCGATTATTCGCAAACCATCAATCAATATACCGACTTGGACGCCTACCCATTGCCACGCATTGATGATATGGTTAATAAACTGGCCGAATACAAAGTGTTCTCAACTTACGATTTAAAAAGTGCCTATCATCAGTTACCCTTGAAGGTCTCAGATAAGCAGTACACAGCCTTTGAGGCTAATGGACGGCTGTACCAATTTCGTCGCCTCCCATTCGGGGTTACTAATGGAGTGGCTGTCTTTCAACAGGCAATGGATGGCCTGGTTAAGCAGGAAAACCTAAGGGACACTTTTCCCTATCTTGATAACATTACCATTGCAGGTCACGATCAACAGGAACACGACTCCAACCTCCAAAAATTTCGGGATGCCCTCCATCGCCGTAATTTGACCCTGAATGAATCCAAATCTGTTGAGTCGCAACCGACCATCAACATCCTTGGCTACTGCGTAGGCAATGGTATCATTAAGCCAGACCCAGAAAGACTTCGCCCGCTCCAAGAGCTCCCGTCACCTAAGAATCCGGCTTCTTTACGTCGGGCTCTCGGTCTGTTTGCATACTACGCTAAATGGATTCCTCATTTTTCAGACAAAATCCAACCCTTGCTGCATGCTAGATCATTTCCACTGGGAACAGCGGCTGTTGCAGCCTTTAACCTTCTCAAAAAACAGTTGGAGAAAGCGGCTCTTCACTCCATCGATGAGAATCTCCCTTTCGTGGTTGAATGTGATGCCTCGGAGGTGGCGATCTCGGCTACTCTGAATCAGGAAGGTCGTCCTGTAGCATTTATGTCCAGGACCTTACAAGGTGCCGAGCTTCATTATCCTCCGGTTGAGAAAGAAGCCACAGCCATCATAGAGGCAGTACGGAAGTGGAACCATTTTCTAGCTCGCCAGCACTTTACATTGATCACGGACCAACGATCAGTCGCCTTCATGCTCGATAATCGAAAACGAACCAAAATTAAGAATAATAAAATACAACTTTGGAGGATGGAACTGGCCTCTTTTGGTTATACCATTCTCTATCGGCCTGGCAAGGAGAATGTGGCCCCGGACACCCTCACACGGGCATTCTGCTCCACTATGTCATCCTCCACTCTCATGGATGTCCACAATGGTTTGTGTCATCCTGGCGTTACGCGCATGCTACATTTCGTACGATCACGGAATCTCCCTTTTTCCACTGGAGATGTAAAAAAAATATGCTCAGAATGCCGGCTTTGTGCGGAATTAAAACCTCAGTTCTTCCGCCCCTCAGATGGTATACTCATACATGCAACCCAACCGATGCAACGACTTAGCATCGATTTTAAGGGCCCAGTGCCCTCTTCAACTCGGAACACATATTTGCTCACCATGATCGACGAATATTCACGTTTTCCGTTTGCCTTCCCCTGCTCCAATATGCTGGCGTCCACAGTAATCTGCTGCCTTGAGCAGGTATTTTCTCTCTGTGGCATGCCGGCTTATATTCACTCAGATCGGGGTCCATCCTTTATGTCAAGGGAACTCAAGGACTACCTCTCAGAACGGGGAATTGCTACAAGCAAAACAACACCATACCATCCCATCGGAAATGGGCAGGTAGAGAGGTATAACGGTATCATCTGGAATTCCGTACGTCTCGCTTTAAGATCTCGGGGCCTACCAGACCAGCAATGGGAAACAGTGCTTCCGGATGCATTGCACTCTATACGGTCCCTGCTTTCTACAGCCACAAATACTACACCTCATGAGCGGTTCTTTGGATTCCAGCGTCGCTCATCTCATGGGACATCACTCCCGTCATGGCTAACTACTCCTGGACCTGTTTTACTCCGAAGATACGTTCGGACGTCTAAAAATGACCCTCTTGTAGACGAGGTCGAACTAACCGATGCCAACCCCACCTATGCAAACATACGATATTCCGACGGCCGAGAATCTACCGTATCATTACGGGATCTGGCTCCCTGCCCACCAGGACCTAGTGGGACATCGGGTGATGGCATTTCACCAGGAAACTCTTGGGACCTATCGGGTACCCCTCTCCAGGATCCTGATCGGACACCAACTAGCTTGGTGCCGGTAGAACCCCGTGCTCAAGGTTGCGACCCTCCCAGTACCGCGCATGAAAGTACTGATCCGCCACAGACCAGCTCTGCACCTCCCTCTGAACAGAGGCAGTCCGACTTTGAACCTATTGGGGCTCGTACTCGAAGCCATGATCTCCCCGACCCTTCAGAGGGCAATCCAGGCCACACAGACTCTGACCAATGGCCAACCGCATGTAAGCGGACCAGCGACCCTCTACGACGGGAATCCAAACGGGTGCGACTCTTCCTTGTTCGGCGGCTGCGGACCAAAAGGTAGACCACAGCCTCCTAATCCTGCAGGAGGGAAGAATGTGATAAAAATGCTAACTTCCGAGAAGTTATGTCATCACTTCCTGTGAACTATGAACTATGAACTATGAACTGTGTACATACCTCACTTCCTGTAAATGTCACTTCCTGTTGGACTGGTATAAATACTGGTCTGTTCAGTATTGTAAGAGGCTTTTACCAGAGGCATGGTAAAGACCTTTCTTGTATATAGTGTGTTTATAAGTTACTTAAAGCTTACTTTAAAGTTACTTGATGGTAAGTCTCCTTTTTCTTACATCAGTCCTCAGTGCCGGTGTCCGAGTGAAGTGACCCTTTGACCCTCAGTGCCGTTGTCCGAGTGAAGTGACCCTTTGGTCCTCAGTGCCAGTGTCCGAGTGAAGTGACCCTTTGGTCCTCAGTGCCAGTGTCCGAGTGAAGTGACCCTTTGGTCCTCAGTGACAGTGTCCGAGTGAAGTGACCCTTTGGTCCTCCGTGCCAGAGTCCGATTGAAGTGACCCTTTGGTCCTCAGTGCCGGTGTCCGAGTGAAGTGACAGTTTGACACTCAGTGCCGGAGTCCGAGTGAAGTGACCCTTAGGTCCTCAGTGCCAGTGTCCGAGTGAAGTGACCCTTTGGTCCTCAGTGCCGGTGTCCGACTGTAGTGACCCTTTGGTCCTCAGTGCCCGGTGTCTGAGTGAAGTGACCCTTTGGTCCTCAGTGCCGGTGTCCGAGTGAAGTGACCCTCTGACCCTCAGTGCCGGTGTCCGATTGTAGTGACCCTTTGGTCCTGAGTGCCGGAGTCTGAGTGAAGTGACCCTTTGGTCCTCAGTGTCCAATATCCGAGTGAAGTGACCCTTTGGTCCTCAGTGCCGCTGTCCGAGTGAAGTGACCCTTTGGTCCTCAGTGCCGGTGTCCGAGTGAAGTGACCCTTTGGTCCTCAGTTCCCGGTGTCCGAGTGAAGTGACCCTTTGGTCCTCAGTGCCCAGTGTCCGAGTTAACTGACCCTTTGGTCCTCAGTGCCGGTGTCCGAGTGAATTGACACTTTGGCCCTCAGTGCCCAGTGTCCGAGTGAAGTGACCCCTTGGTGCTCAGTGCCGGTGTTCGAGTGAAGTGAACCTTTTGTCCTCAGTACCCGATGTCCGAGTGAAGTGAAACTTTGGTCCTCAATGCCCGATGTCCGAGTGAAGTGACACTTTGACCCTCAGTGCCGGTGTCCGAGTGAAGTGACCCTTTGGTCCTCAGTGCCGGTGTCCGAGTGAAGTGACCCTTTGGTCCTCAGTGCCGATGTCCGAGTGAAGTGACCCTTTGACCCTCAGTGCCCGATGTCCGAGTGAAGTGATACTTTGGTCCTCAGTGCCGGTGTCCGAGTGAAGTGACCCTTTGACCCTCAGTGCCGGAGTCCGATTGAAGAGACACTTTGGTCATCAGTGCCGGTGTCCGAGTGAAGTGACGCTTTGGTCCTCAGTGCCGGTGTCCGAGTGAAGTGACCCCTTGGTCCTCAGTGCCCGGTGTCCGAGTGAAGTGACCCTTTGGTCCTCAGTGCCGGTGTCCGAGTGAAGTGACCCTTTGGCACTCAGTGCCCGGTGTCCGAGTGAAGTGACCTTTTGGTCCTCAGTGCCGGTGTTCGAGTAAAGTGACCCTTTGACCCTCAGAGCCGGTGTCCGAGTGAAGTGCCTCTTTGGTCCCCAGCGCCTGGTGTCCGAGTGAAGTGACCCTTTGGTCCTCAGTGCCCGGTGTCCGAGTGAAGTGACCCTTTGGTCCTCAGTGCCTGGTGTCCGAGTGAAGTGACCCTTTGCTCCTCAGTGCCCGGTGTCCGAGTGCAGTGCCGCTTTGGTCCTCAGTGCCTGGTGTCCGAGTGAAGTGAACCTTTGGTACTCAGTGCCCGGTGTCCGAGTGAAATGACCCTTTGGTCCTCAGTGCCGGTGTCCAAGTGAAGTGACGCTTTGGTCCTCAGTGCCCGGTGTCCGAGTGAAGTGACCCTTTGGTCCTCAGTGCCGGTGTTGGAGTGAAGTGACCCTTTGGTCCTCAGTGCCTGGGGTCCGAATGAAGTGACCCTTTGGTGCTCAGTGCAGTTGTCCGAGCAAAGTGACCCTTTGGTCCTCTGTGCCAGTGTCCGAGTGAAGTGCCCTTTGATCCTCAGTGCCAGTGTCCGAGTGAAGTGACACTTTGGTCCTCAGTGCCGGTGTCCGAGTGAAGTGACCCTTTGGTCCTCAGTGCCAGTGTCCGAGTGAAGTGACCCTTTGGTCCTCAGTGCCGGTGTCCGAGTGAAGTGACACTTTGGTCCTCAGTGCCGGTGTCCGAGTGAAGTGACCCTTTGTACCTCAGTGCCGGAGTCCGAGTGAAGTGACCCTTTGACCCTCAGTGCCGGAGTCCGAGTGAAGTGACCCTTTGGTCCTCAGTGCCGGTGTCCGAGTGAAGTGACCCTTTGACCCTCAGTGCCAGAGTCCGAGTGAAGTGACCCTTTGGTCCTCAGTGCCAGTGTCCGAGTGAAGTGACCCTTTGGTCCTCAGTGCCGGTGTCCGACTGTAGCGACCCTTTGGTCCTCAGTGCCCGGTGTCTGAGTGAAGTGACACTTTGGTCCTCAGAGCATGATGTCCGAGTGAAGTGACACTTTGGTCCTCAGTGCCGGTGTCCGAGTGAACAGACACTTTGGTCCTCAGTGCCGGTGTCCGTGTGAAGTGACCCTTTGGTCCTCAGTGGTGGTGTCCAAGTGACGTGACCCTTTGGTCCTCAGTGCCGGTGTCCGAGTGAAGTGACCCTTTGGTCCTCAGTGCCGGTGTCGGAGTGAAGTGACCCTTTGGTCCTCAGTGTCTAATATCCGAATGAAGTGACACTTTGGTCCTCAGTGCCGGTGTCCGAATCAAGTGACCCTTTGGTCCTCAGTGCCCGGTGTCTGAGTGAAGTGACCCTTTGGTCCTCAGTGCCCGGTGTCCGAGTGAACTGACACTTTGGTCCTCAGTGCCGGTGTCCGAGTGAAGTGAACCTTTGGTCCTCAGTGCCGGTGTCTGAGTGAAGTGACCCTTTTGTCCTCCATGCCCAGTGTCCGAGTGAAGTGACCCTTTGGTCCTCAGTGCCGGTGTCCGAGTGAAGTGACCCTTTGGTCCTCAGTGCCCAGTGTCCGATTGAAGTGACCCTTTGGTCCTCAGTGCCCGGTGTCCGAATGAAGTGACCCTTTGGTCCTCAGTGCCCGGTGTCCGAATGAAGTGACCCTTTGGTCCTCAGTGCCGGTGTCCGAGTGAATTGACACTTTGGTCCTCAGTGCCGGTGTCCGAGTGAAGTGACCCTTTGGTCCTCAGAGCCCAGTGTCCGAATGAAGTGACCCTTTGGTCCTCAGTGCCGGTGTCCGAGTGAAGTGACCCTTTGGTCCTCAGTGCCCAGTGTCCGAGCGAAGTGACCCTTTGGTCCTCAGTGCCAGGTGTCCTAGTGAAGTGACCCTTTGGTCCTCAGTGCCGGTGTCCGAATGATGTGACCCTTTGGTCCTCAGTGCCGGTGTCCGAGTGAAGTGACCGTTTGGTCCTCAGGGCAATTTTCCGAGTGAACTGACCCTTTGGTCCTCAGAGCCGGTGTCCGAGTGCAGTGACCCTTTGGTCCTCAGTGCTGGTGGCCGAGTGAAGTGACCCTTTGGTCCTCACTGCCCGATGTCCGAGTGAAGTGACCCTTTGGTCCTCAGTGCTGGTGTCCGAGTGAAGTGACCCTTTGGTCCTCATTGCCCGATGTCCGAGTGAAGTGACCCTTTGGTCCTCAGTGTCCCGTGTCCGAGTGAAGTGACACTTTGTTCTTCAGTGCCAGTGTAGGAGTGAAGTGACCCTTTGGTCCTCAGTGCCGGTGTCCGAGTGAAGTGACCGTTTGGTCCTCAGTGCCCATTGTCCGAGTGAAGTGACCCTTTGGTCTTCAGTGCTGGTGTCCGAGTGAAGTGATTCTTTCGTCCTCAGTGCTGGTGTCCGAGTGAAGTGACCCTTTGGTCCTCACTGCCCGGTTTCCGAATGAAGTGACCCTTTCGTCCTCAGTGTCCGAGTGAAGTGACCCTTTGGTCCTCAGTGCCAGTGTCCGAGTGAAGTTACCCTTTGGTCCTCAGTGCCCGGTGTCCGAGTGAAGTGACCCTTTGGTCCTCAGTGCCCCGTGTCCGAGTGAAGTGATCCTTTGGTCCTCAGTGCCTGTTGTCCGAGTGAAGTGACCCTTTGGTCCTCAGTGCCCAGTGTCCGAGTGAAGTGACCCTTTGGTCCTCAGTGCCCAGTGTCCAAGTGAAGTGACCCTTTGATCCTCGGTGCCGGTGTCCGAGTGAAGTGACCCTGTGGTCCTCAGTGCCTGGTGTCCGAGTTAAGTGACCCCTTGGTCCTCAGTGCCGGTGTCCGAGTGAACTGACCCTTTGGCCTCAGTGCCGGTGTCCGAGTGAACTGACCCTCTGGTCCTCAGTGCCGGTGTCCGAGTGAAGTGACGCTTTGGCCTCAGTGCAGGTGCCCGAGTGAAGTGACCCTTTGGTCCTCAGTGCCCAGTGTCCGAGTGAAGTGACCCTTTGGTCCTCAGTGCCCAGTGTCCAAGTGAAGTGACCCTTTGATCCTCGGTGCCGGTGTCCGAGTGAAGTGACCCTGTGGTCCTCAGTGCCTGGTGTCCGAGTTAAGTGACCCCTTGGTCCTCAGTGCCGGTGTCCGAGTGAACTGACCCTTTGGCCTCAGTGCCGGTGTCCGAGTGAACTGACCCTCTGGTCCTCAGTGCCGGTGTCCGAGTGAAGTGACGCTTTGGCCTCAGTGCAGGTGCCCGAGTGAAGTGGCCCTGTTGTCCTCAGTGCCGGTGTCTGAGTGAAGTGACCCTTTGGCCCTCAATGCCTGGTGTCCGATTGAAGTGACCATTTGGTCTTCAGTGCCGGTGTCCGAGTTAAGTGACCCTTTGGTCTTCAGTGCCTGGTGTCCGAGTGAAGTGACCGTTTGGTCCTCAGTGCCGGTGTCCGAGTGAAGTGACCCTTTGACCCTCAGTGCCGGAGTCCGAGTGAAGTGACCCTTTGACCCTCAGTGCCGGAGTCCGAGTGAAGTGAACATTTGACCCTCAGTGCCGGAGTCCGAGTAAAGTGACCCTTTTGTCCTCAGTGCCCAGTGTCGGGGTGAAGTGACCCTTTGGTCCTCAGCACTGGTGTCGGAGTGAGGTGACCCTTTGGTCATCAGTGCCGGTGTCGGAGTGTAGTGACCCTTTGGTCCTCAGTGCCCAGTGTCGGGGTGAAGTGACCCTTTGGTCCTCAGTGCCAGTGTCCGAGTGAAGTGACCCTTTGGTCCTCAGTGCTGATGTCCGAGTGAAGTGACCCTTTGGTCCTCAGTGCCAGTGTCCGAGTGAAGTGACCCTTTGGTCCTCAGTGCCGGTGTCCGAGTGAATTGACCCTTTGGTCCTCAGTGCCGGAGTCCAAGTGAAGTGACCCTTTGACACTCAGTGCCGGTGTCCGAGTGAAGTGACCCTTTGGTCCTCAGTGCAAGTGTCCGAGTGAAGTGACTCTTTGGACCTCAGTGCCAGTGTCCGAGTGAAGTGACCCTTTGGTCCTCAGTGCCGGTGTCCGAGTGAAGTGACCCTTTGGTCCTCAGTGCCAGTGTCCGAGTGAAGTGACCCTTTGGTCCTCAGTGCCAGAGTCCGAGTGAAGTGACCCTTTGGTCCTCAGTGCCCGGTGTCCGAGTGAAGTGACCCTTTGGACCTCAGTGCCGGTATCCGAGTGAAGTGACACTTTGGTCCTCAGTGCCGGTGTCCGAGTGAAGTGACCCTTTGACCCTCAGTGCCGGAGTCTGAGTGAAGTGACACTTTGACCCTCAGTGCCGGTGTCCAAGTGAAGTTACCCTTTGGTCCTCAGTGCCGGTGTCCGAGTGAAGTGACCCTTTGGTCTTCAGTGCCGGTGTCTGAGTGAAGTGACCCTTTGGTCCTCAGTGACCATTGTCCGAGTGAACTGACCCTTTGGTCCTCAGTGCCCAGTGTCCGAGTGAAGTGACCCTTTGGTCCTCAGTGCCCGGTGTCCGAGAGAAGTGACCCTTTGGTCCTCAGTGCCTGGTGTCCGAGTGAATTGACCCTTTGGTCCTCAGTGTCGGTGTCCGAGTGAAGTGACCCCTTGGTCCTCAGTGCCGGTGTTCGAGTGAAGTGAACCTTTTGTCCTCAGTACCCGATGTCCGAGTGAAGTGAAACTTTGGTCCTCAATGCCCGATGTCCGAATGAAGAGACCCTCTGGTCCTCAGTGCCGGTGTCCAAGTAAAGTGACCCTTTGGTCCTCAGTGCCCAGTGTCCGAGTGAAGTGACCCTTTGACCCTCAGTGCCGGTGTCCGAGTGAAGTGATACTTTGGTCCTCAGTGCCGGTGTCCGAGTGAAGTGACGCTTTGGTCCTCAGTGCTGATGTCCGAGTGAAGTGACCCTTTCATGCTCAGTGCCGGTGTCCGAGTGAAGTGACCTTTTGACCCTCAGTGCCCGATGTCCGAGTGAAGTGATACTTTGGTCATCAGTGCCGGTGTCCGAGTGAAGTGACGCTTTGGTCCTCAGTGACGGTGTCCGAGTGAAGTGACCCCTTGGTCCTCAGTGCCCGGTGTCCGAGTGAAGTGACCCTTTGGTCCTCAGTGCCGGTGTCCGATTAAAGTGACCCTTTGGCCCTCAGTGCCCGGTGTCCGAGTGAAGTGACCTTTTGGTCCTCAGTGCCGGTGTTCGAGTAAAGTGACCCTTTGACCCTCAGAGCCGGTGTCCGAGTGAAGTGCCTCTTTGGTCCCCAGTGCCTGGTGTCCGAGTGAAGTGACCCTTTGGTCCTCAGTGCCCGGTGTCGGAGTGAAGTGACCCTTTGGTCCTCAGTGCCGGTGTCCGAGTGAAGTGACCCTTTGGTCCTCAGTGCCGGTGTCCGAGTGAAGTGACCCTGTGGTCCTCAGTGCCGGTGTCCGAGTGAAGTGACCCTTTGACCCTCAGTGCCGGAATCCGAGTGAAGTGACCCTTTGACCCTCAGTGCCGGAGTCCGAGTGAAGTGACACTTTGACCCTCAGTGCCGGAGTCCGAGGAAAGTGACCCTTTTGTCCTCAGTGCCGGTGACCGATTGAAGTGACCCTTTGGTCCTCAGCACCGGTGTCGAAGTGAAGTGACCCTTTGGTCCTCAGTGCCGGTGTCGGAGTGTAGTGACCCTTTGGTCCTCAGTGCCCAGTGTCGGGGTGAAGTGACACTTTGGTCCTCAGTGCCAGTGTCCGAGTGAAGTGACCCTTTGGTCCTCAGTGCCGATGTCCGAGTGAAGTGATCCTTTGGTCCTTAGTGCCGGTGTACGAGTGAAGTGACCCTTTGGTCCTCAGTGCCGGTGTCCGAGTGAATTGACCCTTTGGTCCTCAGTGCCGGTGTCCGAGTGAAGTGACCCTTTGACCCTCAGTGCCGGTGTCCGAGTGAAGTGACCCTTTGGTCCTCAGTGCCAGTGTCCGAGTGAAGTGACCCTTTGGTCCTCAGTGCCAGTGTCCGAGTGAAGTGACCCTTTGGTCCTCAGTGCCGGTGTCCGAGTGAAGTGACCCTTTGGTCCTCAGTTACAGTGTCCGAGTGAAGTGACCCTTTGGTCCTCCGTGCCAGAGTCCGAGTGAAGTGCCCCTTTGGTCCTCAGTGCCGGTGTCCGAGTGAAGTGACAGTTTGACACTCAGTGCCGGAGTCCGAGTGAAGTGACCCTTAGGTCCTCAGTGCCAGTGTCCGAGTGAAGTGACCCTTTGGTCCTCAGTGCCAGTGTCCGACTGCAGTGACCCTTTGGTCCTCAGTGCCCGGTGTCTGAGTGAAGTGACCCTTTGGTCCTCAGTGCCGGTGTCCGAGTGAAGTGACCCTTTGGTCCTCAGTGCCGGTGTCCGAGTGAAGTGACCCTCTGACCCTCAGTTCCCGGTGTCCGAGTGAAGTGACCCTTTGGTCCTCAGTGCCCAGTGTCCGAGTTAACTGACCCTTTGGTCCTCAGTGCCGGTGTCCGAGTGAATTGACACTTTGGCCCTCAGTGCCCAGTGTCCGAGTGAAGTGACCCCTTGGTCCTCAGTGCCGGTGTTCGAGTGAAGTGAACCTTTTGTCCTCAGTACCCGATGTCCGAGTGAAGTGAAACTTTGGTCCTCAATGCCCGATGTCCGAATGAAGTGACCCTCTGGTCCTCAGTGCCGGTGTCCAAGTAAAGTGACCCTTTGGTCCTCAGTGCCAGAGTCCGAGCGAAGTCACCCTTTGGTCCTCAGCGCCCGGTGTCCGAGTGAAGTGACCCTTTGACCCACAGTGCCGGTGTCCGAGTGAAGTGACCCTTTGGTCCTCAGTGCCGGTGTCCGAGTGAAGTGACCCTTTGGTCCTCAGTGCCGATGTCCGAGTGAAGTGACCCTTTCATCCTCAGTGCCGGTGTCCGAGTGAAGTGACCCTTTGACCCTCAGTGCCCGATGTCCGAGTGAAGTGATACTTTGGTCCTCAGTGCCGGTGTCCGAGTGAAGTGACCCTTTGACCCTCAGTGCCGGAGTCCGATTGAAGAGACACTTTGGTCATCAGTGCCGGTGTCCGAGTGAAGTGACCCTTTGGTCCTCAGTGCTGGTGTCCGAGTGAAGTGACCCTTTGGTCCTCACTGCTCGGTTTCCGAATGAAGTGACCCTTTCGTCCTCAGTGTCCGAGTGAAGTGACCCTTTGGTCCTCAGTGCCGGTGTCCGAGTGAAGTGACCGTTTGGTCCTCAGTGCCCATTGTCCGAGTGAAGTGACCCTTTGGTCTTCAGTGCTGGTGTCCGAGTGAAGTGATTCTTTCGTCCTCAGTGCTGGTGTCCGAGTGAAGTGACCCTTTGGTCCTCACTGCCCGGTTTCCGAATGAAGTGACCCTTTCGTCCTCAGTGTCCGAGTGAAGTGACCCTTTGGTCCTCAGTGCCAGTGTCCGAGTGAAGTTACCCTTTGGTCCTCAGTGCCCGGTGTCCGAGTGAAGTGACCCTTTGGTCCTCAGTGCCCCGTGTCCGAGTGAAGTGATCCTTTGGTCCTCAGTGCCTGTTGTCCGAGTGAAGTGACCCTTTGGTCCTCAGTGCCCAGTGTCCGAGTGAAGTGACCCTTTGGTCCTCAGTGCCCAGTGTCCAAGTGAAGTGACCCTTTGATCCTCGGTGCCGGTGTCCGAGTGAAGTGACCCTGTGGTCCTCAGTGCCTGGTGTCCGAGTTAAGTGACCCCTTGGTCCTCAGTGCCGGTGTCCGAGTGAACTGACCCTTTGGCCTCAGTGCCGGTGTCCGAGTGAACTGACCCTCTGGTCCTCAGTGCCGGTGTCCGAGTGAAGTGACGCTTTGGCCTCAGTGCAGGTGCCCGAGTGAAGTGGCCCTGTTGTCCTCAGTGCCGGTGTCTGAGTGAAGTGACCCTTTGGCCCTCAATGCCTGGTGTCCGATTGAAGTGACCATTTGGTCTTCAGTGCCGGTGTCCGAGTTAAGTGACCCTTTGGTCTTCAGTGCCTGGTGTCCGAGTGAAGTGACCGTTTGGTCCTCAGTGCCGGTGTCCGAGTGAAGTGACCCTTTGACCCTCAGTGCCGGAGTCCGAGTGAAGTGACCCTTTGACCCTCAGTGCCGGAGTCCGAGTGAAGTGAACATTTGACCCTCAGTGCCGGAGTCCGAGTAAAGTGACCCTTTTGTCCTCAGTGCCCAGTGTCGGGGTGAAGTGACCCTTTGGTCCTCAGCACTGGTGTCGGAGTGAGGTGACCCTTTGGTCATCAGTGCCGGTGTCGGAGTGTAGTGACCCTTTGGTCCTCAGTGCCCAGTGTCGGGGTGAAGTGACCCTTTGGTCCTCAGTGCCAGTGTCCGAGTGAAGTGACCCTTTGGTCCTCAGTGCTGATGTCCGAGTGAAGTGACCCTTTGGTCCTCAGTGCCAGTGTCCGAGTGAAGTGACCCTTTGGTCCTCAGTGCCGGTGTCCGAGTGAATTGACCCTTTGGTCCTCAGTGCCGGAGTCCAAGTGAAGTGACCCTTTGACACTCAGTGCCGGTGTCCGAGTGAAGTGACCCTTTGGTCCTCAGTGCAAGTGTCCGAGTGAAGTGACTCTTTGGACCTCAGTGCCAGTGTCCGAGTGAAGTGACCCTTTGGTCCTCAGTGCCGGTGTCCGAGTGAAGTGACCCTTTGGTCCTCAGTGCCAGTGTCCGAGTGAAGTGACCCTTTGGTCCTCAGTGCCAGAGTCCGAGTGAAGTGACCCTTTGGTCCTCAGTGCCCGGTGTCCGAGTGAAGTGACCCTTTGGACCTCAGTGCCGGTATCCGAGTGAAGTGACACTTTGGTCCTCAGTGCCGGTGTCCGAGTGAAGTGACCCTTTGACCCTCAGTGCCGGAGTCCAAGTGAAGTTACCCTTTGGTCCTCAGTGCCGGTGTCCGAGTGAAGTGACCCTTTGGTCTTCAGTGCCGGTGTCTGAGTGAAGTGACCCTTTGGTCCTCAGTGACCATTGTCCGAGTGAACTGACCCTTTGGTCCTCAGTGCCCAGTGTCCGAGTGAAGTGACCCTTTGGTCCTCAGTGCCCGGTGTCCGAGAGAAGTGACCCTTTGGTCCTCAGTGCCTGGTGTCCGAGTGAATTGACCCTTTGGTCCTCAGTGTCGGTGTCCGAGTGAAGTGACCCCTTGGTCCTCAGTGCCGGTGTTCGAGTGAAGTGAACCTTTTGTCCTCAGTACCCGATGTCCGAGTGAAGTGAAACTTTGGTCCTCAATGCCCGATGTCCGAATGAAGAGACCCTCTGGTCCTCAGTGCCGGTGTCCAAGTAAAGTGACCCTTTGGTCCTCAGTGCCCAGTGTCCGAGTGAAGTGACCCTTTGACCCTCAGTGCCGGTGTCCGAGTGAAGTGATACTTTGGTCCTCAGTGCCGGTGTCCGAGTGAAGTGACGCTTTGGTCCTCAGTGCTGATGTCCGAGTGAAGTGACCCTTTCATGCTCAGTGCCGGTGTCCGAGTGAAGTGACCCTTTGACCCTCAGTGCCCGATGTCCGAGTGAAGTGATACTTTGGTCATCAGTGCCGGTGTCCGAGTGAAGTGACGCTTTGGTCCTCAGTGACGGTGTCCGAGTGAAGTGACCCCTTGGTCCTCAGTGCCCGGTGTCCGAGTGAAGTGACCCTTTGGTCCTCAGTGCCGGTGTCCGATTAAAGTGACCCTTTGGCCCTCAGTGCCCGGTGTCCGAGTGAAGTGACCTTTTGGTCCTCAGTGCCGGTGTTCGAGTAAAGTGACCCTTTGACCCTCAGAGCCGGTGTCCGAGTGAAGTGCCTCTTTGGTCCCCAGTGCCTGGTGTCCGAGTGAAGTGACCCTTTGGTCCTCAGTGCCCGGTGTCGGAGTGAAGTGACCCTTTGGTCCTCAGTGCCGGTGTCCGAGTGAAGTGACCCTTTGGTCCTCAGTGCCGGTGTCCGAGTGAAGTGACCCTGTGGTCCTCAGTGCCGGTGTCCGAGTGAAGTGACCCTTTGACCCTCAGTGCCGGAATCCGAGTGAAGTGACCCTTTGACCCTCAGTGCCGGAGTCCGAGTGAAGTGACACTTTGACCCTCAGTGCCGGAGTCCGAGGAAAGTGACCCTTTTGTCCTCAGTGCCGGTGACCGATTGAAGTGACCCTTTGGTCCTCAGCACCGGTGTCGAAGTGAAGTGACCCTTTGGTCCTCAGTGCCGGTGTCGGAGTGTAGTGACCCTTTGGTCCTCAGTGCCCAGTGTCGGGGTGAAGTGACACTTTGGTCCTCAGTGCCAGTGTCCGAGTGAAGTGACCCTTTGGTCCTCAGTGCCGATGTCCGAGTGAAGTGATCCTTTGGTCCTTAGTGCCGGTGTACGAGTGAAGTGACCCTTTGGTCCTCAGTGCCGGTGTCCGAGTGAATTGACCCTTTGGTCCTCAGTGCCGGTGTCCGAGTGAAGTGACCCTTTGACCCTCAGTGCCGGTGTCCGAGTGAAGTGACCCTTTGGTCCTCAGTGCCAGTGTCCGAGTGAAGTGACCCTTTGGTCCTCAGTGCCAGTGTCCGAGTGAAGTGACCCTTTGGTCCTCAGTGCCGGTGTCCGAGTGAAGTGACCCTTTGGTCCTCAGTTACAGTGTCCGAGTGAAGTGACCCTTTGGTCCTCCGTGCCAGAGTCCGAGTGAAGTGCCCCTTTGGTCCTCAGTGCCGGTGTCCGAGTGAAGTGACAGTTTGACACTCAGTGCCGGAGTCCGAGTGAAGTGACCCTTAGGTCCTCAGTGCCAGTGTCCGAGTGAAGTGACCCTTTGGTCCTCAGTGCCAGTGTCCGACTGCAGTGACCCTTTGGTCCTCAGTGCCCGGTGTCTGAGTGAAGTGACCCTTTGGTCCTCAGTGCCGGTGTCCGAGTGAAGTGACCCTTTGGTCCTCAGTGCCGGTGTCCGAGTGAAGTGACCCTCTGACCCTCAGTTCCCGGTGTCCGAGTGAAGTGACCCTTTGGTCCTCAGTGCCCAGTGTCCGAGTTAACTGACCCTTTGGTCCTCAGTGCCGGTGTCCGAGTGAATTGACACTTTGGCCCTCAGTGCCCAGTGTCCGAGTGAAGTGACCCCTTGGTCCTCAGTGCCGGTGTTCGAGTGAAGTGAACCTTTTGTCCTCAGTACCCGATGTCCGAGTGAAGTGAAACTTTGGTCCTCAATGCCCGATGTCCGAATGAAGTGACCCTCTGGTCCTCAGTGCCGGTGTCCAAGTAAAGTGACCCTTTGGTCCTCAGTGCCAGAGTCCGAGCGAAGTCACCCTTTGGTCCTCAGCGCCCGGTGTCCGAGTGAAGTGACCCTTTGACCCACAGTGCCGGTGTCCGAGTGAAGTGACCCTTTGGTCCTCAGTGCCGGTGTCCGAGTGAAGTGACCCTTTGGTCCTCAGTGCCGATGTCCGAGTGAAGTGACCCTTTCATCCTCAGTGCCGGTGTCCGAGTGAAGTGACCCTTTGACCCTCAGTGCCCGATGTCCGAGTGAAGTGATACTTTGGTCCTCAGTGCCGGTGTCCGAGTGAAGTGACCCTTTGACCCTCAGTGCCGGAGTCCGATTGAAGAGACACTTTGGTCATCAGTGCCGGTGTCCGAGTGAAGTGACCCTTTGGTCCTCAGTGCTGGTGTCCGAGTGAAGTGACCCTTTGGTCCTCACTGCTCGGTTTCCGAATGAAGTGACCCTTTCGTCCTCAGTGTCCGAGTGAAGTGACCCTTTGGTCCTCAGTGCCAGTGTCCGAGTGAAGTTACCCTTTGGTCCTCAGTGCCCGGTGTCCGAGTGAAGTGACCCTTTGGTCCTCAGTGCCGGTGTCCGAGTGAAGTGACAGTTTGACACTCAGTGCCGGAGTCCGAGTGAAGTGACCCTTAGGTCCTCAGTGCCAGTGTCCGAGTGAAGTGACCCTTTGGTCCTCAGTGCCGGTGTCCGACTGTAGTGACCCTTTGGTCCTCAGTGCCCGGTGTCTGAGTGAAGTGACCCTTTGGTCCTCAGTGCCGGTGTCCGAGTGAAGTGACCCTTTGGTCCTCAGTGCCGGTGTCCGAGTGAAGTGACCCTCTGACCCTCAGTGCCGGTGTCCGATTGTAGTGACCCTTTGGTCCTCAGTGCCAGTGTCCGAGTGAAGTGACCCTTTGGTCCTCAGTGCCGGTGTCCGACTGTAGTGACCCTTTGGTCCTCAGTGCCGGTGTCGGAGTGAAGTGACCCTTTGGTCCTCAGTGTCTAATATCCGAATGAAGTGACACTTTGGTCCTCAGTGCCGGTGTCCGAATCAAGTGACCCTTTGGTCCTCAGTGCCCGGTGTCTGAGTGAAGTGACCCTTTGGTCCTCAGTGCCCGGTGTCCGAGTGAACTGACACTTTGGTCCTCAGTGCCGGTGTCCGAGTGAAGTGACCCTTTGGTCCTCAGTGCCGGTGTCTGAGTGAAGTGACCCTTTTGTCCTCAATGCCCAGTGTCCGAGTGAAGTGACCCTTTGGTCCTCAGTGCCGGTGTCCGAGTGAAGTGACCCTTTGGTCCTCAGTGCCCAGTGTCCGATTGAAGTGACCCTTTGGCCCTCAGTGCCCGAGTGAAGTGACTCTTTGGTCCTCAGTGCCCGATGTCCGAGTGAAGTGACGCTTTGGTCCTCAGTGCCCGGTGTCCGAGTGAAGTGACCCTTTGGTCCTCAGTGCCCGGTGTCCGAATGAAGTGACCCTTTGGTCCTCAGTGCCCGGTGTCCGAATGAAGTGACCCTTTGGTCCTCAGTGCCGGTGTCCGAGTGAATTGACACTTTGGTCCTCAGTGCCGGTGTCCGAGTGAAGTGACCCATTGGTCCTCAGAGCCCAGTGTCCGAGTGAAGTGACCCTTTGGTCCTCAGTGCCGGTGTCCGAGTGAAGTGACCCTTTGGTCCTCAGTGCCCAGTGTCCGAGCGAAGTGACCCTTTGGTCCTCAGTGCCAGGTGTCCTAGTGAAGTGACCCTTTGGTCCTCAGTGCCGGTGTCCGAATGATGTGACCCTTTGGTCCTCAGTGCCGGTGTCCGAGTGAAGTGACCGTTTGGTCCTCAGGGCAATTTTCCGAGTGAACTGACCCTTTGGTCCTCAGAGCCGGTGTCCGAGTGAAGTGACCCTTTGGTCCTCAGTGCTGGTGTCCGAGTGAAGTGACCCTTTGGTCCTCACTGCCCGATGTCCGAGTGAAGTGACCCTTTGGTCCTCAGTGCTGGTGTCCGAGTGAAGTGAACCTTTGGTCCTCACTGCCCGATGTCCGAGTGAAGTGACCCTTTGGTCCTCAGTGTCCGGTGTCCGAGTGAAGTGACACTTTGTTCTTCAGTGTCAGTGTAGGAGTGAAGTGACCCTTTGGACCTCAGTGCCGGTGTCCGAGTGAAGTGACCGTTTGGTCCTCAGTGCCCATTGTCCGAGTGAAGTGACCCTTTGGTCTTCAGTGCTGGTGTCCGAGTGAAGTGATCCTTTGGTCCTCACTGCCCGATGACCGAGTGAAGTGACCCTTTGGTCCTCAGTGCCCAGTGTCCGAGTGAAGTGATTCTTTCGTCCTCAGTGCTGGTGTCCGAGTGAAGTGACCCTTTGGTCCTCACTGCCCGATGTCCGAGTGAAGTGACACTTTGGTCTTCAGTGCCGGTGTCCGAATGAAGAGACCCTTTGGTCCTCATTGCCCAATGTCCGAGTGAAGTGACCCTTTGGTCCTCAGTGCCCGATGTCCGAGTGAAGTGGCCCTTTGGTCCTCAGTACCGGTGTCCGAGTGAAGTGACCCTTTGGTTCTCAGTGCCGGTGTCTGAGTGAAGTGAACCTTTGGCCCTCAGTGCCTGGTGTCCGAGTGAAGTGACCCTTTGGTCCTCAGTGCCCGATGTCCGAGTGAATTGACTCTTTGGTCCTCAGTGCCGGTGTCCGAGTGAAGTGACCCTTTGGTCCTCAGTGCCGGTGTCCGAGTGAAGTGACCCTTTGGTCCTCAGTGCACGATGTCCGAGTGAAGTGACCCTTTGGTCCTCAGTGCCTGGTGTCCGAGTGAAGTGACCGTTTGGTCCTCAGTGCCGGTGTCCGAGTGAAGTGACACTTCGGTCCTCAGTGCCCGGTGTCCGAGTGAAGTGACCCTTTGGTCCTCAGTGCCCAGTGTCCGAGTGAAGTGACCATTTGGTCCTCAGTGCCGGGGTCCGAGTGAAGCGACCCTTTGGTCCTCAGTGCCCGGTGTCCGAGTGAAGAGACCCTTTGGTCCTCAGTGCCCAGTGTCCGAGTGAAGTGATTCTTTCGTCCTCAGGGCTGGTGTCCGAGTGAAGTGACCCTTTGGTCCTCACTGCCCGATGTCCGAGTGAAGTGACACTTTGGTCTTCAGTGCCGGTGTCCGAATGAAGTGACCCTTTGGTCCTCATTGCCCGATGTCCGAGTGAAGTGACCCTTTGGTCCTCAGTGCCCGATGTCCGAGTGAAGTGGCCCTTTGGTCCTCAGTACCGGTGTCCGAGTGAAGTGACCCTTTGGTTCTCAGTGCCGGTGTCTGAGTGAAGTGAACCTTTGGCCCTCAGTGCCTGGTGTCCGAGTGAAGTGACCCTTTGGTCCTCAGTGCCCGATGTCCGAGTGAATTGATTCTTTGGTCCTCAGTGACGGTGTCCGAGTGAAGTGACCCTTTGGTCCTCAGTGCCGGTGTCCGAGTGAAGTGACCCTTTGGTCCTCAGTGCACGATGTCCGAGTGAAGTGACCCTTTGGTCCTCAGTGCCTGGTGTCCGAGTGAAGTGACCCTTTGGTCCTCAGTGCCGGTGTCCGAGTGAAGTGACACTTCGGTCCTCAGTGCCCGGTGTCCGAGTGAAGTGACCCTTTGGTCCTCAGTGCCCAGTGTCCGAGTGTAGTGACCCTTTGGTCCTCAGTGCCGGTGTCCGAGTGAATTGACCCTTTGGTCCTCAGTGCCGGTGTCCGAGTGAAGTGACCCTTTGGCCCTCAGTGCCCGTTGTCCGAGTGAAGTGACCCTTTGGTCCTCAGTGCCCGGTGTCCGAGTGAAGTGACCCTTTGGTCCTCAGTGCCCGGTGTCCGAGTGAAGTGAAACTTTGGTCCTCAGTGCCCAGTGTCCGAGTGAAGTGACCATTTGGTCCTCAGTGCCGGGGTCCGAGTGAAGCGACCCTTTGGTCCTCAGTGCCCGGTGTCCGAGTGAAGAGACCCTTTGGTCCTCAGTGCCCAGTGTCCGAGTGAAGTGATTCTTTCGTCCTCAGGGCTGGTGTCCGAGTGAAGTGACCCTTTGGTCCTCATTGCCCGATGTCCGAGTGAAGTGACCCTTTGGTCCTCAGTGCCCGATGTCCGAGTGAAGTGGCCCTTTGGTCCTCAGTACCGGTGTCCGAGTGAAGTGACCCTTTGGTTCTCAGTGCCGGTGTCTGAGTGAAGTGAACCTTTGGCCCTCAGTGCCTGGTGTCCGAGTGAAGTGACCCTTTGGTCCTCAGTGCCCGATGTCCGAGTGAATTGACTCTTTGGTCCTCAGTGCCGGTGTCCGAGTGAAGTGACCCTTTGGTCCTCAGTGCACGATGTCCGAGTGAAGTGACCCTTTGGTCCTCAGTGCCCGATGTCCGAGTGAAGTGGCCCTTTGGTCCTCAGTACCGGTGTCCGAGTGAAGTGACCCTTTGGTCCTCAGTGCCCGATGTCCGAGTGAAGTGACCCTTTGGTCCTCAGTGCACGATGTCCGAGTGAAGTGACACTTTGGTCTTCAGTGCCGGTGTCCGAATGAAGTGACCCTTTGGTCCTCATTGCCCGTTGTCCGAGTGAAGTGACCCTTTGGTCCTCAGTGCCCGATGTCCGAGTGAAGTGGCCCTTTGGTCCTCAGTACCGGTGTCCGAGTGAAGTGACCCTTTGGTCCTCAGTGCACGATGTCCGAGTGAAGTGACACTTTGGTCTTCAGTGCCGGTGTCCGAGTGAAGTGACCCTTTGGTCCTCAGTGCCCAGTGTCCGAGTGAAGTGACCATTTGGTCCTCAGTGCCGGGGTCCGAGTGAAGCGACCCTTTGGTCCTCAGTGCCCGGTGTCCGAGTGAAGAGACCCTTTGGTCCTCAGTGCCCAGTGTCCGAGTGTAGTGACCCTTTGGTCCTCAGTGCCGGTGTCCGAGTGAATTGACCCTTTGGTCCTCAGTGCCGGTGTCCGAGTGAAGTGACCCTTTGGCCCTCAGTGCCCGTTGTCCGAGTGAAGTGACCCTTTGGTCCTCAGTGCCCGGTGTCCGAGTGAAGTGACCCTTTGGTCCTCAGTGCCCGGTGTCCGAGTGAAGTGAAACTTTGGTCCTCAGTGCCCGGTGTCCGAGTGAAGTGACCCTTTGTTCCTCAGTGCCGGTGTCCGAGTGAAGTGACACTTTGGTCCTCAGTGACGGTGTCCGAGTGAAGTGATCCTTTGGTCCTCAGTGCCGGTGTCCGAGTGAAGTGACCCTTTGGTCCTCAGTGTCCGATATCCGAGTGAAGTGACCCTTTTGTCCTCAGTGCCGGTGTCCGAGTGAAGTGACCCTCTGGTCCTCAGTGTCCGATGTCCGAGTGATGTGAACCTTTGGTCCTCAGTGTCCGATGTCCGAGTGAAGTGACCCTTTGGTCCTCAGTGCCAGTGTCCGAGTGATGTGACCATTTGGTCCTCAGTGCCGGTGTCCGAGTGAAGTGCCCCATTGGTCCTCAGTGCCCGGTGTCCGAGTGAAGCGACCCTTTGGTCCTCAGTGCCGGTGTCCGAGTAAAGTGACCCTTTGGTCCTCAGTGCCGGTGTCCGAGTGAAGTGACACTTTGGTCCTCAGTGCCCGGTGTCCGAGTGAAGTGACACTTTGGTCCTCAGTGCCGGTGTCCGAGTGAAGTGACCCTTTGGTCCTCAGTGTCCGATGTCCGATTGAAGTGACACTTTTGTCCTCAGTGCCGGTGTCCGAGGGAAGTGACCCTTTGGTCCTCAGTGTCCAATGTCCGAATGAAGTGACCCTTTGGTCCTCAGTGCCGGTGTCCGAATGAAGTGACCCTTTGGACCTCAGTGCCCGGTGTCCGAGTGAAGTGACCCTTTGGTCCTCCGTGCCGGTGTCCGAGTGAAGTGACCCTTTGTTCCTCAGTGCCCGGTGTCCAAGTGAAGTGACCCTTTGGTCCTCAGTGCCGGTGGCTGAGTGAAGTGACCCTTTGGTCCTCATTGCCGGTGTCCGAGTGAAGTAACCCTTTGGTCCTCAGTGCCCATTGTCCGAGTGAACTGACCCTTTGGCCCTCAGTGCCGGTATCCGAGTGAAGTGACCCTTTGGTCCTCAGTGCCCATTTTCCGAGTGAACTGACCCTTTGGTCCTCAGTGCCCGGTGTCCGAGTGAAGTGACACTTTGGTCCTCAGTGCCCGGTGTCCGACTGAAGTGAACCTTTGGTCCTCAGTGCCCGGTGTCCGAGTGAAGTGACCCTTTGGTCCTCAGTTCCGGTGTCCGAGTGAAGTGACACTTTGGTCCTCAGTGCCGGAGTCCGAGTGAAGTGACACTTTGATCGTCAGTGCCGTTGCCCGAGTGAAGTAACCCTTTGGTCCTCAGTGCCGGTGTCCGAATGAAGTGACCCTTTGGTCCTCAGTGCCGGTGTCCGAGTGAAGTGACCCTTTGGTCCTCAGTGCCGGTGTCCGAATGAAGTGACCCTTTGGTCCTCAGTGCCCAGTGTCCGAGTGAAGTGACCCTTTGGTCCTCAGTGCCGGTGTCCGAGTGAAGTGACCCTTTGGCCCTCAGTGCCGGTGTCCGAATGATGTGACCCTTTGGTCCTCAGTGCCGGTGTCCGAGTGAAGTGACCGTTTGGTCCTCAGGGCAATTTTCCGAGTGAACTGACCCTTTGGTCCTCAGAGCCGGTGTCCGAGTGAAGTGACCCTTTGGTCCTCAGTGCCCAGTGTCCGAGTGAAGTGACCCTTTGGTCCTCACTGCCCGATGTCCGAGTGAAGTGACCCTTTGGTCCTCAGTGCTGGTGTCCGAGTGAAGTGACCCTTTGGTCCTCACTGCCCGATGTCCGAGTGAAGTGACCCTTTGGTCCTCAGTGTCCGGTGTCCGAGTGAAGTGACACTTTGTTCTTCAGTGCCAGTGTACGAGTGAAGTGACCCTTTGGTCCTCAGTGCTGGTGTCCGAGTGAAGTGACCGTTTGGTCCTCAGTGCCCATTGTCCGAGTGAAGTGACCCTTTGGTCTTCAGTGCTGGTGTCCGAGTGAAGTGATCCTTTGGTCCTCACTGCCCGATGACCGAGTGAAGTGACCCTTTGGTCCTCAGTGCCCAGTGTCCGAGTGAGGTGATTCTTTCGTCCTCAGTGCTGGTGTCCGAGTGAAGTGACCCTTTGGTCTTCACTGCCCGATGTCCGAGTGAAGTGACACTTTGGTCTTCAGTGCCGGTGTCCGAATGAAGTGACCCTTTGGTCCTCATTGCCCGATGTCCGAGTGAAGTGACCCTTTGGTCCTCAGTGCCCGATGTCCGAGTGAAGTGGCCCTTTGGTCCTCAGTACCGGTGTCCGAGTGAAGTGACACTTTGGTTCTCAGTGCCGGTGTCTGAGTGAAGTGAACCTTTGGCCCTCAGTGCCTGGTGTCCGAGTGAAGTGACCCTTTGGTCCTCAGTGCCCAGTGTCCGAGTGAAGTGACCATTTGGTCCTCAGTGCCGGGGTCCGAGTGAAGCGACCCTTTGGTCCTCAGTGCCCGGTGTCCGAGTGAAGAGACCATTTGGTCCTCAGTGCCCAGTGTCCGAGTGTAGTGACCCTTTGGTCCTCAGTGCCGGTGTCCGAGTGAATTGACCCTTTGGTCCTCAGTGCCGGTGTCCGAGTGAAGTGACCCTTTGGCCCTCAGTGCCCGTTGTCCGAGTGAAGTGACCCTTTGGTCCTCAGTGCCCGGTGTCCGAGTGAAGTGACCCTTTGGTCCTCAGTGCCCGGTGTCCAAGTGTAGTGAAACTTTGGTCCTCAGTGCCCGGTGTCCGAGTGAAGTGACCCTTTGTTCCTCAGTGCCGGTGTCCGAGTGAAGTGACGCTTTGGTCCTCAGTGACGGTGTCCGAGTGAAGTGACCCTTTGGTCCTCAGTGCCGGTGTCCGAGTGAAGTGACCCTTTGGTCCTCAGTGTCCGATATCCGAGTGAAGTGACCCTTTTGTCCTCAGTGCCGGTGTCCGAGTGAAGTGACCCTCTGGTCCTCAGTGTCCGATGTCCGAGTGATGTGAACCTTTGGTCCTCAGTGCCGGTGTCCGAGTGAAGTGACCCTTTGGTCCTCAGTGTCCGATGTCCGATTGAAGTGACACTTTTGTCCTCATTGCCGGTGTCCGAGGGAAGTGACCCTTTGGTCCTCAGTGTCCAATGTCCGAATGAAGTGACCCTTTGGTCCTCAGTGCCGGTGTCCGAATGAAGTGACCCTTTGGTCCTCAGTGCCCGGTGTCCGAGTGAAGTGACCCTTTGGTCCTCCGTGCCGGTGTCCGAGTGAAGTGACCCTTTGTTCCTCAGTGCCCGGTGTCCAAGTGAAGTGACCCTTTGGTCCTCAGTGCCGGTGTCCGAGTGAAGCGACCCTTTGGTCCTCAGTGCCGGTGTCCGAGTGAAGTGACCCTTTGGTCCTCAGTGCCGGTGTCTGAGTGAAGTGACCCTTTGGTTCTCATTGCCGGTGTCCGAGTGAAGTAACCCTTTGGTCCTCAGTGCACATTGTCCGAGTGAACTGACCCTTTGGCCCTCAGTGCCGGTATCCGAGTGAAGTGACCCTTTGGTCCTCAGTGCCCATTGTCCGAGTGAACTGACCCTTTGGTCCTCAGTGCCCGGTGTCCGAGTGAAGTGACACTTTGGTCCTCAGTGCCCGGTGTCCGACTGAAGTGAACCTTTGGTCCTCAGTGCCCGGTGTCCGAGTGAAGTGAGCCTTTGGTCCTCAGTTCCGGTGTCCGAGTGAAGTGACACTTTGGTCCTCAGTGCCGGTGTCCGAGTGAAGTGACACTTTGGTCGTCAGTGCCGTTGCTCGAGTGAAGTAACCCTTTGGTCCTCAGTGCCGGTGTCCGAGTGAATTGACCCTTATGTCCTCAGTGCCGGTGTTGGAGTGAAGTGACCCTTTGGTCCTCAGTGTCGGTGTCCGAATGACGTGACCCTTTGGTCCTCAGTGCCGGTGTCCGAATGAAGTGACCCTTTGGTCCTCAGTGCCGGTGTCCGAGTGAAGTGACCCTTTGGTCCTCAGTGCCGGTGTCCGAATGAAGTGACCCTTTGGTCCTCAGTGCTCGATGTCCGAGTGAAGTGACCCTTTGGTCCTCAGTGCCCAGTGTCCGAGTGAAGTGACCCTTTGGTCCTCAGTGCCGGTGTCCGAGTGAAGTGACCCTTTGGTCCTCAGTGCCCAGTGTCCGAGTTAACTGACCCTTTGGTCCTCAGTGCCGGTGTCCGAGTGAAGTGACCCTTTTGTCCTCAGTGCCGGTGTCCGAGTGAAGTGACCCTCTGGTCCTCAGTGTCCGATGTCCGAGTGATGTGACCCTTTGGTCCTCAGTGCCGGTGTCCGTGTGAAGTGACCCTTTGGTCCTCAGTGTCCAATGTCCGAATGAAGTGACCCTTTGGTCCTCAGTGCCGGTGTCCGAATGAAGTGACCCTTTGGTCCTCAGTGCCCGGTGTCCGAGTGAAGTGACCCTTTGGTCCTCCGTGCCGGTGTCCGAGTGAAGTGACCCTTTGGTCCTCAGTGCCCAGTGTCCAAGTGAAGTGACCCTTTGGTCCTCAGTGCCGGTGTCCGATTGAAGCAACACTTTGGTCCTCAGTGCCGGTGTCCGAGTGAAGTGACCCTTTGGTCCTCAGTGCCGGTGTCTGAGTGAAGTGACCCTTTGGTCCTCATTGCCGGTGTCCGAGTGAAGTGACCCTTTGGTCCTCAGTGCCCATTGTCCGAGTGAACTGACCCTTTGGTCCTCAGTGCCGGCGTCCGAGTGAAGTGACCCTTTGGTCCTCAGTGCCCATTGTCCGAGTCAACTGACCCTTTGGTCCTCAGTGCCCGGTGTCCGAGTGAAGTGACCCTTTGGTCCTCAGTGCCCGGTGTCCGAGTGAAGTGAACATTTGGTCCTCAGTGCCCGGTGTCCGAGTGAAGTGACCCTTTGGTCCTCAGTTCCGGTGTCCGAGTGAAGTGACGCTTTGGTCCTCAGTGACGGTGTCCGAGTGAAGTGACCCTTTGGTCCTCAGTGCCGGTGACCGAGTGAAGTGACCCTTTGGTCCTCAGTGTCCGATATCCGAGTGAAGTGACCCTTTTGTCCTCAGTGCCGGTGTCCGAGTGAAGTGACCCTCTGGTCCTCAGTGTCCGATGTCCGAGTGATGTGAACCTTTGGTCCTCAGTGCCGGTGTCCGAGTGAAGTGACCCTTTGGTCCTCAGTGTCCGATGTCCGATTGAAGTGACACTTTTGTCCTCAGTGCCGGTGTCCGAGGGAAGTGACCCTTTGGTCCTCAGTGTCCAATGTCCGAATGAAGTGACCCTTTGGTCCTCAGTGCCGGTGTCCGAATGAAGTGACCCTTTGGTCCTCAGTGCCCGGTGTCCGAGTGAAGTGACCCTTTGGTCCTCCGTGCCGGTGTCCGAGTGAAGTGACCCTTTGTTCCTCAGTGCCCGGTGTCCAAGTGAAGTGACCCTTTGGTCCTCAGTGCCAGTGTCCGAGTGAAGCGACCCTTTGGTCCTCAGTGCCGGTGTCCGAGTGAAGTGACCCTTTGGTCCTCAGTGCCGGTGTCTGAGTGAAGTGACCCTTTGGTCCTCATTGCCGGTGTCCGAGTGAAGTAACCCTTTGGTCCTCAGTGCACATTGTCCGAGTGAACTGACCCTTTGGCCCTCAGTGCCGGTATCCGAGTGAAGTGACCCTTTGGTCCTCAGTGCCCATTGTCCGAGTGAACTGACCCTTTGGTCCTCAGTGCCCGGTGTCCGAGTGAAGTGACACTTTGGTCCTCAGTGCCCAGTGTCCGACTGAAGTGAACCTTTGGTCCTCAGTGCCCGGTGTCCGAGTGAAGTGAGCCTTTGGTCCTCAGTTCCGGTGTCCGAGTGAAGTGACACTTTGGTCCTCAGTGCCGGTGTCCGAGTGAAGTGACACTTTGGTCGTCAGTGCCGTTGCTCGAGTGAAGTAACCCTTTGGTCCTCAGTGCCGGTGTCCGAGTGAATTGACCCTTATGTCCTCAGTGCCGGTGTTGGAGTGAAGTGACACTTTGGTCCTCAGTGTCGGTGTCCGAATGACGTGACCCTTTGGTCCTCAGTGCCGGTGTCCGAATGAAGTGACCCTTTGGTCCTCCGTGCCGGTGTCCGAGTGAAGTGACCCTTTGGTCCTCAGTGCCGGTGTCCGAATGAAGTGACCCTTTGGTCCTCAGTGCTCGATGTCCGAGTGAAGTGACCCTTTGGTCCTCAGTGCCCAGTGTCCGAGTGAAGTGACCCTTTGGTCCTCAGTGCCGGTGTCCGAGTGAAGTGACCCTTTGGTCCTCAGTGCCCAGTGTCCGAGTTAACTGACCCTTTGGTCCTCAGTGCCGGTGTCCGAGTGAAGTGACCCTTTTGTCCTCAGTGCCGGTGTCCGAGTGAAGTGACCCTCTGGTCCTCAGTGTCCGATGTCCGAGTGATGTGACCCTTTGGTCCTCAGTGCCGGTGTCCGTGTGAAGTGACCCTTTGGTCCTCAGTGTCCAATGTCCGAATGAAGTGACCCTTTGGTCCTCAGTGCCGGTGTCCGAATGAAGTGACCCTTTGGTCCTCAGTGCCCGGTGTCCGAGTGAAGTGACCCTTTGGTCCTCCGTGCCGGTGTCCGAGTGAAGTGACCCTTTGGTCCTCAGTGCCCAGTGTCCAAGTGAAGTGACCCTTTGGTCCTCAGTGCCGGTGTCCGATTGAAGCAACACTTTGGTCCTCAGTGCCGGTGTCCGAGTGAAGTGACCCTTTGGTCCTCAGTGCCGGTGTCTGAGTGAAGTGACCCTTTGGTCCTCATTGCCGGTGTCCGAGTGAAGTGACCCTTTGGTCCTCAGTGCCCATTGTCCGAGTGAACTGACCCTTTGGTCCTCAGTGCCGGCGTCCGAGTGAAGTGACCCTTTGGTCCTCAGTGCCCATTGTCCGAGTCAACTGACCCTTTGGTCCTCAGTGCCCGGTGTCCGAGTGAAGTGACCCTTTGGTCCTCAGTGCCCGGTGTCCGAGTGAAGTGAACATTTGGTCCTCAGTGCCCGGTGTCCGAGTGAAGTGACCCTTTGGTCCTCAGTTCCGGTGTCCGAGTGAAGTGACACTTTGGTCCTCAGTGCCGGTGTCCGAGTGAAGTGACACTTTGGTCGTCAGTGCCGGTGCCCGAGTGAAGTAACCCTTTGGTCCTCAGTGCCGGTGTCCCAGTGAATTGACCCTTATGTCCTCAGTGCCGGTGTTGGAGTGAAGTGACCCTTTGGTCCTCAGTGTCGGTGTCTGAATGAAGTGACCCTTTGGTCCTCTGTGCCGGTGTCCGAATGAAGTGACCCTTTGGTCCTCAGTGCCGGTGTCCGAGTGAAGTGACCCTTTGGCCCTCAGTGCCGGTGTCCGAATGAAGTGACCCTTTGGTCCTCAGTGCTCGATGTCCGAGTGAAGTGACCGTTTGGTCCTCAGGGCAATTTTCCGAGTGAACTGACCCTTTGGTCCTCAGAGCCGGTGTCCGAGTGAAGTGACCCTTTGGTCCTCAGTGCTGGATGTCCGAGTGAAGTGACCCTTTGTTCCTCACTGCCCGATGTCCGAGTGAAGTGACCCTTTGGTCCTCAGTGCTGGTGTCCGAGTGAAGTGAACCTTTGGTCCTCACTGCCCGATGTCCGAGTGAAGTGACCCTTTGGTCCTCAGTGCCGGTGTCCGAGTGAAGTGACCCTTTGGTCCTCAGTGCTGGTGTCCGAGTGAAGTGATCCTTTGGTCCTCACTGCCCGATGACCGAGTGAAGTGACCCTTTGGTCCTCAGTGCCCAGTGTCCGAGTGAAGTGATTCTTTCGTCCTCAGTGCTGGTGTCCGAGTGAAGTGACCCTTTGGTCCTCACTGCCCGATGTCCGAGTGAAGTGACACTTTGGTCTTCAGTGCCGGTGTCCGAATGAAGTGACCCTTTGGTCCTCATTGCCCGATGTCCGAGTGAAGTGACCCTTTGGTCCTCAGTGCCCGATGTCCGAGTGAAGTGGCCCTTTGGTCCTCAGTACCGGTGTCCGAGTGAAGTGACCCTTTGGTTCTCAGTGCCGGTGTCTGAGTGAAGTGAACCTTTGGCCCTCAGTGCCTGGTGTCCGAGTGAAGTGACCCTTTGGTCCTCAGTGCCCGATGTCCGAGTGAAGTGACCCTTTGGTCCTCAGTGCCTGGTGTCCAAGTGAAGTGACCCTTTGGTCCTCAGTGCCGGTGTCCGAGTGAAGTGACACTTCGGTCCTCAGTGCCCGATGTCCGAGTGAAGTGACCCTTTGGTCCTCAGTGCCTGGTGTCCAAGTGAAGTGACCCTTTGGTCCTCAGTGCCGGTGTCCGAGTGAAGTGACACTTCGGTCCTCAGTGCCCGGTGTCCGAGTGAAGTGACCCTTTGGTCCTCAGTGCCCAGTGTCCGAGTGAAGTGACCATTTGGTCCTCAGTGCCGGGGTCCGAGTGAAGCGACCCTTTGGTCCTCAGTGCCCGGTGTCCGAGTGAAGAGACCCTTTGGTCCTCAGTGCCCAGTGACCGAGTGTAGTGAACCTTTGGTCCTCAGTGCCGGTGTCCGAGTGAATTGACCCTTTGGTCCTCAGTGCCGGTGTCCGAGTGAAGTGACCCTTTGGCCCTCAGTGCCCGTTGTCCGAGTGAAGTGACCCTTTGGTCCTCAGTGCCCGGTGTCCGAGTGAAGTGACCCTTTGGTCCTCAGTGCCCGGTGTCCGAGTGAAGTGAAACTTTGGTCCTCAGTGCCCGGTGTCCGAGTGAAGTGACCCTTTGTTCCTCAGTGCCGGTGTCCCAGTGAATTGACCCTTATGTCCTCAGTGCCGGTGTTGGAGTGAAGTGACCCTTTGGTCCTCAGTGTCGGTGTCTGAATGAAGTGACCCTTTGGTCCTCAGTGCCGGTGTCCGAATGAAGTGACCCTTTGGTCCTCAGTGCCGGTGTCCGAGTGAAGTGACCCTTTGGCCCTCAGTGCCGGTGTCCGAATGAAGTGACCCTTTGGTCCTCAGTGCTCGATGTCCGAGTGAAGTGACCGTTTGGTCCTCAGGGCAATTTTCCGAGTGAACTGACCCTTTGGTCCTCAGAGCCAGTGTCCGAGTGAAGTGACCCTTTGGTCCTCAGTGCTGGATGTCCGAGTGAAGTGACCCTTTGGTCCTCACTGCCCGATGTCCGAGTGAAGTGACCCTTTGGTCCTCAGTGCTGGTGTCCGAGTGAAGTGACCCTTTGGTCCTCACTGCCCGATGTCCGAGTGAAGTGACCCTTTGGTCCTCTGTGTCCGGTGTCCGAGTGAAGTGACACTTTGTTCTTCAGTGCCAGTGTAGGAGTGAAGTGATCCTTTGGTCCTCAGTGCCGGTGCCCGAGTGAAGTGACCGTTTGGTCCTCAGTGCCCATTGTCCGAGTGAAGTGACCCTTTGGTCTTCAGTGCTGGTGTCCGAGTGAAGTGATCCTTTGGTCCTCACTGCCCGATGACCGAGTGAAGTGACCCTTTGGTCCTCAGTGCCCAGTGTCCGAGTGAAGTGATTCTTTCGTCCTCAGTGCTGGTGTCCGAGTGAAGTGACCCTTTGGTCCTCACTGCCCGATGTCCGAGTGAAGTGACACTTTGGTCTTCAGTGCCGGTGTCCGAATGAAGTGACCCTTTGGTCCTCATTGCCCGATGTCCGAGTGAAGTGACCCTTTGGTCCTCAGTGCCCGATGTCCGAGTGAAGTGGCCCTTTGGTCCTCAGTACCGGTGTCCGAGTGAAGTGATTCTTTGGTTCTCAGTGCCGGTGTCTGAGTGAAGTGAACCTTTGGCCCTCAGTGCCTGGTGTCCGAGTGAAGTGACCCTTTGGTCCTCAGTGCCCGATGTCCGAGTGAATTGACTCTTTGGTCCTCAGTGCCGGTGTCCGAGTGAAGTGACCCTTTGGTCCTCAGTGCCGGTGTCTGAGTGAAGTGACCCTTTGGTCCTCAGTGCCTGGTGTCCAAGTGAAGTGACCCTTTGGTCCTCAGTGCCGGTGTCCGAGTGAAGTGACACTTCGGTCCTCAGTGCCCGGTGTCCGAGTGAAGTGACCCTTTGGTCCTCAGTGCCCAGTGTCCGAGTGAAGTGACCATTTGCTCCTCAGTTCCGGGGTCCGAGTGAAGCGACACTTTGGTCCTCAGTGCCCGGTGTCCGAGTGAAGAGACCCTTTGGTCCTCAGTGCCCAGTGTCCGAGTGCAGTGACCCTTTGGTCTTCAGTGCCGGTGTCCGAGTGAATTGACCCTTTGGTCCTCAGTGCCGGTGTCCGAGTGAAGTGACCCTTTGGCCCTCAGTGCCCGTTGTCCGAGTGAAGTGACCCTTTGGTCCTCAGTGCCCGGTGTCCGAGTGAAGTGACCCTTTGGTCCTCAGTGCCCGGTGTCCGAGTGAAGTGAAACTTTGGTCCTCAGTGCCCGGTGTCCGAGTGAAGTGACCCTTTGTTCCTCAGTGCCGGTGTCCGAGTGAAGTGACACTTTGGTCCTCAGTGCCCGGTGTCCGAGTGAAGTGACCCTTTGTTCCTCAGTGACGGTGTTCGAGTGAAGTGACCCTTTGGTCCTCAGTGCCGGTGTCCGAGTGAAGTGACCCTTTGGTCCTCAGTGTCCGATATCCGAGTGAAGTGACCCTTTTGTCCTCAGTGCCGGTGTCCGAGTGAAGTGACCCTCTGGTCCTCAGTGTCCGATGTCCGAGTGATGTGAACCTTTGGTCCTCAGTGCCGGTGTCCGAGTGAAGTGACCCTTTGGTCCTCAGTGTCCGATATCCGAGTGAAGCGACCCTTTGGTCCTCAGTGCCGGTGTCCGAGTGAAGTGACCCTTTGGTCCTCAGTGTCCGATATCCGAGTGAAGTGACCCTTTTGTCCTCAGTGCCGGTGTCCGAGTGAAGTGACCCTCTGGTCCTCAGTGTCCGATGTCCGAGTGATGTGAACCTTTGGTCCTCAGTGCCGGTGTCCGAGTGAAGTGACCATTTGGTCTTCAGTGTCCGATGTCCGAGTGAAGTGACCCTTTGGTCCTCAGTGCCAGTGTCCGAGTGATGTGACCATTTGGTCCTCAGTGCCGGTGTCCGAGTGAAGTGCCCCTTTGGTCCTCAGTGCCCGGTGTCCGAGTGAAGTGACCCTTTGGTCCTCAGTGCCGGTGTCCGAGTAAAGTGACCCTTTGGTCCTCAGTGCCGGTGTCCGAGTGAAGTGACACTTTGGTCCTCAGTGCCCGGTGTCCGAGTGAAGTGACACTTTGGTCCTCAGTGCCGGTGTCCGTGTGAAGTGACCCTTTGGTCCTCAGTGTCCGATGTCCGATTGAAGTGACACTTTTGTCCTCAGTGCCGGTGTCCGAGGGAAGTGACCCTTTGGTCCTCAGTGTCCAATGTCCGAATGAAGTGACCCTTTGGTCCTCAGTGCCGGTGTCCGAATGAAGTGACCCTTTGGTCCTCAGTGCCCGGTGTCCGAGTGAAGTGACCCTTTGGTCCTCCGTGCCGGTGTCCGAGTGAAGTGACCCTTTGTTCCTCAGTGCCCGGTGTCCAAGTGAAGTGACCCTTTGGTCCTCAGTGCAGGTGTCCGAGTGAAGTGACCCTTTGGTCCTCAGTGCCGGTGTCCGAATGAAGTGACCCTTTGGTCCTCAGTGCCGGTGTCTGAGTGAAGTGACCCTTTGGTCCTCATTGCCGGTGTCCGAGTGAAGTAACCCTTTGGTCCTCAGTGCCCATTGTCCGAGTGAACTGACCCTTTGGCCCTCAGTGCCGGTATCCGAGTGAAGTGACCCTTTGGTCCTCAGTGCCCATTGTCCGAGTGAACTGACCCTTTGGTCCTCAGTGCCCGGTGTCTGAGTGAAGTGACACTTTGGTCCTCAGTGCCCGGTGTCCGACTGAAGTGAACCTTTGGTCCTCAGTGCCCGGTGTCCGAGTGAAGTGACCCTTTGGTCCTCAGTTCCGGTGTCCGAGTGAAGTGACACTTTGGTCCTCAGTGCCGGTGTCCGAGTGAAGTGACACTTTGGTCGTCAGTGCCGTTGCCCGAGTGAAGTGACACTTTGGTCGTCAGTGCCGTTGCCCGAGTGAAGTAACCCTTTGGTCCTCAGTGCCGGTGTCCGAGTGAATTGACCCTTATGTCCTCAGTGCCGGTGTTGGAGTGAAGTGACCCTTTGGTCCTCAGTGTCGGTGTCCGAATGACGTGACCCTTTGGTCCTCAGTGCCGGTGTCCGAATGAAGTGACCCTTTGGTCCTCAGTGCCGGTGTCTGAGTGAAGTGACCCTTTGGTCCTCAGTGCCGGTGTCCGAATGAAGTGACCCTTTGCTCCTCAGTGCTCGATGTCCGAGTGAAGTGACCCTTTGGTCCTCAGTGCCCATTGTCCGAGTGAAGTGACCCTTTGGTCCTCAGTGCCGGTGTCCGAGTGAAGTGACCCTTTGGTCCTCAGTGCCCAGTGTCCGAGTTAACTGACACTTTGGTCCTCAGTGCCGGTGTCCGAGTGAAGTGACCCTTTTGTCCTCAGTGCCGGTGTCCGAGTGAAGTGACCCTCTGGTCCTCAGTGTCCGATGTCCGAGTGATGTGACCCTTTGGTCCTCAGTGCCGGTGTCCGAGTGAAGTGACCCTTTGGTCCTCAGTGTCCAATGTCCGAATGAAGTGACCCTTTGGTCCTCAGTGCCGGTGTCCGAATGAAGTGACCCTTTGGTCCTCAGTGCCCGGTGTCCGAGTGAAGTGACCCTTTGGTCCTCCGTGCCGGTGTCCGAGTGAAGTGACCCTTTGTTCCTCAGTGCCCGGTGTCCAAGTGAAGTGACCCTTTGGTCCTCAGTGCAGGTGTCCGAGTGAAGTGACCCTTTGGTCCTCAGTGCCGGTGTCCGAATGAAGTGACCCTTTGGTCCTCAGTGCCGGTGTCTGAGTGAAGTGACCCTTTGGTCCTCATTGCCGGTGTCCGAGTGAAGTAACCCTTTGGTCCTCAGTGCCCATTGTCCGAGTGAACTGACCCTTTGGCCCTCAGTGCCGGTATCCGAGTGAAGTGACCCTTTGGTCCTCAGTGCCCATTGTCCGAGTGAACTGACCCTTTGGTCCTCAGTGCCCGGTGTCTGAGTGAAGTGACACTTTGGTCGTCAGTGCCGGTGTCCGAGTGAAGTGACACTTTGGTCGTCAGTGCCGTTGCCCGAGTGAAGTAACCCTTTGGTCCTCAGTGCCGGTGTCCGAGTGAATTGACCCTTATGTCCTCAGTGCCGGTGTTGGAGTGAAGTGACCCTTTGGTCCTCAGTGTCGGTGTCCGAATGACGTGACCCTTTGGTCCTCAGTGCCGGTGTCCGAATGAAGTGACCCTTTGGTCCTCAGTGCCGGTGTCTGAGTGAAGTGACCCTTTGGTCCTCAATGCCGGTGTCCGAATGAAGTGACCCTTTGGTCCTCAGTGCTCGATGTCCGAGTGAAGTGACCCTTTGGTCCTCAGTGCCCATTGTCCGAGTGAAGTGACCCTTTGGTCCTCAGTGCCGGTGTCCGAGTGAAGTGACCCTTTGGTCCTCAGTGCCCAGTGTCCGAGTTAACTGACACTTTGGTCCTCAGTGCCGGTGTCCGAGTGAAGTGACCCTTTTGTCCTCAGTGCCGGTGTCCGAGTGAAGTGACCCTCTGGTCCTCAGTGTCCGATGTCCGAGTGATGTGACCCTTTGGTCCTCAGTGCCGGTGTCCGAGTGAAGTGACCCTTTGGTCCTCAGTGTCCAATGTCCGAATGAAGTGACCCTTTGGTCCTCAGTGCCGGTGTCCGAATGAAGTGACCCTTTGGTCCTCAGTGCCCGGTGTCCGAGTTAAGTGACCCTTTGGTCCTCCGTGCCGGTGTCCGAGTGAAGTGACCCTTTGGTCCTCAGTGCCCAGTGTCCAAGTGAAGTGACCCTTTGGTCCTCAGTGCCGGTGTCCGAGTGAAGCGACCCTTTGGTCCTCAGTGCCGGTGTCCGAGTGAAGTGACCCTTTGGTCCTCAGTGCCGGTGTCTGAGTGAAGTGACCCTTTGGTCCTCATTGCCGGTGTCCGAGTGAAGTGACCCTTTGGTCCTCAGTGCCCATTGTCCGAGTGAACTGATCCTTTGGTCCTCAGTGCCGGTGTCCGAGTGAAGTGACCCTTTGGTCCTCAGTGCCCATTGTCCGAGTGAACTGACCCTTTGGTCCTCAGTGCCCGATGTCCGAGTGAAGTGACCCTTAGTTCCTCAGTGCCCGGTGTCCGAGTGAAGTGAACCTTTGGTCCTCAGTGCCCGGTGTCCGAGTGAAGTGACCCTTTGGTCCTCAGTTCCGGTGTCCGAGTGAAGTGACACTTTGGTCCTCAGTGCCGGTGTCCGAGTGAAGTGACACTTTGGTCGTCAGTGCCGGTGCCCGAGTGAAGTAACCCTTTGGTCCTCAGTGCCGGTGTCCGAGTGAATTGACCCTTATGTCCTCAGTGCCGGTGTTGGAGTGAAGTGACCCTTTGGTCCTCAGTGTCGGTGTCTGAATGAAGTGACACTTTGGTCCTCAGTGCCGGTGTCCGAATGAAGTGACCCTTTGGTCCTCAGTGCCGGTGTCCGAGTGAAGTGACCCTTTGGCCCTCAGTGCCGGTGTCCGAATGAAGTGACCCTTTGGTCCTCAGTGCTCGATGTCCGAGTGAAGTGACCCTTTGGTCCTCAGTGCCCAGTGTCCGAGTGAAGTGACACTTTGGCCCTCAGTGCCCTGTGTCGGAGTGAAGTGACCCTTTGGTCCTCAGTGCCGGTGTCCGAGTGAAGTGACCCTTTGGTCCTCAGTGCCCATTGTACGAGTGAACTGACCCTTTGGTCCTCAGTGCCGGTGTCCGAGTGAAGTGACCATTTGGTCCTCAGTGCCCATTGTCCGAGTGAACTGACCCTTTGGTCCTCAGTGCCGGTGTCCGAGTGAAGTGACCCTTTGGTCCTCAGTGCCTGTGTCCGAGTGAAGTGACCCTTTGGCAATCAGTGCCCGGTGTCTGAGTTAAGTGACCCTTTGATCCTCTGTATCCGGTGTCCGAGTGAATTGAGCCTTTGGTCCTCAGTGCCCGATGTCCGAGTGAAGTGACCCTTTGATCCTCGGTATCCTGTGTCCGAATGAATTGACCCTTTGGTCCTCAGTGCCCGATGTCCGAGTGAAGTGACCCTTTGGTCCTCAGTGCCGGTGTCCGTGTGAAGTGACCCTTTGGTCCTCAGTGCCCGGTGTCCGAGTGAAGTGACCCTTTGGTCCTCAGTGCCCAGTGTCCGAGTTAAGTGACCCTTTGGTCCTCAGTGCCGATGTCCGAGTGAAGTGAAGCTTTGGCCCTCAGGGCCCAGTGTCCGAGTGAAGTGACCCTTTCGTCCTCAGTGCCCGGTGTCCGAGTGAAGTGACACTTTGGTCCTCAGTGCCGGTGTCCGAATGAAGTGACCGTTTGGTCCTCAGTGCCGGTGTCCGAGTGAATTGAACATTTGGTCCTCAGTGCCCAGTGTCCGAGTGAAGTGACCCTTTGGTCCTCAGTGCCCGGTGTCCGAGTGAAGTGACACTTTGGTCCTCAGTGCCAGTGTCGGAGTGAAGTGACCATTTGGTCCTCAGTGCCTGGTGTCCGAGTGAAGTGACCCTTTGGTCCTCAGTGCCGGTGTCCGAATGAAGTGACACTTTGGTACTCAGTGTCGGTGTCCGAGTGAAGAGACCCTTTGGTCCTCAGTGCCGGTGTCCGAGTGAAGTGACCCTTTGGTCCTCAGTGCCGGTGTCCGAATGAATTGACCCTTTGGTCCTCAGTGCCCGGTGTCCAAGTGAAGTGACCCTTTGGTCCTCAGTGCCGGTGTCCGAGTGAAGCGACCCTTTGGTCCTCAGTGCCGGTGTCCGAGTGAAGTGAACCTTTGGTCCTCAGTGCCGGTGTCTGAGTGAAGTGACCCTTTGGTCCTCATTGCCGGTGTCCGAGTGAAGTGACCCTTTGGTCCTCAGTGCCCATTGTCCGAGTGAACTGACCCTTTGGTCCTCAGTGCCGGTGTCCGAGTGAAGTGACCCTTTGGTCCTCAGTGCCCATTGTCCGAGTGAACTGACCCTTTGGTCCTCAGTGCCCGGTGTCCGAGTGAAGTGACACTTTGGTCCTCAGAGCCCGGTGTCCGAGTGAAGTGAACCTTTGGTCCTCAGTGCCCGGTGTCCGAGTGAAGTGACCCTTTGGTCCTCAGTTCCGGTGTCCGAGTGAAGTGACACTTTGGTCCTCAGTGCCGGTGTCCGAGTGAAGTGACACTTTGGTCGTCAGTGCCGGTGCCCGAGTGAAGTAACCCTTTGGTCCTCAGTGCCGGTGTCCGAGTGAATTGACCCTTATGTCCTCAGTGCCGGTGTTGGAGTGAAGTGACCCTTTGGTCCTCAATGTCTGTGTCCGAATGAAGTGACCCTTTGGTCCTCAGTGCCGGTGTCCGAGTGAAGTGACCCTTTGGTCCTCAGTGCCCAGTGTCCGAGTTAAGTGACCCTTTTGGTCCTCAGTGCCGGTGTCCGAGTGAAGTGAAGCTTTGGCCCTCAGTGCCCAGTGTCCGAGTGAAGTGACCGTTTGGTCCTCAGTGCCGGTGTCCGAGTGAAGTGACCCTTTGGTCCTCAGTGCCCGGTGTCCGAGTGAAGTGCCCCTTTGGTCCTCAGTGCCCAGTGTCCGAGTGAAGTGACCCTTTGGTCCTCTGTGCCGGTGGCCGAGTGAATTGACCATTTGGTCCTCAGTGTCGGTGTCCGAGTGAAGTGACCATTTGGTCCTCAGTGCCCGTTGTCCGAGTGAAGCGACCCTTTGGTCCTCAGTGCCCGGTGTCCGAGTGAAGTGACACTTTGGTCCTCAGTGCCCGGTGTCTGAGTGAAGTGAAACATTGGTCCTCAGTGCCCGGTGTCCGAGTGAAGTGAGCCTTTGGTCCTCAGTGCCGGTGTCCGAGTGAAGTGACCCTCTGGTCCTCAGTGTCCGATATCCGAGTGAAGCGACCCTTTGGTCCTCAGTGTCCGATATCCGAGTGAAGTGACCCTTTTGTCCTCAGTGCCGGTGTCCGAGTGAAGTGACCCTCTGGTCCTCAGTGTCCGATGTCCGAGTGATGTGAACCTTTGGTCCTCAGTGCCGGTGTCCGAGTGAAGTGACCCTTTGGTCTTCAGTGTCCGATGTCCGAGTGAAGTGACCCTTTGGTCCTCAGTGCCAGTGTCCGAGTGATGTGACCATTTGGTCCTCAGTGCCGGTGTCCGAGTGAAGTGCCCCTTTGGTCCTCAGTGCCCGGTGTCCGAGTGAAGTGACCCTTTGGTTCTCATTGCCGGTGTCCGAGTAAAGTGACCCTTTGGTCCTCAGTGCCCAGTGTCCGAGTGAAGTGACACTTTGGTCCTCAGTGCCCGGTGTCCGAGTGAAGTGACACTTTGGTCCTCAGTGCCGGTGTCCGAGTGAAGTGACCCTTTGGTCCTCAGTGTCCGATGTCCGATTGAAGTGACACTTTTGTCCTCAGTGCCGGTGTCCGAGGGAAGTGACCCTTTGGTCCTCAGTGTCCAATGTCCAAATGAAGTGACCCTTTGGTCCTCAGTGCCGGTGTCCGAATGAAGTGACCCTTTGGTCCTCAGTGCCCGGTGTCCGAGTGAAGTGACCCTTTGGTCCTCCGTGCCGGTGTCCGAGTGAAGTGACCCTTTGTTCCTCAGTGCCCGGTGTCCAAGTGAAGTGACCCTTTGGTCCTCAGTGCCGGTGTCCGAGTGAAGCGACCCTTTGGTCCTCAGTGCCGGTGTCCGAGTGAAGTGACCCTTTGGTCCTCAGTGCCGGTGTCTGAGTGAAGTGACCCTTTGGTCCTCATTGCCGGTGTCCGAGTGAAGTAACCCTTTGGTCCTCAGTGCCCATTGTCCGAGTGAACTGACCCTTTGGCCCTCAGTGCCGGTATCCGAGTGAAGTGACCCTTTGGTCCTCAGTGCCCATTGTCCGAGTGAACTGACCCTTTGGTCCTCAGTGCCCGGTTTCCGAGTGAAGTGACACTTTGGTCCTCAGTGCCCGGTGTCCGACTGAAGTGAACCTTTGGTCCTCAGTGCCCGGTGTCCGAGTGAAGTGACCCTTTGGTCCTCAGTTCCGGTGTCCGAGTGAAGTGACACTTTGGTCCTCAGTGCCGGTGTCCGAGTGAAGTGACACTTTGGTCGTCAGTGCCGTTGCCCGAGTGAAGTAACCCTTTGGACCTCAGTGCCGGTGTCCGAATGAATTGACCCTTATGTCCTCAGTGCCGGTGTTGGAGTGAAGTGACCCTTTGGTCCTCAGTGTCGGTGTCCGAATGACGTGACCCTTTGGTCCTCAGTGCCGGTGTCCGAATGAAGTGACCCTTTGGTCCTCAGTGCCGGTGTCCGAGTGAAGTGACCCTTTGGTCCTCAGTGCCGGTGTCCGAATGAAGTGACCCTTTGGTCCTCAGTGCTCGATGTCCGAGTGAAGTGACCCTTTGGTCCTCAGTGCCCAGTGTCCGAGTGAAGTGACCCTTTGGTCCTCAGTGCCGGTGTCCGAGTGAAGTGACCCTTTGGTCCTCAGTGCCCAGTGTCCGAGTTAACTGACCCTTTGGTCCTCAGTGCCGGTGTCCGAGTGAAGTGACCCTTTTGTCCTCAGTGCCGGTGTCCGAGTGAAGTGACCCTCTGGTCCTCAGTGTCCGATGTCCGAGTGATGTGACCCTTTGGTCCTCAGTGCCGGTGTCCGAGTGAAGTGACCCTTTGGTCCTCAGTGTCCAATGTCCGAATGAAGTGACCCTTTGGTCCTCAGTGCCGGTGTCCGAATGAAGTGACCCTTTGGTACTCAGTGCCCGGTGTCCGAGTGAAGTGACTCTTTGGTCCTCCGTGCCGGTGTCCGAGTGAAGTGACCCTTTGGTCCTCAGTGCCCAGTGTCCAAGTGAAGTGACCCTTTGGTCCTCAGTGCCGGTGTCCGAGTGAAGCGACACTTTGGTCCTCAGTGCCGGTGTCCGAGTGAAGTGACCCTTTGGTCCTCAGTGCCGGTGTCTGAGTGAAGTGACCCTTTGGTCCTCATTGCCGGTGTCCGAGTGAAGTGACCCTTTGGTCCTCAGTGCCCATTGTCCAAGTGAACTGACCCTTTGGTCCTCAGTGCCGGTGTCCGAGTGAAGTGACCCTTTGGTCCTCAGTGCCCGGTGTCCGAGTGAAGTGAACCTTTGGTCCTCAGTGCCCGGTGTCCGAGTGAAGTGACCCTTTGGTCCTCAGTTCCGGTGTCCGAGTGAAGTGACACTTTGGTCCTCAGTGCCGGTGTCCGAGTGAAGTGACACTTTGGTCGTCAGTGCCGGTGCCCGAGTGAAGTAACCCGATGGTCCTCAGTGCCGGTGTCCGAGTGAATTGACCCTTATGTCCTCAGTGCCGGTGTTGGAGTGAAGTGACCCTTTGGTCCTCAGTATCGGTGTCTGAATGAAGTGACCCTTTGGTCCTCAGTGCCGGTGTCCGAATGAAGTGACCCTTTGGTCCTCAGTGCCGGTGTCCGAGTGAAGTGACCCTTTGGCCCTCAGTGCCGGTGTCCGAATGAAGTGACCCTTTGGTCCTCAGTGCTCGATGTCCGAGTGAAGTGACCCTTTGGTCCTCAGTGCCCAGTGTCCGAGTGAAGTGACCCTTTGGCCCTCAGTGCCCTGTGTCGGAGTGAAGTGACCCTTTGGTCCTCAGTGCCGGTGTCCGAGTGAAGTAACCCTTTGGTCCACAGTGCCCATTGTCCGAGTGAACTGACCCTTTGGCCCTCAGTGCCGGTATCCGAGTGAAGTGACCCTTTGGTCCTCAGTGCCCATTGTCCGAGTGAACTGACCCTTTGGTCCTCAGTGCCCGGTTTCCGAGTGAAGTGACACTTTGGTCCTCAGTGCCCGGTGTCCGACTGAAGTGAACCTTTGGTCTTCAGTGCCCGGTGTCCGAGTGAAGTGACCCTTTGGTCCTCAGTTCCGGTGTCCGAGTGAAGTGACACTTTGGTCCTCAGTGCCGGTGTCCGAGTGAAGTGACACTTTGGTCGTCAGTGCCGTTGCCCGAGTGAAGTAACCCTTTGGACCTCAGTGCCGGTGTCCGAGTGAATTGACCCTTATGTCCTCAGTGCCGGTGTTGGAGTGAAGTGACCCTTTGGTCCTCAGTGTCGGTGTCCGAATGACGTGACCCTTTGGTCCTCAGTGCCGGTGTCCGAATGAAGTGACCCTTTGGTCCTCAGTGCCGGTGTCCGAGTGAAGTGACCCTTTGGTCCTCAGTGCCGGTGTCCGAATGAAGTGACCCTTTGGTCCTCAGTGCTCGATGTCCGAGTGAAGTGACCCTTTGGTCCTCAGTGCCCAGTGTCCGAGTGAAGTGACCCTTTGGTCCTCAGTGCCGGTGTCCGAGTGAAGTGACCCTTTGGTCCTCAGTGCCCAGTGTCCGAGTTAACTGACCCTTTGGTCCTCAGTGCCGGTGTCCGAGTGAAGTGACCCTTTTGTCCTAAGTGCCGGTGTCCGAGTGAAGTGACCCTCTGGTCCTCAGTGTCCGATGTCCGAGTGATGTGACCCTTTGGTCCTCAGTGCCGGTGTCCGAGTGAAGTGACCCTTTGGTCCTCAGTGTCCAATGTCCGAATGAAGTGACCCTTTGGTCCTCAGTGCCGGTGTCCGAATGAAGTGACCCTTTGGTACTCAGTGCCCGGTGTCCGAGTGAAGTGACTCTTTGGTCCTCCGTGCCGGTGTCCGAGTGAAGTGACCCTTTGGTCCTCAGTGCCCAGTGTCCAAGTGAAGTGACCCTTTGGTCCTCAGTGCCGGTGTCCGAGTGAAGTGACACTTTGGTCCTTGTGGTAAACCACTGTCATACCTGTCTGTGTCTGTATGTGTATTCCACTAGGTACAGGTCTGGACATGCCTCGGCTGACTCCTCCCACTATTCCAGGTATATAAGTGACTACCTCCCAGTCCCTTAGTATTCTGGACGGGTCGACCACTCGAGACAAGACCTTCATTCTTTAGTTAATAAAAGCCTGATTGTTACTCGCTCAACTTCAGTCTTTTGAGTAATTGATGGCGCATCAATTTTATTAACTAAATTTTTTATAATGGAGAAGATCCTCACACCAGCATGCCTGGACCTGGACAGTCGGGAAGCGGACGCTTCCACCAAGTTTGCTCACTGGCTTACGTGCTTCGAGACATTCCTGACTGCCTCCACTGCGGTCGAAACGGATGCGGACAAACTGTCTGTCCTGATCTCCAAGGTGAACCACCGAGTGTACTCAGTCATCCGGGATGCGACCTCGTACACAGCCGCCCTCCAGCTCCTCAAGACCCAGTACACGCGCCCTGTGAACGAAGTATACGCTAGGCACCTTCTGGGGAGTCGCAAGCAACAACCTGGGGAATCGACTGAGGAATACCTCCAAGCACTGTCCGTGCTTGGCCGGGCCTGTGGGTGTAAGGCGGTAACGCCCACTAAGTACACGGAGGAACTGATCCGGGATGCCTTCGTAGCGGGCCACAGGTCCAACTACACCCGACAGCGACTGCTGGAGCAGAGTGACCTCACCCTCGACAAAGCCTCCGACATCGCACTAACGCTGGACGCAGCCTTCCGGGGCATGGATGCCTACTCCTCTGCACCGTGGACGCCGCGGGGAACGACAACCTGGGACACGGTAGGACAGCCCCATAGCACCGTGCCACCCCAGCCACAGCCCAACAACGGCCCAACTACCGCAGCAGTGTCCCAAAGCCAGACAGCAGTATCCCAAGGCCAGAAATGCTACTTCTGTGGCCAGGCCAAACACCCCAGAGCGCGCTGCCCGGCGAAGAATGCAACCTGCTCGGGCTGCGGGAAAAAGGGACACTACGCCAGCGTCTGCAAGGCCAAAGCCACCCCGAACGCCAGCAGCGCCGCGTGTGGGCCGTACGAGCCGCCATCTTGGGCCTCCCCAGCCATGTGCGAACCACCGCAGCAGCAGCCATCTTGGACGACTCCAGCCACATGGGAATCATGGGCGCCGCCATCTTGGACACCAGCCGGGACGCAGCAGACCGCCAACCCCCACCCATCTGATACTCGCAGCGACACACCGACCCCTACGCTGGCCTCTGTGACGCTGGACCAAACGAGACCGCACCAGTTAGCTCGGTCCAAAATGGACGTTAAGGTAAACGGCCATGCAATAAACTGCCTTTTTGACTCCGGGAGCACAGAGAGCTTCATCCACCCCGACACGGTGCGGCGTTGCTCTCTCCCAGTCCTGCCTGCGCACCAGCGGATTTCTATGGCCTCCGAGTCCCAGTCAGCGGACATTGGCGGCTACTGCGTGGTGACACTAGTAGTAGACGGGACTGTGTTCAATAATTTTAAACTCCTGGTCCTGCCCGACCTCTGCGCTGCCGTTCTACTGGGGTTGGATTTCCAGTGCCACCTCAAAAGCGTTACGATGGCGTACGGTGGCCCCCTCCCCCCACTCACAGTCCGCAGCCAGCAGCCTCCAAATTGCCCGCCGCGCACTAGATGCAACCTCTCCACACTCAGAGTCCCACCCCCCCCACTGTTTGCTAACCTCACCCCTGACTGTAAGCCCATCGCCACAAAGAGCAGGCGATACAGTGCCGGGGACAGGGTTTTCATCAAAACCGAAGTGGAACGGCTCCTGAAGGAGGGGATTATTGAGGGCAGCTCCAGCCCCTGGCGAGCCCAGGTTGTGGTCGTTAAGACCGGCGAGAAACAACGCCTGGTCATCGACTACAGCCAAACAATAAACCGCTACACCCTGCTGGACGCCTACCCACTCCCCCGCATAGCTGACATGGTCAACCAGATCGCGCAGTACCGCGTCTTTTCGACCATTGACCTGAAATCAGCGTACCACCAGCTCCCCATCAGCCCTGAAGACCGCCAGTATACTGCTTTTGAGGCAAACGGCCGCCTCTATCACTTCCTTAGGGTTCCCTTCGGCGTTACCAACGGGGTCTCCGTCTTCCAAAGGGAGATGGACCGGATGGTCGATCAAAACGAGCTGCAGGCCACTTTCCCTTACCTAGATAATGTGACCATCTGCGGCCATGACTTGCAGGACCATGACGCAAACCTCGAGAAATTCCTCCGCACCGCCCAACTCCTGAACCTGACATATAACAAGGAGAAGTGCATATTCCGCACAGACCGCCTCGCCATCCTTGGCTGTGTTGTAGAACACGGGGTCATCGGTCCCGACCCGGACCGGATGCGTCCCCTTATGGAACTCCCACTGCCCCACTGCCTAAAAGCTCTGAAGAGGTGCCTAGGGTTTTTTTCCTACTACGCTCAGTGGGTCCCCTACTATGCAGACAAAGCCCGTCCGCTGATCAAGTCCACCTCTTTTCCCGTGACGGCAGAGGCCCGCTTAGCCTTCCACCGTATCAAGGAAGACATTGCCAAAGCCACCATGCACGCAGTGGACGAATCCATCCCCTTCCAGGTGGAAAGCGATGCGTCCGACTTCGCTCTGGCCGCCACCCTTAATCAGGCGGGGAGACCTGTGGCATTCTTCTCACGAACCCTCCAGGGCCCGGAGACCAGACACTCCGCGGTCGAGAAGGAGGCCCAGGCTATCGTGGAGGCTGTGCGTCATTGGAGGCACTACCTGGCCGGAAAACGATTTACCCTGCTCACTGACCAGCGTTCAGTTGCTTTTATGTTCAACAACAAGCAGAGGGGCAAAATCAAAAATGACAAGATCTTGAGGTGGAGAATCGAACTTTCCACCTACAATTACGAGATCTTGTACCGGCCTGGGAAGCTCAATGAACCCCCAGATGCCCTATCGCGTGGCACCTGCGCCAGCGCGCAGATCGATAGGCTGAGGGCCCTCCACAATGACCTCTGCCACCCGGGGGTCACCAGGTTCTTCCACTTCATCAAGGCCCGCAACCTGCCTTACTCCATTGAGGAGGTCAGGACCATGACCAAGAACTGCCAAGTCTGCGCTGAGTGCAAACCGCACTTTTATAGACCAGACAGAGCCCACCTGATAAAAGCCACTCGCCCTTTCGAACGCCTGAGCGTCGATTTTAAAGGGCCTCTCCCCTCCTCCGACCGCAATGTGTACTTCCTCAACATCATTGACGAGTACTCCCGGTTCCCGTTCGCTTTCCCCTGCCCGGACATGACCAGTGCCACGGTCATTAAATGTCTGAACAGCCTCTTCACCCTGTTCGGTTTCCCCAGCTATATCCATAGCGACCGGGGCTCATCGTTTATGAGCGACGAACTCCGCCAGTACCTGCTCGCTAGGGGTATTGCCACAAGCAGGACCACCAGTTACAACCCCCGGGGGAACGGACAGGTGGAAAGAGAGAATGCAACTGTTTGGAAGGCTGCCCTACTAGCCTTAAAGTCTAGGGGCCTTCCGACCTCCCGCTGGCAGGAGGTGCTCCCCGATGCGCTCCACTCGATTCGGTCACTTCTCTGCACTGCCACCAATGCCACCCCTCACGAGAAAATGTTGTCTTCCCAAGGAAGTCCACATCGGGGACATCGTTACCGCCATGGCTGACGTCCCCAGGGCCGGTACTACTGAGAAGACACGTGAGGGCCAATAAAACGGACCCCCTGGTCGAGAGGGTCGACCTCCTCCACGCCAACCCCCAGTACGCTTACATTGCGTACCCGGACGGGCGGGAGGACACAGTCTCCATACGAGACCTCGCACCCTCGGGGACCGCTGTAACCCACTACCCATTACCACCCCCCCCCACGACCCGATATCCAACCCCAGCAGCCGGCTCGCCTTGGACCGTCACCCATGAGGACTACACTCCAGGGCCCCAGCCTACACGGGACGCGACGCCGGAAGCTCCACCACCCCTGCCGTCGCCACGTCGATCACAGCGGCAGACAAGACCTCCGGAGAGACTCCAATACACGAACTTTTAAATACACTTCACCCCGCCGGACTCATTTTTAAACAAGGGGTGAATGTGGTAAACCACTGTCATACCTGTCTGTGTCTGTATGTGTATTCCACTAGGTACAGGTCTGGACATGCCTCGGCTGACTCCTCCCACTATTCCAGGTATATAAGTGACTACCTCCCAGTCCCTTAGTATTCTGGACGGGTCGACCACTCGAGACAAGACCTTCATTCTTTAGTTAATAAAAGCCTGATTGTTACTCGCTCAACTTCAGTCTTTTGAGTAATTGATGGCGCATCAGTCCTCAGTGCCGGTGTCCGAGTGAAGTGACCCTTTGGTCCTCAGTGCCGGTGTCTGAGTGAAGTGACCCTTTGGTCCTCATTGCCGGTGTCCGAGTGAAGTGACCCTTTGGTCCTCAGTGCCCATTGTCCGAGTGAACTGACCCTTTGGTCCTCAGTGCCGGTGTCCGAGTGAAGTGACCCTTTGGTCCTCAGTGCCCATTGTCCGAGTGAACTGACCCTTTGGTCCTCAGTGCCCGGTGTCCGAGTGAAGTGACCCTTTGGTCCTCAGTGCCCGGTGTCCGAGTGAAGTGAACCTTTGGTCCTCAGTGCCCGGTGTCCGAGTGAAGTGACCCTTTGGTCCTCAGTTCCGGTGTCCGAGTGAAGTGACACTTTGGTCCTCAGTGCCGGTGTCCGAGTGAAGTGACACTTTGGTCGTCAGTGCCGGTGCCCGAGTGAAGTAACCCTTTGGTCCTCAGTGCCGGTGTCCGAGTGAATTGACCCTTATGTCCTCAGTGCCGGTGTTGGAGTGAAGTGACCCTTTGGTCCTCAGTGTCGGTGTCTGAATGAAGTGACCCTTTGGTCCTCAGTGCCGGTGTCCGAATGAAGTGACCCTTTGGTCCTCAGTGCCGGTGTCCGAGTGAAGTGACCCTTTGGCCCTCAGTGCCGGTGTCCGAATGAAGTGACCCTTTGGTCCTCAGTGCTCGATGTCCGAGTGAAGTGACCCTTTGGTCCTCAGTGCCCAGTGTCCGAGTGAAGTGACCCTTTGGCCCTCAGTGCCCTGTGTCGGTGTGAAGTGACCCTTTGGTCCTCAGTGCCGGTGTCCGAGTGAAGTGACCCTTTGGTCCTCAGTGCCCATTGTCCGAGTGAACTGACCCTTTGGTCCTCAGTGCCGGTGTCCGAGTGAAGTGACCATTTGGTCCTCAGTGCCCATTGTCCGAGTGAACTGACCCTTTGGTCCTCAGTGCCGGTGTCCGAGTGAAGTGACCCTTTGGTCCTCAGTGCCTGTGTCCGAGTGAAGTGACCCTTTGGCAATCAGTGCCCGGTGTCTGAGTGATGTGACCCTTTGGTCCTCAGTGCCGGTGTCTGAGTGAAGTGACCCTTTGATCCTCTGTATCCGGTGTCCGAGTGAATTGAGCCTTTGGTCCTCAGTGCCCGATGTCCGAGTGAAGTGACCCTTTGATCCTCGGTATCCTGTGTCCGAATGAATTGAACCTTTGGTCCTCAGTGCCCGATGTCCGAGTGAAGTGACCCTTTGGTCCTCAGTGCCAGTGTCAGAGTGAAGTGACCCTTTGGTCCTCAGTGCCCGGTGTCCGAGTGAAGTGACCCTTTGGTCCTCAGTGCCCAGTGTCCGAGTTAAGTGACCCTTTGGTCCTCAGTGCCGATGTCCGAGTGAAGTGAAGCTTTGGCCCTCAGGGCCCAGTGTCCGAGTGAAGTGACGCTTTCGTCCTCAGTGCCCGGTGTCCGAGTGAAGTGACCCTTTGGTCCTCAGTGCCGGTGTCCGAGTGAAGTGACCCTTTGGTCCTCAGTGCCCGGTGTCCGAGTGAAGTGACACTTTGGTCCTCAGTGCCAGTGTCGGAGTGAAGTGACCATTTGGTCCTCAGTGCCTGGTGTCCGAGTGAAGTGACCCTTTGGTCCTCAGTGCCGGTGTCCGAATGAAGTGACCCTTTGGTACTCAGTGTCGGTGTCCGAGTGAAGAGACCCTTTGGTCCTCAGTGCCGGTGTCCGAGTGAAGTGACCCTTTGGTCCTCAGTGCCGGTGTCCGAATGAATTGACCCTTTGGTCCTCAGTGCCCGGTGTCCAAGTGAAGTGACCCTTTGGTCCTCAGTGCCGGTGTCCGAGTGAAGCGACCCTTTGGTCCTCAGTGCCGGTGTCCGAGTGAAGTGAACCTTTGGTCCTCAGTGCCGGTGTCTGAGTGAAGTGACCCTTTGGTCCTCATTGCCGGTGTCCGAGTGAAGTGACCCTTTGGTCCTCAGTGCCCATTGTCCGAGTGAACTGACCCTTTGGTCCTCAGTGCCGGTGTCCGAGTGAAGTGACCCTTTGGTCCTCAGTGCCCATTGTCCGAGTGAACTGACCCTTTGGTCCTCAGTGCCCGGTGTCCGAGTGAAGTGACACTTTGGTCCTCAGAGCCCGGTGTCCGAGTGAAGTGAACCTTTGGTCCTCAGTGCCCGGTGTCCGAGTGAAGTGACCCTTTGGTCCTCAGTGCCCGGTGTCCGAGTGAAGTGACCCTTTGGTCCTCAGTGCCGGTGTCCGAGTAAAGTGACCCTTTGGTCCTCAGTGCCGGTGTCCGAGTGAAGTGACACTTTGGTCCTCAGTGCCCGGTGTCCGAGTGAAGTGACACTTTGGTCCTCAGTGCCGGTGTCCGAGTGAAGTGACCCTTTGGTCCTCTGTGTCCAATGTCCGATTGAAGTGACACTTTTGTCCTCAGTGCCGGTGTCCGAGGGAAGTGACCCTTTGGTCCTCAGTGTCCAATGTCCGAATGAAGTGACCCTTTGGTCCTCAGTGCCGGTGTCCGAATGAAGTGACCCTTTGGTCCTCAGTGCCCGGTGTCCGAGTGAAGTGACCCTTTGGTCCTCCGTGCCGGTGTCCGAGTGAAGTGACCCTTTGTTCCTCAGTGCCCGGTGTCCAAGTGAAGTGACCCTTTGGTCCTCAGTGCCGGTGTCCGAGTGAAGCGACCCTTTGGTCCTCAGTGCCGGTGTCCGAGTGAAGTGACCCTTTGGTCCTCAGTGCCGGTGTCTGAGTGAAGTGACCCTTTGGTCCTCATTGCCGGTTAACGAGTGAAGTAACCCTTTGGTCCTCAGTGCCCATTGTCCGAGTGAACTGACCCTTTGGCCCTCAGTGCCGGTATCCGAGTGAAGTGACCCTTTGGTCCTCAGTGCCCATTGTCCGAGTGAACTGACCCTTTGGTCCTCAGTGCCCGGTGTCCGAGTGAAGTGACACTTTGGTCCTCAGTGCCCGGTGTCCGACTGAAGTGAACCTTTGGTCCTCAGTGCCCGGTGTCCGAGTGAAGTGACCCTTTGGTCCTCAGTTCCGGTGTCCGAGTGAAGTGACACTTTGGTCCTCAGTGCCGGTGTCCGAGTGAAGTGACACTTTGGTCGTCAGTGCCGTTGCCCGAGTGAAGTAACCCTTTGGTCCTCAGTGCCGGTGTCCGAGTGAATTGACCATTATGTCCTCAGTGCCGGTGTTGGAGTGAAGTGACCCTTTGGTCCTCAGTGTCGGTGTCCGAATGACGTGACCCTTTGGTCCTCAGTGCCGGTGTCCGAATGAAGTGACCCTTTGGTCCTCAGTGCCGGTGTCCGAGTGAAGTGACCCTTTGGTCCTCAGTGCCGGTGTCCGAATGAAGTGACCCTTTGGTCCTCAGTGCTCGATGTCCGAGTGAAGTGACCCTTTGGTCCTCAGTGCCCAGTGTCCGAGTGAAGTGACCCTTTGGTCCTCAGTGCTGGTGTCCGAGTGAAGTGACCCTTTGGTCCTCAGTGCCCAGTGTCCGAGTTAACTGACCCTTTGGTCCTCAGTGCCGGTGTCCGAGTGAAGTGACCCTTTTGTCCTCAGTGCCGGTGTCCGAGTGAAGTGACCCTCTGGTCCTCAGTGTCCGATGTCCGAGTGATGTGACCCTTTGGTCCTCAGTGCCGGTGTCCGAGTGAAGTGACCCTTTGGTCCTCAGTGTCCAATGTCCGAATGAAGTGACCCTTTGGTCCTCAGTGCCGGTGTCCGAATGAAGTGACCCTTTGGTACTCAGTGCCCGGTGTCCGAGTGAAGTGACCCTTTGGTCCTCCGTGCCGGTGTCCGAGTGAAGTGACCCTTTGGTCCTCAGTGCCCAGTGTCCAAGTGAAGTGACCCTTTGGTCCTCAGTGCCGGTGTCCGAGTGAAGCGACCCTTTGGTCCTCAGTGCCGGTGTCCGAGTGAAGTGACCCTTTGGTCCTCAGTGCCGGTGTCTGAGTGAAGTGACCCTTTGGTCCTCATTGCCGGTGTCCGAGTGAAGTGACCCTTTGGTCCTCAGTGCCCATTGTCCGAATGAACTGACCCTTTGGTCCTCAGTGCCGGTGTCCGAGTGAAGTGACCCTTTGGTCCTCAGTGCCCATTGTCCGAGTGAACTGACCCTTTGGACCTCAGTGCCCGGTGTCCGAGTGAAGTGACCCTTTGGTCCTCAGTGCCCGGTGTCCGAGTGAAGTGAACCTTTGGTCCTCAGTGCCCGGTGTCCGAGTGAAGTGACCCTTTGGTCCTCAGTTCCGGTGTCCGAGTGAAGTGACACTTTGGTCCTCAGTGCCGGAGTCCGAGTGAAGTGACACTTTGGTCGTCAGTGCCGGTGCCCGAGTGAAGTAACTCTTTGGTCCTCAGTGCCGGTGTCCGAGTGAATTGACCCTTATGTCCTCAGTGCCGGTGTTGGAGTGAAGTGACCCTTTGGTCCTCAGTGTCGGTGTCTGAATGAAGTGACCCTTTGGTCCTCAGTGCCGGTGTCCGAATGAAGTGACCCCTTGGTCCTCAGTGCCGGTGTCCGAGTGAAGTGACCCTTTGGCCCTCAGTGCCGGTGTCCGAATGAAGTGACGCTTTGGTCCTCAGTGCTCGATGTCCGAGTGAAGTGACCCTTTGGTCCTCAGTGCCCATTGTCCGAGTGAACTGACCCTTTGGTCCTCAGTGCCGGTGTCCGAGTGAAGTGACCATTTGGTCCTCAGTGCCCATTGTCCGAGTGAACTGACCCTTTGGTCCTCAGTGCCGGTGTCCGAGTGAAGTGACCCTTTGGTCCTCAGTGCCTGTGTCCGAGTGAAGTGACCCTTTGGCAATCAGTGCCCGGTGTCTGAGTGATGTGACCCTTTGGTCCTCAGTGCCGGTGTCTGAGTGAAGTGACCCTTTGATCCTCTGTATCCGGTGTCCGAGTGAATTGAGCCTTTGGTCCTCAGTGCCCGATGTCCGAGTGAAGTGACCCTTTGATCCTCGGTATCCTGTGTCCGAATGAATTGACCCTTTGGTCCTCAGTGCCCGATGTCCGAGTGAAGTGACCCTTTGGTCCTCAGTGCCGGTGTCAGAGTGAAGTGACCCTTTGGTCCTCAGTGCCCGGTGTCCGAGTGAAGTGACCCTTTGGTCCTCAGTGCCCAGTGTCCGAGTTAAGTGACCCTTTGGTCCTCAGTGCCGATGTCCGAGTGAAGTGAAGCTTTGGCCCTCAGGGCCCAGTGTCCGAGTGAAGTGACCCTTTCGTCCTCAGTGCCCGGTGTCCGAGTGAAGTGACCCTTTGGTCCTCAGAGCCGGTGTCCGAATGAAGTGACCGTTTGGTCCTCAGTGCCGGTGTCCGAGTGAATTGAACATTTGGTCCTCAGTGCCCAGTGTCCGAGTGAAGTGACCCTTTGGTCCTCAGTGCCCGGTGTCCGAGAGAAGTGACACTTTGGTCCTCAGTGCCAGTGTCGGAGTGAAGTGACCATTTGGTCCTCAGTGCCTGGTGTCCGAGTGAAGTGACCCTTTGGTCCTCAGTGCCGGTGTCCGAATGAAGTGACCCTTTGGTACTCAGTGTCGGTGTCCGAGTGAAGAGACCCTTTGGTCCTCAGTGCCGGTGTCCGAGTGAAGTGACCCTTTGGTCCTCAGTGCCGGTGTCCGAATGAATTGACCCTTTGGTCCTCAGTGCCCGGTGTCCAAGTGAAGTGACCCTTTGGTCCTCAGTGCCGGTGTCCGAGTGAAGCGACCCTTTGGTCCTCAGTGCCGGTGTCCGAGTGAAGTGAACCTTTGGTCCTCAGTGCCGGTGTCTGAGTGAACTGACCCTTTGGTCCTCAGTGCCGGTGACCGAGTGAAGTGACCCTTTGGACCTCATTGCCCATTGTCCGAGTGAACTGACCCTTTGGTCCTCAGTGCCCGGTGTCCGAGTGAAGTGACACTTTGGTCCTCAGAGCCCGGTGTCCGAGTGAAGTGAACCTTTGGTCCTCAGTGCCCGGTGTCCGTGTGAAGTGACCCTTTGGTCCTCAGTTCCGGTGTCCGAGTGAAGTGACACTTTGGTCCTCAGTGCCGGTGTCCAAGTGAAGTGACACTTTGGTCGTCAGTGCCGGTGCCCGAGTGAAGTAACCCTTTGGTCCTCAGTGCCGGTGTCCGAGTGAATTGACCCTTATGTCCTCAGTGCCGGTGTTGGAGTGAAGTGACCCTTTGGTCCTCAGTGTCGGTGTCCGAATGAAGTGACCCTTTGGTCCTCAGTGCCGGTGTCCGAATGAAGTGACCCTTTGGTCCTCAGTGCCGGTGTCCGAGTGAAGTGACCCTTTGGTCCTCAGTGCCGGTGTCCGAATGAAGTGATCCTTTGGTCCTCAGTGCTCGATGTCCGAGTGAAGTGACCCTTTGGTCCTCAGTGCCCAGTGTCCGAGTGAAGTGACCCTTTGGTCCTCAGTGCCGGTGTCCGAGTGAAGTGACCCTTTGATCTTCAGTGCCCAGTGTCCGAGTTAACTGACCCTTTGGTCCTCAGTGCCGGTGTCCGAGTGAAGTGACCCTTTTCTCCTCAGTGCCGGTGTCCGAGTGAAGTGACCCTCTGGTCCTCAGTGTCCGATGTCCGAGTGATGTGACCCTTTGGTCCTCAGTGCCGGTGTCCGAGTGAAGTGACACTTTGGTCCTCAGTGTCCAATGTCCGAATGAAGTGACCCTTTGATCCTCAGTGCCGGTGTCCGAATGAAGTGACCCTTTGGTCCTCAGTGCCCGGTGTCCGAGTGAAGTGACCCTTTGGTCCTCCGTGCCGGTGTCCGAGTGAAGTGACCCTTTGGTCCTCAGTGCCCAGTGTCCAAGTGAAGCGACCCTTTGGTCCTCAGTGCCGGTCTCCGAGTGAAGCGACCCTTTGGTCCTCAGTGCCGGTGTCCGAGTGAAGTGACCCTTTGGTCCTCAGTGCCGGTGTCTGAGTGAAGTGACCCTTTGGTCCTCATTTCCGGTGTCCGAGTGAAGTGACCCTTTGGTCCTCAGTGCCCATTGTCCGAGTGAACTGACCCTTTGGTCCTCAGTGCCGGTGTCCGAGTGAAGTGACCCTTTGGTCCTCAGTGCCCATTGTCCGAGTGAACTGACCCTTTGGTCCTCAGTGCCCAGTGTCCGAGTGAAGTGACCCTTTGGTCCTCAGTGCCCGGTGTCCGAGTGAAGTGAACCTTTGGTCCTCAGTGCCCGGTGTCCGAGTGAAGTGACCCTTTGGTCCTCAGTTCCGGTGTCCGAGTGAAGTGACACTTTGGTCCTCAGTGCCGGTGTCCGAGTGAAGTGACACTTTGGTCGTCAGTGCCGGTGCCCGAGTGAAGTAAACCTTTGGTCCTCAGTGCCGGTGTCCGAGTGAATTGACCCTTATGTCCACAGTGCCGGTGTTGGAGTGAAGTGACCCTTTGGTCCTCAGTGCCCAGTGTCCGAGTTAAGTGACGCTTTTGGTCCTCAGTGCCGGTGTCCGATTGAAGTGACCCTTTGGTCCTCAGTGCCGAGTGTCCGAGTGAAGTGACCCTTTTGGTCCACAGTGCCGGTGTCCGAGTGAAGTGATGCTTTGGCCCTCAGTGCCCAGTGTCCGAGTGAAGTGACCGTTTGGTCCTCAGTGCCGGTGTCCGAGTAAAGTGACCCTTTGGTCCTCAGTGCCCGGTGTCCGAGTGAAGTGCCCCTTTGGTCCTCAGTGCCCAGTGTCCGAGTGAAGTGACCCTTTGGTCCTCAGTGCCGGTGGCCGAGTGAATTGACCATTTGGTCCTCAGTGTCGGTGTCCGAGTGAAGTGACCCTTTGGTCCTCAGTGCCCGTTGTCCGAGTGAAGTGACCCTTTGGTCCTCAGTGCCCGGTGTCCGAGTGAAGTGACACTTTGGTCCTCAGTGTCCGATGTCCGAGTGAAGTGACCCTTTGGTCCTCAGTGTCTGATGTCCGAATGAAGTTACCCTTTGGTCCTCGGTGCCCGGTGTCCGAGTGAAGTGACCCTTTGGTCCTCGGTGCCCGGTGTCCGAGTGAAGTGAACCTCTGGTCCTCAGTGTCCGATGTCCGAGTGAAGTGACCCGTTGGTCCTCAGTGCCGGTGTCCGCGTGAAGTGACCCTTTGGTCCTCAGTGTCCGATGTCCGATTGACGTGACCCTTGGGTCCTCAGTGTCCGATGTCCGAGTGAAGTGACCCTTTGGTCCTCAGTGTCTGATGTCCGAATGAAGTTACCCTTTGGTCCTCGGTGCCCGGTGTCCGAGTGAATTGACCATTTGGTCTTCAGTGCCCAGTGTCCGAGTAAAGTGACCCTTTGGTCCTCAGTGCCCGGTGTCCGATTGAAGTGACCCTTTGGTCCTCAGTGCCGGTGTCCGAGTGAAGGGACCCTTTGGTCCTCAGTGCCGGTGTCCGAGTGAAGCGACCCTTTGGTCCTCAGTGCCGGTGTCCGAGTGAAGTGAACCTTTGGTCCTCAGTGCCGGTGTCTGAGTGAACTGACCCTTTGGTCCTCAGTGCCGGTGACCGAGTGAAGTGACCCTTTGGACCTCATTGCCCATTGTCCGAGTGAACTGACCCTTTGGTCCTCAGTGCCCGGTGTCCGAGTGAAGTGACACTTTGGTCCTCAGAGCCCGGTGTCCGAGTGAAGTGAACCTTTGGTCCTCAGTGCCCGGTGTCCGTGTGAAGTGACCCTTTGGTCCTCAGTTCCGGTGTCCGAGTGAAGTGACACTTTGGTCCTCAGTGCCGGTGTCCAAGTGAAGTGACACTTTGGTCGTCAGTGCCGGTGCCCGAGTGAAGTAACCCTTTGGTCCTCAGTGCCGGTGTCCGAGTGAATTGACCCTTATGTCCTCAGTGCCGGTGTTGGAGTGAAGTGACCCTTTGGTCCTCAGTGTCGGTGTCCGAATGAAGTGACCCTTTGGTCCTCAGTGCCGGTGTCCGAATGAAGTGACCCTTTGGTCCTCAGTGCCGGTGTCCGAGTGAAGTGACCCTTTGGTCCTCAGTGCCGGTGTCCGAATGAAGTGATCCTTTGGTCCTCAGTGCTCGATGTCCGAGTGAAGTGACCCTTTGGTCCTCAGTGCCCAGTGTCCGAGTGAAGTGACCCTTTGGTCCTCAGTGCCGGTGTCCGAGTGAAGTGACCCTTTGATCTTCAGTGCCCAGTGTCCGAGTTAACTGACCCTTTGGTCCTCAGTGCCGGTGTCCGAGTGAAGTGACCCTTTTCTCCTCAGTGCCGGTGTCCGAGTGAAGTGACCCTCTGGTCCTCAGTGTCCGATGTCCGAGTGATGTGACCCTTTGGTCCTCAGTGCCGGTGTCCGAGTGAAGTGACACTTTGGTCCTCAGTGTCCAATGTCCGAATGAAGTGACCCTTTGATCCTCAGTGCCGGTGTCCGAATGAAGTGACCCTTTGGTCCTCAGTGCCCGGTGTCCGAGTGAAGTGACCCTTTGGTCCTCCGTGCCGGTGTCCGAGTGAAGTGACCCTTTGGTCCTCAGTGCCCAGTGTCCAAGTGAAGCGACCCTTTGGTCCTCAGTGCCGGTCTCCGAGTGAAGCGACCCTTTGGTCCTCAGTGCCGGTGTCCGAGTGAAGTGACCCTTTGGTCCTCAGTGCCGGTGTCTGAGTGAAGTGACCCTTTGGTCCTCATTTCCGGTGTCCGAGTGAAGTGACCCTTTGGTCCTCAGTGCCCATTGTCCGAGTGAACTGACCCTTTGGTCCTCAGTGCCGGTGTCCGAGTGAAGTGACCCTTTGGTCCTCAGTGCCCATTGTCCGAGTGAACTGACCCTTTGGTCCTCAGTGCCCAGTGTCCGAGTGAAGTGACCCTTTGGTCCTCAGTGCCCGGTGTCCGAGTGAAGTGAACCTTTGGTCCTCAGTGCCCGGTGTCCGAGTGAAGTGACCCTTTGGTCCTCAGTTCCGGTGTCCGAGTGAAGTGACACTTTGGTCCTCAGTGCCGGTGTCCGAGTGAAGTGACACTTTGGTCGTCAGTGCCGGTGCCCGAGTGAAGTAAACCTTTGGTCCTCAGTGCCGGTGTCCGAGTGAATTGACCCTTATGTCCACAGTGCCGGTGTTGGAGTGAAGTGACCCTTTGGTCCTCAGTGCCCAGTGTCCGAGTTAAGTGACGCTTTTGGTCCTCAGTGCCGGTGTCCGATTGAAGTGACCCTTTGGTCCTCAGTGCCGAGTGTCCGAGTGAAGTGACCCTTTTGGTCCACAGTGCCGGTGTCCGAGTGAAGTGATGCTTTGGCCCTCAGTGCCCAGTGTCCGAGTGAAGTGACCGTTTGGTCCTCAGTGCCGGTGTCCGAGTAAAGTGACCCTTTGGTCCTCAGTGCCCGGTGTCCGAGTGAAGTGCCCCTTTGGTCCTCAGTGCCCAGTGTCCGAGTGAAGTGACCCTTTGGTCCTCAGTGCCGGTGGCCGAGTGAATTGACCATTTGGTCCTCAGTGTCGGTGTCCGAGTGAAGTGACCCTTTGGTCCTCAGTGCCCGTTGTCCGAGTGAAGTGACCCTTTGGTCCTCAGTGCCCGGTGTCCGAGTGAAGTGACACTTTGGTCCTCAGTGTCCGATGTCCGAGTGAAGTGACCCTTTGGTCCTCAGTGTCTGATGTCCGAATGAAGTTACCCTTTGGTCCTCGGTGCCCGGTGTCCGAGTGAAGTGACCCTTTGGTCCTCGGTGCCCGGTGTCCGAGTGAAGTGAACCTCTGGTCCTCAGTGTCCGATGTCCGAGTGAAGTGACCCGTTGGTCCTCAGTGCCGGTGTCCGCGTGAAGTGACCCTTTGGTCCTCAGTGTCCGATGTCCGATTGACGTGACCCTTGGGTCCTCAGTGTCCGATGTCCGAGTGAAGTGACCCTTTGGTCCTCAGTGTCTGATGTCCGAATGAAGTTACCCTTTGGTCCTCGGTGCCCGGTGTCCGAGTGAATTGACCATTTGGTCTTCAGTGCCCAGTGTCCGAGTAAAGTGACCCTTTGGTCCTCAGTGCCCGGTGTCCGATTGAAGTGACCCTTTGGTCCTCAGTGCCGGTGTCCGAGTGAAGGGACCCTTTGGTCCTCAGTGCCGGTGTCCGAGTGAAGTGACCCTTTGGTCCTCAGTGCCCGGTGTCCGAGTGAAGTGACACTTTGGTCCTCAGTGCCCAGTGTCCGAGTGAAGTGACTCTTTGGTCCTCAGTGCCCAGTGTCCGAGTGAAGTGACCCTTTGGTCCTCACTGCCCGATGTCCGAGTGAAGTGACTCTTTGGTCCTCAGTGCCCGATGTCCGAGTGAAGTGACCCTTTGGTCCTCAGTGCCCGGTGTCCGAGTGAAGTGACACTTTGGTCCTCAGTGCCGGTGTCAGAGTGAAGTGACCCTTTGGTCCTCAGTGCCCGATGTCCGAGTGAAGTGACCCTTTGGTCCTCAGTGCCGGTGTCCGAGTGAAGTGACCCTTTGGTCCTCAGTGCCGGTGTCCGAATGCAGTGACCCTTTGGTCCTCAGTGCCCGGTGTCCGAGTGAAGTGACCCTTTGGTCCTCAGTGCCTGGTGTCTGAGTGAATTGACCATTTGGTCCTCAGTGCCGGTGTCCGAGTGAAGTGACCCTTTGGTCCTCAGTGCCCGTTGTCCGAGTGAAGTGACCCTTTGGTCCTCAGTGCCCGGTGTCCGATTGAAGTGACCCTTTGGTCCTCAGTGTCCGGTGTTTGAGTGAAGTGAAACATTGGTCCTCAGTGCCCGGTGTCCGAGTGAAGTGACCCTTTGGTCCTCAGTGCCGGTGTCCGAGTGAAGTGACCCATTGGTCCTCAGTGCCGGTGTCCGAGTGAAGTGACCCTTTGGTCCTCAGTGTCCGATGTCCGAGTGAAGAGACCCTTTGGTCCTCAGTGCCGGTGTCCGAGTGAAGTGACCCTCTGGTCCTCAGTGTCCGATGTCCGAGTGAAGTGACCCTTTGGTCCTCAGTGCCGGTGTCCGAGTGATGTGACCCTTTGCTCCTCAGTGTCCGATGTCCGATTGACGTGACCCTTTGGTCCTCAGTGTCCGATGTCCGAGTGATGTGACCCTTTGATCCTCAGTGTCTGATGTCCGAGTGAAGTTACCCTTTGGTCATCGGTGCCCGGTGTCCGAGTGAAGTGACCCTTTTGTCCTCAGTGCCCAGTGTCCGAATGAAGTGACCCTTTGGTCCTCAATGCCCGGTGTCCGAGTGAAGTGACCATTTGGTCCTCAGTGCCCGGTGTCCGAGTATAGTGACCCTTTGGTCCTCAGTGCCCGGTGTCCGAGTGAAGTGACCCTTTGGTCCTCAGTGCCGGTGTCCAAGTGAAGGGACGCTTTGGTCCTCAGTGCCGGTGTCCGAGTGAAGTGACACTTTGGTCCTCAGTGCCGGTGTCCGAGTGAAGTGACCCTTTGGTCCTCAGTGCCCATTGTCTGAGTGAACTGACCCTTTGGTCCTCAGTGCCGGTGTCCGAGTGACGTGACTCTTTGGTCCTCAGTGCCCAGTGTCCGAGTGAAGTGTCACTTTTGTCCTCATTGCCCGATGTCCGAGTGAAGTGACCCTTTGGTCCTCAGTGCCCGGTGTCCGAGTGAAGTGAACCTTTGGTCCTCACTGCCCGATGTCTGAGTGAAGTGAACCTTTGGTCCTCAGTGCCCGGTGTCCGAGTGAAGTGAAACTTTGGTCCTCAGTGCCGGTGTCGGAGTGAAGTGACCCTTTCGTCCTCAGTGCCCGATGTCCGAGTGAAGTGACCCTTTGGTCCTCAGTGTCGGTGTCCGAGTGAAGTGACCCTTTGGTCCTCAGTGCCGGTGACCGAATGCAGTGACCCTTTGGTCCTCATTGCCCGATGTCCGAGTGAAGTGACCCTTTGGTCCTCAGTGCCCGATGTCCGAGTGAAGTGACCCTTTGGTCCTCAGTGCCGGTGTCCGAGTGAAGTGACACTTTGGTCCTCGTGAAGTGACACTTTGGTCCTCAGTGCCGGTGTCCGAGTGAAGTGATCCTTTGGTCCTCAGTGCCGGTGTCCGAGTGAAGTGACCCTTTGGTCCTCAGTGCCAGTGTCCGAGCGAAGTCACCCTTTGGTACTCAGTGCCTGGTGTCCGAGTGAAGTGACCCTTTGACCCTCAGTGCCGGTGTCCGAGTGAAATGACCCTTTGGTCCTCAGTGCCGGTGTCCGAGTGAAGTGACCCTGTGGTCCTCAGTGCCGATGTCCGAGTGAAGTGACCCTTTCATCCTCAGTGCCGGTGTCCGAGTGAAGTGACCATTTAACCCTCAGTGCCCGATGTCCGAGTGAAGTGACCCTGTGGCCCTCAGTGCCGGTGTCCGAGTGAAGTGACCCTTTGACCCTCAGTGCTGGAGTCCGATTGAAGTGACCACTTGGTCCTCAGTGCCGGTGTCCGAATGAAGTGACCGTTTGGGCCTCAGTGCCGGTGTCCGAGTGAATTGACCATTTGGTCCTCCGTGCCCAGTGTCCGAGTGAAGTGACCCTTTGGTCCTCAGTGCCCGGTGTCTGAGTGAAGTGACCCTTTGGTCCTCAGTGCCGGTGTCCGAGTGAAGGGACCCTTTGGTCCTCAGTGCCGGTGTCCGAGTGAAGTGACCCTTTGGTCCTCAGTGCCGGTGTCCGAGTGAAGTGACACTTTGGTCCTCAGTGCCCGGTGTCCGAGTGAAGTGACACTTTGGTCCTCAGTGCCGGTGTCCGAGTGAAGCGACACTTTGGTCCTCAGTGCCGGTGTCCGAGTGAAGTGACCCTTTGGTCCTCAGTGCCCATTGTCTGAGTGAACTGACCCTATGGTCCTCAGTGCCAGTGTCCGAGTGAAGTGACTCTTTGGTCCTCAGTGCCCAGTGTCCGAGTGAAGTCAACCTTTGATCCTCACTGCCCGATGTCCGAGTGAAGTGACCCTTTGGTCCTCAGTGCCCGTTGTCCGAGTGAAGTGACCCTTTGGTCCTCACTGCCCGATGTCCGAGTGAAGTGACCCTTTGGTCCTCAGTGCCCGGTGTCCGAGTGAAGTGATACTTTGGTCCTCAGTGCCGGTGTCGGAGTGAAGTGACACTTTGGTCCTCAGTGCCGGTGTCCGAGTGAAGTGACTCTTTGGTCCTCAGTGCCGGTGTCCGAGTGAATTGACCCTTTGGTCCTCAGTGCCAGTGTCCGAGCGAAGTCACCCTTTGGTACTCAGTGCCTGGTGTCCGAGTGAAGTGACCCTTTGACCCTCCGTGCCGGTGTCCGAGTGAAGTGACCCTTTGGTCCTCAGTGCCAGTGTCCGAGCGAAGTCACCCTTTGGTACTCGGTGCCTGGTGTCCGAGTGAAGTGACCCTTTGACCCTCAGTGCCGGTGTCCGAGTGAAGTGACCCTTTGGTCCTCAGTGCCGGTGTCCGAGTGAAGTGACCCTTTGGTCCTCAGTGCCGATGTCCGAGTGAAGTGACCCTTTCATCCTCAGTGCCGGTGTCCGAGTGAAGTGACCCTTTGGTCCTCAGTGCCGGTGTCCGAGTGAAGTGACCCTTTGACCCTCAGTGCCGGAGTCCGATTGAAGTGACCCTTTGGTCCTCAGTGCTGGTGTCCGAGTGAAGTGACCCTTTGGTCCTCGGTGCCCGGTGTCCGAGTGAAGTGACCCTTTGGTCCTCAGAGCCCAGTGTCCGAGTGAAGTGAACCTTTGGTCCTCAGTGCCCGGTGTTCGAGAGAAGTGACCATTTGGTCCTCAGTGCCGGTGTCCGAATGAAGTGACCGTTTGGGCCTCAGTGCCGGTGTCCGAGTGAATTGACCATTTGGTCCTCAGTGCCCAGTGTCCGAGTGAAGTGACCCTTTGGTCCTCAGTGCCCGGTGTCCGAGTGAAGTGACCCTTTGGTCCTCAGTGCCGGTGTCCGAGTGAAGGGACACTTTGGTCCTCAGTGCCGGTGTCTGAGTGAAGTGACCCTTTGGTCCTCAGTGCCGGTGTCCGAGTGAAGTGACCCTTTGGTCCTCAGTGCCCAGTGTCCGAGTTAACTGACCCTTTGGTCCTCAGTGCCGGTGTCCGAGTGAAGTGACCCTTTTGTCCTCAGTGCCGGTGTCCGAGTGAAGTGACCCTCTGGTCCTCAGTGCCGGTGTCCGAGTGAAGTGACACTTTGGTCCTCAGTGCCGGTGTCCGAGTGAATTGACCCTTGTGTCCTCAGTGCCGGTGTTGGAGTGAAGTGACCCTTTGGTCCTCAGTGCCGGTGTCCGAATGAAGTGACCCTTTGGTCCTCAGTGCCGGTGTCCGAGTGAAGTGACCCATTGGTCCTCAGTGCCGGTGTCCGAGTGAAGTGACCCTTTGGTCCTCAGTGTCCGATGTCCGAGTGAAGAGACCCTTTGGTCCTCAGTGCCGGTGTCCGAGTGAAGTGACCCTCTGGTCCTCAGTGTCCGATGTCCGAGTGAAGTGACCCTTTGGTCCTCAGTGCCGGTGTCCGAGTGATGTGACCCTTTGCTCCTCAGTGTCCGATGTCCGATTGACGTGACCCTTTGGTCCTCAGTGTCCGATGTCCGAGTGATGTGACCCTTTGATCCTCAGTGTCTGATGTCCGAGTGAAGTTACCCTTTGGTCATCGGTGCCCGGTGTCCGAGTGAAGTGACCCTTTTGTCCTCAGTGCCCAGTGTCCGAATGAAGTGACCCTTTGGTCCTCAATGCCCGGTGTCCGAGTGAAGTGACCATTTGGTCCTCAGTGCCCGGTGTCCGAGTATAGTGACCCTTTGGTCCTCAGTGCCCGGTGTCCGAGTGAAGTGACCCTTTGGTCCTCAGTGCCGGTGTCCAAGTGAAGGGACGCTTTGGTCCTCAGTGCCGGTGTCCGAGTGAAGTGACACTTTGGTCCTCAGTGCCGGTGTCCGAGTGAAGTGACCCTTTGGTCCTCAGTGCCCATTGTCTGAGTGAACTGACCCTTTGGTCCTCAGTGCCGGTGTCCGAGTGACGTGACTCTTTGGTCCTCAGTGCCCAGTGTCCGAGTGAAGTGTCACTTTTGTCCTCATTGCCCGATGTCCGAGTGAAGTGACCCTTTGGTCCTCAGTGCCCGGTGTCCGAGTGAAGTGAACCTTTGGTCCTCACTGCCCGATGTCTGAGTGAAGTGAACCTTTGGTCCTCAGTGCCCGGTGTCCGAGTGAAGTGAAACTTTGGTCCTCAGTGCCGGTGTCGGAGTGAAGTGACCCTTTCGTCCTCAGTGCCCGATGTCCGAGTGAAGTGACCCTTTGGTCCTCAGTGTCGGTGTCCGAGTGAAGTGACCCTTTGGTCCTCAGTGCCGGTGACCGAATGCAGTGACCCTTTGGTCCTCATTGCCCGATGTCCGAGTGAAGTGACCCTTTGGTCCTCAGTGCCCGATGTCCGAGTGAAGTGACCCTTTGGTCCTCAGTGCCGGTGTCCGAGTGAAGTGACACTTTGGTCCTCAGTGCCGGTGTCCGAGTGAAGTGACACTTTGGTCCTCAGTGCCGGTGTCCGAGTGAAGTGATCCTTTGGTCCTCAGTGCCGGTGTCCGAGTGAAGTGACCCTTTGGTCCTCAGTGCCAGTGTCCGAGCGAAGTCACCCTTTGGTACTCAGTGCCTGGTGTCCGAGTGAAGTGACCCTTTGACCCTCAGTGCCGGTGTCCGAGTGAAATGACCCTTTGGTCCTCAGTGCCGGTGTCCGAGTGAAGTGACCCTGTGGTCCTCAGTGCCGATGTCCGAGTGAAGTGACCCTTTCATCCTCAGTGCCGGTGTCCGAGTGAAGTGACCATTTAACCCTCAGTGCCCGATGTCCGAGTGAAGTGACCCTGTGGCCCTCAGTGCCGGTGTCCGAGTGAAGTGACCCTTTGACCCTCAGTGCTGGAGTCCGATTGAAGTGACCACTTGGTCCTCAGTGCCGGTGTTCGAATGAAGTGACCGTTTGGGCCTCAGTGCCGGTGTCCGAGTGAATTGACCATTTGGTCCTCCGTGCCCAGTGTCCGAGTGAAGTGACCCTTTGGTCCTCAGTGCCCGGTGTCCGAGTGAAGTGACCCTTTGGTCCTCAGTGCCGGTGTCCGAGTGAAGGGACCCTTTGGTCCTCAGTGCCGGTGTCCGAGTGAAGTGACCCTTTGGTCCTCAGTGCCGGTGTCCGAGTGAAGTGACACTTTGGTCCTCAGTGCCCGGTGTCCGAGTGAAGCGACACTTTGGTCCTCAGTGCCGGTGTCCGAGTGAAGTGACCCTTTGGTCCTCAGTGCCCATTGTCTGAGTGAACTGACCCTATGGTCCTCAGTGCCAGTGTCCGAGTGAAGTGACTCTTTGGTCCTCAGTGCCCAGTGTCCGAGTGAAGTCAACCTTTGATCCTCACTGCCCGATGTCCGAGTGAAGTGACCCTTTGGTCCTCAGTGCCCGTTGTCCGAGTGAAGTGACCCTTTGGTCCTCACTGCCCGATGTCCGAGTGAAGTGACCCTTTGGTCCTCAGTGCCCGGTGTCCGAGTGAAGTGATACTTTGGTCCTCAGTGCCGGTGTCGGAGTGAAGTGACACTTTGGTCCTCAGTGCCGGTGTCCGAGTGAAGTGACTCTTTGGTCCTCAGTGCCGGTGTCCGAGTGAATTGACCCTTTGGTCCTCAGTGCCAGTGTCCGAGCGAAGTCACCCTTTGGTACTCAGTGCCTGGTGTCCGAGTGAAGTGACCCTTTGACCCTCAGTGCCGGTGTCCGAGTGAAGTGACCCTTTGGTCCTCAGTGCCAGTGTCCGAGCGAAGTCACCCTTTGGTACTCGGTGCCTGGTGTCCGAGTGAAGTGACCCTTTGACCCTCAGTGCCGGTGTCCGAGTGAAGTGACCCTTTGGTCCTCAGTGCCGGTGTCCGAGTGAAGTGACCCTTTGGTCCTCAGTGCCGATGTCCGAGTGAAGTGACCCTTTCATCCTCAGTGCCGGTGTCCGAGTGAAGTGACCCTTTGGTCCTCAGTGCCGGTGTCCGAGTGAAGTGACCCTTTGACCCTCAGTGCCGGAGTCCGATTGAAGTGACCCTTTGGTCCTCAGTGCTGGTGTCCGAGTGAAGTGACCCTTTGGTCCTCGGTGCCCGGTGTCCGAGTGAAGTGACCCTTTGGTCCTCAGAGCCCAGTGTCCGAGTGAAGTGAACCTTTGGTCCTCAGTGCCCGGTGTTCGAGAGAAGTGACCATTTGGTCCTCAGTGCCGGTGTCCGAATGAAGTGACCGTTTGGGCCTCAGTGCCGGTGTCCGAGTGAATTGACCATTTGGTCCTCAGTGCCCAGTGTCCGAGTGAAGTGACCCTTTGGTCCTCAGTGCCCGGTGTCCGAGTGAAGTGACCCTTTGGTCCTCAGTGCCGGTGTCCGAGTGAAGGGACACTTTGGTCCTCAGTGCCGGTGTCCGAGTGAAGTGACCCTTTGGTCCTCAGTGCCGGTGTCCGAGTGAAGTGACCCTTTGGTCCTCAGTGCCCAGTGTCCGAGTTAACTGACCCTTTGGTCCTCAGTGCCGGTGTCCGAGTGAAGTGACCCTTTTGTCCTCAGTGCCGGTGTCCGAGTGAAGTGACCCTCTGGTCCTCAGTGCCGGTGTCCGAGTGAAGTGACACTTTGGTCCTCAGTGCCGGTGTCCGAGTGAATTGACCCTTGTGTCCTCAGTGCCGGTGTTGGAGTGAAGTGACCCTTTGGTCCTCAGTGCCGGTGTCCGAATGAAGTGACCCTTTGGTCCTCAGTGCCGGTGTCCGAGTGAAGTGACCCTTTGGCCCTCAGTGCCGGTGTCCGAATGAAGTGACCCTTTGGTCCTCAGTGCTCGATGTCCGAGTGAAGTGACCCTTTGGTCCTCAGTGCCCAGTGTCCGAGTGAAGTGACCCTTTGGCCCTCAGTGCACTGTGTCGGAGTGAAGTGACACTTTGGTCCTCAGTGCCGGTGTCCGAGTGAAGTGACCCTTTGGTCTTCAGTGCCCATTGTCCGAGTGAACTGACCCTTTGGTCCTCAGTGCCGGTGTCCGAGTGAAGTGACCATTTGGTCCTCAGTGCCCATTGTCCGAGTGAACTGACCCTTTGGTCCTCAGTGCCGGTGTCCGAGTGAAGTGAACCTTTGGTCCTCAGTGCCTGTGTCCGAGTGAAGTGACCCTTTGGCAATCAGTGCCCGGTGTCTGAGTGATGTGACCCTTTGGTCCTCTGTATCCGGTGTCCGAGTGAATTGAGCCTTTGGTCCTCAGTGCCCGGTGTCTGAGTGAAGTGACCCTTTGATCCTCTGTATCCGGTGTCCGAGTGAAGTGACCCTTTGGTCCTCAGTGCCCAGTGTCCGAGTTAACTGACCCTTTGGTCCTCAGTGCCGGTGTCCGAGTGAAGTGACCCTTTTGTCCTCAGTGCCGGTGTCCGAGTGAAGTGACCCTCTGGTCCTCAGTGTCCGATGTCCGAGTGATGTGACACTTTGGTCCTCAGTGCCGGTGTCCGAGTGAAGTGACCCTTTGGTCCTCAGTGTCCAATGTCCGAATGAAGTGACCCTTTGATCCTCAGTGCCAGTGTCCGAATGAAGTGACCCTTTGGGCCTCAGTGCCCGGTGTCCGAGTGAAGTGACCCTTTGGTCCTCCGTGCCGGTGTCCGAGTGAAGTGAGCCTTTGGTCCTCAGTGCCCAGTGTCCAAGTGAAGTGACCCTTTGGTCCTCAGTGCCGGTGTCCGAGTGAAGCGACCCTTTGGTCCTCAGTGCCGGTGTCCGAGTGAAGTGACCCTTTGGTCCTCAGTGCCGGTGTCTGAGTGAAGTGACCCTTTGGTCCTCATTGCCGGTGTCCGAGTGAAGTGACCCTTTGGTCCTCAGTGCCCATTGTCCGAGTGAACTGACCCTTTGGTCCTCAGTGCCGGTGTCCGAGTGAAGTGACACTTTGGTCCTCAGTGCCCATTGTCCGAGTGAACTGACCCTTTGGTCCTCAGTGCCCGGTGTCCAAGTGAAGTGACCCTTTGGTCCTCAGTGCCCGGTGTCCGAGTGAAGTGAACCTTTTGTCCTCAGTGCCCGGTGTCCGAGTGAAGTGACCCTTTGGTCCTCAGTTCCGGTGTCCGAGTGAAGTGACACTTTGGTCCTCAGTGCCGGTGTCCGAGTGAAGTGACACTTTGGTCGTCAGTGCCGGTGCCCGAGTGAAGTAACCCTTTGGTCCTCAGTGCCGGTGTCCGAGTGAATTGACCCTTATGTCCACAGTGCCGGTGTTGGAGTGAAGTGACCCTTTGGTCCTCAGTGTCGGTGTCCGAATGAAGTGACCCTTTGGTCCTCAGTGCCGAGTGTCCGAGTGAAGTGACCCTTTGGTCCTCAGTGCCGGTGTCCGAGTGAATTGACACTTTGATCCTCAGTGCCGGTGTCCGAGTGAAGTGACCCTTTGGTCCTCAGTGCCCAGTGTCCGAGTTAAGTGACCCTTTTGGTCCTCAGTGCCGGTGTCCGAGTGAAGTGAAGCTTTGGCCCTCAGTGCCCAGTGTCCGAGTGAAGTGACCGTTTGGTCCTCAGTGCCGGTGTACGAGTGAAGTGACCCTTTGGTCCTCAGTGCCCGGTGTCCGAGTGAAGTGCCCCTTTGGTCCTCAGTGCCCAGTGTCCGAGTGAAGTGACCCTTTGGTCCTCAGTGCCGGTGGCCGAGTGAATTGACCATTTGGTCCTCAGTGGCGGTGTCCGAGTGAAGTGACCATTTGGTCCTCAGTGCCCGTTGTCCGAGTGAAGTGACCCTTTGGTCCTCAGTGCCCGGTGTCCGAGTGAAGTGACACTTTGGTCCTCAGTGCCCGGTGTCTGAGTGAAGTGAAACATTGGTCCTCAGTGCCCGGTGTCCGAGTGAAGTGACCCTTTGGTCCTCAGTGCCGGTGTCCGAGTGAAGTGACCCTCTGGTCCTCAGTGTCCGATGTCCGAGTGAAGTGACCCGTTGGTCCTCAGTGCCGGTGTCCGCGTGAAGTGACCCTTTGGTCCTCAGTGTCCGATGTCCGAGTGAAGTGACCCTTTGGTCCTCAGTGTCTGATGTCCGAATGACGTTACCCTTTGGTCCTCGGTGCCCGGTGTCCGAGTGAAGTGACCCTTTGGTCCTCAGTGCCCAGTGTCCGAGTGAAGTGACCCTTTGGTCCTCAGTGCCCGGTGTCCGAATGAAGTGACCCTTTGGTCCTCAGTGCCGGTGTCCGAGTGAATTGACCATTTGGTCTTCAGTGCCCAGTGTCAGAGTAAAGTGACCCTTTGGTCCTCAGTGCCCGGTGTCCGAGTGAAGTGACCCTTTGGTCCTCAGTGCCGGTGTCCGAGTGAAGTGACCCTTTGGTCCTCAGTGTCTGGTGTCCGAGTGAAGTGACCCTTTGGTCCTCAGTGCCGGTGTCCGAGTGAAGTGACCCTTTGGTCCTCAGTGCCCGGTGTCCGAGTGAAGTGACACTTTGGTCCTCAGTGCCGGTGTCCGAGTGAAGTGACACTTTGGTCCTCAGTGCTGGTGTCCGAGTGAAGTGACCCTTTGGTCCTCAGTGCCCATTGTCTGAGTGAACTGATCCTTTGGTCCTCAGTGCCGGTGTCCGAGTGAAGTGACTCTTTTGTCCTCAGTGCCCAGTGTCCGAGTGAAGTGACCCTTTGGTCCTCAGTGCCCGGTGTCCGAGTGAAGTGACCCTTTGGTCCTCAGTGCCTAGTGTCCGAGTTAAGTGACCCTTTGGTCCTCAGTGCCGATGTCCGAGTGAAGTGAAGCTTTGGCCCTCAGGGCCCAGTGTCCGAGTGAAGTGACCCTTTCGTCCTCAGTGCCCGGTGTCCGAGTGAAGTGACCCTTTGGTCCTCAGTGCCGGTGTCCGAATGAAGTGACCGTTTGGTCCTCAGTGCCGGTGTCCGAGTGAATTGAACATTTGGTCCTCAGTGCCCAGTGTCCGAGTGAAGTGACCCTTTGGTCCTCAGTGCCCGGTGTCCGAGTGAAGTTACACTTTGGTCCTCAGTGCCAGTGTCGGAGTGAAGTGACCATTTGTCCTCAGTGCCTGGTGTCCGAGTGAAGTGACCCTTTGGTCCTCAGTGCCTGTGTCCGAATGAAGTGACCCTTTGGTACTCAGTGTCAGTGACCGAGTGAAGAGACCCTTTGGTCCTCAGTCCTGGTGTCCGAGTGAAGTGACCCGTTGGTCCTCAGTGCCGGTGTCCGAATGAATTGACCCTTTGGTCCTCAGTGCCCGGTGTCCAAGTGAAGTGACCCTTTGGTCCTCAGTGCCGGTGTCCGAGTGAAGCGACCCTTTGGTCCTCAGTGCCGGTGTCCGAGTGAAGTGAACCTTTGGTCCTCAGTGCCGGTGTCTGAGTGAAGTGACCCTTTGGTCCTCATTGCCGGTGTCCGAGTGAAGTGACCCTTTGGTCCTCAGTGCCCGGTGTCCGAGTGAAGTGACCCTTTGGTCCTCAGTTCCGGTGTCCGAGTGAAGTGACACTTTGGTCCTCAGTGCCGTTGTCCGAGTGAAGTGACACTTTGGTCGTCAGTGCCGGTGCCCGAGTGAAGTAACCCTTTGGTCCTCAGTGCCGGTGTCCGAGTGAATTGACCCTTATGTCCTCAGTGCCGGTGTTGGAGTGAAGTGACCCTTTGGTCCTCAGTGTCGGTGTCCGAATGAAGTGACCCTTTGGTCCTCAGTGCCGGAGTCCGAATGAAGTGACCCTTTGGTCCTCAGTGCCGGTGTCCGAGTGAAGTGACCCTTTGGTCCTCAGTGCCGGTGTCCGAATGAAGTGACCCTTTGGTCCTCAGTGCTCGATGTCCGAGTGAAGTGACCCTTTGGTCCTCAGTGCCCAGTGTCCGAGAGAAGTGACCCTGTGGTCCTCAGTGCCGGTGTCCGAGTGAAGTGTCCCTTTTGTCCTCAGTGCCGGTGTCCGAGTGAAGTGACCCTCTGGTCCTCAGTGTCCGATGTCCGAGTGATGTGACCCTTTGGTCCTCAGTGCCGGTGTCCGAGTGAAGTGACCCTTTGGTCCTCAGTGTCCAATGTCCGAATGAAGTGACCCTTTGATCCTCAGTGCCGGTGTCCGAATGAAGTGACCCTTTGGTCCTCAGTGCCCGGTGTCCGAGTGAAGTGACCCTTTGGTCCTCCGTGCCGGTGTCCGAGTGAAGTGAGCCTTTGGTCCTCAGTGCCCAGTGTCCAAGTGAAGTGACCCTTTGGTCCTCAGTGCCGGTGTCCGAGTGAAGCGACCCTTTGGTCCTCAGTGCCGGTGTCCGAGTGAAGTGACCCTTTGGTCCTCAGTGCCGGTGTCTGAGTGAAGTGACCCTTTGGTCCTCATTGCCGGTGTCCGAGTGAAGTGACCCTTTGGTCCTCAGTGCCCATTGTCCGAGTGAACTGACCCTTTGGTCCTCAGTGCCGGTGTCCGAGTGAAGTGACACTTTGGTCCTCAGTGCCCATTGTCCGAGTGAACTGACCCTTTGGTCCTCAGTGCCCGGTGTCCGAGTGAAGTGACCCTTTGGTCCTCAGTGCCCGGTGTCCGAGTGAAGTGAACCTTTGGTCCTCAGTGCCCGGTGTCCGAGTGAAGTGACCCTTTGGTCCTCAGTTCCGGTGTGCGAGTGAAGTGACACTTTGGTCCTCAGTGCCGGTGTCCGAGTGAAGTGACACTTTGGTCGTCAGTGCCGGTGCCCGAGTGAAGTAACCCTTTGGTCCTCAGTGCCGGTGTCCGAGTGAATTGACCCTTATGTCCACAGTGCCGGTGTTGGAGTGAAGTGACCCTTTGGTCCTCAGTGTCGGTGTCCGAATGAAGTGACCCTTTGGTCCTCAGTGCCGAGTGTCCGAGTGAAGTGACCCTTTGGTCCTCAGTGCCGGTGTCCGAGTGAATTGACACTTTGATCCTCAGTGCCGGTGTCCGAGTGAAGTGACCCTTTGGTCCTCAGTGCCCAGTGTCCGAGTTAAGTGACCCTTTTGGTCCTCAGTGCCGGTGTCCGAGTGAAGTGACCCTTTGGTCCTCAGTGCCCAGTGTCCGAGTGAAGTGACCCTTTGGTCCTCAGTGCCGGTGGCCGAGTGAATTGACCATTTGGTCCTCAGTGTCGGTGTCCGAGTGAAGTGACCATTTGGTCCTCAGTGCCCGTTGTCCGAGTGAAGTGACCCTTTGGTCCTCAGTGCCCGGTGTCCGAGTGAAGTGACAGTTTGGTCCTCAGTGCCCGGTGTCTGAGTGAAGTGAAACATTGGTCCTCAGTGCCCGGTGTCCGAGTGAAGTGACCCTTTGGTCCTCAGTGCCGGTGTCCGAGTGAAGTGACCCTCTGGTCCTCAGTGCCTGTGTCCGAGTGAAGTGACCCTTTGATCCTCTGTATCCGGTGTCCGAGTGAATTGAGCCTTTGGTCCTCAGTGCCGATGTCCGAGTGAAGTGAAGCTTTGGCCCTCAGGGCCCAGTGTCCGAGTGAAGTGACCCTTTCGTCCTCAGTGCCCGGTGTCCGAGTGAAGTGACCCTTTGGTCCTCAGTGCCGGTGTCCGAATGAAGTGACCGTTTGGTCCTCAGTGCCGGTGTCCGAGTGAATTGAACATTTGGTCCTCAGTGCCCAGTGTCCAAGTGAAGTGACCCTTTGGTCCTCAGTGCCCGGTGTCCGAGTGAAGTGACACTTTGGTCCTCAGTGCCAGTGTCGGAGTGAAGTGACCATTTGTCCTCAGTGCCTGGTGTCCGAGTGAAGTGACCCTTTGGTCCTCAGTGCCGGTGTCCGAATGAAGTGACCCTTTGGTCCTCAGTGCCCGGTGTCCAAGTGAAGTGACCCTTTGGTCCTCAGTGCCGGTGTCCGAGTGAAGCGACCCTTTGGTCCTCAGTGCCGGTGTCCGAGTGAAGTGAACCTTTGGTCCTCAGTGCCGGTGTCTGAGTGAAGTGACACTTTGGTCCTCATTGCCGGTGTCCGAGTGAAGTGACCCTTTGGTCCTCAGTGCCCGTTGTCCGAGTGAACTGACCCTTTGTTCCTCAGTGCTGGTGTCCGAGTGAAGTGACCCTTTGGTCCTCAGTGCCCATTGTCCGAGTGAACTGACCCTTTGGTCCTCAGTGCCCGGTGTCCGAGTGAAGTGACACTTTGGTCCTCAGAGCCCGGTGTCCGAGTGAAGTGAACCTTTGGTCCTCAGTGCCCGGTGTCCGAGTGAAGTGACCCTTTGGTCCTCAGTTCCGGTGTCCGAGTGAAGTGACACTTTGGTCCTCAGTGCCGGTGTCCGAGTGAAGTGACACTTTGGTCGTCAGTGCCGGTGCCCGAGTGAAGTAACACTTTGGTCCCCAGTGCCGGTGTCCGAGTGAATTGACCCTTATGTCCTCAGTGCCGGTGTTGGAGTGAAGTGACCCTTTGGTCCTCAGTGTCGGTGTCCGAATGAAGTGACCCTTTGGTCCTCAGTGCCGGTGTCCGAATGAAGTGACCCTTTGTTCCTCAGTGCCGGTGTCCGAGTGAAGTGACCCTTTGGTCCTCAGTGCCGGTGTCCGAATGAAGTGACCCTTTGGTCCTCAGTGCTCGATGTCCGAGTGAAGTGACCCTTTGGTCCTCAGTGCCCAGTGTCCGAGAGAAGTGACCCTTTGGTCCTCAGTGCCGGTGTCCGAGTGAAGTGACCCTTTGGTCCTCAGTGCCCAGTGTCCGAGTTAACTGACCCTTTGGTCCTCAGTGCCGGTGTCCGAGTGAAGTGACCCTTTTGTCCTCAGTGCCGGTGTCCGAGTGAAGTGACCCTCTGGTCCTCAGTGTCCGATGTCCGAGTGATGTGACACTTTGGTCCTCAGTGCCGGTGTCCGAGTGAAGTGACCCTTTGGTCCTCAGTGTCCAATGTCCGAATGAAGTGACCCTTTGATCCTCAGTGCCAGTGTCCGAATGAAGTGACCCTTTGGGCCTCAGTGCCCGGTGTCCGAGTGAAGTGACCCTTTGGTCCTCCGTGCCGGTGTCCGAGTGAAGTGAGCCTTTGGTCCTCAGTGCCCAGTGTCCAAGTGAAGTGACCCTTTGGTCCTCAGTGCCGGTGTCCGAGTGAAGCGACCCTTTGGTCCTCAGTGCCGGTGTCCGAGTGAAGTGACCCTTTGGTCCTCAGTGCCGATGTCTGAGTGAAGTGACCCTTTGGTCCTCATTGCCGGTGTCCGAGTGAAGTGACCCTTTGGTCCTCAGTGCCCATTGTCCGAGTGAACTGACCCTTTGGTCCTCAGTGCCGGTGTCCGAGTGAAGTGACACTTTGGTCCTCAGTGCCCATTGTCCGAGTGAACTGACCCTTTGGTCCTCAGTGCCCGGTGTCCAAGTGAAGTGACCCTTTGGTCCTCAGTGCCCGGTGTCCGAGTGAAGTGAACCTTTGGTCCTCAGTGCCCGGTGTCCGAGTGAAGTGACCCTTTGGTCCTCAGTTCCGGTGTCCGAGTGAAGTGACACTTTGGTCCTCAGTGCCGGTGTCCGAGTGAAGTGACACTTTGGTCGTCAGTGCCGGTGCCCGAGTGAAGTAACCCTTTGGTCCTCAGTGCCGGTGTCCGAGTGAATTGACCCTTATGTCCACAGTGCCGGTGTTGGAGTGAAGTGACCCTTTGGTCCTCAGTGTCGGTGTCCGAATGAAGTGACCCTTTGGTCCTCAGTGCCGAGTGTCCGAGTGAAGTGACCCTTTGGTCCTCAGTGCCGGTGTCCGAGTGAATTGACACTTTGATCCTCAGTGCCGGTGTCCGAGTGAAGTGACCCTTTGGTCCTCAGTGCCCAGTGTCCGAGTTAAGTGACCCTTTTGGTCCTCAGTGCCGGTGTCCGAGTGAAGTGAAGCTTTGGCCCTCAGTGCCCAGTGTCCGAGTGAAGTGACCGTTTGGTCCTCAGTGCCGGTGTACGAGTGAAGTGACCCTTTGGTCCTCAGTGCCCGGTGTCCGAGTGAAGTGCCCCTTTGGTCCTCAGTGCCCAGTGTCCGAGTGAAGTGACCCTTTGGTCCTCAGTGCCGGTGGCCGAGTGAATTGACCATTTGGTCCTCAGTGTCGGTGTCCGAGTGAAGTGACCATTTGGTCCTCAGTGCCCGTTGTCCGAGTGAAGTGACCCTTTGGTCCTCAGTGCCCGGTGTCCGAGTGAAGTGACACTTTGGTCCTCAGTGCCCGGTGTCTGAGTGAAGTGAAACATTGGTCCTCAGTGCCCGGTGTCCGAGTGAAGTGACCCTTTGGTCCTCAGTGCCGGTGTCCGAGTGAAGTGACCCTCTGGTCCTCAGTGTCCGATGTCCGAGTGAAGTGACCCGTTGGTCCTCAGTGCCGGTGTCCGCGTGAAGTGACCCTTTGGTCCTCAGTGTCCGATGTCCGAGTGAAGTGACCCTTTGGTCCTCAGTGTCTGATGTCCGAATGACGTTACCCTTTGGTCCTCGGTGCCCGGTGTCCGAGTGAAGTGACCCTTTGGTCCTCAGTGCCCAGTGTCCGAGTGAAGTGACCCTTTGGTCCTCAGTGCCCGGTGTCCGAATGAAGTGACCCTTTGGTCCTCAGTGCCGGTGTCCGAGTGAATTGACCATTTGGTCTTCAGTGCCCAGTGTCAGAGTAAAGTGACCCTTTGGTCCTCAGTGCCCGGTGTCCGAGTGAAGTGACCCTTTGGTCCTCAGTGCCGGTGTCCGAGTGAAGTGACCCTTTGGTCCTCAGTGTCTGGTGTCCGAGTGAAGTGACCCTTTGGTCCTCAGTGCCGGTGTCCGAGTGAAGTGACCCTTTGGTCCTCAGTGCCCGGTGTCCGAGTGAAGTGACACTTTGGTCCTCAGTGCCGGTGTCCGAGTGAAGTGACACTTTGGTCCTCAGTGCTGGTGTCCGAGTGAAGTGACCCTTTGGTCCTCAGTGCCCATTGTCTGAGTGAACTGATCCTTTGGTCCTCAGTGCCGGTGTCCGAGTGAAGTGACTCTTTTGTCCTCAGTGCCCAGTGTCCGAGTGAAGTGACCCTTTGGTCCTCACTGCCCGATGTCCGAGTGAAGTGAACCTTTGGTCCTCAGTGCCCGGTGTCCGAGTGAAGTGACCCTTTGGTCCTCAGTTCCGGTGTCCGAGTGAAGTGACACTTTGGTCCTCAGTGCCGGTGTCCGAGTGAAGTGACACTTTGGTCGTCAGTGCCGGTGCCCGAGTGAAGTAACACTTTGGTCCCCAGTGCCGGTGTCCGAGTGAATTGACCCTTATGTCCTCAGTGCCGGTGTTGGAGTGAAGTGACCCTTTGGTCCTCAGTGTCGGTGTCCGAATGAAGTGACCCTTTGGTCCTCAGTGCCGGTGTCCGAATGAAGTGACCCTTTGTTCCTCAGTGCCGGTGTCCGAGTGAAGTGACCCTTTGGTCCTCAGTGCCGGTGTCCGAATGAAGTGACCCTTTGGTCCTCAGTGCTCGATGTCCGAGTGAAGTGACCCTTTGGTCCTCAGTGCCCAGTGTCCGAGAGAAGTGACCCTTTGGTCCTCAGTGCCGGTGTCCGAGTGAAGTGACCCTTTGGTCCTCAGTGCCCAGTGTCCGAGTTAACTGACCCTTTGGTCCTCAGTGCCGGTGTCCGAGTGAAGTGACCCTTTTGTCCTCAGTGCCGGTGTCCGAGTGAAGTGACCCTCTGGTCCTCAGTGTCCGATGTCCGAGTGATGTGACACTTTGGTCCTCAGTGCCGGTGTCCGAGTGAAGTGACCCTTTGGTCCTCAGTGTCCAATGTCCGAATGAAGTGACCCTTTGATCCTCAGTGCCAGTGTCCGAATGAAGTGACCCTTTGGGCCTCAGTGCCCGGTGTCCGAGTGAAGTGACCCTTTGGTCCTCCGTGCCGGTGTCCGAGTGAAGTGAGCCTTTGGTCCTCAGTGCCCAGTGTCCAAGTGAAGTGACCCTTTGGTCCTCAGTGCCGGTGTCCGAGTGAAGCGACCCTTTGGTCCTCAGTGCCGGTGTCCGAGTGAAGTGACCCTTTGGTCCTCAGTGCCGGTGTCTGAGTGAAGTGACCCTTTGGTCCTCATTGCCGGTGTCCGAGTGAAGTGACCCTTTGGTCCTCAGTGCCCATTGTCCGAGTGAACTGACCCTTTGGTCCTCAGTGCCGGTGTCCGAGTGAAGTGACACTTTGGTCCTCAGTGCCCATTGTCCGAGTGAACTGACCCTTTGGTCCTCAGTGCCCGGTGTCCAAGTGAAGTGACCCTTTGGTCCTCAGTGCCCGGTGTCCGAGTGAAGTGAACCTTTGGTCCTCAGTGCCCGGTGTCCGAGTGAAGTGACCCTTTGGTCCTCAGTTCCGGTGTCCGAGTGAAGTGACACTTTGGTCCTCAGTGCCGGTGTCCGAGTGAAGTGACACTTTGGTCGTCAGTGCCGGTGCCCGAGTGAAGTAACCCTTTGGTCCTCAGTGCCGGTGTCCGAGTGAATTGACCCTTATGTCCACAGTGCCGGTGTTGGAGTGAAGTGACCCTTTGGTCCTCAGTGTCGGTGTCCGAATGAAGTGACCCTTTGGTCCTCAGTGCCGAGTGTCCGAGTGAAGTGACCCTTTGGTCCTCAGTGCCGGTGTCCGAGTGAATTGACACTTTGATCCTCAGTGCCGGTGTCCGAGTGAAGTGACCCTTTGGTCCTCAGTGCCCAGTGTCCGAGTTAAGTGACCCTTTTGGTCCTCAGTGCCGGTGTCCGAGTGAAGTGAAGCTTTGGCCCTCAGTGCCCAGTGTCCGAGTGAAGTGACCGTTTGGTCCTCAGTGCCGGTGTACGAGTGAAGTGACCCTTTGGTCCTCAGTGCCCGGTGTCCGAGTGAAGTGCCCCTTTGGTCCTCAGTGCCCAGTGTCCGAGTGAAGTGACCCTTTGGTCCTCAGTGCCGGTGGCCGAGTGAATTGACCATTTGGTCCTCAGTGTCGGTGTCCGAGTGAAGTGACCATTTGGTCCTCAGTGCCCGTTGTCCGAGTGAAGTGACCCTTTGGTCCTCAGTGCCCGGTGTCCGAGTGAAGTGACACTTTGGTCCTCAGTGCCCGGTGTCTGAGTGAAGTGAAACATTGGTCCTCAGTGCCCGGTGTCCGAGTGAAGTGACCCTTTGGTCCTCAGTGCCGGTGTCCGAGTGAAGTGACCCTCTGGTCCTCAGTGTCCGATGTCCGAGTGAAGTGACCCGTTGGTCCTCAGTGCCGGTGTCCGCGTGAAGTGACCCTTTGGTCCTCAGTGTCCGATGTCCGAGTGAAGTGACCCTTTGGTCCTCAGTGTCTGATGTCCGAATGACGTTACCCTTTGGTCCTCGGTGCCCGGTGTCCGAGTGAAGTGACCCTTTGGTCCTCAGTGCCCAGTGTCCGAGTGAAGTGACCCTTTGGTCCTCAGTGCCCGGTGTCCGAATGAAGTGACCCTTTGGTCCTCAGTGCCGGTGTCCGAGTGAATTGACCATTTGGTCTTCAGTGCCCAGTGTCAGAGTAAAGTGACCCTTTGGTCCTCAGTGCCCGGTGTCCGAGTGAAGTGACCCTTTGGTCCTCAGTGCCGGTGTCCGAGTGAAGTGACCCTTTGGTCCTCAGTGTCTGGTGTCCGAGTGAAGTGACCCTTTGGTCCTCAGTGCCGGTGTCCGAGTGAAGTGACCCTTTGGTCCTCAGTGCCCGGTGTCCGAGTGAAGTGACACTTTGGTCCTCAGTGCCGGTGTCCGAGTGAAGTGACACTTTGGTCCTCAGTGCTGGTGTCCGAGTGAAGTGACCCTTTGGTCCTCAGTGCCCATTGTCTGAGTGAACTGATCCTTTGGTCCTCAGTGCCGGTGTCCGAGTGAAGTGACTCTTTTGTCCTCAGTGCCCAGTGTCCGAGTGAAGTGACCCTTTGGTCCTCACTGCCCGATGTCCGAGTGAAGTGACTCTTTGGTCCTCAGTGCCCGGTGTCCGAGTGAAGTGACCCTTTGGTCTCACTGCCCGATATCCGAGTGAAGTGACCCTTTGGTCCTCAGTGCCGGTGTCAGAGTGAAGTGACCCTTTGGTCCTCAGTGTCTGATGTCCGAGTGAAGTTACCCTTTGGTCCTCGGTGCCCGGTGTCCGAGTGAAGTGATCCTTTTGTCCTCAGTGCCCAGTGTCCGAATGAAGTGACCCTTTGGTCCTCAGTGCCCGGTGTCCGAGTGAAGTGACCCTTTGGTCCTCAGTGCCCAGTGTCCGAGTGTAGTGACCCTTTGGTCCTCAGTGCCCGGTGTCCGAGTGAACTGACCCTTTGGTCCTCAGTGCCGGTGTCGGAGTGAAGTGACCCTTTGGTCCTCAGTGCCCGATGTCCGAGTGAAGTGACCCTTTGGTCCTCAGTGTCGGTGTCCGAGTGAAGTGACCCTTTGGTCCTCAGTGCCGGTGTCCGAATGCAGTGACCCTTTGGTCCTCATTGCCCGATGTCCGAGTGAAGTGACCCTTTGGTCCTCAGTGCCCGATGTCCGAGTGAAGTGACACTTTGGTCCTCAGTGCCGGTGTCCGAGTGAAGTGACCCTTTGGTCCTCAGTGCCGGTGTCCGAGTGAAGTGACCCTTTGGTCCTCAGTGCCGGTGTCCGAATGCAGTGACCCTTTGGTCCTCATTGCCCGATCTCCGAGCGAAGTGACCCTTTGGTCCTCAGTGCCGGTGTCCGAGTGAAGTGACCCTTTGGTCCTCAGTGCCCGTTGTCCGAGTGAAGTGACCCTTTGGTCCTCAGTGCCCGGTGTCCGAGTGAAGTGACCCTTTGGTCCTCATTGCCCGATGTCCGAGTGAATTGACCATTTGGTCCTCAGTGCCGGTGTCCGAGTGAAGTGACCCTTTGGTCCTCAGTGCCCGTTGTCCGAGTGAAGTGACCCTTTGGTCCTCAGTGCCCGGTGTCCGATTGAAGTGACCCTTTGGTCCTCAGTGCCCGGTGTTTGAGTGAAGTGAAACATTGGTCCTCAGTGCCCGGTGTCCGAGTGAAGTGACCGTTTGGTCCTCAGTGCCGGTGTCCGAGTGAAGTGACCCTTTGGTCCTCAGTGCCGGTGTCCGAGTGAAGTGACCCTTTGGTCCTCAGTGTCCGATGTCCGAGTGAAGTGACCCTTTGGTCCTCAGTGCCGGTGTCCGAGTGAAGTGACCCTCTGGTCCTCAGTGTCCGATGTCCGAGTGAAGTGACCCTTTGGTCCTCAGTGCCGGTGTCCGAGTGAAGTGACCCTTTGCTCCTCAGTGTCCGATGTACGATTGACGTGACCCTTTGGTCCTCAGTGTCCGATGTCCGAGTGAAGTGACCCTTTGATCCTCAGTGTCTGATGTCCGAGTGAAGTTACCCTTTGGTCCTCGGTGCCCGGTGTCCGAGTGAAGTGACCCTTTTGTCCTCAGTGCCCAGTGTCCGAATGAAGTGACCCTTTGGTCCTCAGTGCCCGGTGTCCGAGTGAAGTGACCCTTTGGTCCTCAGTGCCCAGTGTCCGAGTGTAGTGACCCTTTGGTCCTCAGTGCCCGGTGTCCGAGTGAACTGACCCTTTGGTCCTCAGTGCCGGTGTCGGAGTGAAGTGACCCTTTGGTCCTCAGTGCCCGATGTCCGAGTGAAGTGACCCTTTGGTCCTCAGTGTCGGTGTCCGAGTGAAGTGACCCTTTGGTCCTCAGTGCCGGTGTCCGAATGCAGTGACCCTTTGGTCCTCATTGCCCGATGTCCGAGAGAAGTGACCCTTTGGTCCTCAGTGCCCGATGTCCGAGTGAAGTGACACTTTGGTCCTCAGTGCCGGTGTCCGAGTGTAGTGACACTTTGGTCCTCAGTGCCGGTGTCCGAGTGAAGTGATCCTTTGGTCCTCAGTGCCGGTGTCCGAGTGAAGTGACCCTTTGATCCTCAGTGCCAGTGTCCGAGCGAAGTCACCCTTTGGTACTCAGTGCCTGGTGTCCGAGTGAAGTGACCCTTTGACCCTCAGTGCCGGTGTCCGAGTGAAATGATCCTTTGGTCCTCAGTGCCGGTGTCCGAGTGAAGTGACCCTGTGGTCCTCAGTGCCGATGTCCGAGTGAAGTGACCCTTTCATCCTCAGTGCCGGTGTCCGAGTGAAGTGACCATTTAACCCTCAGTGCCCGATGTCCGAGTGAAGTGACCCTGTGGCCCTCAGTGCCGGTGTCCGAGTGAAGTGACCCTTTGACCCTCAGTGCTGGAGTCCGATTGAAGTGACCACTTGGTCCTCAGTGCCGGTGTCCGAATGAAGTGCCCGTTTGGGCCTCAGTGCCGGTGTCCGAGTGAATTGACCATTTGGTCCTCAGTGCCCAGTGTCCGAGTGAAGTGACCCTTTGGTCCTCAGTGCCCGGTGTCCGAGTGAAGTGACCCTTTGGTCCTCAGTGCCGGTGTCCGAGTGAAGGGACCCTTTGGTCCTCAGTGCCGGTGTCCGAGTGAAGTGACCCTTTGGTCCTCAGTGCCGGTGTCCGAGTGAAGTGACCCTTTGGTCCTCAGTGCCCGGTGTCCGAGTGAAGTGACCCTTTGGTCCTCGGTGCCGGTGTCCGAGTGAAGTGACACTTTGGTCCTCAGTGCCGGTGTCCGAGTGAAGTGACCCTTTGGTCATCAGTGCCCATTGTCTGAGTGAACTGGCCCTATGGTCCTCAGTGCCAGTGTCCGAGTGAAGTGACTCTTTGGTCCTCAGTGCCCAGTGTCCGAGTGAAGTCAACCTTTGATCCTCACTGCCCGATGTCCGAGTGAAGTGACACTTTGGTCCTCAGTGCCCGGTGTCCGAGTGAAGTGACCCTTTGGTCCTCACTGCCCGATGTCCGAGTGAAGTGGCCCTTTGGTCCTCAGTGCCCGGTGTCCGAGTGAAGTGATACTTTGGTCCTCAGTGCCGGTGTCGGAGTGAAGTGACCCTTTGGTCCTCAGTGCCGGTGTCCGAGTGAAGTGACTCTTTGGTCCTCAGTGCCGGTGTCCGAGTGAATTGACCCTTTGGTCCTCAGTGCCAGTGTCCGAGCGAAGTCACCCTTTGGTACTCAGTGCCTGGTGTCCGAGTGAAGTGACCCTTTGACCCTCAGTGCCGGAGTCCGAGTGAAGTGACCCTTTGGTCCTCAGTGCCAGTGTCCGAGCGAAGTCACCCTTTGGTACTCGGTGCCTGGTGTCCGAGTGAAGTGACCCTTTGACCCTCAGTGCCGGTGTCCGAGTGAAGTGACCCTTTGGTCCTCAGTGCCGGTGTCCGAGTGAAGTGACCCTTTGGTCCTCAGTGCCGATGTCCGAGTGAAGTGACCCATTCATCCTCAGTGCCGGTGTCCGAGTGAAGTGACCCTTTGATCCTCAGTGCCGGTGTCCGAGTGAAGTGACCCTTTGACCCTCAGTGCCGGAGTCCGATTGAAGTGACCCTTTGGTCCTCGGTGCTGGTGTCCGAGTGAAGTGACCCTTTGGTCCTCGGTGCCCGGTGTCCGAGTGAAGTGACCCTTTGGTCCTCAGTGCCCGGTGTTCGAGTGAAGTGACCATTTGGTCCTCAGTGCCGGTGTCCGAATGAAGTGACCGTTTGGGCCTCAGTGCCGGTGCCCGAGTGAATTGACCATTTGGTCCTCAGTGCCCAGTGTCCGAGTGAAGTGACCCTTTGGTCCTCAGTGCCCGGTGTCCGAGTGAAGTGACCCTTTGGTCTTCAGTGCCGGTGTCCGAGTGAAGGGACCCTTTGGTCCTCAGTGCCGGTGTCCGAGTGAAGTGACCCTTTGGTCCTCAGTGCCGGTGTCCGACTGAAGTGATCCTTTGGTCCTCAGTGCCCGGTGTCCGAGTGAAGTGACCCTTTGGTCCTCAGTGCCGGTGTCCGAGTGAAGCGACACTTTGGTCCTCAGTGCCGGTGTCCGAGTGAAGTGACCCTTTGGTCCTCAGTGCCCATTGTCTGAGTGAACTGACCCTATGGTCCTCAGTGCCGGTGTCCGAGTGAAGTGACTCTTTGGTCCTCAGTGCCCAGTGTCCGAGTGAAGTCACCCTTTGATCCTCACTGCCCGATGTCCGAGTGAAGTGACCCTTTGGTCCTCAGTGCCCGGTGTCCGAGTGAAGTGACCCTTTGGTCCTCACTGCCCGATGTCCGAGTGAAGTGACCCTTTGGTCCTCAGTGCCCGATGTCCGAGTGAAGAGACCCTTTGGTCCTCAGTGCCCAGTGTCGGAGTGAAGTGACACTTTGGTCCTCAGTGCCCGGTGTCCGAGTGAAGTGAACCTTTGGTCCTCACTGCCCGATGTCCGAGTGAAGTGAACCTTTGGTCCTCAGTGCCCGGTGTCCGAGTGAAGTGAAACTTTGGTCCTCAGTGCCGGTGTCGGAGTGAAGTGACCCTTTGGTCCTCAGTGCCCGATGTCCGAGTGAAGTGACCCTTTGGTCCTCAGTGCCGGTGTCCGAGTTAAGTGACCCTTTGGTCCTCAATGCCGGTGTCTGAGTGAAGTGACCCTTTGGTCCTCAGTGCCCGTTGTCCGAGTGAAGTGACCCTTTGGTCCTCAGTGCCCGGTGTCCGATTGAAGTGACCCTTTGGTCCTCAGTGCCCGGTGTTTGAGTGAAGTGAAACATTGGTCCTCAGTGCCCGGTGTCCGAGTGAAGTGAACCTTTGGTCCTCAGTGCCGGTGTCCGAGTGATGTGACCCTTTGGTCCTCAGTGCCGGTGTCCGAGTGAAGTGACCCTTTGGTCCTCAGTGCCCAGTGTCCGAGTGAAGTGATTCTTTGGTCCTCAGTGCTGGTGTCCGAGTGAAGTGACACTTTGGTCCTCATTGCCCGATGTCCGAGTGAAGTGACCCTTTGGTCCTCAGTGCCCGGTGTCCGAGTGAAGTGACACTTTGGTCCTCAGTGCCAGTTTCGGAGTGAAGTGACCTTTGGTCCTCAGTGCCGGTGTCCGAGTGAACTGACCCTTTGGTCCTCAGTGCCGGTGTCCGAGTGAAGTGACACTTTGGTCCTCAGTGCCCAGTGTCCGAGTGAAGTGACCGTTTGGTCCTCAGTGCCGGTGTCCGAGTGAAGTGACCCTTTGGTCCTCAGTGCCCGGTGTCCGAGTGAAGTGCCCCTTTGGTCCTGAGTGCCCAGTGTCCGAGTGAAGTGACCCTTTGGTCCTCAGTGCCGGTGGCCGAGTGAATTGACCATTTGGTCCTTAGTGCCGGTGTCCGAGTGAAGTGACCCTTTGGTCCTCAGTGCCCGTTGTCCGAGTGAAGTGACCCTTTGGTCCTCAGTGCCCGATGTCCGAGTGAAGTGACACTTTGGTCCTCAGTGCCCGGTGTCTGAGTGAAGTGAAACATTGGTCCTCAGTGCCCGGTGTCCGAGTGAAGTGACCCTTTGGTCCTCAGTGCCGGTGTCCGAGTGAAGTGGCCCTCTGGTCCTCAGTGTTCGATGTCCGAGTGAAGTGACGCTTTGGTCCTCAGTGTCCGATGTCCGATTGATGTGACCCTTTGGTCCTCAGTGTCCGATGTCCGAGTGAAGTGACCCTTTGGTCCTCAGTGTCTGATGTCCGAGTGAAGTTACGCTTTGGTCCTCGGTGCCCGGTGTCCGAGTGAAGTGACCCTTTGGTCCTCAGTGCCCAGTGTCCGAGTGAAGTGACCCTTTGGTCCTCAGTGCCCGGTGTCCGAGTGAAGTGACCCTATGGTCCTCAGTGCCGCTGTCCAAGTGAAGTGACCATTTGGACCTCAGTGCTGGTGTCCGAGTGAATTGACCATTTGGTCCTCAGTGCCCAGTGTCTGAGTGAAGTGAGCCTTTGGTCCTCAGTGCCCGGTGTCCGAGTGAAGTGACCCTTTGGTCCTCAGTGCCGGTGTCTGAGTGAAGGGACCCTTTGGTCCTCAGTGCCGGTGTCCGAGTGAAGTGACCTTTTGGTCCTCAGTGCCGGTGTCCGAGTGAAGTGACCCTTAGGTCCTCAGTGCCCGGTGTCCGAGTGAAGTGACCCTTTGGTCCTCAGTGCCGGTGTCCGAGTGAAGTGACACTTTGGTCCTCAGTGCTGGTGTCCGAGTGAAGTGACCCTTTGGTCCTCAGTGCCCATTGTCTGAGTGAACTGACCCTTTGGTCCTCAGTGCCGGTGTCCGAGTGAAGTGACTCTTTGGTCCTCAGTGCCCAGTGTCCGAGTGAAGTGACCCTTTGGTCCTCACTGCCCGATGTCCGAGTGAAGTGACCCTTTGGTCCTCAGTGCCCGGTGTCCGAGTGAAGTGACACTTTGGTCCTCAGTGCCGGTGTCAGAGTGAAGTGACCCTTTGGTCCTCGCTGCCCGATGTCCGAGTGAAGTGACCCTTTGGTCCTCAGTGCCCGGTGTCCGAGTGAAGTGACACTTTGGTCCTCAGTGCCGGTGTCAGAGTGAAGTGACCCTTTGGTCCTCAGTGCCCGATGTCCGAGTGAAGTGATCCTTTGGTCCTCAGTGCCGGTGTCCGAGTGAAGTGACCCTTTGGTCCTCAGTGCCGGTGTCCGAATGCAGTGACCCTTTGGTCCTCATTGCCCGATGTCCGAGTGAAGTGACCCTTTGGTCCTCAGTGCCGGTGTCCGAGTGAAGTGACCCTTTGGTCCTCAGTGCCCGTTGTCCGAGTGAAGTTACCCTTTGGTCCTCATTGCCCGATGTCAGAGTGAATTGACCATTTGGTCCTCAGTGCCGGTGTCCGAGTGAAGTGACCCTTTGGTCCTCAGTGCCCGTTGTCCGAGTGAAGTGACCCTTTCGTCCTCAGTGCCCGGTGTCCGATTGAAGTGAACCATTGGTCCTCAGTGCCAGTGTCCGAGTGAAGTGACTCTTTGGTCCTCAGTGCCGGTGTCCGAGTGAAGTGACCCTTTGGTCCTCAGTGTCTGATGTCCGAGTGAAGTGACCCTTTGGTCCTCAGTGCCGGTGTCCGAGTGAAGTGACCCTTTGGTCCTCAGTGTCTGATGTCCGAGTGAAGTGACCCTTTGGTCCTCAGTGCCGGTGTCCGAGTGAAGTGACCCTCTGGTCCTCAGTGTCCGATGTCCGAGTGAAGTGAACCTTTGGTCCTCAGTGCCGGTGTCCGCGTGAAGTGACCCTTTGGTCCTCAGTGTCCGATGTCCGATTGACGTGACACTTTGGTCCTCAGTGTCCGATGTCCGAGTGAAGTGACCCTTTGGTCCTCAGTGTCTGATGTCCGAGTGAAGTTACCCTTTGGTCCTCGGTGCCCGGTGTCCGAGTGAAGTGACCCTTTGGTCCTCAGTGCCCAGTGTCTGAGTGAAGTTACCCTTTGGTCCTCAGTGCCCGGTGTCCGAGTGAAGTGACCCTTTGGTCCTCAGTGCCGGTGTCCGAGTGAATTGACCATTTGGTCCTCAGTGCCCAGTGTCCGAGTAAAGTGACCCTTTGGTCCTCAGTGCCCGGTGTCCGAGTGAAGTGACCCTTTGGTCCTCAGTGCCGGTGTCCGAGTGAAGGGACCCTTTGGTCCTCAGTGCCGGTGTCCGAGTGAAGTTACCCTTTGGTCCTCAGTGCCGGTGTCCGAGTGAAGTGACCCTTTGGTCCTCAGTGCCCGGTGTCCGAGTGAAGTGACCCTTTGGTCCTCAGTGCCGGTGTCCGAGTGAAGTGACACTTTGGTCCTCAGTGCTGGTGTCCGAGTGAAGTGACCCTTTGGTCCTCAGTGCCCATTGTCTGAGTGAACTGACCCTTTGGTCCTCAGTGCCGGTGTCCGAGTGAAGTGACTCTTTGGTCCTCAGTGCCCAGTGTCCGAGTGAAGTGACCCTTTGGTCCTCACTGCCCGATGTCCGAGTGAAGTGACCCTTTGGTCCTCAGTGCCCGGTGTCCGAGTGAAGTGACACTTTGGTCCTCAGTGCCGGTGTCAGAGTGAAGTGACCCTTTGGTCCTCGCTGCCCGATGTCCGAGTGAAGTGACCCTTTGGTCCTCAGTGCCCGGTGTCCGAGTGAAGTGACACTTTGGTCCTCAGTGCCGGTGTCAGAGTGAAGTGACCCTTTGGTCCTCGCTGCCCGATGTCCGAGTGAAGTGACCCTTTGGTCCTCAGTGCCCGGTGTCCGAGTGAAGTGACACTTTGGTCCTCAGTGCCGGTGTCAGAGTGAAGTGACCCTTTGGTCCTCAGTGCCCGATGTCCGAGTGAAGTGATCCTTTGGTCCTCAGTGCCGGTGTCCGAGTGAAGTGACGCTTTGGTCCTCAGTGCTGGTGTCCGAGTAAAGTGACCCTTTGGTCCTCACTGCCGGATGTCCGAGTGAAGTGACCCTTTGGTCCTCAGTGCCGGTGTCCGAGTGAAGTGACCCTTTGGTCCTCAGTGCTGGTGTCCGAGTGAAGTTTCCTTTTGGTCCTCAGTGCCGGTGTCCGAATGAAGTGACCCTTTGGTCCTCATTGCCCGATGTCCGAATGAAGTGACCCTTTGGTCCTCATTGCCCGATGTCCGAGTGAACTGACCCATTGGTCCTCAGTGTCCGATGTCCGAGTGAAGTTATCCTTTAGTCCTCAGTGCCGGTGTCCGAGTGAAGTGACCCTTTGGTCCTCAGTGTCCGATGTCCGAGTGAAGTGACCCTTTGGTCCTCAGCGCCCGGTGTCCGAGTGAAGTGACCCTTTGGTCCTCAGTGCCGGTGTCCGAGCAAAGTGACTCTTTGGTCCTCAGTGCCGGTTTCCGAGTGAAGTGACACCTTGGTCCTCAGTGCCGGTGTCCGATTGAAGTGATCCTTTAGTCCTCAGTGCCGGTGTCCAAGTGAAGTGACCCTTTGGTCCTCAGTGCCGGTGTCGGAATGAAGTGACCGTTTGGCCCTCAGTGCCGATGTCGTAACGAAGTGACCATTTGGTCCTCAGTGCCGGTGTCCGAGTGAAGTGTCCCTTTGGTCCTCAGTGCCGGTGTCCTAATGAAGTGACCCTTTGGTCCTTAGTGCCCTGTGTCGGAGTGAAGTGACCCTTTGGTACTCAGTGTCCGAGTGAAGTGACACTTTGGTCCTCAGTATCCGGTGTCCGAGTGAAGTGACCCTTTGGCCCTCAGTCTCCGATGTCCGAGTGAAGTGACCCTTTGGTCCTCATTGTCCGATGTCCGAGTGAAGTGACCCTTTGGTCCTCAGTGTCCGATGTCCGAGTGAAGTGACACTTTGGTCCTCAGTGCCCAGTGTCCGAGTGAAGTGACCATTTGGTCGTCAGTGCCCGGTGTCTGAGTGAAGTGGCCCTTTGGTCCTCAGTGCCCGGTGTCCACGTGAAGTGACCCTTTGGTCCTCAGTGCCCTGTGTCCGAGTGAAGAGACCCTTTGGTCCTCAGAGCCCAGTGTCCGAGTGAAGTGACCCTTTGGTCCTCAGTGCCGGTGTCCGAGTGAATTGACACTTTGGTCCTCAGTGCCCGTTGTCCGAGTGAAGTGACCCTTTGGTCCTCAGTGCCCGGTGTCCGAGTGAAGTGAACCTTTGGTCCTCAGTGCCCGGTGTCCGAGTGAAGTGAAACTTTGGTCCTCAGTGCCCGGTGTCCGAGTGAAGTGACACTTTGGTCCTCAGTGCCGGTGTCCGAGAGAAGTGACCCTATGGTCCTCAGTGCCAGTGTCCGAGTGAAGTGACACTTTGGTCCTCAGTGCCGGTGTCCGAGTGAAGTGACAATTTGGTCCTCAGTATCCGGTGTCCGAGTGAAGTGACACTTTGGCCCTCAGTGTCCGATGTCCGAGTGAAGTGACCCTTTGGTCCTCATTGTCCGGTGTCCGAGTGAAGTGACCCTTTGGTCCTCAGTGTCCGATGTCCGAGTGAAGTGACACTTTGGTCCCCAGTGCCCAGTGTCCGAGTGAAGTGACCCTTTGGTCCTCACTGCCCGATGTCCGAGTGAAGTGACCCTTTGGTCCTCAGTGCCCGGTGTCCGAGTGAAGTGGCCCTTTGGTCCTCAGTGCCCGGTGTCCGAGTGAAGTGACACTTTGGTCCTCAGTGCCCGATGTCCGAGTGAAGTGACCCTTTGGTCCTCAGTGCCGGCGTCCAAGTGAAGTGACCCTTTGGTCCTCAGTGCCGGTGTCCGAATGAAGTGACCCTTTGGTCCTCATTGCCCAATGTCCGAGTGAAGTGACCCTTTGGTCCTCAGTGCCCGGTGTCCGAGTGAAGTGACTCTTTGGTCCTCAGTGCCGGTGTCCGAGTGAATTGACCCTTTGGTCCTCAGTGCCAGTGTCCGAGCGAAGTCACCCTTTGGTACTCAGTGCCTGGTGGCCGAGTGAAGTGACACTTTGACCCTCAGTGCCGGAGTCCGAGTGAAGTGAACCTTTGGTCCTCAGTGCCAGTGTCCGAGCGAAGTCACCCTTTGGTACTCGGTGCCTGGTGTCCGAGTGAAGTGACCCTTTGACCCTCAGTGCCGGTGTCCGAGTGAAGTGACCCTTTGGTCCTCAGTGCCGGTGTCCGAGTGAAGTGACCCTTTGGTCCTCAGTGCCGATGTCCGAGTGAAGTGACCCATTCATCCTCAGTGCCGGTGTCCGAGTGAAGTGACCCTTTGGTCCTCAGTGCCGGTGTCCGAGTGAAGTGACCCTTTGACCCTCAGTGCCGGAGTCCGATTGAAGTGACCCTTTGGTCCTCAGTGCTGGTGTCCGAGTGAAGTGACCCTTTGGTCCTCGGTGCCCGGTGTCCGAGTGAAGTGACCCTTTGGTCCTCAGAGCCCAGTGTCCGAGTGAAGTGACCCTTTGGTCCTCAGTGCCCGGTGTTCGAGTGAAGTGACCATTTGGTCCTCAGTGCCGGTGTCCGAATGAAGTGACCGTTTGGGCCTCAGTGCCGGTGCCCGAGCGAATTGACCATTTGGTCCTCAGTGCCCAGTGTCCGAGTGAAGTGACCCTTTGGTCCTCAGTGCCCGGTGTCCGAGTGAAGTGACCCTTTGGTCCTCAGTGCCGGTGTCCGAGTGAAGGGACCCTTTGGTCCTCAGTGCCGGTGTCCGAGTGAAGTGACCCTTTGGTCCTCAGTGCCGGTGTCCGACTGAAGTGACCCTTTGGTCCTCAGTGCCCGGTGTCCGAGTGAAGTGACCCTTTGGTCCTCAGTGCCGGTGTCCGAGTGAAGCGACACTTTGGTCCTCAGTGCCGGTGTCCGAGTGAAGTGACCCTTTGGTCCTCAGTGCCCATTGTCTGAGTGAACTGACTCTATGGTCCTCAGTGCCGGTGTCCGAGTGAAGTGACTCTTTGGTCCTCAGTGCCCATTGTCCGAGTGAAGTCACCCTTTGATCCTCACTGCCCGATGTCCGAGTGAAGTGACCCTTTGGTCCTCAGTGCCCGGTGTCCGAGTGAAGTGACCCTTTGGTCCTCACTGCCCGATGTCCGAGTGAAGTGACCCTTTGGTCCTCAGTGCCCGGTGTCCGAGTGAAGTGATACTTTGGTCCTCAGTTCCGGTGTCGGAGTGAAGTGACCCTTTGGTCCTCAGTGCCGGTGTCCGAGTGATGTGTCTCTTTGGTCCTCAGTGCCCAGTGTCCGAGTGAAGTCACCCTTTGGTCCTCACTGCCCGATGTCCGAGTGAAGTGACACTTTGGTCCTCAGTGCCCGGTGTCCGAGTGAAGTGACCCTTTGGTCCTCACTGCCCGATGTCCGAGTGAAGTGACCCTTTGGTCCTCAGTGCCCGGTGTCCGAGTGAAGTGACACTTTGGTCCTCAGTGCCGGTGTCGGAGTGAAGTGACCCTTTGGTCCTCAGTGCCCGATGTCCGAGTGAAGAGACCCTTTGGTCCTCAGTGCCCAGTGTCGGAGTGAAGTGACACTTTTGTCCTCATTGCCCTATGTCCGATTGAAGTGACACTTTGGTCCTCAGTGCCCGGTGTCCGAGTGAAGTGAACCTTTGGTCCTCACTGCCCGATGTCCGAGTGAAGTGAACCTTTGGTCCTCAGTGCCCGGTGTCCGAGTGAAGTGAAACTTTGGTCCTCAGTGCCGGTGTCGGAGTGAAGTGACCCTTTGGTCCTCAGTGCCCGATGTCCGAGTGAAGTGACCCTTTGGTCCTCAGTGCCGGTGTCCGAGTTAAGTGACCCTTTGGTCCTCAATGCCGGTGTCTGAGTGAAGTGACCCTTTGGTCCACAGTGCCCGTTGTCCGAGTGAAGTGACCCTTTGGTCCTCAGTGCCCGGTGTCCGATTGAAGTGACCCTTTGGTCCTCAGTGCCCGGTGTTTGAGTGAAGTGAAACATTGGTCCTCAGTGCCCGGTGTCCGAGTGAAGTGACCCTTTGGTCCTCAGTGCCGGTGTCCGAGTGATGTGACCCTTTGGTCCTCAGTGCCGGTGTCCGAGTGAAGTGACCCTTTGGTCCTCAGTGCCCAGTGTCCGAGTGAAGTGATTCTTTGGTCCTCAGTGCTGGTGTCCGAGTGAAGTGACACTTTGGTCCTCATTGCCCGATGTCCGAGTGAAGTGACCCTTTGGTCCTCAGTGCCCGGTGTCCGAGTGAAGTGACACTTTGGTCCTCAGTGCCAGTTTCGGAGTGAAGTGACCTTTGGTCCTCAGTGCCGGTGTCCGAGTGAACTGACCCTTTGGTCCTCAGTGCCGGTGTCCGAGTGAAGTGACACTTTGGTCCTCAGTGCCCAGTGTCCGAGTGAAGTGACCGTTTGGTCCTCAGTGCCGGTGTCCGAGTGAAGTGACCCTTTGGTCCTCAAAGCCCGGTGACCGAGTGAAGTGCCCCTTTGGTCCTCAGTGCCCAGTGTCCGAGTGAAGTGACCCTTTGGTCCTCAGTGCCGGTGGCCGAGTGAATTGACCATTTGGTCCTCAGTGCCGGTGTCCGAGTGAAGTGACCCTTTGGTCCTCAGTGCCCGTTGTCCGAGTGAAGTGACCCTTTGGTCCTCAGTGCCCGATGTCCGAGTGAAGTGACACTTTGGTCCTCAGTGCCCGGTGTCTGAGTGAAGTGAAACATTGGTCCTCAGTGCCCGGTGTCCGAGTGAAGTGACCCTTTGGTCCTCAGTGCCGGTGTCCGAGTGAAGTGGCCCTCTGGTCCTCAGTGTTCGATGTCCGAGTGAATTGACCCTTTGGTCCTCAGTGCCGGTGTCCGCGTGAAGTGACGCTTTGGTCCTCAGTGTCCGATGTCCGATTGATGTGACCCTTTGGTCCTCAGTGTCCGATGTCCGAGTGAAGTGACCCTTTGGTCCTCAGTGTCTGATGTCCGAGTGAAGTTACCCTTTGGTCCTCGGTGCCCGGTGTCCGAGTGAAGTGACCCTTTGGTCCTCAGTGCCCAGTGTCCGAGTGAAGTGACCCTTTGCTCCTCAGTGCCCGGTGTCCGAGTGAAGTGACCCTATGGTCCTCAGTGCCGCTGTCCAAGTGAAGTGACCATTTGGACCTCAGTGCTGGTGTCCGAGTGAATTGACCATTTGGTCCTCAGTGCCCAGTGTCCGAGTGAAGTGAGCATTTGGTCCTCAGTGCCCGGTGTCCGAGTGAAGTGACCCTTTGGTCCTCAGTGCCGGTGTCTGAGTGAAGGGACCCTTTGGTCCTCAGTGCCGGTGTCCGAGTGAAGTGACCCTTAGGTCCTCAGTGCCCGGTGTCCGAGTGAAGTGACCCTTTGGTCCTCAGTGCCGGTGTCCGAGTGAAGTGACACTTTGGTCCTCAGTGCCCGGTGTCCGAGTGAAGTGACCCTTTGGTCCTCAGTGCCGGTGTCCGAGTGAAGTGACACTTTGGTCCTCAGTGCTGGTGTCCGAGTGAAGTGACCCTTTGGTCCTCACTGCCCGATGTCCGAGTGAAGTGACCCTTTGGTCCTCAGTGCCCGGTGTCCGAGTGAAGTGACCCTTTGGTCCTCGCTGCCCGATGTCCGAGTGAAGTGACCCTTTGGTCCTCAGTGCCCGGTGTCCGAGTGAAGTGACACTTTGGTCCTCAGTGCCGGTGTCAGAGTGAAGTGACCCTTTGGTCCTCAGTGCCCGATGTCCGAGTGAACTGATCCTTTGGTCCTCAGTGCCGGTGTCCGAGTGAAGTGACCCTTTGGTCCTCAGTGCCGGTGTCCGAATGCAGTGACCCTTTGGTCCTCATTGCCCGATGTCCGAGTGAAGTGACCCTTTGGTCCTCAGTGCCCGGTGTCCGATTGAAGTGAACCATTGGTCCTCAGTGCCGGTGTCCGAGTGAAGTGACCCTTTGGTCCTCAAAGCCCGGTGACCGAGTGAAGTGCCCCTTTGGTCCTCAGTGCCCAGTGTCCGAGTGAAGTGACCCTTTGGTCCTCAGTGCCGGTGGCCGAGTGAATTGACCATTTGGTCCTCAGTGCCGGTGTCCGAGTGAAGTGACCCTTTGGTCCTCAGTGCCCGTTGTCCGAGTGAAGTGACCCTTTGGTCCTCAGTGCCCGATGTCCGAGTGAAGTGACACTTTGGTCCTCAGTGCCCGGTGTCTGAGTGAAGTGAAACATTGGTCCTCAGTGCCCGGTGTCCGAGTGAAGTGACCCTTTGGTCCTCAGTGCCGGTGTCCGAGTGAAGTGGCCCTCTGGTCCTCAGTGTTCGATGTCCGAGTGAATTGACCCTTTGGTCCTCAGTGCCGGTGTCCGCGTGAAGTGACGCTTTGGTCCTCAGTGTCCGATGTCCGATTGATGTGACCCTTTGGTCCTCAGTGTCCGATGTCCGAGTGAAGTGACCCTTTGGTCCTCAGTGTCTGATGTCCGAGAGAAGTTACCCTTTGGTCCTCGGTGCCCGGTGTCCGAGTGAAGTGACCCTTTGGTCCTCAGTGCCCAGTGTCCGAGTGAAGTGACCCTTTGCTCCTCAGTGCCCGGTGTCCGAGTGAAGTGACCCTATGGTCCTCAGTGCCGCTGTCCAAGTGAAGTGACCATTTGGACCTCAGTGCTGGTGTCCGAGTGAATTGACCATTTGGTCCTCAGTGCCCAGTGTCCGAGTGAAGTGAGCATTTGGTCCTCAGTGCCCGGTGTCCGAGTGAAGTGACCCTTTGGTCCTCAGTGCCGGTGTCTGAGTGAAGGGACCCTTTGGTCCTCAGTGCCGGTGTCCGAGTGAAGTGACCCTTAGGTCCTCAGTGCCCGGTGTCCGAGTGAAGTGACCCTTTGGTCCTCAGTGCCGGTGTCCGAGTGAAGTGACACTTTGGTCCTCAGTGCCCGGTGTCCGAGTGAAGTGACCCTTTGGTCCTCAGTGCCGGTGTCCGAGTGAAGTGACACTTTGGTCCTCAGTGCTGGTGTCCGAGTGAAGTGACCCTTTGGTCCTCACTGCCCGATGTCCGAGTGAAGTGACCCTTTGGTCCTCAGTGCCCGGTGTCCGAGTGAAGTGACCCTTTGGTCCTCGCTGCCCGATGTCCGAGTGAAGTGACCCTTTGGTCCTCAGTGCCCGGTGTCCGAGTGAAGTGACACTTTGGTCCTCAGTGCCGGTGTCAGAGTGAAGTGACCCTTTGGTCCTCAGTGCCCGATGTCCGAGTGAACTGATCCTTTGGTCCTCAGTGCCGGTGTCCGAGTGAAGTGACCCTTTGGTCCTCAGTGCCGGTGTCCGAATGCAGTGACCCTTTGGTCCTCATTGCCCGATGTCCGAGTGAAGTGACCCTTTGGTCCTCAGTGCCCGGTGTCCGATTGAAGTGAACCATTGGTCCTCAGTGCCGGTGTCCGAGTGAAGTGACTCTTTGGTCCTCAGTGCCGGTGTCCGAGTGAAGTGACCCTTTGGTCCTCAGTGTCTGATGTCCGAGTGAAGTGACACTTTGGTCCTCAGTGCCGATGTCCGAGTGAAGTGACCCTCTGGTCCTCAGTGTCCGATGTCCGAGTGAAGTGAACCTTTGGTCCTCAGTGCCGGTGTCCGCGTGAAGTGACCCTTTGGTCCTCAGTGTCTGATGTCCGAGTGAAGTTACCCTTTGGTCCTCAGTGCCCGGTGTCCGAGTGAAGTGACCCTTTGGTCCTCAGTGCCCAGTGTCTGAGTGAAGTGACCCTTTGGTCCTCAGTGCCCGGTGTCCGAGTGAAGTGACCCTTTGGTCCTCAGTGCCGGTGTCCAAATGAAGTGACCATTTGGACCTCAGTGCCGGTGTCCGAGTGAATTGACCATTTGGTCCTCAGTGCCCAGTGTCCGAGTAAAGTGACCCTTTGGTCCTCAGTGCCCAGTGTCCGAGTGAAGTGACCGTTTGGTCCTCAGTGCCGGTGTCCGAGTGAAGTGACCCTTTGGTCCTCAGTGCCCGGTGTCCGAGTGAAGTGCCCCTTTGGTCCTCAGTGCCCAGTGTCCGAGTGAAGTGACCCTTTGGTCCTCAGTGCCGGTGGCCGAGTGAATTGACCATTTGGTCCTCAGTGCCGGTGTCCGAGTGAAGTGACCCTTTGGTCCTCAGTGCCCGTTGTCCGAGTGAAGTGACCCTTTGGTCCTCAGTGCCCGTTGTCCGAGTGAAGTGACCCTTTGGTCCTCAGTGCCCGATGTCCGAGTGAAGTGACCCTTTGGTCCTCAGTGCCCGGTGTCCGAGTGAAGTGACCCTTTGGTCCTCAGTGCCGGTGTCCGAGTGAAGTGGCCCTCTGGTCCTCAGTGTCCGATGTCCGAGTGAAGTGGCCCTCTGGTCCTCAGTGTCCGATGTCCGATTGATGTGACCCTTTGGTCCTCAGTGTCCGATGTCCGAGTGAAGTGACCCTTTGGTCCTCAGTGTCTGATGTCCGAGTGAAGTTACGCTTTGGTCCTCGGTGCCCGGTGTCCGAGTGAAGTGACCCTTTGGTCCTCAGTGCCCAGTGTCCGAGTGAAGTGACCCTTTGGTCCTCAGTGCCCGGTGTCCGAGTGAAGTGACCCTTTGGTCCCCAGTGTCCGAGTGAAGTGACCCTTTGGTCCTCAGTGCCCGGTGTCCGAGTGAAGTGACACTTTGGTCCTCAGTGCCGCTGTCCAAGTGAAGTGACCATTTGGACCTCAGTGCCGGTGTCCGAGTGAATTGACCATTTGGTCCTCAGTGCCCAGTGTCCGAGTGAAGTGAGCCTTTGGTCCTCAGTGCCCGGTGTCCGAGTGAAGTGACCCTTTGGCCCTCAGTGCCGGTGTCTGAGTGAAGGGACCCTTTGGTCCTCAGTGCCGGTGTCCGAGTGAAGTGACCTTTTGGTCCTCAGTGCCGGTGTCCGAGTGAAGTGACCCTTAGGTCCTCAGTGCCCGGTGTCCGAGTGAAGTGACCCTTTGGTCCTCAGTGCCGGTGTCCGAGTGAAGTGACACTTTGGTCCTCAGTGCTGGTGTCCGAGTGAAGTGACCCTTTGGTCCTCAGTGCCCATTGTCTGAGTGAACTGACCCTTTGGTCCTCAGTGCCGGTGTCCGAGTGAAGTGACTCTTTGGTCCTCAGTGCCCAGTGTCCGAGTGAAGTGACCCTTTGGTCCTCACTGCCCGATGTCCGAGTGAAGTGACCCTTTGGTCCTCAGTGCCCGGTGTCCGAGTGAAGTGACCCTTTGGTCCTCGCTGCCCGATGTCCGAGTGAAGTGACCCTTTGGTCCTCAGTGCCCGGTGTCCGAGTGAAGTGACACTTTGGTCCTCAGTGCCGGTGTCAGAGTGAAGTGACCCTTTGGTCCTCAGTGCCCGATGTCCGAGTGAAGTGATCCTTTGGTCCTCAGTGCCGGTGTCGGAGTGAAGTGACCCTTTGGTCCTCAGTGCCGGTGTCCGAATGCAGTGACCCTTTGGTCCTCATTGCCCGATGTCCGAGTGAAGTGACCCTTTGGTCCTCAGTGCCGGTGTCCGAGTGAAGTGACCCTTTGGTCCTCAGTGCCCATTGTCCGAGTGAAGTTACCCTTTGGTCCTCATTGCCCGATGTCCGAGTGAAGTGACCATTTGGTCCTCAGTGCCGGTGTCCGAGTGAAGTGACCCTTTGGTCCTCAGTGCCCGTTGTCCGAGTGAAGTGACCCTTTCATCCTCAGTGCCCGGTGTCCGATTGAAGTGAACCATTGGTCCTCAGTGCCGGTGTCCGAGTGAAGTGACTCTTTGGTCCTCAGTGCCGGCGTCCGAGTGAAGTGACCCTTTGGTCCTCAGTGTCTGATGTCCGAGTGAAGTGACCCTTTGGTCCTCAGTGCCGATGTCCGAGTGAAGTGACCCTCTGGTCCTCAGTGTTCGATGTCCGAGTGAAGTGACCCTTTGGTCCTCAGTCCCGGTGTCCGCGTGAAGTGACCCTTTGGTCCTCAGTGTCCGATGTCCGATTGACGTGACACTTTGGTCCTCAGTGTCCGATGTCCGAGTGAAGTGACCCTTTGGTCCTCAGTGTCTGATGTCCGAGTGAAGTTACCCTTTGGTCCTCGGTGTCCGAGTGAAGTGACCCTTTGGTCCTCAGTGCCCAGTGTCTGAGTGAAGTGACCCTTTGGTCCTCAGTGCCGGTGTCCAAATGAAGTGACCATTTGGACCTCAGTGCCGGTGTCCGAGTGAATTGACCATTTGGTCCTCAGTGCCCAGTGTCCGAGTAAAGTGACCCTTTGGTCCTCAGTGCCCGGTGTCCGAGTGAAGTGACCCTTTGGTCCTCAGTGCCCGGTGTCCGAGTGAAGTGACCCTTTGGTCCTCAGTGCCGGTGTCCAAATGAAGTGACCATTTGGACCTAAGTGCCGGTGTCCGAGTGAATTGACCATTTGGTCCTCAGTGCCCAGTGTCCGAGTAAAGTGACCCTTTGGTCCTCAGTGCCCGGTGTCCGAGTGAAGTTACCCTTTGGTCCTCAGTGCCGGTGTCCGAGTGAAGTGACCCTTTGGTCCTCAGTGCCCGGTGTCCGAGTGAAGTGACCCTTTGGTCCTCAGTGCCGGTGTCCGAGTGAAGTGACACTTTGGTCCTCAGTGCTGGTGTCCGAGTGAAGTGACCCTTTGGTCCTCAGTGCCCATTGTCTGAGTGAACTGACCCTTTGGTCCTCAGTGCCGGTGTCCGAGTGAAGTGACTCTTTGGTCCTCAGTGCCCAGTGTCCGAGTGAATTGACAATTTCGTCCTCAGTGCCCAGTGTCCGAGTGAAGTGACCCTTTGGTCCTCAGTGCCCGGTGTCCGAGTGACATGACCCTTTGGTCCTCAGTGCCGGTGTCCGAGTGAAGTGACCCTTTGGTCCTCAGTGCCGGTGTCCGAGTGAAGTGACCCTTTGTTCCTCAGTGCCCATTGTCCGAGTGAACTGACCCTTTGGTCCTCAGTGCCGGTGTCCGAGTGAAGTGACGCTTTGGTCCTCAGTGCTGGTGTCCGAGTGAAGTGACCCTTTGGTCCTCACTGCCCGATGTCCGAGTGAAGTGACCCTTTGGTCCTCAGTGCCGGTGTCCGAGTGAAGTGACCCTTTGGTCCTCAGTGCTGGTGTCCGAGTGAAGTTTCCTTTTGGTCCTCAGTGCCGGTGTCCGAATGAAGTGACCCTTTGGTCCTCATTGCCCGATGTCCGAATGAAGTGACCCTTTGGTCCTCATTGCCCGATGTCCGAGTGAAGTGACCCATTGGTCCTCAGTGTCCGATGTCCGAGTGAAGTTATCCTTTAGTCCTCAGTGCCGGTGTCCGAGTGAAGTGACCCTTTGGTCCTCAGTGTCCGATGTCCGAGTGAAGTGACCCTTTGGTCCTCAGCGCCCGGTGTCCGAGTGAAGTGACCCTTTGGTCCTCAGCGCCCGGTGTCCGAGCAAAGTGACTCTTTGGTCCTCAGTGCCGGTTTCCGAGTGAAGTGACACCTTGGTGCTCAGTGCCGGTGTCCGATTGAAGTGATCCTTTAGTCCTCAGTGCCGGTGTCCAAGTGAAGTGACCCTTTGGTCCTCAGTGCCGGTGTCGGAATGAAGTGACCGTTTGGCCCTCAGTGCCGATGTCGTAACGAAGTGACCATTTGGTCCTCAGTGCCGGTGTCCGAGTGAAGTGTCACTTTGGTCCTCAGTGCCGGTGTCCTAATGAAGTGACCCTTTGGTCCTTAGTGCCCTGTGTCGAGTGAAGTGACCCTTTGGTACTCAGTGTCCGAGTGAAGTGACACTTTGGTCCTCAGTATCCGATGTCCGAGTGAAGTGACCCTTTGGTCCTCATTGTCCGATGTCCGAGTGAAGTGACCCTTTGGTCCTCAGTGTCCGATGTCCGAGTGAAGTGACACTTTGGTCCTCAGTGCCCAGTGTCCGAGTGAAGTGACCATTTGGTCGTCAGTGCCCGGTGTCTGAGTGAAGTGGCCCTTTGGTCCTCAGTGCCCGGTGTCCACGTGAAGTGACCCTTTGGTCCTCAGTGCCCTGTGTCTGAGTGAAGAGACCCTTAGGTCCTCAGAGCCCAGTGTCCGAGTGAAGTGACCCTTTGGTCCTCAGTGCCGGTGTCCGAGTGAATTGACACTTTGGTCCTCAGTGCCCGTTGTCCGAGTGAAGTGACCCTTTGGTCCTCAGTGCCCGGTGTCCGAGTGAAGTGAACCTTTGGTCCTCAGTGCCCGGTGTCCGAGTGAAGTGAAACTTTGGTCCTCAGTGCCCGGTGTCCGAGTGAAGTGACACTTTGGTCCTCAGTGCCGGTGTCCGAGAGAAGTGACCCTATGGTCCTCAGTGCCAGTGTCCGAGTGAAGTGACACTTTGGTCCTCAGTGCCGGTGTCCGAGTGAAGTGACACTTTGGTCCTCAGTATCCGGTGTCCGAGTGAAGTGACACTTTGGCCCTCAGTGTCCGATGTCCGAGTGAAGTGACCCTTTGGTCCTCATTGTCCGGTGTCCGATTGAAGTGACCCTTTGGTCCTCAGTGTCCGATGTCCGAGTGAAGTGACACTTTGGTCCCCAGTGCCCAGTGTCCGAGTGAAGTGACCCTTTGGTCCTCACTGCCCGATGTCCGAGTGAAGTGACCCTTTGGTCCTCAGTGCCCGGTGTCCGAGTGAAGTGGCCCTTTGGTCCTCAGTGCCCGGTGTCCGAGTGAAGTGACACTTTGGTCCTCAGTGCCCGGTGTCCGAGTGAAGTGACCCTTTGGTCCTCAGTGCCCGATGTCCGAGTGAAGTGACCCTTTGGTCCTCAGTGCCGGTGTCCAAGTGAAGTGACCCTTTGGTCCTCAGTGCCGGTGTCCGAATGAAGTGACCCTTTGGTCCTCATTGCCCGATGTCCGAGTGAGGTGACCCTTTGGTCCTCAGTGCCCGGTGTCCGAGTGAAGTGATACTTTGGTCCTCAGTGCCGGTGTCGGAGTGAAGTGACCCTTTGGTCCTCAGTGCCGGTGTCCGAGTGAAGTGACCCTTTGGTCCTCAGTGCCGGTGTCCGAGTGAAGTGACCCTTTGTTCCTCAGTGCCCATTGTCCGAGTGAACTGACCCTTTGGTCCTCAGTGCCGGTGTCCGAGTGAAGTGACGCTTTGGTCCTCAGTGCTGGTGTCCGAGTGAAGTGACCCTTTGGTCCTCACTGCCCGATGTCCGAGTGAAGTGACCCTTTGGTCCTCAGTGCCGGTGTCCGAGTGAAGTGACCCTTTGGTCCTCAGTGCTGGTGTCCGAGTGAAGTTTCCTTTTGGTCCTCAGTGCCGGTGTCCGAATGAAGTGACCCTTTGGTCCTCATTGCCCGATGTCCGAATGAAGTGACCCTTTGGTCCTCATTGCCCGATGTCCGAGTGAAGTGAACCATTGGTCCTCAGTGTCCGATGTCCGAGTGAAGTTATCCTTTAGTCCTCAGTGCCGGTGTCCGAGTGAAGTGACCCTTTGGTCCTCAGTGTCCGATGTCCGAGTGAAGTGACCCTTTGGTCCTCAGCGCCCGGTGTCCGAGTGAAGTGACCCTTTGGTCCTCAGTGCCGGTGTCCGAGCAAAGTGACTCTTTGGTCCTCAGTGCCGGTTTCCGAGTGAAGTGACACCTTGGTCCTCAGTGCCGGTGTCCGATTGAAGTGATCCTTTAGTCCTCAGTGCCGGTGTCCAAGTGAAGTGACCCTTTGGTCCTCAGTGCCGGTGTCGGAATGAAGTGACCGTTTGGCCCTCAGTGCCGATGTCGTAACGAAGTGACCATTTGGTCCTCAGTGCCGGTGTCCGAGTGAAGTGTCCCTTTGGTCCTCAGTGCCGGTGTCCTAATGAAGTGACCCTTTGGTCCTTAGTGCCCTGTGTCGGAGTGAAGTGACCCTTTGGTACTCAGTGTCCGAGTGAAGTGACACTTTGGTCCTCAGTATCCGGTGTCCGAGTGAAGTGACCCTTTGGCCCTCAGTGTCCGATGTCCGAGTGAAGTGACCCTTTGGTCCTCATTGTCCGATGTCCGAGTGAAGTGACCCTTTGGTCCTCAGTGTCCGATGTCCGAGTGAAGTGACACTTTGGTCCTCAGTGCCCAGTGTCCGAGTGAAGTGACCATTTGGTCGTCAGTGCCCGGTGTCTGAGTGAAGTGGCCCTTTGGTCCTCAGTGCCCGGTGTCCACGTGAAGTGACCCTTTGGTCCTCAGTGCCCTGTGTCCGAGTGAAGAGACCCTTTGGTCCTCAGAGCCCAGTGTCCGAGTGAAGTGAACCTTTGGTCCTCAGTGCCGGTGTCCGAGTGAATTGACACTTTGGTCCTCAGTGCCCGTTGTCCGAGTGAAGTGACCCTTTGGTCCTCAGTGCCCGGTGTCCGAGTGAAGTGAACCTTTGGTCCTCAGTGCCCGGTGTCCGAGTGAAGTGAAACTTTGGTCCTCAGTGCCCGGTGTCCGAGTGAAGTGACACTTTGGTCCTCAGTGCCGGTGTCCGAGAGAAGTGACCCTATGGTCCTCAGTGCCAGTGTCCGAGTGAAGTGACACTTTGGTCCTCAGTGCCGGTGTCCGAGTGAAGTGACACTTTGGTCCTCAGTATCCGGTGTCCGAGTGAAGTGACACTTTGGCCCTCAGTGTCCGATGTCCGAGTGAAGTGACCCTTTGGTCCTCATTGTCCGGTGTCCGATTGAAGTGACCCTTTGGTCCTCAGTGTCCGATGTCCGAGTGAAGTGACACTTTGGTCCCCAGTGCCCAGTGTCCGAGTGAAGTGACCCTTTGGTCCTCACTGCCCGATGTCCGAGTGAAGTGACCCTTTGGTCCTCAGTGCCCGGTGTCCGAGTGAAGTGGCCCTTTGGTCCTCAGTGCCCGGTGTCCGAGTGAAGTGACACTTTGGTCCTCAGTGCCCGGTGTCCGAGTGAAGTGACCCTTTGGTCCTCAGTGCCCGATGTCCGAGTGAAGTGACCCTTTGGTCCTCAGTGCCGGTGTCCAAGTGAAGTGACCCTTTGGTCCTCAGTGCCGGTGTCCGAATGAAGTGACCCTTTGGTCCTCATTGCCCGATGTCCGAGTGAGGTGACCCTTTGGTCCTCAGTGCCCGGTGTCCGAGTGAAGTGATACTTTGGTCCTCAGTGCCGGTGTCGGAGTGAAGTGACCCTTTGGTCCTCAGTGCCGGCGTCCGAGTGAAGTGACTCTTTGGTCCTCAGTGCCGGTGTCCGATTGAAGTGACCCTTTGGTCCTCAGTGTCCGATGTCCGAGTGAAGTGACACTTTGGTCCCCAGTGCCCAGTGTCCGAGTGAAGTGACCCTTTGGTCCTCACTGCCCGATGTCCGAGTGAAGTGACCCTTTGGTCCTCAGTGCCCGGTGTCCGAGTGAAGTGGCCCTTTGGTCCTCAGTGCCCGGTGTCCGAGTGAAGTGACACTTTGGTCCTCAGTGCCCGGTGTCCGAGTGAAGTGACCCTTTGGTCCTCAGTGCCCGATGTCCGAGTGAAGTGACCCTTTGGTCCTCAGTGCCGGTGTCCAAGTGAAGTGACCCTTTGGTCCTCAGTGCCGGTGTCCGAATGAAGTGACCCTTTGGTCCTCATTGCCCGATGTCCGAGTGAGGTGACCCTTTGGTCCTCAGTGCCCGGTGTCCGAGTGAAGTGATACTTTGGTCCTCAGTGCCGGTGTCGGAGTGAAGTGACCCTTTGGTCCTCAGTGCCGGTGTCCGAGTGAAGTGACTCTTTGGTCCTCAGTGCCGGTGTCCGAGTGAATTGACCCTTTGGTCCTCAGTGCCAGTGTCCGAGCGAAGTCACCCTTTGGTACTCAGTGCCTGGTGGCCGAGTGAAGTGACGCTTTGACCCTCAGTGCCGGAGTCCGAGTGAAGTGACCCTTTGGTCCTCAGTGCCAGAGTCCGAGCGAAGTCACCCTTTGGTACTCGGTGCCTGGTGTCCGAGTGAACTGACCCTTTGACCCTCAGTGCCGGTGTCCGAGTGAAGTGACCCTTTGGTCCTCAGTGCCGGTGTCCGAGTGAAGTGACCCTTTGGTCCTCAGTGCCGATGTCCGAGTGAAGTGACCCATTCATCCTCAGTGCCGGTGTCCGAGTGAAGTGACCCTTTGGTCCTCAGTGCCGGTGTCCGAGTGAAGTGACCCTTTGACCCTCAGTGCCGGAGTCCGATTGAAGTGACCCTTTGGTCCTCAGTGCTGGTGTCCGAGTGAAGTGACCCTTTGGTCCTCGGTGCCCGGTGTCCGAGTGAAGTGACCCTTTGGTCCTCAGAGCCCAGTGTCCGAGTGAAGTGACCCTTTGGTCCTCAGTGCCCGGTGTTCGAGTGAAGTGACCATTTGGTCCTCAGTGCCGGTGTCCGAATGAAGTGACCGATTGGGCCTCAGTGCCGGTGCCCGAGCGAATTGACCATTTGGTCCTCAGTGCCCAGTGTCCGAGTGAAGTGATCCTTTGGTCCTCAGTGCCCGGTGTCCGAGTGAAGTGACCCTTTGGTCCTCCGTGCCGGTGTCCGAGTGAAGGGACCCTTTGGTCCTCAGTGCCGGTGTCCGAGTGAAGTGACCCTTTGGTCCTCAGTGCCGGTGTCCGACTGAAGTGACCCTTTGGTCCTCAGTGCCCGGTGTCCGAGTGAAGTGACCCTTTGGTCCTCAGTGCCGGTGTCCGAGTGAAGCGACACTTTGGTCCTCAGTGCCGGTGTCCGAGTGAAGTGACCCTTTGGTCCTCAGTGCCCATTGTCTGAGTGAACTGACCCTATGGTCCTCAGTGCCGGTGTCCGAGTGAAGTGACACTTTGGTCCTCAGTGCCCAGTGTCCGAGTGAAGTCACCCTTTGATCCTCACTGCCCGATGTCCGAGTGAAGTGACCCTTTGGTCCTCAGTGCCCGGTGTCCGAGTGAAGTGACCCTTTGGTCCTCACTGCCCGATGTCCGAGTGAAGTGACCCTTTGGTCCTCAGTGCCCGGTGTCCGAGTGAAGTGACACTTTGGTCCTCAGTTCCGGTGTCGGAGTGAAGTGACCCTTTGGTCCTCAGTGCCGGTGTCCGAGTGATGTGTCTCTTTGGTCCTCAGTGCCCAGTGTCCGAGTGAAGTCACCCTTTGGTCCTCACTGCCCGATGTCCGAGTGAAGTGACCCTTTGGTCCTCAGTGCCCGGTGTCCGAGTGAAGTGACCCTTTGGTCCTCACTGCCCGATGTCCGAGTGAAGTGACCCTTTGGTCCTCAGTGCCCGGTGTCCGAGTGAAGTGACACTTTGGTCCTCAGTGCCGGTGTCGGAGTGAAGTGACCCTTTGGTCCTCAGTGCCCGATGTCCGAGTGAAGAGACCCTTTGGTCCTCAGTGCCCAGTGTCGGAGTGAAGTGACACTTTTGTCCTCATTGCCCTATGTCCGATTGAAGTGACGCTTTGGTCCTCAGTGCCCGGTGTCAGAGTGAAGTGAACCTTTGGTCCTCACTGCCCGATGTCCGAGTGAAGTGAAACTTTGGTCCTCAGTGCCCGGTGTCCGAGTGAAGTGAAACTTTGGTCCTCAGTGCCGGTGTCGGAGTGAAGTGACCCTTTGGTCCTCAGCGCCCGGTGTCCGAGTGAAGTGACCCTTTGGTCCTCAGTGCCGGTGTCCGAGCAAAGTGACTCTTTGGTCCTCAGTGCCGGTTTCCGAGTGAAGTGACACCTTGGTCCTCAGTGCCGGTGTCCGATTGAAGTGATCCTTTAGTCCTCAGTGCCGGTGTCCAAGTGAAGTGACCCTTTGGTCCTCAGTGCCGGTGTCGGAATGAAGTGACCGTTTGGCCCTCAGTGCCGATGTCGTAACGAAGTGACCATTTGGTCCTCAGTGCCGGTGTCCGAGTGAAGTGTCCCTTTGGTCCTCAGTGCCGGTGTCCTAATGAAGTGACCCTTTGGTCCTTAGTGCCCTGTGTCGGAGTGAAGTGACCCTTTGGTACTCAGTGTCCGAGTGAAGTGACACTTTGGTCCTCAGTATCCGGTGTCCGAGTGAAGTGACCCTTTGGCCCTCAGTGTCCGATGTCCGAGTGAAGTGACCCTTTGGTCCTCATTGTCCGATGTCCGAGTGAAGTGACCCTTTGGTCCTCAGTGTCCGATGTCCGAGTGAAGTGACACTTTGGTCCTCAGTGCCCAGAGTCCGAGTGAAGTGACCATTTGGTCGTCAGTGCCCGGTGTCCACGTGAAGTGACCCTTTGGTCCTCAGTGCCCTGTGTCCGAGTGAAGAGACCCTTTGGTCCTCAGAGCCCAGTGTCCGAGTGAAGTGACCCTTTGGTCCTCAGTGCCGGTGTCCGAGTGAATTGACACTTTGGTCCTCAGTGCCCGTTGTCCGAGTGAAGTGACCCTTTGGTCCTCAGTGCCCGGTGTCCGAGTGAAGTGAACCTTTGGTCCTCAGTGCCCGGTGTCCGAGTGAAGTGAAACTTTGGTCCTCAGTGCCCGGTGTCCGAGTGAAGTGACACTTTGGTCCTCAGTGCCGGTGTCCGAGAGAAGTGACCCTATGGTCCTCAGTGCCAGTGTCCGAGTGAAGTGACACTTTGGTCCTCAGTGCCGGTGTCCGAGTGAAGTGACACTTTGGTCCTCAGTATCCGGTGTCCGAGTGAAGTGACACTTTGGCCCTCAGTGTCCGATGTCCGAGTGAAGTGACCCTTTGGTCCTCATTGTCCGGTGTCCGATTGAAGTGACCCTTTGGTCCTCAGTGTCCGATGTCCGAGTGAAGTGACACTTTGGTCCCCAGTGCCCAGTGTCCGAGTGAAGTGACCCTTTGGTCCTCACTGCCCGATGTCCGAGTGAAGTGACCCTTTGGTCCTCAGTGCCCGGTGTCCGAGTGAAGTGGCCCTTTGGTCCTCAGTGCCCGGTGTCCGAGTGAAGTGACACTTTGGTCCTCAGTGCCCGGTGTCCGAGTGAAGTGACCCTTTGGTCCTCAGTGCCCGATGTCCGAGTGAAGTGACCCTTTGGTCCTCAGTGCCGGTGTCCAAGTGAAGTGACACTTTGGTCCTCAGTGCCGGTGTCCGAATGAAGTGACCCTTTGGTCCTCATTGCCCGATGTCCGAGTGAAGTGACCCTTTGGTCCTCAGTGCCCGGTGTCCGAGTGAAGTGATACTTTGGTCCTCAGTGCCGGTGTCGGAGTGAAGTGACCCTTTGGTCCTCAGTGCCGGTGTCCGAGTGAAGTGACTCTTTGGTCCTCAGTGCCGGTGTCCGAGTGAATTGACCCTTTGGTCCTCAGTGCCAGTGTCCGAGCGAAGTCACCCTTTGGTACTCAGTGCCTGGTGGCCGAGTGAAGTGACGCTTTGACCCTCAGTGCCGGAGTCCGAGTGAAGTGACCCTTTGGTCCTCAGTGCCAGAGTCCGAGCGAAGTCACCCTTTGGTACTCGGTGCCTGGTGTCCGAGTGAACTGACCCTTTGACCCTCAGTGCCGGTGTCCGAGTGAAGTGACCCTTTGGTCCTCAGTGCCGGTGTCCGAGTGAAGTGACCCTTTGGTCCTCAGTGCCGATGTCCGAGTGAAGTGACCCATTCATCCTCAGTGCCGGTGTCCGAGTGAAGTGACCCTTTGGTCCTCAGTGCCGGTGTCCGAGTGAAGTGACCCTTTGACCCTCAGTGCCGGAGTCCGATTGAAGTGACCCTTTGGTCCTCAGTGCTGGTGTCCGAGTGAAGTGACCCTTTGGTCCTCGGTGCCCGGTGTCCGAGTGAAGTGACCCTTTGGTCCTCAGAGCCCAGTGTCCGAGTGAAGTGACCCTTTGGTCCTCAGTGCCCGGTGTTCGAGTGAAGTGACCATTTGGTCCTCAGTGCCGGTGTCCGAATGAAGTGACCGATTGGGCCTCAGTGCCGGTGCCCGAGCGAATTGACCATTTGGTCCTCAGTGCCCAGTGTCCGAGTGAAGTGACCCTTTGGTCCTCAGTGCCCGGTGTCCGAGTGAAGTGACCCTTTGGTCCTCAGTGCCGGTGTCCGAGTGAAGGGACCCTTTGGTCCTCAGTGCCGGTGTCCGAGTGAAGTGACCCTTTGGTCCTCAGTGCCGGTGTCCGACTGAAGTGACCCTTTGGTCCTCAGTGCCCGGTGTCCGAGTGAAGTGACCCTTTGGTCCTCAGTGCCGGTGTCCGAGTGAAGCGACACTTTGGTCCTCAGTGCCGGTGTCCGAGTGAAGTGACCCTTTGGTCCTCAGTGCCCATTGTCTGAGTGAACTGACCCTATGGTCCTCAGTGCCGGTGTCCGAGTGAAGTGACTCTTTGGTCCTCAGTGCCCAGTGTCCGAGTGAAGTCACCCTTTGATCCTCACTGCCCGATGTCCGAGTGAAGTGACCCTTTGGTCCTCAGTGCCCGGTGTCCGAGTGAAGTGACCCTTTGGTCCTCACTGCCCGATGTCCGAGTGAAGTGACCCTTTGGTCCTCAGTGCCCGGTGTCCGAGTGAAGTGACACTTTGGTCCTCAGTTCCGGTGTCGGAGTGAAGTGACCCTTTGGTCCTCAGTGCCGGTGTCCGAGTGATGTGTCTCTTTGGTCCTCAGTGCCCAGTGTCCGAGTGAAGTCACCCTTTGGTCCTCACTGCCCGATGTCCGAGTGAAGTGACCCTTTGGTCCTCAGTGCCCGGTGTCCGAGTGAAGTGACCCTTTGGTCCTCACTGCCCGATGTCCGAGTGAAGTGACCCTTTGGTCCTCAGTGCCCGGTGTCCGAGTGAAGTGACACTTTGGTCCTCAGTGCCGGTGTCGGAGTGAAGTGACCCTTTGGTCCTCAGTGCCCGATGTCCGAGTGAAGAGACCCTTTGGTCCTCAGTGCCCAGTGTCGCAGTGAAGTGACACTTTTGTCCTCATTGCCCTATGTCCGATTGAAGTGACGCTTTGGTCCTCAGTGCCCGGTGTCCGAGTGAAGTGAACCTTTGGTACTCACTGCCCGATGTCCGAGTGAAGTGAAACTTTGGTCCTCAGTGCCCGGTGTCCGAGTGAAGTGAAACTTTGGTCCTCAGTGCCGGTGTCGGAGTGAAGTGACCCTTTGGTCCTCAGTGCCCGATGTCCGAGTGAAGTGACCCTTTGGTCCTCAGTGCCGGTGTCCGAGTTAAGTGACCCTTTGGTCCTCAATGCCGGTGTCTGAGTGAAGTGACCCCTTGGTCCTCAGTGCCCGTTGTCCGAGTGAAGTGACCCTTTGGTCCTCAGTGCCCGGTGTCCGATTGAAGTGACCCTTTGGTCCTCAGTGCCCGGTGTTTGAGTGAAGTGAAACATTGGTCCTCAGTGCCCGGTGTCCGAGTGAAGTGACCCTTTGGTCCTCAGTGCCGGTGTCCGAGTGATGTGACCCTTTGGTCCTCAGTGCCGGTGTCCGAGTGAAGTGACCCTTTGGTCCTCAGTGCCCAGTGTCCGAGTGAAGTGATTCTTTGGTCCTCAGTGCTGGTGTCCGAGTGAAGTGACACTTTGGTCCTCATTGCCCGATGTCCGAGTGAAGTGACCCTTTGGTCCTCAGTGCCCGGTGTCCGAGTGAAGTGACACTTTGGTCCTCAGTGCCAGTTTCGGAGTGAAGTGACCTTTGGTCCTCAGTGCCGGTGTCCGAGTGAACTGACCCTTTGGTCCTCAGTGCCGGTGTCCGAGTGAAGTGACACTTTGGTCCTCAGTGCCCAGTGTCCGAGTGAAGTGACCGTTTGGTCCTCAGTGCCGGTGTCCGAGTGAAGTGACCCTTTGGTCCTCAAAGCCCGGTGACCGAGTGAAGTGCCCCTTTGGTCCTCAGTGCCCAGTGTCCGAGTGAAGTGACCCTTTGGTCCTCAGTGCCGGTGGCCGAGTGAATTGACCATTTGGTCCTCAGTGCCGGTGTCCGAGTGAAGTGACCCTTTGGTCCTCAGTGCCCGTTGTCCGAGTGAAGTGACCCTTTGGTCCTCAGTGCCCGATGTCCGAGTGAAGTGAAACTTTGGTCCTCAGTGCCCGGTGTCTGAGTGAAGTGAAACATTGGTCCTCAGTGCCCGGTGTCCGAGTGAAGTGACCCTTTGGTCCTCAGTGCCGGTGTCCGAGTGAATTGGCCCTCTGGTCCTCAGTGTTCGATGTCCGAGTGAATTGACCCTTTGGTCCTCAGTGCCGGTGTCCGCGTGAAGTGATGCTTTGGTCCTCAGTGTCCGATGTCCGATTGATGTGACCCTTTGGTCCTCAGTGTCCGATGTCCGAGTGAAGTGACCCTTTGGTCCTCAGTGTCTGATGTCCGAGTGAAGTTACCTTTTGGTCCTCGGTGCCCGGTGTCCGAGTGAAGTGACCCTTTGGTCCTCAGTGCCCAGTGTCCGAGTGAAGTGACCCTTTGGTCCTCAGTGTCTGATGTCCGAGTGAAGTTACCTTTTGGTCCTCGGTGCCCGGTGTCCGAGTGAAGTGACCCTTTGGTCCTCAGTGCCCAGTGTCCGAGTGAAGTGACCCTTTGGTCCTCAGTGCTGGTGTCCGAGTGAAGTGAAACTTTGGTCCTCAGTGCCGGTGTCGGAGTGAAGTGACCCTTTGGTCCTCAGTGCCCGATGTCCGAGTGAAGTGACCCTTTGGTCCTCAGTGCCGGTGTCCGAGTTAAGTGACCCTTTGGTCCTCAATGCCGGTGTCTGAGTGAAGTGACCCCTTGGTCCTCAGTGCCCGTTGTCCGAGTGAAGTGACCCTTTGGTCCTCAGTGCCCGGTGTCCGATTGAAGTGACCCTTTGGTCCTCAGTGCCCGGTGTTTGAGTGAAGTGAAACATTGGTCCTCAGTGCCCGGTGTCCGAGTGAAGTGACCCTTTGGTCCTCAGTGCCGGTGTCCGAGTGATGTGACCCTTTGGTCCTCAGTGCCGGTGTCCGAGTGAAGTGACCCTTTGGTCCTCAGTGCCCAGTGTCCGAGTGAAGTGATTCTTTGGTCCTCAGTGCTGGTGTCCGAGTGAAGTGACACTTTGGTCCTCATTGCCCGATGTCCGAGTGAAGTGACCCTTTGGTCCTCAGTGCCCGGTGTCCGAGTGAAGTGACACTTTGGTCCTCAGTGCCAGTTTCGGAGTGAAGTGACCTTTGGTCCTCAGTGCCGGTGTCCGAGTGAACTGACCCTTTGGTCCTCAGTGCCGGTGTCCGAGTGAAGTGACACTTTGGTCCTCAGTGCCCAGTGTCCGAGTGAAGTGACCGTTTGGTCCTCAGTGCCGGTGTCCGAGTGAAGTGACCCTTTGGTCCTCAAAGCCCGGTGACCGAGTGAAGTGCCCCTTTGGTCCTCAGTGCCCAGTGTCCGAGTGAAGTGACCCTTTGGTCCTCAGTGCCGGTGGCCGAGTGAATTGACCATTTGGTCCTCAGTGCCGGTGTCCGAGTGAAGTGACCCTTTGGTCCTCAGTGCCCGTTGTCCGAGTGAAGTGACCCTTTGGTCCTCAGTGCCCGATGTCCGAGTGAAGTGAAACTTTGGTCCTCAGTGCCCGGTGTCTGAGTGAAGTGAAACATTGGTCCTCAGTGCCCGGTGTCCGAGTGAAGTGACCCTTTGGTCCTCAGTGCCGGTGTCCGAGTGAATTGGCCCTCTGGTCCTCAGTGTTCGATGTCCGAGTGAATTGACCCTTTGGTCCTCAGTGCCGGTGTCCGCGTGAAGTGATGCTTTGGTCCTCAGTGTCCGATGTCCGATTGATGTGACCCTTTGGTCCTCAGTGTCCGATGTCCGAGTGAAGTGACCCTTTGGTCCTCAGTGTCTGATGTCCGAGTGAAGTTACCTTTTGGTCCTCGGTGCCCGGTGTCCGAGTGAAGTGACCCTTTGGTCCTCAGTGCCCAGTGTCCGAGTGAAGTGACCCTTTGGTCCTCAGTGCCCGGTGTCCGAGTGAAGTGACCCTTTGGTCCTCAGTGCCGCTGTCCAAGTGAAGTGACCATTTGGACCTCAGTGCTGGTGTCCGAGTGAATTGACCATTTGGTCCTCAGTGCCCAGTGTCCGAGTGAAGTGAGCCTTTGGTCCTCAGTGCCCGGTGTCCGAGTGAAGTGACCCTTTGGTCCTCAGTGCCGGTGTCTGAGTGAAGGGACCCTTTGGTCCTCAGTGCCGGTGTCAGAGTGAAGTGACCTTTTGGTCCTCAGTGCCGGTGTCCGAGTGAAGTGACCCTTAGGTCCTCAGTGCCCGGTGTCCGAGTGAAGTGACCCTTTGGTCCTCAGTGCCGGTGTCCGAGTGAAGTGACACTTTGGTCCTCAGTGCTGGTGTCCGAGTGAAGTGACCCTTTGGTCCTCAGTGCCCATTGTCTGAGTGAACTGACCCTTTGGTCCTCAGTGCCGGTGTCCGAGTGAAGTGACACTTTGGTCCTCAGTGCCCAGTGTCCGAGTGAAGTGACCCTTTGGTCCTCACTGCCCGATGTCCGAGTGAAGTGACCCTTTGGTCCTCAGTGCCCGGTGTCCGAGTGAAGTGACCCTTTGGTCCTCGCTGCCCGATGTCCGAGTGAAGTGACCCTTTGGTCCTCAGTGCCCGGTGTCCGAGTGAAGTGACACTTTGGTCCTCAGTGCCGGTGTCAGAGTGAAGTGACCCTTTGGTCCTCAGTGCCCGATGTCCGAGTGAAGTGATCCTTTGGTCCTCAGTGCCGGTGTCCGAGTGAAGTGACCCTTTGGTCCTCAGTGCCGGTGTCCGAATGCAGTGACCCTTTGGTCCTCATTGCCCGATGTCCGAGTGAAGTGACCCTTTGGTCCTCAGTGCCCAGTGTCCGATTGAAGTGAACCATTGGTCCTCAGTGCCGGTGTCCGAGTGAAGTGACCCTTTGGTCCTCAGTGTCTGATGTCCGAGTGAAGTGACCCTTTGGTCCTCAGTGCCGATGTCCGAGTGAAGTGACCCTTTGGTCCTCAGTGCCCGGTGTCCGATTGAAGTGAACCATTGGTCCTCAGTGCCGGTGTCCGAGTGAAGTGACCCTCTGGTCCTCAGTGTCCGATGTCCGAGTGAAGTGAACCTTTGGTCCTCAGTGCCGGTGTCCGCGTGAAGTGACCCTTTGGTCCTCAGTGCCCGGTGTCCGAGTGAAGTGACCCTTTGGTCCTCAGTGTCCAGTGTCTGAGTGAAGTGACCCTTTGGTCCTCAGTGCCCGGTGTCCGAGTGAAGTGACCCTTTGGTCCTCAGTGCCGGTGTCCAAATGAAGTGACCATTTGGACCTCAGTGCCGGTGTCCGAGTGAATTGACCATTTGGTCCTCAGTGCCCAGTGTCCGAGTAAAGTGACCCTTTGGTCCTCAGTGCCCGGTGTCCGAGTGAAGTGACCCTTTGGTCCTCAGTGCCGGTGTCCGAGTGAAGGGACCCTTTGGTCCTCAGTGCCGGTGTCCGAGTGAAGGGACCCTTTGGTCCTCAGTGCGGGGTGTCCGTGTGAAGTGACCCTTTGGTCCTCAGTGCCGGTGTCCGAGTGAAGTGACCCTTTGGTCCTCAGTGCCCGGTGTCCGAGTGAAGTGACCCTTTGGTCCTCAGTGCCGGTGTCCGAGTGAAGTGACACTTTGGTCCTCAGTGCTGGTGTCCGAGTGAAGTGACCCTTTGGTCCTCAGTGCCCATTGTCTGAGTGAACTGACCCTTTGGTCCTCAGTGCCGGTGTCCGAGTGAAGTGACTCTTTGGTCCTCAGTGCCCAGTGTCCGAGTGAATTGACCATTTCGTCCTCAGTGCCCAGTGTCCGAGTGAAGTGACCCTTTGGTCCTCAGTGCCCGGTGTCCGAGTGACGTGACCCTTTGGTCCTCAGTGCCGGTGTCCGAGTGAAGTGACCCTTTGGTCCTCAGTGCCGGTGTCCGAGTGAAGTGACCCTTTGTTCCTCAGTGCCCATTGTCCGAGTGAACTGACCCTTTGGTCCTCAGTGCCGGTGTCCGAGTGAAGTGACGCTTTGGTCCTCAGTGCTGGTGTCCGAGTGAAGTGACCCTTTGGTCCTCACTGCCCGATGTCCGAGTGAAGTGACCCTTTGGTCCTCAGTGCCGGTGTCCGAGTGAAGTGACCCTTTGGTCCTCAGTGCTGGTGTCCGAGTGAAGTTTCCTTTTGGTCCTCAGTGCCGGTGTCCGAATGAAGTGACCCTTTGGTCCTCATTGCCCGATGTCCGAATGAAGTGACCCTTTGGTCCTCATTGCCCGATGTCCGAGTGAAGTGACCCATTGGTCCTCAGTGTCCGATGTCCGAGTGAAGTTATCCTTTAGTCCTCAGTGCCGGTGTCCGAGTGAAGTGACCCTTTGGTCCTCAGTGTCCGATGTCCGAGTGAAGTGACCCTTTGGTCCTCAGCGCCCGGTGTCCGAGTGAAGTGACCCTTTGGTCCTCAGTGCCGGTGTCCGAGCAAAGTGACTCTTTGGTCCTCAGTGCCGGTTTCCGAGTGAAGTGACACCTTGGTCCTCAGTGCCGGTGTCCGATTGAAGTGATCCTTTGGTCCTCAGTGCCGGTGTCCAAGTGAAGTGACCCTTTGGTCCTCAGTGCCGGTGTCGGAATGAAGTGACCGTTTGGCCCTCAGTGCCGATGTCGTAACGAAGTGACCGTTTGGTCCTCAGTGCCGGTGTCCGAGTGAAGTGTCCCTTTGGTCCTCAGTGCCGGTGTCCTAATGAAGTGACCCTTTGGTCCTTAGTGCCCTATGCCGGAGTGAAGTGACCCTTTGGTACTCAGTGTCCGAGTGAAGTGACACTTTGGTCCTCAGTATCCGGTGTCCGAGTGAAGTGACCCTTTGGCCCTCAGTGTCCGATGTCCGAGTGAAGTGACCCTTTGGTCCTCATTGTCCGATGTCCGAGTGAAGTGACCCTTTGGTCCTCAGTGTCCGATGTCCGAGTGAAGTGACACTTTGTTCCTCAGTGCCCAGTGTCCGAGTGAAGTGACCATTTGGTCGTCAGTGCCCGGTGTCTGAGTGAAGTGGCCCTTTGGTCCTCAGTGCCCGGTGTCCACGTGAAGTGACCTTTTGGTTCTCAGTGCCCTGTGTCCGAGTGAAGAGACCCTTTGGTCCTCAGAGCCCAGTGTCCGAGTGAAGTGACCCTTTTGTCCTCAGTGCCGGTGTCCGATTGAATTGACACTTTGGTCCTCAGTGCCCGTTGTCCGAGTGAAGTGACCCTTTGGTCCTCAGTGCCCGGTGTCCGAGTAAAGTGAACCTTTGGTCCTCAGTGCCCGGTGTCCGAGTGAAGTGAAACTTTGGTCCTCAGTGCCCGGTGTCCGAGTGAAGTGACACTTTGGTCCTCAGTGCCGGTGTCCGAGAGAAGTGACCCTATGGTCCTCAGTGCCAGTGTCCGAGTGAAGTGACACTTTGGTCCTCAGTGCCGGTGTCCGAGTGAAGTGACACTTTGGTCCTCAGTATCCGGTGTCCGAGTGAAGTGACACTTTGGCCCTCAGTGTCCGATGTCCGAGTGAAGTGACCCTTTGGTCCTCATTGTCCGGTGTCCGAGTGAAGTGACCCTTTGGTCCTCAGTGTCCGATGTCCGAGTGAAGTGACACTTTGGTCCCCACTGCCCAGTGTCCGAGTGAAGTGACCCTTTGGTCCTCACTGCCCGATGTCCGAGTGAAGTGACCCTTTGGTCCTCAGTGCCCGGTGTCCGAGTGAAGTGGCCCTTTGGTCCTCAGTGCCCGGTGTCCGAGTGAAGTGACACTTTGGTCCTCAGTGCCCGGTGTCCGAGTGAAGTGACCCTTTGGTCCTCAGTGCCCGATGTCCGAGTGAAGTGACCCTTTGGTCCTCAGTGCCGGTGTCCAAGTGAAGTGAACCTTTGGTCCTCAGTGCCGGTGTCCGAATGAAGTGACCCTTTGGTCCTCATTGCCCGATGTCCGAGTGAAGTGACCCTTTGGTCCTCAGTGCCCGATGTCCGAGAGAAGTGAACCTTTGGTCCTCAGTGCCGGTGTCCGAGTGATGTGATCCTTTGGTCCTCAGTGGCGGTGTCCGAGTGAAGTGACCGTATGGACCTCAGTGCCCGATGTTCGAGTGAAGTGACCCTTTGGTCCTCAGTGCCGGTGTCCGAGTGAACTGACCCTTTGGTCCTCAGTGCCGGAATCCGACTGAAGTGACCCTTTGATCCTCAGTGCCCGGTGTCCAAGTGAAGTGACCCTTTGCTCCTCAGTGCCCAGTGTCCGATTGAAGTGACCCTTTGGTCCTCAGTGCCGGTGTCCGAGTGAATTGACCCTTTGGTCCTCAGTGCCGGTGTCCGAGTGAAGTGACCCTTTGGGCCTCAGTGCCCGTTGTCCGAGTGAAGTGACCCTTTGGTCCTCAGTGCCCGGTGTCCGAGTGAAGTGACCCTTTGGTCCACAGTGCCCGGGGTCCGAGTGAAGTGACCCTTTGGTCCTCAGTGCCGGTGTCCGAGTGAAGTAACCCTTTGGTCCTCAGTGTCCGATGTCCGAGTGAAGTGACCCTTTGGTCCTCAGTGCCCGGTGTCCGAGTGAAGTGACACTTTGGTCCTCAGTGCCCGGTGTCCGAGGGAACTGACCCTTTGGTCCTCAGTGCCCAGTGTCCGAGTGAAGTGACCCTTTGGTCCTCAGTGTCGGTGTCCGAGTGAAGTGACCCTTTGGTCCTCAGTGCCGGTGTCCGAGTGAAGTGACTCTTTGGTCCTCAGTGCCGATGCCTTAATGAAGTGACCGTTTGGTCCTCAGTGCCCGGTGTCCGAGTGAAGTGACCCTTTGGTCCTCAGTGTCCGATGTCCGAGTGAAGTTACCCTTTGGTCCTCAGTGCCGGTGACCGAGTGAAGTGACACTTTAGTTCTCAGCGTCCGATGTCCGAGTGAAGTGACCCTTTGGTTCTCAGCGCCCGGTGTCCGAGTGAAGTGACCCTTTGGTCCTCAGTGCCGGTGTCCGAGCGAAGTGACCCTTTGGTCCTCAGTGCCAGTGTCCGAGTGAAGTGACACTTTGGTCCTCAGTGCCGGTGTCCGAGTGAAGTGACCCTTTGGTCCTCAGTGCCCGATGTCCGAGTGAACTGACCCTTTGCTCCTCAGTGCCCCATGTCCGAGTGAAGTGACCCTTTGGCCCTCAGTGCCCTGTGTCGGAGTAAAGTGAACCTTTGGTCCTCAGTGCTGGTGTCCGAGTGAAGTGAACCTTTGGCCCTCACTGCCGGTGTCCGAGTGACGTGACCCTTCGGCCCTCAGTGCCCTGTGTTGGAGTGAAGTGACCCTTTGCTCATCAGTGCCCGGTGTCCGAATGAAGTGACCCTTTGGTCCTCAGTGTCCGAGTGAAGTGACCCTTTGTATCTCAGTGCCCAGTGTCCGAGTGAAGTGACCCTTTGGTCCTCAGTGCCCGGTGTCCGAGTGAAGTGACCCTTTGGTCCTCAGTGCCCAGTGTCCGAGTGAAGTGACCCTTTGGTCCTCAGTGCCCGATGTCCAAGTGAAGTGACCCTTTTGCCCTCAGTGCCCAGTGTCCGAGTGAAGTCACCCTTTTATCCTCAGTGCCCAGTGTCCGAGTGAAGTGACACTTTGGTCCTCAGTGCCGGTGTCCGAGTGAAGTGACCCTTTGGTCCTCAGTGCCGGTGTCTGAATGAATTGACCCTTTGGTCCTCAGTGCCGGTGTCTGAGTGAAGTGACACTTTGGTCCTCAGTGCCGGTGTCCGAGTGAAGTAACGCTTTGGTCCTCAGTGCCGGTGTCCGAGTGAAGTGACCCTTTGGTCCTCAGTGCCCGGTGTCCGAGTGAAGTGACCCTTTGGTCCTCAGTGCCGGTGTCCGAGTGAAGTGACCCTTTGGTCCTCAGTGCCCAGTGTCCGAGTGAAGTGACCCTTTGGTCCTCAGTGCCCGCGTCCGAATCAAGTGACCGTTTGGTCCTCAGTGCCGGTGTCCGAGTGAATTGACCATTTGGTCCTCAGTGCCCAGTGTCCGAGTGAAGTGACCCTTTGGTCCTCAGTGCCCGGTGTCCGAGTGACGTGACCCTTTGGTCCTCAGTGCCGGTGTCCGAGTGAAGTGACCCTTTGGTCCTCAGTGCCGGTGTCCGAGTGAAGTGACCCTTTGGTCCTCAGTGCCCATTGTCCGAGTGAACTGACCCTTTGGTCCTCAGTGCCGGTGTCCGAGTGAAGTGACGCTTTGGTCCTCAGTGCTGGTGTCCGAGTGAAGTGACCCTTTGGTCCTCACTGCCCGATGTCCGAGTGAAGTGACCCTTTGGTCCTCAGTGCCGGAGTCCGAGTGAAGTGACCCTTTGGTCCTCAGTGCTGGTGTCCGAGTGAAGTGTCCTTTTGGTCCTCAGTGCCGGTGTCCGAATGAAGTGACCCTTTGGTCCTCATTGACCGATGTCCGAATGAAGTGACCCTTTGGTCCTCATTGCCCAGTGTCCGAGTGAAGTGACCCTTTGGTCCTCAGTGCCCGATGTCCAAGTGAAGTGACCCTTTTGCCCTCAGTGCCCAGTGTCCGAGTGAAGTGACCCTTTTATCCTCAGTGCCCAGTGTCCGAGTGAAGTGACACTTTGGTCCTCAGTGCCGGTGTCCGAGTGAAGTGACCCTTTGGTCCTCAGTGCCGGTGTCTGAATGAATTGACCCTTTGGTCCTCAGTGCCGGTGTCTGAGTGAAGTGACACTTTGGTCCTCAGTGCCGGTGTCCGAGTGAAGTAACGCTTTGGTCCTCAGTGCCGGTGTCCGAGTGAAGTGACCCTTTGGTCCTCAGTGCCCGGTGTCCGAGTGAAGTGACCCTTTGGTCCTCAGTGCCGGTGTCCGAGTGAAGTGACCCTTTGGTCCTCAGTGCCCAGTGTCCGAGTGAAGTGACCCTTTGGTCCTCAGTGCCCGCGTCCGAATCAAGTGACCGTTTGGTCCTCAGTGCCGGTGTTCGAGTGAATTGACCATTTGGTCCTCAGTGCCCAGTGTCCGAGTGAAGTGACCCTTTGGTCCTCAGTGCCCGGTGTCCGAGTGACGTGACCCTTTGGTCCTCAGTGCCGGTGTCCGAGTGAAGTGACCCTTTGGTCCTCAGTGCCCATTGTCCGAGTGAACTGACCCTTTGGTCCTCAGTGCCGGTGTCCGAGTGAAGTGACGCTTTGGTCCTCAGTGCTGGTGTCCGAGTGAAGTGACCCTTTGGTCCTCACTGCCCGATGTCCGAGTGAAGTGACCCTTTGGTCCTCAGTGCCGGTGTCCGAGTGAAGTGACCCTTTGGTCCTCAGTGCTGGTGTCCGAGTGAAGTGTCCTTTTGGTCCTCAGTGCCGGTGTCCGAATGAAGTGACCCTTTGGTCCTCATTGCCCGATGTCCGAATGAAGTGACCCTTTGGTCCTCATTGCCCGATGTCCGAGTGAAGTGACCTATTGGTCCTCAGTGTCCGATGTCCGAGTGAAGTTACCCTTTAGTCCTCAGTGCCGGTGTCCGAGTGAAGTGACCCTTTGGTCCTCAGTGCCGGTGTCCGAGTGAAGTGACACTTTGGTCCTCAGTGCCCAGTGTCCGAGTGAAGTGACCCTTTGGTCCTCACTGCCCGATGTCCGAGTGAAGTGACCCTTTGGTCCTCAGTGCCCGGTGTCCGAGTGAAGTGACCCTTTGGTCCTCGCTGCCCGATGTCCGAGTGAAGTGACCCTTTGGTCCTCAGTGCCCGGTGTCCGAGTGAAGTGACACTTTGGTCCTCAGTGCCGGTGTCAGAGTGAAGTGACCCTTTGGTCCTCAGTGCCCGATGTCCGAGTGAAGTGATCCTTTGGTCCTCAGTGCCGGTGTCCGAGTGAAGTGACCCTTTGGTCCTCAGTGCCGGTGTCCGAATGCAGTGACCCTTTGGTCCTCATTGCCCGATGTCCGAGTGAAGTGACCCTTTGGTCCTCAGTGCCCAGTGTCCGATTGAAGTGAACCATTGGTCCTCAGTGCCGGTGTCCGAGTGAAGTGACCCTTTGGTCCTCAGTGTCTGATGTCCGAGTGAAGTGACCCTTTGGTCCTCAGTGCCGGTGTCCGAATGAAGTAACTCTTTGGTCCTCAGTGCCCGGTGTCCGATTGAAGTGAACCATTGGTCCTCAGTGCCCGGGGTCCGAGTGAAGTGGCCCTTTGGTCCTCAGTGCCGGTGTCCGAGTGAAGTGACCCTTTGGTCCTCAGTGTCCGATGTCCGAGTGAAGTGACCCTTTGGTCCTCAGTGCCCGGTGTCCGAGTGAAGTGACCCTTTGGTCCTCATTGCCGGTGTCCGAGTGAAGTGACCCTTTGGTCCTCAGTGCCCATTGTTCGAGTGAACTGACCCTTTGGTCCTCAGTGCCGGTGTCCGAGTGAAGTGACTCTTTGGTCCTCAGTGCCGATGTCTTAATGAAGTGACCGTTTGGTCCTCAGTGCCCGGTGTCCGAGTGAAGTGACCCTTTGGTCCTCAGTGTCCGATGTCCGAGTGAAGTGACACTTTGGTCCTCAGTGTCCGATGTCCGAGTGAAGTTACCCTTTGGTCCTCAGTGCCGGTGACCGAGTGAAGTGACACTTTAGTTCTCAGTGTCCGATGTCCGAGTGAAGTGACCCTTTGGTTCTCAGCGCCCGGTGTCCGAGTGAAGTGACCCTTTGGTCCTCAGTGCCGGTGTCCGAGCGAAGTGACCCTTTGGTCCTCAGTGCCAGTGTCCGAGTGAAGTGACACTTTGGTCCTCAGTGCCGGTGTCCGAGTGAAGTGACCCTTTGGTCCCCAGTGCCGGTGTCCGAGTGAAGTGACCCTTTGGTCCTCAGTGCCGGTGTCCGAATGAAGTGACCCTTTGGTCCGCAGTGCCCGATGTCCGAGTGAACTGACCCTTTGCTCCTCAGTGCCCCGTGTCCGAGTGAAGTGACCCTTTGGTCCTCAGTGCCGGTGTCCGAGTGATGTGATCCTTTGGTCCTCAGTGCCGGTGTCCGAGTGAAGTGACCGTATGGTCCTCAGTGCCCGGTGTGCGAGTGAACTGACCCTTTGGTCCTCAGTGCCCAGTGTCCGAGTGAAGTGACCCTTTGGTCCTCAGTGCCCGGGGTCCGAGTGAAGTGATCCTTTGGTCCTCAGTGCCGGTGTCCGAGTGAAGTAACCCTTTGGTCCTCAGTGTCCGATGTCCGAGTGAAGTGACCCTTTGGTCCTCAGTGCCCGGTGTCCGAGTGAAGTGACACTTTGGTCCTCAGTGCCCGGTGTCCGAGTGAACTGACCCTTTGGTCCGCAGTGCCCAGTGTCCGAGTGAAGTGACCCTTTGGTCCTCAGTGCCGATGTCCGAGTGAAGTGACCCTTTGGTCCTCAGTGCCCAGTGTCCGAGCGAGGTGACCCTTTGGTCCTCAGTGCCGGTGTCCGAGTGAAGTGACTCTTTGGTCCTCAGTGCCGATGTCTTAATGAAGTGACCGTTTGGTCCTCAGTGCCCGGTGTCCGAGTGAAGTGACCCTTTGGTCCTCAGTGTCCGATGTCCGAGTGAAGTGACCCTTTGGTCCTCAGTGTCCGATGTCCGAGTGAAGTTACCCTTTGGTCCTCAGTGCCGGTGACCGAGTGAAGTGACACTTTAGTTCTCAGTGTCCGATGCCCGAGTGAAGTGACCCTTTGGTTCTCAGCGCCTGGTGTCCGAGTGAAGTGACCCTTTGGTCCTCAGCGCCGGTGTCCGAGCGAAGTGACCCTTTGGTCCTCAGTGCCAGTGTCCGAGTGAAGTGACACTTTGGTCCTCAGTGCCGGTGTCCGAGTGAAGTGACCCTTTGGTCCCCAGTGCCGGTGTCCGAGTGAAGTGACCCTTTGGTCCTCAGTGCCCGATGTCCGAGTGAACTGACCCTTTGCTCCTCAGTGCCCCGTGTCCGAGTGAAGTGACCCTTTGGCCCTCAGTGCCCTGTGTCGGAGTAAAGTGAACCTTTGGTCCTCAGTGCTGGTGTCCGAGTGAAGTGAACCTTTGGCCCTCAGTGCCGGTGTCCGAGTGACGTGACCCTTCGGCCCTCAGTGCCCTGTGTTGGAGTGAAGTGACCCTTTGCTCATCAGTGCCCGGTGTCCGAATGAAGTGACCCTTTGGTCCTCAGTGTCCGAGTGAAGTGACCCTTTGTATCTCAGTGCCCAGTGTCCGAGTGAAGTGACCCTTTGGTCCTCAGTGCCCGGTGTCCGAGTGAAGTGACCCTTTGGTCCTCAGTGCCCAGTGTCCGAGTGAAGTGACCCTTTGGTCCTCAGTGCCCGATGTCCAAGTGAAGTGACCCTTTTGTCCTCAGTGCCCAGTGTCCGAGTGAAGTGACCCTTTTATCCTCAGTGCCCAGTGTCCGAGTGAAGTGACACTTTGGTCCTCAGTGCCGGTGTCCGAGTGAAGTGACCCTTTGGTCCTCAGTGCCGGTGTCTGAGTGAATTGACCCTTTGGTCCTCAGTGCCGGTGTCTGAGTGAAGTGACCCTTTGGTCCTCAGTGCCGGTGTCCGAGTGAAGTAACGCTTTGGTCCTCAGTGCCGGTGTCCGAGTGAAGAGACCCTTTGGTCCTCAGTGCCCGGTGTCCGAGTGAAGTGACCCTTTGGTCCTCAGTAGCGGTGTCCGAGTGAAGTGACCCTTTGGTCCTCAGTGCCCAGTGTCCGAGTGAAGTGACCCTTTGGTCCTCAGTGTCCGGTGTCTGAGTGAAGTGACCCTTTGGTCCTCAGTGCCCGCGTCCGAATCAAGTGACCGTTTGGTCCTCAGTGCCGGTGTCCGAGTGAATTGACCATTTGGTCCTCAGTGCCCAGTGTCCGAGTGAAGTGACCCTTTGGTCCTCAGTGCCAGGTGTCCGAGTGACGTGACCCTTTGGTCCTCAGTGCCGGTGTCCGAATGAAGTGACCCTTTGGTCCTCAGTGCCGGTGTACAAGTGAAGTGACCCTTTGGTCCTCAGTGCCCATTGTCCGAGTGAACTGACCCTTTGGTCCTCAGTTCCGGTGTCCGAGTGAAGTGACGCTTTGGTCCTCAGTGCCGGTGTCCGAGTGAAGTGACCCTTTGGTCCTCAGTGCCGGTGTCCGAGTGAAGTGACCCTTTGGTCCTCAGTGCTGGTGTCCGAGTGAAGTGTCCTTTTGGTCCTCAGTGCCGGTGTCCGAATGAAGTGACCCTTTGGTCCTCATTGCCCGATGTCCGAATGAAGTGACCCTTTGGTCCTCTTTGCCCGATGTCCGAGTGAAGTGACCCATTGGTCCTCAGTGTCCGATGTCCGAGTGAAGTTACCCTTTATTCCTCAGTGCCGGTGTCCGAGTGAAGTGACCCTTTGGTCCTCATTGTCCGAAGTCCGAGTGAAGTGACCCTTTGGTCCTCAGCGCCCGGTGTCCGAGTGAAGTGACCCTTTGGTCCTCAGTGCCGGTGTCCGAGCAAAGTGACTCTTTGGCCCTCAGTGCCGGTTTCCGAGTGAAGTGACACCTTAGTCCTCAGTGCCGGTGTCCGAGTGAAGTGATCCTTTGGTCCTCAGTGCCGGTGTCCAAGTGAAGTGACCCTTTGGTCCTCAGTGCCGGTGTCCGAATGAAGTGACCGTTTGGTCCTCAGTGCCGATGTCGTAACGAAGTGACCGTTTGGTCCTCAGTGCCGGTGTCCGAGTGAAGTGACCCTTTGGTCCTCAGTGCCGTTGTCCGAGTGAAGTGACCCTTTGGTCCTCAGTGCCGGTGTCCGAATGAAGTGACCCTTTGGTCCTTAGTGCCCTGTGTCGGAGTGAAGTGACCCTTTGGTACTCAGTGCCCGGTGTCCGAATGAAGTCACCCTTTGGTCCTCAGTGTCCGAGTGAAGTGACACTTTGGTCCTCAGTGCCCAGTGTCCGAGTGAAGTGACCATTTGGTCGTCAGTGCCCGGTGTCTGAGTGAAGTGGCCCTTTGGTCCTCAGTGCCCGGTGTCCACGTGAAGTGACCCTTTGGTCCTCAGTACCCTGTGTCCGAGTGAAGAGACCCTTTGGTCCTCAGAGCCCAGTGTCCGAGTGAAGTGACCCTTTGGTCCTCAGTGCCGGTGTCCGAGTGAATTGACACTTTGGTCCTCAGTGCCGGTGTCCGAGAGAAGTGACCCTATGGTCCACAGTGCCAGTGTCCGAGTGAAGTGACCCTTTGGTCCTCAGTGCCGGTGTCCGAGTGAAGTGACACATTGGTCCTCAGTATCCGGTGTCCGAGTGAAGTGACCCTTTCGCCCTCAGTGTCCGATGTCCGAGTGAAGTGACCCTTTGGTCCTCATTGTCCGATGTCCGAGTGAAGTGACCCTTTGGTCCTCAGTGTCCGATGTCTGAGAGAAGTGACCCTTTGGTCCTCAGTGCCCAGTGTCCAAGTGAAGTGACCCTTTGGTCCTCAGTGCCCGGTGTCCGAGTGAAGTGACCCTTTGGTCCTCAGTGCCGGTGTCCGAGTGAAGTAACCCTTTGGTCCTCAGTGTCCGATGTCCGAGTGAAGTGACCCTTTGGTCCTCAGTGTCCGAGTGAAGTGACACTTTGGTCCTCAGTATCCGGTGTCCAAGTGAAGTGACCCTTTGGCCCTCAGTGTCCGATGTCCGAGTGAAGTGACCCTTTGGTCCTCATTGTCCGATGTCCGAGTGAAGTGACCCTTTGGTCCTCAGTGTCCGATGTCCGAGTGAAGTGACCCTTTGGTCCTCAGTGCCCGGTGTCCACGTGAAGTGACCCTTTGGTCCTCAGTGCCCGGTGTCCGAGTGAACTGACCCTTTGGTCCACAGTGCCCAGTGTCCGAGTGAAGTGACCCTTTGGTCCTCAGTGCCGATGTCCGAGTGAAGTGACCCTTTGGTCCTCAGTGCCCAGTGTCCGAGTGAGGTGACCCTTTGGTCCTCAGTGCCGGTGTCCGAGTGAAGTGACTCTTTGGTCCTCAGTGCCGATGTCTTAATGAAGTGACCGTTTGGTCCTCAGTGCCCGGTTTCCGAGTGAAGTGACCCTTTGGTCCTCAGTGCCGGTGTCCGAGTAAAGTGACCCTTTTGTCATCAGTGCCCAGTGTCCGAGTGAAGTGACCCTTTTGTCCGCAGTGCCCAGTGTCCGAGTGAAGTGACCCTTTGGTCCTCAGTGCCGGTTTCCGAGTGAAGTGACCCTTTGGTCCTCAGTGCCGGTGTCCGAGTGAAGTGACCCTTTGGTCCTCAGTGCCCGGTGTCTGCGTGATGTGACCCTTTGGTCCTCAGTGCCGGTGTCTGAGTGAAGTGACCCTTTGATCCTCAGTGCCGGTGTCCGAGTGAATTGACCCTTTGGTCCTCAGTGCCCGTTGTCCGAGTGAAGTGACCCTTTGATCCTCAGTATCCGGTGTCCGAGTGAATTGACCCTTTGGTCCTCAGTACCCGATGTCTGAATGAAGTGGCCCTTTGGTCCTCAGTGCCGGTGTCCGAGTGAAGTGACCCTTTGGTTCTCAGTGCCCGGTGTCCGAGTGAAGTGACCCTTTGGTCCTCAGTGCCGGTGTCCGAATGAAGTAACTCTTTGGCCCTCAGTGCCCGGTGTCCGAGTGAAGTGACCCTTTGGTCCTCAGTGCCCGGGGTCCGAGTGAAGTGGCCCTTTGGTCCTCAGTGCCGGTGTCCGAGTGAAGTGACCCTTTGGTCCTCAGTGTCCGATGTCCGAGTGAAGTGACCCTTTGGTCCTCAGTGCCCGGTGTCCGAGTGAAGTGACCCTTTGGTCCTCATTGCCGGTGTCCGAGTGAAGTGACCCTTTGGTCCTCAGTGCCCATTGTTCGAGTGAACTGACCCTTTGGTCCTCAGTGCCGGTGTCCGAGTGAAGTGACTCTTTGGTCCTCAGTGCCGATGTCTTAATGAAGTGACCGTTTGGTCCTCAGTGCCCGGTGTCCGAGTGAAGTGACCCTTTGGTCCTCAGTGTCCGATGTCCGAGTGAAGTGACACTTTGGTCCTCAGTGTCCGATGTCCGAGTGAAGTTACCCTTTGGTCCTCAGTGCCGGTGACCGAGTGAAGTGACACTTTAGTTCTCAGTGTCCGATGTCCGAGTGAAGTGACCCTTTGGTTCTCAGCGCCCGGTGTCCGAGTGAAGTGACCCTTTGGTCCTCAGTGCCGGTGTCCGAGCGAAGTGACCCTTTGGTCCTCAGTGCCAGTGTCCGAGTGAAGTGACACTTTGGTCCTCAGTGCCGGTGTCCGAGTGAAGTGACCCTTTGGTCCCCAGTGCCGGTGTCCGAGTGAAGTGACCCTTTGGTCCTCAGTGCCGGTGTCCGAATGAAGTGACCCTTTGGTCCGCAGTGCCCGATGTCCGAGTGAACTGACCCTTTGCTCCTCAGTGCCCCGTGTCCGAGTGAAGTGACCCTTTGGTCCTCAGTGCCGGTGTCCGAGTGATGTGATCCTTTGGTCCTCAGTGCCGGTGTCCGAGTGAAGTGACCGTATGGTCCTCAGTGCCCGGTGTGCGAGTGAACTGACCCTTTGGTCCTCAGTGCCCAGTGTCCGAGTGAAGTGACCCTTTGGTCCTCAGTGCCCGGGGTCCGAGTGAAGTGATCCTTTGGTCCTCAGTGCCGGTGTCCGAGTGAAGTAACCCTTTGGTCCTCAGTGTCCGATGTCCGAGTGAAGTGACCCTTTGGTCCTCAGTGCCCGGTGTCCGAGTGAAGTGACACTTTGGTCCTCAGTGCCCGGTGTCCGAGTGAACTGACCCTTTGGTCCGCAGTGCCCAGTGTCCGAGTGAAGTGACCCTTTGGTCCTCAGTGCCGATGTCCGAGTGAAGTGACCCTTTGGTCCTCAGTGCCCAGTGTCCGAGCGAGGTGACCCTTTGGTCCTCAGTGCCGGTGTCCGAGTGAAGTGACTCTTTGGTCCTCAGTGCCGATGTCTTAATGAAGTGACCGTTTGGTCCTCAGTGCCCGGTGTCCGAGTGAAGTGACCCTTTGGTCCTCAGTGTCCGATGTCCGAGTGAAGTGACCCTTTGGTCCTCAGTGTCCGATGTCCGAGTGAAGTTACCCTTTGGTCCTCAGTGCCGGTGACCGAGTGAAGTGACACTTTAGTTCTCAGTGTCCGATGCCCGAGTGAAGTGACCCTTTGGTTCTCAGCGCCTGGTGTCCGAGTGAAGTGACCCTTTGGTCCTCAGCGCCGGTGTCCGAGCGAAGTGACCCTTTGGTCCTCAGTGCCAGTGTCCGAGTGAAGTGACACTTTGGTCCTCAGTGCCGGTGTCCGAGTGAAGTGACCCTTTGGTCCCCAGTGCCGGTGTCCGAGTGAAGTGACCCTTTGGTCCTCAGTGCCCGATGTCCGAGTGAACTGACCCTTTGCTCCTCAGTGCCCCGTGTCCGAGTGAAGTGACCCTTTGGCCCTCAGTGCCCTGTGTCGGAGTAAAGTGAACCTTTGGTCCTCAGTGCTGGTGTCCGAGTGAAGTGAACCTTTGGCCCTCAGTGCCGGTGTCCGAGTGACGTGACCCTTCGGCCCTCAGTGCCCTGTGTTGGAGTGAAGTGACCCTTTGCTCATCAGTGCCCGGTGTCCGAATGAAGTGACCCTTTGGTCCTCAGTGTCCGAGTGAAGTGACCCTTTGTATCTCAGTGCCCAGTGTCCGAGTGAAGTGACCCTTTGGTCCTCAGTGCCCGGTGTCCGAGTGAAGTGACCCTTTGGTCCTCAGTGCCCAGTGTCCGAGTGAAGTGACCCTTTGGTCCTCAGTGCCCGATGTCCAAGTGAAGTGACCCTTTTGTCCTCAGTGCCCAGTGTCCGAGTGAAGTGACCCTTTTATCCTCAGTGCCCAGTGTCCGAGTGAAGTGACACTTTGGTCCTCAGTGCCGGTGTCCGAGTGAAGTGACCCTTTGGTCCTCAGTGCCGGTGTCTGAGTGAATTGACCCTTTGGTCCTCAGTGCCGGTGTCTGAGTGAAGTGACCCTTTGGTCCTCAGTGCCGGTGTCCGAGTGAAGTAACGCTTTGGTCCTCAGTGCCGGTGTCCGAGTGAAGAGACCCTTTGGTCCTCAGTGCCCGGTGTCCGAGTGAAGTGACCCTTTGGTCCTCAGTACCGGTGTCCGAGTGAAGTGACCCTTTGGTCCTCAGTGCCCAGTGTCCGAGTGAAGTGACCCTTTGGTCCTCAGTGTCCGGTGTCTGAGTGAAGTGACCCTTTGGTCCTCAGTGCCCGCGTCCGAATCAAGTGACCGTTTGGTCCTCAGTGCCGGTGTCCGAGTGAATTGACCATTTGGTCCTCAGTGCCCAGTGTCCGAGTGAAGTGACCCTTTGGTCCTCAGTGCCAGGTGTCCGAGTGACGTGACCCTTTGGTCCTCAGTGCCGGTGTCCGAATGAAGTGACCCTTTGGTCCTCAGTGCCGGTGTACAAGTGAAGTGACCCTTTGGTCCTCAGTGCCCATTGTCCGAGTGAACTGACCCTTTGGTCCTCAGTTCCGGTGTCCGAGTGAAGTGACGCTTTGGTCCTCAGTGCCGGTGTCCGAGTGAAGTGACCCTTTGGTCCTCAGTGCCGGTGTCCGAGTGAAGTGACCCTTTGGTCCTCAGTGCTGGTGTCCGAGTGAAGTGTCCTTTTGGTCCTCAGTGCCGGTGTCCGAATGAAGTGACCCTTTGGTCCTCATTGCCCGATGTCCGAATGAAGTGACCCTTTGGTCCTCTTTGCCCGATGTCCGAGTGAAGTGACCCATTGGTCCTCAGTGTCCGATGTCCGAGTGAAGTTACCCTTTATTCCTCAGTGCCGGTGTCCGAGTGAAGTGACCCTTTGGTCCTCATTGTCCGAAGTCCGAGTGAAGTGACCCTTTGGTCCTCAGCGCCCGGTGTCCGAGTGAAGTGACCCTTTGGTCCTCAGTGCCGGTGTCCGAGCAAAGTGACTCTTTGGCCCTCAGTGCCGGTTTCCGAGTGAAGTGACACCTTAGTCCTCAGTGCCGGTGACCGAGTGAAGTGATCCTTTGGTCCTCAGTGCCGGTGTCCAAGTGAAGTGACCATTTGGTCGTCAGTGCCCGGTGTCTGAGTGAAGTGGCCCTTTGGTCCTCAGTGCCCGGTGTCCACGTGAAGTGACCCTTTGGTCCTCAGTACCCTGTGTCCGAGTGAAGAGACCCTTTGGTCCTCAGAGCCCAGTGTCCGAGTGAAGTGACCCTTTGGTCCTCAGTGCCGGTGTCCGAGTGAATTGACACTTTGGTCCTCAGTGCCGGTGTCCGAGAGAAGTGACCCTATGGTCCACAGTGCCAGTGTCCGAGTGAAGTGACCCTTTGGTCCTCAGTGCCGGTGTCCGAGTGAAGTGACACATTGGTCCTCAGTATCCGGTGTCCGAGTGAAGTGACCCTTTCGCCCTCAGTGTCCGATGTCCGAGTGAAGTGACCCTTTGGTCCTCATTGTCCGATGTCCGAGTGAAGTGACCCTTTGGTCCTCAGTGTCCGATGTCTGAGAGAAGTGACCCTTTGGTCCTCAGTGCCCAGTGTCCAAGTGAAGTGACCCTTTGGTCCTCAGTGCCCGGTGTCCGAGTGAAGTGACCCTTTGGTCCTCAGTGCCGGTGTCCGAGTGAAGTAACCCTTTGGTCCTCAGTGTCCGATGTCCGAGTGAAGTGACCCTTTGGTCCTCAGTGTCCGAGTGAAGTGACACTTTGGTCCTCAGTATCCGGTGTCCAAGTGAAGTGACCCTTTGGCCCTCAGTGTCCGATGTCCGAGTGAAGTGACCCTTTGGTCCTCATTGTCCGATGTCCGAGTGAAGTGACCCTTTGGTCCTCAGTGTCCGATGTCCGAGTGAAGTGACCCTTTGGTCCTCAGTGCCCGGTGTCCACGTGAAGTGACCCTTTGGTCCTCAGTGCCCGGTGTCCGAGTGAACTGACCCTTTGGTCCACAGTGCCCAGTGTCCGAGTGAAGTGACCCTTTGGTCCTCAGTGCCGATGTCCGAGTGAAGTGACCCTTTGGTCCTCAGTGCCCAGTGTCCGAGTGAGGTGACCCTTTGGTCCTCAGTGCCGGTGTCCGAGTGAAGTGACTCTTTGGTCCTCAGTGCCGATGTCTTAATGAAGTGACCGTTTGGTCCTCAGTGCCCGGTGTCCGAGTGAAGTGACCCTTTGGTCCTCAGTGCCGGTGTCCGAGTAAAGTGACCCTTTTGTCATCAGTGCCCAGTGTCCGAGTGAAGTGACCCTTTTGTCCGCAGTGCCCAGTGTCCGAGTGAAGTGACCCTTTGGTCCTCAGTGCCGGTTTCCGAGTGAAGTGACCCTTTGGTCCTCAGTGCCGGTGTCCGAGTGAAGTGACCCTTTGGTCCTCAGTGCCCGGTGTCTGCGTGATGTGACCCTTTGGTCCTCAGTGCCGGTGTCTGAGTGAAGTGACCCTTTGATCCTCAGTGCCGGTGTCCGAGTGAATTGACCCTTTGGTCCTCAGTGCCCGTTGTCCGAGTGAAGTGACCCTTTGATCCTCAGTATCCGGTGTCCGAGTGAATTGACCCTTTGGTCCTCAGTACCCGATGTCTGAATGAAGTGGCCCTTTGGTCCTCAGTGCCGGTGTCCGAGTGAAGTGACCCTTTGGTTCTCAGTGCCCGGTGTCCGAGTGAAGTGACCCTTTGGTCCTCAGTGCCGGTGTCCGAATGAAGTAACTCTTTGGCCCTCAGTGCCCGGTGTCCGAGTGAAGTGACCCTTTGGTCCTCAGTGCCCGGGGTCCGAGTGAAGTGGCCCTTTGGTCCTCAGTGCCGGTGTCCGAGTGAAGTGACCCTTTGGTCCTCAGTGTCCGATGTCCGAGTGAAGTGACCCTTTGGTCCTCAGTGCCCGGTGTCCGAGTGAAGTGACCCTTTGGTCCTCATTGCCGGTGTCCGAGTGAAGTGACCCTTTGGTCCTCAGTGCCCATTGTTCGAGTGAACTGACCCTTTGGTCCTCAGTGCCGGTGTCCGAGTGAAGTGACTCTTTGGTCCTCAGTGCCGATGTCTTAATGAAGTGACCGTTTGGTCCTCAGTGCCCGATGTCCGAGTGAAGTGACACTTTGGTCCTCAGTGTCCGATGTCCGAGTGAAGTTACCCTTTGGTCCTCAGTGCCGGTGACCGAGTGAAGTGACACTTTAGTTCTCAGTGTCCGATGTCCGAGTGAAGTGACCCTTTGGTTCTCAGCGCCCGGTGTCCGAGTGAAGTGACCCTTTGGTCCTCAGTGCCGGTGTCCGAGCGAAGTGACCCTTTGGTCCTCAGTGCCAGTGTCCGAGTGAAGTGACACTTTGGTCCTCAGTGCCGGTGTCCGAGTGAAGTGACCCTTTGGTCCCCAGTGCCGGTGTCCGAGTGAAGTGACCCTTTGGTCCTCAGTGCCGGTGTCCGAATGAAGTGACCCTTTGGTCCGCAGTGCCCGATGTCCGAGTGAACTGACCCTTTGCTCCTCAGTGCCCCGTGTCCGAGTGAAGTGACCCTTTGGTCCTCAGTGCCGGTGTCCGAGTGATGTGATCCTTTGGTCCTCAGTGCCGGTGTCCGAGTGAAGTGACCGTATGGTCCTCAGTGCCCGGTGTGCGAGTGAACTGACCCTTTGGTCCTCAGTGCCCAGTGTCCGAGTGAAGTGACCCTTTGGTCCTCAGTGCCCGGGGTCCGAGTGAAGTGATCCTTTGGTCCTCAGTGCCGGTGTCCGAGTGAAGTAACCCTTTGGTCCTCAGTGTCCGATGTCCGAGTGAAGTGACCCTTTGGTCCTCAGTGCCCGGTGTCCGAGTGAAGTGACACTTTGGTCCTCAGTGCCCGGTGTCCGAGTGAACTGACCCTTTGGTCCGCAGTGCCCAGTGTCCGAGTGAAGTGACCCTTTGGTCCTCAGTGCCGATGTCCGAGTGAAGTGACCCTTTGGTCCTGATATACCTATCAATTCCTCCAATAAAAGGCGAAGAGTTACGAAGGTGACTAAAGGTTTTTATTGACTAAATAACAGAGCCCACTCTCGTGGGTGATCCGATCCAAGCAGGAGGAATACCAGCCAGTCGCTCACCTTTATACCTGGCCTGGTGGGTGGAGCCAAGGCGGAGTCGGCAGTGGTCATCCCAGGTATAGCAGTGTGGCAAGAGGCGACCTCGTACCGTGATACAATAGTGGTCAGTGATACAGTTATAACGAACAGTGGTGAACAGTGCTAACTACTAACAGTGATACAATAGTGAACGTGGTTTACCACATTCACCCCTTGTTTAGAATTAAGTCCGGCGGGGTGAAGTGTACTACCAATTCTGGTAGGTCAGTCTGTCCGGAGGCTTCGTAAGCCTCTCCGATCGCCGCAGCGGTGGTGTTGCCTTATCCGGTGCTGGTGCCTTATCCGGTGTTGATGCTGGTGTTTGCGTGGTCGGCGAGGGCTCGTGGGGTTCCGGCATGCCGTCTACCTGGACTGAGGTTGGGGGGGGTGGTGGCGGTGTTTCCGGATCGGCTGAGGGTGCGAGGTCTCGTAGGGAGACAGTGTCCTCCCGCCCGTCTGGGTACGCCACGTAGGCGTACTGGGGGTTGGCGTGCAGGAGGTTCACCCTCTCGACCAGGGGGTCCGTTTTATGGGTCCTCACGTGTTTCCGCAGCCAGACCGGCCCCGGGGCGGTCAGCCAGGTTGGTAGAGTGGTTCCCGTAGTCGACTTCCTGGGGAAAACGAACATTCGTTCATGGGGGGTGGTGTTAGTGGCCGTGCAAAGTAATGACCGGATGGAGTGCAGCGCTGTCGGGAGGACTTCTTGCCAGCGGGAGGTTGGGAGGCCCTTAGACTTTAAGGCTAAGAGGACGGCCTTCCATACCGTCGCGTTCTCTCTTTCCACCTGACCGTTACCTCTGGGGTTGTAGCTGGTGGTCCTGCTTGCTGCAATACCTCTCTCTAGGAGGAATTGCCGGAGTTCCTCGCTCATGAAGGAGGAGCCCCGGTCGCTGTGTATATAGTTCGGGAACCCGAACAAGGCGAAGAGGGCATTCAGGCACTTAATGACCGTGCTACTGGTCATGTCGGGGCAGGGGAAGGCAAAGGGGAAACGGGAGTACTCATCAACGATGTTGAGGAAGTACACATTACGGTCAGAGGACGGGAGGGGCCCCTTAAAGTCGATGCTCAGGCGCTCGAAGGGGCGGGTGGCCTTGATCAGGCTTGCTCGGTCCGGCCTATAGAAGTGCGGTTTGCACTCCGCACAGGTCTGGCAGTTCCTGGTCATGGTCCTGACCTCCTCGATGGAGTAGGTCAGGTTGCGGGCCTTAATGAAATGGTAGAGTCTGGTGACTCCGGGGTGGCAGAGCTGGTCGTGGAGGGTCTGAAGCCTATCGATATGCGCGCTGGCGCATGTCATTCGTGAAAGGGCATCAGGGGATTCGTTCAGCTTGCCTGGCCGGTACAAGATCTCATAATCGTAGGTGGAGAGCTCGATTCTCCATCTCAAAATCTTGTCATTCTTGATTTTGCCCTTCAGCTTGTTATTAAACATGAAAGCCACCGAACGCTGGTCGGTGAGGAGGGTAAATCGTTTGCCTGCCAGGTAGTGCCTCCAGCGCCGTACTGCCTCCACGATCGCCTGGGCCTCTTTCTCGACCGACGAATGTCGGATCTCGGGGCCCTGTAGGGTCCTTGAGAAGAAGGCCACTGGCCTCCCCTCCTGGTTTAGGGTGGCGGCTAAGGCGAAGTCGGATGCGTCGCTCTCCACCTGAAAGGGGATGGACTCGTCCACTGCGTGCATCGTGGCCTTGGCTATGTCTCCCTTAATGAGGGAGAAGGCCGCGCACGCCTCCTCCGTGAGGGGGAAGGAAGTGGCTTTCAGGAGGGGTCTGGCTTTGTCCGCGTAATTGGGTACCCATTGGGCATAGTAGGCGAAAAGCCCCAGGGTTCTCCTAAGTGCTTTAGGGCAGTGGGGGAGGGGTAGCTCCATGAGGGGGCGCATTCTTTCTGGGTCGGGGCCGATGATTCCGTTCTCCACTACGCAGCCGAGGATGGCAAGGCGCGTGGTGTTAAACACGCATTTCTCCTTATTGTAGGTGAGGTTCAGCCGTTGGGCCGTACGGAGGAATTTCTCCAGATTCGCGTCATGTTCCTGCCGGTCGCGGCCGCAGATAGTGACGTTATCTAGGTAGGGGAATGTAGCCTGCAGTTCGTTCTGGTCAACCATCTGGTCCATCTCCCTTTGGAAGACCGAGACCCCATTAGTGACACCGAAGGGGACCCTAAGGAAGTGGTATAGGCGCCCATTCGCCTCGAAGGCGGTATACTGGCGGTCCTCAGGGTGGATAGGGAGTTGGTGGTAGGCCGACTTCAGGTCGATGGTCGAGAATACTTTATACTGTGCAATCTGATTGACCATGTCAGATATGCGGGGGAGTGGGTATGCGTCCAGCTGGGTATATCTGTTTATGGTCTGGCTGTAGTCGATGACCAGGCGGTTTTTATCGCCGGTCTTTACGACTACGACCTGGGCACGCCAGGGGCTGCTGCTCCCCTCGATAATGCCCTCTTTCAGGAGGCGCCGCACCTCAGAGCTAATGAAGGCTCTGTCCCCGGCGCTATACCGCCTGCTTTTGGTAGCGACGGGTTTGCAGTCAGGGGTAAGGTTAGCAAACAGAGAGGGTGGCGGGACCTTGAGGGTGGAGAGGCTGCAGGTGTTACGCGGTGGGCGGTTTAACGTTTGCTGGTTGTTGACTGTGAGTGGGGGGAGGGGTCCACCGTATGCTAGGGTTACGCTTTGGAGGTGGGATTGGAAGTCCAGCCCTAGTAGGACGGCAGCGCAGAGATGGGGGAGGACGAGGAGTTTAAAGTTTTTATACTCCGTGCCCTTAACCGACAGGGTCACGACACAGTAGCCGCTGATGTCCGTGGCGTGGGACCTCGATGCCATCGAGATTCGGCTGCGCGTTGGTAGGACAGAGAGGGAGTAGTGGCTCACCGTGTCTGGGTGGATGAAGCTCTCCGTGCTTCCGCTGTCGAACAGGCAGGTCGTGGCGTGGCCGTTCACTTTGATGTCCATCATTGACTTGGACAGATGGTGCGGGCGGGCTTGGTCCAGGGTGACGGAAGCTAGTGTGTAGCTGAGCGAGTCGTTGTCATCTGCGGGCGAGGCGGTCGGGCGTGGTGAGTAAAATGGCGTCTCCCACGAGGTAGGGCCCCATGAGGCACTATTGGGGTCGGTTGCCTTAATCAAAGATGGCCGCCCCCATGACTCATGTGTGGGGATGCTGGCCTCAGTTGCCCTAAACAAAGATGGCCGCCCCCATGACTCATGTGTGGGGATGCTGGCCTCAGTTGCCCTAAACGAAGATGGCCGCCCCCATAGTTCGCATGCGGCACTGCTGGCCTCTGAGGATCCGCTCCTGCAGGCCTTGGAGAAGTGGCCTTTCTTCAGGCAGGTTTTACATATGGAGTTCTTGGCTGGGCAGCGCGACCTCGGGTGCTTCTCCTGGCCACAAAAAAAACAGCCGGCGGCCCGATCGCGGATGCCCGATGTCGGGGCCGGTGCCGGGGGTGGCGGGGCCGGTCGGGTCCGGGACGCCGACGCAGAGGTAGGTCCCGGGGGCGGCGCTGGGAAGGGTGCTGTGGTAGGGGTCGGGCCCGAGTCCCAGGGTCGCGAGCAGTACCTGGTGAATGCTTCCTGATCTTGGTGGGCCACTTCCAGGGAGATAGCGAGGGCTTCAGCTTTTTCCATGCTGAGGTCTTTAGCTTCCAGCAGTCTTTGCCGTGAGTACTCGGACCGTAGGCCTTTCAGGAATGCGTCGCGGATATTATCTTCAGTATTTTCGGCTGCCGACACCGATTTAAACTCACAGTTCCTGGCGAGTGCATATAGCGCCTGTGAGAATTCGGCTACTGATTCTCCTGGCTGTTGCGGCCGTGATCTTAGGAGGTGCCTAGCGTACATGTAGTTTACCGGGGTCCGGTACTTCTGTTTCAGCAGGTTGATGGCGGTCTCGTAGGTAGTCATGTCCTCGATGAGAGTGTATACTCTCGGGCTCAGTTGTGCCTGCAGGACACTTAGTTTGGATGCCTGAGGGACGCTGGATTCTCTCAGGTATGATTCGAAGCAGACCAGCCAGTGTTTAAAGTCTGCGGCTGAGTTTGCTGCTCGTGGGTTCAGGTCCAGGTACGGCGGTCTGAGGGCTCGCAGCCAAGCTGGCTGGTGTGGCTGTGCTCCTGGGAGCTGCGCTGGTGGCTCCTCCGCCGGTTGTGACTCGTTGTCGGACATCATTAAATTTAGTCAATAAAATTGATATACCTATCAATTCCTCCAATAAAAGGCGAAGAGTTACGAAGGTGACTAAAGGTTTTTATTGACTAAATAACAGAGCCCACTCTCGTGGGTGATCCGATCCAAGCAGGAGGAATACCAGCCAGTCGCTCACCTTTATACCTGGCCTGGTGGGTGGAGCCAAGGCGGAGTCGGCAGTGGTCATCCCAGGTATAGCAGTGTGGCAAGAGGCGACCTCGTACCGTGATACAATAGTGGTCAGTGATACAGTTATAACGAACAGTGGTGAACAGTGCTAACTACTAACAGTGATACAATAGTGAACGTGGTTTACCACAGGTCCTCAGTGCCCAGTGTCCGAGCGAGGTGACCCTTTGGTCCTCAGTGCCGGTGTCCGAGTGAAGTGACTCTTTGGTCCTCAGTGCCGATGTCTTAATGAAGTGACCGTTTGGTCCTCAGTGCCCGGTGTCCGAGTGAAGTGACCCTTTGGTCCTCAGTGTCCGATGTCCGAGTGAAGTGACCCTTTGGTCCTCAGTGTCCGATGTCCGAGTGAAGTTACCCTTTGGTCCTCAGTGCCGGTGACCGAGTGAAGTGACACTTTAGTTCTCAGTGTCCGATGCCCGAGTGAAGTGACCCTTTGGTTCTCAGCGCCTGGTGTCCGAGTGAAGTGACCCTTTGGTCCTCAGCGCCGGTGTCCGAGCGAAGTGACCCTTTGGTCCTCAGTGCCAGTGTCCGAGTGAAGTGACACTTTGGTCCTCAGTGCCGGTGTCCGAGTGAAGTGACCCTTTGGTCCCCAGTGCCGGTGTCCGAGTGAAGTGACCCTTTGGTCCTCAGTGCCCGATGTCCGAGTGAACTGACCCTTTGCTCCTCAGTGCCCCGTGTCCGAGTGAAGTGACCCTTTGGCCCTCAGTGCCCTGTGTCGGAGTAAAGTGAACCTTTGGTCCTCAGTGCTGGTGTCCGAGTGAAGTGAACCTTTGGCCCTCAGTGCCGGTGTCCGAGTGACGTGACCCTTCGGCCCTCAGTGCCCTGTGTTGGAGTGAAGTGACCCTTTGCTCATCAGTGCCCGGTGTCCGAATGAAGTGACCCTTTGGTCCTCAGTGTCCGAGTGAAGTGACCCTTTGTATCTCAGTGCCCAGTGTCCGAGTGAAGTGACCCTTTGGTCCTCAGTGCCCGGTGTCCGAGTGAAGTGACCCTTTGGTCCTCAGTGCCCAGTGTCCGAGTGAAGTGACCCTTTGGTCCTCAGTGCCCGATGTCCAAGTGAAGTGACCCTTTTGTCCTCAGTGCCCAGTGTCCGAGTGAAGTGACCCTTTTATCCTCAGTGCCCAGTGTCCGAGTGAAGTGACACTTTGGTCCTCAGTGCCGGTGTCCGAGTGAAGTGACCCTTTGGTCCTCAGTGCCGGTGTCTGAGTGAATTGACCCTTTGGTCCTCAGTGCCGGTGTCTGAGTGAAGTGACCCTTTGGTCCTCAGTGCCGGTGTCCGAGTGAAGTAACGCTTTGGTCCTCAGTGCCGGTGTCCGAGTGAAGAGACCCTTTGGTCCTCAGTGCCCGGTGTCCGAGTGAAGTGACCCTTTGGTCCTCAGTACCGGTGTCCGAGTGAAGTGACCCTTTGGTCCTCAGTGCCCAGTGTCCGAGTGAAGTGACCCTTTGGTCCTCAGTGTCCGGTGTCTGAGTGAAGTGACCCTTTGGTCCTCAGTGCCCGCGTCCGAATCAAGTGACCGTTTGGTCCTCAGTGCCGGTGTCCGAGTGAATTGACCATTTGGTCCTCAGTGCCCAGTGTCCGAGTGAAGTGACCCTTTGGTCCTCAGTGCCAGGTGTCCGAGTGACGTGACCCTTTGGTCCTCAGTGCCGGTGTCCGAATGAAGTGACCCTTTGGTCCTCAGTGCCGGTGTACAAGTGAAGTGACCCTTTGGTCCTCAGTGCCCATTGTCCGAGTGAACTGACCCTTTGGTCCTCAGTTCCGGTGTCCGAGTGAAGTGACGCTTTGGTCCTCAGTGCCGGTGTCCGAGTGAAGTGACCCTTTGGTCCTCAGTGCCGGTGTCCGAGTGAAGTGACCCTTTGGTCCTCAGTGCTGGTGTCCGAGTGAAGTGTCCTTTTGGTCCTCAGTGCCGGTGTCCGAATGAAGTGACCCTTTGGTCCTCATTGCCCGATGTCCGAATGAAGTGACCCTTTGGTCCTCTTTGCCCGATGTCCGAGTGAAGTGACCCATTGGTCCTCAGTGTCCGATGTCCGAGTGAAGTTACCCTTTATTCCTCAGTGCCGGTGTCCGAGTGAAGTGACCCTTTGGTCCTCATTGTCCGAAGTCCGAGTGAAGTGACCCTTTGGTCCTCAGCGCCCGGTGTCCGAGTGAAGTGACCCTTTGGTCCTCAGTGCCGGTGTCCGAGCAAAGTGACTCTTTGGCCCTCAGTGCCGGTTTCCGAGTGAAGTGACACCTTAGTCCTCAGTGCCGGTGACCGAGTGAAGTGATCCTTTGGTCCTCAGTGCCGGTGTCCAAGTGAAGTGACCCTTTGGTCCTCAGTGCCGGTGTCCGAATGAAGTGACCGTTTGGTCCTCAGTGCCGATGTCGTAACGAAGTGACCGTTTGGTCCTCAGTGCCGGTGTCCGAGTGAAGTGACCCTTTGGTCCTCAGTGCCGTTGTCCGAGTGAAGTGACCCTTTGGTCCTCAGTGCCGGTGTCCGAATGAAGTGACCCTTTGGTCCTTAGTGCCCTGTGTCGGAGTGAAGTGACCCTTTGGTACTCAGTGCCCGGTGTCCGAATGAAGTCACCCTTTGGTCCTCAGTGTCCGAGTGAAGTGACACTTTGGTCCTCAGTGCCCAGTGTCCGAGTGAAGTGACCATTTGGTCGTCAGTGCCCGGTGTCTGAGTGAAGTGGCCCTTTGGTCCTCAGTGCCCGGTGTCCACGTGAAGTGACCCTTTGGTCCTCAGTACCCTGTGTCCGAGTGAAGAGACCCTTTGGTCCTCAGAGCCCAGTGTCCGAGTGAAGTGACCCTTTGGTCCTCAGTGCCGGTGTCCGAGTGAATTGACACTTTGGTCCTCAGTGCCGGTGTCCGAGAGAAGTGACCCTATGGTCCACAGTGCCAGTGTCCGAGTGAAGTGACCCTTTGGTCCTCAGTGCCGGTGTCCGAGTGAAGTGACACATTGGTCCTCAGTATCCGGTGTCCGAGTGAAGTGACCCTTTCGCCCTCAGTGTCCGATGTCCGAGTGAAGTGACCCTTTGGTCCTCATTGTCCGATGTCCGAGTGAAGTGACCCTTTGGTCCTCAGTGTCCGATGTCTGAGAGAAGTGACCCTTTGGTCCTCAGTGCCCAGTGTCCAAGTGAAGTGACCCTTTGGTCCTCAGTGCCCGGTGTCCGAGTGAAGTGACACTTTGGTCCTCAGTGCCGGTGTCCGAGTGAAGTAACCCTTTGGTCCTCAGTGTCCGATGTCCGAGTGAAGTGACCCTTTGGTCCTCAGTGTCCGAGTGAAGTGACACTTTGGTCCTCAGTATCCGGTGTCCAAGTGAAGTGACCCTTTGGCCCTCAGTGTCCGATGTCCGAGTGAAGTGACCCTTTGGTCCTCATTGTCCGATGTCCGAGTGAAGTGACCCTTTGGTCCTCAGTGTCCGATGTCCGAGTGAAGTGACCCTTTGGTCCTCAGTGCCCGGTGTCCACGTGAAGTGACCCTTTGGTCCTCAGTGCCCGGTGTCCGAGTGAACTGACCCTTTGGTCCACAGTGCCCAGTGTCCGAGTGAAGTGACCCTTTGGTCCTCAGTGCCGATGTCCGAGTGAAGTGACCCTTTGGTCCTCAGTGCCCAGTGTCCGAGTGAGGTGACCCTTTGGTCCTCAGTGCCGGTGTCCGAGTGAAGTGACTCTTTGGTCCTCAGTGCCGATGTCTTAATGAAGTGACCGTTTGGTCCTCAGTGCCCGGTGTCCGAGTGAAGTGACCCTTTGGTCCTCAGTGTCCGATGTCCGAGTGAAGTGACCCTTTGGTCCTCAGTGTCCGATGTCCGAGTGAAGTTACCCTTTGGTCCTCAGTGCCGGTGACCGAGTGAAGTGACACTTTAGTTCTCAGTGTCCGATGCCCGAGTGAAGTGACCCTTTGGTTCTCAGCGCCTGGTGTCCGAGTGAAGTGACCCTTTGGTCCTCAGTGCCGGTGTCCGAGCGAAGTGACCCTTTGGTCCTCAGTGCCAGTGTCCGAGTGAAGTGACACTTTGGTCCTCAGTGCCGGTGTCCGAGTGAAGTGACCCTTTGGTCCCCAGTGCCGGTGTCCGAGTGAAGTGACCCTTTGGTCCTCAGTGCCCGATGTCCGAGTGAACTGACCCTTTGCTCCTCAGGGCCCCGTGTCCGAGTGAAGTGACCCTTTGGCCCTCAGTGCCCTGTGTCGGAGTAAAGTGAACCTTTGGTCCTCAGTGCTGGTGTCCGAGTGAAGTGAACCTTTGGCCCTCAGTGCCGGTGTCCGAGTGACGTGACCCTTCGGCCCTCAGTGCCCTGTGTTGGAGTGAAGTGACCCTTTGCTCATCAGTGCCCGGTGTCCGAATGAAGTGACCCTTTGGTCCTCAGTGTCCGAGTGAAGTGACCCTTTGTATCTCAGTGCCCAGTGTCCGAGTGAAGTGACCCTTTGGTCCTCAGTGCCCGGTGTCCGAGTGAAGTGACCCTTTGGTCCTCAGTGCCCAGTGTCCGAGTGAAGTGACCCTTTGGTCCTCAGTGCCCGATGTCCAAGTGAAGTGACCCTTTTGTCCTCAGTGCCCAGTGTCCGAGTGAAGTGACCCTTTTATCCTCAGTGCCCAGTGTCCGAGTGAAGTGACACTTTGGTCCTCAGTGCCGGTGTCCGAGTGAAGTGACCCTTTGGTCCTCAGTGCCGGTGTCTGAGTGAATTGACCCTTTGGTCCTCAGTGCCGGTGTCTGAGTGAAGTGACCCTTTGGTCCTCAGTGCCGGTGTCCGAGTGAAGTAACGCTTAGGTCCTCAGTGCCGGTGTCCGAGTGAAGTGACCCTTTGGTCCTCAGTGCCCGGTGTCCGAGTGAAGTGACCCTTTGGTCCTCAGTACCGGTGTCCGAGTGAAGTGACCCTTTGGTCCTCAGTGCCCAGTGTCCGAGTGAAGTGACCCTTTGGTCCTCAGTGCCCGCGTCCGAATCAAGTGACCGTTTGGTCCTCAGTGCCGGTGTCCGAGTGAATTGACCATTTGGTCCTCAGTGCCCAGTGTCCGAGTGAAGTGACCCTTTGGTCCTCAGTGCCAGGTGTCCGAGTGAAGTGACCCTTTGGTCCTCAGTGCCGGTGTCCGAGTGAAGTGACCCTTTGGTCCTCAGTGCCCATTGTCCGAGTGAACTGACCCTTTGGTCCTCAGTTCCGGTGTCCGAGTGAAGTGACGCTTTGGTCCTCAGTGCCGGTGTCCGAGTGAAGTGACCCTTTGGTCCTCAGTGCCGGTGTCCGAGTGAAGTGACCCTTTGGTCCTCAGTGCTGGTGTCCGAGTGAAGTGTCCTTTTGGTCCTCAGTGCCGGTGTCCGAATGAAGTGACCCTTTGGTCCTCATTGCCCGATGTCCGAATGAAGTGACCCTTTGGTCCTCTTTGCCCGATGTCCGAGTGAAGTGACCCATTGGTCCTCAGTGTCCGATGTCCGAGTGAAGTTACCCTTTATTCCTCAGTGCCGGTGTCCGAGTGAAGTGACCCTTTGGTCCTCATTGTCCGATGTCCGAGTGAAGTGACCCTTTGGTCCTCAGCGCCCGGTGTCCGAGTGAAGTGACCCTTTGGTCCTCAGTGCCGGTGTCCGAGCAAAGTGACTCTTTGGCCCTCAGTGCCGGTTTCCGAGTGAAGTGACACCTTAGTCCTCAGTGCCGGTGTCCGAGTGAAGTGATCCTTTGGTCCTCAGTGCCGGTGTCCAAGTGAAGTGACCCTTTGGTCCTCAGTGCCGGTGTCCGAATGAAGTGACCGTTTGGTCCTCAGTGCCGATGTCGTAACGAAGTGACCGTTTGGTCCTCAGTGCCGGTGTCCGAGTGAAGTGACCCTTTGGTCCTCAGTGCCGTTGTCCGAGTGAAGTGACCCTTTGGTCCTCAGTGCCGGTATCCGAATGAAGTGACCCTTTGGTCCTTAGTGCCCTGTGTCGGAGTGAAGTGACCCTTTGGTACTCAGTGCCCGGTGTCCGAATGAAGTCACCCTTTGGTCCTCAGTGTCCGAGTGAAGTGACACTTTGGTCCTCAGTGCCCAGTGTCCGAGTGAAGTGACCATTTGGTCGTCAGTGCCCGGTGTCTGAGTGAAGTGGCCCTTTGGTCCTCAGTGCCCGGTGTCCACGTGAAGTGACCCTTTGGTCCTCAGTACCCTGTGTCCGAGTGAAGAGACCCTTTGGTCCTCAGAGCCCAGTGTCCGAGTGAAGTGACCCTTTGGTCCTCAGTGCCGGTGTCCGAGTGAATTGACACTTTGGTCCTCAGTGCCGGTGTCCGAGAGAAGTGACCCTATGGTCCACAGTGCCAGTGTCCGAGTGAAGTGACCCTTTGGTCCTCAGTGCCGGTGTCCGAGTGAAGTGACACATTGGTCCTCAGTATCCGGTGTCCGAGTGAAGTGACCCTTTGGCCCTCAGTGTCCGATGTCCGAGTGAAGTGACCCTTTGGTCCTCATTGTCCGATGTCCGAGTGAAGTGACCCTTTGGTCCTCAGTGTCCGATGTCTGAGAGAAGTGACCCTTTGGTCCTCAGTGCCCAGTGTCCAAGTGAAGTGACCCTTTGGTCCTCAGTGCCCGGTGTCCGAGTGAAGTGACCCTTTGGTCCTCAGTGCCGGTGTCCGAGTGAAGTAACCCTTTGGTCCTCAGTGTCCGATGTCCGAGTGAAGTGACCCTTTGGTCCTCAGTGTCCGAGTGAAGTGACACTTTGGTCCTCAGTATCCGGTGTCCGAGTGAAGTGACCCTTTGGCCCTCAGTGTCCGATGTCCGAGTGAAGTGACACTTTGGTCCTCATTGTCCGATGTCCGAGTGAAGTGACCCTTTGGTCCTCAGTGTCCGATGTCCGAGTGAAGTGACCCTTTGGTCCTCAGTGCCCGGTGTCCACGTGAAGTGACCCTTTGGTCCTCAGTGCCCTGTGTCCGAGTGAAGAGACCCTTTGGTCCTCAGAGCCCAGTGTCCGAGTGAAGTGACCCTTTGGTCCTCAGTGCCGGTGTCCGAGTGAATTGACACTTTGGTCCTCAGTGCCCGTTGTCCGAGTGAAGTGACCCTTTGGTCCTCAGTGCCCGGTGTCCGAGTGAAGTGAACCTTTGGTCCTCAGTGCCCGGTGTCCGAGTGAAGTGACACTTTCGTCCTCAGTGCCGGTGTCCGAGAGAAGTGACCCTATGGTCCTCAGTGCCAGTGTCCGAGTGAAGTGACCCTTTGGTCCTCAGTGCCGGTGTCCGAGTGAAGTGACACTTTGGTCCTCAGTATCCGGTGTCCGAGTGAAGTGACCCTTTGGCCCTCAGTGTACGATGTCCGAGTGAAGTGACCCTTTGGTCCTCATTGTCCGGTGTCCGAGTGAAGTGACCCTTTGGTCCACAGTGTCCGATGTCCGAGTGAAGTGACACTTTGGTCCTCAGTGCCCGGTGTCCGAGTGAAGTGACCCTTTAGTCCTCACTGCCCGATGTCCGAGTGAAGTGACCCTTTGGTCCTCAGTGCCCGGTGTCCGAGTGAAGTGACCCTTTGGTCCTCAGTGCCCGGTGTCCAAGTGAAGTGACACTTTGGTCCTCAGTGCCCGGTGTCCGAGTGAAGTGACCCTTTGGTCCTCAGTGCCCGATGTCCGAGTGAAGTGACCCTTTGTTCCTCAGTGCCGGTGTCCAAGTGAAGTGACCCTTTGGTCCTCAGTGCCCGGTGTCCGATTGAAGTGAACCATTGGTCCTCAGTGCCGGTGTCCGAGTGAAGTGACCCTCTGGTCCTCAGTGCCCGGTGTCCGATTGAAGTGAACCATTGGTCCTCAGTGCCGGTGTCCGAGTGAAGTGACCCTCTGGTCCTCAGTGTCCGATGTCCGAGTGAAGTGACCCTTTGGTCCTCAGTGCCGGTGTCCGAATGAAGTGACCCTTTGGTCCTCATTGCCCGATGTCCGAGTGAAGTGACCCTTTGGTCCTCAGTGCCCGATGTCCGAGAGAAGTGAACCTTTGGTCCTCAGTGCCGGTGTCCGAGTGATGTGATCCTTTGGTCCTCAGTGCCGGTGTCCGAGTGAAGTGACCGTATGGTCCTCAGTGCCCGATGTCCGAGTGAAGTGACCCTTTGGTCCTCAGTGCCGGTGTCCGAGTGAACTGACCCTTTGGTCCTCAGTGCCGGAGTCCGAGTGAAGTGACCCTTTGATCCTCAGTGCCCGGTGTCCAAGTGAAGTGACCCTTTGCTCCTCAGTGCCCAGTGTCCGATTGAAGTGACCCTTTGGTCCTCAGTGCCGGTGTCCGAGTGAATTGACCCTTTGGTCCTCAGTGCCGGTGTCCGAGTGAAGTGACCCTTTGGTCCTCAGTGCCCGTTGTCCGAGTGAAGTGACCCTTTGGTCCTCAGTGCCCGGTGTCCGAGTGAAGTGACCCTTTGGTCCTCAGTGCCCGGGGTCCGAGTGAAGTGACCCTTTGGTCCTCAGTGCCGGTGTCCGAGTGAAGTAACCCTTTGGTCCTCAGTGTCTGATGTCCGAGTGCAGTGACCCTTTGGTCCTCAGTGCCCGGTGTCCGAGTGAAGTGACACTTTGGTCCTCAGTGCCCGGTGTCCGAGTGAACTGACCCTTTGGTCCTCAGTGCCCAGTGTGCGAGTGAAGTGACCCTTTGGTCCTCAGTGCCGATGTCCGAGTGAAGTGACCCTTTGGTCCTCAGTGCCCAGTGTCCGAGTGAGGTGACCCTTTGGTCTTCAGTGCCGGTGTCCGAGTGAAGTGACTCTTTGGTCCTCAGTGCCGATGTCTTAATGAAGTGACCGTTTGGTCCTCAGTGCCCGGTGTCCGAGTGAAGTGACCCTTTGGTCCTCAGTGTCCGATGTCCGAGTGAAGTGACCCTTTGGTCCTCAGTGTCCGATGTCCGAGTGAGGTTACCCTTTGGTCCTCGGTGCCGGTGACCGAGTGAAGTGACACTTTAGTTCTCAGTGTCCGATGTCCGAGTGAAGTGACCCTTTGGTTCTCAGCGCCCGGTGTCCGAGTGAAGTGACCCTTTGGTCCTCAGTGCCGGTGTCCGAGCGAAGTGACCCTTTGGTCCTCCGTGCCAGTGTCCGAGTGAAGTGACACTTTGGTCCTCAGTGCCGGTGTCCGAGTGAAGTGACCCTTTGGTCCCCAGTGCCGGTGTCCGAGTGAAGTGACCCTTTGGTCCTCAGTGCCGGTGTCCGAATGAAGTGACCCTTTGGTCCGCAGTGCCCGATGTCCGAGTGAACTGACCCTTTGCTCCTCAGTGCCCCGTGTCCGAGTGAAGTGAACCTTTGGCCCTCAGTGCCGGTGTCCGAGTGAAGTGACCCTTTGGTTCTCAGTGCCCAGTGTCCGAGTGAAGTGACCCTTTGGTCCTCAGTGCCCGGAGTCCGAGTGAAGTGACCCTTTGGTCCTCAGTGCCCAGTGTCCGAGTGAAGTGACCCTTTGGTCCTCAGTGCCCGATGTCCAAGTGAAGTGACCCTTTTGTCCTCAGTGCCCAGTGTCCGAGTGAAGTGACACTTTGGTCCTCAGTGCCGGTGTCCGAGTGAAGTGACCCTTTGGTCCTCAGTGCCGGTGTCCGAGTGAATTGACCCTTTGGTCCTCAGTGCCGGTGTCTGAGTGAAGTGACACTTTGGTCCTCAGTGCCGGTGTCCGAGTGAAGTAACGCTTTGGTCCTCAGTGCCGGTGTCCGAGTGAAGTGACCCTTTGGTCCTCAGTGCCCGGTGTCCGAGTGAATTGACACTTTGGTCCTCAGTGCCGGTGTCCGAGTGAAGTGACCCTTTGGTCCTCAGTGCCCAGTGTCCGAGTGAAGTGACCCTTTGGTCCTCAGTGCCGGTGTCCGAGTGAAGTGACCCTTTGGTCCTCAGTGCCGATGTCGTAATGAAGTGACCGTTTGGTCCTCAGTGCCGGTGTCCGAGTGAAGTGACCCTTTGGTCCTCAGTGCCGTTGTCCGAGTGAAGTGACCCTTTGGTCCTCAGTGCCGGTGTCCGAGTGAAGTGACCCTTTGGTCCTCAGTGCCGGTGTCCGAATGAAGTGACCCTTTGATCCTTAGTGCCCTGTGTCGGAGTGAAGTGACCCTTTAGTACTCAGTGCCCGGTGTCCGAATGAAGTCACCCTTTGGTCCTCAGTGTCCGAGTTAAGTGACACTTTGGTCCTCAGTGCCCAGTGTCCGAGTGAAGTGACCATTTGGTCGTCAGTGCCCGGTGTCTGAGTGAAGAGACCCTTTGGTCCTCAGAGCCCAGTGTCCGAGTGAAGTGACCCTTTGGTCATCAGTGCCGGTGTCCGAGTGAATTGACACTTTGGTCCTCAGGGCCCGTTGTCCGAGTGAAGTGACCCTTTGGTCCTCAGTGCCCGGTGTCCGAGTGAAGTGAACCTTTGATCCTCAGTGCCCGGTGTCCGAGTGAAGTGAAACTTTGGTCCTCAGTGCCCGGTGTCCGAGTGAAGTGAGACTTTGGTCCTCAGTGCCGGTGTCCGAGAGAAGTGACCCTATGGTCCTCAGTGCCGGTGTCCGAGTGAAGTGACACTTTGGTCCTCAGTATCCGGTGTCCGAGTGAAGTGGCCCTTTGGTCCTCAGTGCCAGTGTCCGAGTGAAGTGAACCTTTGGTCCTCAGTACCGGTGTCCGAGTGAAGTGACACTTTGGTCCTCAGTATCCGGTTTCCGAGTGAAGTGACCCTTTGGCCCTCAGTGTCCGATGTCCGAGTGAAGTGACCCTTTGGTCCTCATTGTCCGATGTCCGAATGAAGTGACACTTTGGTCCTCAGTGTCCGATGTCCGAGAGAAGTGACCCTTTGGTCCTCAATGCCCAGTGTCCAAATGAAGTGACCCTTTGGTCCTCAGTGCCCGGTGTCCGAGTGAAGTGACCCTTTGGTCCTCAGTGTCCGATGCCCGAGTGAAGTTACCCTTTGGTCCTCAGTGCCGGTGTCCAAGTGAAGTGACACTTTAGTTCTCAGTGTCCGATGTCCGAGTGAAGTGACCCTTTGGATCTCAGCGCCCGGTGTGCGAGTGAAGTGACCCTTTGCTCCTCAGTGCCGGTGTCCGAGCGAAGTGACCCTTTGGTCCTCAGTGCCAGTGTCCGATTGAAGTGACCCTTTGGTCCTCAGTGCTGGTGTCCGAGTGAAGTGTCCTTTTGGTCCTCAGTACCGGTGTCCGAGTGAAGTGACACTTTGGTCCTCAGTATCCGGTGTCCGAGTGAAGTGACCCTTTGGCCCTCAGTGTCCGATGTCCGAGTGAAGTGACCCTTTGGTGCTCATTGTCCGATGTCCGAGTGAAGTGACACTTTGGTCCTCAGTGTCCGATGTCCGAGAGAAGTGACCCTTTGGTCCTCAATGCCCAGTGTCCAAATGAAGTGACCCTTTGGTCCTCAGTGCCCGGTGTCCGAGTGAAGTGACCCTTTGGTCCTCAGTGCCGGTGTCCGAGTGAAGTAACCCTTTGGTCCTCAGTGTCCGATGTCCGAGTGAAGTGACCCTTTGGTCCTCAGTGCCCGGTGTCCGAGTGAAGTGACACTTTGGCCCTCAGTGCCCGGTGTCCGAGTGAAGTGACCCTTTGGTCCTCAGTGCCCAGTGTCCGAGTGAAGTGACCCTTTGGTCCTCAGTGCCGATGTCCGAGTGAAGTGACCCTTTGGTCCTCAGTGCCCAGTGTCCGAGTGAGGTGATCCTTTGGTCCTCAGTGCCGGTGTCCGAGTGAAGTGACCCTTTGGTCCTCAGTGCCGATGTCTCAATGAAGTGAGCGTTTGGTCCTCAGTGCCCGGTGTCCGAGTGAAGTGACCCTTTGGTCCTCAGTGTCCGATGCCCGAGTGAAGTTACACTTTGGTCCTCAGTGCCGGTGTCCGAGTGAAGTGACACTTTAGTTCTCAGTGCCGATGTCGTAATGAAGTGACCGTTTGGTCCTCAGTGCCGGTGTCCGAGTGAAGTGACCCTTTGGTCCTCAGGGCCGTTTTCCGAGTGAAGTGACCCTTTGGTCCCCAGTGCCGGTGTCCGAGTGAAGTGACCCTTTGGTCCTCAGTGCCGGTGTCCGAATGAAGTGACCCTTTGGTCCTCAGTGCCCGATGTCCGAGTGAACTGACTCTTTGCTCCTCAGTGCCCCGTGTCCGAGTGAAGTGACCCTTTGGCCCTCAGTGCTGGTGTCCGAGTGAAGTGCACCTTTGGCCCTCAGTGCCGGTGTCCGAGTGAAGTGACCCTTTGGCCCTCAGTGCCCTGTGTTGGAGTGAAGTGACCCTTTGTTCATCAGTGCCCGGTGTCCGAATGAAGTGACCCTTTGGTCCTCAGTGTCCGAGTGAAGTGACCGTTTGGTTCTCAGTGCCCAGTGTCCGAGTGAAGTGACACTTTGGTCCTCAGTGCCCGGTGTCCGAGTGAAGTGATCCTTTGGTCCTCAGTGCCCAGTGTCCGAGTGAAGTGACCCTTTGGTCCTCAGTGCCCGATGTCCAAGTGAAGTGACCCTATTGTCCTCAGTGCCCAGTGTCCGAGTGAAGTGACACTTTTATCCTCAGTGCCCAGTGTCCGAGTGAAGTGACACTTTGGTCCTCAGTGCCGGTGTCCGAGTGAAGTGACCCTTTGTTCCTCAGTGCCGGTGTCCGAGTGAATTGACCCTTTGGTCCTCAGTGCCGGTGTCTGAGTGAAGTGACCCTTTGGTCCTCAGTGCCGGTGTCCGAGTGAAGTAACGCTTTGGTCCTCAGTGCCGGTGTCCGAGTGAAGTGACCCTTTGGTCCTCAGTGCCCGGTGTCCGAGTGAAGTGACCCTTTGGTCCTCAGTGCCGGTGTCCGAGTGAATTGACACTTTGGTCCTCAGTGCCGGTGTCCGAGTGAAGTGACCCTTTGGTCCTCAGTGCCCAGTGTCCGAGTGAAGTGACCCTTTGGTCCTCAGTGCCGGTGTCCGAGTGAAGTGATTCTTTGGTCCTCAGTGCCCAGTGTCCGAGTGAAGTGACACTTTGGTCCTCAGTGCCCGGTGTCCGAGTGAAGTGACCCTTTGGTCCTCAGTGCCCGCGTCCGAATCAAGTGACCGTCTGGTCCTCAGTGCCGGTGTCCGAGTGAATTGACCATTTGGTCCTCAGTGTCCAGTGTCCGATTGAAGTGACCCTTTGGTCCTCAGTGCCCGGCGTCCGAGTGACGTGACCCTTTGGTCCTCAGTGCCGGTGTCCGAGTGAAGTGACCGTTTGGTCCTCAGTGCCGGTGTCCGAGTGAATTGACCATTTGGTCCTCAGTGCCCAGTGTCCGAGTGAAGTGACCTTTTGGTCCTCAGTGCCCGGTGTCCGAGTGACGTGACCCTTTGGTCCTCAGTGCTGGTGTCCGAGTGAAGTGACCCTTTGGTCCTCACTGCCCGATGTCCGAGTGAAGTGACCCTTTGGTCCTCAGTGCCGGTGTCTGAGTGGAGTGACCCTTTGGTCCTCAGTGCTGGTGTCCGAGTGAAGTGTCCTTTTGGTCCTCAGTGCCGGTGTCCGAATGAAGTGACCCTTTGGTCCTCATTGCCCGATGTCCGAATGAAGTGACCCTTTGGTCCTCATTGCCCGATGTCCGAGTGAAGTGACCCATTGGTCCTCAGTGTGCGATGTCCGAGTGAAGTTACCCTTTAGTCCTCAGTGTCCGATGTCCGAGTGAAGTGACCCTTTGGTCCTCAGCGCCCGGTGTCCGAGTGAAGTGACCCTTTGGTCCTCAGTGCCGGTGTCCGAGCAAAGTGACTCTTTGGTCCTCAGTGCCGGTTTCCGAGTGAAGTGATACCTTGGTCCTCAGTGCCGGTGTCCGAGTGAAGTGATCCTTTGGTCCTCCCTGCCGGTGTCCAAGTGAAGTGACCCTTTGGTCCTCAGTGCCCTTGTCGGAATGAAGTGACCGTTTGGTCCTCAGTGCCGATGTAACGAAGTGACCTATTGGTCCTCAGTGCCGGTGTCCGAGTGAAGTGACCCTTTGGTCCTCAGTGCCGTTGTCCGAGTGAAGTGACCCTTTGGTCCTCAGTGCCGGTGTCCGAGTGAAGTGACCCTTTGGTCCTCAGTGCCGGTGTCCGAATGAAGTGACCCTTTGGTCCTCAGTGTCCGAGTGAAGTGACACTTTGGTCCTCAGTGCCCAGTGTCCGAGTGAAGTGACCATTTGGTCGTCAGTGCCCGGTGTCTGAGTGAAGTGGCCCTTTGGTCCTCAGTGCCCGGTGTCCACGTGAAGTGATACTTTGGTCTTCAGTGCCCTGTGTCCGAGTGAAGAGACCCTTTGTTCCTCAGAGCCCAGTGTCCGAGTGAAGTGACCCTTTGGTCCTCAGTCCCCGTTGTCCGAGTGAAGTGACCCTTTGGTCCTCAGTGCCCGGTGTCCGAGTGAAGTGAACCTTTGGTCCTCAGTGCCCGGTGTCCGAGTGAAGTGAAACTTTGGTCCTCTGTGCCCGGTGTCCGAGTGAAGTGACAATTTGGTCCTCAGTGCTGGTGTCCGATAGAAGTGACACTATGGTCCTCAGTGCCAGTGTCCGAGTGAAGTGACCCTTTGGTCCTCAGTGCCGGTGTCCGAGTGAAGTGACACTTTGGTCCTCAGTATCCGGTGTCCGAGTGAAGTGACCCTTTGGCCCTCAGTGTCTGATGTCCGAGTGAAGTGACCCTTTGGTCCTCATTGTCCGATGTCCGAGTGAAGTGACCCTTTGGTCCTCAGTGTCCGATGTCCGAGAGAAGTGACCCTTTGGTCCTCAGTGCCCAGTGTCCAAGTGAAGTGACCCTTTGGTCCTCAGTGCCCGGTGTCCGAGTGAAGCGATCCTTTGGTCCTCAGTGCCGGTGTCCGAGTGAAGTAACCCTTTGGTCCTCAGTGTCCGATATCCGAGTGAAGTGACCCTTTGGTCCTCAGTGTCCGAGTGAAGTGACACTTTGGTCCTCAGTATCCGGTGTCCGAGTGAAGTGACCCTTTGGCCCTCAGTGTCCGATGTCCGAGTGAAGTGACCCTTTGGTCCTCATTGTCCGATGTCCGAGTGAAGTGACGCTTTGGTCCTCAGTGTCCGATGTCCGAGTGAAGTGACACTTTGGTCCTCAGTGCCCAGTGTCCGAGTGAAGTGACCATTTGGTCGTCAGTGCCCGGTGTCTGAGTGAAGTGGCCCTTTGGTCCTCAGTGCCCTGTGTCCACGTGAAGTGACCCGTTGGTCCTCAGTGCCCTGTGTCCGAGTGAAGAGAACCTTTGGTCCTCAGAGCCCAGTGTCCGAGTGAAGTGACCCTTTGGTCCTCAGTGCCGGTGTCCGAGTGAATTGACACTTTGGTCCTCAGTGCCCGTTGTCCGAGTGAAGTGACCCTTTGGTCCTCAGTGCCCGGTGTCCGAGTGAAGTGAACCTTTGGTCCTCAGTGCCCGGTGTCCGAGTGAAGTGAAACTTTGGTCCTCAGTGCCCGGTGTCCGAGTGAAGTGACACTTTGGTCCTCAGTGCCGGTGTCCGAGAGAAGTGACCCTATGGTCCTCAGTGCCAGTGTCCGAGTGAAGTGACCCTTTGGTCCTCAGTGCCGGTGTCCGAGTGAAGTGACACTTTGGTCCTCAGTATCCGGTGTCCGAGTGAAGTGACCCTTTGGCCCTCACTGTCCGATGTCCGAGTGAAGTGACCCTTTGGTCCTCATTGTCCGGTGTCGGAGTGAAGTGACCCTTTGGTCCTCAGTGTCTGATGTCCGAGTGAAGTGACACTTTGGTCCCCAGTGCCCAGTGTCCGAGTGAAGTGACCCTTTGGTCCTCACTGCCCGATGTCCGAGTGAAGTGACCCTTTGGTCCTCAGTGCCCGGTGTCCGAGTGAAGTGACCCTTTGGTCCTCAGTGCCCGGTGTCCGAGTGAAGTGACACTTTGGTCCTCAGTGCCTGGTGTCCGAGTGAAGTGACCCTTTGGTCCTCAGTGCCCGATGTCCGAGTGAAGTGACCCTTTGGTCCTCAGTGCCGGTGTCCAAGTGAAGTGACCCTTTGGTCCTCAGTGCCGGTGTCCGAATGAAGTGACCCTTTGGTCCTCATTGCCCGATGTCCGAGTGAAGTGACCCTTTGGTCCTCAGTGCCCAATGTCCGAGAGAAGTGAACCTTTGGTCCTCAGTGCCGGTGTCCGAGTGATGTGATCCTTTGGTCCTCAGTGCCGGTGTCCGAGTGAAGTGACCGTATGGTCCTCAGTGCCCGATGTCCGAGTGAAGTGACCCTTTGGTCCTCAGAGCCGGTGTCCGAGTGAACTGACCCTTTGGTCCTCAGTGCCGGAGTCCGAGTGAAGTGACCCTTTGGTCCTCAGTGCCCGGTGTCTGAGTGAAGTGACCCTTTGGTTCTCAGTGCCGGTGTCCGAGTGAAGTGACCCTTTGGTCCTCAGCGCCCGGTGTCCGAGTGAAGTGACCCTTTGGTCCTCAGTGTCCGATGTCCGAGTGAAGTGACCCTTTGGTCCTCAGTGCCGGTTTCCGAGCAAAGTGACTCTTTGGTCCTCACTGCCGGTTTCCGAGTGAAGTGACACCTTGGTCCTCAGTGCCGGTGTCCGAGTGAAGTGATCCTTTGGTCCTCAGTGCCGGTGTCCAAGTGAAGTGACCCTTTGGTCCTCAGTGCCGGTGTCGGAATGAAGTGACCGTTTGGTCCTCAGTGCCGATGTCGTAACGAAGTGACCGTTTGGTCCTCAGTGCCGGTGTCCGAGTGAAGTGACCCTTTGGTCCTCAGTGCCGTTGTCCGAGTGAAGTGACCCTTTGGTCCTCAGTGCCGGTGTCCGAGTGAAGTGACCCTTTGGTCCTCAGTGCCGGTGTCCGAATGAAGTGACCCTTTGGTCCTTCGTGCCCTGTGTCGGAGTGAAGTGACCCTTTGGTACTCAGTGCCCGGTGTCCGAATGAAGTCACCCTTTGGTCCTCAGTGTCCGAGTGAAGTGACACTTTGGTACTCAGTGCCCAGTGTCCGAGTGAAGTGACCATTTGGTCGTCAGTGCCCGGTGTCTGAGTGAAGTGGCCCTTTAGTCCTCAGTGCCCGGTGTCCACGTGAAGTGACCCTTTGGTCTTCAGTGCCCTGTGTCCGAGTGAAGAGACCCTTTGGTCCTCAGAGCCCAGTGTCCGAGTGACGTGACCCTTTGGTCCTCAGTGCCGGTGTCCGAGTGAATTGACACTTTGGTCCTCGATGCCCGTTGTCCGAGTGAAGTGACCCTTTAGTCCCCAGTGCCCGGTGTCCGAGTGAAATGAACCATTGGTCCTCAGTGCCCGGTGTCCGAGTGAAGTGACACTTTGGTCCTCAGTGCCGGTTTCCGAGTGAAGTGACACCTTGGTCCTCAGTGCCGGTGTCCGAGTGAAGTGATCCTTTGGTCCTCAGTGCCGGTGTCCAAGTGAAGTGACCCTTTGGTCCTCAGTGCCGTTGTCGGAATGAAGTGACCGTTTGGTCCTCAGTGCCGATGTCGTAACGAAGTGACCGTTTGGTCCTCAGTGCCGGTGTCCGAGTGAAGTGGCACTTTGGTCCTCAGTGCCGTTGTCCGAGTGAAATGACCCTTTGGTCCTCAGTGCCGGTGTCCGAGTGAAGTGACCCTTTGGTCCTCAGTGCCGGTGTCCGAATGAAGTGACCCTTTGGTCCTTAGTGCCCTGTGTCGGAGTGAAGTGACCCTTTGGTACTCAGTGCGCGGTGTCCGAATGAGGTCACCCTTTGGTCCTCAGTGTCCGAGTGAAGTGACACTTTGGTCCTCAGTGCCCAGTGTCCGAGTGAAGTGACCATTTGGTCGTCAGTGCCCGGTGTCTGAGTGAAGTGGCCCTTTGGTCCTCAGTGCCCGGTGTCCACGTGAAGTGACCCTTTGGTCTTCAGTGCCCTGTGTCCGAGTAAAAAGACTCTTTGGTCCTCAGAGCCCAGTGTCCGAGTGAAGTGACCCTTTGGTCCTCAGTGCCGGTGTCCGAGTGAATTGACACTTTGGTCCTCAGTGCCCGTTGTCCGAGTGAAGTGACCCTTTAGTCCTCAGTGCCCGGTGTCCGAGTGAAGTGAACCTTTGGTCCTCAGTGCCCGGTGTCCGAGTGAAGTGACACTTTGGTCCTCAGTGCCGGTGTCCGAGAGAAGTGACCCTATGGTCCTCAGTGCCAGTGTCCGAGTGAAGTGACCCTTTGGTCCTCAGTGCCGGTGTCCGAGTGAAGTGACACTTTGGTCCTCAGTATACGGTGTCCGAGTGAAGTGCCCCTTTGGCCCTCAGTGTCCGATGTCCGAGTGAAGTGACCCTTTGGTCCCCATTGTCCGATGTCCGAGTGAAGTGACCCTTTGGTCCTCAGTGTCCAATGTCCGAGAGAAGTGACCCTTTGGTCCTCAGAGCCCAGTGTCCAAGTGAAGTGACCCTTTGGTCCTCAGTGCCCAGTGTCCGAGTGAAGTGACCCTTTGGTCCTCAGTGCCGGTGTCCGAGTGAAGTAACCCTTTTGTCCTCAGTGTCCGATGTCCGAGTGAAGTGACCCTTTGTTCCTCAGTGTCCGAGTGAAGTGACACTTTTGTCCTCAGTATCCGGTGTCCGAGTGAAGTGACCCTTTGGCCCTCAGTGTCCGATGTCTGAGTGAAGTGACCCTTTGGTCCTCATTGTCCGATGTCCGAGTGAAGTGACCCTTTGGTCCTCAGTGTCCGATGTCCGAGTGAAGTGACACTTTGGTCCTCAGTGCCCAGTGTCCGAGTGAAGTGACCATTTGGTCGTCAGTGCCCGGTGTCTGAGTGAAGTGGCCCTTTGGTCCTCAGTGCCCTGTGTCCGAGTGAAGAGACCCTTTGGTCCTCAGAGCCCAGTGTCTGAGTGAAGTGACCCTTTGGTCCTCAGTGCCGGTGTCCGAGTGAATTGACACTTTGGTCCTCAGTGCCCGTTGTCCGAGTGAAGTGACCCTTTGGTCCTCAGTGCCCGGTGTCCGAGTGAAGTGAACCTTTGGTCCTCAGTGCCCGGTGTCCGAGTGAAGTGAAACTTTGGTCCTCAGTGCCCGGTGTCCGAGTGAAGTGACACTTTGGTCCTCAGTGCCTGTGTCCAAGAGAAGTGACCCTATGGTCCTCAGTGCCAGTATCCGAGTGAAGTGACCCTTTGGTCCTCAGTGCCGGTGTCCGAGTGAAGTGACACTTTGGTCCTCAGTATCCGGTGTCCGAGTGAAGTGACCCTTTGGCCCTCAGTGTCCGATGTCCGAGTGAAGTGACACTTTGGTCCTCATTGTCCGGTGTCCGAGTGAAGTGACCCTTTGGTCCTCAGTGTCCGATGTCCGAGTGAAGTGACACTTTGGACCCCAGTGCCCAGTGTCCGAGTGAAGTGACCCTTTGGTCCTCACTGCCCGATGTCCGAGTGAAGTGACCCTTTGGTCCTCAGTGCCCGGTGTCCGAGTGAAGTGGCCCTTTGGTCCTCAGTGCCCGGTGTCCGAGTGAAGTGACACTTTGGTCCTCAGTGCCCGGTGTCCGAGTGAAGTGACCCTTTGGTCCTCAGTGCCCGATGTCCGAGTTAAGTGACCTTTGGCACTCAGTGCCGGTGTCCAAGTGAAGTGACCCTTTGGTCCTCAGTGCCGGTGTCCGAATGAAGTGACCCTTTGGTCCTCATTGCCCGCTGTCCGAGTGAAGTAACCCTTTGGTCCTCAGAGCCCGATGTCCGAGAGAAGTGAACCTTTGGTCCTCAGTGCCGGTGTCCGAGTGATGTGATCCTTTGGTCCTCAGTGCCGGTGTCCGAGTGAAGTGACCGTATGGTCCTCAGTGCCCGATGTCCGAGTGAAGTGACCCTTTGGTCCTCAGTGCCGGTGTCCGAGTGAACTGACCCTTTGGTCCTCAGTGCCGGAGTCCGAGTGAAGTGACCCTTTGATCCTCAGTGCCCGTTGTCCGAGTGAAGTGACCCTTTGGTCCTCAGTGCCCGGTGTCCGAGTGAAGTGACCCTTTGGTCCTCAGTGCCCGGGGTCCGAGTGAAGTGACCCTTTTGTCCTCAGTGCCCGGTGTCCGAGTGAAGTGACACTTTGGTCCTCAGTGCCCGGTGTCCGAGTGAACTGACCATTTGGTCCTCAGTGCCCAGTGTCCGAGTGAAGTGACCCTTTGGTCCTCAGTGCCGATGTCCGAGTGAAGTGACCCTTTGGTCCTCAGTGCCCAGTGTCCGAGTGAGGTGACCCTTTGGTCCTCAGTGCGGGTGTCCGAGTGAAGTGACTCTTTGGTCCTCAGTGCCGATGTCTTAATGAAGTGACCGTTTGGCCCTCAGTGCCCGGTGTCCGAGTGAAGTGACCCTTTGGTCCTCAGTATCCGATGTCCGAGTGAAGTGACCCTTTGGTCCTCAGTGTCCGATGTCCGAGTGAAGTTACCCTTTGGTCCTCAGTGCCGGTGACCGAGTGAAGTGACAATTTAGTTCTCAGTGTCCGATGTCCGAGTGAAGTGACCCTTTGGTCCTCAGTGCCCGATGTCCGAGTTAAGTGACCTTTGGCCCTCAGTGCCGGTGTCCAAGTGAAGTGACCCTTTGGTCCTCAGTGCCGGTGTCCGAATGAAATGACCCTTTGGTCCTCATTGCCCGCTGTCCGAGTGAAGTAACCCTTTGGTCCTCAGTGCCGGTGTCCGAGTGATGTGATCCTTTGGTCCTCAGTGCCGGTGTCCGAGTGAAGTGACCGTATGGTCCTCAGTGCCCGATGTCCGAGTGAAGTGACCCTTTGGTCCTCAGTGCCGGTGTCCGAGTGAACTGACCCTTTGGTCCTCAGTGCCGGAGTCCGAGTGAAGTGACCCTTTGATCCTCAGTGCCCGGTGTCCAAGTGAAGTGACCCTTTGCTCCTCAGTGCCCAGTGTCCGATTGAAGTGACCCTTTGGTCCTCAGTGCCGGTGTCCGAGTGAATTGACCCTTTGGTCCTCAGTGCCGGTGTCCGAGTGAAGTGACCCTTTGGTCCTCAGTGCCCGTTGTCCGAGTGAAGTGACCCTTTGGTCCTCAGTGCCCGGTGTCCGAGTGAAGTGACCCTTTGGTCCTCAGTGCCCGGGGTCCGAGTGAAGTGACCCTTTTGTCCTCAGTGCCGGTGTCCGAGTGAAGTAACCCTTTGGTCCTCAGTGCCCGGTGTCCGAGTGAAGTGACACTTTGGTCCTCAGTGCCCGGTGTCCGAGTGAACTGACCATTTGGTCCTCAGTGCCCAGTGTCCGAGTGAAGTGACCCTTTGGTCCTCAGTGCCGATGTCCGAGTGAAGTGACCCTTTGGTCCTCAGTGCCCAGTGTCCGAGTGAAGTGACCGTTTGGCCCTCAGTGCCCGGTGTCCGAGTGAAGTGACCCTTTGGTCCTCAGTATCCGATGTCCGAGTGAAGTGACCCTTTGGTCCTCAGTGTCCGAAGTCCGAGTGAAGTTACCCTTTGGTCCTCAGTGCCGGTGACCGAGTGAAGTGACACTTTAGTTCTCAGTGTCCGATGTCCGAGTGAAGTGACCCATTGGTTCTCAGCGCCCGGTGTCCGAGTGAAGTGACCCTTTGGTTCTCAGTGCCGGTGTCCGAGCGAAGTGACCCTTTGGTCCTCAGTGTCAGTGTCCGAGTGAAGTGACACTTTGGTCCTCAGTGCCGGTGTCCGAGTGAAGTGACCCTTTGGTCCCCAGTGCCGGTGTCCGAGTGAAGTGACCCTTTGGTCCTCAGTGCCGGTGTCCGAATGAACTGACCCTTTGGTCCGCAGTGCCCGATGTCCGAGTGAACTGACCCTTTGCTCCTCAGTGCCCCGTGTCCGAGTGAAGTGACCCTTTGGCCCTCAGTGCCCTGTGTCGGAGTAAAGTGAACCTTTGGTCCTCAGTGCTGGTGTCCGAGTGAAGTGAACCTTTGGCCCTCAGTGCCGGTGTCCGAGTGACGTGACCCTTCGGCCCTCAGTGCCCTGTGTTGGAGTGAAGTGACCCTTTGCTCATCAGTGCCCGGTGTCCGAATGATGTGACCCTTTGGTCCTCAGTGTCCGAGTGAAGTGACCCTTTGGTTCTCAGTGCCCAGTGTCCGAGTGAAGTGACCCTTTGGTCCTCAGTGCCCGGTGTCCGAGTGAAGTGACCCTTTGGTCCTCAGTGCCCAGTGTCCGAGTGAAGTGAAACTTTGGTCCTCAGTGCCCGGTGTCCGAGTGAAGTGACACTTTGGTCCTCGGTGCCTGTGTCCGAGAGAAGTGACCCTATGGTCCTCAGTGCCAGTGTCCGAGTGAAGTGACCCTTTGGTCCTCAGTGCCGGTGTCCGAGTGAAGTGACACTTTGGTCCTCAGTATCCGGTGTCCGAGTGAAGTGACCCTTTGGTCCTCAGTGCCGGTGTCGGAATGAAGTGACCGTTTGGTCCTCAGTGCCGATGTCGTAACGAAGTGACCGTTTGGTCCTCAGTGCCGGTGTCCGAGTGAAGTGACCCTTTGGTCCTCAGTGCCGTTGTCCGAGTGAAGTGATCCTTTGGTCCTCAGTGCTGGTGTCCGAGTGAAGTGACCCTTTGGTCCTCTGTGCCGGTGTCCGAATGAAGTGACCCTTTGGTCCTTAGTGCCCTGTGTCGGAGTGAAGTGACCCTTTGGTACTCAGTGCCCGGTGTCCGAATGAAGTCACCCTTTGGTCCTCAGTGTCCGAGTGAAGTGACACTTTGGTCCTCAGTGCCCAGTGTCCGAGTGAAGTGACCATTTGGTCGTCAGTGCCCGGTGTCTGAGTGAAGTGGCCCTTTGGTCCTCAGTGCCCGGTGTCCACGTGAAGTGACCCTTTGGTCCTCAGTGCCCTGTGTCCGAGTGAAGAGAACCTTTGGTCCTCAGTGCCCGTTGTCCGAGTGAAGTGACCCTTTGGTCCTCAGTGCCCGGTGTCCGAGTTAAGTGAACCTTTGGTCCTCAGTGCCCGGTGTCCGAGTGAAGTGAAACTTTGGTCCTCAGTGCCCGGTGTCCGAGTGAAGTGACACTTTGGTCCTCAGTGCCGGTGTCCGAGAGAAGTGACCCTATGGTCCTCAGTGCCAGTGTCCGAGTGAAGTGACCCTTTGGTCCTCAGTGCCGGTGTCCGAGTGAAGTGACACTTTGGTCCTCAGTGTCCGGTGTCCGAGTGAAGTGACCCTTTGGCCCTCAGTGTCCGATGTCCGAGTGAAGTGACCCTTTGGTCCTCATTGTCCGATGTCCGAGTGAAGTGACCCTTCGGTCCTCATTGTCCGATGTCCGAGTGAAGTGACCCTTTGGTCCTCAGTGCCCGGTGTCCGAGTGAAGTGACCCTTTGGTCCTCAGTGCCTGCGTCCGAAACAAGTGACCGTTTGGTCCTCAGTGCCGGTGTCCGAGTGAATTGACCATTTGGTCCTCAGTGCCCAGTGTCCGAGTGAAGTGACCCTTTGGTCCTCAGTGCCCGTTGTCCGAGTGACGTGACCCTTTGGTCCTCAGTGCCGGTGTCCGAGTGAAGTGACCCTTTGGTCCTCAGTGCCCATTGTCCGAGTGAACTGACCCTTTGGTCCTCAGTGCCGGTGTCCGAGTGAAGTGACGCTTTGGTCCTCAGTGCTGGTGTCCGAGTGAAGTGACCCTTTGGTCCTCACTGCCCGATGTCCGAGTGAAGTGACTCTTTGGTCCTCAGTGCCGGTGTCCGAGTGAAGTGACCCTTTGGTCCTCAGTGCTGGTGTCCGAGTGAAGTGTCCTTTTGGTCCTCAGTGCCGGTGTCCGAATGAAGTGACCCTTTGGTCCTCATTGCCCGATGTCCGAATGAAGTGACCCTTTGGTCCTCATTGCCCGATGTCCGAGTGAAGTGACCCATTGGTCCTCAGTGTCCGATGTCCGAGTGAAGTTACCCTTTAGTCCTCAGTGCCGGTGTCCGAGCAAAGTGACTCTTTGGTCCTCAGTGCCGGTTTCCGAGTGAAGTGACACCTTGGTCCTCAGTGCCGGTGTCCGAGTGAAGTGATCCTTTGGTCCTCAGTGCCGGTGTCCAAGTGAAGTGACCCTTTGGTCCTCAGTGCCGGTGTCGGAATGAAGTGACCGTTTGGTCCTCAGTGCCGATGTCGTAACGAAGTGATCGTTTGGTCCTCAGTGCCGGTGTCCGAGTGAAGTGACCCTTTGGTCCTCAGTGCCGTTGTCCGAGTGAAGTGACCCTTTGGTCCTCAGTGCCGGTGACCGAGTGAAGTGACCCTTTGGTCCTCAGTGCCGGTGTCCGAATGAAGTGACCCTTTGGTACTCAGTGCCCGGTGTCCGAATGAAGTCACCCTTTGGTCCTCAGTGTCCGAGTGAAGTGACACTTTGGTCCTCAGTGCCCAGTGTCCGAGTGAAGTGACCATTTGGTCGTCAGTGCCCGGTGTCTGAGTGAAGTGGCCCTTTGGTCCTCAGTGCCCGGTGTCCACGTGAAGTGACCCTTTGGTTCTCAGTGCCCTGTGTCCGAGTGAAGAGACCCTTTGGTCCTCAGAGCCCAGTGTCCGAGTGAAGTGACCCTTTGGTCCTCAGTGCCGGTGTCCGAGTGAATTGACACTTTGGTCCTCAGTGCCCGGTGTCCGAGTTAAGTGAACCTTTGGTCCTCAGTGCCCGGTGTCCGAGTGAAGTGAAACTTTGGTCCTCAGTGCCCGGTGTCCGAGTGAAGTGACACTTTGGTCCTCAGTGCCGGTGTCCGAGAGAAGTGACCCTATGGTCCTCAGTGCCAGTGTCCGAGTGAAGTGACCCTTTGGTCCTCAGTGCCGGTGTCCGAGTGAAGTGACACTTTGGTCCTCAGTGTCCGGTGTCCGAGTGAAGTGACCCTTTGGCCCTCAGTGTCCGATGTCCGAGTGAAGTGACCCTTTGGTCCTCATTGTCCGATGTCCGAGTGAAGTGACCCTTTGGTCCTCAGTGTCCGATGTCCGAGAGCAGTGACCCTTTGGTCCTCAGTGCCCAGTGTCCAAGTGAAGTGACCCTTTGGTCCTCAGTGCCCGGTGTCCGAGTGAAGTGACCCATTTGGTCCTCAGTGCCGGTGTCCGAGTGAAGTAACCCTTTGGTCCTCAGTGTCCGATGTCCGAGTGAAGTGACTCTTTGGTCCTCAGTGTCCGAGTGAAGTGACACTTTGGTCCTCAGTATCCGGTGTCCGAGTGAAGTGACCTTTTGGCCCTCAGTGTCCGATGTCTGAGTGAAGTGACCCTTTGGTCCTCATTGTCCGATGTCCGAGTGAAGTGACCCTTTGGTCCTCAGTGTCCGATGTCCGAGTGAAGTGACACTTTGGTCCTCAGTGCCCAGTGTCCGAGTGAAGTGACCATTTGGTCGTCAGTGCCCGGTGTCTGAGTGAAGTGGCCCTTTGGTCCTCAGTGCCCGGTGTCCACGTGAAGTGAACCTTTGGTCCTCAGTGCCCTGTGTCCGAGTGAAGAGACCCTTTGGTCCTCAGAGCCCAGTGTCCGAGTGAAGTGACCCTTTGGTCCTCAGTGCCGGTGTCCGAGTGAATTGACACTTTGGTCCTCAGTACCCGCTGTCCGAGTGAAGTGACCCTTTGGTCCTCAGTGCCCGTTGTCCGAGTGAAGTGAACCTTTGGTCCTCAGTGCCCGGTGTCCGAGTGAAGTGAAACTTTGGTCCTCAGTGCCCGGTGTCCGAGTGAAGTGACACTTTGGTCCTCAGTGCCGGTGTCCGAGAGAAGTGACCCTATGGTCCTCAGTGCCAGTGTCCGAGTGAAGTGACCCTTTGGTCCTCAGTGCCGGTGTCCGAGTGAAGTGACACTTTGGTCCTCAGTATCCGGTGTCCGAGTGAAGTGACCCTTTGGCCCTCAGTGTCCGATGTCCGAGTGAAGTGACACTTTGGTCCCCAGTGCCCAGTGTCCGAGTGAAGTGACCCTTTGGTCCTCACTGCCCGATGTCCGAGTGAAGTAACCCTTTGGTCCTCAGTGCCCGGTGTCCGAGTGAAGTGACCCTTTGGTCCTCAGTGCCCGGTGTCCGAGTGAAGTGACACTTTGGTCCTCAGTGCCCGGTGTCCGAGTGAAGTGACCCTTTGGTCCTCAGTGCCCGATGTCCGAGTGAAGTGACCCTTTGGTCCTCAGTGCCGGTGTCCAAGTGAAGTGACCCTTTGGTCCTCAGTGCCGGTGTCCGAATGAAGTGACCCTTTGGTCCTCATTGCCCGATGTCCGAGTGAAGTGACCCTTTGGTCCTCATTGCCCGATGTCCGAGTGAAGTGACCCTTTGGTCCTCAGTGCCGGTGTCCGAGTGATGTGATCCTTTGGTCCTCAGTGCCGGTGTCCGAGTGAAGTGACCGTATGGTCCTCAGTGCCCGATGTCCGAGTGAAGTGACCCTTTGGTCCTCAGTGCCGGTGTCCGAGTGAACTGACCCTTTGGTCCTCAGTGCCGGAGTCCGAGTGAAGTGACCCTTTGATCCTCAGTGCCCGGTGTCCAAGTGAAGTGACCCTTTGCTCCTCAGTGCCCAGTGTCCGATTGAAGTGACACTTTGGTCCTCAGTGCCGGTGTCCGAGTGAATTGACCCTTTGGTCCTCAGTGCCGGTGTCCGAGTGAAGTGACCCTTTGGTCCTCAGTGCCCGTTGTCCGAGTGAAGTGACCCTTTGGTCCTCAGTGCCCGGTGTCCGAGTGAAGTGACCCTTTGGTCCTCAGTGCCCGGGATCCGAGTGAAGTGACCCTTTGGTCCTCAGTGCTGGTGTCCGAGTGAAGTAACCCTTTGGTCCTCAGTGTCCGATGTCCGAGTGAATTGACCCTTTGGTCCTCAGTGCCCGGTGTCCGAGTGAAGTGACACTTTGGTCCTCAGTGCCCGGTGTCCGAGTGAACTGACCCTTTGGTCCTCAGTGCCCAGTGTCCGAGTGAAGTGACCCTTTGGTCCTCAGTGCCGATGTCCGAGTGAAGTGACCCTTTGGTCCTCAGTGCCCAGTGTCCGAGTGAGGTGACCCTTTGGTCCTCAGTGCCGGTGTCCGAGTGAAGTGACTCTTTGGTCCTCAGTGCCGATGTCTTAATGAATTGACCGTTTGGTCCTCAGTGCCCGGTGTCCGAATGAAGTGACCCTATGGTCCTCAGTGTCCGATGTCCGAGTGTAGTGAAGCTTTGGTCCTCAGTGTCCGATGTCCGAGTGAAGTTACCCTTTGGTCCTCAGTGCCGGTGACCGAGTGAAGTGACACTTTAGTTCTCAGTGTCCGATGTCCGAGTGAAGTGACCCTTTGGTTCTCAGCGCCCGGTGTCCGAGTGAAGTGACCCTTTGGTCCTCAGTGCCGGTGTCCGAGCGAAGTGACCCTTTGGTCCTCAGTGCCGGTGTCCGAGTGAAGTGACTCTTTGGTCCTCAGTGCCGATGTCTTAATGAAGTGACCGTTTGGCCCTCAGTGCCCGGTGTCCGAGTGAAGTGACCCTTTGGTCCTCAGTATCCGATGTCCGAGTGAAGTGACCCTTTGGTCCACAGTGTCCGATGTCCGAGTGAAGTTACCCTTTGGTCCTCAGTGCCGGTGACCGAGTGAAGTGACACTTTAGTTCTCAGTGTCCGATGTCCGAGTGAAGTGACCCTTTGGTTCTCAGCGCCCGGTGTCCGAGTGAAGTGACCCTTTGGTTCTCAGTGCCGGTGTCCGAGCGAAGTGACCCTTTGGTCCTCAGTGTCCGTGTCCGAGTGAAGTGACACTTTGGTCCTCAGTGCCGGTGTCCGAGTGAAGTGACCCTTTGGTCCCCAGTGCCGGTGTCCGAGTGAAGTGACCCTTTGGTCCTCAGTGCCGGTGTCCGAATGAACTGACCCTTTGCTCCGCAGTGCCCGATGTCCGAGTGAACTGACCCTTTGCTCCTCAGTGCCCCGTGTCCGAGTGAAGTGACTCTTTGGCCCTCAGTGCCCTGTGTCGGAGTAAAGTGAACCTTTGGTCCTCAGTGCTGGTGTCCGAGTGAAGTGAACCTTTGGCCCTCAGTGCCGGTGTCCGAGTGACGTGACCCTTCGGCCCTCAGTGCCCTGTGTAGAAGTGAAGTGACCCTTTGCTCATCAGTGCCCGGTGTCCGAATGATGTGACCCTTTGGTCCTCAGTGTCCGAGTGAAGTGACCCTTTGGTTCTCAGTGCCCAGTGTCCGAGTGAAGTGACCCTTTGGTCCTCAGTGCCCGGTGTCCGAGTGAAGTGACCATTTGGTCGTCAGTGCCCGGTGTCTGAGTGAAGTGGCCCTTTGGTCCTCAGTGCCCGGTGTCCACGTGAAGTGACCCTTTGGTCCTCAGTGCCCTGTGTCCGAGTGAAGAGACCCTTTGGTCATCAGAGCCCAGTGTCCGAGTGAAGTGACCCTTTGGTCCTCAGTGCCGGTGTCCGAGTGAATTGACACTTTGGTCCTCAGTGCCCGCTGTCCGAGTGAAGTGACCCTTTGGTCCTAAGTGCCCGTTGTCCGAGTGAAGTGAACCTTTGGTCCTCAGTGCCCGGTGTCCGAGTGAAGTGAAATTTTGGTCCTCAGTGCCCGGTGTCCGAGTGAACTGACACTTTGGTCCTCAGTGCCGGTGTCCGAGAGAAGTGACCCTATGGTCCTCAGTGCCAGTGTCCGAGTGAAGTGACCCTTTGGTCCTCAGTGCCGGTGTCCGAGTGAAGTGACACTTTGGTCCTCAGTATCCGGTGTCCGAGTGAAGTGACCCTTTGGCCCTCAGTGTCCGATGTCCGAGTGAAGTGACACTTTGGTCCTCATTGTCCGGTGTCCGAGTGAAGTGACCCTTTGGTCCTCAGTGTCCGATGTCCGAGTGAAGTGACACTTTGGTCCCCAGTGCCCAGTGTCCGAGTGAAGTGACCCTTTGGTCCTCACTGCCCGATGTCCGAGTGAAGTGACCCTTTAGTCCTCAGTGCCCGGTGTCCGAGTGAAGTGACCCTTTGGTCCTCAGTGCCCGGTGTCCGAGTGAAGTGACACTTTGGTCCTCAGTGCCCGGTGTCCGAGTGAAGTGACCCTTTGATCCTCAGTGCCCGATGTCCGAGTGAAGTGACCCTTTGGTCCTCAGTGCCGGTGTCCAAGTGAAGTGACCCTTTGGTCCTCAGTGCCGGTGTCCGAATGAAGTGACCCTTTGGTCCTCATTGCCCGATGTCCGAGTGAAGTGACCCTTTGGTCCTCATTGCCCGATGTCCGAGTGAAGTGAATCTTTGATCCTCAGTGCCGGTGTCCGAGTGATGTGATCCTTTGGTCCTCAGTGCCGGTGTCCGAGTGAAGTGACCGTATGGTCCTCAGTGCCCGATGTCCGAGTGAAGTGACCCTTTGGTCCTCAGTGCCGGTGTCCGAGTGAACAGACCCTTTGGTCCTCAGTGCCGGAGTCCGAGTGAAGTGGCCCTTTGATCCTCAGTGCCCGGTGTCCAAGTGAAGTGACCCTTTGCTCCTCAGTGCCCAGTGTCCGATTGAAGTGACCCTTTGGTCCTCAGTGCCGGTGTCCGAGTGAATTGACCCTTTGGTCCTCAGTGCCGGTGTCCGAGTGAAGTGACCCTTTGGTCCTCAGTGCCCGTTGTCCGAGTGAAGTGACCCTTTGGTCCTCAGTGCCCGGTGTCTGAGTGAAGTGACCCTTTGGTCCTCAGTGCCCGGGATCCGAGTGAAGTGACCCTTTGGTCCTCAGTGCCGGTGTCCGAGTGAAGTAACCCTTTGGTCCTCAGTGTCCGATGTCCGAGTGAATTGACCCTTTGGTCCTCACTGCCCGATGTCCGAGTGAAGTGACCCTTTAGTCCTCAGTGCCCGGTGTCCGAGTGAAGTGACCCTTTGGTCCTCAGTGCCCGGTGTCCGAGTGAAGTGACACTTTGGTCCTCAGTGCCCGGTGTCCGAGTGAAGTGACCCTTTGGTCCTCAGTGCCCGATGTCCGAGTGAAGTGACCCTTTGGTCCTCAGTGCCGGTGTCCAAGTGAAGTGACCCTTTGGTCCTCAGTGCCGGTGTCCGAATGAAGTGACCCTTTGGTCCTCATTGCCCGATGTCCGAGTGAAGTGACCCTTTGGTCCTCATTGCCCGATGTCCGAGTGAAGTGAATCTTTGGTCCTCAGTGCCGGTGTCCGAGTGATGTGATCCTTTGGTCCTCAGTTCCGGTGTCCGAGTGAAGTGACCGTATGGTCCTCAGTGCCCGATGTCCGAGTGAAGTGACCCTTTGGTCCTCAGTACCGGTGTCCGAGTGAACAGACCCTTTGGTCCTCAGTGCCGGAGTCCGAGTGAAGTGGCCCTTTGATCCTCAGTGCCCGGTGTCCAAGTGAAGTGACCCTTTGCTCCTCAGTGCTCAGTGTCCGATTGAAGTGACCCTTTGGTCCTCAGTGCCGGTGTCCGAGTGAATTGACCCTTTGGTCCTCAGTGCCGGTGTCCGAGTGAAGTGACCCTTTGGTCCTCAGTGCCCGTTGTCCGAGTGAAGTGACCCTTTGGTCCTCAGTGCCCGGTGTCTGAGTGAAGTGACCCTTTGGTCCTCAGTGCCCGGGATCCGAGTGAAGTGACCCTTTGGTCCTCAGTGCCGGTGTCCGAGTGAAGTAACTCTTTGGTCCTCAGTGTCCGATGTCCGAGTGAATTGACCCTTTGGTCCTCAGTGCCCGGTGTCCGAGTGAAGTGACACTTTGGTCCTCAGTGCCCGGTGTCCGAGTGAACTGACCCTTTGGTCCTCAGTGCCCAGTGTCCGAGTGAAGTGACCCTTTGGTCCTCAGTGCCGATGTCCGAGTGAAGTGACCCTTTGGTCCTCAGTGCCCAGTGTCCGAGTGAGGTGACCCTTTGGTCCTCAGTGCCGGTGTCCGAGTGAAGTGATCTTTGGTCCTCAGTGCCGATGTCTTAATGAATTGACCGTTTGGTCCTCAGTGCCCGGTGTCCGAGTGAAGTGACCCTTTGGTCCTCAGTGTCCGATGTCCGAGTGAAGTTACCCTTTGGTCCTCAGTGCCGGTGACCGAGTGAAGTGACACTTTAGTTCTCAGTGTCCGATGTCCGAGTGAAGTGACCTTTTGGTTCTCAGCGCCCGGTGTCCAAGTGAAGTGACCCTTTGGTCCTCAGTGCCGGTGTCCGAGCGAAGTGACCCTTTGGTCCTCAGTGCCGGTGTCCGAGTGAAGTGACTCTTTGGTCCTCAGTGCCGATGCCTTAATGAAGTGACCGTTTGGCCCTCAGTGCCCGGTGTCCGAGTGAAGTGACCCTTTGGTCCTCAGTATCCGATGTCCGAGTGAAGTGACCCTTTGGTCCTCAGTGTCCGATGTCCGAGTGAAGTTACCCTTTGGTCCTCAGTGCCGGTGACCGAGTGAAGTGACACTTTAGTTCTCAGTGTCCGATGTCCGAGTGAAGTGACCCTTTGGTTCTCAGCGCCCGATGTCCGAGTGAAGTCACCCTTTGGTTCTCAGTGCCGGTGTCCGAGCGAAGTGACCCTTTGGTCCTCAGTGTCAGTGTCCGAGTGAAGTGACACTTTGGTCCTCAGTGCCGGTGTCCGAGTGAAGTGACCCTTTGGTCCCCAGTGCCGGTGTCCGAGTGAAGTGACCCTTTGGTCCTCAGTGCCGGTGTCCGAATGAACTGACCCTTTGGTCCGCAGTGCCCGATGTCCGAGTGAACTGACCCTTTGCTCCTCAGTGCCCCGTGTCCGAGTGAAGTGACCCTTTGGCCCTCAGTGCACTGTGTCGGAGTAAAGTGAACCTTTGGTCCTCAGTGCTGGTGTCCGAGTGAAGTGAACCTTTGGCCCTCAGTGCCGGTGTCCGAGTGACGTGACCCTTTGGTCCTCAGTGTCCGAGTGAAGTGACCCTTTGGTTCTCAGTGCCCAGTGTCCGAGTGAAGTGACGCTTTGGTCCTCAGTGCCCGGTGTCCGAGTGAAGTGACCCTTTGGTCCTCAGTGCCCAGTGTCCGAGTGAAGTGACCCTTTGGTCCTCAGTGCCCGATGTCCAAGTAAAGTGACCCTTTTGTCCTCAGTGCCCAGTGTCCGAGTGAAGTGACCCTTTTATCCTCAGCGCCCAGTGACCTAGTGAAGTGACACTTTGGTCCTCAGTGCCGGTGTCTGAGTGAAGTGACCCTTTGGTCCTCAGTGCCGGTGTCTGAGTGAAGTGACCCTTTGGTCCTCAGTGCCGGTGTCCGAGTGAAGTAACGCTTTGGTCCTCAGTGCCGGTGTCCGAGTGAAGTGACCCTTTGGTCCTCAGTGCCCGGTGTCCGAGTGAAGTGACCGTTTGGTCCTCAGTGCCGGTGTCCGAGTGAATTGACCATTTGGTCCTCAGGCCCAGTGTCCGAGTGAAGTGACCCTTTGGTCCTCAGTGCCCGGTGTCCGAGTGACGTGACCCTTTGGTCCTCAGTGCCGGTGTCCGAGTGAAGTGAACCTTTGGTCCTCAGTGCCGGTGTCCGAGTGAAGTGACCCTTTGGTCCTCAGTGCCCATTGTCCGAGTGAACTGACCCTTTGGTCCTCAGTGCCGGTGTCCGAGTGAAGTGACGCTTTGGTCCTCAGTGCTGGTGTCCGAGTGAAGTGACCCTTTGGTCTCAGTGCCGGTGTCCGAGTGAAGTGACCCTTTGGTCCTCACTGCCCGATGTCCGAGTGAAGTGACCCTTTGGTCTCAGTGCCGGTGTCCGAGTGAAGTGACCCTTTGGTCCTCAGTGCTGGTGTCCGAGTGAAGTGTCCTTTGTGTCCTCAGTGCCGGTGTCCGAATGAAGTGACCCTTTGGTCCTCATTGCCCGATGTCCGAGTGAAGTGACCCATTGGTCCTCAGTGTCCGATGTCCGAGTGAAGTTACCCTTTAGTCCTCAGTGCCGGTGTCCGAGTGAAGTGACCCTTTGGTCCTCAGTGTCCGATGTCCGAGTGAAGTGACCCTTTGGTCCTCAGCGCCCGGTGTCCGAGTGAAGTGACCCTTTGGTCCTCAGTGCCGGTGTCCGAGCAAAGTGACTCTTTGGTCCTCAGTGCCGGTTTCCGAGTGAAGTGACACCTTGGTCCTCAGTGCCGGTGTCCGAGTGAAGTGATCCTTTGGTCCTCAGTGCCGGTGTCCAAGTGAAGTGACCCTTTGGTCCTCAGTGCCGGTGTCGGAATGAAGTGACCGTTTGGTCCTCAGTGCCGATGTCGTAACGAAGTGACCGTTTGGTCCTCAGTGCCGGTGTCCGAGTGAAGTGGCCCTTTGGTCCTCAGTGCCGTTGTCCGAGTGAAGTGACCCTTTGGTCCTCAGTGCCGGTGTCCGAATGAAGTGACCCTTTGGTCCTTAGTGCCCTGTGTCGGAGTGAAGTGACCCTTTGGTACTCAGTGCCCGGTGTCCGAATGAAGTCACCCTTTGGTCCTCAGTGTCCGAGTGAAGTGACACTTTGGTCCTCAGTGCCCAGTGTCCGAGTGAAGTGACCATTTGGTCGTCAGTGCCCGGTGTCCGAGTGAAGTAACCCTTTGGTCGTCAGTGCCCGGTGTCCGAGTGAAGTGGCCCTTTGGTCCTCAGTGCGCGGTGTCCACGTGAAGTGACCCTTTGGTTCTCAGTGCCCTGTGTCCGAGTGAAGAGAACCTTTGGTCCTCAGAGCCCAGTGTCCGAGTGAAGTGACCCTTTGGTCCTCAGTGCCGGTGTCCGAGTGATGGGACCCTTTCGTCCTCAGTGCCGGTGTCCGAGTGAAGTGACCCTTTGGTCCTCAGTGCCGGTGTCCGAGTGAAGTAACCCTTTGGTCCTCAGTGTCCGATGTACGAGTGAATTGACCCTTTGGTCCTCACTGCCCGATGTCCGAGTGAAGTGACCCTTTAGTCCTCAGTGCCCGGTGTCCGAGTGAAGTGACCCTTTGGTCCTCAGTGCCCGGTGTCCGAGTGAAGTGACACTTTGGTCCTCAGTGCCCGGTGTCCGAGTGAAGTGACCCTTTGGTCCTCAGTGCCCGATGTCCGAGTGATGTGACCCTTTGGTCCTCAGTGCCGGTGTCCAAGTGAAGTGACCCTTTGGTCCTCAGTGCCGGTGTCCGAATGAAGTGACCCTTTGGTCCTCATTGCCCGATGTCCGAGTGAAGTGACCCTTTGGTCCTCATTGCCCGATGTCCGAGTGAAGTGAATCTTTGGTCCTCAGTGCCGGTGTCCGAGTGATGTGATCCTTTGGTCCTCAGTTCCGGTGTCCGAGTGAAGTGACCGTATGGTCCTCAGTGCCCGATGTCCGAGTGAAGTGACCCTTTGGTCCTCAGTACCGGTGTCCGAGTGAACAGACCCTTTGGTCCTCAGTGCCGGAGTCCGAGTGAAGTGGCCCTTTGATCCTCAGTGCCCGGTGTCCAAGTGAAGTGACCCTTTGCTCCTCAGTGCTCAGTGTCCGATTGAAGTGACCCTTTGGTCCTCAGTGCCGGTGTCCGAGTGAATTGACCCTTTGGTCCTCAGTGCCGGTGTCCGAGTGAAGTGACCCTTTGCTCCTCAGTGCCCGTTGTCCGAGTGAAGTGACCCTTTGGTCCTCAGTGCCCGGGATCCGAGTGAAGTGACCCTTTGGTCCTCAGTGCCGGTGTCCGAGTGAAGTAACTCTTTGGTCCTCAGTGTCCGATGTCCGAGTGAATTGACCCTTTGGTCCTCAGTGCCCGGTGTCCGAGTGAAGTGACACTTTGGTCCTCAGTGCCGATGTCCGAGTGAAGTGACCCTTTGGTCCTCAGTGCCCAGTGTCCGAGTGAGGTGACCCTTTGGTCCTCAGTGCCGGTGTCCGAGTGAAGTGATCTTTGGTCCTCAGTGCCGATGTCTTAATGAATTGACCGTTTGGTCCTCAGTGCCCGGTGTCCGAGTGAAGTGACCCTTTGGTCCTCAGTGTCCGATGTCCGATTGAAGTGACCCTTTGGTCCTCAGTGTCCGATGTCCGAGTGAAGTTACCCTTTGGTCCTCAGTGCCGGTGACCGAGTGAAGTGACACTTTAGTTCTCAGTGTCCGATGTCCGAGTGAAGTGACCTTTTGGTTCTCAGCGCCCGGTGTCCAAGTGAAGTGACCCTTTGGTCCTCAGTGCCGGTGTCCGAGCGAAGTGACCCTTTGGTCCTCAGTGCCGGTGTCCGAGTGAAGTGACTCTTTGGTCCTCAGTGCCGATGCCTTAATGAAGTGACCGTTTGGCCCTCAGTGCCCGGTGTCCGAGTGAAGTGACCCTTTGGTCCTCAGTATCCGATGTCCGAGTGAAGTGACCCTTTGGTCCTCAGTGTCCGATGTCCGAGTGAAGTTACCCTTTGGTCCTCAGTGCCGGTGACCGAGTGAAGTGACACTTTAGTTCTCAGTGTCCGATGTCCGAGCGAAGTGACCCTTTGGTCCTCAGTGTCAGTGTCCGAGTGAAGTGACACTTTGGTCCTCAGTGCCGGTGTCCGAGTGAAGTGACCCTTTGGTCCCCAGTGCCGGTGTCCGAGTGAAGTGACCCTTTGGTCCTCAGTGCCAGTGTCCGAATGAACTGACCCTTTGGTCCGCAGTGCCCGATGTCCGAGTGAACTGACCCTTTGCTCCTCAGTGCCCCGTGTCCGAGTGAAGTGACCCTTTGGCCCTCAGTGCACTGTGTCGGAGTAAAGTGAACCTTTGGTCCTCAGTGCTGGTGTCCGAGTGAAGTGAACCTTTGGCCCTCAGTGCCGGTGTCCGAGTGACGTGACCCTTCGGCCCTCAGTGCCCTGTGTTGGAGTGAAGTGACCCTTTGCTCATCAGTGCCCGGTGTCCGAATGATGTGACCCTTTGGTCCTCAGTGTCCGAGTGAAGTGACCCTTTGGTTCTCAGTGCCCAGTGTCCGAGTGAAGTGACGCTTCGGTCCTCAGTGCCCGGTGTCCGAGTGAAGTGACCCTTTGGTCCTCAGTGCCCAGTGTCCGAGTGAAGTGACCCTTTGGTCCTCAGTGCCCGATGTCCAAGTAAAGTGACCCTTTTGTCCTCAGTGCCCAGTGTCCGAGTGAAGTGACCCTTTTATCCTCAGCGCCCAGTGACCTAGTGAAGTGACACTTTGGTCCTCAGTGCCGGTGTCTGAGTGAAGTGACCCTTTGGTCCTCAGTGCCGGTGTCTGAGTGAAGTGACCCTTTGGTCCTCAGTGCCGGTGTCCGAGTGAAGTAACGCTTTGGTCCTCAGTGCCGGTGTCCGAGTGAAGTGACCCTTTGGTCCTCAGTGCCCGGTGTCCGAGTGAAGTGACCCTTTGGTCCTCAGTGCCGGTGTCCGAGTGAAGTGACCCTTTGGTCCTCAGTGCCCAGTGTCCGAGTGAAGTGACCCTTTTGTCCTCAGTGCCCGGTGTCCAAGTGAAGTGACCCTTTGGTCCTCAGTGCCCGCATCCGAATCAAGTGACCGTTTGGTCCTCAGTGCCGGTGTCCGAGTGAATTGACCATTTGGTCCTCAGTGCCCAGTGTCCGAGTGAAGTGACCCTTTGGTCCTCAGTGCCCGGTGTCCGAGTGACGTGACCCTTTGGTCCTCAGTGCCGGTGTCCGAGTGAAGTGAACCTTTGGTCCTCAGTGCCGGTGTCCGAGTGAAGTGACCCTTTGGTCCTCAGTGCCCATTGTCCGAGTGAACTGACCCTTTGGTCCTCAGTGCCGGTGTCCGAGTGAAGTGACGCTTTGGTCCTCAGTGCTGGTGTCCGAGTGAAGTGACCCTTTGGTCCTCACTGCCCGATGTCCGAGTGAAGTGACCCTTTGGTCTCAGTGCCGGTGTCCGAGTGAAGTGACCCTTTGGTCCTCAGTGCTGGTGTCCGAGTGAAGTGTCCTTTGGGTCCTCAGTGCCGGTGTCCGAATGAAGTGACCCTTTGGTCCTCATTGCCCGATGTCCGAGTGAAGTGACCCATTGGTCCTCAGTGTCCGATGTCCGAGTGAAGTTACCCTTTAGTCCTCAGTGCCGGTGTCCGAGTGAAGTGACCCTTTGGTCCTCAGTGTCCGATGTCCGAGTGAAGTGACCCTTTGGTCCTCAGCGCCCGGTGTCCGAGTGAAGTGACCCTTTGGTCCTCAGTGCCGGTGTCCGAGCAAAGTGACTCTTTGGTCCTCAGTGCCGGTTTCCGAGTGAAGTGACACCTTGGTCCTCAGTGCCGGTGTCCGAGTGAAGTGATCCTTTGGTCCTCAGTGCCGGTGTCCAAGTGAAGTGACCCTTTGGTCCTCAGTGCCGGTGTCGGAATGAAGTGACCGTTTGGTCCTCAGTGCCGATGTCGTAACGAAGTGACCGTTTGGTCCTCAGTGCCGGTGTCCGAGTGAAGTGGCCCTTTGGTCCTCAGTGCCGTTGTCCGAGTGAAGTGACCCTTTGGTCCTCAGTGCCGGTGTCCGAATGAAGTGACCCTTTGGTCCTTAGTGCCCTGTGTCGGAGTGAAGTGACCCTTTGGTACTCAGTGCCCGGTGTCCGAATGAAGTCACCCTTTGGTCCTCAGTGTCCGAGTGAAGTGACACTTTGGTCCTCAGTGCCCAGTGTCCGAGTGAAGTGACCATTTGGTCGTCAGTGCCCGGTGTCTGAGTGAAGTGGCCCTTTGGTCCTCAGTGCGCGGTGTCCACGTGAAGTGACCCTTTGGTTCTCAGTGCCCTGTGTCCGAGTGAAGAGAACCTTTGGTCCTCAGAGCCCAGTGTCCGAGTGAAGTGACCCTTTGGTCCTCAGTGCCGGTGTCCGAGTGATGGGACCCTTTCGTCCTCAGTGCCGGTGTCCGAGTGAAGTGACCCTTTGGTCCTCAGTGCCGGTGTCCAAGTGGAGTGACCATTTGGTCCTCAGTGCCCGGTGTCCGAGTGAAGTGACCCTTTCATCCTCAGTGCCGGTGTCCGAGTGTCGTGACCCTTTGGTCCTCAGTGCCCATTGTCCGAATGAACTGACCCTTTGGTCCTCAGTGCCGGTGTCCGAGTGAAGTGACACTTTGGTCCTCACTGCCCGATGTCCGAGTGAAGTGAACCTTTGGTCCTCACTGCCCGATGTCCGAGTGAAGTGACCCTTTGGTCCTCAGTGCCCGGTGTCCGAGTGAAGTGAAACTTTGGTCCTCAATGCCCGGTGTCCGAGTGAAGTGACACTTTGGTCCTCAGTGCCCGGTGTCCGAGTGAAGTGACCCTTTGGTCCTCAGTGCCGGTGTCCGAATGAAGTGACCCTTTGGTCCTTAGTGCCCTGTGTCGGAGTGAAGTGACCCTTTGGTCCTCAGTGCCCATTGTCCGAGTGAACTGACCCTTTGGTCCTCAGTGCCGGTGTCCGAGTGAAGTGACGCTTTGGTCCTCAGTGCTGGTGTCCGAGTGAAGTGACCCTTTGGTCCTCATTGCCCGATGTCCGAGTGAAGTGACCCATTGGTCCTCAGTGTCCGATGTCCGAGTGAAGTCACCCTTTAGTCCTCAGTGCCGGTGTCCGAGTGAAGTGACCCTTTGGTCCTCAGTGTCCGATGTCCGAGTGAAGTGACCCTTTGGTCCTCAGCGCCCGGTGTCCGAGTGAAGTGACCCTTTGGTCCTCAGTGCCGGTGTCCGAGCAAAGTGACTCTTTGGTCCTCAGTGCCGGTTTCCGAGTGAAGTGACACCTTGGTCCTCAGTGCCGGTGTCCGAGTGAAGTGATCCTTTGGTCCTCAGTGCCGGTGTCCAAGTGAAGTGACCCTTTGGTCCTCAGTGCCGGTGTCGGAATGAAGTGACCGTTTGGTCCTCAGTGCCGATGTCATAACGAAGTGACCGTTTGATCCTCAGTGCCGGTGTCCGAGTGAAGTGACCCTTTGGTCCTCAGTGCCGTTGTCCGAGTGAAGTGACCCTTTGGTCCTCAGTGCCGGTGTCCGAGTGAAGTGACCCTTTGGTCCTCAGTGCCGGTGTCCGAATGAAGTGACCCTTTGGTCCTTAGTGCCCTGTGTCGGAGTGAAGTGACCCTTTGTTACTCAGTGCCCGGTGTCCGAATGAAGTCACCCTTTGGTCCTCAGTGTCCGAGTGAAGTGACACTTTGGTCCTCAGTGCCCAGTGTCCGAGTGAAGTGACCATTTGGTCGTCAGTGCCCGGTGTCTGAGTGAAGTGGCCCTTTGGTCCTCAGTGCGCGGTGTCCACGTGAAGTGACCCTTTGGTTCTCAGTGCCCTGTGTCCGAGTGAAGAGAACCTTTGGTCCTCAGAGCCCAGTGTCCGAGTGAAGTGACCCTTTGGTCCTCAGTGCCGGTGTCCGAGTGAATTGACACTTTGGTCCTCAGTGCCCGTTGTCCGAGTGAAGTGACCCTTTGGTCCTCAGTGCCCGGTGTCCGAGTTAAGTGAACCTTTGGTCCTCAGTGCCCGGTGTCCGAGTGAAGTGAAACTTTGGTCCTCAGTGCCCGGTGTCCGAGTGAAGTGACACTTTGGTCCTCAGTGCCGGTGTCCGAGAGAAGTGACCCTATGGTCCTCAGTGCCAGTGTCCGAGTGAAGTGACCCTTTGGTCCTCAGTGCCGGTGTCCGAGTGAAGTGTCACTTTGGTCCTCAGTGTCCGGTGTCCGAGTGAAGTGACCCTTTGGCCCTCAGTGTCTGATGTCCGAGTGAAGTGACCCTTTGGTCCTCATTGTCCGATGTCCGAGTGAAGTGACCCTTTGGTCCTCAGTGTCCGATGTCCGAGAGAAGTGACCCTTTGGTCCTCAGTGCCCAGTGTCCAAGTGAAGTGACCCTTTGGTCCTCAGTGCCCGGTGTCCGAGTGAAGTGACCCTTTGGTCCTCAGTGCTGGTGTCCGAGTGAAGTAACCCTTTGGTCCTCAGTGTCCGATGTCCGAGTGAAGTGACTCTTTGGTCCTCAGTGTCCGATGTCCGAGTGAAGTGACACTTTGGTCCTCAGTGCCCAGTGTCCGAGTGAAGTGACCCTTTGGTCCTCAGTGCCCGGTGTCCAAGTGAAGTGACCCTTTGGTCCTCAGTGCCCGCGTCCGAATCAAGTGACCGTTTGGTCCTCAGTGCCGGTGTCCGAGTGAATTGACCATTTGGTCCTCAGTGCCCAGTGTCCGAGTGAAGTGACCCTTTGGTCCTCAGTGCCCGGTGTCCGAGTGACGTGAACCTTTGGTCCTCAGTGCCGGTGTCCGAGTGAAGTGACCCTTTGGTCCTCAGTGCCGGTGTCCGAGTGAAGTGACCCTTTGGTCCTCAGTGCCCATTGTCCGAGTGAACTGACCCTTTGGTCCTCAGTGCCGGTGTCCGAGTGAAGTGATGCTTTGGTCCTCAGTGCTGGTGTCCGAGTGAAGTGACCCTTTGGTCCTCACTGCCCGATGTCCGAGTGAAGTGACCCTTTGGTCCTCAGTGCCGGTGTCCGAGTGAAGTGACCCTTTGGTCCTCAGTGCTGGTGTCCGAGTGAAGTGTCCTTTGGGTCCTCAGTGCCGGTGTCCGAATGAAGTGACCCTTTGGTCCTCATTGCCCGATGTCCGAGTGAAGTGACCCATTGGTCCTCAGTGTCCGATGTCCGAGTGAAGTTACCCTTTAGTCCTCAGTGCCGGTGTCCGAGTGAAGTGACCCTTTGGTCCTCAGTGTCCGATGTCCGAGTGAAGTGACCCTTTGGTCCTCAGCGCCCGGTGTCCGAGTGAAGTGACCCTTTGGTCCTCAGTGCCGGTGTCCGAGCAAAGTGACTCTTTGGTCCTCAGTGCCGGTCTCCGAGTGAAGTGATCCTTTGGTCCTCAGTGCCGGTGTCCAAGTGAAGTGACCCTTTGGTCCTCAGTGCCGATGTCGTAACGAAGTGACCGTTTGGTCCTCAGTGCCGGTGTCCGAGTGAAGTGACCCTTTGGTCCTCAGTGCCGTTGTCCGAGTGAAGTGACCCTTTGGTCCTCAGTGCCGGTGTCCGAGTGAAGTGACCCTTTGGTCCTCAGTGCCGGTGTCCGAATGAAGTGAACCTTTGGTCCTTAGTGCCCTGTGTCGGAGTGAAGTGACCCTTTGGTACTCAGTGCCCGGTGTCCGAATGAAGTCACCCTTTGGTCCTCAGTGTCCGAGTGAAGTGACACTTTGGTCCTCAGTGCACAGTGTCCGAGTGAAGTGACCATTTGGTCGTCAGTGCCCGGTGTCTGAGTGAAGTGGCCCTTTGGTCCTCAGTGCGCGGTGTCCACGTGAAGTGACCCTTTGGTTCTCAGTGCCCTGTGTCCGAGTGAAGAGAACCTTTGGTCCTCAGAGCCCAGTGTCCGAGTGAAGTGACCCTTTGGTCCTCAGTGCCGGTGTCCGAGTGAATTGACACTTTGGTCCTCAGTGCCCGTTGTCCGAGTGAAGTGACCCTTTGGTCCTCAGTGCCCGGTGTCCGAGTTAAGTGAACCTTTGGTCCTCAGTGCCCGGTGTCCGAGTGAAGTGAAACTTTGGTCCTCAGTGCCCGGTGTCCGAGTGAAGTGACACTTTGGTCCTCAGTGCCGGTGTCCGAGAGAAGTGACCCTATGGTCCTCAGTGCCAGTGTCCGAGTGAAGTGACCCTTTGGTCCTCAGTGCCGGTGTCCGAGTGAAGTGTCACTTTGGTCCTCAGTGTCCGGTGTCCGAGTGATGTGACCCTTTGGTCCTCAGTGCTGGTGTCCGAGTGAAGTGTCCTTTGGGTCCTCAGTGCCGGTGTCCGAATGAAGTGACCCTTTGGTCCTCATTGCCCGATGTCCGAGTGAAGTGACCCATTGGTCCTCAGTGTCCGATGTCCGAGTGAAGTTACCCTTTAGTCCTCAGTGCCGGTGTCCGAGTGAAGTGACCCTTTGGTCCTCAGTGTCCGATGTCCGAGTGAAGTGACCCTTTGGTCCTCAGCGCCCGGTGTCCGAGTGAAGTGACCCTTTGGTCCTCAGTGCCGGTGTCCGAGCAAAGTGACTCTTTGGTCCTCAGTGCCGGTTTCCGAGTGAAGTGACACCTTGGTCCTCAGTGCCGGTGCCCGAGTGAAGTGATCCTTTGGTCCTCAGTGCCGGTGTCCAAGTGAAGTGACCCTTTGGTCCTCAGTGCCGGTGTCGGAATAAAGTGACCGTTTGGTCCTCAGTGCCGATGTCGTAACGAAGTGACCGTTTGGTCCTCATTGCCGGTGTCCGAGTGAAGTGACCCTTTGGTCCTCAGTGCCGTTGTCCGAGTGAAGTGACCCTTTGGTCCTCAGTGCCGGTGTCCGAGTGAAGTGACCCTTTGGTCCTCAGTGCCGGTGTCCGAATGAAGTGAACCTTTGGTCCTTAGTGCCCTGTGTCGGAGTGAAGTGACCCTTTGGTACTCAGTGCCCGGTGTCCGAATGAAGTCACCCTTTGGTCCTCAGTGTCCGAGTGAAGTGACACTTTGGTCCTCAGTGCCCAGTGTCCGAGTGAAGTGACCATTTGGTCGTCAGTGCCCGGTGTCTGAGTGAAGTGGCCCTTTGGTCCTCAGTGCGCGGTGTCCACGTGAAGTGACCCTTTGGTTCTCAGTGCCCTGTGTCCGAGTGAAGAGAACCTTTGGTCCTCAGAGCCCAGTGTCCGAGTGAAGTGACCCTTTGGTCCTCAGTGCCCGGTGTCCGAGTGAAGTGACACTTTGGTCCTCAGTGCCGGTGTCCGAGAGAAGTGACCCTATGGTCCTCAGTGCCAGTGTCCGAGTGAAGTGACCCTTTGGTCCTCAGTGCCGGTGTCCGAGTGAAGTGTCACTTTGGTCCTCAGTGTCCGGTGTCCGAGTGAAGTGACCCTTTGGCCCTCAGTGTCCGATGTCCGAGTGAAGTGACCCTTTGGTCCTCATTGTCCGATGTCCGAGTGAAGTGACCCTTTGGTCCTCAGTGTCCGATGTCCGAGAGAAGTGACCCTTTGGTCCTCAGTGCCCAGTGTCCAAGTGAAGTGACCCTTTGGTCCTCAGTGCCCGGTGTCCGAGTGAAGTGACCCTTTGGTCCTCAGTGCTGGTGTCCGAGTGAAGTAACCCTTTGGTCCTTTGTGTCCGATGTCCGAGTGAAGTGACTCTTTGGTCCTCAGTGTCCGAGTGAAGTGACACTTTGGTCCTCAGTATACGGTGTCCGAGTGAAGTGACCCTTTGGCCCTCAGTGTCCGATGTCTGAGTGAAGTGACCCTTTGGTCCTCAGTGCCCGGTGTCCACGTGAAGTGACCCTTTGGTCCTCAGTGCCCTGTGTCCGAGTGAAGAGACCCTTTGGTCCTCAGAGCCCAGTGTCCGAGTGAATTGACACTTTGGTCCTCAGTGCCCGCTGTCCGAGTGAAGTGACCCTTTGGTCCTCAGTGCCCGTTGTCCGAGTGAAGTGAACCTTTGGTCCTCAGTGCCCGGTGTCCGAGTGAAGTGAAACTTTGGTCCTCAGTGCCCGGTGTCTGAGTGAAGTGACACTTTGTTCCTCAGTGCCGGTGTCCGAGAGAAGTGACCCTATGGTCCTCAGTGCCAGTGTCCAAGTGAAGTGACCCTTTGGCCCTCAGTGTCCGATGTCCGAGTGAAGTGACACTTTGGTCCCCAGTGCCCAGTGTCCGAGTGAAGTGACCCTTTGGTCCTCACTGCCCGATGTCCGAGTGAAGTGACCCTTTGGTCCTCAGTGCCCGGTGTCCGAGTGAAGTGACCCTTTGGTCCTCAGTGCCCGGTGTCCGAGTGAAGTGACACTTTGGTCCTCAGTGCCCGGTGTCCGAGTGAAGTGACCCTTTGGTCCTCAGTGCCCGATGTCCGAGTGAAGTGAACCTTTGGTCCTCAGTGCCGGTGTCCAAGTGAAGTGACCCTTTGGTCCTCAGTGCCGGTGTCCGAATGAAGTGACCCTTTGGTCCTCATTGCCCGATGTCCGAGTGAAGTGACCCTTTGGTCCTCATTGCCCGATGTCCGAGTGAAGTGACCCTTTGGTCCTCAGTGCCGGTGTCCGAGTGATGTGATCCTTTGGTCCTCAGTGCCGGTGTCCGAGTGAAGTGACCGTATGGTCCTCAGTGCCCGATGTCCGAGTGAAGTGACCCTTTGGTCCTCAGTGCCGGTGTCCGAGTGAACTGACCCTTTGGTCCTCAGTGCCGGAGTCCGAGTGAAGTGACCCTTTGATCCTCAGTGCCCGGTGTCCAAGTGAAGTGACCCTTTGCTCCTCAGTGCCCAGTGTCTGATTGAAGTGACCCTTTGGTCCTCAGTGCCGGTGTCCGAGTGAATTGACCCTTTGGTACTCAGTGCCGGTGTCCGAGTGAAGTGACCCTTTGGTCCTCAGTGCCCGTTGTCCGAGTGAAGTGACCCTTTGGTCCTCAGTGCCCGGTGTCCGAGTGAAGTGACCCTTTGGTCCTCAGTGCCCAGGATCCGAGTGAAGTGACCCTTTGGTCCTCAGTGCCGGTGTCCGAGTGAAGTAACCCTTTGGTCCTCAGTGTCCGATGTCCGAGTGAATTGACCCTTTGGTCCTCAGTGCCCGGTGTCCGAGTGAAGTGACACTTTGGTCCTCAGTGCCCGGTGTCCGAGTGAACTGACCCTTTGGTCCTCAGTGCCCAGTGTCCGAGTGAAGTGACCCTTTGGTCCTCAGTGCCGATGTCCGAGTGAAGTGACCCTTTGGTCCTCAGTGCCCAGTGTCCGAGTGAGGTGACCCTTTGGTCCTCAGTGCCGGTGTCCGAGTGAAGTGACTCTTTGGTCTTCAGTGCCGATGTCTTAATGAATTGACCGTTTGGTCCTCAGTGCCCGGTGTCCGAGTGAAGTGACCCTTTGGTCCTCAGTGTCCGATGTCCGAGTGAAGTGACCCTTTGGTCCTCAGTGTCCGATGTCCGAGTGAAGTTACCCTTTGGTCCTCAGTGCCGGTGACCGAGTGAAGTGACACTTTAGTTCTCAGTGTCCGATGTCCGAGTGAAGTGACCCTTTGGTTCTCAGCGCCCGGTGTCCGAGTGAAGTGACCCTTTGGTCCTCAGTGCCGGTGTCCGAGCGAAGTGACCCTTTGGTCCTCAGTGCCAGTGTCCGAGTGAAGTGACACTTTGGTCCTCTGTGCCGGTGTCCGAGTGAAGTAACCCTTTGGTCCCCAGTGCCGGTGTCCGAGTGAAGTGATCCTTTGGTCCTCAGTGCCGGTGTCCGAATGAAGTGACCCTTTGGTCCGCAGTGCCCGATGTCCGAGTGAACTGACCCTTTGCTCCTCAGTGCCCCGTGTCCGAGTGAAGTGACCCATTGGCCCTCAGTGCCCTGTGTCGGAGTAAAGTGAACCTTTGGTCCTCAGTGCTGGTGTCCGAGTGAAGTGAACCTTTGGCCCTCAGTGCCGGTTTCCGAGTGACGTGACCCTTTGGCCCTCAGTGCCCTGTGTTGGAGTGAAGCGACCCTTTGCTCAACAGTGCCCGGTGTCCGAATGAAGTGACCCTTTGGTCCTCAGTGTCCGAGTGAAGTGACCCTTTGGTTCTCAGCGCCCAGTGTCCGAGTGAAGTGACCCTTTGGTCCTCAGTGCCCGGTGTCCGAGTGAAGTGACCCTTTGGTCCTCAGTGCCCAGTGTCCGAGTGAAGTGACCCTTTGGTCCTCAGTGCCCGATGTCCAAGTGAAGTGACCCTTTTGTCCTCAGTGCCCAGTGTCCGAGTGAAGTGACCCTTTTATCCTCAGTGCCCAGTGTCCGAGTGAAGTGAAACTTTGGTCCTCAGTGCCGGTGTCCGAGTGAAGTGACCCTTTGGTCCTCAGTGCCGGCGTCCGAGTGAATTGACCCTTTGGTCCTCAGTGCCGGTGTCCGAGTGAAGTGACCCTTTGGTCCTCAGTGCCGGTGTCCGAGTGAAGTAACGCTTTGGTCCTCAGTGCCGGTGTCCGAGTGAAGTGACCCTTTGGTCCTCAGTGCCCGGTGTCCGAGTGAAGTGACCCTTTGGTCCTCAGTGCTGGTGTCCGAGTGAAGTGACCCTTTGGTCCTCAGTGCCCAGTGTCCGAGTGAAGTGACCCTTTGGTCCTCAGTGCCCGGTGTCCAAGTGACGTGACCCTTTGGTCCTCAGTGCCGGTGTCCGAGTGAAGTGACCCTTTGGTCCTCAGTGCCGGTGTCCGAGTGAAGTGACCCTTTGGTCCTCAGTGCCCATTGTCCGAGTGAACTGACCCTTTGGTCCTCAGTGCCGGTGTCCGAGTGAAGTGACGCTTTGTTCCTCAGTGCTGGTGTCCGAGTGAAGTGACCCTTTGGTCCTCACTGCCCGATGTCCGAGTGAAGTGACCCTTTGGTCCTCAGTGTCCGATGTCCGAGTGAAGTTACCCTTTGGTCCTCAGTGCCGATGTCGTAACGAAGTGACCGTTTGGTCCTCAGTGCCGGTGTCCGAGTGAAGTGACCCTTTGGTCCTCAGTGCCGTTGTCCGAGTGAAGTGACCCTTTGGTCCTCAGTGCCGGTGTCCGAGTGAAGTGACCCTTTGGTCCTCAGTGCCGGTGTCCGAATGAAGTGAACCTTTGGTCCTTAGTGCCCTGTGTCGGAGTGAAGTGACCCTTTGGTACTCAGTGCCCGGTGTCCGAATGAAGTCACCCTTTGGTCCTCAGTGTCCGAGTGAAGTGACACTTTGGTCCTCAGTGCACAGTGTCCGAGTGAAGTGACCATTTGGTCATCAGTGCCCGGTGTCTGAGTGAAGTGGCCCTTTGGTCCTCAGTGCGCGGTGTCCACGTGAAGTGACCCTTTGGTCCTCAGTGCCCAGTGTCCGAGTGAAGTGACCCTTTGGTCCTCAGTGCCCGGTGTCCAAGTGACGTGACCCTTTGGTCCTCAGTGCCGGTGTCCGAGTGAAGTGACCCTTTGGTCCTCAGTGCCGGTGTCCGAGTGAAGTGACCCTTTGGTCCTCAGTGCCCATTGTCCGAGTGAACTGACCCTTTGGTCCTCAGTGCCGGTGTCCGAGTGAAGTGACGCTTTGTTCCTCAGTGCTGGTGTCCGAGTGAAGTGACCCTTTGGTCCTCACTGCCCGATGTCCGAGTGAAGTGACCCTTTGGTCCTCAGTGCCGGTGTCCGAGTGAAGTGACCCTTTGGTCCTCAGTGCTGGTGTCCGAGTGAAGTGTCCTTTTGGTCCTCAGTGCCGGTGTCCGAATGAAGTGACCCTTTGGTCCTCATTGCCCGATGTCCGAATGAAGTGACCCTTTGGTCCTCATTGCCCGATGTCCGAGTGAAGTGACCCAATGGTCCTCAGTGTCCGATGTCCGAGTGAAGTTACCCTTTAGTCCTCAGTGCCGGTGTCCGAGTGAAGTGACCCTTTGGTCCTCAGTGTCCGATGTCCGAGTGAAGTGACCCTTTGGTCCTCAGCGCCCGGTGTCCGAGTGAAGTGACCCTTTGGTCCTCAGTGCCGGTGTCCGAGCAAAGTGACTCTTTGGTCCTCAGTGCCGGTTTCCGAGTGAAGTGACACCTTGGTCCTCAGTTCCGGTGTCCGAGTGAAGTGATCCTTTGGTCCTCAGTGCCGGTGTCTAAGTGAAGTGACCCTTTGGTCCTCAGTGCCGGTGTCGGAATGAAGTGACCGTTTGGTCCTCAGTGCCGATGTCGTAACGAAGTGACCGTTTGGTCCTCAGTGCCGGTGTCCGAGTGAAGTGACCCTTTGGTCCTCAGTGCCGTTGTCCGAGTGAAGTGACCCTTTGGTCCTCAGTGCCGGTGTCCGAGTGAAGTGACCCTTTGGTCCTCAGTGCCGGTGTCCGAATGAAGTGACCCTTTGGTCCTTAGTGCCCTGTGTCGGAGTGAAGTGACCCTTTGGTACTCAGTGCCCGGTGTCCGAATGAAGTCACCCTTTGGTCCTCAGTGTCCGAGTGAAGTGACACTTTGGTCCTCAGTGCCCAGTGTCCGAGTGAAGTGACCATTTGGTCGTCAGTGCCCGGTGTCTGAGTGAAGTGGCCCTTTGGTACTCAGTGCCCGGTGTCCACGTGAAGTGACCCTTTGGTCCTCAGTGCCCTGTGTCCGAGTGAAGAGACCCTTTGGTCCTCAGAGCCCAGTGTCCGAGTGAAGTGACCCTTTGGTCCTCAGTGCCGGTGTCCGAGTGAATTGACACTTTGGTCCTCAGTGCCCGTTGTCCGAGTGAAGTGACCCTTTGGTCCTCAGTGCCCGGTGTCCGAGTGAAGTGAACCTTTGGTCCTCAGTGCCCGGTGTCCGAGTGAAGTGAAACTTTGGTCCTCAGTGCCCGGTGTCCGAGTGAAGTGACACTTTGGTCCTCAGTGCCGGTGTCCGAGAGAAGTGACCATATGGTCCTCAGTGCCAGTGTCCGAGTGAAGTGACCCTTTGGTCCTCAGTGCCGGTGTCCGAGTGAAGTGACACTTTGGTCCTCAGTATCCGGTGTCCGAGTGAAGTGACCCTTTGGCCCTCAGTGTCCGATGTCCGAGTGAAGTGACCCTTTCGTCCTCATTGTCCAATGTCCGAGTGAAGTGACGCCTTGGTCCTCAGTGTCCGATGTCCGAGAGAAGTGACGCTTTGGTCCTCAGTGCCCAGTGTCCAAGTGAAGTGACACTTTGGTCCTCAGTGCCCGGTGTCCGAGTGAAGTGACCCTTTGGTCCTCCGTGCCGGTGTCCGAGTGAAGTAACCCTTTGGTCCTCAGTGTCCGATGTCCGAGTGAAGTGACCCTTTGGTCCTCAGTGCCCGGTGTCCGAGTGAAGTGACACTTTGGTCCTCAGTGCCCGGTGTCCGAGTGAAGTGACCCTTTGGTCCTCAGTGCCCAGTGTCCGAGTGAAGTGACCCTTTGGTCCTCAGTGCCGATGTCCGAGTGAAGTGACCCTTTGGTCCTCAGTGCCCAGTGTCCGAGTGAGGTGACCCTTTGGTCCTCAGTGCCGGTGTCCGAGTGAAGTGAACCTTTGGTCCTCAGTGCCGATGTCGTAATGAAGTGAGCGTTTGGTCCTCAGTGCCCGGTGTCCGAGTGAAGTGACCCTTTGGTCCTCAGTGTCCGATGTCCGAGTGAAGTTACCCTTTGGTCCTCAGTGCCGATGTCGTAACGAAGTGACCGTTTGGTCCTCAGTGCCGGTGTCCGAGTGAAGTGACCCTTTGGTCCTCAGTGCCGTTGTCCGAGTGAAGTGACCCTTTGGTCCTCAGTGCCGGTGTCCGAGTGAAGTGACCCTTTGGTCCTCAGTGCCGGTGTCCGAATGAAGTGAACCTTTGGTCCTTAGTGCCCTGTGTCGGAGTGAAGTGACCCTTTGGTACTCAGTGCCCGGTGTCCGAATGAAGTCACCCTTTGGTCCTCAGTGTCCGAGTGAAGTGACACTTTGGTCCTCAGTGCACAGTGTCCGAGTGAAGTGACCATTTGGTCGTCAGTGCCCGGTGTCTGAGTGAAGTGGCCCTTTGGTCCTCAGTGCGCGGTGTCCACGTGAAGTGACCCTTTGGTTCTCAGTGCCCTGTGTCCGAGTGAAGAGAACCTTTGGTCCTCAGAGCCCAGTGTCCGAGTGAAGTGACCCTTTGGTCCTCAGTGCCGGTGTCCGAGTGAATTGACACTTTGGTCCTCAGTGCCCGTTGTCCGAGTGAAGTGACCCTTTGGTCCTCAGTGCCCGGTGTCCGAGTTAAGTGAACCTTTGGTCCTCAGTGCCCGGTGTCCGAGTGAAGTGAAACTTTGGTCCTCAGTGCCCGGTGTCCGAGTGAAGTGACACTTTGGTCCTCAGTGCCGGTGTCCGAGAGAAGTGACCCTATGGTCCTCAGTGCCAGTGTCCGAGTGAAGTGACCCTTTGGTCCTCAGTGCCGGTGTCCGAGTGAAGTGTCACTTTGGTCCTCAGTGTCCGGTGTCCGAGTGATGTGACCCTTTGGTCCTCAGTGCTGGTGTCCGAGTGAAGTGTCCTTTGGGTCCTGAGTGCCGGTGTCCGAATGAAGTGACCCTTTGGTCCTCATTGCCCGATGTCCGAGTGAAGTCACCCTTTAGTCCTCAGTGCCGGTGTCCGAGTGAAGTGACCCTTTGGTCCTCAGTGTCCGATGTCCGAGTGAAGTGACCCTTTGGTCCTCAGCGCCCGGTGTCCGAGTGAAGTGACCCTTTGGTCCTCAGTGCCGGTGTCCGAGCAAAGTGACTCTTTGGTCCTCAGTGCCGGTTTCCGAGTGAAGTGACACCTTGGTCCTCAGTGCCGGTGTCCGAGTGAAGTGATCCTTTGGTCCTCAGTGCCGGTGTCCAAGTGAAGTGACCCTTTGGTCCTCAGTGCCGGTGTCGGAATGAAGTGACCGTTTGGTCCTCAGTGCCGATGTCATAACGAAGTGACCGTTTGATCCTCAGTGCCGGTGTCCGAGTGAAGTGACCCTTTGGTCCTCAGTGCCGTTGTCCGAGTGAAGTGACCCTTTGGTCCTCAGTGCCGGTGTCCGAGTGAAGTGACCCTTTGGTCCTCAGTGCCGGTGTCCGAATGAAGTGACCCTTTGGTCCTTAGTGCCCTGTGTCGGAGTGAAGTGACCCTTTGTTACTCAGTGCCCGGTGTCCGAATGAAGTCACCCTTTGGTCCTCAGTGTCCGAGTGAAGTGACACTTTGGTCCTCAGTGCCCAGTGTCCGAGTGAAGTGACCATTTGGTCGTCAGTGCCCGGTGTCTGAGTGAAGTGGCCCTTTGGTCCTCAGTGCGCGGTGTCCACGTGAAGTGACCCTTTGGTTCTCAGTGCCCTGTGTCCGAGTGAAGAGAACCTTTGGTCCTCAGAGCCCAGTGTCCGAGTGAAGTGACCCTTTGGTCCTCAGTGCCGGTGTCCGAGTGAATTGACACTTTGGTCCTCAGTGCCCGTTGTCCGAGTGAAGTGACCCTTTGGTCCTCAGTGCCCGGTGTCCGAGTTAAGTGAACCTTTGGTCCTCAGTGCCCGGTGTCCGAGTGAAGTGAAACTTTGGTCCTCAGTGCCCGGTGTCCGAGTGAAGTGACACTTTGGTCCTCAGTGCCGGTGTCCGAGAGAAGTGACCCTATGGTCCTCAGTGCCAGTGTCCGAGTGAAGTGACCCTTTGGTCCTCAGTGCCGGTGTCCGAGTGAAGTGTCACTTTGGTCCTCAGTGTCCGGTGTCCGAGTGAAGTGACCCTTTGGCCCTCAGTGTCTGATGTCCGAGTGAAGTGACCCTTTGGTCCTCATTGTCCGATGTCCGAGTGAAGTGACCCTTTGGTCCTCAGTGTCCGATGTCCGAGAGAAGTGACCCTTTGGTCCTCAGTGCCCAGTGTCCAAGTGAAGTGACCCTTTGGTCCTCAGTGCCCGGTGTCCGAGTGAAGTGACCCTTTGGTCCTCAGTGCTGGTGTCCGAGTGAAGTAACCCTTTGGTCCTCAGTGTCCGATGTCCGAGTGAAGTGACTCTTTGGTCCTCAGTGTCCGAGTGAAGTGACACTTTGGTCCTCAGTATACGGTGTCCGAGTGAAGTGAACCTTTGGCCCTCAGTGTCCGATGTCTGAGTGAAGTGACCCTTTGGTCCTCATTGTCCGATGTCCGAGTGAAGTGACCCTTTGGTCCTCAGTGTCCGATGTCCGAGTGAAGTGACACTTTGGTCCTCAGTGCCCAGTGTCCGAGTGAAGTGACCCTTTGGTCCTCAGTGCCCGGTGTCCAAGTGAAGTGACCCTTTGGTCCTCAGTGCCCGCGTCCGAATCAAGTGACCGTTTGGTCCTCAGTGCCGGTGTCCGAGTGAATTGACCATTTGGTCCTCAGTGCCCAGTGTCCGAGTGAAGTGACCCTTTGGTCCTCAGTGCCCGGTGTCCGAGTGACGTGACCCTTTGGTCCTCAGTGCCGGTGTCCGAGTGAAGTGACCCTTTGGTCCTCAGTGCCGGTGTCCGAGTGAAGTGACCCTTTGGTCCTCAGTGCCCATTGTCCGAGTGAACTGACCCTTTGGTCCTCAGTGCCGGTGTCCGAGTGAAGTGATGCTTTGGTCCTCAGTGCTGGTGTCCGAGTGAAGTGACCCTTTGGTCCTCACTGCCCGATGTCCGAGTGAAGTGACCCTTTGGTCCTCAGTGCCGGTGTCCGAGTGAAGTGACCCTTTGGTCCTCAGTGCTGGTGTCCGAGTGAAGTGTCCTTTGGGTCCTCAGTGCCGGTGTCCGAATGAAGTGACCCTTTGGTCCTCATTGCCCGATGTCCGAGTGAAGTGACCCATTGGTCCTCAGTGTCCGATGTCCGAGTGAAGTTACCCTTTAGTCCTCAGTGCCGGTGTCCGAGTGAAGTGACCCTTTGGTCCTCAGTGTCCGATGTCCGAGTGAAGTGACCCTTTGGTCCTCAGCGCCCGGTGTCCGAGTGAAGTGACCCTTTGGTCCTCAGTGCCGGTGTCCGAGCAAAGTGACTCTTTGGTCCTCAGTGCCGGTTTCCGAGTGAAGTGATCCTTTGGTCCTCAGTGCCGGTGTCCAAGTGAAGTGACCCTTTGGTCCTCAGTGCCGATGTCGTAACGAAGTGACCGTTTGGTCCTCAGTGCCGGTGTCCGAGTGAAGTGACCCTTTGGTCCTCAGTGCCGTTGTCCGAGTGAAGTGACCCTTTGGTCCTCAGTGCCGGTGTCCGAGTGAAGTGACCCTTTGGTCCTCAGTGCCGGTGTCCGAATGAAGTGAACCTTTGGTCCTTAGTGCCCTGTGTCGGAGTGAAGTGACCCTTTGGTACTCAGTGCCCGGTGTCCGAATGAAGTCACCCTTTGGTCCTCAGTGTCCGAGTGAAGTGACACTTTGGTCCTCAGTGCACAGTGTCCGAGTGAAGTGACCATTTGGTCGTCAGTGCCCGGTGTCTGAGTGAAGTGGCCCTTTGGTCCTCAGTGCGCGGTGTCCACGTGAAGTGACCCTTTGGTTCTCAGTGCCCTGTGTCCGAGTGAAGAGAACCTTTGGTCCTCAGAGCCCAGTGTCCGAGTGAAGTGACCCTTTGGTCCTCAGTGCCGGTGTCCGAGTGAATTGACACTTTGGTCCTCAGTGCCCGTTGTCCGAGTGAAGTGACCCTTTGGTCCTCAGTGCCCGGTGTCCGAGTTAAGTGAACCTTTGGTCCTCAGTGCCCGGTGTCCGAGTGAAGTGAAACTTTGGTCCTCAGTGCCCGGTGTCCGAGTGAAGTGACACTTTGGTCCTCAGTGCCGGTGTCCGAGAGAAGTGACCCTATGGTCCTCAGTGCCAGTGTCCGAGTGAAGTGACCCTTTGGTCCTCAGTGCCGGTGTCCGAGTGAAGTGTCACTTTGGTCCTCAGTGTCCGGTGTCCGAGTGATGTGACCCTTTGGTCCTCAGTGCTGGTGTCCGAGTGAAGTGTCCTTTGGGTCCTCAGTGCCGGTGTCCGAATGAAGTGACCCTTTGGTCCTCATTGCCCGATGTCCGAGTGAAGTGACCCATTGGTCCTCAGTGTCCGATGTCCGAGTGAAGTTACCCTTTAGTCCTCAGTGCCGGTGTCCGAGTGAAGTGACCCTTTGGTCCTCAGTGTCCGATGTCCGAGTGAAGTGACCCTTTGGTCCTCAGCGCCCGGTGTCCGAGTGAAGTGACCCTTTGGTCCTCAGTGCCGGTGTCCGAGCAAAGTGACTCTTTGGTCCTCAGTGCCGGTTTCCGAGTGAAGTGAAACCTTGGTCCTCAGTGCCGGTGCCCGAGTGAAGTGATCCTTTGGTCCTCAGTGCCGGTGTCCAAGTGAAGTGACCCTTTGGTCCTCAGTGCCGGTGTCGGAATGAAGTGACCGTTTGGTCCTCAGTGCCGATGTCGTAACGAAGTGACCGTTTGGTCCTCATTGCCGGTGTCCGAGTGAAGTGACCCTTTGGTCCTCAGTGCCGTTGTCCGAGTGAAGTGACCCTTTGGTCCTCAGTGCCGGTGTCCGAGTGAAGTGACCCTTTGGTCCTCAGTGCCGGTGTCCGAATGAAGTGAACCTTTGGTCCTTAGTGCCCTGTGTCGGAGTGAAGTGACCCTTTGGTACTCAGTGCCCGGTGTCCGAATGAAGTCACCCTTTGGTCCTCAGTGTCCGAGTGAAGTGACACTTTGGTCCTCAGTGCCCAGTGTCCGAGTGAAGTGACCATTTGGTCGTCAGTGCCCGGTGTCTGAGTGAAGTGGCCCTTTGGTCCTCAGTGCGCGGTGTCCACGTGAAGTGACCCTTTGGTTCTCAGTGCCCTGTGTCCGAGTGAAGAGAACCTTTGGTCCTCAGAGCCCAGTGTCCGAGTGAAGTGACCCTTTGGTCCTCAGTGCCCGGTGTCCGAGTGAAGTGACACTTTGGTCCTCAGTGCCGGTGTCCGAGAGAAGTGACCCTATGGTCCTCAGTGCCAGTGTCCGAGTGAAGTGACCCTTTGGTCCTCAGTGCCGGTGTCCGAGTGAAGTGTCACTTTGGTCCTCAGTGTCCGGTGTCCGAGTGAAGTGACCCTTTGGCCCTCAGTGTCCGATGTCCGAGTGAAGTGACCCTTTGGTCCTCATTGTCCGATGTCCGAGTGAAGTGACCCTTTGGTCCTCAGTGTCCGATGTCCGAGAGAAGTGACCCTTTGGTCCTCAGTGCCCAGTGTCCAAGTGAAGTGACCCTTTGGTCCTCAGTGCCCGGTGTCCGAGTGAAGTGACCCTTTGGTCCTCAGTGCTGGTGTCCGAGTGAAGTAACCCTTTGGTCCTTTGTGTCCGATGTCCGAGTGAAGTGACTCTTTGGTCCTCAGTGTCCGAGTGAAGTGACACTTTGGTCCTCAGTATACGGTGTCCGAGTGAAGTGACCCTTTGGCCCTCAGTGTCCGATGTCTGAGTGAAGTGACCCTTTGGTCCTCAGTGCCCGGTGTCCACGTGAAGTGACCCTTTGGTCCTCAGTCCCCTGTGTCCGAGTGAAGAGACCCTTTGGTCCTCAGAGCCCAGTGTCCGAGTGAATTGACACTTTGGTCCTCAGTGCCCGCTGTCCGAGTGAAGTGACCCTTTGGTCCTCAGTGCCCGTTGTCCGAGTGAAGTGAACCTTTGGTCCTCAGTGCCCGGTGTCCGAGTGAAATGAAACTTTGGTCCTCAGTGCCCGGTGTCTGAGTGAAGTGACACTTTGTTCCTCAGTGCCGGTGTCCGAGAGAAGTGACCCTATGGTCCTCAGTGCCAGTGTCCAAGTGAAGTGACCCTTTGGTCCTCCGTGCCGGTGTCCGAGTGAAGTGACACTTTGGTCCTCAGTATCCGGTGTCCGAGTGAAGTGACCCTTTGGCCCTCAGTGTCCGATGTCCGAGTGAAGTGACACTTTGGTCCCCAGTGCCCAGTGTCCGAGTGAAGTGACCCTTTGGTCCTCACTGCCCGATGTCCGAGTGAAGTGACCCTTTGGTCCTCAGTGCCCGGTGTCCGAGTGAAGTGACCCTTTGGTCCTCAGTGCCCGGTGTCCGAGTGAAGTGACACTTTGGTCCTCAGTGCCCGGTGTCCGAGTGAAGTGACCCTTTGGTCCTCAGTGCCCGATGTCCGAGTGAAGTGAACCTTTGGTCCTCAGTGCCGGTGTCCAAGTGAAGTGACCCTTTGGTCCTCAGTGCCGGTGTCCGAATGAAGTGACCCTTTGGTCCTCATTGCCCGATGTCCGAGTGAAGTGACCCTTTGGTCCTCATTGCCCGATGTCCGAGTGAAGTGACCCTTTGGTCCTCAGTGCCGGTGTCCGAGTGATGTGATCCTTTGGTCCTCAGTGCCGGTGTCCGAGTGAAGTGACCGTATGGTCCTCAGTGCCCGATGTCCGAGTGAAGTGACCCTTTGGTCCTCAGTGCCGGTGTCCGAGTGAACTGACCCTTTGGTCCTCAGTGCCGGAGTCCGAGTGAAGTGACCCTTTGATCCTCAGTGCCCGGTGTCCAAGTGAAGTGACCCTTTGCTCCTCAGTGCCCAGTGTCTGATTGAAGTGACCCTTTGGTCCTCAGTGCCGGTGTCCGAGTGAATTGACCCTTTGGTACTCAGTGCCGGTGTCCGAGTGAAGTGACCCTTTGGTCCTCAGTGCCCGTTGTCCGAGTGAAGTGACCCTTTGGTCCTCAGTGCCCGGTGTCCGAGTGAAGTGACCCTTTGGTCCTCAGTGCCCAGGATCCGAGTGAAGTGACCCTTTGGTCCTCAGTGCCGGTGTCCGAGTGAAGTAACCCTTTGGTCCTCAGTGTCCGATGTCCGAGTGAATTGACCCTTTGGTCCTCAGTGCCCGGTGTCCGAGTGAAGTGACACTTTGGTCCTCAGTGCCCGGTGTCCGAGTGAACTGACCCTTTGGTCCTCAGTGCCCAGTGTCCGAGTGAAGTGACCCTTTGGTCCTCAGTGCCGATGTCCGAGTGAAGTGACCCTTTGGTCCTCAGTGCCCAGTGTCCGAGTGAGGTGACCCTTTGGTCCTCAGTGCCGGTGTCCGAGTGAAGTGACTCTTTGGTCTTCAGTGCCGATGTCTTAATGAATTGACCGTTTGGTCCTCAGTGCCCGGTGTCCGAGTGAAGTGACCCTTTGGTCCTCAGTGTCCGATGTCCGAGTGAAGTGACCCTTTGGTCCTCAGTGTCCGATGTCCGAGTGAAGTTACCCTTTGGTCCTCAGTGCCGGTGACCGAGTGAAGTGACACTTTAGTTCTCAGTGTCCGATGTCCGAGTGAAGTGACCCTTTGGTTCTCAGCGCCCGGTGTCCGAGTGAAGTGACCCTTTGGTCCTCAGTGCCGGTGTCCGAGCAAAGTGACCCTTTGGTCCTCAGTGCCAGTGTCCGAGTGAAGTGACACTTTGGTCCTCTGTGCCGGTGTCCGAGTGAAGTAACCCTTTGGTCCCCAGTGCCGGTGTCCGAGTGAAGTGATCCTTTGGTCCTCAGTGCCGGTGTCCGAATGAAGTGACCCTTTGGTCCGCAGTGCCCGATGTCCGAGTGAACTGACCCTTTGCTCCTCAGTGCCCCGTGTCCGAGTGAAGTGACCCATTGGCCCTCAGTGCCCTGTGTCGGAGTAAAGTGAACCTTTGGTCCTCAGTGCTGGTGTCCGAGTGAAGTGAACCTTTGGCCCTCAGTGCCGGTTTCCGAGTGACGTGACCCTTTGGCCCTCAGTGCCCTGTGTTGGAGTGAAGCGACCCTTTGCTCAACAGTGCCCGGTGTCCGAATGAAGTGACCCTTTGGTCCTCAGTGTCCGAGTGAAGTGACCCTTTGGTTCTCAGCGCCCAGTGTCCGAGTGAAGTGACCCTTTGGTCCTCAGTGCCCGGTGTCCGAGTGAAGTGACCCTTTGGTCCTCAGTGCCCAGTGTCCGAGTGAAGTGACCCTTTGGTCCTCAGTGCCCGATGTCCAAGTGAAGTGACCCTTTTGTCCTCAGTGCCCAGTGTCCGAGTGAAGTGACCCTTTTATCCTCAGTGCCCAGTGTCCGAGTGAAGTGAAACTTTGGTCCTCAGTGCCGGTGTCCGAGTGAAGTGACCCTTTGGTCCTCAGTGCCGGCGTCCGAGTGAATTGACCCTTTGGTCCTCAGTGCCGGTGTCCGAGTGAAGTGACCCTTTGGTCCTCAGTGCCAGTGTCCGAGTGAAGTAACGCTTTGGTCCTCAGTGCCGGTGTCCGAGTGAAGTGACCCTTTGGTCCTCAGTGCCCGGTGTCCGAGTGAAGTGACCCTTTGGTCCTCAGTGCTGGTGTCCGAGTGAAGTGACCCTTTGGTCCTCAGTGCCCAGTGTCCGAGTGAAGTGACCCTTTGGTCCTCAGTGCCCGGTGTCCAAGTGACGTGACCCTTTGGTCCTCAGTGCCGGTGTCCGAGTGAAGTGACCCTTTGGTCCTCAGTGCCGGTGTCCGAGTGAAGTGACCCTTTGGTCCTCAGTGCCCATTGTCCGAGTGAACTGACCCTTTGGTCCTCAGTGCCGGTGTCCGAGTGAAGTGACGCTTTGTTCCTCAGTGCTGGTGTCCGAGTGAAGTGACCCTTTGGTCCTCACTGCCCGATGTCCGAGTGAAGTGACCCTTTGGTCCTCAGTGCCGGTGTCCGAGTGAAGTGACCCTTTGGTCCTCAGTGCTGGTGTCCGAGTGAAGTGTCCTTTTGGTCCTCAGTGCCGGTGTCCGAATGAAGTGACCCTTTGGTCCTCATTGCCCGATGTCCGAATGAAGTGACCCTTTGGTCCTCATTGCCCGATGTCCGAGTGAAGTGACCCAATGGTCCTCAGTGTCCGATGTCCGAGTGAAGTTACCCTTTAGTCCTCAGTGCCGGTGTCCGAGTGAAGTGACCCTTTGGTCCTCAGTGTCCGATGTCCGAGTGAAGTGACCCTTTGGTCCTCAGCGCCCGGTGTCCGAGTGAAGTGACCCTTTGGTCCTCAGTGCCGGTGTCCGAGCAAAGTGACTCTTTGGTCCTCAGTGCCGGTTTCCGAGTGAAGTGACACCTTGGTCCTCAGTTCCGGTGTCCGAGTGAAGTGATCCTTTGGTCCTCAGTGCCGGTGTCTAAGTGAAGTGACCCTTTGGTCCTCAGTGCCGGTGTCGGAATGAAGTGACCGTTTGGTCCTCAGTGCCGATGTCGTAACGAAGTGACCGTTTGGTCCTCAGTGCCGGTGTCCGAGTGAAGTGACCCTTTGGTCCTCAGTGCCGTTGTCCGAGTGAAGTGACCCTTTGGTCCTCAGTGCCGGTGTCCGAGTGAAGTGACCCTTTGGTCCTCAGTGCCGGTGTCCGAATGAAGTGACCCTTTGGTCCTTAGTGCCCTGTGTCGGAGTGAAGTGACCCTTTGGTACTCAGTGCCCGGTGTCCGAATGAAGTCACCCTTTGGTCCTCAGTGTCCGAGTGAAGTGACACTTTGGTCCTCAGTGCCCAGTGTCCGAGTGAAGTGACCATTTGGTCGTCAGTGCCCGGTGTCTGAGTGAAGTGGCCCTTTGGTACTCAGTGCCCGGTGTCCACGTGAAGTGACCCTTTGGTCCTCAGTGCCCTGTGTCCGAGTGAAGAGACCCTTTGGTCCTCAGAGCCCAGTGTCCGAGTGAAGTGACCCTTTGGTCCTCAGTGCCGGTGTCCGAGTGAATTGACACTTTGGTCCTCAGTGCCCGTTGTCCGAGTGAAGTGACCCTTTGGTCCTCAGTGCCCGGTGTCCGAGTGAAGTGAACCTTTGGTCCTCAGTGCCCGGTGTCCGAGTGAAGTGAAACTTTGGTCCTCAGTGCCCGGTGTCCGAGTGAAGTGACACTTTGGTCCTCAGTGCCGGTGTCCGAGAGAAGTGACCATATGGTCCTCAGTGCCAGTGTCCGAGTGAAGTGACCCTTTGGTCCTCAGTGCCGGTGTCCGAGTGAAGTGACACTTTGGTCCTCAGTATCCGGTGTCCGAGTGAAGTGACCCTTTGGCCCTCAGTGTCCGATGTCCGAGTGAAGTGACCCTTTCGTCCTCATTGTCCAATGTCCGAGTGAAGTGACGCCTTGGTCCTCAGTGTCCGATGTCCGAGAGAAGTGACGCTTTGGTCCTCAGTGCCCAGTGTCCAAGTGAAGTGACACTTTGGTCCTCAGTGCCCGGTGTCCGAGTGAAGTGACCCTTTGGTCCTCAGTGCCGGTGTCCGAGTGAAGTAACCCTTTGGTCCTCAGTGTCCGATGTCCGAGTGAAGTGACCCTTTGGTCCTCAGTGCCCGGTGTCCGAGTGAAGTGACACTTTGGTCCTCAGTGCCCGGTGTCCGAGTGAAGTGACCCTTTGGTCCTCAGTGCCCAGTGTCCGAGTGAAGTGACCCTTTGGTCCTCAGTGCCGATGTCCGAGTGAAGTGACCCTTTGGTCCTCAGTGCCCAGTGTCCGAGTGAGGTGACCCTTTGGTCCTCAGTGCCGGTGTCCGAGTGAAGTGAACCTTTGGTCCTCAGTGCCGATGTCGTAATGAAGTGAGCGTTTGGTCCTCAGTGCCCGGTGTCCGAGTGAAGTGACCCTTTGGTCCTCAGTGTCCGATGTCCGAGTGAAGTTACCCTTTGGTCCTCAGTGCCGTTGTCCGAGTGAAGTGACACTTTAGTTCTCAGTGTCCGATGTCCGAGTGAAGTGACCCTTTGGTTCTCAGCGCCCGGTGTGCGAGTGAAGTGACCCTTTGCTCCTCAGTGCCGGTGTCCGAGCGAAGTGATCCTTTGGTCCTCAGTGCCAGTGTCCGAGTGAAGTGACACTTTGGTCCTCAGTGCCGGTGTCCGAGTGAAGTGACCCTTTGGTCCTCAGTGCCGATGTCGGAATGAAGTGACCGTTTGGTCCTCAGTGCCGATGTCGTAATGAAGTGACCGTTTGGTCCTCAGTGCCGGTGTCCGAGTGAAGCGACCCTTTGGTCCTCAGGGCCGTTGTCCGGGTGAAGTGACCCTTTGGTCCCCAGTGCCGGTGTCCGAGTGAAGTGACGCTTTGGTCCTCAGTGCCGGTGTCCGAATGAAGTGACACTTTGGTCCTCAGTGCCCGATGTCCGAGTGAACTGACTCTTTGCTCCTCAGTGCCCCGTGTCCGAGTGAAGTGACCCTTTGGCCCTCAGTGCCCTGTGTCGGAGTGAAGTGAACCTTTGGTCCTCAGTGCTGGTGTCCGAGTGAAGTGCAGCTTTGGCCCTCAGTGCCGGTGTCCGAGTGAAGTGACCCTTTGGCCCTCAGTGCCCTGTGTTGGAGTGAAGTGACCCTTTGTTCATCAGTGCCCGGTGTCCGAATGAAGTGACCCTTTGGTCCTCAGTGTCCGAGTGAAGTGACCCTTTGGTTCTCAGTGCGCAGTGTCCGAGGGAAGTGACCCTTTGGTCCTCAGTGCCCAGTGTCCGAGTGAAGTGATCCTTTGGTCCTCAGTGCCCAGTGTCCGAGTGAACTGACCCTTTGGTCCTCAGTGCCCGATGTCCAAGTGAAGTGATCCTTTTGTCCTCAGTGCCCAGTGTCCGAGTGAAGTGACCCTTTTATCCTCAGTGCCCAGTGTCCGAGTGAAGTGACACTTTGGTCCTCAGTGCCGGTGTCCGAGTGAAGTGACACCTTGGTCCTCAGTGCCGGTGTCCGAGTGAAGTGACCCTTTGGTCCTCAGTGCCGGTGTCCAAGTGAAGTGACCCTTTGGTCCTCAGTGCCGGTGTCGGAATGAAGTGACCGTTTGGTCCTCAGTGCCGATGTCGTAACGAAGTGACCGTTTGGTCCTCAGTGCCGGTGTCCGAGTGAGGTGACCCTTTGGTCCTCAGTGCCGTTGTCCGAGTGAAGTGACCCTTTGGTCCTCAGTGCCGGTGTCCGAGTGAAGTGACCCTTTGGTCCTCAGTGCCGGTGTCCGAATGAAGTGACCCTTTGGTCCTCAGTGCCCTGTGTTGGAGTGAATTGACCCTTTGTTCATCAGTGCCCGGTGTCCGAATGAAGTGACCCTTTGGTCCTCAGTGTCCGAGTGAAGTGACCCTTTGGTTCTCAGTGCCCAGTGTCCGAGTGAAGTGACCCTTTGGTCCTCAGTGCCCGGTGTCCGAGTGAAGTGATCCTTTGGTCCTCAGTGCCCAGTGTCCGAGTGAACTGACCCTTTGGTCCTCAGTGCCCGATGTCCAAGTGAAGTGACCCTTTTGTCCTCAGTGCCCAGTGTCCGAGTGAAGTGACCCTTTTATCCTCAGTGCCCAGTGTCCGAGTGAAGTGACACTTTGGTCCTCAGTGCCGGTGTCCGAGTGAAGTGACCCTTTGGTCCTCAGTGCCGGTGTCCGAGTGAATTGACCCTTTGGTCCTCAGTGCCGGTGTCTGAGTGAAGTGACCCTTTGGTCCTCAGTGCCGGTGTCCGAGTGAAGTAACGCTTTGGTCCTCAGTGCCGGTGTCCGAGTGAAGTGACCCTTTGGTCCTCAGTGCCCCGTGTCCGAGTGAAGTGACCCTTTGGTCCTCAGTGCCGGTGTCCGAGTGAATTGACACTTTGGTCCTCAGTGCCGGTGTCCGAGTGAAGTGACCCTTTGGTCCTCAGTGCCCAGTGTCCGAGTGAAGTGACCCTTTGGTCCTCAGTGCCGGTGTCCGAGTGATGTGACACTTTGGTCCTCAGTGCCAAGTGTCCGAGTGAAGTGACCATTTGGTCTTCAGTGCCCGGTGTCTGAGTGAAGTGGCCCTTTGGTACTCAGTGCCCGGTGTCCACGTGAAGTGACCCTTTGGTCCTCAGTGCCCTGTGTCCGAGTGAAGAGACCCTTTGGTCCTCAGAGCCCAGTGTCCGAGTGAAGTGACCCTTTGGTCCTCAGTGCCGGTGTCCGAGTGAATTGACACTTTGGTCCTCAGTGCCCGTTGTCCGAGTGAAGTGACCCTTTGGTCCTCAGTGCCCGGTGTCCGAGTGAAGTGAAGCTTTGGTCCTCAGTGCCCGGTGTCCGAGTGAAGTGAAACTTTGGTCCTCAGTGCCCGGTGTCCGAGTGAAGTGACACTTTGGTCCTCAGTGCCGGTGTCCGAGAGAAGTGACCATATGGTCCTCAGTGCCAGTGTCCGAGTGAAGTGACCCTTTGGTCCTCAGTGCCGGTGTCCGAGTGAAGTGACACTTTGGTCCTCAGTATCCGGTGTCCGAGTGAAGTGACCCTTTGGCCCTCAGTGTCCGATGTCCGAGTGAAGTGACCCTTTCGTCCTCATTGTCCGATGTCCGAGTGAAGTGACGCTTTGGTCCTCAGTGTCCGATGTCCGAGAGAAGTGACGCTTTGGTCCTCAGTGCCCAGTGTCCAAGTGAAGTGATCCTTTGGTCCTCAGTGCCCGGTGTCCGAGTGAAGTGACCCTTTGGTCCTCAGTGCCGGTGTCCGAGTGAAGTAACCCTTTGGTCCTCAGTGTCCGATGTCCGAGTGAAGTGACCCTTTGGTCCTCAGTGCCCGGTGTCCGAGTGAAGTGACACTTTGGTCCTCAGTGCCCGGTGTCCGAGTGAAGTGACCCTTTGGTCCTCAGTGCCCAGTGTCCGAGTGAAGTGACCCTTTGGTCCTCAGTGCCGATGTCCGAGTGAAGTGACCCTTTGGTCCTCAGTGCCCAGTGTCCGAGTGAGGTGACCCTTTGGTCCTCAGTGCCGGTGTCCGAGTGAAGTGACCCTTTGGTCCTCAGTGCCGATGTCTTAATGAAGTGAGCGTTTGGTCCTCAGTGCCCGGTGTCCGAGTGAAGTGACCCTTTGGTCCTCAGTGTCCGATGTCCGAGTGAAGTTACCCTTTGGTCCTCAGTGCCGGTGTCCGAGTGAAGTGACACTTTTGTTCTCAGTGTCCGATGTCCGAGTGAAGTGACCCTTTGGTTCTCAGCGCCCGGTGTGCGAGTGAAGTGACCCTTTGCTCCTCAGTGCCGGTGTCCGAGCGAAGTGATCCTTTGGTCCTCAGTGCCAGTGTCCGAGTGAAGTGAAACTTTGGTCCTCAGTGCCGGTGTCCGAGTGAAGTGACCCTTTGGTCCTCAGTGCCGATGTCGGAATGAAGTGACCGTTTGGTCCTCAGTGCCGATGTCGTAATGAAGTGACCGTTTGGTCCTCAGTGCCGGTGTCCGAGTGAAGCGACCCTTTGGTCCTCAGGGCCGTTGTCCGAGTGAAGTGACCCTTTGGTCCCCAGTGCCGGTGTCCGAGTGAAGTGACCCTTTGGTCCTCAGTGCCGGTGTCCGAATGAAGTGACACTTTGGTCCTCAGTGCCCGAAGTCCGAGTGAACTGACTCTTTGCTCCTCAATGCCCCGTGTCCGAGTGAAGTGACCCTTTGGCCCTCAGTGCCCTGTGTCGGAGTGAAGTGAATCTTTGGTCCTCAGTGCTGGTGTCCGAGTGAAGTGCAGCTTTGGCCCTCAGTGCCGGTGTCCGAGTGAAGTAACCCTTTGGCCCTCAGTGCCCTGTGTTGGTGTAAAGTGACCCTTTGTTCATCAGTGCCCGGTGTCCGAATGAAGTGACCCTTTGGTCCTCAGTGTCCGAGTGAAGTGACCCTTTGGTTCTCAGTGCCCAGTGTCCGAGTGAAGTGACCCTTTGGTCCTCAGTGCCCAGTGTCCGAGTGAAGTGATCCTTTGGTCCTCAGTGCCCAGTGTCCGAGTGAACTGACCCTTTGGTCCTCAGTGCCCGATGTCCAAGTGAAGTGACCCTTTTGTCCTCAGTGCCCAGTGTCCGAGTGAAGTGACCCTTTTATCCTCAGTGCCCAGTGTCCGAGTGAAGTGACACTTTGGTCCTCAGTGCCGGTGTCCGAGTGAAGTGACACCTTGGTCCTCAGTGCCGGTGTCCGAGTGAAGTGATCCTTTGGTCCTCAATGCCGGTGTCCAAGTGAAGTGACCCTTTGGTCCTCAGTGCCGGTGTCGGAATGAAGTGACCGTTTGGTCCTCAGTGCCGATGTCGTAACGAAGTGACCGTTTGGTACTCAATGCCGGTGTCCGAGTGAGGTGACCCTTTGGTCCTCAGTGCCGTTGTCCGAGTGAAGTGACCCTTTGGTCCTCAGTGCCGGTGTCCGAGTGAAGTGAACCTTTGGTCCTCAGTGCCGGTGTCCGAATGAAGTGACCCTTTGGTCCTCAGTGCCCTGTGTTGGAGTGAAGTGACCCTTTGTTCATCAGTGCCCGGTGTCCGAATGAAGTGAATCTTTGGTCCTCAGTGTCCGAGTGAAGTGACCCTTTGGTTCTCAGTGCCCAGTGTCCGAGTGAAGTGACCCTTTGGTCCTCAGTGCCGGTGTCCGAATGAAGTGACCCTTTGGTCCTCAGTGCCCTGTGTTGGAGTGAAGTGACCCTTTGTTCATCAGTGCCCGGTGTCCGAATGAAGTGACTCTTTGGTTCTCAGTGCCCAGTGTCCGAGTGAAGTGACCCTTTTATCCTCAGTGCCCAGTGTCCGAGTGAAGTGACACTTTGGTCCTCAGTGCCGGTGTCCGAGTGAAGTGACCCTTTGGTCCTCAGTGCCGGTGTCCGAGTGAATTGACCCTTTGGTCCTCAGTGCCGGTGTCTGAGTGAAGTGACCCTTTGGTCCTCAGTGCCGGTGTCCGAGTGAAGTAACGCTTTGGTCCTCAGTGCCGGTGCCCGAGCGAAGTGACCCTTTGGTCCTCAGTGCCCCGTGTCCGAGTGAAGTGACCCTTTGGTCCTCAGTGCCGGTGTCCGAGTGAATTGACACTTTGGTCCTCAGTGCCGGTGTCCGAGTGAAGTGACCCTTTGGTCCTCAGTGCCCAGTGTCCAAGTGAAGTGACCCTTTGGTCCTCAGTGCCGGTGTCCGAGTGATGTGACACTTTGGTCCTCAGTGCCCAGTGTCCGAGTGAAGTGACACTTTGGTCCTCAGTGCCCGGTGTCCGAGTGAAGTGACCCTTTGGTCCTCAGTGCCCGCGTCCGAATCAAGTGACCGTTTGGTCCTCAGTGCCGGTGTCCGAGTGAATTGACCATTTGGTCCTCAGTGCCCAGTGTCCGAGTGAAGTGACCCTTTGGTCCTCAGTGCCCGGTGTCCGAGTGACGTGACCCTTTGGTCCTCAGTGCCGGTGTCCGAGTGAAGTGACCGTTTGGTCCTCAGTGCCGGTGTCCGAGTGAATTGACCATTTAGTCCTCAGTGCCCAGTGTCCGAGTGAAGTGACCCTTTGGTCCTCAGTGCCCGGTGTCCGAGTGACGTGACCCTTTGGTCCTCAGTGCCGGTGTCCGAGTGAACTGACCCTTTGGTCCTCAGTGCCGGTGTCCGAGTGAAGTGACGCTTTGGTCCTCAGTGCTGGTGTCCGAGTGAAGTGACCCTTTGGTCCTCAGTGCCGGTGTCCGAGTGAAGTGACCCTTTGGTCCTCAGTGCTGGTGTCTGAGTGAAGTGTCCTTTTGTTCCTCAGTGCCGGTGTCCGAATGTAGTGACCCTTTGGTCCTCATTGCCCGATGTCCGAATGAAGTGACACTTTGGTCCTCATTGCCCGATGTCCGAGTGAAGTGACCCATTGGTCCTCAGTGTCCGATGTCCGAGTGAAGTTACCCTTTAGTCCTCAGTGCCGGTGTCCGAGTGAAGTGACCCTTTGGTCCTCAGTGTCCGATGTCCGAGTGAAGTGACCCTTTGGTCCTCAGCGCCCGGTGTCCGAGTGAAGTGACCCTTTGGTCCTCAGTGCCGGTGTCCGAGCAAAGTGACTCTTTGGTCCTCAGTGCCGGTTTCCGAGTGAAGTGATCCTTTGGTCCTCAGTGCCGGTGTCCAAGTGAAGTGACCCTTTGGTCCTCAGTGCCGGTGTCGGAATGAAGTGACCGTTTGGTCCTCAGTGCCGATGTCGTAACGAAGTGACCATTTGGTCTTCAGTGCCGGTGTCTGAGTGAAGTGACCCTTTGGTCCTCAGTGCCGTTGTCCGAGTGAAGTGACCCTTTGGTCCTCAGTGCCGGTGTCCGAGTGAAGTGACCCTTTGGTCTTCAGTGCCGGTGTCCGAATGAAGTGACCCTTTGGTCCTTAGTGCCCTGTGTCGGAGTGAAGTGACCCTTTGGTACTCAGTGTCCGAGTGAAGTGACACTTTGGTCCTCAGTATCCGGTGTCCGAGTGAAGTGACCCTCTGGCCCTCAGTGTCCGATGTCCGAGTGAAGTGACCCTTTGGTCCTCATTGTCCGATGTCCGAGTGAAGTGACCCTTTGGTCCTCAGTGTCCGATGTCCGAGTGAAGTGACACTTTGGTCCTCAGTGCCCAGTGTCCGAGTGAAGTGACCATTTGGTCGTCAGTGCCCGGTGTCTGAGTGAAGTGGCCCTTTGGTCCTCAGTGCCCGGTGTCCATGTGAAGTGACCCTTTGGTCCTCAGTGCCCTGTGTCCGAGTGAAGAGACCCTTTGATCCTCAGAGCCCAGTGTCCGAGTGAAGTGACCCTTTGGTCCTCATTGCCGATGTCCGAGTGAATTGACACTTTTGTCCTCAGTGCCCGTTGTCCAAGTGAAGTGACCCTTTGGTCCTCAGTGCCCGGTGTCCGAGGGAATTGAACCTTTGGTCCTCAGTGCCCGGTGTCCGAGTGAAGTGAAACTTTGGTCCTCAGTGCCCGGTGTCCGAGTGAAGTGACACTTTGGTCCTCAGTGCCGGTGTCCGAGAGAAGTGACCCTATGTTAATCAGTGCCACTGTCCGAGTGAAGTGACCCTTTGGTCCTCAGTGCCGGTGTCCGAGTGAAGTGACACTTTGGTCCTCAGTATCCAGTGTCCGAGTGAAGTGACCCTTTGGCCCTCAGTGTCCGATGTCCGAGTGAAGTGACCCTTTGGTCCTCATTGTCCGATGTCCGAGTGAAGTGACCCTTTGGTCCTCAGTGTCCGATGTCCGAGTGAAGTGACACTTTGGTCCCCAGTGCCCAGTGTCCGAGTGAAGTGACCCTTTGGTCCTCACTGCCCGATGTCCGAGTGAAGTGACCCTTTGGTCCTCAGTGCCCGGTGTCCTAGTGAAGTGACCCTTTGGTCCTCAGTGCCCGGTGTCCGAGTGAAGTGACACTTTGGTCCTCAGTGCCCGGTGTCCGAGTGAAGTGACCCTTTGGTCCTCAGTGCCCGATGTCCGAGTGAAGTGACCCTTTGGTCCTCAGTGCCGGTGTCCAAGTGAAGTGACCCTTTGGTCCTCAGTGCCGGTGTCCGAGTGAAGTGACCCTTTGGTCCTCAGTGCCGATGACTTAATGAAGTGAGCGTTTGGTCCTCAGTGCCCGGTGTCCGAGTGAAGTGACCCTTTGGTCCTCAGTGTCCGTTGTCCGAGTGAAGTTACCCTTTGGTCCTCAGTGCCGGTGTCCGAGTGAAGTGACACTTTAGTTCTCAGTGTCCGATGTCCGAGTGAAGTGACCCTTTGGTTCTCAGCGCCCGGTGTGCGAGTGAAGTGACCCTTTGCTCCTCAGTGCCGGTGTCCGAGCGAAGTGACCCTTTGGTCCTCAGTGCCAGTGTCCGAGTGAAGTGACACTTTGGTCCTCAGTGCCGGTGTCCGAGTGAAGTGACCCTTTGGTCCTCAGTGCCGATGTCGGAATGAAGTGACCGTTTGGTCCTCAGTGCCGATGTCATAATGAAGTGACCGTTTGGTCCTCAGTGCCGGTGTCCGAGTGAAGTGACCCTTTGGTCCCCAGTGCCCTGTGTTGGAGTGAAGTGACCCTTTGTTCATCAGTGCCCGGTGTCCGAATGAAGTGACCCTTTGGTCCTCAGTGTCCGAGTGAAGTGACCCTTTGTTCTCAGTGCCCGGTGTCCGAGTGAAGTGACCCTTTGGTCCTCAGTGCCCAGTGTCCGAGTGAAGTGACCCTTTGGTCCTCAGTGCCGATGTCCGAGTGAAGTGACCCTTTGGTCCTCAGTGCCCAGTGTCCGAGTGAGGTGACCCTTTGGTCCTCAGTGCCGGTGTCCGAGTGAAGTGACCCTTTGGTCCTCAGTGCTGATGTCTTAATGAAGTGAGCGTTTGGTCCTCAGTGCCCGGTGTCCGAGTGAAGTGACCCTTTGGTCCTCAGTGTCCGATGTCCGAGTGAAGTTACCCTTTGGTCCTCAGTGCCGGTGTCCGAGTGAAGTGACACTTTAGTTCTCAGTGTCCGATGTCCGAGTGAAGTGACCCTTTGTTTCTCAGCGCCCGGTGTGCGAGTGAAGTGACCCTTTGCTCCTCAGTGCCGGTGTCCGAGCGAAGTGATCCTTTGGTCCTCAGTGCCAGTGTCCGAGTGAAGTGACACTTTGGTCCTCAGTGCCGGTGTCCGAGTGAAGTGACCCTTTGGTCCTCAGTGCCGATGTCGGAATGAAGTGACCGTTTGGTCCTCAGTGCCGATGTCGTAATGAAGTGACCGTTTGGTCCTCAGTGCCGGTGTCCGAGTGAAGCGACCCTTTGGTCCTCAGGGCCGTTGTCCGAGTGAAGTGACCCTTTGGTCCCCAGTGCCGGTGTCCGAGTGAAGTGACCCTTTGGTCCTCAGTGCCGGTGTCCGAATGAAGTGACACTTTGGTCCTCAGTGCCCGATGTCCGAGTGAACTGACTCTTTGCTCCTCAATGCCCCGTGTCCGAGTGAAGTGACCCTTTGGCCCTCAGTGCCCTGTGTCGGAGTGAAGTGAATCTTTGGTCCTCAGTCCTGGTGTCCGAGTGAAGTGCAGCTTTGGCCCTCAGTGCCGGTGTCCGAGTGAAGTGACCCTTTGGCCCTCAGTGCCCTGTGTTGGAGTAAAGTGACCCTTTGTTCATCAGTGCCCGGTGTCCGAATGAAGTGACCCTTTGGTCCTCAGTGTCCGAGTGAAGTGACCCTTTGGTTCTCAGTGCCCAGTGTCCGAGTGAAGTGACCCTTTGGTCCTCAGTGCCCAGTGTCCGAGTGAAGTGATCCTTTGGTCCTCAGTGCCCAGTGTCTGAGTGAACTGACCCTTTGGTCCTCAGTGCCCGATGTCGAAGTGAAGTGACCCTTTTGTCCTCAGTGCCCAGTGTCCGAGTGAAGTGACCCTTTTATCCTCAGTGCCCAGTGTCCGAGTGAAGTGACACTTTGGTCCTCAGTACCGGTGTCCGAATGAAGTGACCCTTTGGTCCTCAGTGCCCGATGTCCGAGGGAAGTGACTCTTTGCTCCTCAGTGCCCTGTGTCAGATTGAAGTGACCCTTTGGTGCTCAGTGCCGGTGTCCCAGTGAAGTGAATCTTTGGCCCTCAGTGCCCTGTGTCGGAGTGAAGTGACCCTTTGGTCCTCAGTGCCCGGTGTCCGAATGAAGTGACCCTTTGGTCCTCAGTGTCCGAGTGAAGTGACGCTTTGGTCCTCAGTGCCCAGTGTCCGAATGAAGTGACCCTTTGGTCCTCAGTGCCCGGTGTCCGAGTGAAGTGACCCTTTGGTCCTCAGTGCCCGGTGTCCGAGTGAACTGACCATTTGGTCCTCAGTGCCCAGTGTCCAAGTGAAGTGACCCTTTGTTCCTCAGTGCCGGTGTCTGAGTGAAGTGACCCTTTGGTCCTCAGTGCCCGGTGTCTGAGTGAAGTGACCCGTTGGTCCTCAGTGCTGGTGTCCGAGTGAAGTGACCCTTTGGTCCTCAGTGCCGGATGTCCGAGTGAAGTGACCCTTTTGTCCTCAGTGCCCAGTGTCCGAGTGAAGTTACCCTTTGGTCCTCAGTGCCGGTGTCCGAGTGAAGTGACCCTTTGGTCCTCAGTGCCCAGTGTCCGAGTGAGGTGACCATTTGGTCCTCAGTGCCGGTGTCCGAGTGAAGTGACCCTTTGGTCCTCAGTGCCCGGTGTCTGAGTGAAGTGACCCTTTTGTCCTCAGTGCCGGTGTCCGAGTGAAGTGACCCTTTGGTCCTCACTGCCGGTGTCCGAGTGAAGTGACCCTTTGGTCCTCAGTGCCGGTGTCTGAGTAAAGTGACCCTTTCATCCTCAGTATCCGGTGTCCGAGTGAATTGACACTTTGGTCCTCAGTGCCCGATGTCCGAGTGAAGTGACCCTTTGGTCCTCAGTGCCCGGTGTCCGAGTGATGTGAGCCTTTGGTCCTCAGTGCTGGTGTCTGAGTGAATTGATACTTTGGTCCTAAGTGCCGGTGTCCGAGTGAAGTGTCGCTTTGGTCCTCAGTGCCCAGTGTCCGAGTGAAGTGACCCTTTGGTCCTCAGTGCCGGTGTCCGAGTGAAGTGGCCCTTTGGTCCTCAGTGCCCAGTATCCGAGTGAAGTGACCCTTTGGTCCTCAGTGCCCGGTGTCCGAGTGAAGTGACCCTTTGGTCCTCAGTGCCGGTGTCCGAATGTAGTGACCATTTGGTCCTCAGTGCCGGTGTCCGAGTGAATTCAGCATTTGGTCCTCAGTGCCCAGTGTCCGAGTGAAGTGACCCTTTGGTCCTCAGTGCCCGGTGTCCAAGTGAAGTGACCCTTTGGTCCTCAGTGCCGGTGTCCGAGTGAAGTGACCCTTTGGTCCTCAGTGCCCATTGTACGAGTGAACTGACCCTTTGGTCCTCAGTGCCGGTGTCCGAGTGAAGTGACCCTTTTGTCCTTAGTGCTGGGGTCCGAGTGAAGTGACCCTTTGGTCCTCACTGCCCGTTGTCCGAGTGAAGTGACCCTTTGGTCCTCAGTGCACAGTGTCCGAGTGAAGTGATTCTTTGGTCCTCAGTGCTGGTGTACGAGTGAAGTGACACTTTGGTCCTCACTGCCCGATGCCCGAGTGAAGTGACCCTTTGGTCCTCAGTGCCCGGTGTCCGAGTGAAGTGACACTTTGGTCCTCAGTACCAGTGTCGGAGTGAAGTGATTCTTTAGTCCTCAGTGCACGGTGTCCGAGAGAAGTGACCCTTTGGTCCTCAGTGCCGGTGTCCGAGTGAATTGACCCTTTGGTCCTCAGTGCCGGTGTCCGAGTGAAGTGACCCTTTGGTCCTCAGTGCCCGTTGTCCGAGTGAAGTGGAACTTTGGTCCTCAGTGCCCGGTGTCCGAGTGAAGTGACCCTTTGGTCCTCAGTGCCGGTGTCCGAGTGAAGTGACACTTTGGTCCTCAGTACCGGTGTCCGAGTGAAGTGACCCTTTGGTCCTCAGTGCCGGTGTCTGAGTGAAGTGACGGTTTGGTCCTCAGTGTCCGATGTCCGAGTGAAGTGACCCTTTGGTCCTCAGTGCCGGTGTCCGAGTGAAGTGACCCTTTGGTCCTCAGTGTCCGATGTCCGAGTGAAGTGACCCTTTGGTCTTCAGTACCTGGTGTCCGAGTGAAGTGAACCTTTGGTCCTCAGTGCCCGATGTCCGAGTGCACTGACACTTTGGTCCTCAGTGCCGGTGTCCGAGTGAAGTGACCCTTTGGCCCTCAGTGCCCAGTGTCGGAGTGAAGTGACCCTTTGGTCCTCAGTGCCCGGTGCCCGAATGAAGTGACCCTTTGGTCCTCAGTGTCCGAGTGAAGTGACCCTTTGGTCCTCAGTGCCCAGTGTCCGAGTGAAGTGACACTTTGGTCCTCAGTGCCCGGTGTCCGAGTGAAGTGACCCTTTGGTCCTCAGTGCCCGTTGTCCGAGTGAAGTGACCCTTTGGTCCTCAGTGCCCGGTGTCCGAGTGAAGTGAATCTATGGTCCTCAGTGTCCGATGTCCGAGTGAAGTGACCCTTTGGTCCTCAGTGTCCGATGTCCGAGTGAAGTGACCCTTTGGTCCTCAGTGCCGGTGTCCGAGTGAAGTGACCCTTTGGTCCTCAGTGCTGGTGTCCGAGTGAAGTGACCCTTTCGTCCTCAGTGCCCGATATCCGAGTGAAGTGAAACTTTGGTCCTCAGTGCCGGTGTCCAATTGAAGTGACCCTTTGGTCCTCAGTGCCGGTGTCCAATTGAAGTGACCCTTTGGTCCTCAGTGCCCGTGTCCGAGTGAAGTGACCCTTTGGTCCTCAGTGCCCGATGTCCGAATGAAGTGACCCTTTGGTCCTCAGTGCTGGTGTCCGAGTGAAGTGAGTCTTTCGTCCTCGGTGCCCGATATCCGAGTGAAGTGACACTTTGGTCCTCAGTGCCAATGTCCGAGTGAAGTGACCCTTTGGTCCTCAGTGCCGGTGTCCGAGTGAAGTGACACTTTGGTCCTCAGTATCCGGTGTCCAAGTGAAGTGACCCTTTGGCCCTCAGTGTCCGATGTCCGAGTGAGGTGACCCTTTGGTCCTCAATGACCGATGTCCGAGTGAAGTGACCCTTTGTCCTCAGTGTCCGATGTCCGAGTGAAGTGACCTTTTGGTCCTCAGTGCCCAGTTTCCGAGTGAAGTGACCCTTTGGTCCTCAGTGGCCGGTGTCCGAGTGAAGTGACCCTTTGGTCCTCAGTGCCGGTGTCCGAGTGAATTGACCATTTGGTCCTCAGTGCCCAGTGTCCGAGTGAAGTGACCCTTTGGTCCTCAGTGCCCGGTGTCCGAGCGAAGTGACCCTTTGGTCCTCAGTGCCGGTGTCCGAGTGATGGGACCCTTTGGTACTCAGTGCCGGTGTCCGAGTGAAGTGACCCTTTGGTCCTCAGTGCCGGTGTCCAAGTGAAGTGACCATTTGGTCCTCAGTGCCCGGTGTCCGAGTGAAGTGACCCTTTGATCCTCAGTGCCGGTGTCCGAGTGTAGTGACCCTTTGGTCCTCAGTGCCCATTGTCCGAGTGAACTGACCCTTTGGTCCTCAGTGCCGGTGTCCGAATGAAGTGACACTTTGGTCCTCACTGCCCGATGTCCGAGTGAAGTGACACTTTGGTCCTCAGTGCCCAGTGTCCGAGTGAAGTGACCCTTTGGTCCTCACTGCCCGATGCCCGAGTGAAGTGACCCTTTGGTCCTCAGTGCCCGGTGTCCGAGTGAAGTGACCCTTTGGTCCTCAGTGCCCGGTGTCCGAGTGAAGTGACACTTTGGTCCTCAGTGCCCGGTGTCCGAGTGAAGTGACCCTTTGGTCCTCAGTGCCCGATGTCCGAGTGAAGTGACCCTTTGGTCCTCAGTGCCGGTGTCCGAGTGAAGTGACCCTTTGGTCCTCAGTGCCGGTGTCCAAATGAAGTGACCCTTTGGTCCTCATTGCCCGATGTCCGAGTGAAGTGACCCTTTGGTCCTCAGTGCCCGATGTCCGAGTGAAGTGGCCCTTTGGTCCTCAGTGCCCGGTGTCCGAGTGAAGTGAAACTTTGGTCCTCAGTGCCGGTGTCCGAGTGATGGGACCCTTTGGTCCTCAGTGCCGGTGTCCGAGTGAAGTGACCCTTTGGTCCTCAGTGCCGGTGTCCAAGTGAAGTGACCATTTGGTCCTCAGTGCCCGGTGTCCGAGTGAAGTGACCCTTTGATCCTCAGTGCCGGTGTCTGAGTGTAGTGACCCTTTTTTCCTCAGTGCACATTGTCCGAATGAACTGACACTTTGGTCCTCAGTGCCGGTGTCAGAGTGAAGTGACACTTTGGTCCTCACTGCCCGATGTCCGAGTGAAGTGACCCTTTGGTCCTCACTGCCCGATGTCCGAGTGAAGTGACCCTTTAGTCCTCAGTGCCCGGTGTCCGAGTGAAGTGACCCTTTTGTCCTCAGTGCCCGGTGTCCGAGTGAAGTGACACTTTGGTCCTCAGTGCCCGGTGTCCGAATGAAGTGACCCTTTGGTCCTCAGTGCCCGATGTCCGAGTGTAGTGACCCTTTGGTCCTCAGTGCCCATTGTCCGAATGAACTGACCCTTTGGTCCTCAATGCCGGTGTCCGAGTGAATGACCCTTTGGTCCTCAGTGCCCGATGTCCGAGTGAAGTGGCCCTTTGGTCCTCAGTGCCGGTGTCCGAGTGAAGTGAACCTTTGGTCCTCAGTGCCGGTGTCCGAGAGAAGTGAACCTTTGGTCCTCAGTGCCGGTGTCCGAGTGATGTGATGCTTTGGTCCTCAGTGCTGGTGTCCGAGTGAAGTGACCGTTTGGTCCTCAGTGCCCGATGTCTGAGTGATGTGACCCTTTGGTCCTCAGTGCCGGTGTCCGAGTGAAATGACCCTTTGGTCCTCCGTGCCGGAGTCCGAGTGAAGTGACCCTTTGATCCTCAGTGCCCGGTGTCCGAGTGAAGTGACCCTTTGGTCCTCAGTGCCCGTTGTCCAAGTGAAGTGACCCTTTGGTCCTCAGTGCCCGGTGTCCGAGTGAAGTGACTCTTTGGTCCTCAGTGCCCGTGGTCCGAGTGAAGTGACCTTTTGGTCCTCAGTGCCCAGTGTCCGAGTGAAGTGACCCTTTGGTCCTCAGTGCCGGTGTCCGAGCGAAGTGACCATTGGTCCTCAGTGCCGGTGTCCGAGTGAAGTGACACTTTGGTCCTCAGTGCCAGTGTCCGAGTGAAGTGACGCTTTGGTCCTCAGTGCCGATGTCGGAATGAAGTGACCGTTTGGTCCTCAGTGCCGATGTCGTAATGAATGACCATTTGGTCCTCAGTGCAGGTGTCCAAGTGAAGTGTCCCTTTGGTCCTCAGAGCCCGATGTCCGAGTGAAGTGACCCTTTGGTCCTCAGTGCCGGTGTCCGAGTGAAGTGACCCTTTGGTCCTCAGTGCCGGTGTCCGAGTGAAGTGACCCTTTGGTCCTCAGAACAGGTGTCCGAATGAAGTGACCCTTTGGTCCTCAGTGCCCGATGTCTGAGGGAAGTGACTCTTTGCTCCTCAGTGCCCTGTGTCAGAGTGAAGTGACCCTTTGGTGCTCAGTGCCAGTGTCCGAGTGAAGTGAACCTTTGGCCCTTAGTGCCCTGTGTCGGAGTGAAGTGACCCTTTGGTCCTCAGTGCCCGGTGTCCGAATGAAGTGACCCTTTGGTCCTCAGTGTCCGAGTGAAGTGACCCTTTGGTCCTCAGTCCCCAGTGTCCGAGTGAAGTGAACCTTTGGTCCACAGTGCCCGGTGTCCGAGTGAAGTGACCCTTTGGTCCACAGTGCCCGGTGTCCGAGTGAAGTGACCCTTCGGTCCTCAGTGCCCGGTGTCCGAGTGAACTGACCCTTTGGTCCTCAGTGCCCAGTGTCCAAGTGAAGTGACCCTTTCGTCCTCAGTGCCGGTGTCTGAGTGAAGTGACCCTTTGGTCCTCAGTGCCCGGTGTCTGAGTGAAGTGACCCGTTGGTCCTCAGTGCTGGTGTCCGAGTGAAGTGACCCTTTGGTCCTCAGTGCCGGATGTCCGAGTGAAGTGACCCTTTTGTCCTCAGTGCCCAGTGTCCGAGTGAAGTTACCCTTTGGTCCTCAGTGCCGGTGTCCGAGTGAAGTGACCCTTTGGTCCTCAGTGCCCAGTGTCCGATTGAAGTGACACTTTGGTCCTCAGTGCCGGTGTCCGAGTGAAGTGACCCTTTGGTCCTCACTGCCGGTGTCCGAGTGAAATGACCCTTTGGTCCTCAGTGCCGGTGTCTGAGTAAAGTGACCCTTTCATCCTCAGTATCCGGTGTCCGAGTGAATTGACACTTTGGTCCTCAGTGCCCGATGTCCGAGTGAAGTGACCCTTTGGTCCTCAGTGCCCGGTGTCCGAGTGAAGTTACGCTTTGGTCCTCAGTGCCGGTGTCTGAGTGAAGTGACCCTTTGGTCTTCAGTGCCGGTGTCCGAGTGAAGTAACGCTTTGGTCCTCAGTGCCGGTGTCCGAATTAAGTGACCCTTTGGTCCTCAGTGCCCGGTGTCCGAGTGATGTGACCGTTTGGTCCTCAGTGCCGGTATCTGAGTGAATTGTTACTTTGGTCCTCAGTGCCGGTGTCCGAGTGAAGTGACGCTTTGGTCCTCAGTGCCGGTGTCCGAGTGAAGTGGCCCTTTGGTCCTCAGTGCCCAGTATCCGAGTGAAGTGACCCTTTGGTCCTCAGTGCCCGGTGTCCGAGTGAAGTGACCCTTTGGTCCTCAGTGCCGGTGTCCGAATGTAGTGACGCTTTGGTCCTCAGTGTCCGATGTCCGAGTGAAGTGACCCTTTTGTCCTCAGTGCCCAGTGTCCGAGTGAAGTGATTCTTTGGTCCTCAGTGCTGGTGTATGAGTGAAGTGACACTTTGGTCCTCACTGCCCGATGTCCGAGTGAAGTAACCCTTTGGTCCTCAGTGCCAGTGTCGGAGTGAAGTGATTCTTTGGTCCTCAGTGCCCGGTGTCCGAGTGAAGTGACCCTTTGGTCCTCAGTGCCGGTGTCCGAGTGAATTGACCCTTTGGTCCTCAGTGCCGGTGTCCGAGTGAAGTGAACCTTTGGTCCTCAGTGCCCGTTGTCCGAGCGAAGTGGAACTTTGGTCCTCAGTGCCCGGTGTCCGAGTGAAGTGACCCTTTGGTCCTCAGTGCCGGTGTCCGAGTGAAGTGACCCTTTGGTCCTCAGTACCGGTGTCCGAGTGAAGTGACCCTTTGGTCCTCAGTGCCGGTGTCTGAATGAAGTGACGCTTTGGTCCTCAGTGTCCGATGTCCGAGTGAAGTGACCCTTTGGTCCTCAGTGCCGGTGTCCGAGTGAAGTGACCCTCTGGTCCTCAGTGTCCGATGTCCGAGTGAAGTGACCCTTTGGTCCTCAGTGCCGGTGTCCGAGTGAAGTGACCCTTTGGTCCTCAGTGTCCGATGTCCGAGCGAAGTGACCCTTTGGTCCTCAGTACCTGGTGTCCGAGTGAAGTGAACCTTTGGTCCTCAGTGCCCGATGTCCGAGTGCAGTGACACTTTGGTCCTCAGTGCCGGTGTCCGAGTGAAGTGACCCTTTGGCCCTCAGTGCCCAGTGTCGGAGTGAAGTGACCCTTTGGTCCTCAGTGCCCGGTGCCCGAATGAAGTGACCCTTTGGTCCTCAGTGCCCGGTGTCCGAGTGAAGTGACCCTTTGATCCTCAGTGCCCGGTGTCCGAGTGAAGTGACTCTATGGTCCTCAGTGTCCGATGTCCGAGTGATGTGACCCTTTGGCCTCAGTGTCCGATGTCCGAGTGAAGTGACCCTTTGGTCCTCAGTGCCGGTGTCCGAGTGAAGTGACCCTTTGGTCCTCAGTGCTGGTGTCCGAGTGAAGTGACCCTTTCGTCCTCAGTGCCCGATATCCGAGTGAAGTGACACTTTGGTCCTCAGTGCCGGTGTCCAATTGAAGTGACCCTTTGGTCCTCAGTGCCCGGTGTCCAAGTGAAGTGACCCTTTGGTCCTCAGTGCCGGTGTCCGAGCAAAGTGACCCTTTGGTCCTCAGTGCCGGTGTCCGAGTGAAGTGACACCTTGGTCCTCAGTGCCGGTGTCTGAGTGAATTGTTACTTTGGTCCTCAGTGCCGGTGTCCGAGTGAAGTGACGCTTTGGTCCTCAGTGCCCAGTGTCCGAGTGAAGTGACCCTTTGGTCCTCAGTGCCGGTGTCCGAGTGAAGTGGCCCTTTGGTCCTCAGTGCCCAGTATCCGAGTGAAGTGACCCTTTGGTCCTCAGTGCCCGGTGTCCGAGTGAAGTGACCCTTTGGTCCTCAGTGCCGGTGTCCGAATGTAGTGACCATTTGGTCCTCAGTGCCGGTGTCCGAGTGAATTGACCATTTGGTCCTCAGTGCCCAGTGTCCGAATGAAGTGATCCTTTGGTCCTCAGTGCCCGGTGTCCAAGAGAAGTGACCCTTTGGTCCTCAGTGCCGGTGTCCGAGTGAAGTGACCCTTTGGTCCTCAGTGCCCATTGTTCGAGTGAACTGACCCTTTGGTCCTCAGTGCCGGTGTCCGAGTGAAGTGACCCTTTTGTCCTCAGTGCTGGTGTCCGAGTGAAGTGACCCTTTGGTCCTCACTGCCCGTTGTCCGAGTAAAGTGACCCTTTTGTCCTCAGTGCCCAGTGTCCGAGTGAAGTGATTCTTTGGTCCTCAGTGCTGGTGTATGAGTGAAGTGACACTTTGGTCCTCACTGCCCGATGTCCGAGTGAAGTAACCCTTTGGTCCTCAGTGCCAGTGTCGGAGTGAAGTGATTCTTTGGTCCTCAGTGCCCGGTGTCCGAGTGAAGTGACCCTTTGGTCCTCAGTGCCGGTGTCCGAGTGAATTGACCCTTTGGTCCTCAGTGCCGGTGTCCGAGTGAAGTGAACCTTTGGTCCTCAGTGCCCGTTGTCCGAGCGAAGTGGAACTTTGGTCCTCAGTGCCCGGTGTCCGAGTGAAGTGACCCTTTGGTCCTCAGTGCCGGTGTCCGAGTGAAGTGACCCTTTGGTCCTCAGTACCGGTGTCCGAGTGAAGTGACCCTTTGGTCCTCAGTGCCGGTGTCTGAGTGAAGTGACGCTTTGGTCCTCAGTGTCCGATGTCCGAGTGAAGTGACCCTTTGGTCCTCAGTGCCGGTGTCCGAGTGAAGTGACCCTCTGGTCCTCAGTGTCCGATGTCCGAGTGAAGTGACCCTTTGGTCCTCAGTGCCGGTGTCCGAGTGAAGTGACCCTTTGGTCCTCAGTGTCCGATGTCCGAGCGAAGTGACCCTTTGGTCCTCAGTACCTGGTGTCCGAGTGAAGTGAACCTTTGGTCCTCAGTGCCCGATGTCCGAGTGCAGTGACACTTTGGTCCTCAGTGCCAGTGTCCGAGTGAAGTGACCCTTTGGCCCTCAGTGCCCAGTGTCGGAGTGAAGTGACCCTTTGGTCCTCAGTGCCCGGTGCCCGAATGAAGTGACCCTTTGGTCCTCAGTGCCCGGTGTCCGAGTGAAGTGACCCTTTGGTCCTCAGTGCCCGGTGTCCGAGTGAAGTGACTCTATGGTCCTCAGTGTCCGATGTCCGAGTGATGTGACCCTTTGGCCTCAGTGTCCGATGTCCGAGTGAAGTGACCCTTTGGTCCTCAGTGCCGGTGTCCGAGTGAAGTGACCCTTTGGTCCTCAGTGCTGGTGTCCGAGTGAAGTGACCCTTTCGTCCTCAGTGCCCGATATCCGAGTGAAGTGACACTTTGGTCCTCAGTGCCGGTGTCCAATTGAAGTGACCCTTTGGTCCTCAGTGCCTGGTGTCCAAGTGAAGTGACCCTTTGGTCCTCAGTGTCCGGTGTCCGAGTGAAGTGACCCATTGGTCCTCAGTGCCGGTGTCCGAGCAAAGTGACTCTTTGGTCCTCAGTGCCGGTGTCCGAGTGAAGTGACACCTTGGTCCTCAGTGCCGGTGTCCGAGTGAAGTGATCCTTTGGTCCTCAGTGCTGGTGTCCGAGTGAAGTGACCCTTTGGTCCTCAGTTCCGATGTCGGAATGAAGTGACCGTTTGGTCCTCAGTGCCGATGTCGTAATGAAGTGACCGTTTGGTCCTCAGTGCCGGTGTCCGAGTGAAGTGACCCTTTGGTCCTCAGTGCCGTTGTCCGAGTGAAGTGACCCTTTGGTCCTAAGTGCCGGTGTCCGAGTGAAGTGACCCTTTGGTCCGCAGTGCCGGTGTCCGAATGAAGTGACCCTTTGGTCCGTAGTGCCCTGTGTCGGAGTGAAGTGACCCTTTGGTCCTCAGTGCTGGTGTCCGACTGAAGTGACCCTTTTGTCCTCAATGTCGGTGTCCGAATGAAGTGACCCTTTGGTCCTCAGTGCCCGATGTCCAAGTGAAGTGACCCTTTGCTCCTCAGTGCCCAGAGTCCGAGTGAAGTGACCCTTTGGCCCTCAGTGCCCTGTGTCGGAATGAAGTGACCATTTGGTCCTCAGTGCCGGTGTCCGAGTGAAGTGAAACTTTGGCCCTCAGTGCCGGTGTCCAAGTGAAGTGACCCTTTGGTCCTCAGTGCCCTGTGTCAGAGTGAAGTGACCCTTTGCTCCTCAGTGCCCAGTGCCCGAATGAAGTGACCCTTTGGTCCTCAGTGTCCGAGTGAAGTGACACTTTGGTCCTCAGTGCCCAGTGACCGAGTGAAGTGGAACTTTGGTCCTCAGTGCCCGGTGTCCGAGTGAAGTGACCCTTTGGTCCTCAGTGCCGGTGTCCGAGTGAAGTGACCCTTTGGTCCTCAGTACCGGTGTCCGAGTGAAGTGACCCTTTGGTCCTCAGTGCCGGTGTCTGAGTGAAGTGACGGTTTGGTCCTCAGTGCCGGTGTCCGAGTGAAGTGACCCTCTGGTCCTCAGTGTCCGATGTCCGAGTGAAGTGACCCTTTGGTCCTCAGTGCCGGTGTCCGAGTGAAGTGACCCTTTGGTCCTCAGTGTCCGATGTCCGAGTGAAGTGACCCTTTGGTCCTCAGTACCTGGTGTCCGAGTGAAGTGAACCTTTGGTCCTCAGTGCCCGATGTCCGAGTGCACTGACACTTTGGTCCTCAGTGCCGGTGTCCGAGTGAAGTGACCCTTTGGCCCTCAGTGCCCAGTGTCGGAGTGAAGTGACCCTTTGGTCCTCAGTGCCCGGTGCCCGAATGAAGTGACCCTTTGGTCCTCAGTGTCCGAGTGAAGTGACCCTTTGGTCCTCAGTGCCCAGTGTCCGAGTGAAGTGACACTTTGGTCCTCAGTGCCCGGTGTCCAAGTGAAGTGACCCTTTGGTCCTCAGTGCCCGGTGTCCGAGTGAAGTGACCCTTTGGTCCTCAGTGCCCGGTGTCCGAGTGAAGTGAATCTATGGTCCTCAGTGTCCGATGTCCGAGTGAAGTGACCCTTTGGTCCTCAGTGTCCGATGTCCGAGTGAAGTGACCCTTTCGTCCTCAGTGCCCGATATCCGAGTGAAGTGAAACTTTGGTCCTCAGTGCCGGTGTCCAATTGAAGTGACCCTTTGGTGCTCAGTGCCGGTGTCCAATTGAAGTGACCCTTTGGTCCTCAGTGCCCGTGTCCGAGTGAAGTGACCCTTTGGTCCTCAGTGCCCGATGTCCGAGTGAAGTGACCCTTTGGTCCTCAGTGTTGGTGTCCGAGTGAAGTGACCCTTTGGTCCTCAGTGCCCGGTGTCCGAGTGAAGTGACTCTTTCGTCCTCGGTGCCCGATATCCGAGTGAAGTGACACTTTGTTCCTCAGTGCCAATGTCCGAGTGAAGTGACCCTTTGGTCCTCAGTGCCGGTGTCCGAGTGAAGTGACACTTTGGTCCTCAGTATCCGGTGTCCAAGTGAAGTGACCCTTTGGCCCTCAGTGTCCGATGTCCGAGTGAAGTGACCCTTTGGTCCTCAATGACCGATGTCCGAGTGAAGTGACCCTTTGTCCTCAGTGTCCGATGTCCGAGTGAAGTGATCCTTTGGTCCTCAGTGCCCAGTGTCCGAGTGAAGTGACCCTTTGGTCCTCAGTGGCCGGTGTCCGAGTGAAGTGACCCTTTGGTCCTCAGTGCCGGTGTCCGAGTGAATTGACCATCTGGTCCTCAGTGCCCAGTGTCCGAGTGAAGTGACCCTTTGGTCCTCAGTGCCCGGTGTCCGAGTGAAGTGACCCTTTGGTCCTCAGTGCCGGTGTCCGAGTGATGGGACCCTTTGGTCCTCAGTGCCGGTGTCCGAGTGAAGTGAACCTTTGGTCCTCAGTGACGGTGTCCAAGTGAAGTGACCATTTGGTCCTCAGTGCCCGGTGTCCGAGTGAAGTGACCCTTTGATCCTCAGTGCCGGTGTCCGAGTGTAGTGACCCTTTGGTCCTCAGTGCCCATTGTCCGAGTGAACTGACCCTTTGGTCCTCAGTGCCGGTGTCCGAGTGAAGTGACACTTTGGTCCTCACTGCCCGATGTCCGAGTGAAGTGACACTTTGGTCCTCAGTGCCCAGTGTCCGAGTGAAGTGACCCTTTGGTCCTCACTGCCCGATGCCCGAGTGAAGTGACCCTTTGGTCCTCAGTGCCCGGTGTCCGAGTGAAGTGACCCTTTGGTCCTCAGTGCCCGGTGTCCGAGTGAAGTGACACTTTGGTCCTCAGTGCCCGGTGTCCGAGTGAAGTGACCCTTTGGTCCTCAGTGCCCGATGTCCGAGTGAAGTGACCCTTTGGTCCTCAGTGCCGGTGTCCGAGTGAAGTGACCCTTTGGTCCTCAGTGCCGGTGTCCAAATGAAGTGACCCTTTGGTCCTCATTGCCCGATGTCCGAGTGAAGTGACCCTTTGGTCCTCAGTGCCCGATGTCCGAGTGAAGTGGCCCTTTGGTCCTCAGTGCCCGGTGTCCGAGTGAAGTTAAACTTTGGTCCTCAGTGCCGGTGTCCGAGTGATGGGACCCTTTGGTCCTCAGTGCCGGTGTCCGAGTGAAGTGACCCTTTGGTCCTCAGTGCCGGTGTCCAAGTGAAGTGACCATTTGGTCCTCAGTGCCCGGTGTCCGAGTGAAGTGACCCTTTGATCCTCAGTGCCGGTGTCTGAGTGCAGTGACCCTTTTTTCCTCAGTGCCCATTGTCCGAATGAACTGACCCTTTGATCCTCAGTGCTGGTGTCCGAGTGAAGTGACACTTCGGTCCTCACTGCCCGATGTCCGAGTGAAGTGACCCTTTGGTCCTCACTGCCCGATGTCCGAGTGAAGTGACCCTTTAGACCTCAGTGCCCGGTGTCCGAGTGAAGTGACCCTTTCGTCCTCAGTGCCCGGTGTCCGAGTGAAGTGACACTTTGGTCCTCAGTGCACGGTGTCCGAGTGAAGTGACCCTTTGGTCCTCAGTGCCCGATGTCCGAGTGTAGTGACCCTTTGGTCCTCAGTGCCCATTGTCCGAATGAACTGACCCTTTGGTCCTCAATGCCGGTGTCCGAGTGAATGACCCTTTGGTCCTCAGTGCCCGGTGTCCGAGTGAAGTGACCCTTTGGTCCTCAGTGCCGGTGTCCGAGTGAAGTGACCCTTTGGTCCTCAGTACCGGTGTCCGAGTGAAGTGACCCTTTGGTCCTCAGTGCCGGTGTCTGAGTGAAGTGACGCTTTGGTCCTCAGTGTCCGATGTCCGAGTGAAGTGACCCTTTGGTCCTCAGTGCCGGTGTCCGAGTGAAGTGACCCTCTGGTCCTCAGTGTCCGATGTCCGAGTGAAGTGACCCTTTGGTCCTCAGTGCCGGTGTCCGAGTGAAGTGACCCTTTGGTCCTCAGTGTCCGATGTCCGAGCGAAGTGACCCTTTGGTCCTCAGTACCTGGTGTCCGAGTGAAGTGAACCTTTGGTCCTCAGTGCCCGATGTCCGAGTGCAGTGACACTTTGGTCCTCAGTGCCAGTGTCCGAGTGAAGTGACCCTTTGGCCCTCAGTGCCCAGTGTCGGAGTGAAGTGACCCTTTGGTCCTCAGTGCCCGGTGCCCGAATGAAGTGACCCTTTGGTCCTCAGTGCCCGGTGTCCGAGTGAAGTGACCCTTTGGTCCTCAGTGCCCGGTGTCCGAGTGAAGTGACTCTATGGTCCTCAGTGTCCGATGTCCGAGTGATGTGACCCTTTGGCCTCAGTGTCCGATGTCCGAGTGAAGTGACCCTTTGGTCCTCAGTGCCGGTGTCCGAGTGAAGTGACCCTTTGGTCCTCAGTGCTGGTGTCCGAGTGAAGTGACCCTTTCGTCCTCAGTGCCCGATATCCGAGTGAAGTGACACTTTGGTCCTCAGTGCCGGTGTCCAAGTGAAGTGACCCTTTGGTCCTCAGTGTCCGGTGTCCGAGTGAAGTGACCCATTGGTCCTCAGTGCCGGTGTCCGAGCAAAGTGACCCTTTGGTCCTCAGTGCCGGTGTCCGAGTGAAGTGACACCTTGGTCCTCAGTGCCGGTGTCCGAGTGAAGTGATCCTTTGGTCCTCGGTGCTGGTGTCCGAGTGAAGTGACCCTTTGGTCCTCAGTTCCGATGTCGGAATGAAGTGACCGTTTGGTCCTCAGTGCCGATGTCGTAATGAAGTGACCGTTTGGTCCTCAGTGCCGGTGTCCGAGTGAAGTGACCCTTTGGTCCTCAGTGCCGTTGTCCGAGTGAAGTGACCCTTTGGTCCTAAGTGCCGGTGTCCGAGTGAAGTGACCCTTTGGTCCGCAGTGCCGGTGTCCGAATGAAGTGACCCTTTGGTCCGTAGTGCCCTGTGTCGGAGTGAAGTGACCCTTTGGTCCTCAGTGCCGGTGTCCGACTGAAGTGACCCTTTTGTCCTCAATGTCGGTGTCCGAATGAAGTGACCCTTTGGTCCTCAGTGCCCGATGTCCAAGTGAAGTGACCCTTTGCTCCTCAGTGCCCAGAGTCCGAGTGAAGTGACCCTTTGGCCCTCAGTGCCCTGTGTCGGAATGAAGTGACCATTTGGTCCTCAGTGCCGGTGTCCGAGTGAAGTGAAACTTTGGCCCTCAGTGCCGGTGTCCAAGTGAAGTGACCCTTTGGTCCTCAGTGCCCTGTGTCAGAGTGAAGTGACCCTTTGCTCCTCAGTGCCCAGTGCCCGAATGAAGTGACCCTTTGGTCCTCAGTGTCCGAGTGAAGTGACACTTTGGTCCTCAGTGCCCAGTGACCGAGTGAAGTGGAACTTTGGTCCTCAGTGCCCGGTGTCCGAGTGAAGTGACCCTTTGGTCCTCAGTGCCGGTGTCCGAGTGAAGTGACCCTTTGGTCCTCAGTACCGGTGTCCGAGTGAAGTGACCCTTTGGTCCTCAGTGCCGGTGTCTGAGTGAAGTGACGGTTTGGTCCTCAGTGTCCGATGTCCGAGTGAAGTGACCCTTTGGTCCTCAGTGCCGGTGTCCGAGTGAAGTGACCCTCTGGTCCTCAGTGTCCGATGTCCGAGTGAAGTGACCCTTTGGTCCTCAGTGCCGGTGTCCGAGTGAAGTGACCCTTTGGTCCTCAGTGTCCGATGTCCGAGTGAAGTGACCCTTTGGTCCTCAGTACCTGGTGTCCGAGTGAAGTGAACCTTTGGTCCTCAGTGCCCGATGTCCGAGTGCACTGACACTTTGGTCCTCAGTGCCGGTGTCCGAGTGAAGTGACCCTTTGGCCCTCAGTGCCCAGTGTCGGAGTGAAGTGATCCTTTGGTCCTCAGTGCCCGGTGCCCGAATGAAGTGACCCTTTGGTCCTCAGTGTCCGAGTGAAGTGACCCTTTGGTCCTCAGTGCCCAGTGTCCGAGTGAAGTGACACTTTGGTCCTCAGTGCCCGGTGTCCAAGTGAAGTGACCCTTTGGTCCTCAGTGCCCGGTGTCCGAGTGAAGTGACCCTTTGGTCCTCAGTGCCCGGTGTCCGAGTGAAGTGAATCTATGGTCCTCAGTGTCCGATGTCCGAGTGAAGTGACCCTTTGGTCCTCAGTGTCCGATGTCCGAGTGAAGTGACCCTTTGGTCCTCAGTGCCGGTGTCCGAGTGAAGTGACCCTTTCGTCCTCAGTGCCCGATATCCGAGTGAAGTGAAACTTTGGTCCTCAGTGCCGGTGTCCAATTGAAGTGACCCTTTGGTCCTCAGTGCCGGTGTCCAATTGAAGTGACCCTTTGGTCCTCAGTGCCCGTGTCCGAGTGAAGTGACCCTTTGGTCCTCAGTGCCCGATGTCCGAGTGAAGTGACCCTTTGGTCCTCAGTGTTGGTGTCCGAGTGAAGTGACCCTTTGGTCCTCAGTGCCCGGTGTCCGAGTGAAGTGACTCTTTCGTCCTCGGTGCCCGATATCCGAGTGAAGTGACACTTTGTTCCTCAGTGCCAATGTCCGAGTGAAGTGACCCTTTGGTCCTCAGTGCCGGTGTCCGAGTGAAGTGACACTTTGGTCCTCAGTATCCGGTGTCCAAGTGAAGTGACCCTTTGGCCCTCAGTGTCCGATGTCCGAGTGAAGTGACCCTTTGGTCCTCAATGACCGATGTCCGAGTGAAGTGACCCTTTGTCCTCAGTGTCCGATGTCCGAGTGAAGTGATCCTTTGGTCCTCAGTGCCCAGTGTCCGAGTGAAGTGACCCTTTGGTCCTCAGTGGCCGGTGTCCGAGTGAAGTGACCCTTTGGTCCTCAGTGCCGGTGTCCGAGTGAATTGACCATTTGGTCCTCAGTGCCCAGTGTCCGAGTGAAGTGACCCTTTGGTCCTCAGTGCCCGGTGTCCGAGTGAAGTGACCCTTTGGTCCTCAGTGCCGGTGTCCGAGTGATGGGACCCTTTGGTCCTCCGTGCCGGTGTCCGAGTGAAGTGAACCTTTGGTCCTCAGTGACGGTGTCCAAGTGAAGTGACCATTTGGTCCTCAGTGCCCGGTGTCCGAGTGAAGTGACCCTTTGATCCTCAGTGCCGGTGTCCGAGTGTAGTGACCCTTTGGTCCTCAGTGCCCATTGTCCGAGTGAACTGACCCTTTGGTCCTCAGTGCCGGTGTCCGAGTGAAGTGACACTTTGGTCCTCACTGCCCGATGTCCGAGTGAAGTGACACTTTGGTCCTCAGTGCCCAGTGTCCGAGTGAAGTGACCCTTTGGTCCTCACTGCCCGATGCCCGAGTGAAGTGACCCTTTGGTCCTCAGTGCCCGGTGTCCGAGTGAAGTGACCCTTTGGTCCTCAGTGCCCGGTGTCCGAGTGAAGTGACACTTTGGTCCTCAGTGCCCGGTGTCCGAGTGAAGTGACCCTTTGGTCCTCAGTGCCCGATGTCCGAGTGAAGTGACCCTTTGGTCCTCAGTGCCGGTGTCCGAGTGAAGTGACCCTTTGGTCCTCAGTGCCGGTGTCCAAATGAAGTGACCCTTTGGTCCTCATTGCCCGATGTCCGAGTGAAGTGACCCTTTGGTCCTCAGTGCCCGATGTCCGAGTGAAGTGGCCCTTTGGTCCTCAGTGCCCGGTGTCCGAGTGAAGTTAAACTTTGGTCCTCAGTGCCGGTGTCCGAGTGATGGGACCCTTTGGTCCTCAGTGCCGGTGTCCGAGTGAAGTGACCTTTTGGTCCTCAGTGCCGGTGTCCAAGTGAAGTGACCATTTGGTCCTCAGTGCCCGGTGTCCGAGTGAAGTGACCCTTTGATCCTCAGTGCCGGTGTCTGAGTGCAGTGACCCTTTTTTCCTCAGTGCCCATTGTCCGAATGAACTGACCCTTTGGTCCTCAGTGCCGGTGTCCGAGTGAAGTGACACTTTGGTCCTCACTGCCCGATGTCCGAGTGAAGTGACCCTTTGGTCCTCACTGCCCGATGTCCGAGTGAAGTGACCCTTTAGACCTCAGTGCCCGGTGTCCGAGTGAAGTGACCCTTTCGTCCTCAGTGCCCGGTGTCCGAGTGAAGTGACACTTTGGTCCTCAGTGCACGGTGTCCGAGTGAAGTGACCCTTTGGTCCTCAGTGCCCGATGTCCGAGTGTAGTGACCCTTTGGTCCTCAGCGCCCATTGTCCAAATGAACTGACCCTTTGGTCCTCAATGCCGGTGTCCGAGTGAATGACCCTTTGGTCCTCAGTGCCCGATGTCCGAGTGAAGTGGCCCTTTGGTCCTCAGTGCCGGTGTCCGAGTGAAGTGAACCTTTGGTCCTCAGTTCCGGTGTCCGAGAGAAGTGAACCTTTGGTCCTCAGTGCCGGTGTCCGAGTGATGTGATCCTTTGGTCCTCAGTGCTGGTGTCCGAGTGAAGTGACCGTTTGGTCCTCAGTGCCCGATGTCCGAGTGATGTGACCCTTTGGTCCTCAGTGCCGGTGTCCGAGTGAAATGACCCTTTGGTCCTCCGTGCCGGAGTCCGAGTGAAGTGACCCTTTGATCCTCAGTGCCGGTGTCCGAGTGAAGTGACCCTTTGGTCCTCAGTGCCCAGTGTCCGAGTGAAGTGACCCTTTGGTCCTCAGTGCCGGTGTCCGAGTGAAGTGACCCTTTGGTCCTCAGTGCCCGTTGTCCAAGTGAAGTGACCCTTTGGTCCTCAGTGCCCGGTGTCCGAGTGATGTGACCCTTTGGTCCTCAGTGCCCGGGGTCCGAGTGAAGTGACCTTTTGGTCCTCAGTGCCCGGTGTCCAAGTGAAGTGACCCTTTGGTCCTCAGTGCCGGTGTCCGAGCGAAGTGACCATTGGTCCTCAGTGCCGGTGTCCGAGTGAAGTGACACTTTGGTCCTCAGTGCCAGTGTCCGAGTGAAGTGACGCTTTGGTCCTCAGTGCCGATGTCGGAATGAAGTGACCGTTTGGTCCTCAGTGCCGATGTCGTAATGAATGACCATTTGGTCCTCAGTGCCGGTGTCCAAGTGAAGTGTCCCTTTGGTCCTCAGAGCCCGATGTCCGAGTGAAGTGACTCTTTGGTCCTCAGTGCCGGTGTCCGAGTGAAGTGACCCTTTGGTCCTCAGTGCCGGTGTCCGAGTGAAGTGACCCTTTGGTCCTCAGAACCAGTGTCCGAATGAAGTGACCCTTTGGTCCTCAGTGCCCGATGTCTGAGGGAAGTGACTCTTTGCTCCTCAGTGCCCTGTGTCAGAGTGAAGTGACCCTTTGGTGCTCAGTGCCAGTGTCCGAGTGAAGTGACCCTTTGGTCCTCAGTGTCCGAGTGAAGTGACCCTTTGGTCTCAGTCCCCAGTGTCCGAGTGAAGTGACCCTTTGGTCCACAGTGCCCGGTGTCCGAGTGAAGTGACCCTTTGGTCCACAGTGCCCGGTGTCCGAGTGAAGTGACCCTTCGGTCCTCAGTGCCCGGTGTCCGAGTGAACTGACCCTTTGGTCCTCAGTGCCCAGTGTCCAAGTGAAGTGACCCTTTGGTCCTCAGTGCCGGTGTCTGAGTGAAGTGACCCGTTGGTCCTCAGTGCTGGTGTCCGAGTGAAGTGACCCTTTGGTCCTCAGTGCCGGATGTCCGAGTGAAGTGACCCTTTTGTCCTCAGTGCCCAGTGTCCGAGTGAAGTTACCCTTTGGTCCTCGGTGCCGGTGTCCGAGTGAAGTGACCCTTTGGTCCTCAGTGCCCAGTGTCCCAGTGAGGTGACCATTTGGTCCTCAGTGCCGGTGTCCGAGTGAAGTGACCCTTTGGTCCTCAGTGCCCGGTGTCTGAGTGAAGTGACCCTTTTGTCCTCAGTGCCCAGTGTCCGATTGAAGTGACCCTTTGGTCCTCAGTGCCGGTGTCCGAGTGAAGTGACCCTTTGGTCCTCACTGCCGTTGTCCGAGTGAAGTGACCCTTTGGTCCTCAGTGCCGGTGTCTGAGTAAAGTGACCCTTTCATCCTCAGTATCCGGTGTCCGAGTGAATTGACACTTTGGTCCTCAGTGCCCGATGTCCGAGTGAAGTGACCCTTTGGTCCTCAGTGCCCGGTGTCCGAGTGAAGTTACGCTTTGGTCCTCAGTGCCGGTGTCTGAGTGAAGTGACCCTTTGGTCTTCAGTGCCGGTGTCCGAGTGAAGTAACGCTTTGGTCCTCAGTGCCGGTGTCCGAATTAAGTGACCCTTTGGTCCTCAGTGCCCGGTGTCCGAGTGATGTGACCGGTTGGTCCTCAGTGCCCAGTATCCGAGTGAAGTGACCCTTTGGTCCTCAGTGCCGGTGTCCGAGTGAAGTGACCCTTTGGTCCTCAGTGCCCAGTGTCCGAGTGAAGTGACCCTTTGGTCCTCAGTGCCGGTGTCCGAGTGAAGTGGCCCTTTGGTCCTCAGTGCCCAGTATCCGAGTGAAGTGACCCTTTGGTCCTCAGTGCCCGGTGTCCGAGTGAAGTGACCCTTTGGTCCTCAGTGCCGGTGTCCGAATGTAGTGACCATTTGGTCCTCAGTGCCGGTGTCCGAGTGAATTGACCATTTGGTCCTCAGTGCCCAGTGTCCGAATGAAGTGATCCTTTGGTCCTCAGTGCCCGGTGTCCAAGAGAAGTGACCCTTTGGTCTTCAGTGCCGGTGTCCGAGTGAAGTGACCCTTTGGTCCTCAGTGCCCATTGTACGAGTGAACTGACCCTTTGGTCCTCAGTGCCGGTGTCCGAGTGAAGTGACCCTTTTGTCCTCAGTGCTGGTGTCCGAGTGAAGTGACCCTTTGGTCCTCACTGCCCGTTGTCCGAGTGAAGTGACCCTTTTGTCCTCAGTGCCCAGTGTCCGAGTGAAGTGATTCTTTGGTCCTCAGTGCTGGTGTATGAGTGAAGTGACACTTTGGTCCTCACTGCCCGATGTCCGAGTGAAGTAACCCTTTGGTCCTCAGTGCCAGTGTCGGAGTGAAGTGATTCTTTGGTCCTCAGTGCCCGGTGTCCGAGTGAAGTGACCCTTTGGTCCTCAGTGCCGGTGTCCGAGTGAATTGACCCTTTGGTCCTCAGTGCCGGTGTCCGAGTGAAGTGAACCTTTGGTCCTCAGTGCCCGTTGTCCGAGTGAAGTGGAACTTTGGTCCTCAGTACCGGTGACCGAGTGAAGTGACCCTTTGGTCCTCAGTGCCGGTGTCTGAGTGAAGTGACGCTTTGGTCCTCAGTGTCCGATGTCCGAGTGAAGTGACCCTTTGGTCCTCAGTGCCGGTGTCCGAGTGAAGTGACCCTCTGGTCCTCAGTGTCCGATGTCCGAGTGAAGTGACCCTTTGGTCCTCAGTGCCGGTGTCCGAGTGAAGTGACCCTTTGGTCCTCAGTGTCCGATGTCCGAGCGAAGTGACCCTTTGGTCCTCAGTACCTGGTGTCCGAGTGAAGTGAACCTTTGGTCCTCAGTACCCGATGTCCGAGTGCAGTGATACTTTGGTCCTCAGTGCCGGTGTCCGAGTGAAGTGACCCTTTGGCCCTCAGTGCCCAGTGTCGGAGTGAAGTGACCCTTTGGTCCTCAGTGCCCGGTGCCCGAATGAAGAGACCCTTTGGTCCTCAGTGCCCGGTGTCCGAGTGAAGTGACCCTTTGGTCCTCAGTGCCCGGTGTCCGAGTGAAGTGACTCTATGGTCCTCAGTGTCCGATGTCCAAGTGATGTGATCCTTTGGCCTCAGTGTCCGATGTCCGAGTGAAGTGACCCTTTGGTCCTCAGTGCCGGTGTCCGAGTGAAGTGACCCTTTGGTCCTCAGTGCTGGTGTCCGAGTGAAGTGACCCTTTCGTCCTCAGTGCCCGATATCCGAGTGAAGTGACACTTTGGTCCTCAGTGGCGGTGTCCAATTGAAGTGACCCTTTGGTCTTCAGTGCCCGGTGTCCAAGTGAAGTGACCCTTTGGTCCTCAGTGTCCGGTGTCCGAGTGAAGTGACCCATTGGTCCTCAGTGCCGGTGTCTGAGCAAAGTGACCCTTTGGTCCTCAGTGCCGGTGTCCGAGTGAAGTGACACCTTGGTCCTCAGTGCCGGTGTCCGAGTGAAGTGATCCTTTGGTCCTCAGTGCTGGTGTCCGAGTGAAGTGACCCTTTGGTCCTCAGTTCCGATGTCGTAATGAAGTGACCGTTTGGTCCTCAGTGCCGATGTCGTAATGAAGTGACCGTTTGGTCCTCAGTGCCGGTGTCCGAGTGAAGTGACCCTTTGGTCCTCAGTTCCGTTGTCCGAGTGAAGTGACCCTTTGGTCCTCAGTGCCGGTGTCCGAGTGAAGTGACCCTTTGGTCCTCAGTGTCCGATGTCCGAGCGAAGTGACCCTTTGGTCCTCAGTACCTGGTGTCCGAGTGCAGTGATACTTTGGTCCTCAGTGCCGGTGTCCGAGTGAAGTGACCCTTTGGCCCTCAGTGCCCAGTGTCGGAGTGAAGTGACCCTTTGGTCCTCAGTGCCCGGTGCCCGAATGAAGTGACCCTTTGGTCCTCAGTGCCCGGTGTCCGAGTGAAGTGACCCTTTGGTCCTCAGTGCCCGGTGTCCGAGTGAAGTGACTCTATGGTCCTCAGTGTCCGATGTCCGAGTGATGTGACCCTTTGGCCTCAGTGTCCGATGTCCGAGTGAAGTGACACTTTGGTCCTCAGTGCCGGTGTCCGAGTGAAGTGACCCTTTGGTCCTCAGTGCTGGTGTCCGAGTGAAGTGACCCTTTCGTCCTCAGTGCCCGATATCCGAGTGAAGTGACACTTTGGTCCTCAGTGCCGGTGTCCAAGTGAAGTGACCCTTTGGTCCTCAGTGTCCGGTGTCCGAGTGAAGTGACCCATTGGTCCTCAGTGCCGGTGTCCGAGCAAAGTGACCCTTTGGTCCTCAGTGCCGGTGTCCGAGTGAAGTGACACCTTGGTCCTCAGTGCCGGTGTCCGAGTGAAGTGATCCTTTGGTCCTCAGTGCTGGTGTCCGAGTGAAGTGACCCTTTGGTCCTCAGTTCCGATGTCGGAATGAAGTGACCGTTTGGTCCTCAGTGCCGATGTCGTAATGAAGTGACCGTTTGGTCCTCAGTGCCGGTGTCCGAGTGAAGTGACCCTTTGGTCCTCAGTGCCGTTGTCCGAGTGAAGTGACCCTTTGGTCCTAAGTGCCGGTGTCCGAGTGAAGTGACCCTTTGGTCCGCAGTGCCGGTGTCCGAATGAAGTGACCCTTTGGTCCGTAGTGCCCTGTGTCGGAGTGAAGTGACCCTTTGGTCCTCAGTGCCGGTGTCCGAGTGAAGTGACCCTTTTGTCCTCAATGTCGGTGTCCGAATGAAGTGACCCTTTGGTCCTCAGTGCCCGATGTCCAAGTGAAGTGACCCTTTGCTCCTCAGTGCCCAGAGTCCGAGTGAAGTGACCCTTTGGCCCTCAGTGCCCTGTGTCGGAATGAAGTGACCATTTGGTCCTCAGTGCCGGTGTCCGAGTGAAGTGAAACTTTGGCCCTCAGTGCCGGTGTCCAAGTGAAGTGACCCTTTGGTCCTCAGTGCCCTGTGTCAGAGTGAAGTGACCCTTTGCTCCTCAGTGCCCAGTGCCCGAATGAAGTGACCCTTTGGTCCTCAGTGTCCGAGTGAAGTGACACTTTGGTCCTCAGTGCCCAGTGACCGAGTGAAGTGACACTTTGGTCCTCAGTGCCCGGTGTCCGAGTGAAGTGAACCTTTGGACCTCAGTGCCCGGTGTCCGAATGAAGTGACCCTTTTGTCCCCAGTGCCCGGTGTCCAAGTGAAGTGAATCTTTGGTCCTCAGTGTCCGATGTCCGAGTGAAGTGACCCTTTGGTCCTCAGTGTCCGATGTCCGAGTGAAGTGACCCTTTGGTCCTCAGTGTCGGTGTCCGAGTGAAGTGACCCTTTGGTCCTCAGTGCCGGTGTCCGACTGAAGTGACCCATTGGTCCTCAGTGCTGGTGTCCGAGTGAAGTGACCCTTTCGTCCTCAGTGCCCGATATCCGAGTGAAGTGACACTTTGGTCTTCAGTGCCGGTGTCCAATTGAAGTGACCCTTTGGTCCTCAGTGCCCGGTGTCCGAGTGAAGTGACCCTTTGGTCCTCAGTGTCCGATGTCCGAGTGAAGTGACTCATTGGTCCTCAGTGTCCGATGTCCGAGTGAAGTTACCCTTTAGTCCTCAGTGCCGGTGTCCGAGTGAAGTGACACTTTGGTCCTCAGTGTCCGATGTCCGAGTGAAGTGACCCTTTGGTCCTCAGCGCCCGGTGTCCGAGTGAAGTGACCCTTTGGTCCTCAGTGCCGGTGTCCGAGCAAAGTGACTCTTTGGTCCTCAGTGCCGGTTTCCGAGTGAAGTGACACCTTGGTCCTCAGTGCCGGTGTCCGAGTGAAGTGATCCTTTGGTCCTCAGTGCCGGTGTCCGAGTGAAGTGACCCTTTGGTCCTCAGTGCCGTTGTCCGAGTGAAGTGACCCTTTGGTCCTCAGTGCCGGTGTCCGAGTGAAGTGACCCTTTGGTCATCAGTGCCGGTGTCCGAATGAAGTGACCCTTTGGTCCTTAGTGCCCTGTGTCGGAGTGAAGTGACCCTTTGGTACTCAGTGCCCGGTGTCCGAATGAAGTGACCCTTTGGTCCTCAGTGTCCGAGTGAAGTGGCCCTTTGGTCCTCAGTGCCCGGTGTCCACGTGAAGTGACCCTTTGGTCCTCAGTGCCCTGTGTCCGAGTGAAGAGACCCTTTGGTCCTCAGAGCCCAGTGTCCGAGTGAAGTGACACTTTGGTCCTCAGTGCCCGATGTCCGAGGGAAGTGAACCTTTTGTCCTCAGTGCCCAGTGTCCGAGTGAAGTGACCCTTTTGTCCTCAGTGCCCAGTGTCCGAGTTAAGTGACCCTTTGGTCCTCAGTGCCGGTGTCCGAGTGAAGTGACCCTTTGGTCCTCAGTGCCTGTGTCCGAGTGAACTGACCCTTTGGTCCACAGTGCCCAGTGTCCGAGTGATGTGACCCTTTGGTAATCAGTGCCGGTGTCCGAGTGAAGTGACCCTTTGGTCCTCAGTGCCCGGTGTCCGAGTGAAGTGACCCTTTGGTCCTCAGTACCTGGTGTCCGAGTTAAGTGACCCTTTGGTCCTCAGTGCCGGTGTCCGAGTGAAGTGACCCTTTGGTCCTCAGTGCCTGTGTCCGAGTGAACTGACCCTTTGGTCCACAGTGCCCAGTGTCCGAGTGATGTGACCCTTTGGTAATCAGTGCCGGTGTCCGAGTGAAGTGACCCTTTGGTCCTCAGTGCCCGGTGTCTGAGTGAAGTGACACTTTGGTCCTCAGTGCCGGTGTCTGAGTGAAGTGACCCTTTGGTCCTCAGTGCCGGTGTCCGAGTGAAGTAACTCTTTGGTCCTCAGTGCCGGTGTCCAAATGAAGTGACCCTTTGGTCCTCAGTGCCGGTGTCCGAGTGAATTGACACTTTGGTCCTCAGTGCCGGTGTCCGAGTGAAGTGACCCTTTGGTCCTCAGTGCCCAGTGTCCGAGTGAAGTGACCCTTTGGTCCTCAGTGCCGGTGTCCGAGTGAAGTGACCCTTTGGTCCTCAGTGCCGGTGTCCGAATGAAGTGACCGTTTGGTCCTCAGTGCCGGTGTCCGAGTGAATTGACCATTTGGTCCTCAGTGCCCAGTGTCCGAGTGAAGTGACCCATTGGTCCTCAGTGCCGGTGTCCGAGTGAAGTGACCCTTTGGTCCTCAGTGTCCGATGTCCGAGTGAAGTGACTCTTTGGTCCTCAGTGTCCGATGTCCGAGTGAAGTGACCCTTTGGTCCTCAGTGCCGGTGTCCGAGTGAAGTGACCCTTTGGTCCTCAGTGCTGTTGTCCGATTGAAGTGACCCTTTGGTCCTCAGTGCCGCTGTCCGAATGAAGTGACCCTTTGGTCCTCATTGCCCGATGTCCGAGTGAAGTGACCCTTTCGTCCTCAGTGCCCGATGTTCGAGTGAAGTGGCCCTTTGGTCCTCAGTGCCAGTGTCCGAGTGAAGTGACCCTTTGTTCCTCAGTGCCGGTGTCCAAGTGAAGTGAAACTTTGGTCCTCAGTGCCGGTGTCCGAGTGAAGTGACCCTTTGGTCCTCAGTGCCTGATGTCCGAGTGAAGTGACCCTTTGGTCCTCAGTGCCGGTGTCCGAGTGAAGTGACGCTTTGGTCCTCAGTGCCCGGTGTCCGAGTGAAGTGAAACTTTGGTCCTCAGTGCCCGGTGTCCGAGTGAAGTGACCCTTTGGTCCTCAGGGCCCAGTTTCCGAGTGAAGTGACCCTTTGGTCCTCAGTGCCGGAGTCCGAGTGAATTGACACTTTGGTCCTCAGTGCCGGTGTCCAAGTGAAGTGACCCTTTGGTCCTCAGTGCCCGTTGTCCGAGTGAAGTGACCCTTTGGTCCTCGGTCCCCGGTGTCCGAGTGAAGTGACCGTTTGGTCCTCAGTGCCCGGTGTCCGAGTGAAGTGAAACTTTGGTCCTCTGTGCCCGGTGTCCGAGTGAAGTGACACTTTGGTCCTCAGTGCCGGTGTCCGAGTGAAGTGATCCTTTGGTCCTCAGTTCCGGTGTCCGAGTGAAGTGACCCTTTGGTCCTCAGTGCCGGTGTCCGAATGAAGTGACCCTCTGGTCCTCAGTGTCCGATGTCCGAGTGAAGTGACCCTTTGGTCCTCAGTGCCGGTGTCCGAGTGAAGTGACCCTTTGGTCCTCAGTACCTGGTGTCCGAGTGAAGTGACCCTTTGGTCCTCAGTGTCCGATGTCCGAGTGAAGTGACCCTTTGGTCCTCAGTGTCCGATGTCCGAGTGAAGTGATCCTTTGGTCCTCAGTGCCGGTGACCAAGTGATGTGACCCTTTGGTCCTCAGTACCGGAGTCCGAGTGAAGTGACCCTTTGGTCCTCAGTGCCGGTATCCGAGTGAAGTGACCCTTTGGTCCTCAGTGCTAGTGTCCGAGTGAAGTGACCCTTTGGTCCTCAGTGCCCGATGTCCGAGTGAAGTGACACTTTGATCCTCAGTGCCGGTGTCCAAGTGAAGTGACCCTTTGGTCCTCAGTGCCCGGTGTCCGAGTGAAGTGACCCATTGGTCCTCAGTGTCCGATGTCCGAGTGAAGTGATCCTTTGGTCCTCAGTGCCGGTGTCCGAGTGAAGTGACCCTTGGGTCCTCGGTGCCCGGTGTCCGAGTGAAGTGACCCTTTGGCCCTCAGTGCCCGGTGTCCGAGTGAAGTGACCCTTTGGTCCTCGGTGCCCGGTGTCCGAGTGAAGTGACCCTTTGGTCCTCAGTGCCCGGTGTCCGAGTGAAGTGAAACTTTGGTCCTCTGTGCCCGGTGTCCGAGTGAAGTGATACTTTGGTCCTCAGTGCCGGTGTCCGAGTGAAGTGATCCTTTGGTCCTCAGTTCCGGTGTCCGAGTGAAGTGACCCTTTGGTCCTCAGTGCCAGTGTCCGAATGAAGTGACCCTCTGGTCCTCAGTGTCGGTGTCCGAGTGAAGTGACCCTTTGGTCCTCAGTGTCTGAAGCCCGAGTGAAGTGACCCTTTGGTCCTCAGTACCTGGTGTCCGAGTGAAGTGACCGTTTGGTCCTCAGTGTCCGATGTCCGAGTGAAGTGACCCTTTGGTCCTCAGTGTCCGATGTCCGAGTGAAGTGACCCTTTGGTCCTCAGTGCCGGTGACCAAGTGAAGTGAACCTTTGGTCCTCAGTACCGGAGTCCGAGTGAAGTGACCCTTTGGTCCTCAGTGCCGGTATCCGAGTGAAGTGACCCTTTGGTCCTCAGTGCTAGTGTCCGAGTGAAGTGACCCTTTGGTCCTCAGTGCCCGATGACCGAGTGAAGTGACACTTTGATCCTCAGTGCCGGTGTCCAAGTGAAGTGACCCTTTGGTCCTCAGTGCCCGGTGACCGAGTGAAGTGACCCATTGGTCCTCAGTGTCCGATGTCCGAGTGAAGTGATCCTTTGGTCCTCAGTGCCGGTGTCCGAGTGAAGTGACCCTTGGGTCCTCAGTGTCCGATGTCCGAGTGAAGTGACGCTTTGGTCCTCAGTGCCGGTGCCCGAGTGAAGTGACACTTTGGTCCTCAGTGTCCGATGTCCGAGTGAAGTGACCCTCTGGTCCTCAGTGCCCGGTGTCCGAGTGAAGTGACCCTTTGGTCCTCAGTGCCGGTGTCCGAGCGAAGTGACCCTTTGGTCCTCAGTGCCGGTGTCCGAGTGAAGTGTCGCTTTGGTCCTCAGTGCCGGTGTCCGAGTGAAGTGACCCTTTGGACCTCAGTGCCGATGTCAGAATGAAGTGACCGTTTGGTCCTCAGTGCCGATGTCATAATGAAGTGACCGTTTGGTCCTCAGTGCCGGTGTCCGAGTGAAGTGACCCTTTGGTCCTCAGTGCCGATGTCAGAATGAAGTGACCGTTTGGTCTTCAGTGCCGATGTCATAATGAAGTGACCGTTTGGTCCTCAGTGCCCGGTGTCTGAGTGAAGTGACCCTTTGGTCCTCAGTGCCGGTGTCTGAGTGAAGTGACCCTTTTGTCCTCAGTGCCCGGTGTCCGAGTGAAGTGACCCTTTGGTCCTCAGTGCCCGATGTCCGAGTGAAGTGACCCTTTGGTCCTCAGTGTCCGATGTCCGAGTGAAGTGACCCTTTGGTCCTCAGTGTCCGATGTCCGAGTGAAGTGACCCTTTGGTCCTCAGTGCCGGTGACCAAGTGAAGTGACCCTTTGGTCCTCAGTGCTAGTGTCCGAGTGAAGTGACCCTTTGGTCCTCAGTGCCCGATGACCGAGTGAAGTGACACTTTGATCCTCAGTGCCGGTGTCCAAGTGAAGTGACCCTTTGGTCCTCAGTGCCCGGTGACCGAGTGAAGTGACCCATTGGTCCTCAGTGTCCGATGTCCGAGTGAAGTGATCCTTTGGTCCTCAGTGCCGGTGTCCGAGTGAAGTGACCCTTGGGTCCTCAGTGTCCGATGTCCGAGTGAAGTGACGCTTTGGTCCTCAGTGCCGGTGCCCGAGTGAAGTGACACTTTGGTCCTCAGTGTCCGATGTCCGAGTGAAGTGACCCTCTGGTCCTCAGTGCCCGGTGTCCGAGTGAAGTGACCCTTTGGTCCTCAGTGCCGGTGTCCGAGCGAAGTGACCCTTTGGTCCTCAGTGCCGGTGTCCGAGTGAAGTGTCGCTTTGGTCCTCAGTGCCGGTGTCCGAGTGAAGTGACCCTTTGGACCTCAGTGCCGATGTCAGAATGAAGTGACCGTTTGGTCCTCAGTGCCGATGTCATAATGAAGTGACCGTTTGGTCCTCAGTGCCGGTGTCCGAGTGAAGTGACCCTTTGGTCCTCAGTGCCGATGTCAGAATGAAGTGACCGTTTGGTCTTCAGTGCCGATGTCATAATGAAGTGACCGTTTGGTCCTCAGTGCCCGGTGTCTGAGTGAAGTGACCCTTTGGTCCTCAGTGCCGGTGTCTGAGTGAAGTGACCCTTTTGTCCTCAGTGCCCGGTGTCCGAGTGAAGTGACCCTTTGGTCCTCAGTGCCCGATGTCCGAGTGAAGTGACCCTTTGGTCCTCAGTGTCCGATGTCCGAGTGAAGTGACCCTTTGGTCCTCAGTGTCCGATGTCCGAGTGAAGTGACCCTTTGGTCCTCAGTGCCGGTGACCAAGTGAAGTGACCCTTTGGTCCTCAGTACCGGAGTCCGAGTGAAGTGACCCTTTGGTCCTCAGTGCCGGTGTCCGAGTGAAGTGACCCTTTGGTCCTCAGTGCCGATGTCAGAATGAAGTGACCGTTTGGTCCTCAGTGCCGATGTCATAATGAAGTGACCGTTTGGTCCTCAGTGCCGGTGTCCGAGTGAAGTGACCCTTTGGTCCTCAGTGCCGATGTCAGAATGAAGTGACCGTTTGGTCCTCAGTGCCCGGTGTCTGAGTGAAGTGACCCTTTGGTCCTCAGTGCCAGTGTTTGAGTGAAGTGACCCTTTGGTCCTCAGTGCCCGGTGTCCGAGTGAAGTGACCCATTGGTCCTCAGTGCCGGTGTCCGAGTGAAGTGACCCTTTGGTCCTCAGTGCCCGATGTCCGAGGGAAGTGACCCTTTGGTCCTCAGTGCCGGTGTCCGAGTGAAGTGACCCTTTGGTCCTCAGTGCCGGTGTCCGAGTGAAGTGGCCCTTTGGTCCTCAGTGCCGGTGGCCGAGTGAAGTGACCCTTTTGTCCTCAGTGTCCGATGTCCGAGTGAAGTGAACCTTTGGTCCTCAGTGTCCGATGTCCGAGTGAAGTGACCCTTTGGTCCTCAGTGCCAGTGTCCGAGTGAAGTGCCTCTTTGGTCCTCAGTGCCAGTGTCCGAGAGAAGTGACCCTTTGGACCTCAGTGTCGGTGTCCGAGTGAAGTGACCCTTTGAACCTCAGTGCCCGGTGTCCGAGTGAAGTGCCCCTTTGGTCCTCAGTGCCAGTGTCCGAGTGAAGTGACCCATTGGTCCTCAGTGCCGGTGTCCGAGTGAAGTGACCCTTTGGTCCTCAGTGCCCGGTGTCCGAGTGAAGTGACCCTCTGGCCCTCAGTGCCGGTGTCCGAGTGAATTGACCCTTTGGTCCGCAGTGCCCGATGTCCAAGTGAAGTGAACCTTTGGTCCTCACTGCCGGTGTCCGAGTGAAGTGAACCTTTGGTCCTCAGTGCCGGTGTCCGAGTGAAGTGACCCTTTGGTCCTCAGTGGCCAGTGTCCGACTGAAGTGACCCTTTGGTCCTCAGTGCCAGTGTCTGAGTGAAGTGACCCTTTGGTCCTCACTACCGGTGTCTGAGTGAAGTGACTCTTTGGTCCTCAGTGCCGGTGTCGGAGTGAAGTGACACTTTGGTCCTCAGTGCCGGTGTCCGAGTGAGGTGACGCTTTGGTCCTCAGTGCCGGTGTCCGAGTGAAGTGACCCTTTGGTCCTCAGTGCCGGTGTCCGACTGAAGCGACCCTTTGGTCGTCAGTGCCCAGTGTCCGAGTGAAGTGACCCATTGGTCCTCAGTGCCGGTGTCCGAGTGAAGTGATCCTTTGGTCCTCAGTGTCCGATGTCCGAGTGAAGTGACTCTTTGGTCCTCAGTGTCCGATGTCCGAGTGAAGTGACCCTTTGGTCCTCAGTGCCGGTGTCCGAGTGAAGTGACCCTTTGGTCCTCAGTGCTGTTGTCCGATTGAAGTGACCCTTTGGTCCTCAGTGCCGCTGTCCGAATGAAGTGACCCTTTGGTCCTCATTGCCCAATGTCCGAGTGAAGTGACCCTTTGGTCCTCGGTCCCCGGTGTCTGAGTGAAGTGACCGTTTGGTCCTCAGTGCCCGGTGTCCGAGTGAAGTGAAACTTTGGTCCTCTGTGCCCGGTGTCCGAGTGAAGTGACACTTTGGTCCTCAGTGCCGGTGTCCGAGTGAAGTGATCCTTTGGTCCTCAGTTCCGGTGTCCGAGTGAAGTGACCCTTTGGTCCTCAGTGCCGGTGTCCGAATGAAGTGACCCTCTGGTCCTCAGTGTCCGATGTCCGAGTGAAGTGACCCTTTGGTCCTCAGTGCCGGTGTCCGAGTGAAGTGACCCTTTGGTCCTCAGTACCTGGTGTCCGAGTGAAGTGACCCTTTGGTCCTCAGTGTCCGATGTCCGAGTGAAGTGACCCTTTGGTCCTCAGTGTCCGATGTCCGAGTGAAGTGATCCTTTGGTCCTCAGTGCCGGTGACCAAGTGATGTGACCCTTTGGTCCTCAGTACCGGAGTCCGAGTGAAGTGACCCTTTGGTCCTCAGTGCCGGTATCCGAGTGAAGTGACCCTTTGGTCCTCAGTGCTAGTGTCCGAGTGAAGTGACCCTTTGGTCCTCAGTGCCCGATGTCCGAGTGAAGTGACACTTTGATCCTCAGTGCCGGTGTCCAAGTGAAGTGACCCTTTGGTCCTCAGTGCCCGGTGTCCGAGTGAAGTGACCCATTGGTCCTCAGTGTCCGATGTCCGAGTGAAGTGATCCTTTGGTCCTCAGTGCCGGTGTCCGAGTGAAGTGACCCTTGGGTCCTCGGTGCCCGGTGTCCGAGTGAAGTGACCCTTTGGCCCTCAGTGCCCGGTGTCCGAGTGAAGTGACCCTTTGGTCCTCGGTGCCCGGTGTCCGAGTGAAGTGACCCTTTGGTCCTCAGTGCCCGGTGTCCGAGTGAAGTGAAACTTTGGTCCTCTGTGCCCGGTGTCCGAGTGAAGTGATACTTTGGTCCTCAGTGCCGGTGTCCGAGTGAAGTGATCCTTTGGTCCTCAGTTCCGGTGTCCGAGTGAAGTGACCCTTTGGTCCTCAGTGCCAGTGTCCGAATGAAGTGACCCTCTGGTCCTCAGTGTCGGTGTCCGAGTGAAGTGACCCTTTGGTCCTCAGTGTCTGAAGCCCGAGTGAAGTGACCCTTTGGTCCTCAGTACCTGGTGTCCGAGTGAAGTGACCCTTTGGTCCTCAGTGTCCGATGTCCGAGTGAAGTGACCCTTTGGTCCTCAGTGTCCGATGTCCGAGTGAAGTGACCCTTTGGTCCTCAGTGCCGGTGACCAAGTGAAGTGAACCTTTGGTCCTCAGTACCGGAGTCCGAGTGAAGTGACCCTTTGGTCCTCAGTGCCGGTATCCGAGTGAAGTGACCCTTTGGTCCTCAGTGCTAGTGTCCGAGTGAAGTGACCCTTTGGTCCTCAGTGCCCGATGACCGAGTGAAGTGACACTTTGATCCTCAGTGCCGGTGTCCAAGTGAAGTGACCCTTTGGTCCTCAGTGCCCGGTGTCCGAGTGAAGTGACCCATTGGTCCTCAGTGTCCGATGTCCGAGTGAAGTGATCCTTTGGTCCTCAGTGCCGGTGTCCGAGTGAAGTGACCCTTGGGTCCTCAGTGTCCGATGTCCGAGTGAAGTGACGCTTTGGTCCTCAGTGCCGGTGCCCGAGTGAAGTGACACTTTGGTCCTCAGTGTCCGATGTCCGAGTGAAGTGACCCTCTGGTCCTCAGTGCCCGGTGTCCGAGTGAAGTGACCCTTTGGTCCTCAGTGCCGGTGTCCGAGCGAAGTGACCCTTTGGTCCTCAGTGCCGGTGTCCGAGTGAAGTGTCGCTTTGGTCCTCAGTGCCGGTGTCCGAGTGAAGTGACCCTTTGGACCTCAGTGCCGATGTCAGAATGAAGTGACCGTTTGGTCCTCAGTGCCGATGTCATAATGAAGTGACCGTTTGGTCCTCAGTGCCGGTGTCCGAGTGAAGTGACCCTTTGGTCCTCAGTGCCGATGTCAGAATGAAGTGACCGTTTGGTCTTCAGTGCCGATGTCATAATGAAGTGACCGTTTGGTCCTCAGTGCCCGGTGTCTGAGTGAAGTGACCCTTTGGTCCTCAGTGCCGGTGTCTGAGTGAAGTGACCCTTTTGTCCTCAGTGCCCGGTGTCCGAGTGAAGTGACCCTTTGGTCCTCAGTGCCCGATGTCCGAGTGAAGTGACCCTTTGGTCCTCAGTGTCCGATGTCCGAGTGAAGTGACCCTTTGGTCCTCAGTGTCCGATGTCCGAGTGAAGTGACCCTTTGGTCCTCAGTGCCGGTGACCAAGTGAAGTGACCCTTTGGTCCTCAGTACCGGAGTCCGAGTGAAGTGACCCTTTGGTCCTCAGTGCCGGTGTCCGAGTGAAGTGACCCTTTGGTCCTCAGTGCCGATGTCAGAATGAAGTGACCGTTTGGTCCTCAGTGCCGATGTCATAATGAAGTGACCGTTTGGTCCTCAGTGCCGGTGTCCGAGTGAAGTGACCCTTTGGTCCTCAGTGCCGATGTCAGAATGAAGTGACCGTTTGGTCCTCAGTGCCCGGTGTCTGAGTGAAGTGACCCTTTGGTCCTCAGTGCCAGTGTTTGAGTGAAGTGACCCTTTGGTCCTCAGTGCCCGGTGTCCGAGTGAAGTGACCCATTGGTCCTCAGTGCCGGTGTCCGAGTGAAGTGACCCTTTGGTCCTCAGTGCCCGATGTCCGAGGGAAGTGACCCTTTGGTCCTCAGTGCCGGTGTCCGAGTGAAGTGACCCTTTGGTCCTCAGTGCCGGTGTCCGAGTGAAGTGGCCCTTTGGTCCTCAGTGCCGGTGGCCGAGTGAAGTGACCCTTTTGTCCTCAGTGTCCGATGTCCGAGTGAAGTGAACCTTTGGTCCTCAGTGTCCGATGTCCGAGTGAAGTGACCCTTTGGTCCTCAGTGCCAGTGTCCGAGTGAAGTGCCTCTTTGGTCCTCAGTGCCAGTGTCCGAGAGAAGTGACCCTTTGGACCTCAGTGTCGGTGTCCGAGTGAAGTGACCCTTTGAACCTCAGTGCCCGGTGTCCGAGTGAAGTGCCCCTTTGGTCCTCAGTGCCAGTGTCCGAGTGAAGTGACCCATTGGTCCTCAGTGCCGGTGTCCGAGTGAAGTGACCCTTTGGTCCTCAGTGCCCGGTGTCCGAGTGAAGTGACCCTCTGGCCCTCAGTGCCGGTGTCCGAGTGAATTGACCCTTTGGTCCGCAGTGCCCGATGTCCAAGTGAAGTGAATCTTTGGTCCTCACTGCCGGTGTCCGAGTGAAGTGAACCTTTGGTCCTCAGTGCCGGTGTCCGAGTGAAGTGACCCTTTGGTCCTCAGTGGCCAGTGTCCGACTGAAGTGACCCTTTGGTCCTCAGTGCCAGTGTCTGAGTGAAGTGACCCTTTGGTCCTCACTACCGGTGTCTGAGTGAAGTGACTCTTTGGTCCTCAGTGCCGGTGTCGGAGTGAAGTGACACTTTGGTCCTCAGTGCCGGTGTCCGAGTGAGGTGACGCTTTGGTCCTCAGTGCCGGTGTCCGAGTGAAGTGACCCTTTGGTCCTCAGTGCCGGTGTCCGACTGAAGCGACCCTTTGGTCGTCAGTGCCCAGTGTCCGAGTGAAGTGACCCATTGGTCCTCAGTGCCGGTGTCCGAGTGAAGTGATCCTTTGGTCCTCAGTGTCCGATGTCCGAGTGAAGTGACTCTTTGGTCCTCAGTGTCCGATGTCCGAGTGAAGTGACCCTTTGGACCTCAGTGCCGGTGTCCGAGTGAAGTGACCCTTTGGTCCTCAGTGCTGTTGTCCGATTGAAGTGACCCTTTGGTCCTCAGTGCCGCTGTCCGAATGAAGTGACCCTTTGGTCCTCATTGCCCAATGTCCGAGTGAAGTGACCCTTTCGTCCTCAGTGCCCGATGTTCGAGTGAAGTGGCCCTTTGCTCCTCAGTGCCAGTGTCCGAGTGAAGTGACCCTTTGTTCCTCAGTGCCGGTGTCCAAGTGAAGTGAAACTTTGGTCCTCAGTGCCGGTGTCCGAGTGAAGTGACCCTTTGGTCCTCAGTGCCTGATGTCCGAGTGAAGTGACCCTTTGGTCCTCAGTACCTGGTGTCCGAGTGAAGTGACCCTTTGGTCCTCAGTGTCCGATGTCCGAGTGAAGTGACCCTTTGGTCCTCAGTGTCCGATGTCCGAGTGAAGTGATCCTTTGGTCCTCAGTGCCGGTGACCAAGTGATGTGACCCTTTGGTCCTCAGTACCGGAGTCCGAGTGAAGTGACCCTTTGGTCCTCAGTGCCGGTATCCAAGTGAAGTGACCCTTTGGTCCTCAGTGCTAGTGTCCGAGTGAAGTGACCCTTTGGTCCTCAGTGCCCGATGTCCGAGTGAAGTGACACTTTGATCCTCAGTGCCGGTGTCCAAGTGAAGTGACCCTTTGGTCCTCAGTGCCCGGTGTCCGAGTGAAGTGACCCATTGGTCCTCAGTGTCCGATGTCCGAGTGAAGTGATCCTTTGGTCCTCAGTGCCGGTGTCCGAGTGAAGTGACCCTTCGGTCCTCGGTGCCCGGTGTCCGAGTGAAGTGACCCTTTGGCCCTCAGTGCCCGGTGTCCGAGTGAAGTGACCCTTTGGTCCTCGGTGCCCGGTGTCCGAGTGAAGTGACCCTTTGGTCCTCAGTGCCCGGTGTCCGAGTGAAGTGAAACTTTGGTCCTCTGTGCCCGGTGTCCGAGTGAAGTGATACTTTGGTCCTCAGTGCCGGTGTCCGAGTGAAGTGATCCTTTGGTCCTCAGTTCCGGTGTCCGAGTGAAGTGACCCTTTGGTCCTCAGTGCCGGTGTCCGAATGAAGTGACCCTCTGGTCCTCAGTGTCCTATGTCCGAGTGAAGTGACACTTTGGTCCTCAGTGCCGGTGTCCGAGTGAAGTGACCCTTTGGTCCTCAGTGTCTGAAGCCCGAGTGAAGTGACCCTTTGGTCCTCAGTACCTGGTGTCCGAGTGAAGTGACCCTTTGGTCCTCAGTGTCCGATGTCCGAGTGAAGTGACCCTTTGGTCCTCAGTGCCGGTGTCCGAGTGAAGCGACCCTTTGGTCGTCAGTGCCGGTGTCCGAGTGAAGTGACCCTTTGGTCCTCAGTGCCCGGTGTCCGAGTGAAGTGACACTTTGGCCCTAAGTGCCTGATGTCCGAGTGAAGTGACCCTTTGGTCCTCAGTACCTGGTGTCCGTGTGAAGTGAACCTTTGGCCCTCAGTGCCCGATGTCCGAGTGAAGTGACCCTTTGGTCCTCAGTGCCGGTGTCCGAGTGAAGTGACCCTTTGGTCCTCAGTGCCAGTGTCCGAGTGAAGTGACCCGTTGGTCCTCAGTGCCGATGTCTGAGTGAAGTCACCCTTTGGCCCTCAGTGCCCGATGTCCAAGTGAAGTGACCCTTTGGTCCTCAGTGTCGGTGTCAGAGTGAAGTGACCCTTTGGTCCTCAGTGCCCCGTGTCCGAGTGAAGTGACCCTTTGGTCCTCAGTGCCGATGTCGGAATGAAGTGACCGTTTGGTCCTCAGTGCCGATGTCGGAGTGAAGTGACCATTTGGTCCTCAGTGCCGGTGTCCGATTGAAGTGCCCCTTTGATCCTCAGTGCCGGTGTCCGAGTGAAGTGACCCTTTGGTCCTCAGTGTCTGCTGTCCGAGTGAAGTGATCCTTTGGTCCTCAGTACCTGGTGTCCGAGTGAAGTGACCCTTTGGTCCTCAGTGTCCGATGTCCGAGTGAAGTGACCCTTTGGTCCTCAGTGTCCGATGTCCGAGTGAAGTGACCCTTTGGTCCTCAGTGCCGGTGTCCAAGTGAAGTGACCCTTGGGTCCTCAGTGTCCGATGTCCGAGTGAAGTGACTCTTTGGTCCTCAGTGCCGGTGTCCGAGTGAAGTGACCCTTTGATCCTCAGTGCCGGTGTCCGAGTGAAGTGACACTTTGGTCCTCAGTGCCCGGTGTCCGAGTGAAGTGACCCTTTGGTCCTCAGTGCCAGTGTCCGAGTGAAGTGACCCTTTGGTCCTCAGGGCCGGTGTCCGAGTGAAGTGATCTTTGGTCCTCAGTGCCCGGTGTCCGAGTGAAGTGACCCTTTGATCCTCCGTGCCGGTGTCTGAGTGAAGTGACCCTTTGGTCCTCAGTGCCCAGTGTCCGAGTGAAGTGACCCATTGGTCCTCAGTGCCAGTGTCCGAGTGAAGTGACCCTTTGGTCTTCAGTGCGGGGTGTCCGAGTGAAGTGACCCTTTGGTCCTCTGTGCCGGTGTCCGAGTGAAGTGACCCTTTGGTCCTCAGTGCCCGATGTCCGAGTGAAGTGACCCTTTGGTCCTCAGTGCCGGTGTCCGAGTGAAGTGACCCTTTGGTCCTCAGTGCCCGATGTCTTAGTGAAGTGACCCTTTGGTACTCAGTGCCGGTTTCCGAGTGAAGTGACCCTTTGGTCCTCAGTGCCCAGTGTCCGAGTGAAGTGACCCTTTGGTCCTCAGTATCCGATGTCCGAGTGAAGTGACCCTTTGGTCCTCAGTGCCGGTGTCCGAGTGAAGTGACCCTTTGGTCCTCAGTGTCTGATGTCCGAATGAAGTGACCCTTTGGTCCTCAGTACCTGGTGTTCGAGTGAAGTGACCCTTTGGTCCTCAGTGTCCGATGTCCGAGTGAAGTGACACTTTGATCCTCAGTGTCCGATTTCCGAGTGAAGTTACCCTTTCGTCCTCAGTGCCGGTGTCCAAGTGAAGTGACCCTTTGGTCCTCAGTACCGGAGTCTGAGTGAAGTGACCCTTTGGTCCTCAGTGCCGGTATCCGAGTGAAGTGACCCTTTAGTCCTCAGTGCTAGTGTCCGAGTGAAGTGACCCTTTGGTCCTCAGTGCCCGATGTCCGAGTGAAGTGACACTTTGGTCCTCAGTGCCGGTGTCCAAATGAAGTGACCCTTTGGTCCTCAGTGCCCGGCGTCCGAGTGAAGTGACCCATTGGTCCTCAGTGTCCGATGTCCGAGTGAAGTGATCATTTGGTCCTCCGTGCCGGTGTCCGAGTGAAGTGACCCTTGGGTCCTCAGTGTCCGATGTCCGAGTGAAGTGACTCTTTGGTCCTTAGTGCCGGTGTCCGAGTGAAGTGACCCTTTGCTCCTAAGCGCCGGTGTCCGAGTGAAGTGACCCTTTGGTCCTCAGTGCCATTGTCCGAGTGAAGTGACCCTTTGGTCCTCAGTGCCCGGTGTCCGAGTGAAGTGACACTTTGGCCCTAAGTGCCTGATGTCCGAGTGAAGTGACCCTTTGGTCCTCAGTACCTGGTGTCCGTGTGAAGTGAACTTTTGGCCCTCAGTGCCCGGTGTCCGAGTGAAGTGACCCTTGGGTCCTCAGTGCCGATGTCGGAATGAAGTGACCGTTTGGTCCTCAGTGCCGGTGTCCGAGTGAAGTGACCCTTTGGTCCTCAGTGCCGATGTCGGAGTAAAGTGACCGTTTGGTCCTCAGTGCCGGTGTCCGAGTGAAGTGACCCTTTGGTCCTCAGTGCCGGTGTCCGAGTGAAGTGACCCTTTGATCCTCAGTGCCGGTGTCCGAGTGAAGTGACACTTTGGTCCTGAGTGCCCGGTGTCCGAGTGAAGTGACCTTTGGTCCTGAGTGCCGGTGTCCGAGTGAAGTGACCCTTTGGTCCTCAGTGCCAGTGTCCGAGTGAAGTGACCCTTTGGTCCTCAGTGCCCAGTGTCTGAGTGAACTGACCGTTTGGTCCTTAGTGCCGGTGTCCGAGTGAATTGACCCTTTGGTCCTCAGTGCCGGTGTCCGAGTGAAGTGACCCTTTGGTCCTCAGTGCCCGTTGTCCGAGTGAAGTGACCCTTTGGTCCTCGGTGCCCGGTGTCCGAGTGAAGTGACACTTTGGTCCTCAGTGCTCGGTGTCCGAGTGAAGTGAAATTTTGGTCCTCAGTGCCCGGTGTCCGAGTGAAGTGACACTTTGGTCCTCAGTGCCGGTGTCCGAGTGAAGTGATCCTTTGGTCCTCAGTTCCGGTGTCCGAGTGAAGTGGCCCTTTGGTCCTCAGTGCCGGAGTCCGAATGAAGTGACCCTCTGGTCTTGAGTGTCCGATGTCTGTGTGAAGTGACCCTTTGGTACTCAGTGCCGGTGTCCGAGTGAAGTGACCCTCTGGTCCTCAGTATCCGATGTCCGAGTGAATTGACCCTTTGGTCCTCAGTGCCGGTGTCCGAGTCAAGTGACCCTTTGGTCCTCAGTGTCTGATGTCCGAGTGAAGTGACCATTTGGTCCTCAGTACCTGGTGTCCGAGTGAAGTGACCCTTTGGTCCTCAGTGTCCGATGTCCGAGTGAAGTGACCCTTTGGTCCTCAGTGTCCGATGTCCGAGTGAAGTGACCCTTTGGTCCTCAGTGCCGGTGTCCAAGTGAAGTGACCCTTTGGTCTTCAGTACCGGAGTCCGAGTGAAGTGACCCTTTGGTCCTCAGTGCCGGTATCCGAGTGAAGTGACCCTTTGGTCCTCAGTGCTAGTGTCCGAGTGAAGTGACCCTTTGGTCCTCAGTGCCCGATGTCCGAGTGAAGTGACCCATTGGTCCTCAGTGTCCGATATCCGAGTGAAGTGACCCATTGGTCCTCAGTGTCCGATGTCCGAGTGAAGTGATCCTTTGGTCCTCAGTGCCGGTGTCCGAGTGAAGTGACCCTTCGGTCCTCAGTGTCCGATGTCCGAGTGAAGTGACTCTTTGGTCCTCAGTGCCGGTGTCCGAGTGAAGTGACCCTTTGATCCTCAGTGCCGGTGTCCGAGTGAAGTGACACTTTGGTCCTCAGTGCCCGGTGTCCGAGTGAAGTGACCTTTGGTCCTGAGTGCCGGTGTCCGAGTGAAGTGACCCTTTGGTCCTCAGTGCCAGTGTCCGAGTGAATTGACCCTTTGGTCCTCAGTGCCGGTATCCGAGTGAAGTGACCTTTGGTCCTCAGTGCCCGGTGTCCGAGTGAAGTGACCCTTTGGTCCTCAGTGCCGGTGTCCGAGTGAAGTGACCCTTTGGTCCTCAGTGCCCAGTGTCCGAGTGAAGTGACCCATTGGTCCTCAGTGCCCAGTGTCCGAGTGAAGTGACCTTATGGTCCTCAGTGCCGGTGTCCGAGTGAAGTGACTTTTTGGTCCTCAGTGCCAGATGTCCGAGTGAAGTGACCCTTTGGTCCTCAGTGCCAGTGTCCGAGTGAAGTGACCCTTTGGTCCTCAGTGCGGGGTGTCCGAGTGAAGTAACCCTTTGGTCCTCTGTGCCGGTGTCCGAGTGATGTGACCCTTTGGTCCTCAGTGCCCGATGTCCGAGTGAAGTGACCCTTTGGTCCTCAGTGCCGGTGTCCGAGTGAAGTGACCCTTTGGTCCTCAGTGCCCGATGTCCGAGTGAAGTGATCCTTTGGTCCTCAGTGCCGGTGAACGAGTGAAGTGACCCTTTGGTCCTCAGTGCCCAGTGTCCGAGTGAAGTGACCCTTTGGTCCTCAGTGCCCGATGTCCGAGTGAAGTGACCCTTTGCTCCTCAGCGCCGGTGTCCGAGTGAAGTGACCCTCTGGTCCTCAGTGCCCGATGTCCGAGTGAAGTGACCCTTTGGTCCTCAGTGCCGGTGTCCGAGTGAAGTGACCCTTTGGGTCCTCAGTGCTGGTGTCCGAGTGAAGTGACCCTTTGGTCCTCAGTGCCGGTGTCGGAATGAAGTGACCCTTTGGTCCTCAGTGCCGGTGTCCAAGTGAAGTGACCCTTTGGTCCTCAGTGCCCAGTGTCCGAGTGAAGTGACCCTTTGTTCTTCAGCGCCGGTGTCCGAGTGAAGTGACCCTTTGATCCTCAGTGCCGGTGTCCGAGTGAAATGAAATTTTGGTCCTCAGTGCCGGTGTCCGAGTGAAGTGACCCTTTGGTCTTCAGTGGCCAGTGTCCGACTGAAGTGACCCTTTGGTCCTCAGTGCCCAGTGTCTGAGTGAAGTGACCCTTTGGTCCTCAGTGCCGGTGTCGGAGTGAAGTGAACCTTTGGTCCTCAGTACCGGTATCCGAGTGAAGTGACCCTTTGGTCCTCAGTGCTAGTGTCCGAGTGAAGTGACCCTTTGGTCCTCAGTGCCCGATGTCCGAGTGAAGTGACACTTTGGTCCTCAGTGCCGGTGTCCAAATGAAGTGACACTTTGGCCCTCAGTGCCCGGTGTCCGAGTGAAGTGACCCATTGGTCCTCAGTGTCCGATGTCCGAGTGAAGTGATCCTTTGGTCCTCAGTGCCAATGTCCGAGTGAAGTGACCCTTGCGTCCTCAGTGTCCGATGTCCGAGTGAAGTGACTCTTTGGTCCTCAGTGACGGTGTCCGAGTGAAGTGACCCTTTGGTCCTCCGTGCCGGTGTCCGAGTGAAGTGACCCTTTGGTCCTCAGTGCCCAGTGTCCGAGTGAAGTGACCCATTGGTCCTCAGTGCCAGTGTCCGAGTGAAGTGACCCTTTGGTCCTCAGTGCGGGGTGTCCGAGTGAAGTGACCCTTTGGTCCTCAGTGTCCGATGTCCGAGTGAAGTGACTCTTTGGTCCTCAGTGCCGGTGTCCGAGTGAAGTGACCCTTTGGTCCTAAGCGCCGGTGTCCGAGTGAAGTGACCCTTTGGTCCTCAGTGCCGGTGTCCGAGTGAAGTGACCCTTTGGTCCTCAGTGCCCGGTGTCCGAGTGAAGTGACACTTTGGCCCTAAGTGCCTGATGTCCGAGTGAAGTGACACTTTGGCCCTAAGTGCCTGATGTCCGAGTGAAGTGACCCTTTGGTCCTCAGTGCCGGTGTCCGAGTGAAGTGACCCTTTGGTCCTCAGTGCCGATGTCGGAGTAAAGTGACCGTTTGGTCCTCAGTGCCGGTGTCCGAGTGAAGTGACCCTTTGGTCCTCAGTGCCGGTGTCCGAGTGAAGTGACCCTTTGATACTCAGTGCCCGGTGTCCGAGTGAAGTGACACTTTGGCCCTAAGTGCCTGATGTCCGAGTGAAGTGACCCTTTGGTCCTCAGTACCTGGTGTCCGTGTGAAGTGAACTTTTGGCCCTCAGTGCCCGGTGTCCGAGTGAAGTGACCCTTGGGTCCTCAGTGCCGATGTCGGAATGAAGTGACTGTTTGGTCCTCAGTGCCGGTGTCCGAGTGAAGTGACCCTTTGGTCCTCAGTGCCGATGTCGGAGTAAAGTGACCGTTTGGTCCTCAGTGCCGGTGTCCGAGTGAAGTGACCCTTTGGTCCTCAGTTCCGGTGTCCGAGTGAAGTGACCCTTTGATCCTCAGTGCCGGTGTCCGAATGAAGTGACACTTTGGTCCTGAGTGCCCGGTGTCCGAGTGAAGTGACCTTTGGTCCTGAGTGCCGGTGTCCGAGTGAAGTGACCCTTTGGTCCTCAGTGCCAGTGTCCGAGTGAAGTGACCCTTTGGTCCTCAGTGCCCAGTGTCTGAGTGAATTGACCGTTTGGTCCTCAGTGCCGGAGTCCGAGTGAAGTGACCCTTTGGTCCTCAGTGCCGGTGTCCGAGTGAATTGACCCTTTGGTCCTCAGTGCCGGTGTCCGAGTGAAGTGACCCTTTGGTCCTCAGTGCCCGTTGTCCGAGTGAAGTGACCCTTTGGTCCTCGGTGCCCGGTGTCCGAGTGAATTGACACTTTGGTCCTCAGTGCCCGGTGTCCGAGTGAAGTGAAATTTTGGTCCTCAGTGCCCGGTGTCCGAGTGAAGTGACACTTTGGTCCTCAGTGCCGGTGTCCGAGTGAAGTGATCCTTTGGTCCTCAGTTCCGGTGTCCGAGTGAAGTGACCCTTTGGTCCTCAGTGCCGGTGTCCGAGTGAAGTGACCCTTTGGTCCTCAGTGCCGATGTCGGAGTAAAGTGACCGTTTGGTCCTCAGTGCCGGTGTCCGAGTGAAGTGACCCTTTGGCCCTCATTGCCGGTGTCCGAGTGAAATGACCCTTTGGTCCGCAGTGCCCGATGTCCGAGTGAAGTGACCCTTTGGTCCTCACTGCCGGTGTCCGAGTGAAGTGACCCTTTGGTCCTCAGTGCCGGTGTCCGAGTGAAGTGACCCTTTGGTCCTCAGTGGCCAGTGTCCGACTGAAATGACTCTTTGGTCCTCAGTGCCAGTGTGTGAGTGAAGTGACTCTTTGGTCCTCAGTGCCGGTGTCGGAGTGAAGTGACACTTTGGTCCTCAGTGCCGGTGTCCGAGTGAGGTGACGCTTTGGTCCTCAGTGCCGGTGTCCGAGTGAAGTGACCCTTTGGTCCTCAGTGCCGGTGTCCGAGTGAAGCGACCCTTTGGTCGTCAGTGCCGGTGTCCGAGTGAAGTGACCCTTTGGTCCTCAGTGCCCGGTGTCCGAGTGAAGTGAAACTTTGGCCCTAAGTGCCTGATGTCCGAGTGAAGTGACCCTTTGGTCCTCAGTACCTGGTGTCCGTGTGAAGTGAACCTTTGGCCCTCAGTGCCCGATGTCCGAGTGAAGTGACCCTTTGGTCCTCAGTGCCGGTGTCCGAGTGAAGTGACCCTTTGGTCCTCAGTGCCAGTGTCCGAGTGAAGTGACCCCTTGGTCCTCAATGCCGATGTCCGAGTGAAGTCACCCTTTGGTCCTCAGTGCCCGATGTCCAAGTGAAGTGACCCTTTGGTCCTCAGTGTCGGTGTCAGAGTGAAGTGACCCTTTGGTCCTCAGTGCCCCGTGTCCGAGTGAAGTGACCCTTTGGTCCTCAGTGCCGATGTCGGAATGAAGTGACCGTTTGGTCCTCAGTGCCGATGTCGGAGTGAAGTGACCATTTGGTCCTCAGTGCCGGTGTCCGATTGAAGTGCCCCTTTGATCCTCAGTGCCGGTGTCCGAGTGAAGTGACCCTTTGGTCCTCAGTGTCTGCTGTCCGAGTGAAGTGATCCTTTGGTCCTCAGTACCTGGTGTCCGAGTGAAGTGACCCTTTGGTCCTCAGTGTCCGATGTCCGAGTGAAGTGACCCTTTGGTCCTCAGTGTCCGATGTCCGAGTGAAGTGACCCTTTGGTCCTCAGTGCCGGTGTCCAAGTGAAGTGACCCTTGGGTCCTCAGTGTCCGATGTCCGAGTGAAGTGACTCTTTGGTCCTCAGTGCCGGTGTCCGAGTGAAGTGACCCTTTGATCCTCAGTGCCGGTGTCCGAGTGAAGTGACACTTTGGTCCTCAGTGCCCGGTGTCCGAGTGAAGTGACCCTTTGGTCCTCAGTGCCAGTGTCCGAGTGAAGTGACCCTTTGGTCCTCAATGCCGGTGTCCGAGTGAAGTGATCTTTGGTCCTCAGTGCCCGGTGTCCGAGTGAAGTGACCCTTTGATCCTCCGTGCCCAGTGTCCGAGTGAAGTGACCCATTGGTCCTCAGTGCCAGTGTCCGAGTGAAGTGACCCTTTGGTCTTCAGTGCGGGGTGTCCGAGTGAAGTGACCCTTTGGTCCTCTGTGCCGGTGTCCGAGTGAAGTGACCCTTTGGTCCTCAGTGCCCGATGTCCGAGTGAAGTGACCCTTTGGTCCTCAGTGCCGGTGTCCGAGTGAAGTGACCCTTTGGTCCTCAGTGCCCGATGTCTTAGTGAAGTGACCCTTTGGTCCTCAGTGCCGGTGTCCGAGTGAAGTGACCCTTTGGTCCTCAGTGCCCAGTGTCCGAGTGAAGTGACCCTTTGGTCCTCAGTGTCTGATGTCCGAATGAAGTGACCCTTTGGTCCTCAGTACCTGGTGTTCGAGTGAAGTGACCCTTTGGTCCTCAGTGCCAGTGTCCGAGTGAAGTTACCCTTTGGTCCTCAGTGCCCGGTGTCCGAGTGAAGTGACACTTTGGCCCTAAGTGCCTGATGTCCGAGTGAAGTGACCCTTTGGTCCTCAGTACCTGGTGTCCGTGTGAAGTGAACCTTTGGCCCTCAGTGCCCGATGTCCGAGTGAAGTGACCCTTTGGTCCTCAGTGCCGGTGTCCGAGTGAAGTGACCCTTTGGTCCTCAGTGCCAGTGTCCGAGTGAAGTGACCCCTTGGTCCTCAATGCCGATGTCCGAGTGAAGTCACCCTTTGGTCCTCAGTGCCCGATGTCCAAGTGAAGTGACCCTTTGGTCCTCAGTGTCGGTGTCAGAGTGAAGTGACCCTTTGGTCCTCAGTGCCCCGTGTCCGAGTGAAGTGACCCTTTGGTCCTCAGTGCCGATGTCGGAATGAAGTGACCGTTTGGTCCTCAGTGCCGATGTCGGAGTGAAGTGACCATTTGGTCCTCAGTGCCGGTGTCCGATTGAAGTGCCCCTTTGATCCTCAGTGCCGGTGTCCGAGTGAAGTGACCCTTTGGTCCTCAGTGTCTGCTGTCCGAGTGAAGTGATCCTTTGGTCCTCAGTACCTGGTGTCCGAGTGAAGTGACCCTTTGGTCCTCAGTGTCCGATGTCCGAGTGAAGTGACCCTTTGGTCCTCAGTGTCCGATGTCCGAGTGAAGTGACCCTTTGGTCCTCAGTGCCGGTGTCCAAGTGAAGTGACCCTTGGGTCCTCAGTGTCCGATGTCCGAGTGAAGTGACTCTTTGGTCCTCAGTGCCGGTGTCCGAGTGAAGTGACCCTTTGATCCTCAGTGCCGGTGTCCGAGTGAAGTGACACTTTGGTCCTCAGTGCCCGGTGTCCGAGTGAAGTGACCCTTTGGTCCTCAGTGCCAGTGTCCGAGTGAAGTGACCCTTTGGTCCTCAGTGCCGGTGTCCGAGTGAAGTGATCTTTGGTCCTCAGTGCCCGGTGTCCGAGTGAAGTGACCCTTTGATCCTCCGTGCCGGTGTCTGAGTGAAGTGACCCTTTGGTCCTCAGTGCCCAGTGTCCGAGTGAAGTGACCCATTGGTCCTCAGTGCCAGTGTCCGAGTGAAGTGACCCTTTGGTCTTCAGTGCGGGGTGTCCGAGTGAAGTGACCCTTTGGTCCTCTGTGCCGGTGTCCGAGTGAAGTGACCCTTTGGTCCTCAGTGCCCGATGTCCGAGTGAAGTGACCCTTTGGTCCTCAGTGCCGGTGTCCGAGTGAAGTGACCCTTTGGTCCTCAGTGCCCGATGTCTTAGTGAAGTGACCCTTTGGTCCTCAGTGCCGGTGTCCGAGTGAAGTGACCCTTTGGTCCTCAGTGCCCAGTGTCCGAGTGAAGTGACCCTTTGGTCCTCAGTATCCGATGTCCGAGTGAAGTGACCCTTTGGTCCTCAGTGCCGGTGTCCGAGTGAAGTGACCCTTTGGTCCTCAGTGTCTGATGTCCGAATGAAGTGACCCTTTGGTCCTCAGTACCTGGTGTTCGAGTGAAGTGACCCTTTGGTCCTCAGTGTCCGATGTCCGAGTGAAGTGACACTTTGATCCTCAGTGTCCGATTTCCGAGTGAAGTTACCCTTTCGTCCTCAGTGCCGGTGTCCAAGTGAAGTGATCCTTTGGTCCTCAGTACCGGAGTCTGAGTGAAGTGACCCTTTGGTCCTCAGTGCCGGTATCCGAGTGAAGTGACCCTTTAGTCCTCAGTGCCCGATGTCCGAGTGAAGTGACACTTTGGTCCTCAGTGCCGGTGTCCAAGTGAAGTGACCCTTTGGTCCTCAGTGCCCGGCGTCCGAGTGAAGTGACCCATTGGTCCTCAGTGTCCGATGTCCGAGTGAAGTGATCCTTTGGTCCTCAGTGCCGGTGTCCGAGTGAAGTGACCCTTGGGTCCTCAGTGTCCGATGTCCGAGTGAAGTGACTCTTTGGTCCTTAGTGCCGGTGTCCGAGTGAAGTGACCCTTTGGTCCTAAGCGCCGGTGTCCGAGTGAAGTGACCCTTTGGTCCTCAGTGCCGGTGTCCGAGTGAAGTGACCCTTTGGTCCTCAGTGCCCGGTGTCCGAGTGAAGTGACACTTTGGCCCTAAGTGCCTGATGTCCGAGTGAAGTGACCCTTTGGTCCTCAGTACCTGGTGTCCGTGTGAAGTGAACTTTTGGCCCTCAGTGCCCGGTGTCCGAGTGAAGTGACCCTTGGGTCCTCAGTGCCGATGTCGGAATGAAGTGACCGTTTGGTCCTCAGTGCCGGTGTCCGAGTGAAGTGACCCTTTGGTCCTCAGTGCCGATGTCGGAGTAAAGTGACCGTTTGGTCCTCAGTGCCGGTGTCCGAGTGAAGTGACCCTTTGGTCCTCAGTGCCGGTGTCCGAGTGAAGTGACCCTTTGGTCCTCAGTGCCAGTGTCCGAGTGAAGTGACCCTTTGGTCCTCAGTGCCCAGTGTCTGAGTGAACTGACCGTTTGGTCCTCAGTGCCGGAGTCCGAGTGAAGTGACCCTTTGGTCCTCAGTGCCGGTGTCCGAGTGAATTGACCCTTTGGTCCTCAGTGCCGGTGTCCGAGTGAAGTGACCCTTTGGTCCTCAGTGCCCGTTGTCCGAGTGAAGTGACCCTTTGGTCCTCGGTGCCCGGTGTCCGAGTGAAGTGACACTTTGGTCCTCAGTGCCCGGTGTCCGAGTGAAGTGAAATTTTGGTCCTCAGTGCCCGGTGTCCGAGTGAAGTGACACTTTGGTCCTCAGTGCCGGTGTCCGAGTGAAGTGATCCTTTGGTCCTCAGTTCCGTTGTCCGAGTGAAGTGGCCCTTTGGTCCTCAGTGCCGGAGTCCGAATGAAGTGACCCTCTGGTCTTCAGTGTCCGATGTCTGTGTGAAGTGACCCTTTGGTCCTCAGTGCCGGTGTCCGAGTGAAGTGACCCTCTGGTCCTCAGTATCCGATGTCCGAGTGAATTGACCCTTTGGTCCTCAGTGTCCGATGTCCGAGTGAAGTGACCCTTTGGTCCTCAGTGCCGGTGTCCAAGTGAAGTGACCCTTTGGTCTTCAGTACCGGAGTCCGAGTGAAGTGACCCTTTGGTCCTCAGTGCCGGTATCCGAGTGAAGTGACCCTTTGGTCCTCAGTGCTAGTGTCCGAGTGAAGTGACCCTTTGGTCCTCAGTGCCCGATGTCCGAGTGAAGTGACCCATTGGTCCTCAGTGTCCGATGTCCGAGTGAAGTGACCCATTGGTCCTCAGTGTCCGATGTCCGAGTGAAGTGATCCTTTGGTCCTCAGTGCCGGTGTCCGAGTGAAGTGACCCTTCGGTCCTCAGTGTCCGATGTCCGAGTGAAGTGACTCTTTGGTCCTCAGTGCCGGTGTCCGAGTGAAGTGACCCTTTGATCCTCAGTGCCGGTGTCCGAGTGAAGTGACACTTTGGTCCTCAGTGCCCGGTGTCCGAGTGAAGTGACCTTTGGTCCTGAGTGCCGGTGTCCGAGTGAAGTGACCCTTTGGTCCTCAGTGCCAGTGTCCGAGTGAATTGACCCTTTGGTCCTCAGTGCCGGTATCCGAGTGAAGTGACCTTTGGTCCTCAGTGCCCGGTGTCCGAGTGAAGTGACCCTTTGGTCCTCAGTGCCGGTGTCCGAGTGAAGTGACCCTTTGGTCCTCAGTGCCCAGTGACCGAGTGAAGTGACCCATTGGTCCTCAGTGCCCAGTGTCCGAGTGAAGTGACCTTATGGTCCTCAGTGCCGGTGTCCGAGTGAAGTGACTTTTTGGTCCTCAGTGCCAGATGTCCGAGTGAAGTGACCCTTTGGTCCTCAGTGCCAGTGTCCGAGTGAAGTGACCCTTTGGTCCTCAGTGCGGGGTGTCCGAGTGAAGTAACCCTTTGGTCCTCTGTGCCGGTGTCCGAGTGATGTGACCCTTTGGTCCTCAGTGCCCGATGTCCGAGTGAAGTGACCCTTTGGTCCTCAGTGCCGGTGTCCGAGTGAAGTGACCCTTTGGTCCTCAGTGCCCGATGTCCGAGTGAAGTGGTTCTTTGGTCCTCAGTGCCGGTGAACGAGTGAAGTGACCCTTTGGTCCTCAGTGCCCAGTGTCCGAGTGAAGTGACCCTTTGGTCCTCAGTGCCCGATGTCCGAGTGAAGTGACCCTTTGCTCCTCAGCGCCGGTGTCCGAGTGAAGTGACCCTCTGGTCCTCAGTGCCCGATGTCCGAGTGAAGTGACCCTTTGGTCCTCAGTGCCGGTGTCCGAGTGAAGTGACCCTTTGGGTCCTCAGTGCTGGTGTCCGAGTGAAGTGACCCTTTGGTCCTCAGTGCCGGTGTCGGAATGAAGTGACCCTTTGGTCCTCAGTGCCGGTGTCCAAGTGAAGTGACCCTTTGGTCCTCAGTGCCCAGTGTCCGAGTGAAGTGACCCTTTGTTCTTCAGCGCCGGTGTCCGAGTGAAGTGACCCTTTGATCCTCAGTGCCGGTGTCCGAGTGAAATGAAATTTTGGTCCACAGTGCCGGTGTCCGAGTGAAGTGACCCTTTGGTCCTCAGTGGCCAGTGTCCGACTGAAGTGACCCTTTGGTCCTCAGTGCCCAGTGTCTGAGTGAAGTGACCCTTTGGTCCTCAGTGCCGGTGTCTGAGTGAAGTGACCCTTTGGTCCTCAGTGCCGGTGTCGGAGTGAAGTGACCCTTTGGTCCTCAGTACCGGTATCCGAGTGAAGTGACCCTTTGGTCCTCAGTGCTAGTGTCCGAGTGAAGTGACCCTTTGGTCCTCAGTGCCCGATGTCCGAGTGAAGTGACACTTTGGCCCTCAGTGCCCGGTGTCCGAGTGAAGTGACCCATTGGTCCTCAGTGTCCGATGTCCGAGTGAAGTGATCCTTTGGTCCTCAGTGCCAATGTCCGAGTGAAGTGACCCTTGCGTCCTCAGTGTCCGATGTCCGAGTGAAGTGACTCTTTGGTCCTCAGTGCCGGTGTCCGAGTGAAGTGACCCTTTGATCCTCAGTGCCGGTGTCCGAGTGAAGTGACACTTTGGTCCTCAGTGCCCGATGTCCGAGTGAAGTGACCCTTTGGTCCTCAGTGCCGGTGTCCGAGTGAAGTGACCCTTTGGTCCTCAGTGCCCGATGTCCGAGTGAAGTGATCCTTTGGTCCTCAGTGCCGGTGTCCGAGTGAAGTGACCCTTTGGTCCTCAGTGCCCAGTGTCCGAGTGAAGTGACCCTTTGGTCCTCAGTGCCCGATGTCCGAGTGAAGTGTCCCTTTGCTCCTCAGCGCCGTTGTCCGAGTGAAGTGACCCTCTGGTCCTCAGTGCCCGATGTCCGAGTGAAGTGACCCTTTGGTCCTCAGTGCCGGTGTCCGAGTGAAGTGACACTTTGTTCCTCAGTGCCATTGTCCGAGTGAAGTGACCCTCTGGTCCTCAGTGCCCGATGTCCGAGTGAAGTGACCCTTTGGTCCTCAGTGCCCGATGTCCGAGTGAAGTGACCCTTTGGTCCTCAGTGCCGGTGTCGGAATGAAGTGACCCTTTGGTCCTCAGTGCCGGTGTCCAAGTGAAGTGACCCTTTGGTCCTCAGTGCCCAGTGTCCGAGTGAAGTGACCCTTTGTTCTTCAGCGCCGGTGTCCGAGTGAAGTGACCCTTTGATCCTCAGTGCCGGTGTCCGAGTGAAGTGAAATTTTGGACCTCAGTGCCGGTGTCCGAGTGAAGTGACCCTTTGGTCCTCAGTGGCCAGTGTCCGACTGAAGTGACCCTTTGGTCCTCAGTGCCGGTGTCCGAGTGAAGTGACCCTTTGGTCCTCAGTGCCCAGTGTCTGAGTGAAGTGACCCATTGGTCCTCAGTGCCGGTGTCTGAGTGAAGTGACCCTTTGGTCCTCAGTGCCGGTGTCAGAGTGAAGTGACCCTTTGGTCCTCAGTACCGGTATCCGAGTGAAGTGACCCTTTGGCCCTCAGTGCTAGTGTCCGAATGAAGTGACCCTTTGGTCCTCAGTGCCCGATGTCCGAGTGAAGTGACACTTTGGTCCTCAGTGCCGGTGTCCAAATGAAGTGACCCTTTGGCCCTCAGTGCCCGGTGTCCGAGTGAAGTGACCCATTGGTCCTCAGTGTCCGATGTCCGAGTGAAGTGATCCTTTGGTCCTCAGTGCCGGTGTCCGAGTGAAGTGACCCTTTGATCCTCAGTGCCGGTGTCCGAGTGAAGTGACACTTTGGTCCTCAGTGCCCGGTGTCCGAGTGAAGTGACCCTTTGGTCCTCAGTGCCAGTGTCCGAGTGAAGTGACCCTTTGGTCCTCAGTGCCGGTGTCCGAGTGAAGTGACCTTTGGTCCTCAGTGCCCGGTGTCCGAGTGAAGTGACCCTTTGGTCCTCAGTGCCGGTGTCCGAGTGAAGTGACCCTTTGGTCCTCAGTGCCCAGTGTCCGAGTGAAGTGACCCATTGGTCCTCAGTGCCAGTGTCCGAGTGAAGTGACCCTTTGGTCCTCAGTGCCCAGTGTCCGAGTGAAGTGACCCATTGGTCCTCAGTGCCCGGCGTCCGAGTGAAGTGACCCATTGGTCCTCAGTGTCCGATGTCCGAGTGAAGTGATCCTTTGGTCCTCAGTGCCGGTGTCCGAGTGAAGTGACCCTTGGGTCCTCAGTGCCCGATGTCCGAGTGAAGTGACTCTTTGGTCCTCAGTGCCGGTGTCCGAGTGAGGTGACCCTTTGGTCCTAAGCGCCGGTGTCCGAGTGAAGTGACCCTTTGGTCCTCAGTGCCGGTGTCCGAGTGAAGTGACCCTTTGGTCCTCAGTGCCCGGTGTCCGAGTGAAGTGACACTTTGGCCCAAAGTGCCTGATGTCCGAGTAAAGTGACCCTTTGGTCCTCAGTACCTGGTGTCCGTGTGAAGTGAACTTTTGGCCCTCAGTGCCCGGTGTCCGAGTGAAATGACCCTTGGGTCCTCAGTGCCGATGTCGGAATGAAGTGACCGTTTGGCCCTCAGTGCCGATGTCGGAGTAAAGTGACCGTTTGGTCCTCAGGGCCGGTGTCCGAGCGAAGTGACCCTTTGGTCCTCAGTGCCGGTGTCCGAGTGAAGTGACCCTTTGATCCTCAGTGCCGGTGTCCGAGTGAAGTGACACTTTGGTCCTCAGTGCCCGGTGTCTGAGTGAAGTGACCTTTGGTCCTGAGTGCCGGTGTCCGAGTGAAGTGACCCTTTGGTCCTCAGTGCCAGTGTCCGAGTGAAGTGACCCTTTGGTCCTCCGTGCCCAGTGTCTGAGTGAATTGACCGTTTGGTCCTCAGTGCCGATGTCGGAGTAAAGTGACCGTTTGGTCCTCAGTGCCGGTGTCAGAGTGAAGTGACCCTTTGGTCCTCAGTGCCGGTGTCCGAGTGAAGTGACTCTTTGGTCCTCAGTGCCGGTGTCAGAGTGAAGTGACCCTTTGGTCCTCACTGCCCGGTGTCCGAGTGAAGTGACCCTTTTGTCCTCAGTGCCCAGTGTCCGAGTGAAGTGACCCTTTGGTCCTCAGTGCCGGTGTCCGACTGAAGTGACCCTTTGGTCCTCAGTGCCCAGTGTCTGAGTGAAGTGACCCATTGGTCCTCAGTGCCGGTGTCTGAGTGAAGTGACCCTTTGGTCCTCAGTGCCGGTGTCAGAGTGAAGTGACCCTTTGGTCCTCAGTACCGGTATCCGAGTGAAGTGACCCTTTGGCCCTCAGTGCTAGTGTCCGAATGAAGTGACCCTTTGGTCCTCAGTGCCCGATGTCCGAGTGAAGTGACACTTTGGTCCTCAGTGCCGGTGTCCAAATGAAGTGACCCTTTGGCCCTCAGTGCCCGGTGTCCGAGTGAAGTGACCGTTTGGTCCTCAGTGTCCGATGTCCGAGTGAAGTGATCCTTTGGTCCTCAGTGCCGGTGTCCGAGTGAAGTGACCCTTTGATCCTCAGTGCCGGTGTCCGAGTGAAGTGACCCTTTGGTCCTCAGTGCCAGTGTCCGAGTGAAGTGACCCTTTGGTCCTCAGTGCCGGTGTCCGAGTGAAGTGACCTTTGGTCCTCAGTGCCCGGTGTCCGAGTGAAGTGACCCTTTGGTCCTCAGTGCCAGTGTCCGAGTGAAGTGACCCTTTGGTCCTCAGTGCCCAGTGTCCGAGTGAAGTGATCCATTGGTCCTCAGTGCCAGTGTCCGAGTGAAGTGACCCTTTGGTCCTCAGTGCCCAGTGTCCGAGTGAAGTGACCCATTGGTCCTCAGTGCCCGGCGTCCGAGTGAAGTGACCCATTGGTCCTCAGTGTCCGATGTCCGAGTGAAGTGATCCTTTGGTCCTCAGTGCCGGTGTCCGAGTGAAGTGACCCTTGGGTCCTCAGTGTCCGATGTCCGAGTGAAGTGACTCTTTGGTCCTCAGTGCCGGTGTCCGAGTGAGGTGACCCTTTGGTCCTAAGCGCCGGTGTCCGAGTGAAGTGACCCTTTGGTCCTCAGTGCCGGTATCCGAGTGAAGTGACCCTTTGGTCCTCAGTGCCCGGTGTCCGAGTGAAGTGACACTTTGGCCCAAAGTGCCTGATGTCCGAGTAAAGTGACCCTTTGGTCCTCAGTACCTGGTGTCCGTGTGAAGTGAACTTTTGGCCCTCAGTGCCCGGTGTCCGAGTGAAGTGACCCTTGGGTCCTCAGTGCCGATGTCGGAATGAAGTGACCGTTTGGCCCTCAGTGCCGATGTCGGAGTAAAGTGACCGTTTGGTCCTCAGGGCCGGTGTCCGAGCGAAGTGACCCTTTGGTCCTCAGTGCCGGTGTCCGAGTGAAGTGACCCTTTGATCCTCAGTGCCGGTGTCCGAGTGAAGTGACACTTTGGTCCTCAGTGCCCGGTGTCTGAGTGAAGTGACCTTTGGTCCTGAGTGCCGGAGTCCGAGTGAAGTGACCCTTTGGTCCTCAGTGCCGGTGTCAGAGTGAAGGGACCCTTTGGTCCTCAGTGCCGGTGTCCGAGTGAAGTGACTCTTTGGTCCTCAGTGCCGGTGTCCGAGTGAAGTGACCCTTTGGTCCTAAGCGCCGGTGTCCGAGTGAAGTGACCCTTTGGTCCTCAGTACCTGGTGTCCGTGTGAAGTGAACTTTTGGCCCTCAGTGCCCGGTGTCCGAGTGAAGTGACCCTTGGGTCCTCAGCGCCGATGTCGGAGTAAAGTGACCGTTTGGTCCTCAGTGCCGGTGTCCGAGTGAAGTGACACTTTGGTCCTCAGTGCCGGTGTCCGAGTGAAGTGACCCTTTGATCCTCAGTGCCGGTGTCCGAGTGAAGTGATCTTTGGTCCTGAGTGCCGGTGTCCGAGTGAAGTGACCCTTTGGTCCTCAGTGCCAGTGTCCGAGTGAAGTGACCCTTTGGTCCTCAGTGCCCAGTGTCTGAGTGAATTGACCGTTTGTTCCTCAGTGCCGGAGTCCGAGTGAAGTGACCCTTTGGTCCTCAGTGCCGGTGTCCGAGTGAATTGACCCTTTGGTCCTCAGTGCCGGTGTCCGAGTGAAGTGACCCTTTGGTCCTCAGTGCCCGTTGTCCGAGTGAATTGACCCTTTGGTCCTCAGTGCCCGGTGTCCGAGTGAAGTGACACTTTGGTCCTCAGTGCCGGTGTCCGAGTGAAGTGATCCTTTGGTCCTCAGTTCCGGTGTCCGAGTGAAGTGGCCCTTTGGTCCTCAGTGCCGGAGTCCGAATGAAGTGACCCTCTGGTCCTCAGTGTCCGATGTCTGAGTGAAGTGACCCTTTGGTCCTCAGTGCCGGTGTCCGAGTGAAGTGACTCTCTGGTCCTCAGTATCCGATGTCCGAGTGAAGTGACCCTTTGGTCCTCAGTGTCTGATGTCCGAGTGAAGTGACCCTTTGGTCCTCAGTACCTGGTGTCCGAGTGAAGTGACCCTTTGGTCCTGAGTGTCCGATGTCCGAGTGAAGTGACCCTTTGGTCCTCAGTGCCGGTGTCCAAGTGAAGTGACCCTTTGGTCCTCAGTACCGGAGTCCGAGTGAAGTGACCCTTTGGTCCTCAGTGCCGGTATCCGAGTGAAGTGACCCATTTGTCCTCAGTGTCCGATGTCCGAGTGAAGTGACCCATTGTTCCTCAGTGACCGATGTCCGAGTGAAGTGATCCTTTGGTCCTCAGTGCCGGTGTCCGAGTGAAGTGACCCTTGGGTCCTCAGTGTCCGATGTCCGAGTGAAGTGACTCTTTGGTCCTCAGTGCCGGTGTCCGAGTGAAGTGACCCTTTGATCCTCAGTGCCGGTGTCTGAGTGAAGTGACACTTTGGTCCTCAGTGCCCGGTGTCCGAGTGAAGTGACCTTTGGTCCTGAGTGCCGGTGTCCGAGTGAAGTGACCCTTTGGTCCTCAGTGCCAGTGTCCGAGTGAAGTGACCCTTTGGTCCTCAGTGCCGGTATCCGAGTGAAGTGACCTTTGGTCCTCAGTGCCCGGTGTCCGAGTGAAGTGACCCTTTGGTCCTCAGTGCCGGTGTCCGAGTGAAGTGACCCTTTGGTCCTCAGTGCCCAGTGTCCGAGTGAAGTGACCCATTGGTCCTCAGTTCCCAGTGTCCGAGTAAAGTGACCTTATGGTCCTCAGTGCCGGAGTCCGAGTGAAGTGACTTTTTGGTCCTCAGTGCCCGATGTCCGAGTGAAGTGACCCTTTGGTCCTCAGTGCCCGGTGTCCGAGTGAAGTGACCCTTTGGTCCTCAGTGCCCGATGTCCGAGTGAAGTGATCCTTTGGTCCTCAGTGCCGGTGTCCGAGTGAAGTGACCCTTTGGTCCTCTGTGCCCAGTGTCCGAGTGAAGTGACCCTTTGGTCCTCAGTGCCCGATGTCCGAGTGAAGTGACCCTTTGGTCCTCAGCGCCGGTGTCCGAGTGAAGTGACCCTCTGGTCCTCAGTGCCCGATGTCCGAGTGAAGTGACCCTTTGGTCCTCAGTGCCGGTGTCCGAGTGAAGTGACCCTTTGGTCCTCAGTGCCGGTGTCCGAGTGAAGTGACACTTTGGTCCTCAGTGCCCAGTGTCCGAGTGAAGTGACCCTTTGTTCTTCAGTGCCGGTGTCCGAGTGAAGTGACCCTTTGGTCCTCTGTGCCCAGTGTCCGAGTGAAGTGACCCTTTGGTCCTCAGTGCCCGATGTCCGAGTGAAGTGACCCTTTGGTCCTCAGCGCCGGTGTCCGAGTGAAGTGACCCTCTGGTCCTCAGTGCCCGATGTCCGAGTGAAGTGACCCTTTGGTCCTCAGTGCCGGTGTCTGAGTGAAGTGAAAGTTTGGTCCTCAGTGCCGGTGTCCGAGTGAAGTGACCCTTTGGTCCTCAGTGGCCAGTGTCCGACTGAAGTGACCCTTTGGTCCTCAGTGCCGGTGTCTGAGTGAAGTGAAAGTTTGGTCCTCAGTGCCGGTGTCCGAGTGAAGTGACCCTTTGGTCCTCAGTGCCGGTGTCCGAGTGAAGTGACCCTTTGTTCTTCAGTGCCGGTGTCCGAGTGAAGTGACCCTTTGGTCCTCAGTGCCGGTGTCTGAGTGAAGTGAAAGTTTGGTCCTCAGTGCCGGTGTCCGAGTGAAGTGACCCTTTGGTCCTCAGTGGCCAGTGTCCGACTGAAGTGACCCTTTGGTCCTCAGTGCCCAGTGTCTGAGTGAAGTGACCCTTTGGTCCTCAGTGCCGGTGTCTGAGTGAAGTGACCCTTTGGTCCTCAGTGCCGGTGTCGGAGTGAAGTGACCCTTTGGTCCTCAGTACCGGTATCCGAGTGAAGTGACCCTTTGGTCCTCAGTGCTAGTGTCCGAGTGAAGTGACCCTTTGGTCCTCAGTGCCCGATGTCCGAATGAAGTGACACTTTGGTCCTCAGTGCCGGTGTCCAAATGAAGTGACCCTTTAGTCCTCAGTGCCCAGTGTCCGAGTGAAGTGACCCTTTGGTCCTCAGTGCCGGTGTCCGAGTGAAGTGACCCTTTGGTCCTCAGTGCCCAGTGTCCGAGTGAAGTGACCCATTGGTCCTCAGTGCCCAGTGTCCGAGTGAAGTGACCTTATGGTCCTCAGTGCCGGTGTCCGAGTGAAGTGAATTTTTGGTCCTCAGTGCCCGATGTCCGAGTGAAGTGACCCTTTGGTCCTCAGTGCCAGTGTCCGAGTGAAGTGACCCTTTGGTCCTCAGTGCGGGGTGTCCGAGTGAAGTAACCCTTTGGTCCTCTGTGCCGGTGTCCGAGTGAAGTGACCCTTTGGTCCTCAGTGCCCGATGTCCGAGTGAAGTGACCCTTTGGTCCTCAGTGCCGGTGTCCGAGTGAGGTGACCCTTTGGTCCTCAGTGCCCGATGTCCGAGTGAAGTGATCCTTTGGTCCTCAGTGCCGGTGTCCGAGTGAAGTGACGCTTTGGTCCTCTGTGCCCAGTGTCCGAGTGAAGTGACCCTTTGGTCCTCAGTGCCCGATGTCCGAGTGAAGTGACCCTTTGGTCCTCAGCGCCGGTGTCCGAGTGAAGTGACCCTCTGGTCCACAGTGCCCGATGTCCGAGTGAAGTGACCCTTTGGTCCTCAGTGCCGGTGTCCGAGTGAAGTGACACTTTGTTCCTCAGTGCCCAGTGTCCGAGTGAAGTGACCCTTTGGTCCTCAGTGCCGGTGTCCGAGTGAAGTGACACTTTGGTCCTCAGTGCCGGTGTCCGAGTGAAGTGACCCTTTGGTCCTCAGTGGCCAGTGTCCGACTGAAGTGACCCTTTGGTCCTCAGTGCTAGTGTCCGAGTGAAGTGATCCTTTGGTCCTCAGTGCCCGATGTCCGAATGAAGTGACACTTTGGTCCTCAGTGCCGGTGTCCAAATGAAGTGACCCTTTGGTCCTCAGTGCCCGGTGTCCGAGTGAAGAGACCCATTGGTCCTCAGTGTCCGATGTCCGAGTGAAGTGATCCTTTGGTCCTCAGTGCCGGTGTCCGAGTGAAGTGACCCTTGGGTCCTCAGTGTCCGATGTCCGAGTGAAGTGATTCTTTGGACCTCAGTGCCGGTGTCCGAGTGAAGTGACCCTTTGATCCTCAGTGCCGGTGTCCGAGTGAAGTGACACTTTGGTCCTCAGTGCCCGGTGTCCGAGTGAAGTGACCTTTGGTCCTCAGTGCCAGTGTCCGAGTGAAGTGACCCTTTGGTCCTCAGTGCCAGTGTCCGAGTGAAGTGACCTTTGGTCCTCAGTGCCCGGTGTCCGAGTGAAGTGACCCTTTGGTCCTCAGTGCCGGTGTCCGAGTGAAGTGACCCTTTGGTCCTCAGTGCCCAGTGTCCGAGTGAAGTGACCCATTGGTCCTCAGTGCCAGTGTCCGAGTGAAGTGACCCTTTGGTCCTCAGTGCGGGGTGTCCGAGTGAAGTGACCCTTTGGTCCTCTGTGCTGGTGTCCGAGTGAAGTGACCCTTTGGTCCTCAGTGCCCGATGTCCGAGTGAAGTGACCCTTTGGTCCTCAGTGCCGGTGTCCGAGTGAAGTGACCCTTTGGTCCTCAGTGCCCGATGTCCGAGTGAAGTGACCCTTTGGTCCTCAGTGCCGGTGTCCGAGTGAAGTGACCCTTTGGTCCTCAGTATCCGATGTCCGAGTGAAGTGATCCTTTGGTCCTCAGTGCCGGTGTCCGAGTGAAGTGACCCTTTGGTCCTCAGTGTCTGATGTCCGAGTGAAGTGACCCTTTGGTCCTCAGTACCTGGTGTCCGAGTGAAGTGACCCTTTGGTCCTCAGTGTCCGATGTCCGAGTGAAGTGACCCTTTGGTCCTCAGTGTCCGATGTCCGAGTGAAGTGACCCTTTGGTCCTCAGTGCCGGTGTCCAAGTGAAGTGACCCTTTGGTCCTCAGTACCGGAGTCCGAGTGAAGTGACCCTTTGGTCCACAGTGCCGGTATCCGAGTGAAGTGACCCTTTGGTTCTCAGTGCTAGTGTCCGAGTGAAGTGACCCTTTGGTCCTCAGTGCCCGATGTCCGAGTGAAGTGACACTTTGGTCCTCAGTGCCGGTGTCCAAGTGAAGTGACCCTTTGGTCCTCAGTGCCCGGCGTCCGAGTGAAGTGACCCTTTGGTCCTCAGTGTCCGATGTCCGAGTGAAGTGATCCTTTGGTCCTCAGTGCCGGTGTCCGAGTGAAGTGACCCTTGGGTCCTCAGTGTCCGATGTCCGAGTGAAGTGACTCCTTGGTCCTCAGTGCCGGTGTCCGAGTGAAGTGACCCTTTGGTCCTAAGCGCTGGTGTCCGAGTGAAGTGACCCTTTGGTCCTCAGTGCCGGTGTCCGAGTGAAGTGACCCTTTGGTCCTCAGTGCCCGGTGTCCGAGTGAAGTGACACTTTGGCACTAAGTGCCTGATGTCCGAGTAAAGTGACCCTTTGGTCCTCAGTACCTGGTGTCCGTGTGAAGTGAACTTTTGTCCCTCAGTGCCCGGTGTCCGAGTGAAATGACCCTTGGGTCCTCAGTGCCGATGTCGGAATGAAGTGACCGTTTGGCCCTCAGTGCCGATGTCGGAGTAAAGTGACCGTTTGGTCCTCAGGGCCGGTGTCCGAGTGAAGTGACCCTTTGGTCCTCAGTGCCGGTGTCCGAGTGAAGTGACCCTTTGATCCTCAGTGCCGGTGTCCGAGTGAAGTGACACTTTGGTCCTCAGTGCCAGTGTCCGAGTGAAGTGACCCTTTGGTCCTCAGTGCCCAGTGTCTGAGTGAATTGACCGTTTGGTCCTCAGTGCCGGAGTCCGAGTGAAGTGACCCTTTGGTCCTCAGTGCCTGTGTCCGAGTGAATTGACCCTTTGGTCCTCAGTGCCGGTGTCCGAGTGAAGTGACCCTTTGGTCCTCAGTGCCCGTTGTCCGAGTGAAGTGACCCTTTGGTCCTCGGTGCCCGGTGTCCGAGTGAAGTGACCCTTTGGTCCTCAGTGCCCGGTGTCCGAGTGAAGTGAAATTTTGGTCCTCAGTGCCCGGTGTCCGAGTGAAGTGACACTTTGGTCCTCAGTGCCGGTGTCCGAGTGAAGTGACACTTTGGTCCTCAGTTCCGGTGTCCGAGTGAAGTGGCCCTTTGGTCCTCAGTGCCGGAGGCCGAATGAAGTGACCCTCTGGTCCTCAGTGTCCGATGTCCGAGTGAAGTGACCCTTTGGTCCTCAGTGCCGGTGTCCGAGTAAAGTGACCCTCTGGTCCACAGTATCCGATGTCCGAGTGAAGTGACCCTTTGGTCCTCAGTGCCGGTGTCCGAGTTAAGTGACCCTTTGGTCCTCAGTGTCTGATGTCCGAGTGAAGTGACACTTTGGTCCTCAGTACCTGGTGTCCGAGTGAAGTGACCCTTTGGTCCTCAGTGTCCGATGTCCGAGTGAAGTGACCCTTTGGTCCTCAGTGTCCGATGTCTGAGTGAAGTGACCCTTTGGTCCTCAGTGCCGGTGTCCAAGTGAAGTGACCCTTTGGTCCTCAGTACCGGAGTCCGAGTGAAGTGACCCTTTGGTCCTCAGTGCCAGTATCCGAGTGAAGTGACCCTTTGGTCCTCAGTGCTAGTGTCCGAGTGAAGTGACCCTTTGGTCCTCAGTTCCCGATGTCCGAGTGAAGTGACCCATCGGTCCTCAGTGTCCGATGTCCGAGTGAAGTGATCCATTGGTCCTCAGTGCCGGTGTCCGAGTGAAGTGACCCTTGGGTCCTCAGTGTCCGATGTCCGAGTGAAGTGACTCTTTGGTCCTCAGTGCCGGTGTCCGAGTGAAGTGACCCTTTGATCCTCAGTGCCGGTGTCCGAGTGAAGTGACACTTTGGTCCTCAGTGCCCGGTGTCCGAGTGATGTGACCTTTGGTCCTGAGTGCCGGTGTCCGAGTGAAGTGACCCTTTGGTCCTCAGTGCCAGTGTCCGAGTGAAGTGACCCTTTGGTCCTCAGTGCCGGTGTCCGAGTGAAGTGACCTTTGGTCCTCAGTGCCCGGTGTCCGAGTGAAGTGACCCTTTGGTCCTCAGTGCCGGTGTCCGAATGAAGTGACCCTTTGGTCCTCAGTGCCCAGTGTCCGAGTGAAGTGACCCATTGGTCCTCAGTGGCCAGTGTCCGACTGAAGTGACCCTTTGGTCCTCAGTGCCCAGTGTCTGAGTGAAGTGACCCTTTGGTCCTCAGTGCCGGTGTCTGAGTGAAGTGACCCTTTGGTCCTCAGTGCCGGTGTCGGAGTGAAGTGAACCTTTGGTCCTCAGTACCGGTGTGCGAGTGAGGCGACGCTTTGGTCCTCAGTGCCGGTGTCCGAGTGAAGTGACCCTTTGGTCCTAAGCGCCGTGTCCGAGTGAAGTGACCCTTTGGCCCTAAGTGCCTGATGTCCGAGTGAAGTGACCCTTTGGTCCTCAGTACCTGGTGTCCGTGTGAAGTGAACTATTGGCCCTCAGTGCCCGATGTCCGAGTGAAGTGACCCTTTGCTCCTCAGTGCCGGCGTCCGAGTGAAGTGAACCTTGGGTCCTCAGTGCCGATGTCGGAATGAAGTGACCGTTTGGTCCTCAGTGACGATGTCCAAGTGAAGTGACCCTTTGGTCCTCAGTACCGGAGTCCGAGTGAAGTGACCCTTTGGTCCTCAGTGCCGGTATCCGAGTGAAGTGACCCTTTGGTCCTCAGTACCTGGTGTCCGTGTGAAGTGAACTATTGGCCCTCAGTGCCCGATGTCCGAGTGAAGTGACCCTTTGGTCCTCAGTGCCGGTGTCCGAGTGAAGTGACCCTTTGGTCCTCAGTGCCAGTATCCGAGTGAAGTGACCCTTTGGTCCTCAGTGCTAGTGTCCGAGTGAAGTGACCCTTTGGTCCTCAGTGCCCGATGTCCGAGTGAAGTGACCCATCGGTCCTCAGTGTCCGATGTCCGAGTGAAGTGATCCATTGGTCCTCAGTGCCGGTGTCCGAGTGAAGTGACCCTTGGGTCCTCAGTGTCCGATGTCCGAGTGAAGTGACTCTTTGGTCCTCAGTGCCGGTGTCCGAGTGAAGTGACCCTTTGATCCTCAGTGCCGGTGTCCGAGTGAAGTGACACTTTGGTCCTCAGTGCCCGGTGTCCGAGTGATGTGACCTTTGGTCCTGAGTGCCGGTGTCCGAGTGAAGTGACCCTTTGGTCCTCAGTGCCAGTGTCCGAGTGAAGTGACCCTTTGGTCCTCAGTGCCGGTGTCCGAGTGAAGTGACCTTTGGTCCTCAGTGCCCGGTGTCCGAGTGAAGTGACCCTTTGGTCCTCAGTGCCGGTGTCCGAATGAAGTGACCCTTTGATCCTCAGTGCCCAGTGTCCGAGTGAAGTGACCCATTGGTCCTCAGTGGCCAGTGTCCGACTGAAGTGACCCTTTGGTCCTCAGTGCCCTGTGTCTGAGTGAAGTGACCCTTTGGTCCTCAGTGCCGGTGTCTGAGTGAAGTGACCCTTTGGTCCTCAGTGCCGGTGTCGGAGTGAAGTGAACCTTTGGTCCTCAGTACCGGTGTGCGAGTGAGGCGACGCTTTGGTCCTCAGTGCCGGTGTCCGAGTGAAGTGACCCTTTGGTCCTAAGCGCCGTGTCCGAGTGAAGTGACCCTTTGGCCCTAAGTGCCTGATGTCCGAGTGAAGTGACCCTTTGGTCCTCAGTACCTGGTGTCCGTGTGAAGTGAACTATTGGCCCTCAGTGCCCGATGTCCGAGTGAAGTGACCCTTTGGTCCTCAGTGCCGGTGTCCGAGTGAAGTGAACCTTGGGTCCTCAGTGCCGATGTCGGAATGAAGTGACCGTTTGGTCCTCAGTGACGATGTCGGAGTAAAGTGACCATTTGGTCCTCAGTGCCGGTGTCCGAGTGAAGTGACCCTTTGGTCCTCAGTGCCGGTGTCCGAGTGAAGTGACCCTTTGATCCTCAGTGCCGGTGTCCGAGTGAAGTGACCTTTGGTCCTGAGTGCCGGTGTCCGAGTGAAGTGACCCTTTGGTCCTCAGTGCCAGTGTCCGAGTGAAGTGACCCTTTGGTCCTCAGTGCCCAGTCTCTGAGTGAATTGACCGTTTGGTCCTCAGTGCCGGAGTCCGAGTGAAGTGACCCTTTGGTCCTCAGTGGCCGGTGTCCGAGTGAAGTGAGGCTTTGGTCCCCAGGGCCCAGTTTCCGACTGAAGTGACCCTTTGGTCCTCAGTGCCGGTGTCTGAGTGAATTGACCCTTTGGTCCTCAGTGCCGGTGTCCGAGTGAAGTGACCCTTTGGTCCTCAGTGCCCGTTGTCCGAGTGAAGTGACCCTTTGGTCCTCGGTGCCGGTGTCCGAGTGAAGTGACCCTTTGGTCCTCAGTGCCCGGTGTCCGAGTGAAGTGAAATTTTGGTCCTCAGTGCCCGGTGTCCGAGTGAAGTGACACTTTGGTCCTCAGTGCCGGTGTCCGAGTGAAGTGATCCTTTGGTCCTCAGTTCCGGTGTCCGAGTGAAGTGGCCCTTTGGTCCTCAGTGCCGGAGTCCGAATGAAGTGACACTCTGGTCCTCAGTGTCCGATGTCCGAGTGAAGTGACCCTTTGGTCCTCAGTGCCGGTGTCCGAGTGAAGTGACCCTCTGGTCCTCAGTATCCGATGTCCGAGTGAAGTGACCGTTTGGTCCTCAGTGCCGGTGTCCGAGTGAAGTGACCCTTTGGTCCTCAGTGTCTGATGTCCGAGTGAAGTGACCCTTTGGTCCTCAGTACCTGGTGTCCGAGTGAAGTGACCCTTTGGTCCTCAGTGTCCGATGTCCGAGTGAATTGACCCTTTGGTCCTCAGTGTCCGATGTCCGAGTGAAGTGACCCTTTGGTCCTCAGTGCCGGTGTCCAAGTGAAGTGACCCTTTGGTCCTCAGTACCGGAGTCCGAGTGAAGTGACCCTTTGGTCCTCAGTGCCGGTATCCGAGTGAAGTGACCCTTTGGTCCTCAGTGCTAGTGTCCGAGTGAAGTGACCCTTTGGTCCTCAGTGCCCGATGTCCGAGTGAAGTGACACTTTGGTCCTCAGTGCCGGTGTCCAAGTGAAGTGACCCTTTGGTCCTCAGTGCCCGGTGTCCGAGTGAAGTGACCCATTGGTCCTCAGTGTCCGATGTCCGAGTGAAGTGACACTTTGGTCCTCAGTGCCCGGTGTCCGAGTGAAGTGACCTTTGGTCCTGAGTGCCGGTGTCCGAGTGAAGTGACCCTTTGGTCCTCAGTGCCAGTGTCCGAGTGAAGTGACCCTTTGGTCCTCAGTGCCGGTGTCCGAGTGAAATGACCTTTGGTCCTCAGTGCCCGGTGTCCGAGTGAAGTGACCCTTTGGTCCTCAGTGCCGGTGTCCGAGGGAAGTGACCCTTTGGTCCTCAGTGCCCAGTGTCCGAGTGAAGTGACCCATTGGTCCTCAGTGCCCAGTGTCCGAGTGAAGTGACCTTATGGTCCTCAGTGCCGGTGTCCGAGTGAAGTGACTTTTTGGTCCTCAGTGCCCGATGTCCGAGTGAAGTGACCCTTTGGTCCTCAGTGCCAGTGTCCGAGTGAAGTGACCCTTTGATCCTCAGTGCGGGGTGTCCGAGTGAAGTAACCCTTTGGTCCTCTGTGCCGGTGTCCGAGTGAAGTGACCCTTTGGTCCTCAGTGCCCGATGTCCGAGTGAAGTGACCCTTTGGTCCTCAGTGCTGGTGTCCGAGTGAAGTGACCCTTTGGTCCTCAGTGCCCGATGTCCGAGTGAAGTGATCCTTTGGTCGTCAGTGCCGGTGTCCGAGTGAAGTGACCCTTTGGTCCTCAGTGCCCAGTGTCCGAGTGAAGTGACCCTTTGGTCCTCAGTGCCCGATGTCCGAGTGAAGTGACCCTTTGGTCCTCAGCGCCGGTGTCCGAGTGAAGTGACCCTCTGGTCCTCGGTGCCCGATGTCCGAGTGAAGTGACCCTTTGGTCCTCAGTGCCGGTGTCCGAGTGAAGTGACACTTTGGTCCTCAGTGCCCAGTGTCCGAGTGAAGTGACCCTTTGTTCTTCATTGCCGGTGTCCGAGTGAAGTGACCCTTTGGTCCTCAGTGCCGGAGTCCGAGGGAAGTGAAATTTTGGTCCGCAGTGCCGGTGTCCGAGTGAAGTGACCCTTTGGTCCTCAGTGGCCAGTGTCCGACTGAAGTGACCCTTTGATCCTCAGTGCGGGGTGTCCGAGTGAAGTAACCCTTTGGTCCTCTGTGCCGGTGTCCGAGTGAAGTGACCCTTTGGTCCTCAGTGCCCGATGTCCGAGTGAAGTGACCCTTTGGTCCTCAGTGCTGGTGTCCGAGTGAAGTGACCCTTTGGTCCTCAGTGCCCGATGTCCGAGTGAAGTGATCCTTTGGTCGTCAGTGCCGGTGTCCGAGTGAAGTGATCCTTTGGTCGTCAGTGCCGGTGTCCGAGTGAAGTGACCCTTTGGTCCTCAGTGCCCAGTGTCCGAGTGAAGTGACCCTTTGGTCCTCAGTGCCCGATGTCCGAGTGAAGTGACCCTTTGGTCCTCAGCGCCGGTGTCCGAGTGAAGTGACCCTCTGGTCCTCGGTGCCCGATGTCCGAGTGAAGTGACCCTTTGGTCCTCAGTGCCGGTGTCCGAGTGAAGTGACACTTTGGTCCTCAGTGCCCAGTGTCCGAGTGAAGTGACCCTTTGTTCTTCATTGCCGGTGTCCGAGTGAAGTGACCCTTTGGTCCTCAGTGCCGGAGTCCGAGGGAAGTGAAATTTTGGTCCGCAGTGCCGGTGTCCGAGTGAAGTGACCCTTTGGTCCTCAGTGGCCAGTGTCCGACTGAAGTGACCCTTTGGTCCTCAGTGCCCAGTGTCTGAGTGAAGTGACCCTTTGGTCCTCAGTGCCGGTGTCTGAGTGAAGTGAACCTTTGGTCCTCAGTACCGGTGTGCGAGTGAGGTGATGCTTTGATCCTCAGTGCCGGTGTCCGAGTGAAGTGACCCTTTGGTCCTAAGCGCCGGTGTCCGAGTGAAGTGACCCTTTGGTCCTCAGTGCCGGTGTCCGAGTGAAGTGATCCTTCGGTCCTCAGTGCCGGTGTCCGAGTGAAGTGACAATTTGGCCCTCAGTGCCTGATGTCCGAGTGAAGTGACCCTTTGGTCCTCAGTACCTGGTGTCCGTGTGAAGTGAAATTTTGGCCCTCAGTGCCCGATGTCCGAGTGAAGTGACCCTTTGGCCCTCAGTGCCGGTGTCCGAGTGAAGTGACCCTTTGGTCCTCAGTGCCAGTGTCCGAGTGAAGTGACCCGTTGGTCCTCAGTGCCGATGTCCGAGTGAAGTGACCCTTTGATCCTCAGTGCCCGATGTCCGAGTGAAGTGACCTTTTGGTCCTCAGTGTCGGTGTCAGAGTGAAGTGACCCTTTGGTCCTCAGTGCCCGGTGTCCGAGTGAAGTGACCCTTGGGTCCTCGGTGCCGATGTCGGAATGAAGTGACCGTTTGGTCCTCAGTGCCGGTGTCCGAGTGAAGTGACCCTTTGGTCCTCAGTGCCCAGTGTCCGAGTGAAGTGACCTTTGGTCCTCAGTGCCAGTGTCCGAGTGAAGTGACCCTTTGGTCCTCAGTGCCCAGTGTCCGAGTGAAGTGACCTTTGGTCCTCAGTGCCGGTGTCCGAGTGAAGTGACCCTTTGGTCCTCAGTGCCATTGTCCGAGTGAAGTCACCCTTTGGTCCTCAGTACCGGTGTCCGAGTGAAGTGACCTTTGGTCCTCAGTGCCCGGTGTCCGAGTGAAGTGACCCTTTGGTCCTCAGTGCCGGTGTCCGAGTGAAGTGACCCTTTGGTCCTCAGTGCCCGATGTCCGAGTGAAGTGACCCTTTGGTCCTCAGTGCCCGGTGTCCGAGTGAAGTGACCCTTTGGTCCTCAGTGCCGGTGTCCGAGTGAAGTGACCCTTTGGTCCTCAGTGCCCAGTGTCCGAGTGAAGTGACCCTTTAGTCCTCAGTGCCGGTGTCCGCGTGAAGTGACCCTTTGGTCCTCTGTGCCCGGTGTCCGAGTGAAGTGACCCTTTGGTCCTCAGTGCCCGATGTCCGATTGAAGTGACCCTTTGGTCCTCAGTGCCCGGTGTCCGAGTGAAGTGACCCTTTGATCCTCTGTGCTCGATGTCCGAGTGAAGTGACCCTTTGGTCCTCAGTGCCGGTATCCGAGTGAAGTGACCCTTTGGTCCTCAGTGCCGGTGTCCGAGTGAAGTGACCCTTTGGTCCTCAGTGCCGGTGTCAGAGTGAAGTGACCCTTTGTTCCTCAGTGAAGGTGTCCGAGTGAAGTGACCCTTTTATCCTCAGTGACAGAGTCCGAGTGAAGTGGCCCTTTGGTCCTCCGTACCCGATGTCCGAGCGAAGTGACCCTTTGGTCCTCAGTGCCGGTGTCCGAGTGAAGTGACCCTCTGGTCCTCAGTGCCCGGTGTCCGAGTGAAGTGAGCCTTTGGTCCTCAGTGCCAGTGTCCGAGTGAAGTGACTCTTTGGTCCTCAGTTCCGGTGTCCGAGTGAAGTGACCCTCTGGTCCTCAGTGCCCGGTGTCCGAGTGAAGTGACTCTTTGGTCCTCAGTGCCGTTGTCCGAGTGAAGTGACCCTTTGGTCCTCAGTGCCGGTGTCCGAGTGAAGTGACCCTCTGGTCCCCAGTGCCCGGTGTCCGAGTGAAGAGACCCTTTGGTCCTCAGTGCCCGGTTTCCGAGTGAAGTGACCCTTTGGTCCTCAGTGCCGGTGTCTGAGTGAAGTGACCCTTTGGTCCTCAGTGCCAGTGTCCGAGTGAAGTGACCCTTCCGTCCTCAGTGCCGGATGTCGATGTGAAGTGACACTTTGGCCCTCAGTGCCGGTGTCCGAGTGAAGTGACACTTTGGTCCTCAGTACCCAGTGTCCGAATGAAGTCACCCTTTCGTCCTCAGTGCCGCTTTCTGAATGAAGTGACCCTTTAGTCCTCTGTGCCAGTGTCCGAGTGAAGTGACTCTTTGGTCCTCCATGCCGTTGTCCGAATGAAGTGACCCTTTGGTCCTCAGTGCCGGTGTCCGAGTGAACTGACCCTTTGGTCCTCAGTGCCCGTTGTCGGGGTGAAGTGACCCTTTGGTCCTCAGTCCCCAGTGTCCGATTGAAGTGACCTTTGATCATCAGTGCCAGTGTCCGAGTGAAGTGACCCTTTGGTCCTCAGTGCCGGTGTCCGAGTGAAGTGACCCTTTGGTCCTCAGTGCCGGTGTCCGAGTGAAGTGACCCTTTGGTCCTCTGTGCGGGGCGTCCGAGTCAAGTGACCCTTTGGTCCTCCGTGCCCAGTGTCCAAGTGAAGTGACGCTTTGGTCCTCAGTGCCGGTGTCCGAGTGAAGTGACACTTTGGTCCTCAGTGCCGGTGGCCGAGTGAAGTGACCTTTTGGTCCTCAGTGCCCATTGTCGGAGTGAAGTGACCCTTTGCTCCTCAGTGCCCGGTGTCCGAGTGAAGTGACCCTTTGGTCCTCAGTGCCCGGTGTCCGAGTGAAGTGACCCTTTGGTCCTCAGTGCCGGTGTCCGAGTGAAGTGACCCTTTGGTCCTCAGTGCCGGTGTCCGAGTGAAGTGACGCTTTGGTCCTCAATGCCGGTGTCCGAGTGAAGTGACCCTTGGTCCTCAGTGCCGGTGTCCGACTGAAGTGACCCTTTGGTCCTCAGTGCCGGTGTCCGAGTGAAGTGACCCTTTGGTCCTCAGTGCCCATTGTCGGAGTGAAGTGACGCTTTGGTCCTCAATGCCGGTGTCCGAGTGAAGTGACCCTTGGTCATCAGTGCCTGGTGTCCGAGTGAAGTGACCCTTTGGTCCTCAGTGCCTGGTGTCCGAGAGAAGTGACCCTTTGGTCGTCAGTGCCGGGGTCTGAGTGAAGTGACCCTTTGGTCCTCAGTGCCGGTGTCCGAGTGAAGAGAGCCTTTGGTCCTCAGTGCCCGATGTCCGAGTGAAGTGACCCTTTGGTCCTCAGTGCCAGTGTCCGAGTGAAGTGACACTTTGGTCCTCAGTGCCGGTGTCCGAGGGAAGTGACCCTTTGGTCCTCAGTGCCGGTGTCCGAGTGAAGTGACACTTTGGTCCTCAGTGCCTGGTGTCCGAGTGAAGTGACCCATTGGTCCTCAGTGCCCGATGTCCGAGTGAAGTGACACTTTGGTCCTCAGTGCCAGTGTCCGAGTGAAGTGACCCTTTGGTCCTCAGTGCCGGTGTCCGAGTGAAGTGACCCTTTGGTCCTCAGTGCCGGTGTCCGAGTGAAGTGACCCTTTGGTCCTCAGTGCCCGTTGTCAGGGTGAAGTGACCCTTTGGTCCTCAGTGCCCAGTGTCCGAGTGAAGTGACCTTTTGGTCCTCAGTGCCGGTGTCTGAGTGAAGTGACCCTTTGGTCCTCAGTGCCCGGTGTCCGAGTGAAGTGACCCTTTGGTCCTCAGTGCCGGTGTCGGAGTGAAGTGACCCTTTGGTCCTCAGTGCCCGATGTCCGAGTGAAGTGACCCTTTGATCCTCAGTGCGGGTGTCCGAGTGAAGTGACCCTTTGGTCCTCAGTGCCTGATGTCTGAGTGAAGTGACCCTTTGGTCCTCAGTGCCCGGTGTCCGAGTGAAGTGACCCTTTGGTCCTCAGTGCCGGTGTCGGAGTGAAGTGACCCTTTGGTCCTCAGTGCCGGTGTCCGAGTGAAGTGACCCTTTTGTCCTCAGTGCCGGTGTCGGAGTGAAGTGACCCTTTGGTCCTCTGTGCCCGATGTCCGAGTGAAGTGACCCTTTGGTCCTCAGTGCACAGCATCTGAGTGAAGTGACCCTTTGGTCCTCAGTGCCGGTGTCAGAGTGAATTGACCCTTTGGTCCTCACTGCCGGTGTCCGAGTGAAGTGACCCTTTGGTCCTCAGTGCCTGGTGTCCAAGAGAAGTGACCCTTTGGTCGTCAGTGCCGTTGTCCGAGTGAAGTGGCCCTTTGGTCCTCAGTGCCGGTGTCCGTGTGAAGTGACCCTTTGGTCCTCAGTGCCCGATGTCCGAGTGAAGTGACCCTTTGGTCCTCAGTGCCAGTGTCCGAGTGAAGTGACCCTTTGGTCCTCAGTGCCCAGTGTTGGAGTGAAGTGACCCTTTGGTCCTCAGTGCCCTAAGTCCGAGTGAAGTGACCCTTTGGTCCTCAGTGCCGGTGTCCGAGTGAAGTGACACTTTGGTCCTCAGTGCCGGTGTCCGAGTGAAGTGACACTTTGGTCCTCAGTGCCGGTGTCCGAGTGAAGTGACCCTTTGGTCCTCAGTGCCGGTGTCCGAGTGAAGTGACCCTTTGGTCCTCAGTGCCGGTGTCTGAGTGAAGTGACCCTTTGGTCCTCAGTGCCCGGTGTCTGAGTGAAGTGACCCTTTGGTCCTCAGTGCCCGGTGTCGGAGTGAAGTGACCCTTTGGTCCTCAGTGCCCAGTGTCCGAGTGAAGTGACCCCTTGGTCCTCAGTGCCGGTGTCTGAGTGAAGTGACCCTTTGGTCCTCAGTGCCCGGTGTCCGAGTGAAGTGACCATTTGGTCCTCAGTGCCGGTGTCGGAGTGAAGTGACCCTTTGGTCCTCAGTGCCCGATGTCCGAGTAAAGTGACCCTTTGATCCTCAGTGCGGGTGTCCGAGTGAAGTGACCCTTAGGTCCTCAGTGCCTGATGTCTGAGTGAAGTGACCATTTGGTCCTCAGTGCCCGGTGTCCGAGTGAAGTGACCCTTTGGTCATCAGTGCCGGTGTCGGAGTTAAGTGACCCTTTGGTCCTCAGTGCCGGCATCCGAGTGAAGTGACCCTTTTGTCCTCAGTGCCGGTGTCGGAGTGAAGTAACCCTTTGGTCCTCTGCGCCCGATGTCCGAGTGAAGTGACCCTTTGGTCCTCAGTGCCCGGTGTCTGAGTGAAGTGACCCTTTGGTCCTCAGTGCCGGTGTCCGAGTGAAGTGGCCCTTTGGTCCTCAATGCCGGGGTTCGAGTGAAGTGACCCTTTGGTCCTCAGTGCCGGTGTTCGAGTGAAGTGACCCTTTGGTCCTTAGTGCCGGTGTCCGAGTGAAGTGACCCTTTGGTCCTCAGTGTCCGATGTCCGAGTGAAGTGACTCTTTGGTCCTCAGTGCCGGTGTCCGAGTGAAATGACCCTTTGGTCCTCAGTGCTGGTATCCGAGTGAAGTGACCCATTGGTCCTCAGTGCCGGTGTCCGAGTGAAGTGACCCTTTGGCCCTCAGTGCCCAGTGTCCGAGTGAAGTGACCCTTTGGTCCTCAATGCCGGTGTCCGAGTGAAGTGACCCTTTGGTCCTCAGTGCCCGGTGTCCGAGTGAAGTGACGCTTTGGTCCTCAGTGCCGGTGTCCGAGTGAAGTGACCCTTTGGTCCTCAGTGCCGGTGTCCGAGTGAAGTGACCCTTTGTTACTCAGTGCCGGTGTCCGAGTGAAGTGGCCCTTTGGTCCTCAGTGCCGGTGTCCGAGTGAAGTGACCCTTTGGTCCTCTGTGCCCGGTGTCCGAGTGAAGTGACCCTTTGGTCCTCAGTGCCGTTGTCCGAGTGAAGTGACCCTCTGGTCCTCAGTGCCCGGTGTCCGAGTGAAGTGATCCTTTGGTCTTCAGTGCCCAGTGTCCGAGTGAGGTGACCCTTTGGTCCTCAGTGCCGGTGTCCTAGTGAAGTGACCCTTTGGTCCTCTGTGCGGGGTGTCCGAGTAAAGTGATCCTTTGGTCCTCAGTGCTGGTGTCCGAGTGTAGTGACCCTTTGGTCCTCAGTGCCTGATGTCCAAGTAAAGTGACCCTTTGGTCCTCAGTGCCGGTGTCCGAGTGAAGTGACCCTTTGGTCCTCTGTGCGGGGTGTCCGAGTGAAGTGACCCTTTGGTCCTCAGTGCCGGTGTCCGAGTGAAGTGACCCTTTGGTCCTCAGGGCCCGATGTCCGAGTGAAGTGACCCTTTGGTCCTCAGTGCCTGATGTCCAATTGAAGTGACCCTTTGTTGCTCAGTGCTCGGTGTCCGAGTGAAGCGACCCTTTGGTCCTCAGTGCCGGTGTCCGAGTGAAGTGACTCTTTGGTCCTCTGTGTGGGGTGTCCGAGTGAAGTGACCCTTTGGTCCTCAGTGCCGGTGTCCGAGTGACGTGACCCTTTGGTCCTCAGTGCCGGTGTCCGAGTGAAGTGACCCTTTGGCCCGCAATGCCCAGTGTCGGAGTGAAGCGACCCTATGGCCCTCATTGCCCGATGTCCGAGTGGAGTGACCCTTTGGTCCTCAGTGCCAGTGTCCGAGTGAAGAGACCCTTTGGTCCTCAGTGCCCGGTGTCCGAGTGAAGTGACCCTTTGGTCCTCAGTGCCCGGTGTCCGAGTGAATTGACCCTTTGGTCCTCAGTGCCAGTGTCCGAGTGAAGTGACCCTTTGGTCCTCAGTGCCCGGTGTCCGAGTGAAGTGACCCTTTGGTCCTCAGTGCCAGTGTCCGATTGAAGTGACCCTTTGGTCCTCAGTGCCGGTGTCCGAGTGAAGTGTCCCATTCCTGTCACATGGCTGATACCAAGCTTCAGCTCAGCTTCACTGCCGGAAACTGCACCAAGAGGTATTGCACTCCGACAGAGGAAAGAAATGCGTCTGCAAACTGACTAAGGATTCCGTAGGTGGGTCCGACCACATGGCACACATGCTCAAACATATTACCCTTGCAACCAAAATGATCTTCACACATAAGTTGTATAAGCAGGCACTGTCAAAGTTCATTACCAGTTTAGCACCATCTGGAATTCTGCAGTTGCCTGTGGCTGCCTCATCAAAGCTCTCTCGGACCCTCACTTATAGAATATCACTGCACAGAAGGAGGCCATTCAGCCCATCGTGCCTGTGCCGGCTCTTTGAAAGAGCTCTCCAATTAGTCCCACTCCCCTGCTTTCTCCCCATAGCCCTGCAAATTTTCTCTGCTTCAAGTATTCACTTGTTTCTTGTCTTTAGATGTTCTCGGAGTTCTGGCTTTAGCTTTAACTTGGATACAGTTGGGAGTTCGGGCCTCCCGTGAGGCCTTTTACCGATTGGATGAGCAGTGGTTAAAGTATGTTTAAATCTAACCAGGAGCCATTTCAATCAGAGCCTATTTTATGTATATAGACCAGGTGCAGTTTTGAAGTGTTTTTTTGACATCTTTATTAATTATCTGAAAACATAATCCATAAAACCATCATTTCAGTGACAGCCATTTCCATGAAAGATACTTTAGCATAACTTTGCATTTCAAAGGAATTACATAATTTCTTTTCTTTAAAAAAGGATCTAATTTAAACGCACATTCATCTGCATAAGTGTGATGGTGGCAGAATGCCAGTGGTCCCAGTGTCAGTTTATATTGTAAGGGCAGGAGATCACTCAGGTTATTGTTGCAGCTTCTCAGCTTCGCCTTTTCTGCCATCTGGGGTGGCTCTAAGTGTTAAAACATTAGATTAATCTTATCCTTTCTGATTACATTTGTTCTTAATGTCGACTTTAAGTTCCCTCACACACTGTTCCTGACAGAGTGAGCAATGAACTGTCCTGCCTGGGACCAAGGAGGTGCTGAGCATGTCTTTTACATTATCTCCCTTCCTATGAGGTGACGTCTGTAGTTCCACAATCGCTCCATCTTCTCTCCCCTCTCCAGCAGCAGCGATGAAATCAGACAATCTGCATTCTGTCACCCTGTCACACATAGAATATACAGCACAGAAACAGGCCATTCGGCCCGACTGGTCTATGCTGGTGTTTATGCTCCACACGAGCCTCCTCCCACCCTACTTCATCTCACCCTATCAGCATATCTTTCTATTCCTTTCTCCGTCATGTGCTTATCCAGCTTCCCCTTAAATGCATCTCTGCTGTTCGCCTCAGCTATTCTCTGTTGATGAGCCAACATGTTATACCAACTCCTTGCTCCACCCTAAACCGTGCGCTTTACAGGCCTGAAATTCCTGGTCAGTCCCAAGGGCGGAGCCTGTGGCCGGAATTTCCAGCTGAATCCAGGATTCCGCCCCATTTTGTAGCGTCAGCCATAGTCTGGTGGGGAAGCAGATGTTGTACAGGGTGTTGTTGATACAACCCGTGTGGCATTAAATCCCCCAATGGAGGGTCCCTGTATCTCATCAACAGGAAGGGCTTTAATTCTGCGAGTGTGCAGCTTGTGAGCGTCTGATGCATGCTCACTGGCAGCTACCATGATTCCGTTGTTCTCTGGCCTTGTTCAGCCAGAGGAATTTGTCAGGATGGTGACCCACCTGATGACATCACTGTGCCATCCCAGGACCAAGAGTGACAACAGCTTGAGTGCTACCTATATCATTATTGCACAGACCATCGGGATTGTGACAAGCTGCTTCCATTGCCTTGATTGATCGAGGGGAGCCTGCAAGAGTTGCAGTGGCAGCTCCATCATCGGAAAGGGTTGTACGTTTGACCTGCCGAAGGTGAAGAGGAAGAAGGGGGAGAAGAGCAGCTACCCTCCACCCCCCCTTCATCTTGTCGATGGAGGTCAGTGGAGAAGGGAGATGCTCCATCTCCAGAGCCCACGATGCCATTTAGGAACCTTTGCAAAGCTCACAAATAACCTGAACTCAAAGCTGCAACACATTTCCCATCCTTTCAGGACATGGACAGTTACAGCTCGTTATCAACAAAGAGATGGAGAACCCAAGGTTCATGTAAAGAAAATCCACAAACACACCAATCTGCCAAAGATTTCCACATTCACCGATTATATCTTCATGATGTCCTATTACTATTGATCACCGTGACAAAAACTCTTTATCCACGTGGATCTAACCTCTGATCTCAGCGCCAGGAGGTTGTGAGGTTTGTAGTGAGGACACTGCACCAGTGGAGTTCTCGAGGACTGAGGTGGCACTGATACCCTTGAGGCACCTGGTCTGGTGTTGTATCGCTTTGTGTCCAATTCCCATGGTGCCCAGGCCAGCAACTCTCACCTGTACAGGCAATGAGGGGGTTGCATGCATAGAGCTGCACTGCCACTATTATAATGATTACAGCCCACTGGTGCTGAGCACAGGCTCAGTTACTGGTCTTCAGTGAGTCATGGCTGACACAATATCCATGCTCCTGAATCAAGCAGCTTTTGAAGACTGGGCCCCTAGGATCCCAGGCTTAGAAATTCATCTCAGGCAGTGCCACAAATCAGGCAGTATCGGATCGGTCGCCCATTATACACAGTGCCTGATATTCAATTCCATTCCAGTCAATGGATCTGATCACAAGGTGCTGCACATAATGGGCGGCTGGTCCGATACCGTCCGCTTTGTGCCACAGCCTGAGCCGAATTTCTAGACCCATTGATATGCCATCAATGACTCAAAGACAAGGATTCAACTGAAGGTTTTTAATCACTAAGAACATAGCAGCATAGCAGGTCTTCCCACATCGGGTTCGTCTGGTAGTGAATGACTCATACAGCTCCTGAGACCTTTATATGGCAAAAGACAGGGGCGTAGCCAATACACACAATAGGAACAAAAGGGGGCGGTTCACACAATACAAGCAGGTAAAATACAAGCAGGTAAAATACAAGCAGGTAAAACACATGGGCTGATGAAGGCATATTTCATCACATTCACCCCTTCTACAGATTTAGTCTGTCCGGGGGTGTGATAGTCCTCCCTGAACGTCGCAACAGTACCTCGGGTTCCGACCGGGAGTCCGTGGTGCCCTCCTGGGCATACCCATGTGCCGGGGGTGTTGCAGGTACTTCTGGGGGTGGTGAGGATACCTCTGGGGATGGTGGAGGTTCTTCTGGGGGTGGTGGTGATGGGTCGTCGTCGCTTCCTGCCGAGGCGAGGTCCTTTATGGACACGGTGTCTTCACGCCCGTCGGTGTGCTTGACGTACGCGTACTGTGGGTTTGCGTGGAGTAGGTGTACTGCCTCCACGAGGGGATCCGTTTTGTGGCCCCACACATGCTTCCATAACAGGACTGTCCCTGGGGTGGAGAGCCACGAGGGTAGGGATACCCCTGAGGTTGATTTGCGGGGAAAAACAAACATCTTCTCGTGAGGAGTGGCGTTAGTAGCAGTACACAGTAGCAACCTTATCGAGTGGAGTACGTCTGGGAGGACCTCCTGCCAGCGGGAGGTGGGGAGGCCTTTAGACCTTAGTGCTAAGGTGACCGCCTTCCACACTGTCGCGTTCTCCCTCTCCACTTGCCCATTACCCCGGGGGTTATAACTACTGGTCCGACTCGTGGCTATCCCCTTCGACAGCAGGTATTGGCGCAGTTCATCGCTCATGAACGATGCCCCCGTCAGTGTGGATGTAGTTAGGCATGCCGAACGTGCAAAACAGGATGCCGAGGCACTTGATGACCGTGGCACTGGTCATATCTGGGCAGGGGTAGGCGAATGGGAAGCGGGAGTACTCGTCTACAATGTTGAGAAAGTACACATTGCGGTCGGTCGAGGGGAGTGGTCCCTGGTAATCTAAGCTCAGGCGCTCGAATGGCCGTGTAGCTTTGATCAGGTGGGCTCGGTCGGGTCTGAAAAAACGGGGCTTGCATTCCGCACAGGTGCGGCAGTCCCTGGTCATAGACCGGACCTCCTCGATGGAATAGGGCAGGTTACGGGATTTTATAAAGTGGAATAGCCGGGTGACCCCTGGGTGGCAGAGGCCATTGTGGAGGCCCTGTAGCCTGTCCCCCTGGATGCTGGCACACATCCCTCGTGAGAGGGCGTCGGGGGATTCGTTGAGGGCCCCCGGCCTATATATTATGTCGTACTCAAACGTGGAGAGTTCGATCCGCCACCTGAGAATTTTGTCGTTCTTGATCTTCCCCCTCTGTTTGTTGTTAAACATGAAGGCTACCGACTGCTGGTCGGTAAGCAGGGTGAAGCGTTTGCCAGCTAGGTAGTGCCTCCAGTGCCGCACTGCCTCCACTATGGCCTGGGCCTCCTTCTCTACCGAGGAGTGCCTGATCTTGGGCCCTTGGAGTGTTCTTGAGAAAAAGGCTACGGGCCGCCCATCCTGGTTGAGGGTGGCTGCTAAAGCAAAGTCGGACGCATCGCTTTCGACCTGGAAAGGGATGTTTTCGTCTACTGCCCGCAGCGCGGCCTTCTCAATGTCGTGTTTAATGCTGTTGAAGGCGGCGTGGGCCTCGGCTGTGAGCGGGAAGGACGTTGATTTCAGGAGGGGACGGGCCTTGTCGGAATAATTGGGGACCCATTGGGCGTAATAGGAGAAGAACCCCAGGCACCTTTTCAGGGCCTTGGGAGTGTTTGGTAGGGGTAGCTCCCGTAGGGGGCGCAATCGGTCGGGGTCCAGACCGATTTCCCCGTTTTCCACCACGCAGCCCAGGATACAGAGGCGCGTGGTGCTAAAGACACACTTATCCTCGTTGTAGGTGAGATTGAGTCTGAGGGCGGTTTTCAGAAATCTCGCGAGGTTCGAGTCGTGGTCTTGCTGGTCGTGGCCGCAGATGGTGACGTTGTCTAGGTATGGGTAGGTGGCTGTTAACTGGTTCTCATCGACCATGCGGTCCATCTCCCGCTGGAAGACCGAGACCCCATTCGTTACCCCAAAGGGGACTCTGCGGAAGTGGTAGAGACGTCCGTTCGCCTCGAAGGCAGTGTATGGACGGTCCTCCGGCCTAATGGGGAGCTGGTGGTATGCCGATTTTAGGTCGATGGTGGAAAACACCCGGTATTGCGCGATTTGATTAACCATATCCGCTATGCGGGGCAGAGGGTAGGCATCTAGCTGGGTGTATAGATTAACCGTCTGGCTATAATCTATCACCATCCGCTTCTTTTCGCTACCCTTAACTACTACTACCTGGGCGCACCACGGGCTGGTACTGCATTCGATGATCCCCTCCCGCTTGAGTCTTTCTACTTCCGACGCAATGAACCGTCTATCCTCCCAGCTGTACCGCCTACTCTTGGTCGCTATGGGTCGACAGTTGGGTGCGAGGTTGGCGAACAGAGAGGGCGGCTTGACCTTCAGGGTAGCCAGACCGCACACTGAGGGGCGGCTGGGACCCACTGTAGGTAAGCGTGATACTTTGGTGGTGGCACTGGAAGTCCAGACCCAAGATCACGCTCACACAGAGATCTGGCATTATCAATAGTTTAAAATCTCTGTAATCATTGCCTTTTACCGACAACATAACCGCGCAGAAACCTGTAATTTTTGAGGTATGAGTCTTATCAGCCATGGCGATTTTGCCCTGTGTGGGGACTATCGTTAGAGAAAGTCGTTTTACCAGGCTAGGATGAATAAAGCTTTCAGTGCTCCTGCAGTCAATCAAGCATTTAACCTTGTTCCCGTTTACCTCTATGTCCATCATCAATTTAGACAACGGATGTGGCCTGGATTGATCCACTGTGATCGAGGCCACCAGTGGGTCCTGGAGGTCCGTGTAGTCGGGGCAAGATGGTGGACTCCATGAGGGTGGACAAGATGGCTTCCAAGATGGCCGCTCCCACGGCGCGCACGCGGCGGTGGTGGAGTTGGAGACGGGGTTCCCTCTGCAGACTTTGCTGAAGTGTCCTTTCTTCCCGCATTTAAAACAGGTGGTGCCCTTCGCTGGGCACAGATGCCTGGAGTGTTTGTCCTGACCGCAGAAGTAGCATTTCGGGCCCCGATGCATCGCGGCAGTAGTGGGGCTCCTGGGTGGAGGCTGGGGCTCCGATGGTGCTGGGCTGGCCTGAGACCTGGGAGGTGAAGATGTCTTCCAAGATGGCGGCGCGCACGAGGCGGAGTTGGCCGCATGGCCTGGGGAACAGGATTCAGAGTTCCTCTGGGCCATATCCAGCGATCGCGCTATATCTATAGCCTGTTTTAAGTCCAGTCCCTCCTTTTCAAACAGTTTCTGCCGAATATGATTTGAACTGAGGCCCGCAATAAGGGAGTCTCGAATCAGCTCCTCCGTGTACACGATGGCAGACACGGCCTTATGGTTACAGTCTCTGCCCAGTACTTTTAGGTTTAGTATAAAGTCCTCTAGTGACTCACCATGCCGCTGCGTGCGAGTAGTCAGAAGATGCCTGGCGTACACCACGTTTATTGGCCGCGCGTAGTGGGCCTGCAGGATGGTGCAGGCCTCCTCGTAGCTGGTGGCATCTTGGATGAGAGGGGAGACCCGATGGCTCACCCAGTTTCGCAGGATTCCCAGTTTCATGTCTCCGGTAGCGGTTTTGGCTGCGGCTATGGCAGTGGATGAGTTTGCAATGAAAAATTCGAAGCATTGGAACCAGTGTCCGAACTGTGTGGCTGCGTCTGAGGCATGGGGGTCCAGATCCAAGCGCTCTGGTTTCAGGAGTCGATCCATCCTGGTGTTTTAGTGATTAAAATTGATATGACATCAATGACTCAAAGACAAGGATTCAACTGAAGGCTTTTAATCACTAAGAACATAGCAGCATTGTAGGTCTTCCCACATCGGGTTCGTCTGGTAGTGAATGACTCATACAGCTCCTGAGACCTTTATATGGCAAAAGACAGGGGCGTAGCCAATACACACAATAGGAACAAAAGGGGGCGGTTCACACAATACAAGCAGGTAAAATACAAGCAGGTAAAACACATGGGCTGATGAAGGCATATTTCATCACACCCATGTCCCTGAGATCCACAGCCAAGGGCCGTCTCTGCCCACGGGAAAAGGCAACGGGTTCCTCACTATCCCCTCGCACCATCACCCTGCTCACTGGTGCTCTGTGTTTCATCCTGCGATATACCCTCTGATCTCACTAGTTACATCCTAGGCCTGACATCCTGGGCTCGTACTTGAATCACAAAAGTGCCATGACACACTTGGTGATGCAGATGTAGAAATGAGTGTTATTGAGAGAGAGACACAGACTCACACTGAGAGAGAGAGAGAGACACAAACTGTGAGAGAGAGACAGACTGTGAGAGAGAGACAGACAGAGAGAGAGAGAGACAGACTGTGAGAGAGAGAGAGACTGTGAGAGAGACAAACTGTGAGAGTGAGAGAGACAGACTGTGAGAGAGAGAGACAGACTGAGAGAGAGAGAGAGACTGAAAGAGAGAGAGAGAGACAGACTGTGAGAGAGAGAGACAGACTGTGAGAGAGAGAGACAGACTGTGAGAGAGAGACAGACTGTGAGAGAGAGAGACAGACTGTGAGAGAGAGAGAGAGAGAGACTAAAATGCGAAAAATTCAACACATCAAGAAACATATTATTCAACAAGCTAAGTCAAACAACCCCAGATTTCAAGGAATTGGATGATCTGTCAAAATTGAGATTAGTCCTAGGAGAAGGAGACAGACCATACCTTGGGGCCAAATATGTAACAACATGTCACAACCTGAGGACTGTTTAAAATTAAGACTGTTTAAAATTAATATTGAACGTACCAAATGAAGTACAAAGACTGTTTAAAATTAATATTGTTTAAAAGTAATATTGTATGTACCCAACAAATGTCAAATCGATTGACACCTACAGAATGTTGGAAAACTGTACCTTTTTGCTATGTAAGCTTTGGCAATATGGTTCTCTGTAAACTTTCATGCCAATAAAGCATTTTAATTGGAATTGGAATTGGAATTGGACTGTGAGAGAGAGAGACTGAGAGAGTGAGAGAGAGAGACTGAGAGAGTGAGAGAGAG